>NC_060106.1:18056030-19306030 GCF_021155765.1 Diprion similis | reverse complement strand
TTTTATCATACGCCTAAAGGTTTGAAAGATTTCCAATCATTCGATATTCCGAAACTACATGACTGAATAAAAAAAAACTCTATAAAACAAAAATCCATTTCTCGCAACGCTGCACACTGTTAAAAATTTCAAATACATCCCGTGTGAAATTTCCTACGTTTTGCGATGTAAAACCGGAAATTTTCTAGATTCGATTCAAGTCCGTTATACGAATAAGCGAAAAATTTTCACGAATCCATGTAAAATTGGCAAAAAAATTTCCTACAGTCGAGTCAAAATTCGTATAAATTTTGATGAGCTCGAGCACGACTTTCCAAAGTTCAAGTAAAGTTTTCACGAGCTTGTACGGAGCACTTTAATTACTGAACGAAATGATGCTTGCACAGTTTACACACAGGCATTAATGGCCGCTGTCATTCTCAGGTTTCCACGTACATACTGCTTGGTCTGCAGGTAACGTAGGTACCTGCAGTTTGCGTTAACATCATCAACAACCTCGTCCAAATTATCCACGAAATGCCGGAGCAATATCGTAGAGGTTGATACCCCGGCGTTCATATAGATATGTATCAACCCGTTCAGTCTACTCTACTCGAGATCCATGCCGCAATAGGTACCTGTGCCTAGATGCATGTAATATCTACCAATTTCCAACCTCCAGATATGCGCTTAGATTGAGGAGGTTAGCTGGCCGAATGTCGACAATTTGTATCAATTTTACCCCGAGACATTCCTAAATTTATTATTCATTCAATTAATTATAAGTATAAGAATAGTTCGGATTCGATCTGCTTTACCGACCGAGTACAGCCTGGATCGTCTATCACCTTACGATTTAGCCGTACTCGGTCGGTAAAGCAGGTTGAATTGGAAATATTATATTTCTAAGCTACGATACAAAACAAAAAAAAAGCTTTCGGATTCGAAATTGTAGAACTCGTTTGAGAACCTTTATGCTAACTCAAATTTGGGTTTGATTTATACCCTCCAGATCCTCGTAGTTCAGTTTGACTCGGTAGAGCCCGGAAGATTTTTTAAATTCTAGATCTAAATTGAATATTGAGATCCTAACATTTGTGTCGCATTCGTTAGAATATCGAATCTGCGGAACTGAAAAAAGCAAAAACAGAAATATTGCAACTGAGGCTTTGAAGGGTCAATTGAGTCCCAATTTTGGTTCTTGTTAGAACTTTAGAGAGGTTTCCTTGTTATTTAAATCTTATTGCCTGTGGGTATAAACTCAAATTACGAACATTTTGTTACAACAGAGTCAACGAAAATGCATTTCGAGATTCCGACTTTATTATTATATTTATTTATTATATGAGTTAATAAATAAATATGGAATAACAAAATTAAAATATCATTTGTTCCTGAATTACTGTAATGATAAATTCTGAGGCCCTAATCGCAGCAAGAAATGGTAATTAAATCTGTGGGAAGGAAAGAAAATTCTCTAAAAAAAAAAAAAAAAACAACAAAAAACAAAAAAAACTAAACGACAAACAATAACGGCCAACAAACAGAAAACAACAAAATCGGCAAACTGTACCTTCTTAGTTCGGTTTAAGTATGATGTTAGCAATTAAGAGCGGTCCCTTTTATTCCATTTACTGAACCCTTTCGTGAGAATTACACTAAGACACGCGAATGTTGAAAGAGTTTCGGAGTTTCTGCTGATGGTCACACAAACTCGGTTATATTCTCGTAGTGTTTAATGAAACAGAAGCTGACAAGATGCTTTTTTCTTCCGGTAATCGGTTCTCATTACCCGAAACATTTTCACTCGCCAAATCTAATCAGCAATTTTCAACAATTCCTTCATTGAATTTTCGAAAAATTTTCAAAGATTTTTGTCGAGCTGAGTTTCAACGTCTTGTCAAAACTTTTTTTTGTACTTCAGTACTGTAAAGATGCAAAAAATAATGAGAAAAAAACGAAAAACAAAACAAAAAATCGCCAAATTGAATCCGTTAGCTAGATTATCCCAGCCTGGATCCTGCGGATTTCAAGGATCAAAGGACGGAGCAAATAAGAACAGATTACTGCGCCATGCGTGGCATAAGTAAAGGTTTTATCTGGGGTTGAAACGCGCCCGATTTTTGCCCTTCCGGAGCCCCTTTTGTCCCGCTTTTGAACCGTCGCTAATGCGATATCACGAATAAATTATACGCATGGATACTCGCGATGTCTGCGCACTAATTCAGCAAATAAAAGCCTGCGCTTATCTCGAATACGGTGGTTGCAAGAGACGCAAAGCCGCGTTTTTGTCTCTCGTTTTACCGAGGAGCGGCAGGCCATTTGATATTCAAAAGTCAACTTGAACTTGCCTTCTTATAGTCGGTCAGATTTTTGTAACCCCGTGAAATTATTTCGCGATATTACATTTTTAAAATTTCTGCAACTGTTTCAGTAGCTCTCGATGTTGGATAATAATAGAGTAAATTTAAAGTTACCCAACAAATTATATCAAATATAAATTAAGATTGGTTTTTCATAATTTTGTTTGTCTTCGAATGGATTTTTGACCAATTAAACTTCGATGAAACTGATTTCGCTATACGCCATTCTATTCCTGGTCAAAAAATGAAAAGATTCATTTACTTACGAGTTCCATTATTGCTCTGGGAACGATTTGTAGTATGAAAGTTAAAAAAATAAGTTTTCTCGTTATAGGGTTAAATTCTTCTAACAGCAGGATTGTCATCGATTCGATTGCTTATAAGATTGATTATAAAGATTATTGTCACAAATACAGTACTCGGAACAGTTTCCTTCCTAGATTAATAAAGTTTTATAATTTTCAAGAAAAAAAACACACAGTTCAAGCTGCCTATTAGTGAGTAATTCAAACAGATTAGATAAGAGCAATAAGGAAATCAACTCGTCTAATCTATCATATTGTAAACAAAAAAGTTTGAAGGATTATCATATGTACTTATAAACGAGGAAAATTTCGTCATTTGTGAAAAAGCTGTAAAAAATTGCACTTATATATACATACTTAGCAGACAGGAAAGTCTGCGTCACAACACCACATTTATAATATTGTTCAAAATTTTTTGAATGACAAAATAAAGAATATATACAATAGAGAAAGTTTCGTGATTCAAACGCTACAGTGTTTGCGTCGTTGCAACCAGGCCAACGGCTCAGTAAAAGAGACTTCGCGAGGAACAGAGCCAAGTGCCATTAAAAGAGCTTGCAGGGGATGAATCGAGTGTCTCCATCGCCTTTCGAAGGGTTGTTATTCGCGGGAATTTGCTGACACACCGCGTCTCGCGAGTCGTTCGACGGTGGAAAATCGCACTACACAATATACTTGATTATGCAACCCTTGAACTGACACGCTTCTCATTCCCAAGACCGAATCGAATCGGATCACGTAATACCCATCAAGGCTTTATAAACCGTCTAATCCCCCCCCCCCCCCGTGCAGAACCTTCCAATATACAGTCTTTCAGTCAGTCTCTCTGATAATCGTGTCTTCGTAATTAACGAACCACTATCCAGACGCGTCTTGCTTTTGACATGTTGCGAAAGCAAGTTTCTTCTCGGAAGATGATGATCAAGTGACACGTACCGATGCCTTAATCGAATAACGTTGTATGTACGTATTGAATACGTTGAGTTGAGAGAAATGTCGAAATGGAAAACCATTTCCTTTCATCTTCACTCGCAATGAGCCTGCTCTTCTGATTCGCAAAGGCTTTAACAAAGTCGCAAAGATATCATGAAGCTGACGTAACTTCCTGGAAGATTTTATAGAAGCGAATAAAATATGAGACTTGAACCATCATGGGACGCGTTAGTACCACGTATCCGAACCCATTTTACAGCCCTTGAGTCGAGGTAATCATGACGCAAGCTTTTCGATCTAGGAAGTGAGTAACCGATAGATAGATACGTATGATAAACGAACATGTGACGCAAGCTGTTCGCCATATGCTGCGCAAAAGACACAATGCGCATTAATAATGAAACGCTGCAGGTGAAGGACTTGCGAATTAGCACGAGTGTAATGCCGTCAAATCAACGGCGAAAACATTCGCAGATACTCGAAACGGATATGAAACCGAGTGTCGGCTTACCCGTCATTGATTTTCTGCCACCGCTTCATTCTAGGCGGTTAGGAAAACTCCCCGCGAAATTGACGGATCGTTGGTACGTTTTTTGGCAGATATACTGGGTGAGAAAATTTTGCAAAAGACGAAACGATTGAGGAGTTTCATCGGAGATCAATGACCAAAGATAATGAGGTTGCTTTTTTTCATTCTCATGAAGAATTGTGATCGTAAAAGCTCTTTCGATGCACGTGGATGTACTTTTGGCATGCGTTACGTCACGGAGTAAATTTTGTTTTCCTGTTCTTGCATCTACTTCGAATATCAGATAAGAAATTTTCGTGAACTTGAAACGAATCAGAAATGAAAGCTGATTTTTAATGCTTCAACGATTTTAAGGGTGAGAAATGCAGAAAAAGCTTTTTTCTTCCCACAGAGGATTGATTCCTTTTTTCTTTCGAAAGAGAACATTAAAAATTCGTCGATACTTTCCGCTTGTGCAACACACCGATGAAACCGTTTTCCAGAGTCTCCTGGTCAGCCTAAATTAATTCTCATTCTTTGCTCCAATTCTGGTTAATCCATCCCTATTTAAAATTCCACCTGTTCCTGCCGTTCAAGACTGAACAGATAACGTATCCCGAGGATCAAATTGCGAGTTTTCGAGCCTAAAATCGGCGGTTCGAGCTTATCTGGTTCCGACTGAGGCAGGACGTCTCGTCTTTCAGATTACGAATATTGCTGCCTCGCGTGTCGGGGGTTAATTCAACGAGCTTCGGACTCCGTCGAGGGTTGTTCGTCTCTTTGCATGGCAGCAGGAGTGCTTTCGCCACGTGTTTCCAATCGTCAGGTTTCGTTTTTTTCTTTTATCTTTCGCAGCGGAGTCTCGACCCTTGATCTTCCTCCGATACGTGATTCTAAGTATATCCACCACCGAACAAACGTCCGACTTATATTTCCCGCATGTGAAATTATCTTCGGTCAGATAACGAACTGACGTGAATACCCGACGTTCCCTGACCCACTTCGTGAACTTATACCGATCGAAAGTCGACAGACCAGCTTTTACTGGATCGCCACTTCGCGTCACTGTTGAACAAAGCTTTTGTTTGTGAACAGCGGAATTGCAATCTTCTCTTTTCACCTTTTCATTTTTAAGGACGAAATTCGAAAGGATTTTGATTTTCACGAAGAAGTAACTTAACGACGCAAAAAATAATGAGTAATAAAACAAGACTCAGGATTTGCTCCACACAATTAATGGATGATTCGAAAATCGATTGTGCGGTTGAACAGTGACCCGATCGTTGAACGAAACGGTCAAGGGTCAATGCATTTGACCACGATGGTACAACGGAGTTGAATTATACCCGGACTCATCACCGAGCACAATCGTCAAGTGATTTGAATCGCAGTCAATAGCTCGGCGCAATATTAATCGCCGATTGTCGTTACGGTCACGACACCACAAATGACATTTGGTTCCACGAGCGAGTCCATCATCATCATCGACGTAAAATCATCTACTCGAAGCCTTTCTCCTTCCTCTCCAAACCGTTGCAAACACGTAAAAGACAAAAAGCTTCAAAGGTCGAGCAGCAACGGGATCCAGATTTAGATGTCTCAATTTGTCCCCGTGAGTATTGGATTACCTTATTCACCGAAAATAGGGGGTGTACATACTCAGCGGTCTCGGATGGATGTTCTTCCCGCTGTTACTTAAGAAGGGTAATTAGATCTCCTTCTTGAAACCGCCTCTCAGAGACTGCTTTCTTGGAATCAACCCAACGAACGTATATCAACTTACTTTCAAGACGTCGTGGTACTTTGGTGACAGCGGTGGGATCTGCGAGGGTAAAAAGCTCGGAGAATAACTGCGATGATCTCGCGAATGGATCGATGAAGAGATCCAATATTTACAGGATTATCGCTACGTTCTATGTCGTTTCAAAATCCAAATTTGGTCACAGCAGTGGGATGTGCGAGGGTAAAAAGTTCCGAGAATAACCGCGATGATCTCGCGGTGAAAATGACTGGATCGATGAAAAAATCCAAAACTTACAGGACTGTTTATACGTTCACTTAACCTGTATAAAACGTTCCGTCTTCTCGTTTTTTTTTGTTTTTTTTTTTTTGTTCACTTTTTGGACCCGAAATCGATTAAATAAATTATTTCGATAAAGATTCCATTTTATGAAGAACATATGATGTATCAATGTCAAAACACTTGATCAAAAAAAAACTGTTTCCATGATTTCATAAGTCCCAAAACTCCCATCTGTGAGGCAAAAAAATCGCGGTTTTAATTTCTAACCTAAAAAGGATCAAGAGATCCGTTTAATTTGGAACATTTCTGGGTAAATTAGCGACGAGAATCGAATTCCAAGGCTGATATATTCCCGAGGACACGAGCAGTTCGTCTTTTCGAGCCGAGTGAGGCTCGATGAATGGGGGAAAAGTGTAGGAGCACTGCATCCAGGGTGGGATGCATCGGGGTCCTGAGGGAGGCGCAGACAAACTCGAGCCATTATTCCAGCCGGTCGTGGTGGCAAAGACAATGATCCTCCGGGTTCCATTATGCCGCATTTCCGTGCGAATAAATACGTTGTGCAGTGTTTATAGACTAGACGTGGAGGCGATAGTCTAGGGAGGATGTCTTGCTCCATTTTCCCAGGTTACGGCTGCGGAGCTTCGAGACAACGTCGAGGGAAATCCGTCGTAATAAACGAAGCTCATATACGTAGATGGAGAGGCTGAATCGCACGCCGTCAATCTGTTGACACGGTTTAATTCACGTCCCTTTTCCGCCGTCGCTATAACTCGACAAATTATCAACGACGACGGTCCTGCACCACCTGCAGAACCAGCCACTGCAGGACTTTACGAGCGGATTAATGAATCGGTTATTTATTCAACCGCGATCAATCATGGCCGACAACGTATCGCGTCGATCTACACCCTCCATTTATATTCAGGTTCACGTTTTCGGTATAATTGCCGCGCGTGTTTGTAACTCGAATTTCGAATTCGTCTCTCGAAAAGCTTTCAGCTGTTCGGAAAACGGAATCGTATTCACCGTGTTAAGCTTTCGATTATATATGATTTTTCTCCGATTTGATATGAGAAGAAATTCTCACAGGTACTTCTTTCACTTCTTCTTGTATCCATCGCGAGCTTTTATTCATCTTGTCTAATCACATTTATATACTGCTTGTATAATTCGTTGATGAAATTACTTGGGAAACCTTCTTCTGCGAATGAAATGAATTTTTCACAGTTTCTCGAACAATTCTTTTTCATTCTCATTCTTTAAAATCGGTGTATTAAATTAATTCTATTTTCAAGTTACTAAATAATAGGAATTTAGAGACTTATTTGAAACAATATTTGTGTATTGAATTTCCCCTTCGTTCATCCTCGTTGCGTTTATGATGGTAAATAATTTGTTGGGGTTAGACCCGCTCGTTGTTAAACTCTTTTGTCTAACTCTCCTTCTCCCCTCTAAACACAGCTAAGGAAAACCATACACAATACCCGGGAATTCGGATGTTAATCCACCTGCCTACATTATACGAACATGGGTATAAGCCATGTACTTAAGAGTTTGGAATTAGCATGCGTTTATAATAATGAATATGGGAAATTACAGTGATAATCATTGTAGCGGAAATTCCTCGGAGGTTAAACCAATTCTGTGATTCTTCCGCATGTCTGCATCCGTAGAAAAGCAAGTGTTTCTCTTGTACGGTATAAACATATAATTAAACGCAATCCCTGCATGAAACAGCTGCAGACTTGTAAGTGAACGTGTCACGTGTATAAAATTCTCATTAAAATGCAAATTGACTGAAGATATTGTGCAGAAATTTGCAAATTGGAGCAAGAGATTTTACCCGACGTAGTAAAGGGAGTAAAAAAAAGTTAGTGGCAAAAGAAAATAGAGAAACAAAAAAAATAAACAACGCTCATACAATCGACAGGAACAAACGGAAAGGGGTTCGCGTTTCAACGGTTTCAATGGTTTCATCTGGATATCGAATCACTGCTGTGAATATTTCAGATTACATTTCCGATACCGGAAAGAATTCCCACTTTCCTATCTCTTCGAAACATTTGCCAATTTGTCGACCATTAAAGAACCTTGTATATACATATATATATATATAAAACTCTGCCAAGAGAAAAACGAAAAACGGAGGGATAAATGATGATAAAGAGTAGAAACGAGGGAAGTATTACTCGTCCAGCGGGAAAATGATTAATAGACACAATTAGCTGACACTTTTCGGTATAAATCGTTGTGTATGTACGTTGGAATAAAAAAAAAAAAAAAAAAAAAATAGAAAAAAAAAAGCAAATGAACTCCATTTCTGAGGTAGGCTATATAATAACGTAATAAATGACACTTTTGTATCGATGCAAAACTATAACCGACTGAATTTATTTATCCAATAATCAAACGAATGTGAGAATTTATTTTAACAAGCATATGATCGCGATTTTGGCTCACGATTGAAGGAAAATCGGATTTCGGATCGATGATATTTATTTTGGAAAGATTTATCCGGGTAGTTCGGGCGTTCAAAAAATGGAGCCAATAAACTAGGTTGCAGGTTGAAAAGTTGGAAAATCGCCGAGGGACAAACAATCCGTCTTTCCGACTTCGAACCACCTTTTCGATTACATGTTTTATCCAGTTTTTTTTCAGGTTTATTTTTACGCCTCAGCTTCGTTCTGCGTCCAAACTTTTTACCCCCCTTTTTTTTTTTTAGCTGCAGCTGCTGACCTGGGATTAAAAAAACTTCTTCTATTCCCCCGTTAAAAAGCGACGCGAAAGTTTAGCCGACAAAGTGGACGAGGCAGGAAAATGAAGAAGAAGCGGAGAAAATCGAAGAAAAGTTATTTTATGTATTTAGCAAATATGGCAGAGGAAACGTTTTGTTAATTCAAATAAATCTGATCTCACTTACGATATTGGAAATTATTGTTTTTACCGTTTTTTCGGTCAAGGAAATAACATCTCTTCCATCGTATTTGGCGAATTCGAGAAATTATTTCGTAATTCGAAAACAATATTTAAAGCGATAATAAAAATTGTATGATTCTAGAATATCGAAAACGGAGGGAAAATTGGAGGGCTGAAAACGTTGGGCAGAATTATACTTAGTTGAGCGTTTTTGACAGCGAGTGAATTGCATTTGGAATAAAGTTTAACCGGTTTTCCCAGGTCCCAGGTAACGTGGACGGAATAAATTTTGGTTGAATGTAGGCGCCCGAGGGACAAATGGCAATCAACGAGTTTAGGACAGAAACTTGTGTTCTCCTTGTTTCAGGATCCCACGAACTTGAAATCGTCCATTTCAAAAACTGTGTACAAAGAAATTAACGGGGATACAAATTCGAGGAAGACTTTGCCTGCGGACTAACTTTCCGAATCCAAAAGTAGGAAAAATAGAGAAATCCCCTGATTCATCAAGTATGCAGAAGTAAAAGATTCATTTTCGTTCGAAATGGAAGAAATATCTCAAAAACACACCGATCACTTCTATTGCATTAATTATTATTTATGCGCTGAAAGTTGAATATTTTTGTCGTACAATCAAATCGTAAAATAATTTTGAAAAATAGTTGCAAAAAAAAAAAAAAACGAATCAGTTTTGTCCTCGTGAAAAATCGAACTCCAAGTATCCTGGGGGAGGGAAGGGGTCGAAAAAATGGTGCGACTTCGAATGAAAAGTCGTGGAAAAGTGCGTGGAGAATAAAAATCGAGGGTAGAAAAAGTTGGAACTGTCAGAAAAAGAAAGGGAATTCGGTGTGTTTTTACGATTCTAAGCCGCGCGGCATCGTCTTTCGGTGACGGGAAATCCGTCTTAGTTTTTGCAAGATGATTTTTTCCCGCTCTTGTCACCGCACCGGTTGGTGTTCATCCGGAAAAGGGATTATCACTCCGGCCATCGGGGTTGGCCGCGTCTTTTTCTCTTACTTTTCCTTCTTCTGCTTATTTTCAGTGACGAACCGAGACTCGAATATAGATCAATAAATCCGGATGAGAAAACGGCGGCGATGCGAATCAAGTCTGCGATCAGAACACGCGTATATATCGGCCGATGAGGGGGTCGTGCAGGCTCACCCTCTAATCGAGTTCGTTAAAGCCGACGAAGCCGTCCGAGAGCCAATAATCTTCCTAATCAGCCCGGAATTCTTCTCCGAGAATTACATTTTTTATTTTATTTTATTTTATTTTCCACAACCTGGAAAATGGTTTAAGGATCATTTTTTTGTTTGTGAGAAAAATATGCTCCCGAAGTATTGCCCAAGAATATTTAACTGAAAAATTTAACGCTTTTCCCACTTGAGCGAAATATTTTTAATAGAAAAGAGAAAGTACTTTTTTCAAATTCTTCGGAAAATTTTCTAAAATAGTCGTAAGCACAGTCTTACATGGATATAATGGTGGAAATTGTAAAATTACCTTTAAAAATCAATAATAAGGTTAAAATTAGCGTTTAAATCTTATTCTAGAAAAATTATTCTGTAATATTATACGAGTATCGTTTTATCTTACGTGGAAAGAATCTAGAAAAATTGCTAAAAGGCCAGAATCAAAATTTAAGATAGAAACTTTTGTTGAACATTCTTTAGCAATAATTGTTTTACGTTTTTTGAGAGCGTGTATCTCAGCAACGGATAACGATTTTTCGGATTTTCAAACGTGAAAAGAAAGGTTTAATCTTCCAATTTCGAGGAGCCTTTCTGGTAAATGAAGAAATTTTTTTTGATTGTTTGTTCAAAAAATATCAAATTTTCAAAAATCACCCAAAAAAAAAAAAAAAAAAAATTAGTATTCATGGACGGCCCACAACCAGACCGATCTTAAAAGTTCTTAAAAGAATAGTAGTTTAACATAAAAAAATATTCAAAACAATCGAAAGATACATTTACTTTCAAGAACACGATAAAAAATTTTAAACTCAAAAATCTTGATCAAAAACACTTTTAATGTTTTTTTTTTTGTATTCCTTCGGTAATAGCCATTCAAAGATAAAAATAAAAACAAAAGAAAACCTAAGTTTGGACCATTATTAATAAAATTAAGTTATGAGCAAAAAACCAAAAAAAAAAAAAAAAAAAAAAGAGTGATTTTATTGAAAATTTGATACATTTTTAACAATTAATCAAAAAAATCTTCAAATTCATCGGAGAGGCTCTTTTCAGGAGTACCAACAAATATAAAAAAATTGAGGAAATCAAAAATCAAAACTTTCAAACCGTCCAATTCGATGTGGGACCCCCCATACATACATGTTGTTCTAATCTGACAGGGTTTATTCCGGAAATTGGTATGTCCAGTGAGTCCCGGAATATCTTCTCTCTTCTCGAAGGCTCTGCATAAATCTCTTCAATTATTCATGGGGAGTTTAGTTCGGCCGAAGGTTCGCCACTCCTTTTTCGAAGGGCTCAAGAAAGGGTCCTCGTCATTCGATTTGGGAACTTCAATCCTGGCTGTCCTTCATTTTCCTGCGTCTCGTTACATCATTTATCTCCCGCACGTCGATCGTAATTCTGGTAGTATTTGGATTTGGAAAATATCGTGATTAATCATCTGCGCAGGGTGCAATTAATATTCGATGAAAAAACTTGTCCCGGAAATTGCTGATGATATCGGATCAGCGGTTTTTTAATCGAATTAACCACAGCCTTTGACCTGCGTTGTTTATTATTTTCATCTATACTCAGTTTTTCTTACTTGGATATTTTTCACAAACTCATTGAAACAGATCGTTTTATTTTTTTTCAACAGTCAGTTAAACGTTGATATTTTTTGGTCAAAACGAATCAATTAAAAAGTGATCTTGAAAAATTAAATAAGATTAAAAAAGTAAATTAGATGTCTCAATAAAATTTCTAAAAAATATATAATTATCTGAATAATAATTAGTAATCGTAAATTGAAATCTAACCAATTTGCTAAATTTTCTAGGCATATTAAATTGATATTCCTTTTCCTGATAAATAATAAATGTGCGAGAACCTTGTGAGAAAAAATGGATTAAAAATCGTTGACTCTTGACTAGCCTAAATCGCGTGAAAAATACGAAGAAGCCGGGGATCGAAATTTGAGGGATTCAACTCCCCGCGTGTCTGGGAGTCGACCTGATGAACAAAATCCTCATATATCCAATCAGAGCCGCCTTCCGTAGCCCGCCATAATCTTCAACCCCTTTCCTATTTCCGCTAGGCAGTAATACGTACGTATCCAGGCTCAGATTTGATCCCCCCGAAAGGCCAGCATCTTCTTCGCCAGAGAGAAACTCGGGTCCATTGGAATTCAAATTCAAGTGGAACGCCGCAACCGCCTGGGTTGGCTTAGGGTAAATTCCCTGTCAGATATCGAGACTTGAGAGCACATCCCTTGACCTCTCTAGAATACATTATTCGTCGCGAGGGTGCGACTTGACTGTAGAATCTCTTCGGAAGAAAAATTCCTCATCACTCGATCAATTCGCCCCAATTTCGTCCTTTTTCTCACTTCCTTCTACCGCAATGCGATAAGCCTTTTTAATAATCTAATCCTTCCGGACTCACCGGACGAATTATTACCGCAAACGAATTTTTTGCTTACCTTTATTTAATTATCTAATCAAAGGAGTTGAAAAAAAGGACGAAAGATTAGTTTTTTTTTTGTCGGGTCAAAACTGCTGTGGAAACTGATAATTTCAACAATTCTGTTCCATAATTTATATTCTTATCAATCTCTTTTTTTTTTTTTTTTTTTGGTGCACATTTTTGCCTCTCTTTCAAGGAAAAAAAAAAACACTTACGTTTGCGAAAACTGAATTAGAATTATATAATTAGAAAGGTAACACTGAGTTAGAATTTTCCGTTATAATTCTCCAATTTTTCATTCTCTGGATCAATTTCATCCCCTAACGTGTGTTGGTTTTTTTACTTGCACCGTTGGGTTTAGTGTCCTAGGAGTATAAAACAAATCCCACTAATGCCAATGAGGTTTGGTCTTCAGGGTAATTCGTGATAAGAGGGAGTCCCTACGGTTCTTCAGTTTTATTATTCTGGGTCAGATCCTGCAGGATCATGGGGGAAGATTTCCCCGCCCGGACACGCCACTCGCATATCAGGGTTCAAATTGATTTTAGCTCGACCGTGAATAATACATGCGACGTTTCGCGCGAGTTTTTGCTTCCGTACGTACGTATTAACATCCACCGTCTATTAGGGAAATTATTTCATGCAAAATTTTTGCCGAAAGATAAAAACCGCGAACGTATTTTTAACCCTTTGAATCATCCTGGCAAGTATTCTTACCACTTATTTTATAGCCATTTTTGTATATTTAGAGAACTTTTAAACATACTTCTTTGCGCTTTTACGCTGTTTCTGATGGTATACTAACAGCTTTTTAATAGTCGAGAGTCACTATTGAGATTTATTGTAAATTATTGTTGTTAGAAACAAATTGATTGAAAAAAATCGTGACAATTAAAGGAATAATTCATTTATGAGTTATATGTTATATTATACAAATTATAAGTTCTTGGGCTTGATGATTAGGGATCTGGAATCAGAATTTGTAAATTCAAGATAGCAGATCCAATATGGCGGACGAAAATTTCAAAATCTATCGAATCTGGGGGAAAATCTCTGTTCAGAGATTTTTGGGCTCGCTGATTAAGAATCTGGAATCTGATTTTGAACATTTGAATCTTCGAAATGATCAAACTCTGGTGCTTTTGATACAATTATAATGTTTTTTATATGTATATATGTATAGTTATCTCAAAAGTGGTTAAAATTAGATTTGTGGTAGTACGGGGATTCGTTTTTGAATGATTGAAAAAACATGGAATGGAAAAACTTATAATCTTTATACGATCCCGTATCATTGAGACGAATTTTGAAGCTCCTATATTTCAGCATTCTGTATTTTTGAATACTCTAAATCAAATTTCGTTTCATCAAAAATTCGATATCGCCGTCCTTTTATTCTTTCATCTTTTTATTCTTTCACAGGGTTAATCAAAAATTGACTATCGACACAGAGAACAAGACGCATTAAGCTCGTCACGTGTCGCCCCACGTGACCCAGAAACTCCTCTACTTAAGGGTTGCCTCTCTATTAATGCAACCCTCCTGAATTCGACGTCACGGCATAAATAATAAATGCAATTTTTTCGGCTAAGAACTGCACTTTGAATATAGAAAATATTCTTTGAATTTAGAAAACAATTTTTCATTCCCCAATGGCGCTTTTCGAGCAGTATAATTATCGAAATATTTTACGATTTTTCCCTGAGTAGAATAATTTCCCGTCAAGATATTTACAAGTTTCATTTGAATTTCCTAGTTATAATTTGAACTTTCTCGAAAAAATATATCTCAATTTTAGGAAACTTTTAGTGTTTTTGATGAATTTTTTTTGTATTCTTGAAATATCAAAAAAGGTCTTGTAAAAAAATGGACGGTAAAAATGTTTTTTATTTCTTTTTTATCTCACTTAGAAAAATGGCTAAAATTTAGGTCTCCAGACCAAAATACCTCCTCACGGTAAAAATCCTCTGAATCCTGATGCGGAATGAAAAAAAAAATTGCAAATCTTGCGAGAGATCATTTCGGAATACAAAATGTAAGCTCGCGCGTTTTGAAGTGAAAATTTAACGAGGGTTTCCCACTCGAAGAGGCGAGGTGTGCGAGAAACTTGAAATAGGTATCGTACATTGTAGATCGTAGATTGTAGAGTGGATTCTACATATCTTTGGCTGAAAATCCATGGAAGAAAATAACACGCCTCGACATTATCATTTTCCATTTTCTCTTTCTTTTTTATCCTTCAGTTGTGTTCCTGCGAAGAGTAGGTAAGAGAGAAACGTCGCACAACGTGCTTTTTTACGGGATGAAAAATCGGCCTTACTGCTACAGGGGAAGCCAAAAAGCAAGAAGAAACGCCTCGCCGACTTTCCGGCGCCCTTTTCTCAATGAATCTTTCCGCGGGACGCACTCTTTCCTTTTTCATTCCTCACGGCATTTCATGTCAACTCTCTCTATCTCTATCTCTATATATCTCTTTCGTTCTTTGTCTCTCGCACTTTCTCTCTCCGGGCATCAAATCCCTGAGGACTTTCAAAAAGCCCAGAAATTCGCTTAGCCCTGACCGTGTCAAGTCCGGTTATTCCTGATTTCTTGTTCTTTGTTTTCAACAGCGATAACAACCGCAAAACCAAGGGATCTGAAATTCGGTTCATAAAGTAATGCGAGAAAAATGTTTTGGGGTGCTTTTTTTCTTTTTTCATTTCTTTTTTTTTTTAGCAGAATCTCAACTCGTTTATTTTTTCGGTAGTATCGATTTTTAAATTTTCAAAGAAAGCGTTTTGTTTAACTTGCAAATAAATACTAAATTCGAGACAATTTCATTAGAAATTTAATAAAACGTGTCGATTTTTGACCGGCCGAACTTTTTTGTTTAAAAATAGAAAAAAAAAAGATTGAAGTATAATATGCGGCCAGAATTCGTCTCCGCGATATCGAAACCCGGTGCCGCAAGTTAGTTGCCAAATTCGCGGAAGTTGGATCATTCGAGTCCCATAAATGTAGTCTCTTGGAGTTTGAGTTAGCGGCGCAAGGGTAGGAATTTCGAAGAGATCGATCCGCCGCCCTGGCAACCGTGCCAAACTTACGTCGTGGCTTCAACCTGCAACTTCTGGCGAAAATCCCGACCACAATCCTTCCGCAAATAATTAAGAATCTGCAAATCGTTCGATCGTAACAAAATTCGTGACGCTCGGGAGTTGAAAGGAATTTTTTCTTATTTCGATTACACAAAAATTGATGAAACAAAGAATACCACAAAATCAGTCAGTGCTTCTATCTGTTTAACACGAGTGTGAGAAATAATTATTTTTTTTCTTCAAATTAAATCAAATTAAATTTCAAATGGAATATTTTTGTACGAGTTATTTTTTCTTCAATTGGGGATTTTTTTTTCTTTCTTTCTTTCTTTCTTTCTTTCTTTCTTTCTATAAATTAATAAAATATTTTCAGGAACGAATGATTACTGTTGCCTTATTTGACAAGGGGGTGAAGAATTTTCATCCCTAACGAGATAACGAAGTCGGAGCCACGCTCGGGTCGTAAATCAAGACCGGCATAGAAAGAAGGAAGGATGGGAAGGAAGGGGGTATAATTTTCTGAGCGATTTGATGGGAATGACAAAAGCGAGAAAGCGAGGACACCCATCGATCGCAATTAGGGGGCGAAATTCGGGCTCCGACTTCTGCTTCCACATTACACACAGGGAGGAGGCAAACACTCGACAAAGCAGCCGCAGGACCTTCGACCGTCGCGTCGTCCTTCCTGATCTCGGTGCGGAATTAGGAACCCTCCAAGTCCTTGCAGGGGACTTATTTTATTTTATTTTCATTTCTTCTTTACCTCTCTTTCTTACTTTATTTTTACTGTGAAAGTAACTACAGAAGGTCTACAGAAGAGTTTCAGCAGAAATTTGGTGGAGAATAAGCGAATCGTGACAATTTTTTTTTTCAATTTCCCGCTTTTTTTTTTTTTTTTTTTTGCATGAAAGCGAAATTATTCGATTTATTTTCTGTCGATTTTCGCCAATTTTTTCACCATTTACGATCATTTTTCAAAATCGAAACTTTTACCTCGGGTTACTTGAATCCCTCAAATGTGAAAACTGTACGAAAATTTTCACCCGAAATCAATGAAGATCAATTTTATTCAAGCATCTTTGTAAAGCATAAATGAAAATTAGAAACCTACGAGTTTCAAATATAAGGAAACCCGATTATGAATGATTTTATTGAAACTCAAGCAGCATTGTATCATTTATTTAATCCCAAAATTCTTCATCCTTTGTCCAGTTTTACTGAATCTTATCTAAAGTTAATCAGAAAAAGGTGGTCGATAAAATATTGCTAAAAAATATAAACATCCTAGACGATTATTTTGTAGAACTTTAATTCAAAAAGGAAAATTAATGTTTAATTCTATTTCTGGCATGAAAAAAGTAAAAATTCTTCGATATTTTTCCTATAATTGTTAATAACTGAATTTTCTTTTTTCTTGTACATGAAATCAAAGTCTTTAATTTTTATTATTTCTACACAATTGAATTATAGATAGTTTCTATTTCGTTCAATAAAATCCTTTTTCAACTTCATTATAATTAGTTTCCTGAATTCTGAAGGCATGAGTAAATTGACTTCGAATAATGATATATAAGATAATAAACAAAAGAGTAAGAAGATTTATTTAACTGACCGAGTTTCCGCTTACTTGATAAAATAATAAAAAGGAAATTCTACTTTCAGCTTATAAAGATCCTTTTCAACAGCACGATTCTGTGTTGTTTTCTTTCATCTCCTTTCCCCCATTTTTTTTTTTTTTAACTTTTTTATTTATTTTTGCACTGTTTTTTGTACTTTTTTGTTGTATTTTTTTTTTTTTTTTTTTCTCTCTCTCTGCCAAGCAAAGCTCACACAACGGAAAGACAATTCAATTCGAAGCTGGAAGTGATCCGGAGGCGACGTGTAGAGTACGGGCACACCTTTCTAAACAAAGGGCAAAGGGCGCTGAATAACAGTGCAAAAGGTGAAATGTGAAGGATTCAAGTGGTGGAAAGCCTCGGGATTATCCAGGGCGTGTTTGAGAGCGCCTTGTCGACATTTATATATATATATTATATGTATATATAT
Organism: Diprion similis; assembly: GCF_021155765.1. Lineage (NCBI taxonomy): Eukaryota > Metazoa > Arthropoda > Insecta > Hymenoptera > Diprionidae > Diprion > Diprion similis. The sequence continues at coordinate 19,288,239 of NC_060106.1, read as the reverse complement.
ATACATTATTCATACATATATAGATTCGCACAAATATAGAAAGTGAGAAACGTTGACGCACGGGATCGAACGAGATCAGCCGTTGGTTTCTCAAACGCAATCCCTAACAAAAATGATTCTATAAAAACTGCGAAAGTTTGCCGAATAGATTAAAAAAAAAAACACTATTTCTCGGTGTTTACTAATTTTTGTAGAGTATTTTGCACATTTTCTTAGTTTTTTTTTTTTTTTTTTTGCCCTCTCTTGTGGTTTTACTTAAATTTTGGAATATTCCAAGCAATTGATACATCCATGATGTTGATAATAAAATCAACATTTTTGGTCCCATTTTTTCTTATTTCTGAATTGTAAAATTCGTTAGCGTGTTTCGTTTATTCGTGTATTCAATTTCTGTAATTACATAGAACAACGAGTTGTCAGCATATTTTAAGTACCTGATGTGTATGATTTTGTAGAAACGAAATCTGCAGCTGACGATTGAATCTAAAATCATATTTTTTCGTTTACTTTCTTAGTAGATATACGTTCGCTTTTAAGTATAACGTATTTGTGCAAAAAAAAAAAAAAAAAAAAATCATTTTTGCTAGTAAAAAGATAATAATTAGATACCGCGGATACTGTTAGTAAATCTACTTGTTTTGTTACTTATAGAAAATATTCGAGCTACCTACTCGAAATTAAAAGTTCTTGTACATAATTTTAGCTTTAGAATTACGTGAAATTAAGTTTAATTATTCCATGATCAAATTAACTGAAAATATAATCGTTAATCTGATCGAAAATCTCTTTAAACTGCGTTTCAAGCTTGCAGATCTTCAGCCGGCGTATTTGATCCTTGAAATTTGAAATAAACAAATAGCAATCCGTTGTAAAATTTCAGCGAAAGCAAACAATCTGCATTAGGTAGAAATGTGTTTAAAGCTCGGATCGCTGGTAACCAATCCAAGTAATCCCCGGGGCTCCATAAGTTACTGCAAGTTCAGATGGATGGACCGAAAGGCTGACGCTCTCGACGGTCCGATAGCCTCAACTCGATAGTGAATCACGCCTTTCGCCTCCCTTTTTCTACTCTTTATCCGTTTTTCATTTTGCTTTTCCTTTTATCAGATTCTCATTTTTTACGCTCCTATTTATGAACGAAAGTTACGAAGGAAATACTTTTTCCATGAGAAAAATTTCGTTCGTTATATTAGACTACGGTAACTGAGATTTTATTTTTGGAAAACGTTTATCGTTAGATTAACGATTTATGCGTTGTTCGAATTGCAAGAAAATTTAAGACAGATAAATATTTTACAATTAGTGCGTTGTTACAGTTTTCAATCTCATATTTTCGCGTTGTCGCAACGAAGAATCTAACGAAAAGTGCGAGAGATCACGATCGAATAGTAATAGATCATAGATTATCCGGTTGCGGTTGTAAGACTATTTTTTACCTAGTATCAGGAACTAAATTTTTCATTATGGTTAGAAAAGTAAGTATTAGGGTGTTTTAGAAAAAAAATAATTTGCAATTTTCTATTTAAAAAGTTTGTTTTAGGTTAAAAGAAAGGTTCTGAATTTTTCTAAATTCGTGAAGAATCGTGAGTGCATTTTTTTTTATCACTCACATCTATCATATTATCAATTTACGTCACTAATAAGACGCTCACTTTCAATATACAGTCTCCAGTTGATGTTTGAAAAGTCTATCTGACGATCTTTTCATTGTTTCAATTTAATCTCATTAAACAGTTATGATAATTTTAATATGAACTTCTAATTTGGTTATGAATCGTGATCTTTGGGTTGGATATAAATAATAATTGAAATGCTGCAACGTGTTTCTTCGCAAATTCGCAAAAAATTTGGAAAAATCTTCAGAAAAGTAGAACGCTCATTTTTTCCCCAGAATCTTTCTTTTGACCCAAAAAAACTTTTCAGAGAATGCCACGATGGAAGATCGCAAATTATATTTTTTCCGAAACACCCTAGCGCACAATATTGTAAACTCTGATTCATATCGGACGAAATTTCCAGTTGCAGACAAAACATCTGCAGGATTCAAACCGCGACTCGTCCATCTTGAAAAAACCTGAAGAAGGATTTTTCTTAAGGGTTTGAGGATACTTCGAGGACCTTCCGCAGGCTGTCCTGTTTATCCGGAAGGAAATCGTAAGGGTCGCAAAGTTTGTATGTATGTATGTATGGGACGTGATCCGGGTTGAAGGATCTTCTTGATCCCTTCGACTCGTACGAAATGGGCATCACAGACTTGGTTACATAGAACCCTTTGAAACTGGGATCGATTTTCCAATTCCAAGGACTATCTGGCGACCGGGCAATTCGGGGTTTTGACAAACCTGACACTTTCCGCGTTGGAAAGAGGTATTGCGAGCAATGGCGAATCCACACTGGTTGGAAAAAGGTTGAATATAACGAGGGGGGGAAACGTGATCTCAAAGTCTGCCCCCCCCCCCCCCCCCCCCCCCCGTTACCACGGAATTTAATCACTGTATCTCGAACGCAGGATAAAACTAACGGTGTTTCCATGCCTCCTCCTGTTCTCTGATAAAGATCCTCCTAGTTTTGTTCATACGTATATATCTACCTACACACCTCGCGGGTACCTATAAAAAGACGCGAAATAAGAAGGTGCTCTTGACTTGATACGAGGGAGTAAAATAAACGAAAACAAAACTTCAAAGTACAAGGGGTTTAATAAAACATGAGCTTGTAGAGCGGAAGAAGATCCTCCGCGGGTCCTTCGATGTTTTTTCATCACTCTTTTCTCTTCATATCCTTTTTTTCTTCCCTCGTTTTCCCCCACCATCGTGAAACCAAGTTTCATCGAGAAGACCGTTTTATAAACTCAGGATCTTAATTGCCAATGCCAATTACCGTGCAAATTCGAGGAGGAAGGGTAAGCAGTAGGCGGTGAAAACATTTTACGCAAGGATATTTTATCGACACTCGGGTGTTTTCCGCGGTATAGAAAACGCCGAAGGGCCGAAGTCCGAAAGTAGCTTCTTTGAAGAATCCACAGTAGAGGACTTGCCAAGTTTTCCTCTTCTTAAGGGGCCATTCGTTGATTATGTAAGGACGATATTAGCCACTTTCAACCCCCCTACCCCCATGTAAGAACACATAAGATTTCTTGGACACCTCCTCCCACTTTTTGCGTAAGATTTTACCTGTAGTTTTTATTTATAAGCTTCAAAGTGTGCAAATACGAACACATTAACGATTTTAAAAACATATTATGAAATACAAACTTTTATAATAACAATATATAAATGAAATTGTATATTAAAAATGTCAAAATAGATCTCATAGTTTGCGGAACGTCTAAATAGAAATTTTTTCTAGTTTTTCAAACTACCCTTTAATTTTCTCTGCGATTTTTCTTACCTCAGACATTGCTGTACGGACATTTTATCTTAATGAAAAATGTCTATACCTAATACACATTCCGACTTGTAAAATATTACGTAAGAATGACTTTTATCTCCCCCCCCCCCCCCTCCCCCCGCCCCCTTGGGACCCTTACGTAATTAATGAATGACCCTTAAGCCCCTAGCCGAAAAAAATTGGAGATTACGAAAAGAAATCGAACCAACATTTCGTCTGTTTTTTGTCACCTTTTTTTGTAAACTATTGTCTTTCGATATATTCAAAGGATACTCGAGTGCTCTTAGACGGTGTTTAGAGCCTGCGACGAAGCAAAAGTTTCTCGTTTTACGCGGGGGATACATTACCGGTGTCCTTTTCAATTCCGTTGAGAAGTTTGAAAAAGAGAGAGAGAGAGAGAGAGGGAGAAAACAACAGCAACAACGAAAAAGGACGTCACTTGGAAAAGCGCGGCTGGCTAACTCGAACAGACAAGCCTTGCGCGTAGCAATCTTTCGCCCTGAATTATTCCATAAATAGAGACTAGACCCTAATTTGTCAGTGCCAAAAGGAGGAAAAACACACGCGCACTTCTCACGTCTCGACATCACTCTTGGCGGATCCCGAGAGGTCTGCTTGACCCCATAAAAGACCCTCGCGAAAATTCTTCGGGACCAAATTTGAACCTTAGCATTTCTTTATTACAGGTCGCGCTTATAAGAATGACAAAAATAATAGTTAATCGATTGTTTTTTCCTCGATTATTTTCCCACGCGCAATCGGTTTTTTACTTTTACTATCATTAACGAGGCAATATAATATTAATTTATTTGATTAAAGTATTAATTATTATCATTGTTTTACTGACTAAAGTACCTATTTGATATAATTAGTGAACGATGAATGAATATTTTCACATGAAATTGAAAAATATTTTCAATCAAAGTATAAATCATGAAAAAACTTTTCCGCTGTTAAGACTATATACTGAAAATTGCGAAATTTTTGTTTCATATGCACCGTTTAAAAAAAAAAAAAATTCTCAATAATCGATTAATCGATTAATGTTTACCGATTCAATCGAGTGGTGTTCGATTATTTTTTAGCCTCGACTAATCGTTGCATCGATTATTTTTAGTTTTCGAGCTGTGGTGTCGCGATGATTGATAAATCATCAATTTATCTATAAACTGGTTTCGCAAATCATCTCTATAATCGATATAATAAAAAATGCAGTAATGCAGAAACGCATGTTTAACGAAGAGAAAATAACGTGACCTGCATCGAAGTTGATGCACCGATGCTAAAAGCTCGATTTTTCTTACCACCTACCTCCGCGTCGTCGTTAAACCTTCTACCCTTCTTCTCCCTCCCGTCGAACCTCGCAAGATGTAATGCATATTTTAAAAAGTGCATACAAGCCGCGTTCGCATAACGAGATGTAAATACCTACGCGCACATTGTCAGATCCAAAGCCTGCGGATATTTCTGACACAATTATTTCGCGCGAAGCTCTCCGAAGGGAATCAATAAACCTGCAAGGTAGAGTACCTATAAAAATCGAGGTAGTATCACGTGATATTCTTTTTTCCTTTCACTCTGGTCCTTTTTCAAAGGTGCGTTTTTACTTTATCCTATTTTCTTTTTCTTCTCCTTCTTCTTTTTCTTCTTGTTCGATTTTTATTCCCCTTGTACTGCACGGTGTGTACCCAGAAAAGGATGAGACTGAAACCAGAGTGAGACAGAGAGAGAGAGAGAGAGAGAGAGAGAGAAAGGGAGAAGGAAAATGCCTTTGCCAGAGACCTGAGAATACACTCCTCCGAGACCCTCAATGGAAATTTCTCTTCTCTCTGATATTTCCGGTGAACTGGTTTGAACACGATCGGTCGTAGAGTTACTTTCGAAACTTGAATTCAACTTGAAAAATGATATTCACTTAGTTATTCAGCTTTAATACGAAAATTGAATATGATCGAAATCGATCGTTTAGAAAAATTAGCTCATCCTAGATCGACGTATTTTCGCAATAATAAATGCCGAAAATATTTTGAGGAACGGGAAAAGTAGCTTATCTTATATATACAATTATTTTCCACTCCGTTAATATTGGTTCGACAAAACTCGAGTATGAAGATGGGAAGAGAAAAAAAACGAGGTTGTAAAAAAAGTTTCTAAAGAAATGCGATGAAGCCTGAAAGAACCGAAATTTTCTGCCGGCGCGGCGTCCTTCCGGTGGTTGGTGGTTTTTTTTGTTTGTTTGTTGTTTCTTTTTTTTTTTTTTTTTTGTCGTCATTCTTCTCGTTTTTCTCTTTTTTCTTTTGAAAAACGTGGGGGAGAGAAGACAGGCAGATGCTTTATATCATAAATAGAGGCGCGACGGATCCTCGGTAAGATCTTAAGAGAGGTAATAAGCGTCTGAGAAGTTATTACAGAGACATATCTTTGTTTCTCCATTCACCTCCTCAAATACGCCACTCGACTTCCCTTTTCCTCCTATATATATATACATATATATATGGTATATAAGTATATCTATAAGAATGTAGAACATCGATTCACAAAACGAAGGACATCTCGCGCCAGACGAGCGGAATCAGTTTACGAGAAAAAAAGGAGCGAAGAAGAGAGAAGAGAAGAGGAGAGGAGAGGAGAGGAGAGCCAAACAACCCTGCGATGTCGATCTTCGTTTCTGTCACTATCTGTATTTCCGTTTTATCGCAGCCCCCCCCCCCCCCCCCCCGTACCTTTTTCCTCAGCATCAAATATATGTATAAATAATATACGTACATTCCAATGTTGGATCTGCAACGGCTGTCACGTCCTTCACATTTCTAATCTAATAATATCGGTAGAGTTCTATATAATCTATAGACGTATATGTATACAATATATTTACTATATATATTTATAAAAGTAATGAACGTCACAGCTGCAACTGAAAAGAATCGCTCGCGTTTTTCGTTTCCGTTGATTGATCATCTTGTTATTAAACGTAGGTATACATATATGTATGTATATATGTAGGTAAGTTCTTTTCGTCGTTCGTATCTCGCCTTTGATTTTTTCTAGTTATAAATTACCACGACGAGAGAGACTTCGGGGAGTGAAATGACAGGGAATTTATACATTTCGTCTTTTTGCAATTAGCTCGATTGTGCAGACATAATTTTCATGCTTTCTTGAAAATCGTTTTATGTCTGATCGTTATTCGGAATTTTTAGGGTTATATTTTATAGAGAATTTGGTTCGAAAAAGTTACTAGACAAGTATGGGATCAATCTGTACAGGACTTCTAACTCTACTGATGTTGGACTTTTTACATTCTCTTATAGCTTTCTACAAGTGTTTTCAATTCTGAATATTCTGGGGATTTTTCAAATCACTATTGTGTAGGAAATAGTGATTTGAAAAACTAGTTTTAAAAATAAAAAATCACTAAAAAGGTATAATATAAAGCAATGCAGGACTATTAACGTCGTTGTGGGATTTTTTATTCGCTCTTGCAGCTATTCCTGAACCTCGTTTCAATTATGAACATTGCGGGGAATTTTAAGATTACTATTCTATAGGAAATTTGGTTCGAAAAAAACACCAAGGAGGTAGAATATAAATCCATGAAGGACTGCTAACGTCGTTGTGGGACTTTTTACACACTCTTGCAGCTATTCTTGAACCTCCTTTAAATTCTCAACGTTGCAGGAAAATTTTCAGTTTACTAATCTATAGGGACTTTTGTTCGAAAAAATCACTAAAAACGGTGCAGCATAAATCCATGCTTGAAATTTAAACCCTGCTGATGGACTTTTTACACCTTTCCGTAGGTCTTAAATCCTGTAATCTCCGAGAATTTCCGTTGAATCCGATCTTGTGCGCATGACGTCCGCAAAGATAAAAGTAGAAACGCAAGCTCGTACCTGCGGCCACGTAATAAACGATAAAATAAGTTGGTGAGACGTGAGAATCCTTGGCTCTGAACAAGTTTTATACCCTGCGGGTTATTGGCATATTATACACCGAAGACTATACTAGGCAGGAACTTTATGATTGTTGATATTCTACGATATAACCACGAATATTGTCTGCTAAAACATATGCGGACGTGCAGCTTCTCCCGGTACAAAGTCAAGCTCGTATATAACACGCCGCACAGTAAAGAATTTATGTAACCTACGTGAACCGTTTAAATTTGGTTTACCAGCGAGGATTGTTTGGGCAGAAAATATTTGCCTCGCAGCTTTGAGCCCATAATTCGAAACGCAATCTCGGTTCGTTCTCAGATCCAACCAGCCAAACGTGACCAAATATTTCGACCACAACATCGACGGTTTGAAGTTCGATAATTCTTAATTCGAAAAGTAATTTTCCACGAGATTTAGGAAAAACGAAAAATCTCCTGGATTCTGATCTTCGAATATTAAAAACGGAAAAGATTTTCTACTTGTGCAAAAGTTTGACATCAATAACCATTCATGAAGAGCACTAGGTATTATATTTGGGCAGGGGGGTTATATATACGAGGCATTTTGATGGATCACAGTTATTGCCGATACATCATTTATCATTTATCATTGTAGTATAATACGAGAGTCAGGAATTGTCGACTCAACCTCAGTTTTCCCGGCTCAACTGTTTGGGAGTAAAAATTAAACGTAAGTTACAAGGAAAATCTTTGAGGGTGAAAACTACCCCAAAGATAGGGATTTAACGGTGTGATTTCTCGACGCGCTTCATTGTGAAAAATGTCTAATATAAAGGAATTAAGATTATTAAATCCTTGATTAAGAGGCTTGAGTTGAACATATATGTATAAGTAGCCTTAAAGCTGATAAGGAGCACATTTTTTAGAGTATCCTTAGACAATGGCGGATGTTTAAGACTGCTTGTCGGGACGAAATCCTTTCGGTTGATATTAATTCTGCGAGAAGTGGAGAAATTCTAAGCACTTTCGTCGCGAAGTTTAATCTCGAGCTTGTTGCGCTTCTTAACAGTCAATTCCAACCGTTTTGCAGCATTACAAAAGCTGTTTTCAAGCGTAATTTTATCCTCCCTGCCCGCAATTCGAGTCGCTTTCCTCTCTATTGAATCTCAACTTTTACTCGACAGTCCTTGTGATTTGCTTCCGGTTACCGAAAAACCGGAAACCCACTGGAGAATGTAAACGCGTTGAATCGCTACTTTTGGACCAATTAACGTATAAACGCTACAATTTCATTATTAAATGATCTTGAGGAACCGTTTTTCACTCTGTTTCGCTCTAAATATTTTCATTTTCTTAAATTTCCAAAATAAAATAAATTTTTACTTGCTGCAGGATTCTTGAAGAAAAGAAAAAAAGTAAATATATATATCGTTACAGCAAATTTGTATGAAATTTTGAAAATTAAGGATAATTTTAATCTGTAATAAACCATCGTTCCAAATTGTTCGAACAAATACATTTTTCCTGTATAATCGTGATGAAAATTTTACAACAAATGAAAGAAAAAAAATATTTCGCCAAGGTCGAATCGATTCGCAAAGTTGTTGAAAAAATATCTGTCGGTAAGTAGGCGAGCCGAGTCGTAAAAACGATATTTATACGTACACGAGAACGCGGATACAATGAAAAAATAAAATAAAAATAAAAAGACAAACAATTTATGGGTCCGAAAAGAATTTCGTGCCAGTTTCTTCATTTCGTTTCTACGTCGTTTCTGCACTAATAATAAAAATGAAAAAAACTTATGAAACAACGAAGGAGACGCGAAGATAATGAAAATTGAAACGATCAGCGATGAGAGGATCGCTGATCGCAGCGGGATGCCGATTTTGTAAATCGACACCTGGCCCACATATTTCGTTACAGATCCATCAGAAGGAGAAGCCTGCAGGGCTAGGCGCGTTATAAGACGGAACGATGTAAGCCGAGTCCCTGAGGGTATAAATAAAAAAAAGGGGAAGAAAATGGAAGAGTGGAAAGTAATAAAATGAAAATGAGAAGGTAGTGAAACGGAAAGAAAGGCGGAGGATAAATTCTTTATAAGAAAATCGTTGCGGTCGCTATCCGATTTCCCACGTCCTATTTTGTTATGTACTGATCAGTTCCAATCTTTATATATATATATATATATATATATATATATATATATATATATATATATATATATATATATATATATATATATATATATATATGTATGCTAGGGTGGCGCAAAAAAAACGACTTTTTTTTTTTTTTTTTTCGAGTCTCGTGTGACAAAATGTTAGTTTTTGATGTTTTAAGAGCCCACTACAAAATTTTTTACAATGTCAAAAATCGTCAAAAAATTAAATTAAAAAAATTATATTTTCAGTATTTTGTTTGATTTTTAATTCATGTCGTGGTGTATTGTTATCGATTCTTTCTTACTGAATTGAAGAAAAAAAATTTATGAAACTTTAATATGAATATTAAAAGGTCGCTCGAAAAGATCTAAAGAAATGCACCAAAAAGTTGAATAAAAATTATGAGCGACCTTTCAAAATTCAAATTTTGAACTGAAACTTTCGGAAACTTATTTTTTTTTTGTCTATAAAACTACACCGTAACGAGAAATAAAAAAAAAAAAAAAAAATCGATTTTTGACGATTTCTGATGTTTTAAAAAATGTGGAGCGACCTCTTAAAAATTTTTTTTTTGAACTGTCCTTTGGAGTGGGCTCTTAAAACATCAAAAACTAACATTTTGTCAAACGAGACTAAAAAAAAAAAAAAATAGTCGGTTTTTTGCGCCACCCTAATGTATACATACATGTATGTATAGCTTTACGTTCACGCATTCTTATAATAAATTGTGAAACGTGTCGTAAAAATTTTCACGACGGTCGAACGACGCTCAATCTTCACGCACGTTTCTCGAAAATATTCAACCGGATTTCCGGCTGTACGAATCGCGAATTTATCCTCTCATCCATTCTCCCCCTTTTCAATATTATATTACCGAAGTATAAGGTTATTCACTTGGGAAATATTTGAATAATGAACTTGAAAAAAATTTCGATATAGAAATCCGAAAGAAATTAGACTAACTGCAATCGATATTATTAATGTATTATAAATTGCAATGTCAAAATTTATAGAAATAAATTTGAGGTATTTTTTTAAAACTTTTGCATTACTTTGTAAGGGTAAATTTTTACAATAACGGATTCATCGTACAATTTTCATAACAACGATTTATCTGTTAAACAAAAAAAATATTCTTTACAATTATTTTGTCACCGATTCTATCAAAATGGTTGCAAAACATCGTTAAGATAAGAAAATCAAACTTGCTTTGCAATATTCTATCTTATATATCTTTCTTCTCGTCTTTTGTGTCTCTTAGCTTTCGTCCAGTCCACGTAAGCCAGTCCAAAGATGGCGGGGATAGAAAAAAAGGTTAAAAAAGTTATACAACTGAAGATATTCAAAATTATCCATCACTTTGCAAATTATCGTGTTCCAATAAACAAGAATGACTATAATTTTCTTCACCCGTCTACCTCTGTCCGTTTAACAACCGAACATAAAATAACCGAGCCAAGTTCCAGGCCGCGAGTTTTTATCTCGCGAAAACAAGGCAAAAATAAACTTGAAGCAGAAGAAAAAAAGCGGCCAAAAAAAAAAGAAAAAAATTTCTTCAAAGGGGGAAAAGAACAAGAAGAAAATAGTGGAAAACATCGTTTTGGCAAAACTATCAAGTTTCTATAATTAGATGAATTCTACATGGCTATCAAGTTCTCAGCTCGAGTCGCAATTTCTTACGAATTCCAACGAATTTTTCAAAGGCATATAATTATTAATAATAATAATAATAATAATAACAATAATAATAATAATAATAATAATAATAATAATAATAATAATAATGGGCCCACGTATGTTTACATATATAGATATAACTGTTTATATACTTTTTAGCGTCGTGAAAAATACATGTAATAAATGGAAAACCCTACAGCGGATATAGTTTATTTATAAATCCCAGGGAAGTTTTTCTGAAGCACAACCCCCGCATTCTCTCTCTCTCTCTCTTCCTCTCATTTATTTTTCTCCTCTCTTTTCGTGCTTCCTTGAATTTCACTTACTTTATATCCGTGATAAAATTGAATAAGAAATCCTGCATCCCCAGAAGTACCGAATTGACAAACGCGGCTTCTTTCATTTCTCTGTCCGCTAATTTCTCCCCTCATTCATTCATTCATTCATTCATTCATTCATTCATTCATTCATTTATTTATCCTTTCATTCATTCTTTCTTTCTTTCTTTCCGCCTCTTTTTCTCTCGTCCTTTTACACTCCGGTCGGATAAATTTTATCTCTTATCCTGCCAGACGATGTATCACGTTATCCCAGTTCCCGAAATCAATATCCCAACTCCAACTCGCCATATCTTTGCTTTTCCCCAAACTTCCTCGTCCTCAACTAACGTCTCTGTACTGATCCTAAATACGTTTTACCTCGAGACTGAAATTATCGGCTCATCTTACCCCCCCGTTTCGCAGACGATTCGAAATACACCCCCACGAAATATATCCCATTATACACGTTTTTTTACAAAATAATATAATATTATAGGTATACAATCGTGATACATATATGATATCGAAAGAATCTCTTCTCGTTAGCTTTGCCGAACGATATTTACTTTCACACATTACGTGATAGATGAAATTGAAAAAAAAAAGTAATAATCACAAGAATGATAATGATAATAATAATAATAATAATAATAATAATAATAATAGTTGATGGAAATTATTTTCCACAACTCCCAGATGCGAGTAGTTGAATATTTTCAACGAATTGAATAACTTTTCAAATAACTTCTCCCGAATTTAAAAGTTTCGTGAAAATAGCCGAAATCTTGAGCAAATTCTTTCCAGAATTTGTCGTTTCTTTTTTTTCATCCCATCAAAATTGATAAATCTATTTGTGAAAAAAAAAAGCCATTCCCTGTACAAACGAAAATCAAAAGGCAATTAAGTACTGTAAAGAAAATTTCAATTTTAATCGCAATTTAGTTTATTGTATAATATATAATTTGTAAATTATGTGAAAAACTTTAATATTTCTGTTGTTGTTGTTGTTATTATTATTATTATTATTATTATTATTATTATGAATAGCATCTTTTTGCGAGTTTATTTTACTCTTTATAAACTTTGAAGTCGTTGCAAGTCAGCAGTTATCTTTCTTTCTATGGTTTTAATCGCAAGCCTGCATTTAAGAAGAATAATTATCTGCAGTAATCACGAGTCTGAAAGGCTTTGATCGAAAGAGAAACAAGGAGGGAGAAGGGAGATCACTCGGAAAGTGCAGAACCGGGTTACGCGGCTTTATTTTTAGCCATATATATATCGAAGTGGATGAATGCCTGGAGAAGAGGAGAGTTATTCACCTAATGCATTCGACGCGATTAGAGGGACCGTTTTAAACGCCAGGAGCAGGCATCCGCGCCGAGATATCGGTCTTGAGAAATCGTCGTCTGCTATTTCTTATATCGTATATTATATGTATATGCCAGCAATGTTCATGCGGATGCTGTAAAAGTAGCGAGAGAGAAGCCTCCTCGCGTCTCGAGCTTTTTAACCAGACGATGCGATGGCGGTAATAACTGGAGAGACCAAAAGTGTACCAAAGTACAAGCCACGAAGGCAAACAAGCTCGTAAATCAGAATGGGATGTAGAAAAGAGAAATGAAAGACGAAGATAGAAAATGGAAAGAAGGGCAGAGAGATGTTTAATATTTTTATTCTTTCACTTATTGTCAGAGTAATTTTTCTAATCAAATATTAATTTCCTTCGAATAAATTCGGGAATTATTTATAACATGAAATCTGTCTTTGTATAAATAATGATAAGAAATTTTTCAATAAAGATAAAATAATTTTTCATACCTAGAAAGATCCATTATCTCGTTATCATCGTTCGGATGAAATATAACGGTGTGAAAAATTTTTTCAAGAAAATCATCCATATTCCTGTTGTTAAAATATAATAAACAAATAAAATAAATATCAGATTTTACTTCCTATACTTAATTATACTGTAATCAAAATATTACAATTTGCCGATAATCAAAATTAAAATTCAATACTCGTGAATTTATATAAAAAAAAAAAAAAATATTGTCCCAAATTAAGGGTGAAAGAAAAGAAACAGGGAACTGAAATGAAAAATTTTCATTAAATGTATATAGGTATATATGCACAAGCAATTTCCCGTCATCTCTTGAACGGCTCTTAATTATCAACCCCAAGGGGTGCGAACAGTCTATGAGAGTATTACTAAGTCGCTATGGGGTGAGTGTAAAACAAAAGCGGGGCGAAGCGGGGAAGAAAACTTTGAAAATTTACGTATTTACCCTGCTTGCTCTCTCGGCGACAGAGTACCGGCGATAAATATTCCCACGTCTTGAGAAAAACGGCCCCATGGTGCGATTTCAGGACACACACACACACACACACACACACACACACATCTATATTATGTATACACCTAATGCCGTAGGGTGAAACGTGAGCAATCAATTTCCCAATTTGTACAAGGGGATGGAAAAAACTGAAGGAGGGAACAAGTGTATTTAGACAACGAGCCCAACTTTTCATCTTCATTATCATTATTATTGTTATTATTGTTATTGTCATTATACGTAAGCCTAAAAAAAATGGCAAAGATTCGAATTTTCGGTATCAATCATTTTTCAAATTTGATACGATTTTATGATTGAATTGGTCTTTGTTACTATTTTTGACTCGTCGTTTTGAAGAAATGGCGATAAACTAATTTTGTTTTTTTTCTAACTCAACAAAAATGTAATTTATGCATAAGTATATAAATTGACAAGTGAATTTTCTACGTAACAAATATATAATCCCCGATTAATCGAGTATAATCGATTATTTTTCAAACCTGATTAATCGATCGACTCGATTATTTTTCTTCACAATCAGTTTTTGATTTTCACTCCAATTAACGAGGCAATACAATATCAATTTATGTGATTAGAGTATCAATTATTATCATCGTCTTACTCACTAAGTACCTATTTCATATAATAAGTAAAAGACGAATGAATATTTTCACCTGAAATTGAAAAATATTTTTAATCAAAGTATAAATCATCAAAAAACTATTCCGCTGTTAAGACTATATATACTGAAATTTACGAAATTTTTATTTAATATCCACCGTTTCAAAAAAAAATATTCAATAATCGATCAATCGATTAATTTTTACCGATTATTTTTACCTCAGTCGCCATCATCGCTACTTACCGGAGCCCGTTGTAACGTACATAAATAAATTCATCCATTCCGCACACCCGATATCTGCGAATTCGCTTTCAAGGTCTGACTATCCGCGAATCTCTGCCGCCTCTCGCCAATTTGGCACGTCAATTTTCCTCACGTCTGGCTGCGGCCCCCAGTTTTCCACATTACGAGGCTCGGCTTTAATCACTCGTGAAATATCTTGTTTTCCCTGCATTTATTAGCCCGCCTCCCCGCGTTTTATCTAAGAAACTCGTCTTATCCTTACATTTAATCCCGGAATTATGCAATCGCCAATTTCCCCAGAGACCAATTCTTCGCCACCTTTCTGCTTAATTTTTATCACACTCATCCGGGTTGAAAAAATTTTCTCAACTCCTTTGTTGACGATAAGATGAATCGATAATAAATTTTCTTAATTGCACAAATCTTGAAATTCAATAGGTTTTTCTCATTTTTGTTACAAAGTAAATACAGAATAACAAAGTAATTCATTTTCACGACGTTTAACTATACAGTATAAACAGTGTTAATTTTTTTTTATTAAATATCAATTATACTAATTATATTTCTGATAATAATTGAAACTCTCGGTATTGATATAACAATTCCTCAATTCATAAACGCAAATAAAATTTTCACACGACAAATCGCTTCCAACTACCGTTTGTTTTTTCACTTCTTCTTCTTCTTCTTCCTCTTATTTTTTCTTCTACAAGCAAAGCGAAAAATTGGCAGAGAAGAAGGGTTTACGTGTGGTTTACGTAATATCAAACGATCGGTGGTAAAAAAAAAAAAAAAATAAAGTTCATCTAAACATCTGTTAGAACATTTTTTCTTCTCTAACGTTTAAACACCGTTCGCCGTGCTCTTGGAATGAAAGAGGAATTTATTTATTCATTTACAGCATACGTAGCATACTGTTTATATAATAGAGATTTGTAAACCTCTGACGAACGAATAAAAATTCTATTAACTTGACCCACGTTACGTTTCATATACATATTTGTCAAAATGAATCGAGCCATACTTTTCACCTCATACAATTTTTCAAACATTCATACTTTTGTTTCGTCAAACTTTCCGAAGCTTTGCATCTTTTCATTTCAAATTCGTTAACTTAATTATTCGCTGAAGCTTTCAAGGTACGTGAAAGGATGCAGAAATAAATAAAAACGATGAAATTAAAAATTTTCCATAGTAGAGAGAGTGAGAGAGAGAGAGAGAGATAGAGAGGGAGGGAAGAAAAAAAACGTACAAGTGCGGAATAATCCGTTATCACGGATTTGTGAAAACTTTGTTAATGAGGTGAATCCCAGGAGTGAAGTCCTAATGCCTGTCTGAAGGCTTTAGCAAATCGCACTTGACGTGTTTCAACTTTCAAGAGATTCCCGAACAAGAATTAGGATGACTTTGTACACCGGTTTACAAGATTACCCGCGTCAGCTGTTTCATGTATTTAAAACTTTCCCCCTGAAACGTATATTAATGAAAAATAAATTAAATTACATTCCATCATTCGAGGATATAAATTTTATTGTAATAATATATCGGCGTACAAATATTACAAAATAAAAAAAACAAACAAAAAAACATGCAAGTTATACCGCGTTTGCAAAAATAGTAGATTTACAACGAATAACAGTTGCGATTAATTTTAAACGATTCGCGGTTAAATGTCAGGCAATTTATCGATTTTATAAATAATTACGTGACGATTGCGGTGACAAAGAAAAAAAAAATAAGGGGGGGGGAGGGGAGAATTGGCGAAGCAATAAGCTGAGGTGAAGTATAAAAACTTTAGCAAGTTCTGTTCACGGTGAAAAAGTTTATCGACTTCCATATCCGTACCTACACTTACCCATCTGCCCATCTGCCCATCTGCCCATCTCTTGCTCCCTCAGAGGTATCGTACCTATAACGGCATTGCAGAGAAGCAGAGAACCGCCGATAGCTCTTAGCGGCTCTTAGGAGGCTCTTAGAAGCTCTTATTGTTAGTAAGAGACTGTAGAGCGTGGAAAAGAGCTCACAACGGAATAGTGTGAAATTTAATAATAATTTTTGTCTCAAGGCTGGGATGAAAAACAAAGATTCGTCGCTTCGATAATCGGCAAGATTTCGTTTTCACTGCGAAAAAAGTTTTTTTTTCAAGAATTTTTTTTAACTACATATTGATATAGGCGGAAAAGTTCAAAATTCACGAAATTCCTTTTTGAGATGAATAAAAATAACAAGTTGATGTTCGTAGGTGAAAATTTTGATATTCATGCTTCGTAAAGTTCTTAAAAATCTGGTAGATTCTTGCGATTTCACTCCACGAATATTCTTATTTTATTCGGAAGATGGTTTTTTTTTTTTTTTTTTTTTTTACAAATTTACTGAAACAGTTTTTTTTATCATCATGTTGGTACCGTTAAACATTTAACTTTTCAACACAGCACTTACATTGATTATGATCGATAATCGGCAATATTGAATTCACCACTTGGAAAAAAAAAAAACATAACAAAAAACAGAAAAAGAAAATCTGTTTCAGTAACTTTACAGGAAATAACCTGTGAAATAAAGTAAAATCGAATAATTCTACTTGGATTTTAACAATTTTGAAACGATATAAAATCAGGCCAATTTGGCATCTAAGATTCTGTTTATAATTTAAAATTCGTGATAAAATTAATACGAAGTATCGGTTCATGAATTATTTCAATATAGATTTCATGTTAAAATATAAAGTTGGAATCATTTGAAAGAAAAATTTGTCTACGTGTACATTCAAAAGTTTTGCATTTCCATTTTCATTTTGTTTAAATAGACTTGATTAAAAAAACCTAAATAAGAAAGCTAAGTTGAAATTATTTTTACCATCTCACGTGTAAAGTTTGAAAGAATTTCCAGAACAATTATGGGCTTGAATTTGAAGTTACTGGCAAATGCCAGACGGTGAAAGGTTAGTAAACGTTTATTCGGCACGCCGGAAACTCGGACGTTTATTCGATAATTGTATACCTACTATAGACACTCCAAGGGCTATCCATCCCTAGGGTTTCAAAAGCCAAGACGAAGAATCCAGTGTGAATACGAAAACGTTTGGTAAATATTCAGACCGCGTTGAGAAACTGGCGAAATACGCGACCTGAATCCATCCACAATGTGTAAATACGAAAAACAAATTCAAAAAATTCCGACACGATACCAGCTTTAATAACGCCGGGTTAAAAATCGAAACAAAAGAAGTATCAAACCGGATTCGATATTTTCCTCTTTTTAGTGCTCACCGATAAAAATTGCATAAAAAAAAAAGTCGAAAACGAAAATTATTCACCACGCAATTTGTGAAATTGATGCTTTTGCGGTAATGAAACATCCGACGTTCGATTGTTTTTTGTGCTTTTTTGATTTTTTGATTTTTACAGTTTAAGGGTATAACATAGAAAAAATGTGGGGGAGAATAAAATTTTTTTTTTACGATGATCGCGATTCGTCGAACGAAAACATTGCGTTGATCAATTTTTCTTCACCTTCTTTTTTTACACTGTTATTTTGATTTGTGATCTTTTTGGCGCGTAAAATTGTCACATATTTCTATCCCTTTTATCGCGTTTCAATTTACAGGATATTTTTCGTCCTTTCCGAACCACATTCCGATACATACTATCGATAACCAATAGCTGGCTGCTGAACTCCCTGTAACTCGTAAGGTCTCTGGGGAGAATTTGAATTGCTAAAAGAATAAAAACATACTTGCGGTATCCGTTGTGTATGCCTCGGACGTGTCGTTAGTTAAACCAATATTTGAATAAATCAACGAAACCTCCGTTTCCAATCCATACGTATACGGACGTAAACGTGTAGTTAAACCAAGTGAAATATATCCTACAATAAAATACCAAATACTTCTGATAAACATAAATATAAGAAGAGAATTAGTGCATGAAAAAAATATTACGCGATACACGCGGCGGTTTTATAAAGAATTTTTCAAATTGAATTTTTACTGCCTTTTTTTTTCTCTATTTTCTTTCAAGTATTCCCAACAAATCACTGAAACTCATCACTGATACAGAGATAAATGAAAATATTTATTCTATATTGTTTTGCAAAATTTAACTCAATCGAAAGGTTAAAAAATGTCTAAATAAAAAATCAAAATAAAAACAGTTGCGAATGACGTTAAAAGACAAGTGATTGACAATTGAATGACTTTTGGCAGTGTTGTATAGCGTAAATTCTTGATCTATATTTTTCTTTAATAATAACTTGACTAACGCATTTTTGTTGCAGTTTTTTCCTCTTACATCCGTCGCTAATTTTTTTAATTTTATTTAGAATCGACTGTATGTTTTTGCATAACGTAGACAAAAGCTGGATTTGCGGGGGATTGGCGAATTCGACGTATGTACATATTTTTCGCTCGTTTCTCTCCTAATCGTTCGGGAGTCTACATCGATCTGGAAAATCCTTTTTGTATAACGCTATGGGAACCGGCAGCGGCAGCTTTCCACAACCCGATTACACGCGATTCTGCAACTTTCGAGTAATTCGGGGTGACTCAGCGGCCTAACTCATCCCTCGACGGGCGGGAATTCAGATTAAAACAACAAGCTGACCGATTTCATCGAGGCCTTTAAAAAAACAAACATGGCGATACCGCCTCTCATCGACTCCGCGATTTTAGCATGATCTGCATATTTGATCCAAAAGCTTACAGCAGACTCAAAGGAAAACAAATCGCGCGATTAATTCCCAAAGCAAGATGAAATCGATATCCATTTTCGATCGAGGAAATCTCTCGTTACACCGAGCATCGCGATTTTGGATCGGATATCTAGGTTAGACAGAGTGAATTTTTAACGACTGCATGGTCCGTCGTCTGCTAAAATTTGAGAACTCTTTTTAGCTAGGATGACCAACCGTCAGAAATATAACCTCAAAAATTTCGACAGTTGTTAGTTAAAGTTGTGCTCAACACCGACAAGGGTCACAATTTTTGAGGTTAGGTTTCTGAAGGTTGGTTATCCTGGTTACAAAACGTTCTGAAATTCTAACGCGTGGGCATTAAATTTCAGCAGACGATGGATCATGCAGTCGTTAGGAATTCACTCTGTATACGCGATGGGATATTATTTAATCAATATCTCCTTCCTAGCTCGAGGACATAGTTTTCGCTAGATAGATATAACGACCTGTTTCGAGACGAGCCGCGAAGGAAACATAATTATCGGCCAATTAGTACGGACTCGATGGCGTCCCGGAAGTGCGAATTGCCTCCCGCTGGTCGCAGAGTCTAAGAGAATTTTTTCTTTTTATTTTACTCTTCAGGAACTCGTTCATGCCTGAAATTGAGATCGATGCAATTTAATCGTCACCATCTGACGCAGGTGCAGCTTAAATCTTAACATTCCTCTTTTCTGATACGCTTCGCTTTCAGGATTTACACTAACTTGAACGGATCAGCAATTTTTTTTAGCGATCAGTGAAATCCTTCCGGGGTTTGGATCTTATGATCGAGAGTCTGATCGCGGAATCGCCGCTGGCAGAGAAAGAAAATATGCAAGTTATTGTATTTCTGGCCAAATCTATTAAGATATTGAGTTTGCAAGTTTTGAAACGCTGCCATTTTTAGAACAGTTTTGTAATCAGTAGCGCCAAAGACTCTGCGGAACGAATTTTGAGAAATTACTATGACTTTCGTCATTCTAAATCCTGAGTTTCTCGATTTTACGATCATATCTGCAATCAGTGATGCAAAAAAACCTGAAATACTGACTTTCAATAAAATCGCACAGCTCCCAGAGATTTTTATCTCACACCTCCAAAAACGCGTAACGCATGCGCTACAACTCGAGAGCGTCTTTTTACCACGGCTTCCAACCGTAAAAATTTTTGAGGTTAGGTACATCGACCACAGCAAACTATCGTTCAAATTTCTGACGATTGGTCACCCTGGCAAGCAGACGCTCTCGTATTTAGCGCGTGCGCATTGAATTTAAGCAGACGACGGAACGTGCAGTCGTTAGAAATTCACTCTCAGCATCGAATCATGGACGCGGTAGCAATTTGTCAGAAGAAAATTCGAGGATCGGAATTGATGGATAGAAAAGAGATGTTAGCATCAGGTGCTGTGTTGTAAGCCACGGCTTCTCAGCACGCGTAAAGGATCCCACGTCCTATTCGGAAACGCGTGTTGTAAGGATTTTCACACAATTGGAAACAAGAGCAGCGCCAGGCGTATTTCTCCGGCATTACACCCTCGCCTGATCCTCGTCACGCCCCCACCATATATCTGTCTCCCAATTAACGGCGCCATTAATTAACCTAACAAAGTATGTAGGTACTCCTCCGCTGTTCCTTGATAGATACCCACCTGCGAGTACTAGGATTCTATCTATAATTTAGTGCCAGGCGTTACAATCAACGCCATAATCCATTATACATAGCCATGCAGCATGGCGTGAGATGTTGTAATTTTCTTTTTTTAGATATAATTGTATAGTATCTCGAATAGTCCCTGCTCTATATTCCAAATAGCAGAACTATTATATAGTAACTCGCTGTGATAATTGTCCTTGCGTAATATCCTCGTACTTTTTGGATCCGTTTATATGGCAAGAAAAAACGAAACAAAAAAAAAAAAAAAAAATGTAATAACAAAACAACAAGACGTGTGATTTTTTCAAATTCAGGTTATCCAACCGTAGCAAGAAAATTTCATTTGGAATAGAATTATTTTTATAGTTCTACCGCAGAGTTACGCGCATGATTTTTACTCTATCTGTCAGAAAAATTTTCGACAATAATTCTGTTTCTTGCTTTCCAATTTATCCATCGTATCTATTTGGTATAACGAAAAAATTTTCAAGATACACAAAAATACTTGTCGAATTATAATTTGTGTCCAAAAAACAAAACAAAAAAAAAACAACAAAAAAAAAACAATAATAATAATAACAGAGAGAAGAACGAGATTAAAAAATAACGTTCGACGGCAAAAATTTTTCAATACATTTTAGGTATATGTAATATAATATAATATATTACACCTAAAGTCTAAATATTTACCCTCAATTTGCAAGTATGTAGTACTCATCGCTGTAAAGTGTACGTCAATCGGTTTCGACAATATAATCAATTATATCTGGACGTATGTTACACACGTATTCGTATAGACGATCCATGTAGTACGTATAACAGCTGAACAGTAATTACGAAGTCGATTATATGCCCGGAGTTTTGAATACATCGTTACACATCCATATAATAGTCTTAAGAAAAACTTATTTCGAGTATCGGCCTTTGACGTCATGCGGCGAGTAAATAACGTATATTATGTACACATATTCTGGCTTGCGATGTCGATTTTTCTACGCGTGCGTCAGAAAAAGTGATAATTATAAACAAAAACTATAATAATAATATTAATAACAATAACCAAGTGCCCAAATAAAAGAATTTTTTAACCTCAAGAATATATCAACGTCAGTCTTTACCGACAGAGTAAAATTTTTAATACATTTTTACTATCTATCATCAATGCGTATTATCAAATGCAATTCTACATGTAATACCGAACAAAAGTGTCCAAAAAAAAAAAAAAAACTTTTTTCTTTCATGCGGGTAAAATGTCAGTAAATTTATATAATTTTCGGTATTATTGTTGCGTAAAACAAAGTTTTATTATACTATTGCACGTGGAGTTCCCCGGACTGCGAGATTTTCGCAATAGTATAGAGTGTGCTTCGATAATAGTAAAAATGGGGGACATTTTACTCGGTCGGTAAGGTATGACTGCAACGTCCCCTTAAGATGAAAAGATAATAATAACAATAATCATTAAATCGTGACCTGACCGATAAGATAAGAGGAAAAAATAATTTCTCGTTCCTGATTTGCAAGTAAAGTCCCGGACGCGATCAGAAGCGACAGGGAAGGAAATTTCGCGTCCGACATACCGTCGACTCGTTCTACTCCTGAACGAACTATCGATCACCCAGCGCCGTTTCAATTTTAGGATGGGCTTCGAGAGTGTTCCAGGTGATTGACACCCGGGACTAACGACTTCTTACCGAGGATTGCGAGCGCTCGAAACCCTTCGAAAAAAATCTGTCAAAACAGGTATTAAGGGGAGAAGGGAAACGGAGGATGAGAAAAACGAGTCCGCGGAGTTTCCGTCTTCGTCTTGAAAGAAGAAAAAAAAAAAAAGAAAAGAAAAAACAGAAACAGAAAAAATAAATAAATAAAGAACACCCTGCGTCTGACACTTGAAATTTTGCCACGCATTGTATTTTTATTCCCGGTTATATAATACTGTAGATATAATACATATATACAGACACATTCTAATAGGTTATGTAATTCGCTCTGGCATAATGAGGATCAAATTTTTTTTCTCCGACAACTTTGTGGGTAAAAAATTCTGTTTCGAAGAAAAAAATCCGGACTGTTTGACATCGAATGATTCGGAGGAAAACGTGTGAAAAAAAATATAGCGAAAAGAAAATTTGATCGTTAAAAATTTCTTTGGTAATATACGAATTGTACTTGGAAAAAAAAATTATAATCAAAACTCGATAATTCATATCTTAGAGACAGTTTCAATTCGTAAATTCGAAACCGATTTTGAGAGGGTAAAAAGCGATTGTAGGGTTTTTGAAAATCCCAACCAAAGACGAACAACGAAGCGGAATAACCGAAGAATAAGAGATTCCATGCGTTTTCCGTTCGAATAATTAAATTCCATTTCCGTCCGTAATGGCGGTCGTCCCCCTTCACTCCCACGTGTATATACATGATATGTACGTGTATATATATGTATACTAACATACGGGGTACGCAGAAGTTTACGGTATAATTAAATTCTGTATCGGAACCGCCATCTTCTCTTACAATCAAGAATTTCAGTTTATTTATCTTATATTTACCGATACACTCTTTTGATTGTTGTTGTTGTTGTCGTTGTTTTATTTTTTTTTTTCCTTCTACATCTCTTTCTCGTTACTGACTATATCTTTATTTTGGAATTCGTGCATATACACACATTTTATTTATTCGGAAGATCGATCTCTTCGCGTGGAAAAAACGAAACCGTACGTTAAGGATAAAAGAGATAAAGAGAAAGAGAAATTTAAATATCCTCGGGCATTTACTCGATTCGAATGATTGGTGAATTTCGTTTCACTTTACATAGTATTTCATTTCATCGATCGAATCGATGATGATGATGATAACGATCGAAGCTATGAACAGATATTAGATGTACATAAATTTGAATTGAAAACTCTCTGAACTTCCATGCGAAGTTACAGAACGATTTTATTTTTGTCTATCGACTTAATATTCTGTATTATCCAACAGAGATTTTTCAATCATTACAAAGAGGAAGAATCAATCAACCTCGACTACAAAGGAAAAATGTAAGAATCGTTCAATCACGATCCAAGTTAAAATAAAATGAAACGAAAAGACTGAGCTTTACTGCGGGCGGTGAAATTCTGGCAAGTATTATACATGAAAAAGGATCAGGTATTATACAATATACACCTATATACCTTTACATATACATAAACTACAAAAAAAACTCCTTTTGAAAACCGAGGAGATCCTTTATTCTTGCTATCTCGACCAGAGACTTCTTTCAAATACACGAAGATAGAAATGTGTGAGATACTTGAAGTGAGTACAGCTACATATGTAACTGTATAGTATAGCCAGAAATGCGATACGATATATGTGTACACATTATATGGGGTATTCCACGCCAACTCGACCGGTGTTAAGCCTCGACCAGCTCAAAATCATTTCATGTTTTTTTTTTTTTTTTCAACATTCTACTCGGTAAAAAACGCGAACTGAATTTTTTTCAAATTTTTTTATCAAAAAGTTTAGTTTTTATAAATATTTGAAGTCGATTCCGAATGCCCATTTTAAAAAATTTGAAAAAATTCTCAAAAATCCAGACAATAACACAAAACACCCCCCATTAAAGAAAACATGTGCCGAGTTTTTTTTTTCTATTTTTTTATCACCTAATTCGGGATTTAAAAATTTTCAAACCCAAAATCAACACAGGATCAAATCATAATCGTCAAATAAGGGTAAATTTACTTGTAAATGTTCGGTTTCACTAATTCAATGATGCTCCATTCCAGTTAGTAAAGATAATTTTGGGTTTAAAAAATTTCAAAATTCCGAATTAGGTGACAAAAAAACAAAAAAAAAAAAAAAAGAAAAACAATCGTTCCACGTTTTTCTTAAGGGGGGGGGGGGTGTTTTGTGTCAATCACTGTATCTTTGAGAATTCTTTCAGATTTTTAGAACTGGGCATTCGGAATCAACTTTATAATTTTATAAAAATCAACGGTTTATTAAAAAAAATTTGAATCAAAATTCAGATCGTATTTATAAAACATGAAATGATTTCGAGATGGTCGAGTTTTAACACTGTACACATACGTACGTACATACAAGGTATTCCAAAAGTCGTAAAAATCAAATTAGAGAAATTAAAACACACGTATAAAAGGTAAGGAAAAAAATGTCCCAGCAGATCCACTAAAAGTTCTGAGTTTCTTTAACCAATTCCTAATGAATTACCATAAGTAAAAAAAAAAAAGTAAAAATGACAAATTAAATGTTAAAATTTTTTTAAATTGTGTCATATTCACTAACAGAAATATAAAAATAAATAAGACATAAATAAAAAGTGTACTTGCTGGGACATGTTATGTTTGGTACAAATTTTTCCAACAGCTTATACGTACAGTCTTTAACAATTTTACCCAGAATCGTTTTTACATGTGTCTTATAAACATTATACAATTGCGTATGTATACCATATTCTTGCGTATGTCGCATGTATATTTTTGGAAAAAAATTTTCAAGTATATTGCCAAACGGGTGAAAAATTTGTATTCACCTTTCGTTATAACTGCGAACGAAGAAAGAGAAAGAAGGGAAAAAGGCAGATCCTAACGCGAATATACTTAGCAAGCTTGCGAAGATCCGGATATAATGTGTATACATATATACTTCCATATATATGTGTGTATATACGTATCGTACATACGAATACATACGACTGGCTTAATTTGCTCCGTCGCAAAAATAGATCACCGCGATTTGTATGCGTGTATATATGTATGTACATCGCATTTATATAGTCTGCAGGGTCGTCTGACGTCAATTCGCCAAAACAGATTCAACGCTTTGGAAATATTAGTGTGTATAATAATGCACGCAAACGCACACACACACACACACACACACTTGCATATACACGATGATTTGCCAGCTTTTTTTTTCTCTTATTCTTCTTATCACGTTTTCTCAGTTTACTTATTTTTTTCGTTAACTTGTCGTTGTTTTTTTTTTTTTTTCCTGTTTTGTTTATATTTCTTTTTTTTTTCTATTTATATATATATATATTGTTGTGCCTGTATATGTAATTCACATTTTCACTGCACTGAATAACTGCAATTATATTATACGTGCAATTATATCAGCGTTCGCGTTGTTGCGCAATTTTTTCGCAAGGTTAAGCAGAACGGCACTGTGCGGCAAATGGATTCGCAATTCGCAATTGGCGTTTTTCTTTATTGTTTTATTGTTTTTGAAAAATAAAGTCAAATGAAATAAATAAATAACCAGATGTAAGTTTTTTTGATCACACAATTAACTCAATTATTATAATTTTCAATAAATACAAGCAGAGGATGAGTGAGAATTTTTTTAATACACATCTAGAGACTATTTTGTTAAAAAAGCTATTGCATTTTGCCTTGTTGCAAATTTTATTGCAAACGTTATTGCAAATTTGCGGTTTGGAAAAGAATTTCAAAAAATGACATTAATTTTGTACGATTTGAAAAATCATTTAAAAATCACGTATTAGTTATATATAAAAGATGTTCGTCATTCGTTCGAACGAATCGTATACGGTTTTTAATACGAAAACGCGTCGAATCACTGCGACTTGACGACAATTCAGTGACACAATTGCGTTTCCGATTTCCTGTAACTACGATAAAGTGCAGTTTTGTTGCGAATTGTTGACGCGTGCATATCGCTAATCGCTGCTTCACACGCGATGCTGTTGCCGGACAGGAAATAAGGAGCGAGTTTGAACGGCGTCTTCCGGCTTCGCTTTCCACCCTCCTTTCCTTGTTCAAACCCTCGCGTTCATGGGATTCGCTTTTGGGTTATGGGTTGCGGCCGTAGGTCGCTGCTCCAATTAAACTGTCTGATTACATAACCGAATATATATATATATATATATATATATATGATATATATGATATATATATATTTGGATGGGCCGCGGGTGAAACCGAAGCTTCAACGTCATTGCCAATTAATTATTAGGGTCTGGAAATTTCTTGATAACCTGCCCTTTGAAGTTTCCGTTCAATTATCCAGGTTAACGATTTCGAGGGACAGTTAAATGGAGATCAAAAATCATCGGTAATGGTTAACAAGGAAAAAAATGTAGAAAACAAAAAAACGCTCAATTTTAAACTTAATAATTAACACCAGGTTACAACAACTAGATAAAAAAAAATCACATTAATTAACTGTCTTTACTTCTGCTCAAATCTTTTTAGTTAGACGTCAAAGGAAAATAATTTATTTCTTGCTTTATAATCATAAGTTTATCGTCCGTGGAGTTTTTTTTTTTTTTTTTTTTTTTTCATTATTTTCCTCCAGCCCAAGAAATAACTACTTTTCAACAAAATTGGGTAAAGCAGGTTAGAGTGGGGCAAAGTGGACACCTTAAAATTTTTTATATCTTAAAAAATTTTGGAGTGAAGTGGACCCTCTGAAATTAAAGAGTAAAAATTTTATTCTGACTTTAAGCATTATTTTTGCCCCACCCTTTCCTACGTGAATTTTTATCGATAACTAACAGTAGAATAATGTGATTTCTCTATGAACGTTGACTTGTATATAGTTATGTAATATGTTTATTACAGATTGTTGAAATTTTGTGGTTAAATATTTTTCTTCCTGGGATTTAATCGATGGCCATTTTGAATTCGACGGAGGCGGATTACGCGTCGCTTAAAAGCTCAGCTTTCGAGAACGATTCCACGAGCCGTACGCAGCGATACGAGGATCAATAGAATCAGTTTACAACGTTGAACCGAAGACGGTCTCCACCACAACACCATTTTCCATCCCCGAGTCGTTGCTTCCTTAGAAACGGCCAGGTTCTAGAAAAAATTTCGCCTCGCCCAAGCACCAGGAGAATAAAAATCTCAAATCCAATATCTCGCACAATTTTCTTGTCAGAGAGAAAAAATCGACTAAGAATTTCGGTAAAAATTACGACATTATCAAAAATTTGTGTCAACTTTTTTATTCGGCCTGATGGATTTGTTTTTTTTTTTTTTTTTTTTTTTTTTCCTAAATTTCAAACACACCGCGAATTTTATGAAATAATTCTTCATAAAAGAGTTTTGAAGAAATAATTTGTGTATTATGTAAAATTATATAATTATTATACAAATGACATATTTTATTCACCATAAAAATAAAACTGTAAACTCAAATAGGTAAAGCGTATTGTTCAATAAGAATTATGCGATCTACTGTAAATTTATTTCGAGTATAGAATTACATATCGTCGTCAATATCTGATGAAAACGTGTTCAATCGGGCTCTTTAATATTTGCGAATAATTATAATAATGTCAGAGGTTGTCGCGGTGATGAATTATTCACTTGGATGTGTTGTAATTAGTGTACATAAGTAATTAAACCCGACGTGGAAATGAATCCAATAATTACAAAGTCTTCAACTAGAAAGAAAGAAAAAAATTACAAAAATAAACAATCATGCGAGTAACAAAAATAATAAAAATAAGGTTACAAAATAACTTTCAGTTTCAAGAAGCCTTAATTAACCGTGAAGTGAAAAATTTTTGACAATAAAAAAAAAAAAAATGACGACTCCCGATTTTTTTTTTTTTTTTCTTCTCGTAAAATACAATAATTTTGAAAGTCGAAAGATGGAAAAAGAAAAAATTCCAAATTTCATATTTAGAGGAAAAATTACGTGTTCAGAAAATACGGACTCTGCACTGCTCAGCGGCTGGCGATATGTGTTACAAACACATTATACATATACATATATATGTATGTAGAAAACTATTCCAACTCTCTCAACGTTTCCGGTATATTAAAACGATACGGGTGTAATAATAATGCTAATAATAACAAACCCGTTCAAGCTGTTCGAAAATTGATAAACGTTACGAGGTTGTTTGGATAGAAGAAGATATTAATCGTGACGAAATTCGAGCGTGTTCGATATACCGTGAGATAAAAAAAAAAAAAAAGAAAGAAAACTCCGGTATTTTGAATGTCTCAAAAAGTATATGGTGCAAAATTTCTATGAATGAAAATAGTAAAATTCAAACAACTTGAAAAGCTTGAGAGACGCTCGTGTATTATGGTTTTTGAAACAAGTTTCTCTGTAAGTTCAAAAACTTTCTTATTGTCTATATATTATGTTAAAATATTTGCTTCTCCTTCGTTTAGTTCAAATCGATTACTTTTTTTTTTACGTAAGGTCAACGTTCAACCTTGAAAAGTATCAATCAAGGTCTACCGAAAGTTGAAGTAACCTTAGGACGAAAGTTTAGCATAGACTTGAGCCAGCGAGAGCTTTTACTCTTTGTACACGTTATAATTGTATTACGTCCGAAGCACTCACATAATTGATAAAAGCCATAGGAATTCGTGACTTTCGAACTAATACGGAACATGGTTAAATTAAATTATTATTTTTTTATAAAAGACATGATACAAATTAAACCGTAAATTGATCAATTCGTTTTGAAAGTTTATCGGGAGTACGGAAACTGAAAGAGTTGATGAACCCAATTTAATTTGATTAAAACGTTTTTTTTCTGCTTCTTCTTTCTTTTTTCTTTTTTTTTTTTTTGCATCTGAATAAATTTGGAAGATATTATGATGTAACTTTGGTTTTTCGTTATAGCAAGTTTTCAAAGTTTTCAGAATTTTTATCAATTTGTAAATGGGGTTGATTATCTCAACGATGAATTAATAATTACGATAATAAACCAAAACAAATATCCTCGATAAAGTAAAAATATTTAGATTCTGGTGTAAGAAATTGTCCGATTAAAATAAATCCGGAGAAGTGAAAAGGAAAAAACTTGTTATCGTAATTACACAAAGTACACACAACTGTGTGTTAAAGATTATATTGAAAATTTCTCGAATTGTCGTGTTCTGTTAAAAATGGTGTAAGAAACAAAAAAAAAATAAAAAAATTAAAAAAAAAGAGAGAAACGAATCGAATCAAGATTCGACGAAAAATATCAATCAGCGTATATTTGAAAAGCGTATTTTATTAAGATACGCGACGAAATCTGTAACATAAATTTGCCAAATGTTGTAACAAGTTTCGGTGTTTGTACAAACGATTATAAAAAATGTAAAATAGGGAGAGGACTTTGGGGAACAATGCTTGTAGTTAGTTTCGGTGGGGGAAAGGGGTTGTTATAAATTGTAAATTGTGCGAAGGTTACAGGCCGCCTACAATGACTGCCGAGGAAGCAGGAAGAAGAAGAAGAAGAAGAAGGGGATGACGGTGTGAGATTTCCACCCCCGGCTGAAAGACGCTGGCGCTCATTAGTCGCCTTGCAAATTGACTTCATTTACCACCCCCGCGTTACGTGGTGAGCCATGCACAGCCTGTCGGACTCACCTTGCACCCCAAAACCGCCCCGCTGCGACCCCAAGACATTGCACGTGACTAATTTCCCCTGAATATATAGATAACGGGGCGAAGGACGGAGGGGTTGAAAAATGCATGTCGGATATCGAAAACGGGAAAAATAAATCAGGCTTAACTTTGCAAAGTTATGGTAATTATGCATCTTTAGAAAAAGTCGTTATTTTGAAATTTTGGAATTACTTGAAATGTAGCAAATCGTTAATAAAGGATAAAAAAAAAAAAGGCTCAGCTTACTTTTTGTTTTGTCAGTTAATGTTTTTCACTAATTTCAATCTCTTGGAAATAATGAGATCGATACGAGATTTTTTAACCCTCCTTAACGCTCATTGCAAATGTTTATAAAACCAAAATTTGTTAACCTTCGTTTTATTGTTAGTTTTAACACCCCAAGAGTTGAATCAAATTGACTGTCCGAAAATCGATATTTTTTATAAATTCAGGATAGTCGTGCATTCAGTCTTTATCAAGTTATTAAATTCCTGAGCTATTAAATTAAATGAAAAGCAGAATAAAAAATACTGTAAGCATGAAATTTCTTTTGAAAAGAAAGGGGGAAAAAATGATATTGCGTTGAATTTTCTTGAAATAATTTTCCGAGTAAAAGGAAATTGGAAATCTACGAAATTTTCAACGATTTTAACCCTTACACCGCACACCGGGGTCGAAATGACCCCACGGCATGTTCACCGTAAATTCTACATGAAAAACCTGCAAAATAATGTGATTTTATTGAAAATAAATCATAAAATATCTTGGAAATCTCAAATTTATTCTTTTGCCAAAAATTCAATTTCACTCACTCAAATAAATACCTTTTTTTCATCGCATAGTATCTCCATATTTTTTTCTTCAATATCCATATCTTGAGAATAAATCAGAGTTAATTGTCATCTCAAGATATTGAAAATTCAATGAATTGTAATTTTTGAATAACATGATCCATTTTCCTGTATTTCGTTGTTTTATAAATTTTCTTTTCATTTAGCTAAAAATAACTGAAAATTGTGAAAAGTGTTTCAGGATTTTATCAACTTATTCTACACGCTTTTCCTCACAATTAATTCCAGTATTTTCCATTCATGCGGATGCGAAAAAAAGGACGACAGAAAAAGGAGCGGCGATAATTGAAAGAAGCGCCAATTCCAATTCCCATAGGATAAAACACATGGAACGATGAATTTGCACGGAAGCACCGAATCAGGGTGACAATAGACCGCAGCAGTCACTGCAAAGTTGGTGGATGAAATGGCGAATTCCTGAGGGACTCGCTTTTCGACTCGTCGAGAGCATCGAGGGTTTGTATTCACGGCGCGCGATGATTGATCGGTAAGCGGAAGTTGATGGAGACATTTTTGTTGTCGTCGAAGAGGAATAAATTTTTTATCGACTTGTCGACAGGTTGAAGATCGACAATTTTTTCTTCGTTTTGAAACGAGATTATCGGGGGATGATTTTATTAAAAATTCACGAGAGGAAAATGTCGAAAGCTGAAAAACTTCAAATCGCTGGACTACGTTGAAAAAAAAAAAAAAAGCAGTTTGGTTTCATCGTCAATCGTTCTAATTCCAAAAACTTCTCTCTGAAATCTCTCTGATATTGATATTGAATTGACGATTGGAAGAAACTAAAATCTCTTTCGTTAAATTTGCGATGGATATTTTTTTCGAAGAAGATTAATACGTGGCGTGAAATGAAAAAATCTATTCCATTTTTTACGATATTAAATCGATCCGAATTTCAACTGAAAAATCACTATCTCCAAAACTTTTGTTTATGATTATAGCATTTCAAGCTTTTCGAAAAAATAATTGAACCGTAATTTTTAAACGTATGATAATCGAACGTCGTCAAAATTTTGCAATAAAAAATCCCTCGTCAAACTTCGTTTATTTGAGTATATTTCCCGGAATTTCACCGCAATTATAAGTTAGACATCGAAGAGAAAAAAGACTAAGAAGAAGAAGAAGGAGGAGGAGAAAAAAAGAAACTGGACTGTTCGAAATTGGATTTTTCTTGTTAAAAGTTATCTTGTTGATTCTTCGGTCGAAGTCAAACTTTGATCTTGAAGCAGGAAGAAATTCGAGAAGTAAAAATCACTCGCGATTTTTCGAAACAAAAATAGAAGAATAGAACGTATATCTATCGAATTAGTCATTTGTTCGTAAACAAATTACCGAGACACTGATGCCAAGATAATTTATTTTCGATCCAACGTTACGCTGGAAAACTTTGAAGAATTTTCTCTCGTTCTTCAGATCGTTAAAAGCCTTGTTATCCACGAGTCAAAATTCTTCCCTTAAAAAATTTCCTGCTAAAGTATATTACATTGAATATTACACAATCTTTTTTCGATCTTTCTCTTTCTTCCCGAGCTCGTCGTCAGCTCATATACTTTCCGCGTCTTCCTCGAAATTGATATGGAGCGCCGAATTCCGCGAAGAAAATTTTCCCTCCGTACAAACTCCGAGAGGAAATAAAACTGATATATAAACTCTGCAAACCAGCAACTCGGGAGTTCTTCGCTTCCCTGAAATGACTGGTTATAAATTTTTCAAACACATAACCATACATATATTCTAGGTACCTAGATTTACAAATTTATAAATTTATAAACAAACGTGTATTTTGATCTCGATTTAAATTTAAATAATTATAATTTTCATAAGAGTATATATAGTAGGGTAGCACAAAAAAAACGATTATTTATTTTTTTTTTGTTTTATGAGCCCACTTCAAAGGACAGTTAAAAAAAAAAATTTTCAAGATGTCGCTCCACATTTTTTGAAACGTCAGAATTTGTCAGAAATCGATTTTTTTTTCTCGTTACGGTATAATTTTATAGACAAAAAAAAAAAAATAAGTTTCCGAAAGTTTCAGTTCAAAATTTGAATTTTGAAAGATCGCTGATAATTTTTTTTCAATTTTTTTGTGCATTTCTTTAGATCTTTTCGAGTGACCTTTTAATATTCATATTAAAATTTCATAAATTTTTTTACTTTAATTCAGTAAGAAAGAATCGATAACAATACACCACGACGTGAATTAAAAATCAAACAAAATACTGAAAATATAATTGTTTTAATCTAATTTTTTGACGATTTTTGACATTTTTTAAAATATGGAGCGACCTCTTAAAAATTTTTTTTTGAGCTGCCCTTTGGAGTGGGCTCTTAAAACATCAAAAACTAACATTTTGTCACACGAGACTCAAAAAAAAAAAAAAAAAAAAATAGTCGGTTCTTTTGCGCCACCCTAATATATAGTTTATCCTAATTAAAAAATGAATTCACATAATTTTCCTTTACCTATTGCCATTCTTATTTACTTATTTATTTCTTATATTCTCGCAGATTGCGAATGAATTAAAAACATCGACGGCGAAGGACGAGTCGAAAAGTGAAAATCCGCTACGCGTGTGTCGAATTGGAAGCAGAGAGGAGCTTAGGTTTGATATTTTTAAACGACCATGTGAAGTGCAAGTCGTGATCGTCTGAGCACCCGCGATATACGTATCATTCCCACATCATCTCGTATCCCCGATTCTCCGTTAAACCTACACAACCACACACGTCCATACCACGAATAGGATTGCCGCTGATCTTGACACCGATTACATCTCTGCCACGTTATTTACCGACTTACGAACCGAGTCACGACCAAAGACTCAAATCCGAACGATTTGACTTTAGTTTAAAAAAAAAAGAAAAAAAAAAAAAAAAAATTGCACCGCAACGAGATTTTTTAAAATTTTATCATGGTTTTTAGCTCCGGTTTGAAAATTGAACGAATTTCTTTATTCCGAACCGAAGACTTGAGTAAGGATTTTGAAAAGAGAATTCTATGGGACCATGTTTGTTTTTTTTTTTTTTTGTTTTTTTTGGGATCTAACATTTTTTACAGCTCCATGGTTGTTGCATCGAGTTATTTTTCCGTCCAATTTGCATCTCGTGAGGTGAAACATAATTTACCTAATTTGTCCTTTTTCGCTGTGTCTACTTATTCACGTTTCAAAAATTGTTTGATTGCGAGATAAAAAATGAAATTTGCGATACGTGTTTTTTTTTTTTTTTTTTTTCTTTCTTTATGTTTCAGCTTCAACAACGGTAGAAATAAAAGCACGAAGTTATTCCTGTGCCAGATTTAAGAATTTTTTTCGGTATGCAAGTGCCAATCGAGAGAAAATTAAATAAGGAAACGAAGATAGTTATAATATCTATTCGGTGTCAAGAGGGTTGTAAAAAGCGGGAAGTCAACGCGGCTACGTAAATAAAACCACTCCCATGCCATGCTTGTAGCTATAATCGTATTGATTACCACTCCTCTTTCCCAACGTTCAAGTTCATACGGCCAATAATTCGTTCGTTCCTCGTTTTAACGAGAATCTCCTTGGCGAATGGCCCTTAACAGCATTTCAGGGCCGTGGAAAGCTATTTAACCGGACGAGCAGTGATTACGTACGTCATGTGGTGACAGGATTATTTCTTGCTTCATTCGTTGTCATTATTATTATTTTTTTTGTATTATTATTATTATTATTATTATTATTAATTTAGTTGTTGGCTTTTAGTGGACAAAACTATGTTACAAATTTCTAGAAAAATTATGTATATATGTATATATAAAGTATAATTCGTACTATTAGACCAAACTAATTGTGACTTTTTTTTTCGATTAACCTGTTTTTTTTTTTTTTTTTTTTATTACTTACCACCTGTTTTAAAAAAAATTTTGTATATTTAGATAACTTTTCATTATATTTCTTTGAGGTTATTAGCTATTTATGATAGTACGCTAACAGCTTTTCAATACTCGAGAGTCATTATTGCGATATATTGTAAATTATTGTTGTTAGAAACAAATTGATTTAAAAAAAAAAAAAAAAAAAAAGGGTGAAAATTGAAGGGATAATTCATTTCCGAGAAAGTTAACCTTCTGCACGTATATATAGATGTTTTACATTAATTATAAGTCTTTGAGGTCGCTGATTACGAATTTGTAATCTGATTTCAAAAAGTCAAGATGGCAGATCCAATATGGCGGACGAAAGTTTCAAATTCAATCGAATCCGGAGAAAAAACTCGGTCATCAGAGGTTCTCGGGATCGCTGATTATCTGAATCTGAAATGAGATTTTGAAAATTCTTTGTAACCAATCCAATCAACGACCCCAAAAACCGCTGCATTAAGTTTTTTGACCATAATCGATGAAACTTGAAATTCTCGTCCGCCATATTGGACCCACCATCTCGAAGTTTCGAAATCTGATTTCAGATTCGTAATCAGTGACCCCAAAAACCGTAAAATACTATCTCGTTATAAAATTTTTCTTGGCAGAATAATGTTTGACTTAAAGGATTAATAACGTTGACATCCCTTTAGCAAATATTGGAATAAAACTTTTCAACTATAAACGTCCTCACTTCATGTCCCCACGATTCACCGATTCTTCGAAAACACGAACTGTCATTATTGAAGTAAAATTGAAATTTTCACAATTCTGTAAAATCTATAACAACCAAAGATCTAAATATGCGATAAAACGTCTCCGCGAGTTTTATTCTCACTCTTCTTCGCGATTTTAAGATTCTCTCTCTTTCAGTCTTATTTTTTTCCTTTTTTTTTTTTTTTTCAACAAATCGAGGTGGATCGGAAAAAATTGAAACGACTTCAACGTAAAATTTAAAAAAACCGGGCTTAAAACAAGGCGTGTAATCATTTTAATTTGTAATATCGTAATACCTTATTATATTACTAATATATATATATATATGAATATCCTCTCGTTCTTAACAACGGGGCAGAGGAAGGGGGGGAGGACATCAAAGACCAATGAATCGTGCACACCGAGCGATTCAATTTTAACGAGAATTCCTCATCATCCCGTAGGCGTAGCCCAGCATCTTCAACGAGACCCCGTTCTCCGACTACCCTCTTCACTCAATTTCTCCTCGACCTAATTGTTCTCGGAACAAATCGCTGCATAAATTTCCTGCCGACTATATTTTCTTTCCCACACTTTTCACTTTCAATTCAAAAAAGTGTAATGCATCATTCGCATAAAAACTCTTACAAAGAACAACAGTTTTTACAATATGTTTTTTTTTCTTTTTTTTTCTTTTTCTTTCTTTTTACGAGACAATCGAAGATTAGGAAACCCTGTTATTGAGATTTAATTGATGGATGTAAAACTAAACGTTATTGAATATTGAAATATTCAATATTAAATAGATCATATTGTGTAGATATATTTAAAAAAAAAAAAAAAACTACTTGAAAAGAATTTTATGATAATATAGAGAGAAAATGGTAAGACTGAATTTGAAAAAATTTTATAAAAACTTTTATACGTGAAGCGTAAAAAAAAAAAATATGTCGATGAATAATGGAATCGATTTTCTGCTAAAAATTCAGCCACGTCATGTGACATGTACACCGTGCATGTGTACATAAATTATTTTAAACAAATACCAACCGACCAAAACCCAAGTAATTATAATAACCCTAAAGGTCCTTGTTAAATCGTGTAGAAATTCACGTTCATAACCCAAGTATTGCTGCCTGTATTAGACACAATATAGAGAGGAAACGAAGCTGGGATCAAAGCCTCGCAAGTTGTGGCACTATTATTGTTGTTGTTGTTGTTGTTGTTGTTTCCGTCGAAACTTAATCGAATCGATAATCAACGCGTTTGTCATATCCATCGTATTACATTAAGTTGATTCCTGCAAGTTTGCATCGCGCGGTTGATAAAATTTAGTAAGAAGAAAGAAAAGAAAAAAAAAAAAAAAAAAAAAAAAGGAAAGATTGCAATAATAATTATTAATTTTTTCCATAAATATCCTCGTAAAATTGTACAACGAAAACTTCGGTGCAGGTTATCGAAAGATTTCAGAGATCCATGACCAGAGAAAGAGCGAACTTGGTTTTGCACAGATCAAACGAGACTTTGCGCAAAAATTCGAATCCCACATCTGTCACCAAAATGCTCAGAGTTTTCATCTCTCGCCCAAGTTTCCATTCGGATGCGAACAAATTGCGTATGTATATATAACGCACTATGGAAGTGCGAAGAAGGACGGGGAAAATATGGAAAGTGGAAAGCCGAGGTCTGACATGCGCGTGTCTTATGGTGATGAGATGCTAACAAGTCGAAATTCTCCCATACCATGTACTATATATATATATATATTATATATATATATATATAGGAATCCTTTCAACGGACGATCAAATGCTTGGAAATTGCATTGGATATTTATTTATAAATACTTCACTTTATCTTCATCCTCGTCGCTACAATTATCTATTACTCTTCGAAAAGTTTACACACGTGTGATATAAAAACGAAACACCGTGAAAAAAAAAAGAAAAAAAAAAAAATGCATTCGAGAAGTGCCAACGAATAGGAGAAATAATCTATAATAATAATAATAATAATGCTGGATATGAATTCTGAGAGATGTGTTATAGGAATTATGTATATTCCCTGACCGTAACCGAAGACATTCCAGAAAGTTAATTTCACAGGGAGGAGATCATTAACGGCTGGAATACCTTCGGCGATAAATCTGTCTCGGGCGATTATACAGCCGGGAGTTTTATTTACTCAAACTGCCGTTCAACCGTTTCTTTTCCACAAATTTCTGCATTACGTTGAGCCTCGGCGTCGAAAAAGCGGCAAATTCTATTTTTTTCTTCTAAATTTCTTCGTCTTTTTTTTTCAATTTTTTTCTATTGACGTTCTTGTTTTGACTTTTCACATATATATATATATATTCTTTGCTTGAGGAAATATATTTGTGTATATAAAAATACAAAGAAATTAATTAAGCTCGAAACTTAAGCAGCAGCAGATTTGGACAGAAAAATTGGATAATTTAAAAACTAAAAAAACTGAAAAAAAAAAAAAAAATGAAAACTCATAAATACCGACCTCTCAATCTTAAAAACGAATATTTTTACACGAAAAGTGAAAGTAAAAAGGAGATAAAATAAGGAAAAGAAAAATATACCTTATTTCTAAATAAGCTTCAGACTTTGGGGAGCGGCTCGGATGAGACGAGTGATATAATATCATTATGATTATTATCATTATTATTATTATTATTATTATACACTTTTTTACGGGTGATTCTACGGGGGTATAAATTATAGAGAATTTCGGAGAACCGTGGGACGGATGTGATGCATATATAATACATCGTACGAAAATATGTCGGAATTTCACGAATAACATTCAAAGATGTCTTCGCTACCCGATAAATCAACTTTCTGCCCACCGTATTTCATTCATTCAAGCCTCTTAAGCAGCGCTTCGTTATATTTCAAACCCGTATCCGCAGTGTTTTCTTTTATCTTCGTTTTTTCTCTGTCAAAAGACGAGGTTTCTCTGCCGCAATCCAGTGTATGTATGTGTGTGTGTGTGTGTGTTTTTTTTTTCTTTTTTTTTTTGTAATTTTTTTCAATTCGTCGAATTCCTTAATATTTTTTCCGTAACGATTTTTTAACGAACCCCCCAGAATCAACGTCTCGTGTCGCGAAGCTTAGCAAAAAGAGATATGAATAAGAAATGCATGTTAATTATTTGTGAACGATTAAAATTCTGCGGTATAATTTCGTTCGGAAGTGGGGATTATTGAATTGGATTGAAATATTCGAAGATAGAAGGAGAGAAGGATTCGCCAACGGGTGAATATTGAATATAAACGCTGATATAAACGAAATTATTTGAAATTGGTGTATAAAATCACATGAGAATATCGATGAAGGAAATGACGGGAATAAATGAAGGGCTCGTGGATCGAGGGTAGAATCCATGAGTTTGGTATTTGAATGGCAAATTCCTTTCTGACACCCTTCGACAATCGCCAAGTCAATATTTAAACACCCCTGTAATGTTCCAAAGTTAGTCATATATGTATAACCAGTTATCGCTGCATTACATATGTATGTATGTGTGCATGCATATTACACGCAATCTCTACACGAGGTCTCCTGGTTTACTCAAGAAACACACCGGCGGAATCACCTTCGCTTCGTTTAGCTTTTCTCGATTTTCTCCTCGATTTTCTCCGATTGAATAATTCGAGGAAAAAAATTAAGAAAAAAGAGAAAATAAGAACGCGCTGATTTTAACGTTGAATAGAAATTTGCTGGATAACGATAATAAACGATAATAATCGATAACAGACAATTGATTCTAACAGATTGTTTTGAGTAAAAAAAAATTAAAAAATTTCTATTTCCAAATTTCAATTACCTCAAAGCTTAATTCAATTCTTCCAAAACAATAAAATATAAAGCTGAATTTAGTTCGTTGAATATGTATGACGACGTTAATTCCGCGAGGGAAAGTTGAAGGCGGCGGGGGGGGGGGGGGGGAGGGAGAAAAAAAATCCCGTCAAATTAGCACATTTTCCACGGTATCGGGGTCATTTTTTAACTTTTTTTTTTTTTTTTTTTTTTTTTTAGTTTAAAACGGGATCGAGAAGACCGAAGAATGTCTTCGCGAAGAGGTTGGTCGTATTAATACTGCAGCTTATATATAATATTAGAAGAGAGTATTGCGGGGAAATGAGAGACGTGGAATGAAGCGGTGAAGGGAAAGTCTAATTAAACAACTCCTTCACAAGCAATGAGCAAACTCAATCCCCTGAATGAAACTCGTGTTGCCATACGCAACGAAGGATCTCGAAGGACCCGAGGCTCTGGCAACTCAAGTCAGACGCGCGAGGGATGTGCGAGTTCGGTGAATTAAAGAGAGAGAGATAGAGAGAGAGATAGAAGAGAGAGAAGAGAGTGTCGAGAAAGATTTTAAATTTCATTTTTCGGTTTTTTTAATCACTTTTTTTTTTTTTATCACGCCATGCCTTAGCAGGATATTTTTCATTGGGTAATCATTTTTTCTCCTCTCCGATCTCGGGGTAAAATAATAACAAAAATAATAATAATAATAATAAAGTTATTCAAGCCGATGACGAGAACTTGTTAATCAAGTTTCGAGGAATCGTTTCTTGTCGGAATATCCCGAAGGAAATTTTTTTTTATCCTCTCCGTGAAATGTTTGCAAATCGAGAATTGGCGGTGCTGCTGCTGCATGATCTCGTTATAATTGCAATATTGCGATACGCTTTTACGGCGAAAACTCGGCACTCGGTAAGCCTTTGAAGTGCTTTTAAACTTTGTGGATTTTCATAAAATGATTTTTATATAATGTAGCGTTTCAGGGGCAGCTGGTAGCAGCAGAAGCTGACAAAGGTGAAAAGAATTTTTACCATAATTTATTATAGAGTGTGTAATGTGTACTTTCTGCGTTTATTACGTTAAACGTGATTTAGTTATGCACAGGTGACACTCAATTTCTATGTCAATGAAAGGCAGTGATATTTGGTAGGTATAATAATATTACAAGTAGATTATACGGTCAATGAAACTAACGGTGAACGAATTAGTTCCGAAACTTCAGGCTCACTTGATAATTTGCACATTATACGCACTAAATTCGCGTATATCGTATAAATTACAACCGATTTGCACTCCCTGCGGATCAACGTTGGTAAGAAAATTGATAAATTTAGTTGCTGGCTTCTCATGATCATGCAGAATATTTTATTTTAGTGATTATTAACGGTAGATCAGTTAGCGATGGTCACTAAGCTAAAAATAATCGATGCATCGATTAATCGAGCACAAAAAAATAATCGAACGCGATTCGATTAAATCGGTAAAAATTAATCGATTGATCAATTATTGAGTATTTTTTTTTTTTTGAAACGTTGAATATTAAACCAAAATTTCGTAAATTTCAGTATATAGTCTCAACAGCGGAGAAGTTTTTCGATGATTTATACTTTGATTAAAAATATTTTTCAATTTCAGGTGAAAATATTCATTCGTCTTTCACTTATTATATGAAATAGGTACTTAGTGAGTAAGACGATGATAATAATTGATATTCTAATCATATAAATTGATATTGCATTGTCTGGTTAATATGAGTGAAAATCAAAAACCGATAGCGATGAAAAATAATCGAATCGATCGATTAATCGGGTTTGAAAAATAATCGATTATACTCGATTAGTCGAGAAAAACTAACGGATTTAATCGAAAATTGATTATTTTTGAATATTCTTAGGCGAGATCTATCAGAGGATAGAAAAGTTTTAGTGTATAGAAAAACATTCTTTCACTAAGATTTTTTCGGCATATCTTAATGATCTAAGAAAAGCTTCGATTTATTACTTTAAACGCGCATCGTCGTTAACTTTTTCAATTAATTGCAAATCTTAGATTCCTTCGATCACTTTTCTATGTTACAGAAAACAATGGATTTCATTACATCTTATTGTTAAACACACTTTGAGTAA
Source organism: Diprion similis (assembly GCF_021155765.1). Taxonomy (NCBI): domain Eukaryota; kingdom Metazoa; phylum Arthropoda; class Insecta; order Hymenoptera; family Diprionidae; genus Diprion; species Diprion similis. The sequence goes on along the minus strand of NC_060106.1, from coordinate 19,246,470 downwards.
AATTGTTCTAGTTCAAGAGTTAAATTCGAAGCTTCTTTAAGCGTCGATTCTGATCTTTCGATCCAAAACTCGAAACACCTCCGCAGACTTTCGTGGTTTTCGAATCTTTCTCAGAGCGTATTTCCGGTAGCAGACGACCATAAACGGAATAGACCAGTTGAAATTCAGGCAATATCCATCGATAAAGGATACGCGACCTCCTGCACCCTGCAGTCGAACATAAATCGGTGTGATAACCGTAGCGTTGGTCATTGGCTTTGGAACTCGAAGAGTAAATCTCTGGTTGACACACACCTCGATCTATATCAAGGTATATATGGGGTATGCCACGGCAACTCGATCAGTGTTAAGCCCCAACCATCTCAAAATCATTTCATGTTTTTTTCTAACATTCTACTCGGTGGAAAAAAAACGCGACCTGAATTTTTTTCAATTTTTTTTATTACAAAGTTTATTTTTTATAAATATTTCAAGTCGATTGCAAATGCCTATTTTAAAAATCTGAAAAATTTCTCAACAATCCATTCAATGACGCAAAACACTCCCCGTTAAGGAAAACGTGGGCCGATTTTTTTTTCCATTTTTTTTTATCCCCTGAATTAGAATTTTGAAATTCTTAAACCCAAAATTAAGACAGGATCAAATCATAACCGTCAAATAAGGGTCAGTTTACTTCTAAATGTTCGGTTTCACCAGTTCGATGCTGCCCCACTCGAATTAGAAAAATAATTTTGAGTTTAAAAATTTTTAAATTTCGAATTAGGTGATATAAAAATAGAAAAAAAATTCGGTCCATATTACCCTTGGGGGGGGGGGGGGGGGGGGGTGTTTTGTGTCATTCACTGGATTTTTGAGATTCTTTTCAGATTTAAAAAAAATCGACTTCAAATATTTATAAAAAATAAACGGTTAAATAAAAAAATTTCAAAAAATTTCAGGTCGCGTTTTTTACCTAGTAGAATGTTAGTAAAAAACATGAAATGATTTTGAGATGGTCGGGGTTTAACACTGGTCGAGTTGGCGTGGAATACCCTATATATATATATACCATGTAATACATGGTGGCATAGATTCAAAGCTTAGGTGCGAGTATCGTGCGATTCGAAGTAGAAACCTGCAGGACTATGACTCGTAAATGTTAAGTTAGCGTTGCCTCCTGCAGTTTGATACTTGATACTCGCAGCTACGTACGTACGTACGTACAACGTATCTGATCTATAGACATATATACGTTTTACCGACTGATCGTCGTTAAACTTACGTCGCGTCGGTTCGTTTTAACCCCGAGCTGATATAACCGTCCTCGATTTTACCGTCGTCATTTCGAGTCGCGATGTCTACACGCAATCTGCACTAATTGCATTACGATATTATACGTACCGTTGTGAAGCACTTTGTGTCCTTAACGAGGTTGGTTCACCACGGATCGATGAACTTTATCAATTCTTTTTTTTTAAATTTTTTTACGAGATATTAAGGAGATTCAGATATGTGGGTTATATGCAAAAGTACCGAATTTGAAAATATCGGAACTTTAAATAGGAGGTTAGAAATCGATGCTTGATTACAATAATTTTATTGTAATAAATACTTGCTCGGTTAACGTTTATGACGTAATAAAATCGGTAAAAAATATCGACTTTAGATCAACCAACTTCATGCATAAGGCAATTAAAACAACTCCGAGGAGAAGGTGTTTCATTGAAAGTTGTGTGGAACTAATTAATTCGCTCATTTGATCCATCGATGTTGCTAGTTTTTTGACGAAAAATTTCGTCTTTTATTCTTTTCGAGATTTCGGGAATAGGGAATAATCAGTCGACGTTGTTATAATAAATAAATTTCATAAAATTTCGTAATCTTGGAACACTTGAATAATAAAATTTTCTCATTTCATTAAAAAAACTAATTACAAAACCATCATTTCACGCAGAATAGCACAATTTTTGACGACTTTGAAGAGACACCATCATCGAATCATTACTACAATAAAAAGAATCGCATCGTTTGACCGATTTTAAAGATTTTTTTTTTTTTATAACCGAATATTCACTATAAATCTACAAAATTGAATTTTGCAAAACCGTCAAGTATTTTTCATCAAGACATTAGTTTACTATTCATAACTTATAACAATTTTACAAATTATGTTTCTTTCATCAACTAAGAAGCGAAATAAAAAACATGACTTTGTTGATTTGTAGATAATTCGTTTACGATCAAAGTGAGCTCTTCGAGTAATTAAAATCGTAGAAACGATACGATTTTTTCATTCCAGTCGTCAATAATTCTGCTATTGTAGCCGAAATTCATAGTTCATCAAAATGAATTCTATGCCAAGAGAATATCGTTTTCATGAGGATGAAGTTAGTTAGTCACGTTACAGTAAGGATGCAAGTTTATTATGACTTTTCGAAATTTGCTAAACCATTATAAACAAACTCCTTATTAAAGTCATCCTTAAATTGTTCAATAACGATTTTTTCTCCTCATGGATCGTTAGGTTAACGTTACTACCTAATTCATTCAGCCTCGTTTAGTTTCAACTAATCTTAAATCCAACTCGACGAACTTTAATCACCCTTTGAAACCTCAGTGTCAAAATATCTCCGTCATTACTGATCTTCGACTCACACCGAACTACACATTCGGCGGACCCTTAAGGCCGGTTAAAAATGGGGGAAAAAAATGAAAAGCGTAAATGATTATCGACTCACCGAAAGAGATGAGTCCGCTGTTCAGCATGGAGAGTTTAATCTGACTCGGTATCGAGGCGAGGCTGTGAGCCGGATTCATGTGACGTTTTCTCGGGGGTTTTTCGGGGGCGCGAGGAGCACTTCGACTTCTGTGATGATTCTGGTGTTTTCTGTGAGAATGAGAAGCGCCGGCCGTCGAAGTCGCCCCGGTTCTATCGGATCCGATGCTGCTCAGAGCCAAACCGCCGCCGGTCGACTGAGTGCGTAGGGACGACATCCTGAAGCAGAAGAAGAAGAAGAAGAAGATGTAGAATGTCGAAGAATGATCGATTTTTTTATCAAATCGATTCATTTTTCCCGAATAATCGAGTATAATCGATTATTTTTCTTCACAATCGGTTTTTGATTTTCACTCCTATTAATAAGGCAATGCAAAATCAATTTATGTGATCATCGTCTTACTCACTAAGTACCTGTTTCATATAATAAGTGAAAGACGAATGAATATTTTCACCTGAAAAATATTTTTAATCAAAGTATAAATCATCAAAAAAACTTCTCCGCTTAAGACTATATACTGAAATTTACAAAATTTTGGTTTAATATTCAACGTTTCAAAAAAAAAATACTCAATAATCGATCACTCGATTAATTTTTACCGATTCAGTCGAGTCGCGTTCGATTATTTTTTTTTTTTTTTTTGGACTCGATTGATCGATGCATCGATTATTTTTAGCTTACTTAGTGGGTATCGCTGAGTCTGAAGAAGAAGGAAAAGGAAAGGATCAAAATAAAAAAAGGACGAAACATCGTATCGCTAAGAAGCTAACGGTGTGAATATTCCTGACGCGTTTAGCGAGAACCGCGAAGCTGGGTGATAATTAATTAAATTATTATGCGCGTCGCGTAAAACGTTATTCAGCTTTAGCGCCAATTTTTCACCTGGAATAATTTATTGTTCAAGTAGGTACCTACTTCGTATAACTCGCGACGTTTGTTTGTTCGTTTTTTATACACCAAAGACAATTTATTTTTCCGCCTCTCACTCTACGCTCACGGAATAAACGATCGTCATTACAAAGTTCGGGGTGTCAATTTTTTATCAAGCTTTTTTTTACACCCTGGAGGACCTGAATAAAGAGACACGTGTCTCGCTGTTTCAATGAATAAAAAAAAATATGTATATATATATTTTTTTTTCAATGATTTTTCGATATTTTTTTTTTATGGAAAATTGTCACTTTTGATACGACACTTTTTCTCTGTTTTTTTTTTTTTTCAAGAAGGAATCTATGTTGAACAGAATCTATGTATTATAGAAATATGTTAAAATATGTTTTTTTTTAATTTATTACAGGTCAACACGAATTTCGACTCTGGATTCTAGGTGTCAAATTTTGATTTCTTCCACGTAACGAATAGAATCAAAAATAGTTTGATTAGATAAAGTTTGCTTTTTATTTCAACGTCCTGAAAAAGTAAAAAAAAAAAAAAAAAAGAAACTTTATAATAAATAAAGATTTTGGTAAATATTCGATGTACAGAATCAAAATTTGTTTATTTAAATATATATTCAAGAAATTTTTGTTTCTGTTGACCTGTGTTATGATTCTTTTTGTTACTATTTCCTATCTATGTTGTAAAATTAAGATGGTGAGATATAATTATGCAACTTGAAAACTTAACGAGGTGTGCACGTTTGGATTCGGTTAAACTGATCGTGAGTCGCGTAAAGTTTTAATGGATTGGCCAAGATCAGTAACGGCCCTCTAAAGTCGAAACCCTTTGACCGCAATCCCAACTCTCAACTAATGTGTAATATGCATATGTATAATAACAAGCCAAGTGTCGATCATATTACATACGTAACTAATAATGAAAAAATGTTTTGCAAGTTGAATCGATTCACCCTCGAAAAAGAAATTTTTGAGAATTAATTTTTTGTTGAAAATAACGAGGAAATAAAATTCACTTTTCGAAGCTTTTACATCCGATTTCTGATCAAGTAAATCCGTGCAATTTCTAAAATCGTTTCGAAGGATTTTGTGACAAAAATATTTAAAATTGCACGGATTTCAATTAATGTCTAAGACTCGAAAATGATATGGATAAAAATTTTCCAACAAAGTGAAAAAAGTGTTTTGAATCAAAAACGTGACAGAATAGATCACTTTGAATCATAGTATCACTGAAGTGAATCTAATTCCTGCATCGAATTGAAAAAATTTGAATTTGATATAGGAAAAAAGGTTAAAACACTTCACTTAAATTGCATAAACATCTCGTTAATTCAACCATATAAAATGTGATTTATCCAACAGAGTTAATAACAAAGTATTTATACTCGTTTAATCATATTTAATTAACTAGATCAGCTTTAGTTGAACCCTTTGAATTTTTCCTTCGTCACTTATCTGTTACGAAAAATTTTTCACCCGACTGTACGTCCCGCTCATCTTTAAAGCTTCAACCTTTATCCGAGCCCAGTTATATTTCTATTCTGCACATTATCTTATCATCCATGGGATAGTCGCAGCTCTGACCTATATAGATAGACATGCTATAAATTAATAACCATCTGAAAGTGAGAATATAAATAGCTACCTTAAGTCCATATTCCTGCGAATTATTATATTTTTTCCGTTACGTAATTATTTTCATTTTCTATCTCTTTGTAAAATTTTTTTAATCGAGCATAAAAAAGTATCCGACGAAACGAATTTCTCGTGAAAAAAGGAGCAGGAATAATCGAAAAATGAATAAAAGTCTGTTGTAAAAAACTGCAAAATTGAGACAAAATATTAAAAAAAAAAAAAGAAATTAGAATAGGATAGTTAAAACGTTAAGATTATCTCAGATTCGTTCCTATCGCGTACTAAGGATGCTTCTTTATTCGCGTTCTCGGGATTTTTGGGTCAAATAAAATTGCCAGAAATTTTTCAAACAGTGTTTCTCCTTTCCACAGCCTTAGACTCGGCTTTTGATTCAAACGGTACGCGATCGTTACACAGAAGACGTGAAAAGTGAGCGTTGTGAAAACGAGACGGAAAAGGTAGAGAATTGAAAAAGCTGAAAAAACTTTCCCGCAAAGAAAATAAAATGCGGAAAACCACGGCGCAGAAATAAATGAGAGAAAAAATAAAGAAAATACGGAGAGAGAGAGAGGATAATGAAAACGAGAGAGAGAGGAAAAAAAACAGGCAGGTTTGTTATACCTTCCCTGCGGCACCGATAACGAGAGTGAAAACCGAATTATTTATAGGCACGTATGTATGTATGTATATTGTATATCCTATGCCCGAGAATGTCCGCCCTTTGCATGATTTTTCTCTCGGTCTGTAAAAAATTTGCCCCGGAAAATGTAAGGAATGAGAAATTGAAAGATGAACATTCTCTAAAATCGGAAAGAAAATAAAAAATTACGGATCCCGTTCAGGAGTGGTTAGTTAATACCTTGAAGTAACACTTTTTATCCCGATATACATATTCATAGCAGAAATTATTACGTGTACCCTGCATGAGAGAGAAGAAAAAAAAAAAAAAATGTGAAACAAAAAAATTGTTGTTTCAAGAAAGTGTTTAAAATGTGTGAGTAATGGAATTTATTTTGATGGAGAAATTTTTATTTCTATTTTGTTTTGGTTTTTTTTCTCTTTACCAGCAGTCAAATATTAATGTAGACAATATATCGGAATGATATAAAGGCGGTGTAAAAACTGTCTAAAAAATTTCAGAGGACCCATAATTTCTGCGTTAAGACTGGCCTGAAAAAGGCAGATAAGAAGTGAGTAGAGGAACGGAATTAAGAGAGAAAGAAAGAAAAGTGACGAAACCGCGAGGGTGGAAAAAAAATTGACAACAAATTATGTGCTCAAAAGACAAGAAAAAAGGAAAAAAAAAAGGAAAAAAAAAACTTAAGCTAACGAGTCGTTTTCTCTCTTTTTGAAAATTAATAATTTTTTTCTAACACAGGGGTGAAATTTTTCTCATTACTTGCAAGTTTACACGCGAAGTTCTATTTACTGTGAGCCAGACGCCATGTTGGATCAGCCTATGGAGAAAGCTTGTTATATAATAACGGCGTATAACCTAGATGGTGGCTTTCAAATGTCAACAGCAATAATTATCGCCATTCGCTCGTTCGCTTTAGACTCGGGATAATAACAATAATCTGTTTTTGGACGTTCAGGGATGCGCGTTCTGTCTTACACTGTTTTCACCCTTCCACGGAAAATAATGCGTAACGTCCATGGGGTGAGGAATAATCAAAATTATAATCGTCGAGCGGTTTCGCAAGCTCAAGTTTGATGAAATAGAAAACAAGACTGAAAATATTTTTGGACTTGATTCATTTTTTGTAGTATCGCCAATAATTTATGTCTCATTATTGTCTGTTTTTTTAATACCTTGATGATGTTGAAGATTTATTTTTTCAATATGATTACACTGATTTTTCGATCAACAAATAGCGACATTGGAAAAAGAAAATAAAAAATTCAATAACGTTTCCCTTCCCTTGCAATGAATTATTTTTCTGAATAAAATTCTACGCGATATTCCTTGAAAGTGAAAAAACTGTAAAATTCTTGTTTAAAATTTCGTTCATTTCTCTATGAAATTAACAAAAAGTATCGAATTTCGATTCGTAAACCTTTTCAACGGTCATTTAACCGATTAAAAAGTAACATCACGTTGAATCGAACGATGAAAAATGCATCGACTCAAGAAAATCTGAGTGTAAGATTGAAGGCGAAGTCAATTTCGATCAAAACCTTTTCACACGCATATTGCTTATGATTGAATATAGAGTATAATAAAAAATGTACCCCGTTTCACGTACCGAAAAATCACTTTCCAGTATAACAGGGGTGGAAAAAAGTCACATACCTAACCCTGTGAAATTCGGGCGGAACGAATGGTAAAATCCTTCCATTGCAAAATGAGACGTGATGAGAAATACGTTGATGCGATAAACTTCTGATCCTGAATCAGGAGCTCACACACATGAAGAAGCTTTACTTGACTTCCGATTGATTTCTGCATTATTGAACCGCGTACCGGAGATTTTGGCGCTGATCTTGCAGCCAGAAATATAACCGTAACAGGAATACCTACGTTGCGATGTACAAAGCTCATTCTGGATACAGATTCCTACTACCGACACTTATCGACATTTCACCCGAGACTCAAACCGCTTTCTGTGATGATATTACCGACTTATTCCTCCTGCTCTGCCGATATTTTATCAACTGAAGATAAAAAGTCGCGTAGGAATCTGTGTCTAGACCGTTTGGACAGAATCATTTTTACACAGATTCCGACGTGACTTTTTATCTTCAGTTGATAAAATATCGGCAAAGCAGGAGGAATAAGTCGGTAATATCGTTGCGAAAAGCGGTTTGAGTCTCGGGTGAAATGTCGATGAGTGTCGGTAGTAGGAATCTGTGTCCAGAATCAGCCTTGTACATCTAATTTAAGTATACCTGTTACGGTTATATTTCTGGTCGCAAGATCAGCGCAAAAATCTCCGGTACGCGAATGGAAAAAATGAAAAACGCAGTAATGGAAAAAGTTTCGAAAAACCAGATAACTGCGGGAGAAAAATAGCTGAGAATTATACATAAAAGAAGAAAAGAAGAATAAAAAAAAAATGCGAGCATATAAAAAAAGAGACGAAGGGAATTTCCGCGAAACGTTGCAGTATTGACGATGTCTGACCAGCCGATTATTTTTAAACATTTTGTAAGACGCCACGACGCCAGCTGATCGCCAAGAACTTCGTCGGGTTTCAAACGGCCTGCTGCAAGGGTCGCTCGGTCAGTGACCTGCACTTGACATCGAAAATGTTTTAATCTCTTCCGGTTTTAACCAGGCTTATAAATTCAGTCGCGATTTCCGCCGAATTTATAGTTTGTTGTTCATTTCTGTCTGTTGGACGGATTGTGAGGTTTATAAAAAAGAGAAACAACAAGACTAACGAAATTCCTGAGAAATGAACAATCGATGGATACGGTGAAATATTTTTTATCGTAAACATTAGGTGTCCACTGAAAATATAACAGGTACGTAAAATTTATCATGATTCAGATAGACTTCCGGCTATAAAATGACGGCTGTTCGAAGTTTATGAAAATTGTTAACCAATTGGGATCTACTTATCACCGAATTTCCAATTCACATTTTATTTTTCTCCGTGCATAAAAAATTGGTGAATTTTGAAAATAAAACGTAACATCAAACGCACTGATAATTCCGTAGAAGTGATTGATTGATCGATTCAAAAAAAATTCTCATCAAGATGTCGAGTGTTCGCGAAAAATGTAAGATTATTTTGAAAATTGTCAAAACTCAGATAGACCTTAGGTTGAAAACTTCAAAGCTCATTGAGAAATTTAATATTAATATCGATAATTGAGAAACAATTGTAAGCTTATCGATTTGAAAATACGAAATAAACTGAAATCGATGGCTTGAAAAATCCTTGATTAAATTTCTTCACCTTTACTTCAAGTTTTCTTTTTATTATAGCATACATATATATCGACGTAAGTCGTGAAGTCCTCTTGAAGTTCGTTTATTCTCTCCGGCTGGTGCAAGCCCAGCTTCAATGCTCCGGCAATAGTCAGTAAAGTATGAAAAAAGTGGATTTCCAGATATCGAAACTATTTTATTACCTCGTCGGAGACGGAGGCTCAAGAATATATATATATATATATATATATGTGTATAGGTACTTGTATATATTTCGCGAGGAGTTATCTGGCTGAAAGTTGATTAAACTACTCACGCTGCTCTCGGAGATGATCGATTGCAGCGGATTTTGATTCGCTGGATGTTTCTTGGAAAGTGAAAAAAGATTTTAAGCCTCGAACAAAGATTTGGCTAATTAATTTAACCATTCGAGTTGAACACCGGGTGTAATTAAAACCCACGTCTCTTCCACCTTCTGGCAGTTTAAACTGCCTGTGGAATGAGAGAAAAGGAAAGAATTGGGATTGAGCTAAAAAGATGAGAAAAAGAGAGGGAAGAAAAAGAACGATTTGACTTCAAGAGAGATTTCTTTGAAGACGAGTGAGAACAAAAATAAAATTCTAAAGTTTCCCTCGGTTACGAACAACTATAATTTACTGCTTTATACTCATTTCATTTCTATTCTGGAATCAACTTTCAAATTAAAAATCAATCAAACGTACGGATCGTTAAAATTTCGTGATTTACAATCCGCGCGGGAAAACTTTTTAGCACGGAAAATTTTACAGTTGCAACGTTATAGTCGATTCCTTGTAATTTTAATGACGGTATAAAAAAAATTTGCTATGAAAATAGATTCGTCAAAAATTTTTTCCCATCTTAATATAACCTGTGATCAATTTTTCACAACACAATAAATACGTAATACTCTAAGAAAGAAAAAAAAAAACAAAAAAAAAAAAAAATATAACCAAAATTCCGATGCTCAAAGAAAATCTGTTAAAATTTTCAAAAATACTACTTCACCGTACAAATGATTTCCGAAATTTTCTATTTTACAGGTAGATAAGCTTTTCGCTCTGAAAAATTTGCAGAAACTCAACCCGCGCTAATTGTCGTATTTCGTTGCTAAATTTACAAGAAAAATAGCAACGCGAATAGAAAATCAAAAATCGCCGGTGACCAGAAACTGCGTAAATTTATATGTATATACACACCTATAGGATTATGGATTAATATGAACAACAACAATACACTACAACAGCGAGAAAGTTTTTGTACCGCACCGAATACTTCGGGCTTTACAATTTTCTTTTTTTTTAACTTTGCAAATAAGTTTACCAAGAAAGAAGATAATATACCCGCGATTAAGTTTCGCGCGGTCAAAAAAAACGACAAAAAAAAAAAGAAAAGAAACAAAAGACTTTCAGCGCTTTATAAATGCAAATCAATTTTTCGCTTCTTTTATATAATAATCATAATAATAATAATATGATAATTATCTTCGACAACGTCAACGTCACTCTGTATATCTCGCAGATAATATCATGCAACGGTAACTTTGTGCGAAACTTTCGCAAGAAATCATGTGAGACGTGAAATATAATTACTGTGAATCGATAAAACAATGACAAGAATATTTTAGAAAAATTATTTAATACCGAAGAGAGTACGCGGAATGATTTTAATTTATCTGCTAAAAACAATTATTCACAAGTTTAAAAACGTATAAAAACAATTATGATTAATATTTTGATTTACCACTCGGTATATGCAATGTAAATAATTGTTTAACCCATCTGTATTAATTTGTATTTTTGAATATATATATTAGGGTGGCGCAAAAAAACCGACTATTTTTTGATTTTGAGTCTCGTGTGACAAAATGTTAGTTTTCGATGTTTTAAGAGCCCGCTCCAAAGGACAGTTCAAAAATAAATTTTTAAGAGGTCGCTTCACATTTTTTAAAACGTCAGAAATCGTAAAAAATCGATTTTTTTTTTTTTTAATTTTCTCTCGTTACGGTATAATTTTAGAGACAAAAAAAAAATAAGTTTCCGAAAGTTTCAGTTCAAAATTTGATTTTTGAAAGGTCGTTCATAATTTTTTTTCAATTTTTTGTGCATTTCTTTAGATCTTTTCGAGCGACCTTTTAATATTCATATTAAAATTTCATAAATTTTTTTTTCTTTAATTCAGTAAGAAAGAATCGATAACAATACACCACGACATGAATTAAAAATCAAACAAAATACTGAAAATATAATTTTTTTAATTTAATTTTTTGACAATTTTTGACATTTAAAAAAATTTTGAACGACCCCTTAAAATTTTTTTTTTTTGAGCTGTCTTTCGGAGTGGACTCTTGAAACATCAAAAACTAACATTTTGCACACGAGACTGAAAAAAAAAAAAAAATAGTCGGTTTTTTTGCGCCACCCTAATATATATATATATATATATATATATATATACATACTTCGAGTTATACTTTCCGTAACGAAGAATTATATTTATTTGATATTGATCATCGGTGAATATAATCCGAATCATTCGTAAGAAGTGATTTTAATTTTATGGATGTCACTGTTTCTTTTTTTGTTATTTTGTTTTTATCATTCCCATCATCGAAACCGGGTCGCGCGTGTTCACCCCATTCTACCCATAATGCGGAGTTTAGCGGTGTGTTAATAATCTTTGAGGGGTTTATATCGCGACCCAGGTCGGGGGTTTTAGCTTCTATTAGCGGACGAGGTATTATAATCAAGATATTACTGGAATAGTTGTCGAAACAATGTAACTTTTAATCAAAGTTTATCAATCATCGGATCACCGCCAGTTTATATATGTATATATATATATATATATATATATATATATATATATATATATATATATATATATATATATATATATGTAACATAAACCCGGCTTTGCTCGTTATATATTAAATAATCCAGCTTCTATAGTATTAATATTCATTATAATAGGAACATTTGATTGTTATAATTATTTTATTAACATACAAGAAATTTATTCTCTCGGTTATTTCTGTTTCGAGAATACTATACAGACTAGAAGTTATTCAGGATTTAATTTAAATTGCAAATCTTTGAAAGAAAAAGAACATGAGTTACTTTTATCGAGAAGTTTGAGCTTCGCTAAATAAAAGAAAAACCAACAACGATTCATCGCCGGTTAAAAAATCTGTCAAATTTGATTTCGAAAGTTTGAACGAAACGAGAAACGAGAGAGATAGAGAGAGGTAAACGTATGATAAAAAAAAAAAAAAAAAAAACTAACGAACCACGCACCTCCAAAGGTTGAAAAGTTCGAAAACAGAATTACAAAAACTATCGCAAAGCACGTGAAAGTCAGACCGATAATTAACTTTGATGTAACACGATAAAATACGTTACATATACGTTAATTAATATTGCTTTTATTGTTTTCACTTAAAAATTCATTTCCTTTTTTTTTCCACCTAAAAAATTCTCATCACATTATTATTTTCTTTGAATATCCCGCAAGTTTTTCATGACAATTCAGAGCAACGATTATTTTGTTGCAAATTGTTCGATCGCAAAATTAGCTGCAGTTATATATTTCCCGCCTTACTATACATATATATCGGCGTTGGGCGAACTAGCTCGATTCTATACAAGTCACGTACAATTCTGTATATATATATATATACATATAGATAGTCCATAGAGAAACCGTGAAGTACGGACTGTACTTAACGCGGGGTTAATAATCATCAGCGGTGTGTCTCGTCCATGTATAAAGCATCTATATATTACATACATGTACGTTATACGTACACTAGGCTGTAGTACAATAGGCAGTATAGATATATGTATACATATACAGTAGTATATAGATACACATATGTATACATGAATTCGGACTCTTGCCAGAGACGGCGATTGGCTGGTTATTACCTGCGAACGTGAGGACAGGATGAAATGATGTATTATAGCCTCGTTTATAACGGAATACACCATACAAAATAAACGCGCGAATTTCGATTTCTATACTTAACACACCTGCGGTCAGACTGTAGTATTATCGAAACGAAAATAAAAGAATAGATGAATATAATTTGATGCAGTTATTTATACAAAATCATCCCTAGTTATTTTTTTTTTTTTTTTTTTTTTTATTATTGTCTTTCTTCAAAATTCAAGTAACTTACTTCGCATATTCGTCAGTCGCGTGAAGAAAATTTTTGTTACTATTTTTGTGAAAGTGAAAGAAGAAAAAAAAATTTGAAAACAAAAAAAACGAACAGAAATCCTGCGCGGGGAAATTAATGGTGAAAATTGTTCTTCAACGTTTTCTAATTATGATTTTTTAATTTTTCCAATTTTATTCAGGGAATATTTTTGAGATTTTAAGTATAAATTTCCAAGGATTCAGAATCAAATATAGGATCTATGTGCGATTTGCGTACACCCGTTGACCCATTTATCAGCTGTCATATATACCAGAGATATCATCGTTTCCTCCACACAATTTGCGGAATGTTTGAACGAGGCGTGATCATCTAGATAATAACGTATATTGATCAATCCTTCGAACCTGATTGCAGGTGTGTAAATTTATTTCGAAATAAAGTGTAAAATAAAATTTGCTGAGCGTATTTTCAACCAATGAAGATTATTTAAGACATTAACAATTAACACAAGTTTAAATCGAAAATAGAGAAATTTTTGTGCAAGATGAATATACATGTAATTCAATTTCTAGGCTGGTAGTGATTGAGTAGCCCCCAAACAAGTGAAAAAATTGACGAATCAAATTAAAAAAGTGATTCAAAAGTGACTGGTAGGAATCAATTATTGTACAGTAATCACAAAATTGAAGTTACTGAAGGCTGATTCTCATAAAAAAATACTGTACATAGAATGTTATCTAATATTGATCGATAAACAAAATCCTACCTCAATTTGGAATCACTATAAGGTAAGTTCTACGAAGTAAACAATGTCACGCGGTTGCAAAGAAAATAAATTGTACTTTTTTGATACTCGATATTATAGGAAATCCGGCGATTTTCTTTTCTTTTTTGATTTTCCTTCAACTTTCAAGGAATTGTGAGGAAAAAAGTGAAACCTAGATTATCGTGATATAATTTAAAAAGGTGACTTTCCCATGAAAAAGTAAAAAGAAAGTGATTTTGAAGAAAAAAAAAATTAAAAATTTTGTATTTCAAGGATAACATGTGGAGATTCTATATCGTGTTTTGCATTCTGTAACGAAAGTAGGGAGAAAGACTTGCAAAAATTGGAACAAGGCAGCAAAAATAGTCGATTCACACTGCCAACCGAGCTCGAAAAGTGTAAGCTCGAAAGCTGCACACTGACGCAGAGCTTTTCTGGATTCTCAGAGAATGAGTGTATCTCTTACCTAGTTTTCACTCGCTCTGAACTCGGAAATTTATCGCGGAAAGTTAAGCTCCGGAAGTTGAAGAGTACCTGTTTCTTAGTTTTTTTGTTTTGCTTTTCTTTTTGTTTTTCTATTTGTCTTAGAATATTCTCAAGCGTGCAAAAGCACGTATAAAATGTCTTAAAGTAAACGATGAAGTGAGAATATATTTAAAAAAAAAAAAAAAAACACGTGTAAAATGATGGATAAATAATATTCGAAGGCTCGATAAATTATCAGGTTTTGAAGAAAAACGAACGAAGGAAGGAGGACGACGAAGGAACTGAGATGAAAATTAAGGGGAATTTGAGTGAAACACGAGGGCGGAGAATATTCGAAGATCGCGACACAGGAACGGAGCAATTAGGCTCTCTCTTTGACCGGTGTATTCATGGACCGATGGACACCTCGAAGGTTGAATTACGCAAGGCGAAGATTAATGGTGAAATTCTCGGTGGCAGGCCAATTTCGCCTCTCGCCTTTTTATTATTTCGTTTTGTTTCGCGTTATTTATTTTCATTCCCGTGCGTCGGTCGGCCGCGTTCGCGACTATTTTCGGAATTTTCTTTCGTATTTTAGCAACGCTGTGTAGAAAAATTTGCGATATTATTTAACGAAGAAAACGGTGCCCAACATGGATGAGAAAAAAAAAATATACACGCTCATCGTGTGTTTAGGGGAAGGAAAAAAGTGACACGAAATAACGGAAGTAACGATTACGAGCCGGATCCCCATAACCGGAAAAGGATAATGGGAGTATCATTACTATGTGTTTGTGTGTTATATATAGTAGCATGCATATATTCGAATGCTTTATACTTTTTCCGTTTTACTATTTTTTTCTTCGTTTTTTTTTTAATTTGAAGAAAAAAAAAAAATTTACGGCGAGGATTTAGAAAGTTTCGAATCAAAATTCTAATTTTCATTTCCCTGGATTATAAAATCGATAGATTTGTTTACTATTTTTTAATACCCACGTATACGTATAATTGATAATGTATCGGCGGTATTGATTGAATACAATATTCGCGAATATTTTGCGAAAATATTTTTTTCCGAGGTGAAAAATAACGGAAATTAAGGCAACAAAAATTGAATATTGAACTTCATAATTATATCAGTAGCGAGCATGAATATTTTTTTTTATTTATATCTAGCCTGAACGTATGCGTTATATAGGTACATAAATATATTGAATAACGAATTACGATGTGTATATATATGTATAACAAACGTGTGTGACCGTTGCACAGTGAAAAGAAAAAGAAATGGAAATAAGAAAGATAGAGAATCAAAATCACAAAAAACGTCCATATGATTCGATCAAGTCTGGATTGGAAAAAGAATAATTCTCACTTCTTCCTCCGGATTTCGAATGATCGTGATTCTTATCTCGCAACGGACTTGAGAAAACTGCAAAGAAACGAATCGTTTCGGAAGACCGATTGAACGAAGTGAATTTGAGTGAACTCGAATAACTTCAAGTGACATTGCGTGAATTTAGACGACACCGCGAGGTTTTTCAAAGTTTTTCAGTGACTTCATGCTATTCGTAACGATTTTAAATTACAAAAAGTAACTTCAATTGACTCGTTTTGATTTGTATCAAATGATTTAAAGATTTAATAGATATTATAATTATTATCGGGGAAAAAAATTTGGAAATTGGTAGGAAAAATAAAAAAAAATGCGATCATTTCGTTGAACAAATTATAAAGTTAAAATTTTTATTACATGTATATATAAAAAAAAAAAAAATAAAAAAAAAAAAATAAAAATAAATAATCGCCCGGAATGATCTGCGTAGAATATTTTTGGCGAGAAAAAAGGCGAACTTTTTTTTGACACGATTCTCCGAAAGCGGAGGTGTAACGTCTAGACTCTGACGACGATAAGCTCTCTAAGCTCTAGAATCTAGTCACTCGGATGCTGTGTAGGTATATTATATATACATGCGTGCAGATACTCGGGCATTTCAGGTGCTTAGCTCTGGCATATATCCGTGCACTAGGCACGTGTGTAATAATAAGCATAGTTCATGCCAAGCCCGGCTGCTAGCGAAAGCTCGCCAGGCGTAAACCACGGCGTCACAATTGTCACAACAAAACGTTTTCCTCGCTGGCTTGAATTTATTCATCCGCAATGCTTAAATCTGCCCGCGACACACTTTGCTTATTTAGCAACAAAATTCCGCGCATTTTTTTCTCAATAGTGCGACCAAAATTCATCCTAGAGGACGATGTGTTATATATAATTGTATAAAGTTCGTTAATTTTTGACGCAACTTCACCCTTTTAAAAATGAGATTTCATCTTTCATAAATAAACAAAATTCTAATCACCATGTACATGTCTGTTAATTCAAAGCTAAATTGTGATTGAAAATTAAGCTTTAGCTTTCAGATTTAGGTAAGACTGACTCTAAACTTTTTTTAGACAAATATCTTGAGGAATAAATGAAATTTTATTATTGTTGCTTTGAAAGAGGATTTTACTAATGAATAGAAACTTTTCAGCGTTGGTTTCATTCAAATCGATCAAGCGCATCGAAAAATCACTCCATTGGGTATCGATATTTGGGGGTAGTTTTCACCCTCTGAAATTGTTTAATGGCAGATAAAAAAAAAATAAGTTCGCTTAGATTTTAGTGTACTATAACGTATTAGAAAAGGAATCAAATCGGAGAGATCGATCTTCCACGTAACGTAGAACGCTCATTTTTTGACAAAACTTTTGTTTTAACCGAAACAAACCTTTTAGTGGCCTAAAAACAATTATCTTTTTTCTAAACACAAAGTTATTTCAAAAATATAAATATAAAATGTCGAAAAAAAAAAAATTTCTCACGATTAATCATCAAAGCGAAATTAGATTACTGCATAGATTCTTTTTTTCAAAAACGAACGATTCGCCGAATTTCATTGCATAACTTATATCGATAGCTCGTTTTCTTTCTTAAACGAATTAATTACACGAATTTTCTCAGATGAATTTTTACTCTCTATACAATTAGTATCTCAATTGATAAAATAAACTCGTTTTGTGAAAAATTATTAACGATTATAATTAACGACCTCACAGATTATACGAAAAACAAAAACTATCTATTCGGAAATCAAATGAGCCCTGATTTAGAAGAAAATGTATTTAAACCATGGAATTTTTACATTTGTGAATATAAATCTGTTCTTTTTGAAAATTATCAACAAATGAACGTTTCTTATTTTACCATACAAATCTCAGTTTCTTTCTATGATAAGAAAAACAAAAGCTACGGTAATAAAATACAAGTCAATGAATTAAAATTTTACTTCATAAGCTCTGTTCTTAGGTTTTTTTTGGGGGGGGGGGGGGGGGGGGGGAAACTGATTGATTTTACAGAGCATTAAAAATTGCAAAATCGCGAAACACGAATGAAATCGCAACTTCGCATGCAGTTTTACGACTCGACCGCTGCATATTTTCGCAGTTATATACTTGTTTATATACGCAGCCAGTGGATTATGGGCGAAGCTTAACAGTTTGGAATGGCACAGCATTCCTTTTCATTGCAAGCTCGTTCCGAAAGGAAATATAAAAACAGAATACGCCCGGATATCCGTTGCAATGCAAGGATATTTTGTGTTTTCGTTGATCCTTCTTTCGTTTTTTTTTTTTTTTTTTTTTTTTTTTATGCTCTATTTCAATGTTTCAAAAAAGCTTTAGCTACTCACTTTTTCGGCGTCGAACTTGATCCACCCAAATCTGCACTGGATTATATGCACTGTGTGTTGTAATATTCACTTTCCTTTCGCCGATCTCAGCACCGAACGGTCGACGAATAACGTGCAACAAATATCACTCGAATTTCAATTTTTTATAGAACTTTTTTAACGGCAGAAGAAAGGTCAAATTATTTTTAAAAAAGAATTTAATTTCACTTTTTATTTTAATATAAGTTTCCTTTTCTTACTTTCTTCGCTTTATTTATTTATTTATTTATTTATTTATTTCGTTAGAGTACAACAATGGAAAGTGAATGGAAACAATATTTTGCGATTCGCCGTCAATATATTATTATTATTATTATTATTGTTGTTGTTGTTGTTGTTGTTACTACTATTTTTATTATTATTACGATGTATTAATAAGTGAACACGCGTATGAGAACGAAATTACGACGGGGACATGAAAATGTCTGTACGAGTAATTAATAATATACTTATAACACACTCCGATCGTTTTCACATCAACTTTTTACAGTTTAATTTTTATCCTCAAATTAGGGTATCAATTAGCGCCGATACTTGATACGATATTACTTATACTGTTCAGTTCTCATTAAATAAAATATCAAGAAGTCCGTACATCGAGCATCCTTTCTCTTTATCCTTTCAATCTACTAGCTATTATTCATATAATATACATATATTACATATATTATATATATATATGTATGTATGTATGTATGTATGTGTGTATATATTTTAATTATACAACACAACGATAATTCGACAATTCGCGGCTGAGAAATCGAAAATATCTCAAAATTAATTTGTCCTCACACTTTAATATATTATATTTAATATCCGATAAGTTTAATATAATTATATTCAAATTAGTTCAAATCGTAGTTTTAATGAAAATCCTGAAATTTTTTTGTAATTGACAAAAGATGCTTGTTACGCATGTAAGTGGGTGATGGAATCCTAAAAATTTTTGAGAACCACGCGCTTGATATAACCTTACAGCATGTAATGTACTCTGATTATACTATATATACACACACACACACAAACACATAAATATATATATATATATATATATAATATATGCATGTTTGTGTTTCCCGGGAAGATAAACTTGATCTACATAAGACGGGGCGGAGACAAGATAATAAACACATCTCGCGATGGAGGCGATGAGTCATCTCTTCGATATATCGAAAAACACCCGATGGTCATGGTTCTTCTCTTCTCTTTTTAAATTCATCCGCGTAGGTATGAATGAACCGGTGAATGGGAACGTCGGATTTGTTTTTCGACTGCGTGACCTGGTTTTTGTACATTTCAAACTGTATGTGTATCTTAAACGGTTTCTTTTCTCTCCGTTGTGTCGTTTCTCGTTGGTATTTCTTTTCTTTTCTTTTCTTTTCTTTTTTTTTGAGTGGTGGGTGGGGGGGGAGGGGTGGAGAGGGGGTGTTTCTCAATCTTCTTCTTCTTCTTCTTCTTCTCTCATTTTCATTAAGCTGAGAAACGACCATTGGCTGTTTTTTTTTTTTTTTTTCTCTCTCTCTCGCTCTCTCTCTCTTTTTCCCTTTTTATTTCGTAGACGAGAAAAGGCACGGGAGGATTCCATCGTATCGCGCAATTATTTTCCCCCGTGATTCTACCCGAGTTTTTGGGTCTAATGAAAAAATAATCACCTGACACGAAGGAAAAGTGAGTTCAGGCTTTACGAATCTCATTTCGAACACTTCGTTATCGACGAATCGTCACAGCTTGTAGGAAAGAGAGTGAAAAATTGATCATCGGCAAGCGATGTGAGCCGGTTTCAATTCGTTTTTTTAAACAGTAGAAGAAAAAAAAAAAAACAAAAACAAAAATAAACAAACTATACCGCATCGTGACTGAAGGGGAAAATTTTGAATAATTTTCTTCTCCCATATTACGAGTATGATAAAAATATTCGAAAACATCCACTGGAATATATATATATATATATATATATGTATATATATTTTTTTTTTTTAGATATTTCGTTGAGAAAGAAGAAACTCAAATTCTTTTGACATTCGGAAAGTGTATAAAAGAACGTAAAACCTGTAGAACAGCTTCGCTTGATTGTATCAGCGAGTTTGGGAAAAAAAAAAAAAGAAAGTTTTCTCAGCAGAATGTGTAATTACAATACGAAATCAAAAAAAAAAGGAAAAAAAAAAGAAAACACCGCGCTTTAGTGGACTCTGAACAGGATCGATGAAAGTTTTATAAATAGATAGATATTTACTCTATAGTTTTTCAGGTAAATGCCGAGTGAAAATATTACGTTCGAAGCTTGATATTTATCGAAATTATGCTTTTAAAATCACCGGGACACTTAAAACTATATTTTAATATTTTGGTTATTAGGTATTTATTTTTCATTAATTGAAAAGTTAAACCAATATATTACAAATGAAAAAACGAGCGGCACACTTCACTACACAGCGACGCGACGCACCTTGCGATTCCCGTTGGGGTGAGTGAAAGAAAGAAAGGAAGAAAAAAAAAGAAAAAAAAAAAAAAAACGGCAGCGTAACGTCGGCGAAAAATCGTGGAAAGATGTAAGAGAGGGGGGGAGGCGAGGGGGGTGAGGGTGGTGAGGGTGGTGAGGGTGAAAAAAGAACCGGAAAGGATCGTGCAAAAGCTAGAAAAGTAGGCGAAGAAAGGTGGTGAGCTTTGGTGAGGGGAGGGAGGGAAACTAAAAGAAGGGTTAAAAGTTTAGGCCAAGTTTTCGCGGCTGCTGCTGTTGCAAGGACTCGGACCGCGCGGGGTTTTGCACTTCTTGTCAGGGATTTGCGGTTCGAAATGCGGCGCGTGCGGTCGGCTTCGACGCTGTTGTCCGCCGTGAGGCTGGCTTCGAACTGGCTTCGTCGAGCTTCGGAGATTCGAGCTTGCAGGCGTTCACCGCCGCGGCGAACCAAGTGTGAGGGTGAGGGGCGGCGGCGTCGCGACGCCGGACACTTTGCGAGGGCGTGGCACGGCGCCGCCGCCGACAACGACGACGACGACGACGACGACGACGACGACGACGACGACTCTTCTTATCCGGGGGTCGACGATGTGCCCCCTGCCCGAGGGTGCAAGCTCGAAATCGGATGGAGAGAATAACGTTTGTGATCAACGTACGCTGGAAATAATTGGCGATGTTAAAATTAAACAGTTATTGTGGCCGGTGATCGACTACTGGAGAACAATTTTTGTGGTCAATTCGGAACTCGAATGTTAGACAGTATTAGAGGCTATTCATTAATTACGTGAGGGTCCCAAGGGCGAGGGGGAGAGGGAGGGGGTGTTAAAAATCTATACGCGACCTTATCTCGCGAGAAGGGGGGAGGGGAGCGCAAAAGTCATTCTTACGTAATATTTTACAAGTCGGAATGTGTATTAGGTATAGACATTTTTCATTAAGATAAAATGTCCGTACAGCAATGTCTCAGGTAAGAAAAATCGCAGAGAAAATTAATGGGGAGTTTGAAAAACTAGAAAAAAATTTCTATCTACACGTTCCACAAACTATGAGATCTATTTTGACATTTTTAATATACAATTTCATTTATATATTGTTATTGTAAAAGTTTTTATTTCATAATAAGTTTTTAAAATCGTTAATGTGTTCGTATTTGCACACTTTGAAGCTTATAAATGAAAACTACAGGTAAAATCTTACGTAAGAAGTGGGAGGAGGAGTCCAAGAAATCTTATGTGTTCTTACATGGGGGTAGGGGGGTTGAAAGTGGCTAAAATCGTCTTTACGTAATTAATGAATGGCTCCTTCGGTTCAGTAACGATGGCCAGTAAGCTGAAAATAATTAATCGATGCATCAATTAATCGAGTTCAAAAAAATAATCTGACGCGACTCGATTGAATCGGCATTATTAAAATTAATCGAATGATCGGTCATATCCGTTTTTTTTTTTGTTTTTTTTAACGCTGCGTATTTGTTTCGGCAAAGTAGCGATGAAATCAATTGAAATTATTGTATCCACGCTCATTTCTGTCTCATTTCACTCGCTATTCAAAATCTTCCTCACACATGCACTCACACTTGCGTGCAATGTTTACTTGTCCGTCTTTACCTTAAATCTCGCCTTTTGTTCGTGTCGCGAATCAAAACAGATCAGCTGTGTATCTCATGTACTGTCTGCTGTCTCAAAATCATATCTTTGTATCATCTATGTATTCTCTCGTTTCTGTAAACATCAATTGTCTAACCGTTCTCTTGCGATACAAACCGTATCGCGTATCATTATCAATAAAGTATCTCGTTTTATTCTTAATCAACTCTCTCAATTAACAATCATCATCCCGATTCTGTCT
Source organism: Diprion similis (assembly GCF_021155765.1). NCBI lineage: Eukaryota > Metazoa > Arthropoda > Insecta > Hymenoptera > Diprionidae > Diprion > Diprion similis. The sequence goes on along the minus strand of NC_060106.1, from coordinate 19,223,816 downwards.
TATCTTATGTTCCGGCCTGCTGTATAGTCTTGTTTGTCGTTACGGTGATCACACATTTCGACATTCTATGAAACAGATTTGTTGGTCTTTGAAAATTCGGTGTCCTGGTCTTTCCATTTTCTGATTCATCAATATTTTTACTCGCACCGGTGGAAATCGACCAATTTTTGCCTTCTATTTCCCCATTTCTTGATTCGAAAAACTAAGCCCCAAGAGTCCAAAACTCGACTCGTGAAAAAGAATTTTCTTTAATTCGCAAACTAATCGTCAGTCGCTCAAAAGTTATTCTAATTACAATTACAGAACAGCGATTTTTTTATTTATCTAAAACTGTAAACAATGTTTTTTCTTCTTTTGCTTTTGCTTTTATGCAGATCTCAACATACAATTTCAAAGTTTCTCAACGAATTTCGGAGTAAAAACTCTTTTTGTACAGATTTTCAGTTCATTTTTATAACAATGATCACAAGAATCAACCTCGAGCTCTGAAAGCTCCGTTTTTATTAGGGTGAATGACCTTCGGATACTGATAATAATAATAATGGCTCGATAATTTAGTGAATACCACCCACGTCAAAGGTGATATACGAGCACGTTTCAACGGTTATTTAATTACATTTAATTTAACCAATTCTACCCACCGCCGATAGGGCGAATTTCTGTAGAGTTTCACTTACATTACCGCGATAAATTGTTGCTTGAGGCATAAAACGAGTTCCATCAAAAGACAAGAGGAGGTCTGCTCCTGACTCTTGAGGAAATTTAAAACCCTCCGGACGAGAAGTCGGCAGGTATAAAAGGATGAGAAAATCCCCGTTTCCTACGGACTTGTAGAATCCTGCAAACACGGGGAAAGGAGTAGTGATTGACAAGCTTTACTGCAGAAACGTTGCGCGGAGTATTATACGATATATCGGGCATTCCACGCCAAATCCAAGAGGGTCTGAGCCTGTTTCAACTCCAAATGGCATTGAAATTTTTTTCAAATTTTTGATTTTTGAATATCAACGTGTCTTTGAACGTAATTTAAAAATCTCACGTATATTTTGTGTCGAAACTTGTGCATTATAAGTTTATAAAAAACTATGAAGACAGAAATGTTTTGTTTAGAAAGTACTCGTTCCTACGATGGTTGAGCGAGTCTGCGAATGCGCATGCGCGGAGTACAGAAAAGATTATTTTTAAGTCTCAGGAGTTGGAAGTGGCTTTTTCCGTACTACGCGCATGCGCTGTAGCGAAAAAATCTGACATTAAGCGACCCTAACCTCAATTTCATGCTTCGCGAAAAACGCGCAACATATTGCAATATTCGTCCTCGGCTCACCTACGACTCATATTGCAAACTTACGCTCGGCCCGAAAAGCCCGAGTTTTCCTCCTTATTACACAATATCCTGTTAATTTCTTCGTGCAAAGGACTCGTGAATATCAAGACGAGGCAACGGGGTAGCGCAAAAACCAATCGCCTGATTACTTCGAGCGGGTTTCACAAGGCCGAGCTGTTCCATTACAGTATATAATATCTAAGGACATTAAACTCGATTAATTTTCCCGAGGCTCAAGTGCTGCCGGCAAATTACATCACGTAGTAATATCTCTAAATGTGTAAACAGATCGGATCTACTGCGCAGGAATTAGAGGGCCAGCATCGAGTAAACGAGGCGCAATTTGACGCAGGTCGGAAATACCAATAGATTGCAGAATTGATGTCGACAAGGTCAAGCCACAGAATCCCTCCTATCACATCACTTTTTCATCTCTCTCTCTTTCTCTTTTTCTTGAAGCAGCTGGGAACTAGAAGATCAGAAATCCGTGCTTCCCGGAAAATTCCCCGGCAAAAATTGAATCCATTTAAGGGTACGTCGGGGTTTCCGGTTACCTGGAAGATTGCATAACGTGTTGTTGGGAACCTATATCAGAAGTGAATGGAGACGCGACCCTCGGAACTTTCGAGGCGAACATGTCGATCGGTATAAAAAAATTCTTATCCTACGTCAAATCTTTCGCTTTAGGTCCCTTCAACCTTTTTACTCCCCCATGGCATGCCAGGATCTACCTGGTTATCAGCTCTGCTGAGACTCTCCGATGATGAGCCTCGGCAGCAGATCGCGCGATGCGGACAGAGATTACCGAATCTGATTTTGTTACATATCTCAAGGACGCCGGTCTCGAGCCAAAAACTACGATTAAACTCGCTTTCAAACTGGTTCAAAAATCAGCTCATCTTCTTTTCTATTAGACAATTTTTGTAACTTTTTTTTCATTATCATCCCAAAATTGAATACTGTTAAAATTGAAGTAGATATAATTCAAACACGATTAAACAAGGTTACCGTACGCTCAAATTGGTACTTCACCACCTTTATCACATGTCATTCCAACGATGATTTCGGTGAGAAAATTCCTGTAAATATCACTGCAATATACAGTACCTAACTGTCCTAAATAAATTCCAGCAAACAATTAGCAAGCCTTTTATTTCTCCGGGGATTCCTTAGCCCCGAATTACCAGCAGCATCAACCCGCTCTGACTCACCTCTGGACCCTGAGTAAAAAGGGAAGGGGGGACGAAAAAAAGGAAGAAAGGTTGACTCTCGTAAGCGTCCGCAAGCCGGGCGACGAGAGATGATCTTTAGCCTGCTCGGCCCTCCCGGACCTCGCCGACCCTCTCAGGGCCTATTTATAAGCACCAGGGTCACCTCCTAACCTTGTCCGAGACGGTGCGCGCGGCATGTCACCTCACCGTCCAACGTGGTGCCCCGTGAGTCGATCCAATTGGGTCAAACGACGCCGAAGACATTACGCGCGCCACGGATGATCCGTAACACCTTGCATTATACGCAGCGGGGTAACCGCAGGGATGGTTAGTAACATTTCGGGGGAAAACGTAATTTTGCACGAAATTCTGGTGATTTTTTTACTTTTTTTTTTGTTTTTTTATCGCCTCTCAGCAATGAATAATAGGTTTTTATAAATGCGATCAGAGTTTCACATGCCTTTATGATCGGTTTGCGTCAGCTGTTCGGAATCTAGGAATCCCGGATATTTAAAACAAGGCCAGTTTACAAACGTACTTAGATCGACTTCTAGCAGCGTACTTCTCGTTAGAAAGCAAAGATCCTGTCCAAATTTGACGTTATTTGGAGGACTATCAACGAAGATATGGCATAAAAGGCTTCTAAATATGGATAAATCCGAAGTCTTTCTTGTAATATGATTGCTTATCTTTTTAGGCGGTCCCAGTTCGAGGAATATGTTTCCTCGTTTCATTACTCACTTTTTCCGCTCTACGCGACGTAAATTCAGGCAAAAAATGTAACACTCGATATTCGGTTACACCTCTTACTCTCAAAAATAACAAAATAATAATAATAATAATAGTAATAAACGACTCTGTTTACGCGGTTAACAATTTTATACCTCGATACGTGTGATAGTTCACCGGAGTATTATTGAAGGTTTTTTCAGCTTGCGCGAATGATGAATATCGTATGATAATACCGGCAGGGGGTCCAATAACAGGGAGTTTACTGGCATATATAAGGTAAATTTGGGAAAACAGGTATTTAATTTCGGTTAATTTCAGCCTCTCCGTATACATTTGCTCGCCTACGTCGTGAATAAACGAAAAAGCGCGGAATGTGTGTGCTTATAATTAACCGGTACGCATTTTGGTAAAACTCGTTGGGCACAATGCAAGGCAAATCCAGGGAAAATCGCGTGTTCAATTTTCCGTGCTTCCCGCTTATTTCGTACGTTTTATGATGATCGATGGTTTTCGATGCAGGCGTTCAAAATTGTATCGCGTACGCATGGATGGTTCGCGTTTGCGGGTTATGCAAATTTCGGAAGACGAGCATTCGACTTTGTAGTAATTCGATCCGCGATTATGTGTACACTAGTCGATCATTTTTAGGGATTTTTTACATCGCTGTTTGCACTGAATACGTCAGGACGTTGTCTCGCCAAAAATCAATACTTTGTTCATTTTTATTATGAGATATACGTACTTCAAGTTTTCATAAAATCCTTAGATTTATTTAAACTATAAGGAGGGCTTTAGAAATATACGAATAGAAAATACTGTAATTATAAACGGAATCTCAAATATCGGTGCTTCGTTTTAAATCGCTTCAGTATGGTTAAAAATCTGGTGATTTCGATCGATTTCACTATAAGATAGCTTATTTTATTGGACAAACTATTTTCTACAAATTCACTGAAAAAAAACACTTTTCATCGTGATGTTGCCTATCGTTGAGTATTTAATTTTACAACATTGCGCCTGCAATGGTTATGATCAACAAACGGTAATATTGAATTGTTTATTGAATAACAGAGAATCTATTTCAGTAGCTTTGTGAAAAATAGTCTTCTGAATAAAATGAATCATCGTACAAAGTGACATCGGACGAATCTACTAATGATTTTTAACGAGTTTGAAGCAGTTTGAAACAAAGCATCGACATCCATGCTTTTGTTTATAAGTCCAGTATTTTCTATTTTTTTTTTTTTTTTTTTTTTGAGACCTTGAGATCTCATCATATGAGCTTGCAAATATAACAATTTCAAAATTATTCAATTCAGAACTATTTCGTAGTAGAATGAATAAAGAAATTCGTTCTTTAATAGCGTCTCAAATAAAATTACATCTAACATCACAGCTTAAATCGTTGAACATTTTTATAAAAATAGTAAAAATATGAAGTCGAGAATCGACAGTAATTTAACGAGAATACTATTCGATTGCACGAGCTGAACAAAAGACTCGAAATAACAGTTTTCAATCACCAGCAGTAAAAGCGCAAGTAACTGACGTTTCGACCGACCGAGATCGCTTCAAAAGTTAATTAATATTGCCGCTTCGATTTCCGGGCGCATAGTTATAGGTTGGTACGGCTATAAATAATGCGACATCCGCGTACATTGTGCCAACACAACGTTTACCCGAGGGGGCGGAGTGAAGTGGTAACTTTCAACGAGCGAAATTCCATCTAGAAATGTTTTATTTTCAATCAGAGCCAACTAGGCAGTCTGCCAATGAATACTGCGATTGTTTCGCGCCGGTTTTATGCCACACCATTTGTATAGCTCTGAAGTCTCGATGTCCTCTAAAGGACATAATTTTGAAAATTCAGTTGGACGCGCGAAAAAACGATGTCGAATTTTCTCCAGGACGCGTGCTATAAATTTCATTCTATTTTGATAAAAACCGCGAGAAACATGCGGCTGACTAGAATTCGTTAGCGGTTATTAAACCCCGTTTCGAGGACGGTCCAGGTTGCCTTCAAGTACATAATTTGCTTTTTTGCACTCGTGGCTTTTTGCCACATTTCGCAAGCCGCGAGCTTAAAGCGCAACGCGTAATTAGCGCGCAGGCGACTAATTCCCGCGGAAAGTGTCGCGCGGAATTTTTTCTCGCTCTACTTTTTTCACCGTTTAAAAACGAGAAGGAGAGAGAAAAAAAAAGAAATTCCGCACGTCGTCGCTACTTTTCCTCGGCCTGATATAATATACCCATTTGCAAGACTTGACCGTCGGTCAGTGCCGCGCATTGGCCAACAGCCAAATACGAAAATTCCTCGCTATCCGCAGCGGCTGAAACACCAGCAGCCTACTCACTCAATTTAGCGTTATTATTTCTCCCAATGCCGACAGACGGAAACACCCGGCTGAGATTTTCACCACTTTCAAATATCATGTCGGTAAATCTAATCGCGAAAAACTAGAACCATTTCGCGATTCATTCATGCGGATTCTCAAAATTTCACAATTTGCAAATTACAAATTTAACGTATTTTTCAAAGATAAGCCACTGCTTCTAAAAAAAATCTCGCCAATCATCTGAATTAAAAATTTTCTCTACATTCTCGCGAACAGGTTTTTTCTAAGATATCGTTGAATTCGCAAACTTTTGCAATCGTTTGAATTATTCGAAGCCTTTTTAACTATCAACATATCGACACGTTTTCAGTCTAACATACTTGAAAAATCTTTATTTTCTTCGGAAATCACAGGTTATTGCAAAAATTTCTATCAAATTCGCAAACTCGTCAGTTTTCTCTTTCCTCGAGGCACAAGTAAATACATAAATACATTTTTATCAGCACCGTGCACTGTGAGATTGCAAAGAGTTTTCCATTAAAAACCGTCCTTCATGCATGCGGTACGAAAATACGTATGACTATCATTATTCAGCCGCAGGTTCTGCTGCATATTTATAAATGCTGGCGGTAAGTTTTCAAAGCTTTTCCTCGACGCATCTCCACCTACTGTCCAAGTGTTAATTACTCGTTCTGTGACTGCGAGAAACATACTGCAGGTAGCGAATTAAACTTTTGCTATTTCGCATCGTCTTACAAGCGTCAGAAAGGTGCACGATGCATTTCGTTGTCCAAATTGCAGAAGAATTGACCGTCCGTAGAATTTAGCGAAGAAAAAAAAAACTATTTTCCTCAAAATAATTGCACGATATAACTATAATTTCAATTTGTAAATTCTCCGCAATTTCTGACGAGAATATATGCAGACAAAGAAAGTGAATCAATCATATTCGTATACGAAATTGGCTGCGTTGGATGAAAAGTTTATAAAAGATGAATCTTATTGGCGCAGAGATTTTGTAGAAAGGAATTTGAATTTTCATGAAATTCCCGACTTTCAGAACACTTGAAAAGTTCGATATTTTCAAAGTGTTTCACGGCGCAAGCCGTCAGGTTGTATGTATAATTTTGTAAAGTTGCATACATTTCGCCGTTCAGAATATAGACTAAGCTCTCCTGCTTTCTACACGAACGCTTTTACATATTATTAAATCCACATCTACACAGCACGCGAGCCGTTCAGAAAGCCGACCAGCGAGCTTTACTCTTTAAGTACAACACTTTGCCTTCACCTCGCACGCAAAAGAATATGTAATTAAATTTGTATAACGGTAAAAACCTCGGCGTTATTTACGGCTAAACACCATGACGCACAGTTTAGCTGCGGGAATATTTTCTCGCGCATAAACTGCACCGTTTTGCACCCTAGCATTAAAAAACAATAACAAATTGCACCCCGTGCATTGTGATTTTTTCCCCTCTTTTTTTAACTATATTCTTGCAGAGCGAGGTGTCTCCACGTGCCAGTAATAAACCGGCAGTTATATGACCGAAACTTGCGCGGATTCTTAACTCGTTTTAATCTCATTTATCTATCAAATTGCGCGGAGTAACAACAGTAATTCACATATTTCGGTCAATTTTTTCACCAATTTAGAAAATAAACATTTCCCGTATTCTAAAAGTAATTAAATATTTATACTCAATTAGCAATATCGAAGAAACTTATTCGATCGGTGCATTCGACGTATAACGCACGACGCAAAATACAAGAACAGTCGATTCATGCGTTATTCTAACAGTGAGATTTTTTGTCGTTATTCACGAAGTACCGTAAAAATTCACCGGCGAATTTGACGGCATTACGTGAAGCTTCAAGCATTAATCGCGTTCGCAACGCACGGCGCTAAGGACGACTTGCACGCTGCACGGCTGGAAGAGAACTGAGCTTCTCGCTACCCCCACTCCAGAAATTTTCGCCGATTTGAGGAGCGAGCAGCGCGCGCAAGTCGATCGAGTGGTGTAGCTAACTATGAGGGGCCTGTAAAACTGGAATTTCATGAGCAGCAAAACGTAGCAGCAGCAGCAGAATTTCCCACCATACGAGCATACTGATTGGTTGACTAACCTAACCTAACTTTAGTCAACCGATCAGAATGCTTGGATGTTGGGAAATGCCGCTGCTCCTACTACTTTTTGCTGCTCATGAAATTCCAGCCCAACTCGTAATAAATCTTTCTACAAATAATATATTTTCACTCATCTTTCCTGTTCATCTTAAACTTTAGAGGCATGCAAATATGTAAAGCAGAAAAAAAATCACGATCAGTATTGGCAGTAGAGGATTTAATCTGAAACTCTGAAATTTCGGTTCCAATAAAATTGGCTCAGAGAGACCTTATAATATAATAATAATAATAATAATAATAATAATAAGATCAATAATCTGCGAAAGAGAGAAATGAAACATTTGAATGGTATTCAGAATTGGTATCGCGTAGAAAGCGGTTGTACTTTGCGCAAAAAGATATGAAATGCAATTTCATTTCTACCGCGTCTTAAATATTATAATTTTCCAGTCGATATCCTCTACCAATATACACAAGGTACATCCACCGTGAAGCTCTGCAACGAACTTGGAAGAAGCTGGCAAAGACGATCAAGCCTATCAAGTCCCGGGAGCCGAAACGAAATGGGGAAAATCTCTCAAAGAGCTCGAGCAGACGACGGATGGGAAGGATAGCGCGCAGGAATCGATCGAGGGAAATTATTTGGTTACAGACATGACTAGACATTGCTAATGCACGTAGTAATACTGATAATGCCGAGTCGCTCGGCTACACCGAACGACCTCGGTTCGACTAATTAGACTTCTAATTAAACGATCCGTAAGCAGTACGTAACAGCGATAGCGAAATTAATGACGATTCGCATGTTGTACTCTTCGCGTGAGCCAATATCTTCACAAAACAATATTGAAATACGTCGAAAAACTAATCACAAGCATAAACTGTCACGCTATTTTATCTTGAAAATTTACAGCACATTTTTTGTTTATGGTATCTGACAGCCGAAAATATGATACAATATTAAAGCGATATTTTATAGCAGGGACAGTTTTTTTTTTAATAGAAATAGTTTTTAGCAAGTAACACTTAAATGTTGAATTCCAATATAGGGATGAAGAAATTGATTCAGCGATAAGTAAAAAACCACTAGCATCATTCCAAATGAAAATCAATTGACATATTACACATTTAAATGAATAATTGTGATACAAAAACGGTTATATTTTATGTTACAAAATGAAACTTCAACGCACATGATCTTCAATATAATAATAATAATAATAATAATAATAATAGTAATAATAATAATAAATTAATTCTTTAAAACTATTGATGCGGGACGTATATAATTTCTACGATTTAATGAGAGAAACGTTATCACTAAGATCGACTTCCTGTCTGAACTATAGATAAAACAGTTTTTAAAAATAACCGGACATCTATAATTACGAAATATGTTTACAGTAACAATTCCACTATTTGGGTGTTCGAGTGAATATATAATATAATATATAATATACGATCTATATCGTATATCTATGTATAATATATAATTATGTATGTATGTATGTATGTATGTATGTATAGAAAATCAAGATCTACGTAATATAATGACCTGAATTTATAGACATTAGCTAGTTTGGCTGTTAGTAGTGTATAACGACTTTATACCGTTGTTTACGTAATGTAATTACCATATATCGTAGTTCGCTGTTAAAGGTAGTCGAAAATTATTACAGGGACTCTCTACTTAATAATGGGATCGATAAATTGATTAGACAATTATTATCAATTATATGCATCATGTTGAAGTTTAGTACAATGCTATAATATGTAATACGTGCATTTACATTATATACAGTTTCGGGTCCACGCTGATCTTCCAATAAATTTTAGTTAATTTCATTTACGGAAATAAATCGTTTAATTGTCATTTGCTAATTTATTACCTGCTCAATTCCAGCCGACAATTTAACGAAAAATATTTTACTCGAATGTAATCTTTAGATGTATGAAGGTATATACCGATAGCACCAACGTAACGTGAAAATATATACGTGGAATTTCAATTGAATTGCTTGAAATACTCGATAGGAAAATTGAGAAAAAAATCTTATAAAATCCTGCCATTATGAATGATCGGTGAAGGTTTTCTTTTTTTTGTTTTTGACTTTGTTTACAAACAATAACTACTACTTATTGGCATGTATAAAATAACCAGCAAGGACCTTCCTAGTGCGGCACAGTCACGCCCTGCAAGGCGATACACATACGTTATTACATAATAATTATTATTTTCAATGATGATAATAATAATAATAATAATGATAATTTTTTCTTCTCATTATTTTCTTCTTCTTTTTTTTTTTTTTTTTACTCTTGTCATTACAATTAGTTAATATTTTAATAAATATCCAATAGTTATTTATTACTATTATTATTCTAAACCAAAACACACCACCGCAAGGATAACTTGTTGTTAATGTTGTTTTTTTCTCCATTTAATCGGATGTATAGGACGCAATAAGAGCTTGGAAGCTTTGAGCAAATTAACTCGATTTTTTCAATTCATTTTTTTCATTTTTTCCTTTTTTATTTTTACTATAGCTGTAAATCACCGTCGTCAATATACAAATACATTACCCCTAGTAATAAAAACTATCTGGGTACCAAAACAATTTGCCCCAAACTTCATCGCAGTAGGTATTTTTTTTGTTCTTTTTCTTTCTTTCTTTCTTCGTTTGGTTTTCATAGTCAACGTAATCGTTTACAAGATTGAACCATACAATTACGTAACGAAAATTCATCAATTCCTAAATTTGATTGCAAAATGAAATAAAATCTCACATTTATCGAACGTAATTTATTCCGAAACAAAAACGGTGTGTAAGTGGTAAAAAGAAAATAGAAGAAATTTTCAATTTTTTTTTTAAATTAATGAATCTACGCATATTTTCCAAGTATCTGATCATACCATGAGCATATTTACGACGATCAAGTATTGATTTGCTCTTTTCTTGTATTTCTTTACTTCTGTTTTCTCTTTCTAACAAAACGTAGCTGAGGAACTTTGCATAGGACGCAAAATGTTCACCAATAAGGACAGATTAGTTTCGAAGTAGGTATAATATATTACATTCTGTATCACGCTCTATACATATAAGCACTGTTAGAAAAAATTTTCCGTCATTTTGTTAAAATAAAAAACAATTTCGGGGTAAACTTGCGTGAATTAGTTTGTTTTGTTCGAGTTAGTTTTTTTTTTTTTTTTTTTTTTCTTTACTTTAATTTATAGAAGAAAATTTATATTGCAGTTTCATTAAAACTGAAAAATTAAGAGAACGCGTTTCCAGTCGATAAAAACTTTTTCCACAGTGTGCGAATTTGCATGTATATACATGTATGTACGTAAGTTTTGCATCATACGACGTGCAAAGTCGCATTTAAATCGAACTTCGTTACACATCATGAGTTGAGTCTTAACTATAACTAAGTAATTAATTACTAATAACAACAGACTGATGTTTCCTTCTTTTTCTTCTTCTTTCCTTAGTATTATTCAAGAGCAAAAAGGACGAGCAGATAAATTATTAATATATCCTAGCGGTGGTGTGAGCGGGGGGAAGGGACGGTGGTCTGAGGCTGGCTCGGTTCGTGGATACAACATGGCTTAGCCTGTGTCTTAACACCATCAATTATAAAGAAAATAAATTTTTCATTTCGTTACTTTTTTTTTTTCTTCTTTTTTTTTTATCATTTTTAAATTTAATTTTAGTCATCTATGGCTTTCTTTATCCTCAATCTTTTCTTACTCGACTCTAGACGTTAAGCCTCTTTGGCTGGTTCTCGATATCGCACATATTTTTTTATTATCATATTAAAAAAAAAAAATTGCGTGCAACGAACATGACTAAAAATAACAAATCAACGATAATAATATTCTGAAAAAAATCAACAGTAAACAATTAATTCAGTCCAAGAATTTCAACAAGAAATTGACCAATAATTCAAGTTTATGGCAAATATTAATAAGTCGAGATGAAAAAAAAAAAAAATGAGTTTGAAGATGCGTTCATTTTTTATCATAAGATTTTTGCATTTTCATCCATATATCAATGAATGAATAATTTTCATAAATATTACTAGGGATAGCGCGCTAAATACAAATTATAATAGGCCTTGAAAAGTAATACGAAACGGAAATTATAAGGAAATAATAAAAGAATGTTCGTTAAAGAATATTTTATTTAACAAAAAAAAAAAAGAAAAGAAAAAAGAAACAAAAAAAACAATCTGTATTCCAACGTCTGGCGACAAAATTAGTGTATCGACACAGGCAATGTAATAATAATAATAATAATAATAATAATAATAATAATAATAATAATAATAATAATAATAATAATAATAATAATAATAATAATAATATAGTACAAATAGAACAGACAAAAAACAATTGATTAATTATATCGATGATAATTCAAGATATTTTCTATAAACTTCACTCTTATAGATATATGTATAAATATAATTCATTATAACCGATCATAATGAAAATCGAATTGAAACGGATGTGTATATATGTATACATATAATTTAATCGTGACAATAGAATCACTAATCAAATGAGCACACCAACTACCTTCGCCGTTATAAATAATTGTTAACAATAAAAGAAGGAAAAAATAAAATAAACAATAAAAGAATACAGAAAAGAATAAAGGAAGGAATTGCATAAATATACCTATATATTAATAAATCGTTAGAAAAATTCATCGGTATACAGTTTCGCATTTTAATAATAGAATTCACCGTATTATGCGCATCTATTAAAAAACGTCTCAAACCGCGATATTGTCACAACAATTTTATTTTTCAACTTCTTCGTTTTTTTTTTTCATCTTTTTCCCGTCTTTACAACCGATAATATATCTGGCAAATAATTGCAATTTATAAAAGAATATTTTCATGACACTTTTATAATACGTCTAGTCGCATAAAGAATACTTTAAATAAATACTAATTCACTTCAAGAATACTAGCGAGTAAATTTCTCGCAAAATTAAAGCACGCAGTGATAAAAGAAAGAATAACAAAGAAAATACTTCGCTGTGTGTTATATGTATATGATTTAATTGTAAAGTACCGTAAGTTCATTGGCCTCTAATTAAGGTCGTTCCGGTAAGTAGTGAAAACGTGTCATGAAAATAATATTAAATATACAATTAAAATTCAATTAAATATACAAAATAAAAACTAGGACTTAGGTAGTTTTATTTAACGGGGATTATATGTATGCAATACTTAATAACATTAAAAAAATCAATCGTAAAAAGTACAGACGTTATTTAATTCAGCTGCCGAATTTAGGTTTCAGGCGGCCGCCTAACTTAGGCCGCGTTTCAACAATCCGCGGAATGCAGCTGCCGATACTAAAATTTTTTCACCATCATGATAAGACGGGACAAATTTTTAACATGATGAGAAAAAAATAAAAATAAATAAATGAACAAACGATTTTACCCGCAATCGCAATCCACGGATTGTATACATATAATAGTAGCTGTATTTAAAAATTGCAAAATCCCGTCATCCTCAACCGTCAATATTATTCTTGACGCCATGAATATACCAAAAAATAATTGCCTCAAGATAAAAATTACTAGGTAAGAATGAAAATACGATTTTTTTTTTTATCGACTTTTTTTTTCGTTCTCAACCTTTTTGTAATAGGGTGAGTTATTCGAAATAAAAGATAAAGTCTTTAGTCGAGGGGACGATTTGGAATGATTTTCATCTACTATGTAATATATTATTCGATTCGTTTTCTAAGTTCCAGATGTGTATTTTTTTCGTTTTCTTTCATTTTTTTTTTTCTACGTATATTATTAATTACTTTTTTCTTTCAACTAGTTATCTTTGATTAAAAACGCTATAATCGAGTTATATTGTCTGCTATTGTGTTTAAATTTAAGTAGAACTTATACGGTTTACTCAATTTCATTACATTATATGATTATGAATTTTTCTCTAACGTCATTCAATGATTTTTTTGTAAATATTCTCATTCTTTGTTTACTACTAACCAACGCTTGATGCACATCATATATTTTTAATGGGCCCCCTCTGCGACGTTAGTATTACTCTACAAACGGTAATCTTACTCTATTGAAATACACGGTGTGATTTCCATTAAAAAGTACGACGATTTCCGCTGGTAATTTTTGCTACTGCCTACTGACGACGTTAACATAATTGTATTAAAAAACAAGAACGTCAGTAAAACCAATAAATCAAAACAGCTACCGATTCGTTTGTAAAATTTTCGTTTTATTGCTGTTTGAACTCTTCCGTGAAGAAGAAGAAGAAACGAACGTTTGTCAATTTGTAAAAGTGTGTATAAGAACAAAATAAAAAAAATTATAACAACAAACTACGAGAATAAATAACAGAATTTTGGTTCAGTAATTAGATTAGAGGAGTGTATAATTTCGAAATATGAGTTCCGGTAAAAGGTTTACTTTTTAATGAAAGATCAGAGGCATAATCAGGATGTATATTTTCTGCGCGTTTGCTTTTCCTCTTTAATCTCTTTTCTCCTCTTTACTTCTTCCTAGATTCACACAACGCGGAGGTCTTTCACCTACTAAATGTTGTTGTCCCTTTATAAAAAGTGTTATTCGCAGCGCGACGCAAAAATAGCATCGAGTACATCGAATTAAGACGTACGTGTAAATTGGACCGAATAATATGGAGCAGATACAATGAAGAGGAAAGTAAAAATCCTAAGATATATTTTCGCTCGAGAACTTTACAAAGCGGAGATAATTCTCTATTCTTCCCATATTTCAATGAAGTTTGACGATACACTTTCTCTCATGTAAATATTACATATTGTACAAGAAAAAAAAAGTCGTAATATTTCTCTGGCAACATTTGAAATCTAAAATGTCTTCACTATCAAACAAACATACGACAACTCGACGTGTATATTTCTGTTTATCTATTGTAAACAACAATAGCACAGATAAAACGTTCGTCAAACGATGCAGAAATATGTTTGCAATAAAGTTAATCTCCGCTTTGTAAGAAAAAAAAAAAAAAAAAAAAAAAAAGGGATAAAGTTCGTCGAGAATGAAAATAAAATTTCAGAATTTAATTACCTCTCAAAATATCTTACTCCACATTTTTCTCATTTTCTAGAAAAAATCTCTACTCTGATGGGTGCGGTTCGCCGGAGGTGGAAAACGTGTCTTGCCACGTCCATTTCCGCCGATCGCGTGTCTTCTGGCATTGCGCATCTCTCTGTCTACCTCTAACTCTTCCAGTCTTTGAGTAAGACCCAATTTTTGCTGTACGGCGAGCCGCAACAGTTGATTCAGCGTCTTCTTTTCATCCTGATCAGCTGCCAGCTGACGCTCCAATTCATCCACTTGAGTGACGTACTCTTCGCACCTCGCAGCAAACATCGCTCGTAAACCTGAGAAGTGTATTGTTAGGTTGGTTTAAACACGAGAAAGAAGGAGAGAGTGAGTAAGAGAGAGGGAGAGAGTCAGAGAGAGAGAAAAAATAGTTAGAGAGAAGACAGATATTATAAAGACAAGGATGGAAATAATACTCAACCGGGATTCCTAGACGGATCGAAGGTACAGGTTCTTGGGATATGTTCGGATGAAGCGAACACCGATGGTCATGGATGACTGTAATGATTTCTGAACTATCACCAAACACATGCGGGGGAAGAACAATGTAGCGGTAAGTTATAGAGAGCGGAGAAATCAATTAGAGTGTAAAAAATGTAAGCAATGATTAAGCGATTCTTTTTATTGTACTCGTTAATATTATTTGGAACTGTTATCACTAGTCGCGGTAGCTAAAAACCTATAAGATCATGTAATTTTCAATCGGCTAGAAAATTATTTTGCACTTCGTTCAAGTACGAACAGATCAAATTTCATTTAAAGTTAAAAAAATATATTTATATAAAAATTGTTTGTGAACTTATATAAGTTTACGACGCAATCGTCTCATAAATACTAAGTCTATACACACTAAGTATAAATTATTCAAAAACGTGACGGTTGTATTCATAATACATTATATCGTTATAGTGTGAAAATTTTTTCCAACTATAGCCTTGTAACGATAAATATAAAAAAGTATAATATGTTGCCATCACGTTAGTTTCAGGTACCGATAAAGTCAACAGACAAATCACAGATGGTTTTAATATGTACATATAGTACACACATTCATACACACACACACGCACACACGCAATGAGTAAAAAAAAGTTTCCGGCATGAGTTTTGCTTTGAATGCTCTTGTGTAAGAAAAACTAAAACCCAAGAAACAGAGACAAAACTATGCATTCTCTAGTACGTAGCGTAACAGTATTGCCGAAAGCACATGACCAGTGCGACCATAAAATCTATCGAGGTACAAGTTAGCATTAGTAAAGAAACGTCTGTTAATACTGTGTTAATATAAGTTAGTGGAAAAAAAACAAATAAAATTTATATTACTATCAAGCATCTCACTGATTGCTAGGTATAGGTATGTATTTAAGAAAATTTGTTTATTGTTTTTTTTTTTTTTGGAAATCAAACAATCGTACGTGGTTTAGATGTGCAGTAGTAGAAAGAACAAAACTGGCCGAAAATCTATGTATACTAACGAAAAACATTGAAAGAACAAGCAATATACGAGAAAAATTTTCAATTTATCTAAGCCCTAGCAGTATTGTACTCTGCAAATTATGCATACGAGCAGGAATAAAAAGAAATAAATATGATTAAAAAAAAGATAAATTAGAGAAAAAAGAGACGGAGCATTCGATTCTTGGGAATAATGAGTGAGGGAAATATTTACACGAAGTTAAAAAGTGACGGAAGTAATTTTTTTCTGCGACGTCGCAATGTTTTTTCTATGGATTCAATAAACATGAAACAAGGTGTTTTGGTATTAATATAAAATTAATATATTGCCAGAGTACGAGGGTAACGAAAGGCAGTGTGAGTATTGGGTAAAACAATGTCAGAGATCAGGTTCCAACTTACTTGAAAATGTAGCAGCGTCTTCTTTGAGGAGTCGGAGTTCGTTTCTCAGTTTCATCATTGTCTCGCTGACGATACTCTTCTCATTCTCGTACTTGCTCTTCAAGTTTGTAAGAGCAACTTCAGCTGTATTTTTGTTGGACTTCAGAACGGTGCGAAGTGTCGCAACCTGTTCACGTTTCGTTGACAAAAGTGCCTTCAACTTAATCACTTGTTCTTGAAGATCGGTAATTTCTTCTTTACTATCATTGGCTGTGAATGAAAAAATAATTACTCTTAGACTAATTTCAGTATAAATGGGAAAACTGTTTGTTGTTAAAGTAGAATAGTCTAATACTTTCACATTTATAGTATCCAGCTACATATTAGCGAAATCAACTGACTAATTCAAAAGCGTGCAAAATACCAAGCACATAATATTTCATACTCCTGAAAGCTCAAATAAGCAGATTAAAACAACATTTCAACGAAACCTCTTAGCTAAACTACCGAAAAAAAATTCATCGCTGTGGGAATAGTCAAAATTGCATACCCTGCCTCCATCATGCAGATAAATAGGATCCCCATGTGTAAGAAAATGATATAGAATTCCTGAATCGACCAACAGAATCCTACTGATCTCGTGGATAAACTCGAACCTAAATTGCATGCCTTGTTTCGAGATAAATTTCTCAAAGTGCACCACCTCACATTACTCTCAAAATATGACCAAACTGACAAAACAATGCGTGCATAGTTGAAAATGTGACGTCGCACAGTTTAAAACTGAGCTGTTACTACTATCTATTATCAACAAATTATTCCGTGCAAATAAATTTAACGCATATTTATGTGAAATGTGTATTTATTGGATCAAGCCATTTGAGGCAACAAACTATTAGTGCGTATTAATATTGATATTAGTTAATGGGTTAGTTAGTATAAAACATGCGTCACCAAACCAATAATAAAATTAAATAATTTACCTTCCGTCATATTCACTCTCATTCCCTTGATTTTCGAAAGCTCGATTGTGTGTTCGACAGCATTTTTGAGATGTTTGATTTGGTCCCCAACAGTCTCGATATGTTTACCAATTTCCTTAGCCTCGCTAAGGCTTTCCAAATCTCTGATTTTAACATCTGTCTTCAAACGTGCTCTCAAGAGTTCAATCTTGGCATTTTCCTTCTCAGGAACGATCTTCTCATGGTCAAGAAGAACTCTGGATGGTGTTTCGCCATTGACGGTACATACATGATGATACAATTGAGCCAACTCGTCAGAAATGGTTTGAAGATCATTTTGAGCCGAATCGAGGGAGCTTCCTGCATCAGCCGCCAGTTCGGAAAGGATTGAAATATCGGATTGTAACTCCAAACTCTTGTGTTCGGTGTCTAAAAGCTGTAACGAAGACAACGATACAATATTATAGCATATTTCTATCAATTTTCAAAATCCCGACTCTGCGACAATACATGAATCTTCAGAGACAGAATAATAAGCGAGCAATTTTCATACTGATAAGCTGAGACATTTTTGAATGATAGAAAAGTCGACTTTCATGCTGTTTAGAACAGTTTCAGTTTATCGACATTCCATTTATTTCTGGATTGATTTCCTTCGATTGGCATATTAGAGTGATAACGGGTTGCTTTAATTGTCCAATTTTCATGCTTTGCTGTACCATTGTACGCATGCCACCCCGATTCATACATCATACAAGACATCACGATAATGAGACCTCCAAGTTGATAGTCAAGCAGCATCGCCCGAAGAGGTGAGACAAGGTATTCCATTGTTTCACTTTAAACTGATCCATGTATTGCCACAAAGTGTACAAGTTTATTTTATTTGTTGGTCTTGCAGAGGTACGATATCATAACATGATTAGGTTCACGTGACACTCGGATTTACTTAAAAAATGATACGTCTATCAATTTATTTCTTCAGTACCACTATAATGTTCTCAATCGACAATCTTAGAAATGTGGCTGCAATGATTTACGAGCATATTTATATGCCTTCTTTAGGACAGTCAATTTTGCAGTAACGCTGGAATTGCCTAGCATTTTAGAAACTCTGACGTGTACTGTTTGAATGGATAACATATCGTTTTTTTGAGTAAACCCATAGCTGTTGCATCGTGAGACTAAGCTCGCTGCAAAAGTATGGTTCTCATATCATGAACAGGTCTGTTAAATTACGTAACTATAAATAAGCATAGGCGAAGTTAGGACACTGAAAAAGCTATTCGTAACAAATCATTAGAGGAGCCAAACAAGTCATTATTAATGAGAGTGTAGTAAGAATATAATAAATACATCAGGGACACACGCTCCAACCTTTTTTCGGAGACTCTGCTCTGACGGAGGAATCTGAAATGCCAAGTTCCCATTCAAATACATGTGGAAAACATGTGATATGCTAATTTCGTGAAGCCACGTTTCTGTCTTTATCGATAAATTCGGATGAAATTAAAATTAATAAATTGTACATGTTCATAATCCTTCATTTTTACCGTTGGTGCATATGCGGCTATTTCCAGAACTTAGCGTCAGATAAACCCAACGAATTAAATTTCCTTGGATAGCAAAATTTTATCTTTCGCTTATTCCGCAGATCCTTTAATACACGTATTGCTACGGTACTGCGTACTGTTATTCAAAAAAGTCAATTTTAGTAAGAATCATATCGCAATTTACCTTATTTTTAAGATTAGTAAGCTCTGATCTGAGCTGCTGAGTGGAATCCGACATAGTCAGACCCTTTTCTAGATCGGCCAAATCTTTTTGAAGTTGCTCTACCTCGCGTGCAGACATCGTGCTCCATTGATGATATTGCACTATCGCCTGAAACGAAGAGATAATTTTCATTCGCTACTATTTCGATATCTTATTCAAATGACGCCAAATTTGTGTGATAATTTTATTAAGAGAATCTTAGAAATATTGTCCCTTCTTCACCTGAGTCATTTTATCCAATGCAGTTTCCTCGTTCTGCGTCTTCGGCAATTTAGAGTGAAGGTGATGCAGAGATTGTACATGTGCAGCGAGATGGACAATCCTGGCAACGAAGGACTGCAGTTCCCCTTGGCTTTTCTCGACAGCGGCTTGAGACTCCCTTAAATTCTGAGTAAGCAGTGCCTTGTCGCTTTCGGCTTGCTCAAGTTGTTTCTCCAGCTTCTTAAGCTCGTTAAGATGAATCTCTGAGAACAAATCGACCTGCTTTCCATCTACTGGTGTACCAGGTTCTTGTTTCAAGTCTGCGACGATTCTCCTCAAGGCAGGAGAGTCGTCTTCACCGTCGCTGCACATAGCTTGATCATCGGTGATACCTCTGATGGAATATGCCAAGTTACTAAGGTTATAGATCGATTCGCTGTTAATGCGTTGATCCAGTTCTTTTTTCAAGGCATATTTTGCTTCGCGCTCAGCCTGTAAGGATTCCAGTGCATCCTCCATCTGTTTTTCAGCAATTTTTTTCAAACTCGTCAGTTCCTCCACTTGGCTGTTCAGCAAGTCGACGTCCTCCGTGAGCCTCCTTATCTCGTGTTTAGCACCTTCAAATTCAACCTGACTCGATCTTAGAACCGAGACCTGCTTTTGCAGGGATATGTTTTCCTCCTCCAGCTCCGAATAATCCTGGAGAAGTCTCGCCTCCCTGAATTTACACTCTTTGAGCTCTCCGCGGAGCTGTTTTCTCTCAGATTCCGCATGATGGTAATCCTTGCTCTCGTCTTCGCGTTCTTGCAGCGAATGATCTCGCTCAGCTTGAACGCGCTCCAACTCATGTCGCAACTTTTGAAATTAGTAAAACGATATTTTATTTTAATAAGCATTTTTTTAAGTCATCAATTCTGTTATATATATATATAATAATACTTTACCAATTTCGTTTCATTTTCCAATTCAAGTATCTGAACCTGTAGAGATGTTTCTCGGGCTGCGCTTTCACTGAGAAGACTTTCTTCCTGTTCGATGCCACTTTTTGTAGTTAACTTTGTTGTTGTGTGGAATTTTGCGAGAGCCTGAAAGTAGCAAGTAGGAAATATAATCAAAGAAGTCTGCTGAGTATAATCAAAGCTAACTTGGCGGTGGAAAATATCGATACCATGTTAAATCTGGGGTTTGTGAAAAAGACGCTCTACAAATGAATTGTATAAGGAAGATTAACTAATGCTTTCAAGTCTCTCTCAACGAACACTGCAAAACTATCGGTGTGGATCAAAGACGATCCAGCTACTACGTAAAATAGTCAAAAACTGAGCCTTTTGGTATGGCACGAGAGTCAACCCTAACTCAACTTAGGTACCAAGGAACGTATAAACATGAAACATCTGTTTCCTTCCCACACAAAGTATACATCCAAGTCCCGTAATACCTGCTGCTTATTTATATTGGAATATGAGGGTATTTTGAGCGAATAGCCTTCCCCAATTTATTCTCCACGTGTTCTAGCTATATAACTATTCATATTCAAACACGAGTCGATAGCCAACTACTGAGTATAAGTTTCATAAGTGTATTTTTCGACTGGGGGATCTAAATTTAATTTTCTGTCAAATGTGAATAGAAATATTTTTTTATCCAAGTTCAAGAACACTGGGATTCATTCCACAACTGTTATCTTCTAGAATGAAGTTCACACATTTACCTTCGGGCATTTGTGTGTTGATTTTTTGCATCTTATTTGGCAAATAATAATAGCGCAATTTTAGGATATTGAGCAAAATATTGTGAGCAATATATCAAGATTTTCCCAATATTAAAGATCCCATTTTCTAGTATGTATTTTCCAAGTACTTTCGTTGCTTGATTGACAATATATTGCAGATGAATATTTTTTCAAAACAAGAGTTCTAACAAGGATATTAATAATAATTCTTTATTTGTGTTTCAACTGAGTACAGACGTTTCGATAAATTTATACAGTACTGTTTATAATACATACAGTTTTCGTATTGTATGTTTTCTGTCTAATAATTCTCAACATTTTTTCAGAAGATAGTCAAGTGTTTCTGAATACGTAGAGAAAAAATAAAACTTGAATAATCGTTCCAAGCAAAGGAGATCAGATGTTCAAAAATGAATGAAAAACGATCGGGAAAATTTCTAGAAAATGATATTTGTTCATAAAATTCGGGGTATATCTTTGGGACTGCTAGAATGTCAAGATCCGTTCAGAATTCTATTCAATAGTTGGAGCAAAAATATCTAAATGTTTTAATTTTGTTGAAATTATTTTTAAGGAAGACGGTAATCAAGAGACAATTTCACAAGTCTGAGTCACCGTAATGAAATGAGTAGGCGATTCTGTTTTTACCTGAAGGTCGCATGACGAGCATTAGCAATAACGATCCACAACTCAAGTTTGCCGGGTTGTATGGAAATTATTATTACATCATGGATCATAGTTCATTTTTATCTAAGGATTAAGTGGAGAACAAAAAAAGTGAAGAGCAAGAAATTCACCTTTATTCACAGGATCAAGTAAACAAGTAGAAATATTTCTTATGAAATTTATTGTCTCTTCAATTAGCCAAATAGGTTCCGACTAGTCTGATAATAAAACCGAGAATAGATTCTAATTTCTGAAATGAAGTCAGGCAATAAGGCTTTGATTGATTTATTGACCCTTTGAATGCCTGGCTCAGACTAATCCCATTGACTATTATTCAATTACCATTCCTCACAATGAGTATTCAGCAAATTTTCCATCAAAATCAGACCAAAACGAAATTTTACATCCCACTGATCAAGAGAGTGGAAAAAAAAACGAATATTTGCTCGTTTTGGACTTGATTCTTTAGATATTGCTGCTTGAAATTCTCTATAATAATTGTAACGTCAAGAATGGAAATGTAGAGTGAAAGTAAATGGTGTTAAAATTAGAAAAATACTGAAAGCAATTACAGTTAAATCAAAAACGTGACAAGGATTATGAAATATGTGATATGAATTTGACGAATGAAATGGAAGTTATAAGTTGTGTCGGATTAGATTAAGATAATGTTTCAATCAGACAGCAGAAGAGTGATAACCAACAATAAGCGTGAAAAACGCTTAATCATTCACATTACTCTACTATTATTTTACTCCCAAAAGCAAAACAATAATCTAATTTGAGACAACTATTGCTGATTTTATTTGGGAACAGATTTTTTACAACTCCAATGTATTTTTCAACGAAACGTTAGGAAGAATTCATTAACTCAACACAAATAAAATCAGCATCGACTCGCTGAAATTGATCGAATGACACGCATTTAGTATTCAAGGCGATACGATTGCTCTCAAAATTTATTTGTAATTGGTTTTGACGAATTTAATTCGAAGTGTATAATATTGTTCCCAAGTCAAGGTGATACTCGTCAATGAAATTCGATCGAAACAACTTCAACCGCATCGTATAAACTATTGCTTAGCAAAATTTTTTGTGTCGATATATTCGTCGCTAAAGTTATCATGCGTCGAACACATATTTAAATCCGTATCTGCATCATGGGTTGCACAGAGTGCGAATCAGACAAGAGGAACGATGCGTTAAGCGTGCAGCTGTTGGAGAGCAAAACAGAGGAATCTGACATAGAGCGAAGTGAAATTGAAGAGTTAAAAATAGTGTTCGCAGCAAAATTCCAGACGTAATCTACTCAATTGCAAGACGGAATGAATTATCGGACGCCCACGTCAGAGTAGATCAATTCTCGATACGGTATTTAGATCAGAGAAACTAGTTCCTCGCGAGGTGGGAAAGGTCCGATAGCGAAAAGAACAGAGAGACAGAGAGAGAGAGAGAGAGAGAGAGAAAAGGATCGGCGAGTGTTCAGTATGTACGGTAAAGGAAGTGGGTGGGCCTCGGTGTCGAAGCCGCGGGGTTATACTAACCTCTTGCGTAATCTCGAGATCATGCCTGGCGTTTTCATAGAGGGTTTCGAGGTTGTCGCACCTCTGCTGCAGGGTTGATTTCTCCTCAAGAAGGGCGAGTCCGTACTGGGCCGATTGTATCTTCTCGGTTGAGGCGAGATCAAGTTCCCTCGATAGCCTCTCGATTTCGGCCCTGAGTTCGTCGGCCGTGGCTCCGTCAGCGGCAGCCATTTCGGCGTGAATATAAACTGCTGATCACCTCTCCGATCGAGAATCGTCGTGTTTAACCGTTACCGCAAACTGCAACCGAGCGTTATTAATTCTAAACAAACAGCAGTGCCCGACCGCGAGGTCATTATCTTGTCATATATCCCGCTCGAATCGGCTCGATTCGTCGTCGTCGTCGTCACTCGCGTATGTTTATTATCAATTTGACTTTATCATCGGCGAACCGTCAGCCGTTTGACAGCGGTCAGCGGGCTAACTTCGATTCAACACCTGCAGACCAGCCCTCGCTTTGCGCCACTTTGCGCTTTGATTATGAAAATTTCACTGCCGACGACGACGACGGCGGACGGGATCAGCGCCGTCTCTTCTTCCCACCGGAAACTAGCTCTCTTGAACCAAGGTAGTCGACTCAGCGATTGATTTCCAATTGTCATATCGCACTTTCAGCCGACCCGATCTCGTACCCCTGTCTCCTTATCGGATTTGACCTCAGTTCTATATTTCTCACTCCATTTGCGTCGTCTAGACTTCTGGTCTGTTGTTGCACCCCGGGAAACCCCCCAACCCCCGCGCAAAAAAAGAGTTCGGTCAAGCGGGCATTTAGGGGTGGGTGTGTCGTCGTCGGCCGATTAGATCATCCTTTCATCTCCGTATGGTATACGGAAGTTCTAAACGCCGACGAGAGACGCTTTCAGCGCCTTGTGCGGTCACCAGATGCAACCATCGCCGCGGTAGAATCCTACAATGTTCGCAATTCGCATACGTGACTAGGTAAAGTCGATTCGAGTGCACTCCGTCTCTCTCGATCTGCGCCGTGATTGGTGCAGGGACGGTGCTCAGCCAATCAGGGTGCGGAGAGAGAGAGAAAAAATATACTGGGATTGTCGCTTACTAGCTCGATTTGTATGACGCGCGTTAAAACTTGACTGCAGGTTCATTGGCGGGATTTTTAGTTTATTTCAAATAGAAAAAGAAGAAGAAACGGAAAAATTGTAATTGCAATTAGTTTTATTGATTTAAATTTACGTTTCATAGCTGTGAGAAGTATGTCTGAGACTCAAAATAATGATTATACACATTGTCGTTTTTGTTTCCTTTTGTTTGGTTTTCCTATGTGCCTAGAAGATGCCTAGGTTGCAGTTTTTATTTACATATATATTATTTCTACAACGCGGAGGATATCGACACATAATATTTTATACATTATTAAGAGTTTGTTCCTTCTTTTTTTGGGATTTTTGCTTCATTTAACTGGGATAGTGTTACCTATAATTATTATCGAGGGACTTAGTTTTATTATCACTCCTGTATTGGCGGGAAACCCTGTGACGCGACACTTTATTTCGCGGAATTCTTTGATCACTACACTGCGGATAATAAATTTTGTACAAAAATTTCAACGATTATAAATTTCTCAAAATTGTAGTTTGGATTGTATTATGTTTGAAGAAATATATATTTTTTTGCACATTTTCATAATTATGTGTGCAAATAGAATATGCATTTTAATACGCAGATCGTTCTTCAGTTGATCCCATCAAATAACTAGCAATATATTTTTCAAATAAAAAAACAAAATCGTGTTCATTCTTGAAGACCTTCAAGCTTAGGTATGTTACAGCATCTAAGTAATATGATTTATTTAGATGCAAAATTAGCATACCTGTGGAAATGAATTTGTTTTGGCCATGTACTATTGATTAATTAAACTTGAGATATATATTCCACTTTTTAAAAAATACCCCACATTTTTATGTATTTTTTGTGTCCCTAAACAATATGAAATATAAATAGAACTTACATTACATGTACATACAATTCATGCAATTGTGAAAAATTACTACACGCTACTATTGAACGCGATGCTTGTGTTTAATAGACAACAGATTTACATAAAAATAATGTGTCGTAGCTTTTAGGTGTAAAAAAAAACCCACCGATATAGCCACGTCGCGAGTAATGAAAACATAAGTTTCAATTTTTCGTTTTACTACCTTTAAATTACGAAATATATGGATGAGACATTTAACAAATTTTTACATATGATTATTTAGCAGTAAGTGCGTTATTATGCCAAAAACTTAATTCTTGTGTACACATCAACGTTATCTTATAACAGTTAAATTGTGATCATATACAACATATATATAATGTGTATATGTATTATTGTATAAATTATGTCGGTTACATTACAGAGAATCGATATCGACAGAAAACTTAATGAAAAATATTTACAAAGCTACGCAATATAAAATGTTAATTATTTGTATTTTTGTTATTATCAATTCTATTATTGTTATCTTATTATTATTACAGCTTATTCGTAATAGTCTATTAACAACTCATTATTATGGCAAGCGGAAGCTTAAGATCAATTTTATAATAAAACCACTGTACACATAAATATTTAAAGTAAATTTATAACTTTTTTTATAAATACACATCTAGACAATATATATCATCAGTTTTAGATCATTGTCTTCTGCACTTCAGGTTCGAGCAGGTATTACTAATAACAAGTTGCAAAGACCAGAGAGGCAAATAATTGTTATATAATTGTACAGTTTCAGTACTATAAGCATGTAAATCGAAAATTAATAGAGATTTAGGGTTGCGGACAAAATGATAAAAGTAAACAAGTATTAATAATGATAACAGTTCGCAATTGTAAAAATAAAAATCTGTTGAAAGTAAAAATAAAATTGCCTTCAACATGTGAATGGTCAGTTTCGTTTGACGTAATACGACAAAAAAAAAAGAACAAAAACAAAAACTGCGGTATTTTCTTCAATGCATTTTAAAAATTACGAACACACCGAATACAAGGTAGAACATAAATTAGAATGGAAAATTAAAGTTGACTGATTGCGAGAAAAGGTGCGGGTTTCGGACAAATCTTTTTCTTCATACAGTTCAATCGATTGTAAAACCGGAGCTGAATAACAGGATGATACAGTCGATGTATAAAGAGAGTTAAAGCAAATTTCTAAAGTTATATATAGTGATACAAATTATCGTATAAAATGTAATATTACAGTCTTCATGAAAAATAATCAAAAAGTGAAGCATGACTATCATCATTATTTCGAAACTACTTGCAGAAATGAATCTTTCAAACGTTATTATTATCGCTATGTGTATGTATAAAAATAACGAATGACGAACTGAAACTGTTCGTAATTTTTCATTTTTCATTTCACAGTAGTAATCTTGAAACAAAATTGTACGAGCTAAATATGAAAATAAAATATTATAAATAACACGTGACTTCGATATTATACCCGTTAAACGAAAAGACCAACAGTCTGTTACCTGTTGTTGTTGAATTATACATACAATAAAGAAAACATAAGCCAAGTATGATTTTGGTGTCTGAATCGAGAAATAATCGTGAAATTAGTATGACTTTTAAGTACATTGACCAGGTTAAAAATATCACAATGGCAAAAGGTCTATAAGATTTGCTCGAGGCTGAGTTAAATTTTCAGGAAAAAATTTGGTAAGTTCATCAAACAATTCTGTACGGCGAACGTGAATGTCGCGCATCGTAAAATTCTTTGGCATCACTGAACCAATTCGATCACTGGAACTAGTGCTGGATGTTGAATCCAGATCTAAACTGTCATCCATGCTTCTTTCTTGCTCTCGGAAAAGAACTGAAGCCAGTAACTGGAACTACGATACAACAAATATCACTACTATATTAAGCTTGATATTTTGCAAACAGAAAAAACAAGACAGCCAAAAGTTGACGTATATAATGTCTAAAACACGATTTATACCTCTTTAGTTTGCTCCGGATCGGCATGATCAATGATTTCGTATACTTGTGTCTGCAGGTACTCGAGAGCCTCGATGCTATTCTTTATAGCGAGTTCTTCAAATTTGTGCTTCCTTATTATCAGCTTGCATTTCCTCAAAATCTGTTCGTGGGAGGGTCTGCAAAGTTCCAATTGCCAAAAATCATCCAGCCTCAATTTTGGCAGACAAAGGCGCCCTGGATTGCCTCCAAATAAGTAATGGACCTGCGGCACATGAAACGTAATGAAATAGTAACGGTCGAAGCTGAAAACAGAGTTCGTCTTGAATATTTTAATCAGCATGGCTCACCTTTTGAATATGATCGTATACAAGCTGATGGGCAAATCTAGGGCAAGGCTCATGATCCTGCATACTATTCCAATACTTTTCACCAACGTTTTCATTACGATATATGCAAGACCATCGATTCTCTTTAATGTTGTAGACCCACAGAGAATTTTGAACATTGTCATCTCTCTTCTCTTTGTCTTTGCTCAGACCCTGTAAGTAAGATTCATCTGTAAACGCTGAAATTTTCCATTGACTCTTAATATGAAACAATCACCAATAGCTGAAATCAGTTGATAGAGTCTTAAAGAAAAAGAAGATTGTTCGTATTTACAGATAAAACGTAAATCTCGCCAAGTTCAGGATCGATGGTAGCTCTCTGAGTAAAACCAGCGGCAGGAACATGATTTGAATCTCGGTTTCCCAAGTCACTGAGATTGATGTGTTCCAATGTCTCGGTGTCGACTTCGAAGGTAAAAAAATCGTTTAGATACTCTTTACTCCTCTGTCCCGCAAATATATATAGTTTTCTGTATTCCTAGAAATTTTTTTTGCGTGGTTATAAATGATAGAGCCACTCATTGCCAATTACATTGTTCGATAAGCAACTACGATTTTATTTATTTTCCAAAATCCAACAAACAAGAAGTGACGTACCGGATGAAATAACATGGAATGTCCAACTCTGGATCTGATTGTAGGTATATTAGGTGGACTTGGTCTCGCGATATCACAAGCGAGTCGATTCCAAGTTCCAGTTGGCACATGGTAGGAATACAATCCAGAAAATACTGGTTCTGTCATGTTTGGTAAAACTCCGTGGTTATCGTCGACCCTGGAGGAAGCAAAATGATAAGATAGATTGAAAAATTGTTTGGAATTTATTTTATCTGAGGCAATATTTCCTTTTCACTTGCGATGTAAGTTTCACTCACACAACTGATGGGACAAGAACACGTCCACCAAAAATATAGATAGTTCTCTTGGCGACATCCATAGACATTTGGTGATCGAAAATCAATTGAGGACCACCGACGGCTCCGGTATCTTCCGAAATCTGCGTCCACTTATCAGACTCAATATCATAAACGTAAAAATCACTCTTCAGATTTTCCGGCGAGCGATATTGAGTGTCTAAATATCGTCCCAAAGTGAACAACTGACGCCTTTCTGGGTCCAAACACATTTTGTGACAAGACCGGGCGGTAGGACCACCCTGAAATATGGCTTATGTTAGTCGCAGATCCTACAACTTAATATTGCGAGACCTTGATCATTGACTAACCACTGCCTCTGTGTCTTTGCAAATGAGATGCCATTTGTCAGTTGATACATTATAGGTCCAAAGATCAGCCAAATCTTGATTTCCATCCCAGCCACCGAACAGGTACAATGCTTCTGCCGATGGGTCCAAAACCATTTGATGCCCACCCCTCATTCCAGGTTTTGGTTCCTTGGAAAATATTTTTGTCCATATAGCTCGGTAAGCCTGAGCATTTATATACTCATTCAAAAGACCCGCTGAATCGAAAAATTACAAAGTTTTCATGGATGAAGGATGAAAATTTTTTATTACCATATTTGGTTTTTGAAAAACCTCAATAAATACCAGAAACTTACTGTTTACAGCGTTGCTAATAAATCTTTCGGCCTGGCAGTGATCCCCCTTGGTTACCAATATATCATACAATGTTGACAGTCTGGAATCCTCAAGATTCACCCCAGTCACTCTTTGCAGAGTATCGACAATTTCCGGTTGTTCCAAACGGCGAAAATGCTTCATACACAGTCTTATCACCTCTTTCTGACGGTACTACAATAATTTGTTACAAATAAATTAAAGCAACAAAAAGACAAACGAGTGTAAACAATGAAATTCTGTGGTAGGAATTTTTCGAATAAGCAAATTTTAGAAAATAACTGTGCTTAATTATTACTTCGTTATATTTAAAGGACATCTACGGTTTCAGGTTTCGCAGCCACTCTGTCCAGCGAAATAAAAACGTTGGTATTATCTTAGTATCTAACCTGCTGTTACTGGAAAGTTATATTTTATCTAAGGTACCTAAATTGGCTAAATGGATGTGAAAAAATGTTCTAGAATGTCTTACAAAAGTGATACCAAAATACATACAGAATTAAACCATTCGATGCTACTTCTGACAAGTTTCTGGTCATCGACTCCCGCGAGTTGCACATGCCAGATAGAAAAGTTAAAACTGGGGCCCCAGGATTGCAGGGGAAGAATTTTCAGATACTTAATCGGAAAGTAGTTCTCGTCATTTCCGACCACATGTTTAAGGTCGAATGTTTCTGGCATAGAGTCGTTTTTCAAACCACTGAAAGAAAAACGAAATGTGAAAAACGAGTTTTGGTAAAACAGAATCATTTATTGTTTAATTGAATTACGCCTGAAGAGCGCGTCTCACCTTTCTAGTAGCTCCATCATATTCTCCGGTTCAAGTCCACCGAAAACTTTGAATTTCTTGATGTTACAAACATGAGTTTTTTCATATTTACCAAACGTGATTGTTTTGACGATGGACTGGCGTTGGAGTTTGAGAATGAGAAACTGCAATAGATCAGTAAAAAAAAACTCGTGTTACAGTAAGCCAAGGGTGTAGATTTCAATAATGCTAAGATTGCGTAATAGAGAGGGTGAATCATCGTTGTCACACTGCATGTAATACCTGGGGATGATTGTCATTGTCAGAGGACCAGCGAGACGATTGATCCGATGGTACGTCGACGAGAATATTCCTGAAAACATGTGAAATAAGGTTAATAAGCCATTCATTTATCCTGCATGCGCCGTTTGGCGTTGAGACCATGCATCGTCTTGTTTAAATGAAACCGAGCGCGTTGTCCTTGACAGAAAATGCTTTCGTTTGAGGTTAAGAACGCGCAGTAAAATTTGTACGTGTCGTGGACGGATGCCGGCTCGATGACACACTACGATTCTGCCTCATTTAACAGCGTCGATAATTCAAATACTTACTCAGGTACGTAGGTCGACGAGTAGCTGGAGCATTTGAAAATTCTATACTCCAAAACCTTCTGAAAATCTTCACTTTCACACGCCGCCATATTGCTGCACGAGTGACATAACCTTTTCGAAGTTCCGAAATTTATAACTCGGATATGTATGTATGTACAAACGTATTTGTTACATCCACATGTGTAACGCGGCACTACGATCTCACCGGTGAAACGTTTTGAATATTTAGTATGACTCTGCGATTTGACCGCAATCAGCAGCTGATACTAGAGGAAATTTTGTTTCTATTCTATGGTCGAAATTAAATGCGTCACAACGGATCGTTATTGGTTGCTCTCATTCCTCTAGGCGTCAGCTTTGATTTTTCGAGGAAACGTAAAATACCGCGTATACCTTAATTCGATTCGATCATGACTAGCGGAATGGAAAATGCCTCGGGATACCGACTGACACTGTTTCTTGATACAATTTTACGTATTCCAATAAATTTCATTAGTAAATTCGAATGCGAATGCGAACCTTGTAATAAACTTAAAATAAAACTTTGGATGAGTTTAAAATAAACAAATAATTTGGAGGGAAAAATTTAGTCAAGACATTACGCCTGAAGAATTAATATTATATTAAATAATATATTCATTTATTTATTGAGATGACGATTATGTACACCTACTGATAGATTATACACAAAGATCAGATACTTCCAATACCCCATTGGCCGTGTATAGACAACAAATATTGTTATTACAGATATTTCTCACTTATTACGATCGTCTATTTCCTTCATTTATTTCCTTTCCTTTCGTATCACAATGATCAGACAGTACCATCGATTTACCAGAGGCTTTCAGTCTGACAACATCATATCTTCTTATTATTAATTGTATATAAAATACGATTTAATCTTTTGGTACAGCCTTTTCTTCGCGCATCATGTCTGTCTTGAATTTAAGACCAAGCCGTTAATGCTTAATCGAAACATGAACAGAATGATTAGCGCCATAATTGTGTCAGATTTAATAACAGTTTACATATTAGTAGTAGACAGTATGAGTAATTAATATTTTATCGATCTTTCATGGCCAACAATAAATTTTGGTGTGATTTTAATTACTGTACTGCAGGTAGTTTCAATGCACCATCAAAGTTTGGTCTAACTTATACTTTTTTATAGTATTGTTCGTATGTCCGATGTCTTTGTAATTTTTCTCTTAACAAAGTAAATTTTTACCTATGAATGCAGACTTATAACTAGCATTGAACACTTAGTTATACATATCTCGTTTGAAGTAGAAAAATAAAAACTTCACAGCTGATCAATGAAGTCGAAAATGAATGGAAAACTGATGATAACATAGATAGAATGGCCTGTTGTTTAATAAAAATTAAACCCGGACCAAATTGGTAGTTTTTTTTTACTTCCTCTTCAAATTATATATACATACGCACTTACTTCCTAATTGCAAGCAGTTTAGATATTCGTATCCAATTTAATACGTCGAAATATTTTTTGTCAAAATCTTTGAATACGAACAATCAAAAAGGCTTAATATAAAAATATAAAACTTATGTTTAATACATGTTTCTTTGAAAAATAACAGCAGGGTACACAGGCCACATCCTCTCCAAACATTCAATTTCTCACAGCCCTTTTAACATTCAACTAAACACACATGTGATTTTCACATTTTTATCCGCCTCGTTGATATGAGAGGTGGAAATATTTCTGTGAGCTGAATAGAAGTTGCTAAAAGACACACTTTTTTTGTAATTAGATATTCGCATAACGAATCACGTGTGGCGCAACAATTTGCAAGTACGTCAACAAACACTGTATTATCAACCAACATCCTGATACAGATATAGTATTTACTATTCACTCAATTTCCAAGACTCCTGTAAATGTTTAACGATCAAGTATCTAGCACAAAACTTATAAACCAGCAGAGTAAAGTAAAAGCGGTGCATTTTCACTGGTCATTTTCTTTATGTTTGCTTACGCTTGTATTCTTCGGATTCGACGAAAATGCAGTGTTCTTCAAATACTCAATACTTTTGTACATACGCAAAAAAGAAAGAATTATCAAAAATGAAACTAGTAGTAGTTTCACCGTGTGAGTTTGATTTTATGCGCATAGTAAAATGTAATGGGCAACCAGAATGCAAGAATTCTGTGTTCCCATACAATGAATCACCAAACTATTTTCGGTACGACTAAATCAAGAAACCTAATGTCCAGTAACAATAGTGAATATAGGGCAAATGAGGTGTCAATAACAATCTTTTCTTTTGACTATCAATTCTTATCGGCAAGGATTTACGTATACAAGAAAAGCTCAGATCAGCTCAATCAACCTCTGAATATTCCCAATGGCAATGAAGCGAGATTGTTTCAGAATCAACGGAATGCGTTTTGCATCAATTGAACGTTTTTCAAGAATTCTACAAACATTCATCGAAAGGATAAGCAATTGTAGAAATAATTGGGATTACAAAATTATACGTTCCATCTATCTCTAATAGAATTTATATAAAAGAAAATTTCTACGTCTATGATTGAATGTTTAACATCTATATATATATATATAAATATATAAAGAACAGTACATGTTCTTCCTAGTCAAAAACGGCCAAGGTTTCACCTCGATCTGTAACTGTAGAATAATTATTCCACTACTCCAAGGTTAAACTTAACTATTGTGACAATCACGAAATTTAAGCCTTATATGTGCCGATGTAAGCCTTACAGTTGGGACACGAATGGTGAATATTGACAAATGCATTACTGCAATACGGCAAACATGAACACAAGCAACACCTGAAATGTAACAAATCAGCTTTGGTAAATCAATCATTGCATCAAACTGACCAAATTTTATGAAACCAGGTCAGTTTAGAGGAGCAGCATTAAACGTGAATAATATACAAGATATGATCAGCAGCTGAAACTCTTAAACACGTAAAATGTCTAATACTTACCCAAGTAAACATAAAATTATGCAACAGATGTGAGCGTTCGTTTGATGTTCCGATACCGTAGTTGTTTTTATATCTGCCCGACAATTAGGACACAACATTTTTATTGGGTTTGGTCCAACTGCATAAGTAACTGTTCGTTGAACAACTTGTATCTGAGCAGGTGTCACATAAGACTGTGGAGCTGTGTTTTGTTGTTGAGGATATGGAGCGGCAGGTCGTGGCTGGAATGATTGCGGTTGACTGTGTGTCTCTGGCATTGGCATTGGCATTGGCATTGCTGCTGGCGGTGGATTGTCTGTAAAAAAACAATGTAGCCGTTCATCGTCGATGTTGAATGTCTTTTAGCAGAGAAAATTTTTCTGCTGACAAAAATTCTAAAGCTCTCTATCGTTACAAATGTACATAATCCAAAATGAGTTATTCTTTTTCTCTCTGTTTAATTCAGACATTACTTAAGGTATATTTATTACAATTTTCATATGAGATATTTCATCAATTTACACATTTGTACCATTCAAGGGAAGGGAATTCAGGGAATAAGTGTCACAATTTTGAAAAGTGAAATAAGCTGAATTGAGAAGACTGAAAGAATGATACAATGTGAAAACATACAAGATCCAGGCAATGGCATCGCTGTGTCAGCTGTTGGGTACGGAGCGGAAGAAGGTGGAGGATAAAGGCGAGGTCCTGCAGCGGTATTGGCGACAGCTTCGTCATATGAGGGTGGAGCAGTTGGTGGTGGTAATCCACTTCCCATCAGTTGATTTTTCTCCATTTTCTGTAAAAAAGGTAATGCTTATCCTTTTGACCGCAGTTGCTTACTATACAATTTTTGTAATCAGTCACATAATTCTATGCATGTACTGTTTTTTTTTTTTTTTTCCTTGTACTATCAGCATATCAGATAGTTAAGCGTGTCGGCAATAATGTAAGAAACTCAACTATCGTCCATTGAAATCACTACTGTTTTCAAATCTAGAATGAAACAATCAATTTTGAAACCTCAAGTTTCTAAGTCTAGAATCAATTTCAACGTTTGTTACTTCAATTCTATGGAATTTGAAGCAGTTTTTTTCCTACTTTGTGTGAATATGAACAGATATTTGGACGTGGTTGAAGTTAAGTAGCGTTACTGTAACGATGCATGTTTAGGAATAATTGTTACTTCGCACCGTTAGAATTGTCTAAAATTTAGTAAACCGTATTGTACCAAACACCCAGTCAATCAGTCATTATAAAATTGCAAGATAGCGAATTGTTCCCTGATGTTTCGTCACGTTAACATTACTTACTTCAACCGGCATATATTCAGCAGTCAATCACTAACTGCCCCACTAATCTAACTTCCTCTTTTAATAAGTAACAAAATTCATTACTACTGTGAGGTTTACAGTTTGCTCATGTTTCCTACGTAATACACCATTCGATATGAATATTGATGAATGAGCGAGTGTGAATAGAAAGTTGTTAGTAATTGTTGGGAAAGAATTGTGTGTATATAAATGTCTATATACTACAAAGTTGAAGTAGCGCTTGTTTGTTACTAATAACAAAGACACTATTTCTTTACGCTCATTGAGAACAAGGTTAAAATGGAAGAAAAAAAAAAATCACTGTCTGCAGTTTCAAAATTTATGCTCTTTGCATTTCAATCGATGCAGAAATAGCAAATGATGGTTCAAATGAAAAATACTTCGGACGAAATATGATTGCTTACACAGTTATCACAGTTGTATTGTAAAAATCCATCAGCAAAATCGTATATTTAAATGGAGAATCTTTTCCTCATTAAAATTATCTTTTCCCAGAATACGATTAGGTTTAGTATGAGCCAACAAGGAAAATATTGTCAAATATGAAAATTATACGATTTAAATTATTTGCTAACTGTATTAGCTCTCCAAGCCACTTAAGTTTATTTATATTGATCCAAAGGTTCTTCTTGATTAGCAACAATATTTTTTTGCAACATATGTAAACATACTTCAAGTTTAATAAAGCACATGTTTTTTGCTTCCAATTCAATCGCTCGGCAGCCTAACTAGAGGTAAGATTTTAATCCAGAAGCAAAGGTGCAGTTTTGAAACTGCGACAAGTATAATTCATTTGTTAAAAAAGAAAAAAAACTTAAAAATCGATGAAAATAGGCGATAACTAATACTGGCATATACCAGCTAAAACATACGTGGTTGTAAAAATTTGAGCTCTGCTGAAATTATCTTCCTTGTGCTTCGGCCGTCGAAGTTGAAATGAAATCGACTACTTAGGTGACCGTCTGTTCAATTAGTAAGTGTAAAAACGCCTACCAGCGTGGAAAATACGTCACCGTCGAATCACCTAACCGTTATTAATATGGTTTAACGATATAACACTAGAATCTCACGTAATCGCGAGACTCTCCCGATGACGTCTATGAACACTTCGCTTCTTCGGTCACAAATTGGTTCCATGAAAATTGTGTGGACACGCAGCTGATTATGTATCTAATATGCAATAACGCAGAGACATTACTGATCTCCATAATACGTATAGATATCAGCGGCACACATCGTTCCACTTGAGCTATGCAGCGGATCGTAGTCGACAATGCTTTATGCATACCGATGAATTTTACAACCCGGATTTTTCAAGGTCCTACGAATTCGATAAAAATAAAATAACGACCAGATTATTCTTGCCATTATTTTGTTAGGGGTGAAATATCGATGACAAAATTCCGAGAACTGTACGTCATTAGGCAAGAGAAATAAAAACTCAATCGAATCGTCGAGGGCCATGGTGGTTTTGATTCATTGTTATTTTTGTTTCGCACATGTGTCAAATATAATTGTCAAAACTTGTTCTTATTCTCTTTGCGGTTTTTCCCAACTTTATCATAGTTTGCAATGTTGCGACTTACGTGAATCTGCAGCTGCGTTGTCAACCAGAAATAAAAAATCAATCCGGTTTTACTTGATGGGAAATTTCGTTAGCTCATTGCATCCCATAGGGTATTCACAGAACTGTATACACACGGACACACACGATGATAGGCAACTCGTCACACACGCCAGCACAACTCGATCGACATTTGGTGATTCTACGCCACTGATCATCTCTCTACGCGGTCCATTTGTTGCCAGCTTCAGGTCCTTCGAGAGTTCTCTACAGCGATGCTGATTGGTCGATGACCGAGTACTTGCGGCGCTACCAACTCCACGCAATTTAAACATAGACGAGATAAGATCGAGAATCACCAAGTCTACCAACATGGCAAAACGTAATATACGATACGCGGAAAGACAGGCAGGCTCTATCTGTAGTAAATATTATTGATTTACCCGAGGATTTCCTTCGTCATTCAGACATATAACGAATAGATTTTTATGACTCTTTTTAATTAAGACAGCCAGATTTTGATCTCACAATCCCGTTTTGCACGGTAAATTTTACCACCAACGTGGCTCGGGATTACAATCCGCGGTTTCGATCGAAAATGATTTACCTCGTACCAGTGCAAACTCGACCGTGACCAGTAAACGTGCGTTGAATTTGAAAAAGCCGCAAAGATATTTCCAAATCGTGGAATCAGACACATGGGTATCGCTAAACCTGTAAGTTTTTCTTTATTTTCATCTGATTCATCGTTAGCCGAACTTTTCATCACAGCAAACATTTTTCTATTGCGATAATCAATAAGTCTGTTACTTGAAATTTTACCCTTTTTTGACACGCAACTATGCAATATCATTGCCACGTTAAAAATGAATTTATTGTTTGTTTTCCTTCTTTCGACTATTCATTTCAATCTTACAGGAATCTCTTGAACGGGGTCACGAACGTTGATCGTAAAGTTCAGTCCATTCTGACCTTGCCAACCTCAAAAGCAGTTCGATATGATGCATTACGGTCCATGGATTCACCATCAGGGAATCCTGGACAATCGACAATGCTACAATCAGTACATCGAGGAAGTACAAGTCTTCAGACATCCCAGGGAACAGCAGGACGAGGAGCACAAGCACACCGGCGAGGAGGTACAGGAGACGCTGGACATCGAGGTCGGAACATCTGGAGAGCGGAGTTCCAGTGCAGACTTATTCAGGCTTGAATTTGCGGCTACTCAATGGTCCAAGTTGGTCTCCAACGCGGAAGGTTTGTTCAATAAACTCGTGACCAGCAACATACTGCCGCATACCGAACAGGATCAGATAGAGCAATGGCTCTGTATGAAGCAAGAGTACGAAGAATGCATAGCCAGCGACGACACAGCGAGTTTGCAAGGCTTCGCAGATGTCGCCAGAAGGTCTTTGGAGAGAATAGAAGAGGTGACGGAAACCGATGAGAAAACAGACGAGTCTGCGACTCGTGCGGAGTTCAGGAACGAGTCTGACAGCAGCTGCAACTCTGAGACGGAGGATTTGTCCGAAGAGGAAAGCGATATAAGTTCTGAGAATCCGGATTTCCTTGACAAGCTTGACGAGCTGATGAATAAATTTAAATGCGATACGGATAATGTTATTGATTCGAAAAAAGATGAGTTCAGGAAGATGGACATTATCATTGACACCTCTGCCGCAGAATCTCTGAATAACGGTAATGACTATGTGCCAATAGTCAAGCCAACTCCTATCAGAAATCCTACTTCAAGGAGAAACTCCATGCTCCCGGGTTCGGATATGTGCAATGGAGTATTGGCATTCAACGGCGGATATAAACAGTCTCAAGATACTAATTTTAACCACCAATTGTCAGCACTCATTGCCGCTAATACGCTGGAAAATCGAGAAGTTGATTTTAGACTCGACAACAACGTTAATGTCATCAAAATGCAGAAAGAAACGCATTCCCCGGACTTGTTGATCGAGACGATTAAAAATTCCGACGAAGATCCAGAGCCGATCAAAGTGTTGAAAAATTTGACCCTCACCAATGAGGCGAAGCAAACGCAGGTGAAAAAAATTCAGTCGGATTTGGAAGGGGCGCATAAACGCATAGAGGAACTTCAGAATACAATACAAATAAAGGAACAGTTCATAGCTGACATGATTAAGAATTCCGACGCTAGAGCAAGCGCCAAGCAAAAGTTTCAACGAAAACGAAGCAAGCTTGAAGAGGAGTACTATAACACTAGGACGCAACTTGCTCAGGCAGAAAATGCCTCGTTGTACAAAGATACCGAGGATAAATCAGCGCATAAGAAGGAAATTGAATTATACAAACACATGGCAATTCACTATGAAAAACGATTGATGGATATTGAGATGATAAAACAGATTGCTGGCGACTCTGCGAAGAAAGTGTTGGAGCTTGAGAGTTCGTTAAATTCGTCCAAGAAGCAAATGGAGAAGCTGAAGAGGCAGTTGAAAAAAGAAGACGAGCACAAAAAGCAGCTGGAGAATGAGCTGGTTCAAGATCAGAGAAAGATAAGGGAATTGGAGGAGAAGTACAACCTAACAGCTTCAAAATTAAAGGAAATACAGTCTGAGAGCGAAGATGAGAGAAAGAATTCAAAATCGCAAAACGATTGTTCCGACAAGAAAAAAAACCTGCTTGAAGTGAGCGCAAGAATTTCACATCTGGACCATGTTCTGAAAGAGAAATCGATGGATCTGGAGAGAACGGCTGATACGGATGAGAAAGAAGCCCTGAGACACGAGATAAGAAATCTCAGGAGGACCAGGGACTGTCTAGTGGATGAGAAGTGCGATTTGGATGAAAAATTTCAGAAGGAAAAAACACTTACGATAGTCGAGGAGAGAAAACTGCTTGAATGTGGGGAAACGATAGAGGCTATTGATGCAATGATTGAGCATAAAAACGAAATGATATGCGGCAGGAAGTGTTTTGACGAGAATCAAGTGAAGAGGGAAAAAGGTGAGCAAATGCTGATGGAGAGATTGATGAAGTTGTCGGATGGTGAGATGAGAACTCTGTTTTACAAATACTTTCTCAAAGTGATCGACTTGAAAGAAAGTTCAAAGAACCTGGAGATTCAGGCCGCGGAGCTAGAGGCTCACGCAGAAACCCAAGAGTGGAGAATCCAGACACTGACTAACGCCCTGAAGCAAACGAAGCTAGAAGCGGAGAGAAGGATCGTTTTGATGCAAAGAGAACACGAAGAAAAGTTGCATCTTATGTTCCGCCATTTTGCCGAAGAAACTAGCAGCTCAGGACATGACAGGCTCGACAAGGACTCTGAGATGGCTAGATGCAAGAGGGAGAACAAAAGCTTGAGACGGAGGCTCGCCGACGTCGAGGGTCTACTCAAAGGATCTACTCATCCGCGAGCCGCTAGTCCTGCTAAAATACCTCAGCAAGGATTGAAACAGATTGCCCCCAGCACACAGCCTACGACGAAAGTGACCAGGCAGAGAAATAAGCTGATTATACAGAAAACAACCGATACCGATAAAAGGCACAAATGAACGACTGCCAAAATCATTTGAGAAACCAAACGAACAAACATCTGAATCAAAAACTAAAGCTAGAATTCAGCAAAAAAGTATTATATGTACAGTTTATACAAAGTATGTGATACTCATAGCAATCGGTTTAGTTTTAATTCTTTTTTCCTCCTCTTTTTCTATTACTTTTGTTCTTGCGAACAGGGAAAAAAATGTTATGGTGTTTTTATTTTTCCCTTACGATATTAACGAGAATCAATTTTGCTCAAAAAGTTTGATAATTTGCAGTACTCTGGATATAGCAAGTAAAGTAAAGTATAGAAATTACCACAATTTAAATTAAGTGAATTAGACTTAATTTTGTATAATGCAGCTGTGAAACAAATGTAAGTGTTCTAATTGTAGCAGCCTAGTATCAAACTAAGTGAATAATCGAAAGTTGTAGAGCGATTCAAGTCAACTAGATGGATAAATCAAGTTAAGAATAATATTTTTCGGCTTTCAAAACTCCTGCATTACGCTTTCACAATTTGGCATAATTAATAATACCACTGTACTCGACTGTCCAATTGGATAAAAAAATAGGAAGTTTTTATTTTGTGTACTCAATTATTTGATACAAATAATGGAAACTCGCATCACATTTATTACTCAACTAATTAGTACTACTCTTAGAATTAAAAATTGTATTACTATCAAATACTAGTGTAACAATTAAAATTGAAAGTACTACAGTAACAGTAGTAAACTGCCTGAATGTTGTATAACGAAATTTAGAATGTGGAAAATCATAGTCTACATATATATAGTATACATAACGAACATTGCAAAAGGCAATCAATAATCACAACATAGGATAATAGTTTGCGACACGTACAAGTAATAAAACGTGCATATATTATGTCGTTTGACGTATTGATATCATCATTATAAACCTAGAATTTTCTATGAAATTCTTTACACAAAAATCTTTCATTTTGATCGTTTACTCGGTTGAAATATGTTGTTAATCCAATGCAATATTAATTGTTATTCAATTGAAATTAGAACGCAACTGAAAAAAAAAAAAAAAAATATAGTATATAATTTTCAATACCCTAGATGAGTTTAAAATATGATCTAAGATATATTTTCGAAAAATATTTATAATGTACATTTGTACGAAATGTAATCGCCACTCCACGAGCAGCATATCCATGACACCTGAACCAATGTATTTAACTTATTTATTATAATTTTTTTGTAAATAAACTTATGTTAATTTATTCCGTGTGTACCCATAAATAGAAAAAGTCCATTTCCAAAGGGAAAATATATGAAAAAAAGTTTATAACAATAATCGAGTGCTTCTAAGTCTTATACTTCAAACTGTTACCGACAGTCGATCGCAGCCTGAGTCTTTTTTACCGACGGCAAAAATGTCTGCATAGATTCTTGTGCTGCTTGCAAAACTCGTCGATTGGTGGAGGCTATTGCATAAATACGACCCATGATGCATCGGAGTTTTCAAATTTAAATTTTCAGTCACCGTCTCGATCGTGATTTGGTTGGGGCAGTTTAATAATTTTTGCTACGGTATACTAGGTTTAGTTTAGACAAAATATGGCGTCTAACTAAAGAATGTAGGATCTTCCGACAATCTTTCTGCAGCTTATTAATTCCTACCATCATACTATGCTTTCCGCAATCCTGACATATATCTATGAGAAATTTGGCAGAAAAACGCATCGAGTTATTACATCATATAATTATAAATAATGACTATTATTTGAATGGTAAATCAAATCCATCATCGGTACTATGTGGATCAATGGAATGAGAGGCTTCGATTTGAGGATATCGCTTTTGCAGTCGATTACACGATCGGATATCGCGGTGTTTTACCGCGGGATGCAAAAGATCAACACTGTGCAATATATCGCTTTATAATGTATGCATACCTACTGCAGATTTTGCACAGCATCAATAATTCGAGTTCATTCTAGCGCGTCGAGTAGAGACGTTGCCTGTATAAGAATTCTTCGATTTGACAGTAAGATTTGAGGGAAGTAGCGCGATGAAACAGTTGCATCGATTATTCATCCGCAATCGATTCGCTTGAACGATGAATTCGCTGCATATTGTAACGCGTCGATCATCACCTTGCGTTGCACAAATCCATCCTATCCGAGTGGTCTTATATGTGTACAGATGCGCCTGAAATTTTTTCACCTTAAACTGTACACCATGACTATCTAAAGGTAATATAACGGAAATCCAAGAAAGTTGTTTAAACCGCTGCGCAGTTGGAGTGTAAAGATCGACGCTGTATAGCCAATTTGTGGAATAATCAAAGTAACGTGCACGACGAAACCGTCGGGAGAATTTTTGAATTTAATTAGATAACTGAAACTGCTGTTAATAAAACGATAATTAACGATCGTGCCAAATTTGCGCCTTAGTCTATACCCGATTTAATGGATATCGTAATCATACTCCGGATATTACATATCATAGACACTGTGTGTTATAGAGGACCATTAGACCAAGGCCTGACATCTTATATCGTAAATAATCCGATTTTAAACGGTTAATTTTGATCTTGTGTCTCTCTATTCGAGGGAATCTTGTAACCTGCAGCACCTGATTATGTAATACTGTAAAGTGTAAGTATAACCGAGAGTTTCAAGTCGAGTTTCCATACTAGCTTAAGATATTAACTACACTATTAATCCAACTTTATTACACCGACTCTTTTGGAATTTACGCTGTATAGTCAAGACTGCAATGACGTCTCGCAACGCGTGCGGAAGACATGATTCATCGAATTGTAATTGTAATGCACAAGAATCTGTGCAATGAAGAGATTGAACAAGTAAAATGTGGCACAATTAACTAATTAGCGTTACAATTCAGGGCGGCCACAAGTTTTTGGTAAAAAAATTCCATGACATTTCCAATTTTTTTAGGACCTAAGACCTAGTTTTCCCTGACACTTTCCAAGTTCTAGTAAGTTACTAAAAACTAAATCGTTCAGTTTACTAACTTTATTTTCGTTTAAAATTTAATTCAAATTAAGGAAAAATATAACGTAAAAAAAGTTAGTTTAAACCAATTTGTTTTTTCGATGAAAAAAAGTAAACTTATTAACTCGAAAAATCATTTCTAATTCCCATGAGTTTTTTTCATGACCAAATTAAAAATCCCCGACATTTCCAGGTTTTCCGGATTTCTAATTCAATTTATGAAATTTCCTCGTTATCGTAACATTGAATTTTCTTTAGTCCATTACTATACTCTTTCGGTTGAATAAGACCTCAGCATAAATTTATTCTTCCACTTATGCATAAAATCAAGAACATCCAGAGTTAGCGACCACTAAAAAAAATAATATTAAAACAACATACAAAATTTTTTGCTCACAGGCTAATAAAAAATTTATTTTCAATTCATACACTACATATTCGATTATGATATAAAAAAAAAAAAAAAAAATAAAAAAAAAATAAGAACACTATTCTAACCGCAGCTAGAAATTTCTCTCGACGTAAGGAACGGGGATCGTTTTGCTTCTTTTTTCCTCTGAGAAAAACTCGCGGCAGTTATAAAGCGGTGAATGTTGATTACGTCCATTTTCCACGATCTGAAACCTCCACTTGATAGTTCCACAATTCCCATTCCGAACTTCCGCGGTATTTTCACGAGCCGTGCAAAGCTAGGCGGTCAGATGCTTCAAGCAAAGCCTCCAACATAAGTTTTTTCCTCGAGGATACCTTTAGATTTATTGTTACACATGCTCATTATATTGTTCATTAATGTCTCTACCCTGATGCTCGTCACCAGCTCTTAGTTTTTGCCAAACACTACACAGGTGTATACCTGTAATATCCTTCCTTTAACTGCCTCGCGTTTAAACCTCGGTCGTAATGCGTAATATAAGGCAATGAGATAATAGAGCTCGAGGCCTTTATTTCCAGAACGAAGTGCTGCAAGAATATAATGAACCTTTTTTTTCAACTTCATCTCGACTAAAAGTTGTCGCACCTCTTTTCCCACTCCCTTAATCCTTATTCCTTCGCCTTAAACGCTCGAGATCCTCAATCAATGCTGAAGAAATTCAGAACTCCGGGCTCTTCAGCAGCAGCAAAAATACCATTATACGGTGGCAAAGTTTTTACGGACATAAATTTTCGTTTATTTAGAAAAAACTTCATACACGACTTATATAGAAATAATAATTGTACGCTTATGTATATTGTAAAAGTAAAATAACTATGGACGACTAAGAAGAACCGTAAAACTGAAACTATTTGGTTTCACAAGTTATGACTGTCGTTTTAGACTTTTTATTTTACGTCGTTTATAGGATGCGAAAGCCGCTATAATTTAGCATTTATTAATTATACGCATCCCGAATCGAGAGGCTGTCTTTCATGAATTATATACGACGAACGCACGCTCCGCGGGTAAACCAATAATAACAGAATTTTCCCCCATCAGACATACCGCTTGCTGTCTGTATAACATATTATACCAATAGTTTATTTTTTAATATTAAAATATGCGCGGTCAATTATTGTTTTGGACAGTTTGGATTTCACCTCTATTCGAATATAATTATACTATAATACGTACTAAATGATGTGTAAAAATTTTGAAATATTATGCTCATCTTAGATATAAATTATCAGCGAGCTGTGACTC
The DNA here is from genome assembly GCF_021155765.1 of Diprion similis. Taxonomy (NCBI): domain Eukaryota; kingdom Metazoa; phylum Arthropoda; class Insecta; order Hymenoptera; family Diprionidae; genus Diprion; species Diprion similis. The sequence continues at coordinate 19,178,884 of NC_060106.1, read as the reverse complement.
TAATATCTCGCCAAAAGTTATTTGCTACATAAACTTTCACGTCTGCATGAGTAACGCGCAGTTTCTGGTAAGCCTATTTAATTACCACGGATAATCGTTTCTCAGCTTTGAGAAGAACACATTCACGTTTTCGTTCAACCGGTATCGCGACGTATTTAATTATTCAAGCAATATTATTACCGATATTCCTTAACTCTCGACCTTCACCTGCATCATACGTCTTGAATTATACGAAAATCCAATAATAAATAATTTGCTTCTCTCCTTTTATAAATTTTCCCGATTTATCCCATCGACGAAAAATTATGCACAAATTTTATCACCAACGTCGTTATATCGACCCAATTCAAGGGCTCTACGTGTACTGAATACAGGAAAAAATGTCTAACGGTAAGTAAACAAAATATACGATGTAGTTGGATCAGATATATACCTAATATTATAATCAGTTATGCGACGAAAGAAAATGTCGTTTTATTTTACAATCCAGGATAGATATATTTTGCATGAGTATATAATTCGTTTGACCCAATTAAATTATCCACTTGCTAATACAGACGATTATCGTGTAGGTACTCGATGAATCATTAAGTACATCGCCTCAGTGCAAATGCTTATCATCGATAAGTTTAGTAATTTAAATTCACTCGAAGTCATTTGAAATTGTCTTGAACTGACTTAAACGAACTTTGCGAATTTCGGAATCAAGTCACCGTAAGTTCTTGATGAAGTGCAGCAGAAAGTCTGAGGAATACAGTTTCTGAAATTACTCAGCTATTACAAGTAGCTATGTTTCTCATTTTTCCAAGGATATAAATGTCGAACAGTAGCTCTGCCATATATGTATGTATAATGGCGGCGTTGCTCTGAACGCACTTACAACTCACGTCTAAGCTGTGCAGTTGAATAAGTATGTACATCCGCACGCAGAATTACACGCGCCGAAGAAGCTGCCATCTCCCATCTGTCTTTTCGACGATGCAGATTTACCATCGTTGCGTTGTACTCATGGGTAGGTATGTTATTGAAAAATTCCCGGGCAGATATGCATGCATCATGCTGCAGGCGGTAAAACTTACGGTAGTTGAATGGTCGTAACTTCGGAAGAAAGTAAAGTCGCTGCAAACGTCTAAATCATACCTACATGCCTAATATAGACACGCGCGATGCTTATCGCTTGCATGCATGAAGTCGGAAGATTCTGGGAAATAGAAAAAAAAATTTCCCGTACCGGGAATCGAACCCGAGCCTCCTGGGTGAAAGCCAGGTATCCTAGCCACTAGACCATACGGGATATGATGAGAGTGTTTTAAACGCAATATAAATCCGCCATCCATTCTAAAAATAAGTGAAGCCCGATTTCCTTCTTCGATATCCAACTTCAAGCGATAAATTCAAGCATTTTTCTTTACCGTTCAGAAGTTTTGTAATTAAATAACAATATTGTAATTTATGATAGCCATATCACTGTCATAATCACTTCAAGCTATATTCTATTTACTCGAAAGCCTTATTTCGTTTCAAATGAGCCTTCCAGATTACGTAATAACGTCTAAATCAACAATCGCGAAGTGAAATCACCGCGTGGTGATTCTTGTACAAAATTTATGTCGCCATAATACAAGTGTCAGGATGGCCGAGCGGTCTAAGGCGCCAGACTCAAGGTTCAACCTTCTCAGCAATGCTGAGTGTTCGAGGCTTCTGGTCCTCTCTGAGGGCGTGGGTTCGAATCCCACTTCTGACAGATTTTTTTTCGCTGTTATTTATTTATTTTTCAATTAACGCACAATAATCTGTAGATTATTATTTTTCCGCAAGTTTATTACTCGGTCAAATGAGTTTAATTCTCGGATGGACGGATCGTTTCGCGCTGTAATTGCCCGCAGAAAATTTTTGAGCAAAAAGAAAGAAAGCGAAAAAAAAAGAACAGACGACAATTAAAGCGACGGCGAAGTGAGCTCGATTTTGCAGGTGAACGTAAACTCCTCGGGAATTTTGGCACTGAAAAGCCGTCTTTGAACCGAACCTTTTTTTACGTATACAGTTCGTTTCACCGCCCGCTGAGAGGTCAGAGGAACGATTCAATTACCTTGTTATACGCAACGTTCGGTATTATTCACGGCTACATTATTGCGCTATAACCTGGAGCCGAACTCCATAATGCGAATAACCGCGACTCGTTTGCGAAAACTGCCGAAAATTATTCTCGTTGTCATTATGATTATGATTATGATTATGATTATGATTATTATTATTATTATTATTAATATATATTGACCAGAAAAGATTTTCTGTATTCGCGTCATATAATTTTCATTCAGTTGAGAGTAAATTGAACTTCTTACTGCCTCGAGATTCCAGTATTATTATATGTATATGGATACTACCTGGTGTACCTTTATTTATACACGTTCAAAATTCCACTCAGGACATGATGTGTATATTTAGAATATTTTTTGAATTTAAAATTCTTAATAAATCTTTAATTCACTAACAACACAATCCGGTATGGTCTAGTGGCTAGGATACCTGGCTCTCACCCAGGAGGCTCGGGTTCGATTCCCGGTACCGGAAATTTTTTGTTTCCGTCTTCTTTCTGTACGTAATTTGCTTTTCTTCTGCTGCGGAATCACCGAATAATTAAAACGCTGTTACATAATATTTTTCTGACAAAATTTCGTTTTCTTACTTCAATGCTATCTCCGAATCTTTTTTTTCGTCCAAACGATTTGAAAGTGACTCGGTTTTGCACCTGCTGCGTGAATTTTATCTCTCTATAACGCGACGAGTGACATGAAATATTTGAATTATCAGCAAACAATGTGAAACGTAATCCGGTGGAAAATTGTTCTTTTAATCATTATTATTATTATTATTATTATTATTATTATTATTATTATTACTATGACTATTGATTGTTTCGGCACAGTAGCGAAATCATTAATGTTCAAGCCGAAGTCTTGTTTCGTTGGTATTCGGTACATTCTTATTTCACTCGTCTGTGAAATGTCTATGAAAATATATAGAAATTTTGACGGAAATTTCTATGCAAAAGTGTATAAGATTTTTTTTTTTTTTTTTTAATTCGCATTTTCTTGTAGATTGTAATCTTAAATATTATAATCTACGAAAAACTGTACGAATCGTTACGAAATCTAAACTCAAAAACTATTAATCAGTCTAAATCCTATACCGAACTTTTGCAGAGAAATTTTGGTAAAAATTCGTAGAAATTTGTGGAATTATTTTCACCAGGGTATGTAACGAGTGTAGTGTTTATCAGAAGAGTATACAACCATAAAGACTCTTCATCAAATCTAGTGGCTTGGCCGTGTTGAGCTTCAAGATAGATCACCTGATCATCGATACATTATACACCTTCTCAAAATCATCGATGTGTATCATCTACGAATTCTCTCCCTTTCGTAAATCCTTAGTTAGGAACTAATCTCTCTTGACGAGTCGCGAATCGAGTCGAATGAAACTTCGAATCGTCGCGATTTACGGGGAAACGAATTACTTAGTCGGTAAGTGGAACGGAAGTATCGTATATCGATATTAGCCCTTAAATGGTAACGGTGGATCTAGGAAAAAGTCCTAGAGTAAGGACCAATATATTATTGATGATATTGATATTTCACGATATTGATCAATTCATCATTTGTTTAAGCAATATTGTTTGGAGAGACAACGAAAGATTCTGGATCATTGACATAGGATCCGTGAATTAGCGATAACTATAACTATATAGTAAGGAATCGGGATGATGATTGTCGATTGAGAAAATTGATTGACAATATAACGAGATACTTTATTGACAATGATACTTGATGATTGAAAAAAAGGTTCCACCAATCGTCGATTATGCACTTACTTCCGCCAATGTAGGAAGTTATCGAAGAGACGGTTTAAATGGTTTCGTTGATTTATTATGAATGATTAAGTAACTGATTTATGGTAGTGGTCGACATATTATATAGGAATCGGGTCTCGAGAGATATAATTATGAGTGACTCGTGCGAAAACTGGGATGGAAGTGAGGTGATTAAAAGACTGTAGAATGCTAGATAGTTGCGGGTTAGAGATGAACCTGCTGACTCACAAGCGAAGATGAGGGAAAAGGAATATGAAGTCTGGATGACGTGACTAAAGATACATTCAAATACCAAAAAGTGCTGAAAAGCAGCAAAAGTCGTCATTTCTTAATCAAAAATTAAATTATTTTACCGCACTTGTTATTTATCATAAATCGTATCGTCAGAACAATCTTTGTGAAGATTTATAGTCAAGTTTGTTTCATTTCTAACTGTTCACTTAATTTTTGATTAGCTTGTTAAGCGTGGATCGTTATAGCGTGCCGGCCTATCTATACCTGATTATTGTTAAACATTTCTGTTTTGTTATTGGTTTTTCCTTAAGGTGATGGATAAATCACCCTCGTCTACCGTACATCGGAATTTGTAGGAAAAAGTCGTTACAACCTACACCTCGTATCTCTATTTATACAGATCCGAAATTACACTTAAGGCACGACGCGTATATTTAGAATATTTTTTTAAAATTCTTAATAAATCTTTAATTTATGTCCAACACAATCCGGTATGGTCTAGTGGCTAGGATACCTGGCTCTCACCCAGGAGGCTCGGGTTCGATTCCCGGTACCGGAAATTTTTTTATTTTTCCTCTTTCGATGCGTAATTTTTGTTTTTCTTCAACTTTGTGCACTGTTCAAAATGGCACCAAATTTTTTTCGCCATTTTCCTTCTTTCTACTGCGGAATCGTCGAATAATTAAACCGTTAACACAGAATATTTTTCTGAAAATATTATGCATCAAACTAAATAAGAGAGGGAAATAAAATGAAGCATTACGTTTTATGCGCCGACGGTCAAGGACGAAAATTTTATCCCTTTTTTTTTACGCAAAATTCTGGAGAGCTTATCGCGAATAAACGAAATGCAAATTAAGTCGATTTTAGTATATATGCGTATAATGTAGCGATTACAACAACGTATATATGCATAATAATACGGCTGGGTATCGTATCTCCGCTGAAATTAGCAGATAACATAACGTTCTGTAACATTATATATACAATAATGTACTCGGTGTCCAATTAATAAAAGTCAAGATATTTTATTGCATGGCTTACAGATACGAGTCTCCTTAAAAAATTTATCGCCTTACCAGCTGACCGCAGAATAACTTGAAACGTGTTTTCTTGCCTCGGAAAAATTTTTATATACAGCATCAGTGCCAGCAGTGCAGTGTTTTCGAAGGCGTGATGAAACATTATTCCCAGAAAACTTGACTGCGAATCCGCGACAGCGTTGCAGAGATTGCGTATTATATTTGCACGTTACCATAAATTTTGCGGTGAAAAATTTGTTCGGACGACGGTACCTATGCACTACCATCTTATGCCCGCAAGTATACTGCAGCATGCAATCTATATCGCCCGAGGAAATCGGCGTGGAGCGGGAAACAATGCTCTGGACAAGCCTCGATAGTGGGCGTCGCAATTTGCATTATTTCCGCAGATTGCGTGCGCGGAACGAAATGTAAAGGGTCGTCGATGAGGCAATACGGGAAGGGAACCGGGAATTTAGCATCTGTTCAATCGGGTCATCGATAAATCGATTATGAACACCTAGAGACGTAACCGTCACGGTCTGCCAGAGCCACGCGACTCTGTCGAATTAAGGACGACTTTGGTACATCGTCACTGGAATTTCATTTTACAGCTGCCATCAATGACGCAATCAAATTTCAAAGATTAGTCACTTCAAACGTTATTTCGTAACTCCAGACGAAGATATATTCTATCTAACTCTCGTAAATTCTGCAGAAACTAAATCAAAATGGCCGCCGTTGACCCACTTGGAATTTTCTTCCGGCTTTAAAATCGTCGCGAGGACTCGTTATTAGGCAAACGCTGTTTCATGGTGAACAGAAAAACGGCAAGAACGGTTTGACCATAATTTCATCCGTCGATGAAACTTCAAAAATCGAGAATTTAGCTGAAAAAAAAAACTAGACTCGTGTATTGTCGTGTGCGATTTCCTCTTCGACATGGATATTGATCGATCGAATTCCGACGAGAGGCGAATAGCGCTCGGCACTTCTATATCCTTCGTAATTCAATGTAATTCAAAGTACCTCCGCTGTGCAATCCTATTCGCGTGTAAAATACTCTCATCGTATCGGACAGTCTTAAGGTAAGGACCATCAAAATTATAGACTCCAGAGTAAAACGGTCCGTGATAACACAGCGTGCGTGGTACAGTCGACTCTACATTATCACCGAGAACGAGCCGAGAGTTAGTAGTTTCTGATTGCATACCGCAGACACACACCTATTCCTTATTCGAGCGTCAGTCCTGCGGAAAGGAATCCCGCCATGCAGCAGCGATCGGATCATCATCCTCTTCTCAAAGTTTACGTGACCGTCCTGAGGTAAAATTTTCCGATTACTTACTCGTTGAATGATAATATTAAAAATAATTAGGATCATTTTTATTTCAGGTCTCTCGGCCTGTGGACGATTCCGGCAAAGTCTTGGCCTTTACTGTCGTACCCTTATTTGCTGTACAAGATATTCGTACTACTAATGATCAGTTTTCTCATTGCCACTCTATCCGCCGACGTGTATACCTGCAACGACGATCTCCTCGTCGTGACCGATGACGGTTGCATAATCGCCGGGTTATCAGTGATTCTGATCAAGTTGCTCAGCTTTCAATTGAACCCCGACAAGGTGGAACGAATGATAGATTTCATCGATAAAAACATCAGAGCTCTCCACGAGGAGGGAAGTAAGTCGATTTCAGATCTATAATCGGAAATTGGATTGCTGTTGTGTGGAGACTTTCATTGATTTGTAGAATGGGAAAAGATCCGGTCGTTAAAACACCTTTTGTCAACTATTTCAAGACCCGGAGCACCTCAAGATCTGGAAGTATTACGTCCTGAGGGAAAGAGTAACGATTTACAGCTTCGGAACGATAGGGATGTTCCTGGTGTTCGCGTTGATGTTTTTGACCACCACAGAACCAGGGGAATTGCCGATAAGATCGCAGTATCCTTTTGACGTTGGAAAGTCGCCGATTCACGAGCTGATGTTTTTGTACCAAGGATACGTGCTGAGCGTATCAATGCTCTCGATTCTATCGATGGATAACATAGTGCTGACTTTTTGTAGCCAGATCTTTTGCCATTTGGAAATATTGAAGAAAAATTTTGGAAAGTCTCTCGAAGCCGAAAACCAGAAGGCAGCCATTAACGGTGGAAAAAACCGGCCAGTCGACTTCAGAGGAAACTTACTAAAGTGCGTAAAACGCCATCAAGAGATCATCGAGTTTGTTCAGAGTTTGAACACGTTCTTCAGCCCCTTGATGCTGGCTCAACTAATGGCGAGCAACGTTCTAATATGTCTTACCGGTTTTCAAGCGATTTTGGTAAGGTCCTCAAATTATCGGCACTAGGAATCGTTCACGCGATTCGGGAACAGCTAGCAAAGCGATAATTGAACCCCCTTAAAAGCGCTTCAGGTAGTCGGACAAGCTTCCGGTTTCTTCAAGTTCGCCATTTATTTGAGCGGGGCGTTTTCCCAGCTGTTTTTTTGGTGCTGGTTCGGAAACGAAATGATACATCAGGCAAGTGACCATCGTGTTATTTTCTCTCTCTCTTTTTGCCCCCCTTAAAAATAAGTTTTAATTACTAATCACCGGTTGCGTACCCCTGCACTCGGTCTCGTGCGTAATTACGTCTTGAATTTCGCGCAGAGCACTTCGGTCGCAGAAGTCCTCTGGCTGAGCCCTTGGGAGCTTGAGAAATTGACGTCAATCAGCTCGCTGATAACAATTCCGCTAATGCGAGCAAAGAAACCGTTAAAATTGACCGCCGGCAAGTTCTACGTGATGTCAATGGAGGCTTTTATATCGGTACGTGAGTCCCTAAAAAACTTGTCCTACAGTTCATGTATTCTTTCTTCTTTCATCTTGTCTCGTATAATTATGGATACAAGAGTGTGCAACCAGCCGTTTAAATAGTCGTGATCATTCCAAGGCATGGAATTCATTCATCTATTCACTATAAGTCGACCATGCATGCACTCAACTTAAACTTTCACCGTTTATGTCCACTTTGATGTAGTTTATCAGGATATTTTATTCGCAGGTTCTCAGCGGCTCTTATTCCTTCTTCACGCTGCTGAACAAGATGAACGAATCCGTAAACTAGATCGACGAAAGCTTGGTAGTGGTTGGCGAGTGACGTGGAATTCGCTATTCGCCGTGATGTAGTCTCGTAACTATTACACTAGGTCGACACTTCCTTTAGTTGTCGCTTCGCTATTACACTATGTAACGCGAAAATTGTAGGAACGGTTAAATAAAACGATTCTTCGATGTCGCTGTTGACCGAATAACAGATTTCATGATACCTACAAATCTGAAGTGTGTATTTATTTATCACGGAAGTTAATACACCGACACATTTTACCCGTTAAAAAAATCCTCCTCAAAGATCAACTCCTACGCGCATCGATTGATCGAACAGTGAAACACGCGTGATCAAAATCAGTTGGAATCAATCCGCAGCGAGCTTTGATGCTGCGGCACTTATAACGCAACGTTGTTCACAAGCGGGTGCGAGTTGACTAACTGCACAAACCATTGCGACCATTGTGAAGAGCATGAAGTTGGTACGTATATAACCATCGTTGGAATCGTCGTAAATTTCATACGTTTACTCGTACATGTAATTGCATAATGGACCTTTGTCGGGCTCGCAGTGCATTAAGCAAGTGACGTTTGTCAGTGGAGTCTCGGAAGCAACTCTATAAGGCCATTACGAGCTTCGAACAGCAGGCTATCATCATGGTTCGCTGCGTGAGCCTGCAGTGTCTGGGTGTTAAGTTAGACACACGCCTTTCATCTACTTTCACGTAAAATCTCTGCGTGGGTTTTATTTGGTGGAGGCAACTTCGCGTGTAATTCGAGGTGTAATATCTGCTTGTCGATAATTGGCCGGAATGATTACAAGTGGCCGAATGAGCGAGCGTGTGTCGAAAGTATGAAATCTGTTTAACTTGAGACTGGAAGCTCACTCCCAGGTTTTTTCAACGCAAATATGTGTCTTGTTTGTCCATCCTCTCCAATACGAACACCTATGCATACGGTGGGATTATTGCCGCTGACAATGGGTTGGCAGGTGTCCATCTGGGCGTCGTCGGAGACGCTCGAATCAACGCAAACATCGCATAATATACTCGAGTTTGAGTTATGGAATGGCAGATATAAATCGTGTCCATCGAAAAATTTATCCAGGATTCCGTTAGTATAACACCGAGCGTTTCGAGATCAATTAATACTCTACAGCAGTGTACAAAGCTCGGGTTTTTGTGCGTATTATGTACCTACTCATCTCGTGTACACGACATATAATTACACGTGTGTACAGCGTAGCGGTGAGAAGAGAGTTAAAACATATTTCTTGACGGATTTTGGATACGAAAAGAATGTAAAAATAGAGAAAAACAACGTGACACTAAAAAATCATCACGTACCGATCGCACCTGTTTTACGAAAGTTACGCAACGTAAAATCGACGTTCTGGCAAATAGAGAGTGGCAAAAAATTTCGCTCTTTTCCATCAGTCGAGTGGATTATATACGCATAGAACTTGCTGAGTGCTGCGACATCACGAGGCCATCGAGACTACCGTAATCCTGATCCAGTGATCCGACCATAGTGGTTTGGAAATCGTTCTCATCGGACGAAATTCCTCGAATATATCAAACTGCCGACGTGGATTTGCATCCGACGAATGAAGACGGACTTTGTGGCGCCTGAGGAGTTATTCACTCCTTTATCTTGTTGGATTTATGCAGTGTCCTTATTTAGCCGATGCATCCTGCTCGCAGGATAGTAGAACACACGCGGCGCAGGTGCTTCTAATGCCTCTTGATTCTACGTCTTATTGTTAAGCCAAAGTTGGCGATTGAGGTATATCCGAAGTCTACGTCGGTGGAGGCGATCTCGCACGATGTCCTGCGCCATCGTTTACAGGATCAAAGGCTAAGTGTGCCCTCAGGACTCGGTGTTCTCACTTCTCGTGTGCATAGTGCAAGACAAGTGAAAATTCGTGCTGAATATCCCATGGCAGGAAATAATTATTTCAAAGAATTGTTCGAAATCTTGATTTTTGAAAGTGTCACTGATTAGTAGGACTAGCTTTGACCCTCACCCGCAAAGCCGTTGAATTTACTAGACAAATCGTTTTACTCTGAAGCATTTCTCAGTTTAATCGTGGGGTAATCGAAAGTGAAAACAAGCACGTGCAGCAAATACGTATAAGTAATTTTCACTCTTGACGAATTACGTAAAAGTGGTTAAAAGGCAGGATTCAAGGATCATCGGGGCTCGATGCACCGAAGGATTATTCAATCGGTCTCGAATACGTGACGGAAAAAAAGAGGAAACATAAATCTCATTAATGGAATCTGCAAGTGCAGCTGCGATGAAACCAATAAACCGTTCGTGATCCGTAAGGCTTAATAATGTGCAATTACAGTGTAAATTTATAGAGATGTTAGTAGCATATATAGCTTGCTACTTTCACGGTCTAATCGCTCAGCGTGATTTTCCCTTGATTCTAATGGTCGGCAGTGAATTTAGCAATTACAAACGCCTTATAATTCTCAGTCTAATCACGCTCGGTAATATACGTTTCTATCTGACATAGAAAAGACAGAAGATCCCATAACAGTTGTTCAAAGTGAAGTAATATGTGATTGAAAAAAGCGGTAAGCATTCGAGAGTCGAATCAAGATCAATCCACCTAATGGAGTATGGCAATATCCATGAATAATGGAAATTCCTATAAGAATTGGTTTTATCACCGCAAGACTAATCAATATACATTCTTCCTCTCTTTGAGATATATAATCGCCATGTTGAAGTTAACCTTTGGAACGAATTGACGAATCTCGATGAACGCCGCATATGTATGTATGTACTTACATTCACAATACATAGGTACATACAAGAATCAGTCTAAACCACAGAGAACATACCAGAAAACCTGAGTCTCTATAGTAACGAGTTATAAATCGTTGTCTGAAAAAAATAACACGTAATGAACTGTGATGATGAATTGTTTATCGAGCAAGTGTACGCAGTATAAACGATGATAGAAAAACGTCGATTTATCAAAGAACCAACAGACTAATCATAGCGCCATTTTACTCGAAGATGGGTCTTTTAGAAGTGTAAAATCTAGGCCTAAAACTGCAGTTATTCCATTCTTGAAACAAACAACAAAAAGACGATGACGGTGATGTGTAGAATGTAATCCATAGCGCACCTCACACGTTGTCGCAGACCTCGACGTTGGTGTTGGTAAACGTGGTTACCGAGAGCTGCTACCTCCAGGAGCAGCGAGCGTTGACCCACAACGGCGTTTCGTATAATAATCACGACCATCGTCGAAGAGGCAGAGATGTACGCACGAGCCGATGTGCGGATGGTTAGATGTCAGTGTCCAGGTATGATATCACGGGGACACCGTAATGGTGACACTCCTGACTAAAAATGTTGAAAACATTAGGAATTTATTCGGTCGGCGACGTCTTACCATCACCGGTGTTGAAAAGCGTGGTCGCTACCACTCACAAATGCAGACGCAAACCGATGGGTGAAATGTACACACGACCATACCATACACTCATGCCACATCGACACACACACACACACGCACACACACACACACATACACAGACAGACGAGACTGCCAGGCAGACTAATAAATGTCATCGTAAATCCAAAGGAGCTTGAGATTCTCTCACTGAAAGGCGACGATCGTCATCGAGGCCTGCAGGGCAAGGCGATGCCATGCCACAACAAACAGGCAGGCTAGGCTGTTGCAGCCTCCGTAACTCTATCCATTACACTATAATCTACTAATCCACTGTGTGTAACAACCTGCAACGGTTCGCTTTACAGCTTCGAGAAAATTCATTGTCTTATTATAAAATATCTCGCCGAGGGATGATTAGTGTACACCTCACTGGCGAACTCTGAAATTACTCATCACCAAAGGCTGCATTTATACCGCAGTTGGCACCTACGATGAAGGTAAGACGGTGTCTTTAATGTATGGAGACTATTGGGATGTCATGTTGAAACGTGATGGTTTTGCTGTTTCAGCTTCACTGGGTATCTGCAGATGGTTTCGAATGACGATTCTGCTTTTACCAAAACTTTGACTTCAGCCGAAGGTACCAAAGCTTGCTAACGATGAGAGTGAGCTGGGCGAATACAATCCTTCAGTGCAGTTTGCTTCGAGGATTCCTCGCGGGTTCTGGTCACTTCCTAGACAGATGGTATCCTCGCCACATGTTGGCTGTATGGGTACCTTGGGTAGCCATGATCGTTGGTTATATTATCGCACGACATCCGCATTTATACCCGAGTTCAACAATCTGTTGCAGAGATTTTCATCTCGTATACTACGGTGTTGAGAATGTATACCGACAGCAGAACCTACATGTCTTCGAGTAATTGAAGAAGACTTTCTGAGGTGTGGATTAAACCTCGACGACCTCTCGGCAGCTGCGTAATAGATTCTTAGTTTCAGTGGCGAATGGATAACCGAAGTTTTTTCACTCTACTTTTGACTGTTGCAAAATGTTGCGATTAAAAATTGGCAAACGATTGAAATGGAATTGTAACTTGAATTCAAGGACCGTTCAAGATCAATTACGAAAATCAGTATTACGAATTCACTCACTGCAGAGGTCAAAATTTCATTCGGCAAACCGCGATTCCGTCTCGACACCGCATGTAATCTGCTTCGTACTGTATTTCCCTGCGGCAAGGCCGCAAGGACGTGTCTAGGAAAAAAATTTAGGAGATTATTTACATTCCGAAACGTTTACCTGACTCGGGACTTGATCTTCGAGTCGGGAACTCGCCGCGTCTGAAATCCTTTGCGGAATTTTATGCATCCCACGTGTAACCGTAGTTTCAACAAAATCTCATAATCATTTCAATGCAAACGAGTTTTTATACGTGACGAGTATCAGGTTATTAAAATTTTTTACATCACCTGCACAGCGATTTTTCTTAGCGAGCTACATATTAATTTTTACGCCATGAAAAAGTTGTGTAACAGTTTTTTAGTATTCAATTGAATCTTTTCATACGTATTAAAAGTGAATTTTTCAAATTTGTCACCGATTTTTTTTTTTCAGTCGATTAAATAGGGAATTGGATCCGGAAGATTCAGCGGAGCGCAAATGAATATAAAAATGAAAATTTACAAATAAAATTGAGATATCTCGTTTCACGGCAAATTGATTTTCGAGCAAATGGGCGCGGCGGAATCCAGTGGAGATCGACGAAAATTCGACATTCAAAATATCGGATGCGAGTGCGTGTTTCTTTTTTTCACATTTTCAATGAAACTACTTTTTCTCAAATTTACTTCCTAGTATCTGAGATATTACGCCGGAATTTCTGTGCACGAGAGTGAAATGTATTTAATATTGTGACGTTTTATAAGACCATAAAATAAAAGGCAACTAAATTATTAAACAACGATACATAAAACAATTATAGATAATATTGTAAAGAATTATTCACTTATTTTACGGAATCAATTATCCACATATATATATGTATATAAAATTGATAATGTAACGTATTAGATTACTTCCACTACTCGGCGCAGGCCAACAAACTAGACCTGATGGTCTAATATTATCCCGAAGATGCAATAAATATAAAATTCAAGTGAGACTATCATAAAAGAAAACGAAAACGAATAAATAAAGACCTCGGATAATATCGTTAAAATGTAGGTATAGGAAATGGTGTAGCGTTTCGAAGAATGTGTATATATATGTCTACTTTTAAAGGAGTTTGACTGTACATCTTGAGTGTGTAGTTAATTGAATAACGAGATTTTCTATGTTTATTGTTTCGAGTATCGTCGTATTTTACTTCTTAATTTGCTACCTGATCAGGATTTATTTTTACTGCACTTCACAGTAGTTTGTTTAAGGGGGTGCCCTGATCGATTTGGACGTTCACGTACGTCCATATCTCCAAATATCAAAGTCCACGTATTTTAAATGCAAAAAATAGTTTAACAGTCTCATTCTATACACAATCCTGAATAAAAGGACTCGAATAAATTTTCATTTGATGCAGAAATAAAAATACATTGGACTGTTTTTGTTCAGAACTGTGCGTAGGATGGAGCTGGCTGTTTCGATGAGACTGGTTATGTTATAGATTATACGGAAAAGAGAGGCGAGATAAAATACTAACACGGAACGAAGAAGCAGAAGAGAAGAAAAAGAGAGAAAAAATACACAAACACAGAATAAGAAATAAATTTAAATGGAGAGGATCATTCGAACGGGACATTCCGGATCGCGTATCCTACGAAAAAATTCAACCAGAATCATCGTTGACATTTTTTACAGTACAGGTAATGAGATAAATTCCGTCAGCACGCTAAGAGAGAGAGGGAGAGAGCGAAGTTAGAGACGTGTTTTCTGAATAATTACATATATATATATATATATATATATAACATATATGTGTATTTGGTACTTGAAACTGGAAATAAGAAAGGTGAAAGAGAAAGAAAAAAATGAAATGCAAATCCAAGCACGAAAAGGCAATCTAAGTTTAAAAAAAAAAAGAAAGAAAAAATCATCCCGGAAGTGATTGATTACCTATACATCATTCAAAAGTTAACGAGGATTGACAAGTTTTCAAAAAAACTAATTATCGAAGTATAATAACATATATATGTATACCTGTACAGGAAATAATATAGATCGCTTAGTTTTAATTCTTACGAAGAACTGAACGATTGGAAATTAATATTTTGCAATCAGCATTCCAGTAATCAATCCAATTACAATAGAATTTTTTTTCTTTTCATATGTTTTTAGTTTTAAGAAACAATCGTTTGGTCACGTGTTTTCTCTTTTCATTTGAAACAAAGTTAAAACTGATACAAGTCCAGTTTTAAACATGTATCGTGTGACGTCGTGAGTATGCTGAAGTGCATTATTCGTGTGTAGAAAAAAAAAAAAAAAAAAAATTGAAATTTGATTGTACGTAACTTCTGCAATTGACGTTTTTTAAATTAATCAAACCAACGATCTATAATTGTTCGAAAACATTATATACCAATCCATACACATGTATATATGAAACGATCAACTTCCATTGACTCTCTCTCTCTCTCTCTCTTCAATTAGCATGAATTTTTCAAACTGTAAAGTATCTGTGAAATTGAAATCTTCAATTATATCAAACATTTATCAAATTCTGATAAAAAATTTTGAATCCATCTTTCTTTACCCCGAAATTAAAAATTTCTTTTCGTTAAAACAAACTAAAAAAATTCTTCTTTTTAGGTAAAAATCTGCATAAAAAGTGACTTGGAAAAAAAAAAAAAAAACAACAAGAGGTTAACACGAGCGTCAAGTTTGGGCGGCAGGTGAGTCCTCCCAGGTTGCATGGGAGGCCGGCGTCTCAAAGGAGGGAAAGAGAGGGAGAGGGAGAGAGAGAGATATATATATAGAGAGAGAGAGAGAGAGAGAGAGAGAGAGAGAGAGAAGCGAAAGAGAACTTGATAGTAAATAGAGCGAGAGAGCGAGAGCCGCGTTCGCGTTGTGCAGAGGCTTTGGAAGCCCGGCACAAACTACCCGACCACCGCACTGTGCGGACGAGCAAATCTCCGACTACCCGAGAAATCTGCGCTGCACACGCGGATCGAATAAAAGTTTACACGAAGCACCCGCGCCTCTACAAGAAATCGCTGAATTTAGAACGTTGAAGTAAATCGGCGATCATCAGAGCACCGAACTTTTGAGAGTTCGATCGCAGGAAATTGGACGGGAGCGAAGATTTTTTATTGAAATAAGTTCGGTCGCGAGAATTCAAAAATAGAAATTTTTTTTTTTTTCTCACGCTTTTCATTTCTAAGCCTCGATTTTTCGTTTAGTTGTTATTTAGTTCTCAGTAGATTTTTGGATTTTTCTTCTTCTCGGAATATCACCGGTTTTTGAGAACTACCGATCGAACGATTTGTAGATTCTTTTTTTGTTCTTTTTTGATTTTTGTTGGTTTTTTTTTTTTTTTTTTGGTTCAATTCAATTCGATTTAATTTATTCATTGTGGATGACGTTTTTTGCGAACACGATTCAAGCCTCGCGGTTGCGAGATATAAAAAATCGGTCGCCGCTTTCGCGCCAGCATGACGAGGAAAAGGTGGCGTTATCAAATGGACGTTTTTTAAAATTGGCCAAACTTGGTTAGTAAAACTTTCATTTAATTTGAGGAAGATAAATACAACAACTTTTAAACACAAGTCAACAAAGATATCTTCATTGAAGGATAGAAAAAAAAAAAAAAATTTTCAACTGAAGTTTACAGTTTCGATCAAAGTACTGATCACAATAATTGGCTAAAGCTAAGAGAGAAACAAAAAGGGATTGAGTAAAAAACAAAAAAAAAAAAAATACTGCTTTGTAAAAACAGGTAAAACGAAGAACTAATCGACGATAAAAATAAATAAATAAATAATTAAATGATAAAAAAACAAAACATTCGTGTTTAAATTCACAAATTGCACGGTGATTGAATAGAGGAAAAATTAATCCAACGACGAATTTTATTTCACCGAATAAAATCAAGTAAATAGGGAAAGAAGAAATTCGTTGAATAATAATTTGTGCCAGTGTTATTGCATAAACTTAAATATTGCATCCCTTCGAAGCTGACGAACCTGCGGAGACGGTTTTTCGACGAAAGTGCAGCCGGGAGTAGAAAACAGGTAAGAAAATTACAGAACGACGATAAACGGAAGAAAAAAAGTGATGCGGTGTAATTAAATGAGAAGATACCTTCTCGAGTAGGGTAATAAAATCTGATGATTCGCGACGCCGTTTATAACATAGAATTGCAACTGCAATGCACTCGGGCACTTGGCGTGATTTTATAAGAACGTCGGCAACGAGCCGTGAGCTGAAGGATCATGGTCAAGATCTCGTAACTACTGTGCAAACCGTTTAATCGCGATTCTAGCCGCCGAGGCGCGCTGAGATTATTGTAATCGTAAACGTTTTTTTTTTTTTTCGTTACTTTTATTATTCATCTCTACATGTGAATGAATAATAATCGAGAAGGAATTATCCTTGAGTTGTATTTCTATCGTTTTCTGGCTTTGCGAGTTTGCAGGTTTTATATATATATATATATATATATATATATATAAGAGTGTAAGTGAAAAATCGATTTGCGAGTGAATAAAAAGCGACATTAAGAGGATTTCGATTTCTGTGATTATTTTTTTTATGTCTATTTTATTCACTAACTTATTTACAATATATCCAATTTTAACGCGATTGGAAGTTCATTATCGTACGTGCAATTATATAAAAAGTACGCATCTAGTCACGCTAACCGGTTTTAACCGCAAGGAATGTAAAAAACTGATGATAAATGATTTCCAAATTGACGCGAGGGAATTATTCGTAAGTTTTTTTTAACCAACGCGGTGATCAGAGGGTCAAGGATTACCCAGGATAAACTGTGCGGAATATTTCGCTGCAGAAAAGCTAAGTGTGAAATGATTTTGAAGAATTAAAATGACCTGGATTCAGATTTTTTGATAAAAATTTAGAGATCAAAGCTGCAGAGAAATTATTCCGGGTAAAAAATGTGGGAATAAGGAAAGACTGGATCAAAGGTTATGGCCGTCACCTTAAAATTTTGTGTGAAATATTTCTCTCCTCCATAAATTAAACGCTCAATTATTTGATGCCTTTAATTTTTGGAATTCCGATTCCTAGTCGTGGTTAATGAATCAATAAATAAAAAACTACCGAGTCCGCATGTTGCACAAGCGGTGTTTTAATTTCCATTCGGATTTGAAGCTGAAAAGTAACTGTTAAAAGATTTCGTAAATTAGTTGTGTGAACGGAATTTCATCGTACAGTAAATCCAGTGTTTCAAAATTAGCCGCAAACAATTTTGAATCTTATCAACGTGTATCATTTTCTCGAAAATAAAGATTTCGAAGATTTTTAAGACACTCTTGAAAGTGTCGGTCTTAAAGTAAAAATCTCAACCAAGGGAAGAAAATTTCAACTCGCGAATGTGATTAAAATTCATCTAAAGCGAATCGAAGAAGCCTAAATTATTGTTTCACTCCATGATTTATTTATTTATTTATTTTTTCCTTTATTATCTTCAGCAACTGACAGCGATTAGCAGTGAAGTCAAGCGAATAAATTATACGACTGAAATGAAACTCTCAATTAGTTCAATCTTTCTAGATAGCGTCGAGACAGCAGTAAAGTAAATTGATGAGTTTCTTGACGGGAATCAATTTACCACTTTAAGAAGGTCTCGACGTCGAGAAGATTTTCTCCCTCTTATTGCCGGCTAATCACAGCAGTACTTTTTCCATCTCCATGCACCGTACTTTGTCGGTATGCGAGGGTTGCACTTGTGTTCATCCTAATTGACCTCACCTGTTGGCTTTTAATTACCCCTGATAAAACGTGGTACGAGTTTCTAATTATTTAACCGCATTCCAGATCATTTTTTGCCCCGAATCGTGACTTTTGAGAAAATATCCGCGAAAATGAAAGAAAGAAAAATTTACGAAAACGGATTGCAAATCGATCGATATGGTTGGACTGTTTTTTTTCTTTTCTTTTTTTGTTTTTCGCCAACGACTTGATCGACTTTATCATTTTTTCTGCACATCTCTCGACTCAATGGCGATGGCTCGTCGCTCATGATGCGAATCCGCAAACCTGCAATAACGATAATTTATCGGCCGTTATACATGGAGCGGAGATAATGCGAATGAAAATTATTGGTTCAGAGTATAAAATCAAAGATCGTCGAAGACAAGCCTGACTGAAGTAAAGACGCGAACGAAACTTCCTTAGATGGCCTAGATTTTCTTCTACAACACGCTTCTTCCTAATATTTATTTATCATTATCTATACAATTTCAGCAAAAAAATTTCAGACTCTTTATCGTTTACCAAAATTTCTTCGCAATCATTTTTTTTTTTTTTTTTTTTCTCCACTCTGTCGAAAAATAATAATTAGCCTAATCTCGACGTAATAAAGCGCTGCAATTTTTTTTATCGACGGAACTATTAGCTCTATTAGCGATTTATGCAAATGCGTATCGGCATCGATTACTCAGGTCTTTTTCATCCATAGCTTGCGAGATTTTACAGATCAATGTTATCGCGATTCCCGATATCCGTTATATATTTCAGATCCTAAGTGGAGTCGCTGCAGCTGCGTTATACTGTCTCGAGACAAAATTTACGGCTATAACTAAAGCGAAGATGGTATTTCGTTGTACGATATAATCACAGCAGCCGTGCGAATTGTGTGTTTAAGCTTGATCCATTAGCGCGACGTTTTTGTTTGTTCGCGATGTAAAAATCCCGGCAAAATTCCCAGGAATAAACCACAGTGCTCGAGCCGTATAATTTTTGACTGCCGCAGGACGATTTTAACATTCCTGCAATGTGGCAGGATCCAAACTGCCTATATATATACATATATGGGGCATTCCAAGAGAAATCGAGGAGTATTTGCCTCGTGTCATCAGATCCTTGCATAACTTTTTTTTTCGCATTGATTCCACTTCAAAAGAGGCCTGATTTTTTTAAAAGAATTTTCTCGCTAAGCCTAATCTTTTTATGTTTTCATCTTTTTTTACTGAAAAAAAAAAAGATTTTTCTTATTTAGTTTGAAAAATATGCAAAATATTAAAATTTTCCAAGACACGTTTTATTTTTGTTTTTTCTTTTCCCGCTTCTGTAAAGACTATTAGGATTTGATTTATTTATTTACTTGTTTTTTATTTTGGAAAATAGAAAAAAATGTTTAAAAAAAATATATATATATATATGGCAATCGCGGCCCACTTTCTAAAATTATGATAGATAGATTACTCATTTTTGACCCAGAATCGGTGGAAAAAATTGCAGAATTTTGGAAAATGGTGGTTTTTTTTTGGTTGGCGAAAAAATTCTTTAAAAAAATTCGGCTTCTTTTGAAGTGGAAGAAATGCAAAAAAAGAAGTTATGCAAGGATCTGATGACATGAGGCAAATGACTCCTCGTTTTCACTTGGAATGCCCCATATATACACACACACACATACATATATATATATATATATATATATATATATATATATATATATGCACCGATACAACGATATTTCCCCTCTTTTACAACCGGTGATTCGCCACACATTATAAAGATAAGCCGCGTGCGTTAATTCGCGAATGAAAAAATTTTTTCTTCCCGCCCCTCGATGCGGTGAAATTCGCGAATTGTCGCGGATTTTCTCATGCGGTCGCGGCGGCGGCGGCGGCGGCGGCGGCGGGGAAAACGGGCATTATTTTTTAATCTCCCAATTAAAAAAGATCCGTGATTACCCAGCCCCGATTACCGTTCTCCACCTCGGGGTCTTCAAATTGCCTCAAACCAGTCCGCATGCACTAATGACATGGCCGCTGCTTTCGCCACCCAAGTTCAATTTTTGCGGTATCGTTGCCCCCAGTCATTTCCTTTCCAACTTTCCGCTGCTCATCCTCGTTCCTTAATTTTTATACATTGCATCGTGCGAATGCGATCTTTTTCAACTTTTTCAACTTTATCGTATTCTTCTTTTTTCTTTCCCTACATTAATTTTGTCATCACGTACATCCGGGTTTTTTTGCATTCATTGAAATGCGAAGACTTAAATGATAAGGTCGTAGATGCGATTTATGTTGTTCGTATTTGCTTTTTGGAAATCGGACGTATGACAGTAACGTCTGAATAAATGAATAAGTAACTCGTGACCGCTTCGAAGAAGCTGGTTAAACTTGTGCGAATTTAGAATACCGGGTTTCTAGGTTGGGTGAAATTTTTCATTCTTTCTTTTCTTCTTTTTTTTTTTTTGCTTCTTTTATTCTGTATTTTCCCTTCTTTTTTTTATATTTTTGTTTTCTCCACTTACTGCGTATGTATTTCGATCTGTCTTCTACATAATCATACGGAAGAGATTTATATCAACGAGAAGTACATATTCGAACGAGATTGTTTGTGAAAATTTTTAGGATTTATAGCATCATTATTTATTACACATCTACACGTGAACTTGTTGTTACATTAATAATTGTCAGTGTATATGATTTTGATCATCTGGTGCTACACTATGAAGAGGAATTGTCAATGCTGTTTCTCAAACGCTTATGGAACGTACAGTCAAGTTAAAAATTTGTTAAAACAAAAATAGTTGAAAATGGGTTCGCGCGATCTGAAAAACATTTTCGAACTCCAAATTTGGACTGCAGTAAAAATCCATGTATCGTTTGTGCGATTTTAACACGAAGTGCGTAATTTTTTTCACGAATAAAGTCTCTTTCAAAATCGGTTCAGACAAATTTCTCTTTTCAAGTTTGCCAGTTGGTAAAAAATATACGACATGTGTAAAATCGTTGTAATTATTTACCGGTGATAAACTTTCGATTCAGCCAGAAATGCAATGCTTCCATTTAAAATCCGAATCGTACGATTCGTAGAGAATTAATCTACGAATACAATGCGCTATTGTTTATCAAAATTGGACGAGCAATATGGATCTTCGGTTAAAAAAAAACAAAAAAAAAAAAACAGTAGACTGATGATGTTATTTCTATAGTAAGTACTTCCTCAGTGTCTTCATACTTTTTTTTTTTCTATTACACACATCAGGAAGATTTTTTCAACTCGACGTAACAACAATTCAGCTTCACAGTGACACTTTGCGATCGTTTTTTGTTCCCTCCATAAACGCGTACTCGTTGCAAAAAATTATTGCCCCAAGTGTACGCCCGATTACACATGGGACGAGCCATTTTTCATGTGGTAGTCGAGAGGAGAATATGATCATTAATCAAGCGATAATTGGCAGACTGTCAATTTTCGTATTCGTGGATCGGTGGTGGTTTTTATTTTTTTTTTTTCTTCTTCTTCTTTATTTTAGTTCGTTTTTTTTTTTTTTTAATCATATACTCAGAACGTTTAAAACGAATTAACCTGCATCATGAAGACGATTTTTAGTAATTTTACCAAGCAATTTGAATTATGGAGATTTTTCTTCTTTCCCGTGAACATGGAATTTTGTTCCAGACGAAGACGCCCATAGAAAAAAAAAAAGCAAATAAAAAAAAACAAAAAAAAAAAAACGAACAACAAAAAGTGAAAAATAAGAGAAAAAGGAGAGGAAATAGACGGTTTTAATGACCCCAGCAGCTGACGATCGTGCGGCGTTTTTGACCGCAGCTCGTTAGGAGGGTAATAGATCACCACGGGTGAGAGCAGGTCTTCCGCGTGACCTTGAAAGGCCGACTCTCCTGCAAGCTCGGCGGGTAGAGAAGGAACGGGCGGGTCGTCGAGACGACAAGGTTCTCATGGACGTGTGTCGAGAGGTGTGCCGAGCTGCCGAGCTGCCGGTGTAGACGAGACACGACGCGACGCCACCGTCACCGCCACGCCTCGTTGCTCCAGTTTCGCTCTTTCTTCTCTCGGCCTCTCGCTTCGTCGTGGCGTTCGTTCCCCAGGGCGATAAGTGTACTTATTCCGTGACTCGCGATGCTCTAGCAACCTTAAGAGCCGCTGCCTACTACTGGGTTTCAGATCCGAATCAGACTCGTCAAGATGGCGCCGACATGGTCGATCAGATGATCGTTTTTAGCGAATAAGGCGACTTCCGCTGCGCGGAAAACGCCGTGCAAACTGCCAGGAGGTTATTTCGATACCCTGAGTCGATCTGCGGTGAAAAATACGAAGAAAAACGAAGTTTATTTTTAAATATGGAAGACGCAGATTCCGCCGCTAGGTGGCGATTGATTGGCATGAGGCGAGTTTTTAGGTTACCACCAAACGTAGTAAGGCAATAGACTTTTTATTCGGCACTCAACTGTTCGCAAGTTCGAAATGGTGTCTGCTGTACGATTTGGTTAATCTATCTTTGAGAAAAAAAAAAAAAAAACTTGCCTGCTCTGTCGGTAAAATCGTGAAACAAAAGGAACTGTTTGCAGATCCTAATCGAGATACACATCAAGCATCAAGCGCTGTTTCAGAACATGCGAATTGTTGAATGGTGAGTAAACGAGGGTCTGCTTCGTTTCTACGTCCGATTCACGAAAGTATATCATCGCCTTAAGCCCCGAGGAGTCTCTCGCTATCGAATTGCTCGCTTTTCCGCGGCTAGTAGCCGCGCAACTCGCTTTGCGACTCGGCCGCGTTTAAACGAATGCCCTCGCGTTTTCATTGATGACTATGACTGCATGTGACTCGGTCTCTTCTACAGATAAGCGAAACTCGGTTAGGCGCCTCTTGTTGCGCAGGATGTGCGCATAGAACGATCGGCACGCGACTCGGCAGGTTGGTACGACTTACTATACGGTTGTAATAATTGCCGGTGCCTCGAGCGATGAGTTATTATTGCGTATACTGATATAAACTATCCTTGGGTGTAAACCACGTGCATAAACAGGCATTTTATTGTTCGCCGGTGAAATTATGAAAAAAAGATGAAAAGAAAGAAAGAAAGAAGAAAAGATCTTTAGAAGCGGTTAGTTTCGATGTTGTTTTTCTCGTTCACCTGTACGCAAGTTGCAAACTTGTATTTTCGTGTTTTACGGTAGTTTTGACATTTTTTTGGACGTGTTTTTTCGGGACACTTTTTTTTAAATCTCTTTTTTTCCAATTACACATGATCCTAGATTCCTTGGAGTCGACTTGCTTAATTCATTCATATAAATTAACTTAATGACTTGTCATTTTGACAATTTAATATCCTGACCTTTTGCAACGCCTACATGCATATTATAAAGAAACCCAGACATCGAAACGTTTAAGCAGTCGCGTCTGCTTAACGGCGAAAAAAATTATTAACCGTTATGGTTATTCTTGTTTTTATTATTTTATGCAGTTATAATTATACGTAAGCGTTGGCCAGATGAGAATTGATTATTGCACGAAACAAAATAGCTTATCCGTTGCTTAGTAGGTATTTCAGATAATTTTAGCAATTTTTTAAACTGACGCACAACCTGCCATACTTCAAACATACGAATTTACAATCCTTTTCAATCCTCTTCTTTGTGAAAATTTTTCGACAATTCTCTATCGTCTCCATTCTGTTTTTTTTTTTTTTTTTTTTTTTAAATTTCAAATCTGCGTTATTCGATTGTTAGAATATCTCTGAACCTGTATAGGAATAAAAAAAAATTGCATCTCACGACGAAAAAACCCTAATTACGTGAAAAAATTCATTCGTCGTCTATTCATGAGCTTCTTACTTTTTTTCATCTAAAATTCTCATCATGCCTGACATTTCTAAGACGAATTAAAATTTTTTTAACCATGGTCAATCATGTTATACGTGGACAGTTTTAATTGAACATTGCTAAAATTTATCTAAGTGTAATAAACATTCATCCAAAAATGTAAATATACGTTATACGTGGGCAGTTTTGATTGAAATTTACAAAAATTTATCTAAGTATAATAAATGATGATCCAAAAGTGTAAATAGATATCTATAATTCAATTCTTGAAATTTAATTTCTATGCAAAAAATCGGACTTTGATTTGTGAATTTTGCATAACAGGAATGCAAATTGCGCGTGACAACTAAACCGTAAAATTGCCCGGCTGTGTATGACTTCGGAAACGTTCCCGATCAGTAATCGGAAGGAGATTTATTGCGCTTTGGATACCTTGTAGGTATTCGATGAGCGTGCAATGAACGATGCTTGATCGCCATCTAATCAGGCGTTCGATCTTCTTCTAATCTCTGCCGTTCTCGCCTTTTCTCGTCGGCTGCCTTTTTTTACTTCGCATGTTAATAATTCTCTCCGTGATCGTACTGTACAAACGCACTCGGGAATGAGAATGAGATAATCGTGTTCAACGAGGCGCCTTTATTATTACACAGATTTCTACAAACGGTCGCGCCCAAAATTACGCCGGATTACGCTCGTTTAAATATTTACTGATAGTCTTCCGTCTATTTCGTCTATTTTATCTGATCGCGGCGTTTTTATCGCTATACTATACTATGGATGGTTGTTGAAACATTTTTATACGTCGCATCGAGTTTTTAAATATTTTTTCAGATTTTTCGAAACCATTTTAAGATTTGCAATTTGTTTTTATCAGCAAAATGGAGAATGAGAAAAAAATTTTTTGCGAACAATCTGAAATAATTTTCAAAAATCCAATGCGGCATATAAAAATGTTTTGAAGAAGCTTGAAAACAGTAAAAAGGGAAAATTGGCCGACTTTGGGTCCAAGCTAAAAAATTTTGACATCTGACGTAGAATTTTTCAGAATTTTTTCATATTTTCAATTTTAATCGGTCGATAAAATCGTTTCTAATAATTGTAGGAAATTCAAATTGAGTTGAAAAAAAACTGAGGACCTTTCAAAGTGAAAACAATCATAAAAAAAAAAAAAATTGCGTGCAAGTGTGAGAGGTCAAGGGTAAAACCCAGTTCGAATTGGCGTGGAATGCCTCGTATATATTTGATATTTTCCGATACAGGGGAAAAATGCTGTTATAACAGATAATCGAAGTTCGTTCAGCGCGTTCTGAGGTATTTCAACGCCTTCAACATGACGTAGATTTATCCGTTGCATAATTGAGGGCAATTCAGGGATGAGGGAAAAACTTAGCGAGTCATAAAAGCGGTTTTTGCTGCTAGATGGTAGAAGCGTGTGGATAATAAACCGTCTATTAATCTGCGATCGTCTCTCTCGTTTTACTGTTTGACAATAATTAACCAACGATAATCATTACTCGACGATGAAACGTGACGCGGAATATTACGATGGAATAATTATACTTTGTGAAAAAACTTTCTTACACCTTCCCCATCATCATTATTATTATTATTATTATTATTATCCTCATTTTTATCGTTGTACGATATACAATTCTATTATCTATGCACTGCAGTTTCGTAGAATGAAACCCTCGTAGAATCTAAACAAAAAGAATCGATAAATTGAATGTATAAAATTAATTTTTTTTTATTTCTGCATGTCAAAAGCGAGGAAGTTCCATGGGCGTGGATTTCGAACATTGTTTGAATATCGAATTCATATTTTATATTGACAAAAACGAGAGGAAAGATACGGTAAAGAGGAAACAGCTGTAGTTTAACCATCGGGAGTAGAAAGTTGAAAAAAAGAAAGAAGAAAAAACGAACTCGCGTTAATCGAAAAGATTGAAAAGTTTTTCTGTATTTTTATGTGCATTGAATGTAAATAATTGGTTTTTTTTATTTAAAACTCATTTTTTCATAGCATCGATTTGAATCCCATATTTTTTCGCGGTTTACCGCTTTTCTTCGATCTCGTTCCTTATGCTTTTTTTTTTCTTTTTTTTTTTAAATTTATTTCCTTCTTATTCGCGATGCTTGAAGTGAAATTGAATGGAATCGAGGGCATCTCATCCGGATAACCGGACGTTGCCCCAGATGTAAGCTGTAGGCATGGATTATAAGCGATGACCGGTTTGCATTGCGGCCTCGTCGCGTTTTATTTAATTGCTGCTTGTACTTCCTAGACTCAGAGAGCGTTATATTATAATATAAGTGTACACGGTGTTACCTTGTACTCTACAATATATATATATATATATATATATATATATATATATTCATATATATATATGAATACACATGGTGGGTACGTGAAATCATACAAATTACCTTTTTTTCTTTAGACACTCGATGAAAATAATACGAATTAGAGTTTTACGTTCGATACTGTACGAGATGAATTAGAGAGAAATCCTTTACCTTCTTAAAACAAGCCGCCATTAACTTGATTACACCGTGCCAGATATGCACTGTGATTATTGTCTATAATGAATGCAATTATCAAAATGACACCCGACGATGTGAAATTTGATGTCTGAAGAAAACGCGATATTATTAAGATGTTTTTTTTTTTTTTTTTTTTTTTTTTATATCTCTTCTCGTCATTCACAGGAGAAACTGAAATGTTTCAATAGGTGTGTCTTCTTAAATGATTTAACGGTACAAATATCACGTACCTACTGTATATATGAGAAGAAGAATTAGAATTAAATCGAGAAAAAAAGAAGAAAACAAAAAAACGTAAAAAAAAAAAAAAAAAAAAAAAAAAAAATTGAACACAGTTAGTCATTACTTTCGCATATGAATGCTGGACGAGAAAGTGAATAGCCATCAATTATACGGTAAGTAATCGGTGTTAGAAATTAGTCTTCACCTGCTTTGTGAATCCATGTACCTACCTACGTGTCACGTTTCTTACAGGCGGTAAACACGGGAGTACTAATTATTAATTAGATAATAAAAATGATTATAGACACGGAATGACGTCAAGTAAACCTCTCTTCGCAATTATCATACTTGTATTACTACAGACGTGTAACACGAATTCATTTGTCCTGCCTATATCACGCGAGCCGCAAGCGGATGTTCGGATGATTGATGCTCAGCCTGTGTATCACTCACGTCTCACCTTTTTCGCCTCTGCTTACCTACTCTTCTAGGAGTTATAGGAGTTCTAGGTGTAGCTTAGCAGCCTTTCACGGTCAACTAGGAAGTCGTCAATCAAGGTGGCAGCTTCGGTTATTCCTAGATAACCGAACCGATCAATCGCCTCGCCTTTTCGTTCTCGATATTCAGGATATCGAATCTATTGTCAAAACTGAGATCGATGATCTCTACTTGACGCGTACGATGTTTTTTAGACATTTAAATTGTGAGATTTTTGCAGTGTTTTATTTTTATTTTTAATTTTAATTACTGGATTCAATTCATCTGAACACTTTAATCTCGTCACAGAGATTACGAGGTTGTAAAAGATAACGTGAGATTGAGAAGAAATTTAGAGGTATAATCATTTTTACAAGGGTTTACAATCATTCCAAAAGTTTTAGGGCTTTAAAGAGATCGTAAATGATTACAAAGATATAATCAAGGGTTTCAAGAATTTCAAGAATTACGAAGACAGTGTAAAAATATTAATTAGAGGGGCTTACAAGTATTACAATCGACTAAGAAGATTATCAAGAGTTTCAGGAATCTTGAAAATTACAAAAACAGTGCAAAAGAAAAAAAATTACAAGGATTATCACTCAAGGATTGCAAGACAAAATGAATAATATAAAACTATAAGTGATTTTAAAGTTAACAAGTAATTAAAAACATGTTTTTCTTTTATCGTTTTGTATTTTGATAGAGAAATAAATTTGGCATTAATATCGGAGAGAGAGAAAAAAAAAAAAAAAATGCCGACCTTTAAGGAGGGGAAAAAAAATTAAAAATAATAATTGACGAAAGAACAAAACATAATTTTGATAATTGTACGTAGTTTTTCAACAGCTCAACTTTACTTCACGATATTGACACAGATACAATCTTGAACTTGCCAATTCTCGGTTCACCAGGTTGGCAAACATTCTTATTGCTACATTGCGTGTGCAGGTATATTCTGCAATAATAAATTATTGGAACGGTAAATCGTGGAGCGGTTAATGTGTCTGGTTGAGTCATTAATATCGCATCAACACCCTTTCGTTATGCAGGGCCGAAGATTTTATCATCGAGGGTCGAGAGGTCGTTGGTACATCGGCACTGATCGTCTCGATTCTGCGACGCGAATGCAAATTTCCAACTTTATTTATGCTCGAGAAATTTACCAGAATTTTGAAAAAAAATCTGTATTTTATTACTTGGGATAATTCTTTGTGTAATTTGATCTTCAATAAGAATATTCAAATGTCAGAAGATTATCGATGGCGATTTTAACCTCTTGTTAAAACCGAAATGTACAATTGTTGCCACAAAAATCACCACAAAAAATTAACAATTCGAATGAATTTGCGTTAAATTGTCTCTTTGAAATTTATTCAACGAACCAAATTTCCACTTTCGTATCTGTAACTTACACATTTTTTAGAGCAGATTTGTAATTCAAAATCGTACCAGGTAATGTGTTGTTTTTTTTTTTTTTTTCCTTTCTTTCCAAAGTTCGACTTTTACCGCGAACAAAAATTGTATTGCGGGCGTAAATTGTTACAAAGAGAACGAAATAAAAATGTGTATCAGAATGCGCGAGAATTCTCGAAGAGTTTTTTGAGGCAGTAAAATTTAGCTCACGAGCTGCGTGTATGCAGTAAAATATTTATTTAACATAAAATTGAGCAAGAAAAATGTGGAACGACGATTTTCTATCCCATTAGCGTACTTTTGTGTGGTTTGCCATCCTATTTCCTTTGCGATATACTTGCAAGTTTTTACACACACTCGTCAAATTGAACGGATAATGCAAAATACATTTTTGCGGGGCGTAAAGAAAAAGAAAAAAGAATCGAGAAAAAATTATCCGATTTTTATCAATATAACCGGTAAACAAGAAGATTAAAAATTTATGCGAATTTTTTTTTTGTTATTCTCAATTCAAACTTGAATAAGTAATAACTAAACTAAAGCGGTAAACATTAATTCAAGAGTAATTATAACGCGATAGGTAAAATTAGAAATGAGAATTCAAACATCTAAAAAACAAAAAGCAATAACAGCAAGAGGAAAAAAATTGTAAGAAATTGAAAATTCACCGTTAAATTTTGCTCGCGTCGTTTTAACGATTGCATAAATAAGTTCTGGGCCCCACGTTTTACGGAGTGCTTGAAGTACGATAGGAGGTTGAACTCCTCTAAAAGAGGGTGAGGGTCTTTAATTAAAGCGTATGGTTGAATTTAATTATCATTAATGTAACTGGATTTGAGGCTGGCTTATATGTACGCTAGTGTGATAATTACGTTGGGTTATAATATAGAGCCGTAAAGATCGTTATGTGGCCCATAACATCGTCACCTTCGTTCCGAAACGGTCGAGAGGCACGCGCGCCGTTATTTAAAAACGCCTTGCAAAACTTCGTAGAGATTTATTCTCTCTTTCTCTTTCTCTTTCTCTCTCTCTCTCTCTGTTGCAGTGTTAAATTTTTTACATTTAGTTATAACCCGTCTTCAAATTTAAATATATACTTGACTGACACGCATGACGCTTAAGATTATTATTTTGTACTTGAATGAATACAATATCGACGGGGATAAAATTGAAGCATAAAAAATCAGGATATACTTATGAGGATAAATCCAGAGATTGAAATAACGTGCAGAATAATGATAATGATTACGGAAATAAAATGACAAGTGTAGCTTGTTTTTTTTTTTCTATATATATATTAGGGTGGCGCAAAAAAACGACTATTTTTTTTCTTTTTGAGTCTCGTGTGACAAAATGTTAGTTTTTGATGTTTTAAGAGCCCACTCCAAAGGGAAGTTCAAAAAAAAATTTTTTAGAGGTCGCTCCACATTTTTTCAAATGTCAAAAATCGTCAAAAATTAAATTAAAAAAATTATATTTTCAGTATTTTGTTTGATTTTTAATTCATGTCGTGGTGTATTGGTTATCGATTCTTTCTGACTAAATTGAAGAAAAAAAATGTATGAAATTTTAATATGAATATTAAAAGGTCGCTCGAAAAGATTTAAAGAAATGCACCAAAAAATTTACAAAAAATTATGAGCGACCTTTCAAAATTCAAATTTTGAACCGAAACTTTTGGAAACTTATTTTTTTTTTTGTTTATAAAATTATACCGCAACGAGAAAGAAATTAAAAAAAAAAAATTGATTTTTGACGATTTCTGACGTTTTAAAAAATGCGGAGCGATCTCTTAAAAATTTATTTTTGAACTGTCCTTTGGAGTGGGCTCCTAAAATATCAAAAACTAACATTTTGTCACACGAGACTCAAAAAAAAAAAAAGAAAACAGTCGGTTTTTTTACGCCACCCTCATATATATATATTAACTATTCTTAACTATTATCTAATAACTATTAAAGACTAAAACAACTTGTTTCGAAGACTTGTTACAAACTTGGTTCGCAGGCGGATGGTTTTAAAAAAGAAAGTAATTAAATAAACGAATAACAACAATTTCGCTGCAGCGTTTTTGACCTCTGTGTAAATACAGTGACTGACTTTACCGACATCTTCCGACTCGTCGATAATTATTAATCATACTGTACTGTACACACTTATTCATTACACCCAGCATACTTATAACCGTGTATAAAATCACAAGTCCTGTATAATTATATATACCGAAGCGGCAAGTGCATCAGAGCCCGTGAAAGAGATTGAGTAATAAAATGATGCAAAAAACTTGTTTAATTAAAACGATTAAGTGACGAACCACACGGATTTTACGATCGGGAGCATTCGATACTCACGCAGACAAAATTATACATCCGAATCTTCTGTTCAAGTAGGAAATAAAAATCTCTTCGCTACAGTCATAATCGATTACAATACAAATGTATGAAAAAAAAAAAAAAAATCAGACAAGTTTAGCACTACTGTGATGTCTATGATTTCTTTAGAAATGATTTAGAGAAAAGTTTAAGAAACAAATTATACAACATTTTGTAAATTCGTTTACAAAATTTCATATCCACTTCACACTTGCAGCTGTATATTAAATATTAATTATACACGCACGTGCGGTTTTTCCACGTTCTCGGCACACCCGTGACCGTGTTTCATATTAATTGACGCGTAATTTTCTGCTCGTAATATCTTTTCCTCTTTCTTTCGTTACGCAATATCGTGTACTATTATACCCTCGGTATATATAACGAGCATGAAAGGCGAAAGGCACGCGCTGCAGCTCATCGTAATCTCGATCAGTTGGTTTGATAGAAGCATTCCACCGACCCACGACTCGTCCGGTATACCTACATCTATTAGCATATCCGGTTGCCGTTTCTTCCTGTTATCCCTCTATCCCTCCATTCTTCTTGTTCTATTCTTTTCCTTTTATTTTTTATTCGTAGGGCTTCGCGCGCTTTCTTCTTCTTCTTCCGTTTTTTTTTTTTAGTTTTGTTCTTCCTTCAACAACCATCGTAAGATTCGTCAAGATAGACTTTATTGCACGTACGAACACTCGTTCGTTTTGTTTTTGCTCGTTTGACTGTTCCCTTTTTTTTTCTTTTTTTTTTTTTTTTTTCTTTTGCTAATTATTGTTCTTTTTTCTAAGACTTGCATTGAACTTTTTTCGATTCAACGAGTTTTCAGATCAATTAGAATGGCAATCCATACACTGATGATTCGATTTATATTATTTATCGTTTTACGAGTTTATGAAAAGAAAATGTTTTTTTTTTTTTTTTTTTTTTCTTTAATAAAACTATTCTTTTTTAGGATCATATAAAAAAAAAAAAAAAAAAACGATAGCTTTTATACACGATATTCCCATTTTTTGGGACTTTCTTTCTTCGCTTTCGTTGAATCCACATCCAATCAGGCAAAAAGTTTCTGGTATTTCGATTCGCTTATTTTTTTTTTATAGAACTTGAAACAAGAAGTAAATGGAATCGAGGATTTAAAAAAGTTCAAAATTTAGCATCTTGAATATTGACTTAAGTATTTTATTTTTAGTCCATTTTCAACTTGTAATTTGTATGCAACAAGTTATAATCCCTCCAAGTTACAGTTTGTTACGAGAAGAAAAAAATTGAAACTGATATTCTTTAACGATCATAACCGAATTCGGAAAGGAAAGTTAATCGATTGTTCCATAAAAATACTGTGTAAAATTCTAGTATTGAAAATTTCACACATTTCTTTACCGTGTAATTATCTCCTGATTTTACAATACTGTAATATAATTTTACGTTTACGTTCAAGGATCATTCGTACGATGAGTAACTCTGATATGAAACGAGTATCTATTCCCGCTGCAGATTATATTGAAATAAATAGCTAACAATAAGTGGACGTAGAAAGACGTGTGTATCACGTACAATTTAATCCACCGTAGAGATCTTAACTCGGCATGAGAGGCAAGGTCTGTAAAATCTTCGGTTAAATCGTCGCATGTTAAACTGCAGTGAAACGAAAGTTGAATTAACATACTCGCGGTAGTTATCCAGTCGCCATCCCATCTGCATCGTCTGCTTGCCTGTATAAATTTCTTTTACGGGAAGAAGAAACTCGAACCTTTTTAAGTATCATGCATCATGTAGGTGCACCTATATCTACAGCCAAAACATACGTTAAAGATTTGAAATGTTTTCTATTTTTGATTATTTATTCATTAATTTTTTTATTTATTTACTTATTTTTTTTTTTTTTTTTTTGTCGAAATGTTCGTTTATTACCTACATGGCATGTATTTGGCACATTTTAGAATTTAGCTTTGTACAATTAACAACCATGAGCCGTGGCAAACGGTTCTCTTTAATTGCCTAGATTCTTATAGTTATTAGGCATAATCCATTATATCAACGAGATTTTTTTGATCATTAATCGAGTCTTTTACACTCGGTTATTCTTACGGCGAGAGTTCATTCGATTTATTCTATCTTTAATCGATAGTTGTGTGTTTGGTTTTTTCTTCTTTCAACGGATTATAAAGTGTAGACCGACACGGTATTGTTCGAAAGACATTTCAACGCTGCAACAACTTTTTTACCGAGTTATTATCGGTACCGGTAATTAACCGATTTCAGATTTAAAATTATACTCACTTGTTTGCGATGCGTGTGTGTGTGTGTAGGTACATGTATTGTACTATTAGCTCGTTTATCCCACAGATTGAAACGCTTCTTCTCTTTGGGCACGCTTTTGATGCTGTGAAGAAGCGATTCGTTGAATATTAACCAGCAACGATATTTTTTTTTTTTTTTTTTTTTTTACTTTCATTATAATTTATACCGCGATCTAAATTTTACGGAATAATATCAACGTTGCGAAAATCGTAAACAATTGAATTGTTATTCGACATATCTATGATCGTTTATGATTTTGGTTCAATAAACCAAACATTTTTACAAAACTAATATCGTCATAACATTCCTGAAATTTGAGATAATTTAAATGACATTTTACAGAATTTCGCCAGAAGTTTAATACATTTTTTTTAAGTTAATTTTTTGAATTAAAAGGAAAATAAAATCGTCGTTCGATTAATGAAAAAGATAATAAATATGTTGTTACGGTACTTTTCGCCTGTACTTTGGTAGATCTTTCCTCAATTCCGATTCGTATAATATAAGGGCGTCCTAATTATTATACAATGGTTTTAATTATTCAACGCGTGAGTAACCAGCTGGTCTTTGTTAATAAGCTCGAGTAACTCCGCTTTGTGTGCAAAAGTCGTGGCTGTTAGATGCATTATACATAGAATTAAGAGTTGGCCAATAAAGACGGAGGAATTAAAACTCAGAAATATTATATATATGTATATATGTATCTACGTATATATAAGGAGATTGACCGTCATGGCGCGTGCGCCCGGCACACCGAACACGGGTGTATAAATATTAATTAATTCGTCTATGATTACATTGTTCTTCGCTGCCAGGGAAGCCTTCACGCTTTAATGCCCAGTCTAAGACGTTATACACCGAGTGGGTGATTATTTAATTATAATAATGCCTCCGATCCTTAGACGGAAGCAAACGTGAACCCTGAAAATTGTAGAAGGGATGGATCTTCCAGCGTTGTTGTTAAAATTTGAATAAGAAATAAAGTTTATGCAACGTTTTCTTCTTTATGTTACACATTTTTATCGTCTTGTATAAGAGAAGAAATGCGATGAAAATAATCAAATCGAATTAATTGTTTATACAATTTGAAGCTAAATCAATTATCCAACTTGCTAAAATTGCAAAACGTGGATTGACTAAGTGATCGAATTTATTACAATCAATGCAACTCGAAGATCTCGTGTGCTGTAATTGAATCTCTACACGGAAAAAATAAAGTGAATAAAAATTTACAAAAGCAGGATAATTTTTACAAGGGATTACAATCATTTCAAAGGTTGCAAGGATTTACAAAGATTCCAAACGATTACCAAGATCATTAACAAGCTTCAAGAATTTCAAGGATCAGAAAGACAGTATAAAAATAGCGATTACAAGCTATAACAAACATTAGAAATTGATTACAAAGATTAAAAAGAGTTTCAAGTATTTCAAAAATAGTACGAAAAGAGATGACAAAGTTTACAAGTGATTACAAAAATAGTCCGGGTTTTCAAAGTTTTCAAGGATTAAGGGATCAAAAATGTTACAAGTGATCACAGAGATTATTATCACGAGTTTCAAAAATCTGGAAAATTACAAAGACAGTGTGAGAAAGAAAAAAAAAAAATCATACAGGGTAAAAAGTATGAAAAATAATGACGAAGTATATCGAGCGCTTCAGAAATTTCAGAAGTTTAAAAGTGATTAAAAAGGTTGCCTGCGGTTTAAACGTCTAAAAAAGATAGTACAATAGGACTGACTGTATATAATTTTCACGATATTACAACAGTAATTAACCGTTCGGCAAATGGTTGGAAGCCGATTTATTATCTTGGTGTGTTTCTCGAAAGTAAAAAGTGCGGCTCGAGCTACGGTATAAAAACGCTAGTATAACAATCAAGTTTATATTTAAAGAACTCAGGGAAACCGAGGCGAGTACCTACGTGCTATCAGCTACCGCGAAGCTCTGCGAGGCGGGAAATTCAAAGAAGCAAGTCGAACGGGTCTGCAGCACAGTAGCTTCGAGTCTGTGTCCGTTGGCTCGTTCTAATAAGCGGCTCCGTGTATAAACTTCCTGCTGCACCGCAGGATCGAGGAATTTCTTGCGTGTGTTAAGGCGCCCTTGTATCGCCTACCAGGAATCCTCCGAGTGCCGTATGGGTAAATGACTGCAAAACATAACCGCGGGTATAGAAAATCGCACGCATATAAATTTTAACGCCGTTTCACTTCGTGCAGCCTGATATTTGCGCGATTCAAAAGAGAAGGCCAGCAATTAATCTTTTTCATTTATCAGTTATTTAAAAATAAATATATAAATAAATAAATAAATTAATTAATGAATGAATGAATAAATTGAAGGATTGAATTAAAAAATTATACTTTTAACACATATTTGATAAATTTAGGTATAGATATACAGTCACGTCATTTCATCTATAATTATGTTCCTCTGCGTCTGGAAAATTTACGTCGAATAATGCGTGTAAATTTTTATTCTGTTTCTCGTGTGTTTTTTTTTATTTTCTTTTTTTTTTTTTTTTTTTTGGTCTCTACTTCCTTCCGGTTTCACCGCGTTTTCATTCTGCGTCGGGCTAAGAATGGACAGGAAAAAATAACGACCGGTAATATGAGTGGACGAAAAAATCAGAAGATAGGTGTAGAAAAAAGAGACTTGAAGAGACGTATACTTATGTGTAATATTATACTTGAGAATATTTGTTGCGTCATCCTGCGGTCACTGACACCGAACGGTTAGATTTTCAAAACCACATCATCGCCCTCTTATAGACGAGTTTAACACCAAATGCCAAATTATTATCGTTTGGATATTTAGTGCCATGACATGATCGTATATTCGTTCGAAGAAACATTTAACTATAAAATTTTTGTTTCAGAAAAAGACATTCCTCGTCATCGAATCTTGAGTGCATTTCTCACCGCGTATAATTCGGCCGTTCTAATTTTTTATTCGTCTTATCATTCTATTTATCTTATTATGCAAAGTTAGACTCGCTGATTGTCAGCGTCAAGTTATACGCAATTTTCTTCACCTTAGCATTTATGTATAATAAATAAAACAGGTAGCTGAGGCTTCAAACGCAAGTATTAACCACACACGCATCGTTACTTTTTAATGCATAGCATTGCATTGCGTTGCACGCGAGATGAAGCGATGAAAAGTCGATTATCACGCTGTGCAAGTCTCGCTAAGAAACGGATCTTCTTTAAATTTTTGGTGGTAGAAAATCTTACACGATACACTTTTTTTTTATATTAACGTCAAATTCAATTACTAGAAAGCACGAATACTACTACATTAGAATATACGAGCCAGTTTCGTTAATTTAGATAAAAAAAAAAAAAAAAAAATTTAATCACCATCGTTAATATGTTGCATTGAAATTTTTTATTTTCATTCGATTGGATTAGTTTCTGTGTGTAATTATACCCACATCAAATGAATTTCTGAACCGGTTTATTTCTCGAATGAAATTTAAAAAAATATTCCCGAATATACCGGAGAATTTTTGAACGACGATATTATAGTTAATTGACTCATTTATCGACGTTTTACTGCACATTTTTCACCAAACTGATTTCTTCTTGTCGATCGTTAATTTCAGAGTGTAGCGATGACCACTGAGCTAAAAATAATCGAACACGAATCGATTGATTCGTTAAAAATTAATCGATTAATCGATGACTTCGTATTTTTCTGAAACGGTGCTTTTGAAATTAAAATTTTGTAAATTTCAGTATACAGTCTTAATAGCGGAAAAGTTTTTTGACAATTTATACTTTCATCAAAAGTATTTTACAATTTCATGTGAAAATATTCATTCATCTTTCACTTATTATATCAAATAGGTACTTTAGTCAGTAAAACAATGATAATAATTAATACTTTAATCACATAAATTGATGTTGTATTGCCTCGTTAATGGAAGTAAAGAAGACAAGCCGATTGCAAGAAAAAATAATCGAATATACTCAATTTGTCGGGGAAATATGAATCGATTATTTTTGGGCAACAGCTTAAAAATATGAATTTCCATATGAGGAACGCGACAATTTACAACGATTACCTTGTTGTAACCTGCTTCGCCTTGTAAAGAAACGAATTACCATAAACATGTTTGCGCTGCGCACGAAACGCTCGCATATAATATTGTACGTTGCCGAGTAGGTGCGAACGATTATTCTCGTATTTCTGGTCAAACAACGTGCAGCAAGCAGACTAGCAGCAGCAGCAGCAGCAGCAGCAGCAGCTTGGATAATGGACCATTTTATAACCAGTGTATAATTTAAGACATCGTCGATGTGTTTACGCCTAAAAGCTCGACTGCTCTTACCTATTCCCGTTCTAAAAGCCTAGCTCCTCCCATTTCCCATTTCTTGATTTTTAATCTTTCTTTACTTTTTCGTTCCGCTCGTTTTTCCTGCACAACGAAGTCGTCATCCTCTGTTCAACTTCACTGCATACTTAAATCTCGTTTACATTACCACTTAGAACTCCTAGGAAATTAAATTCAAGCAATCGTTACGCGTTGCTTGTATGTACAGCGGATCCGATGCTTGAAAGAAGAAAGAAAAATGACAAAAAATGAAATGAAATGCAAAAAAAAAAACAAAAAAAAAACCGCGTTGTACCAAATAAGACGAGTAGAATTTCACTCGACTCGCTTTATCCTGTACACCGTTAGCGTCGTTACTGCATTGAATTATCCATTTATAATTAACCGTTTCTTGGATCTATATCACCGATTGGAATTTGAGGAGAAAATCACGCCGTTATATTGTTGAAGATTCTGCAGTGATAATCCTCTCTTCATGCGTGAAAAAACCGACGTTCCTGATTAGAAAGTATGCTATACTGCTGCAGCAGGAATTCATCCGATCGATGGAATTTGCGGTCTGTGGATAGATCGTCGGATTCCAATCCGCTATTCAACCGCAAATGAATTTCCCCCGGGAAACTGAGAGCGAATTGAATTTCGACGTTTGAAAATTGATGGGGAAATTTTTGAAAAAATTTAAAGAAACTCGATGAAAATCAACTCTTTCTATTAAATTTTTCTCGGAATATTTATACAAGTAATTTTACTGCAGAGTGCAGTCGCAAAACTGCATCGCATTCAAGTTGCGGCGATTATTCTCGATGGCACTTCGTTCCTCCGACGTTTCGAAAGCCTCAGCTGGTAGTCATTAATCAAAAAAAAAGATGCAACTGACCGATGAGAAATGGAAAATTTATTTACGGTTCTGTATCACGCAAGAATTAAGACGGACGACACACGGGCATGCGAATTCCAATTAACGGAAGCCCATAATTCGCTTCGGCTTTCAGACGCGAGTACAGTTTCTCGATTATACCCTTCCTGCGACAATTAAACACTAACAAAAAGAGAATCAACCTTCCCCCACCGAATATATAGCGTTTACAGTTGGTCAGAGGTATTTTTAAGTCCCCTGAACTTGTCGAATAATTAAGCGAGGATCAATTAGCGATTTCGAGTCGGTGGAATTAATTTATTCCAATACACCTGAGTGGGTTTTTTTTCTTTCTTTCTTTCTGTTTTTTTTTTACTTTTTATCTTTGCCAATCCAGGCGAAACCGTGCGAAATCTTTTTCACGCGAATGACTATTAACTTCCGAAT
Organism: Diprion similis; assembly: GCF_021155765.1. NCBI lineage: Eukaryota > Metazoa > Arthropoda > Insecta > Hymenoptera > Diprionidae > Diprion > Diprion similis. The sequence goes on along the minus strand of NC_060106.1, from coordinate 19,139,513 downwards.
CTGGAATTCAAACCATAAAATTTAACCAGTTCCCCCTGCAGCTTCTGTAACTCCAGAATATCACGTAACTGAAATTCCAATTTAATCACATCCGATTTCTTCCCTCGACCACCGCGGAGGTGCGGTGGTTGGTTGGTTTTTTATTTTTTTTATTTTTTTTTTTTTTACGCTCGATGTGTATTCGGGAAGAAAAAGAAAACAAACGGATAAATAAAGAAGGTGATATGCGTAAACTAAAATCTTAGAATACATACGGAAGAGATAATATTTCCGACACCGTCTACATTAGTCAATAAGAATTTTGAGTCTGGATTCTGGATGTAAAATTTTGACTTCTTCCACGCAACTGATGAAAAAAAAAAATAGTTTTATAGAAATTAGAACGATATTTTGGATTTAAAGAAAAATTACCTCTTTTCTCAAACATTTATTTTGAATAACAATTAATCAACTTTTTTTTGCTAGTTTAAATCACATCTATTATAAAATTATAATTAATTAATAAACTAGAAATGTAAAGAAATTGCTAAACAAAATTCAAAACAAGAATGTTTTTCGTACTTCTTCTACGTTCATATCGACTTTCTCGTATCGAACTCCAAACTTAATCTCCCATCGTGCTCTCACAATACTGCTTGTGATAACCGAGGTTCAAAATCCATCATATTTTGGTGAAAACATTTTCCTGGTCAACTAAAAACTTCAAGACTTATTTATGAAAGTCCAAAAGGACAAAAGAAATATTTATGAGTAATGAATATGAAGATTTTGGTTATCATTCGATGTATAAAATCAAAATTTATTTATTCATATATAAAAACAAAAAAAGAAGAAATGATTTTTTTACTTGATCGGATCGTCGTGCACACGGAGTAGAATATAAAAAGCGTGTTACGTTTGATGGAGGAACGCGGGGAGAATTTAAATCACGTATAAAGAAGAGTCGTAGGTCTAGCGATAGATACAAAAAAGAAAACCACGTCGAATGCATGTCGAGGAATAAATTTATGCGGAGGTTAATATCCATTCGCGGTCGCGATATATTTTATTAATGCACACCACACACGATCAACTGCAGTTATCCTGTGTGCAGCTGCATCGTATTATGCATACACATATATGTATATTGTACATGTATATTGTATACGTATACACACACGCACGAACAAGCGGAGCGGGGGGAGGAAAAATTGAAACATCGAATCGAGATTCTGCTCGGCACCATCCGCGGCCCTCGGTGACCTCTGACCTCGCATCGTCCTTCTTGCGTAATTTCCGAGGCAAGAATCGCGAATGCGCTAACCTTCAAAGAGAAAAGTCTGCATCGACTTCCTCCGAAGAACCTAAGCGAGAAGGTCACGTGCCGTTATTATTTTCTTGATGCAAAATCTAATGAAATTCTTCTTCTTCTTCTTCTTCTTCTTCCTCTTCTTCTTCTACGTTTGCAAAGGAGCTTTAGGTTCAATTCAACTTCGAATTGAGTACCTACGTTCGTCCTCATCCTTCTTCTTCCTCTTCATCTTCTTCTTCTTCTTCTTCTTCTACTTTTTCTCCTCCTCTTCTTCTTCTTCTTCGATCCGCCAAACCACAGGCGTCAGTCGAAGTATTTTATCTGCCGATTCATGCGTCGAGGAAATCGGCAAGCTTTGCTTCCCAAGCTAGCAGCCTGCAGACCCTCTGATGGTTCCTGATGAATTATCCTGCGCTGCAGGTTGCAGATTCTCCAACGGCTAACGTATGGCGTAATATAATACCGTTGAAATACCCATAGTGCACCACGCGCTCTTCGAAACCCCTGCGAGATGCCTTGCGTAGCGGCGATGTCGATGCCGTTTTTACAATCACTTATTCATGCTAACCTAACCATCCTTCTCTCCCTCCCTCGATATTTTCCACGCATGTCCCGATACCGTATGTCCAAAACCGATCTCATCGGCGCCTTAGGGTTAATTCGCTGAGAATTTTGGTCAATATTAACACCACTAAGCTGTTTGAAAAATTGATTTAAACATGAATATGACACGAATTTTTATAAGTTTTATATTTAATTTGCAATTTCCAGTGTGTTTGGTTTTTTTTTTTTTTTTATTTTTCTCTTCTCACTTAGTAATAAATTAAAAAATGGTTAAACAAAGCCGAAAAGTTTAATGAAACTGCTGAGACATTTTCTTTAGCTGACCATGTGTTAGTTACAGTGTATGCAAACAAGCATAGGTAGATCGGAATGCCGATGTTCCGACTAATTAAGGCTGATACTTTCCGTGACTTGTGAACGAAGTGCATAAAGTTGCAGAATGGAACGCACATCGATTGCCACGGTGAAGAAAATTTCCTCGGATCGTATACTAGAGCATTGCAGAAAATTACGAACCATCGGGCTACTCGCGCTTCAGAAAGTAACGTGTATTACACGGGTATAAGTGACGCGGAACATCGTTGCTACACTTTTTGCCGTTAAATGGATCAACATTCGTGCGAGTTTTATACCTACATACCAGAAAAAGACGGTCTGAAACAAATTCAAGAAAAGATTTCGATACTTAGACATCCCGGGCTCGGATAATCAGCCGCAATTCCCTGCCCCTGGGTTCACCCATCATTACATCCATCCGATTTCTGATCTGCTTTAAAAAACGTCTAGTTCCAGTTCGAGTAGCCGAAGTACTGTTGTAATAAAAAATGCTGGAGTTTTAAGAACTATGCAAGTACATTGAGTCATTAAGGTGGAATATTCAAACCAGGCAGAATATAGACGTTGCAGTTCCTGATGAATTACACACCTGAGACGATCGGCACTTTCAGTGCGTGACGAAAAATCAGGACAATTATCTTAGGTGCTCAAGAGGTCTGGATTGAAACGACGTATCGCGTCTGACATGCTCGTTAAATCGCGCGGGGTTGGCGGTTCACACGAGGTTGGTCAAAGGGTTTTTTCTCTTTTTCATCCTTTGCCATTATGATGATTATTCTGAGGCTTGTGAGAACCGTGCTGGGGAGAATCGTTAACAGGGCGAGTATCTCGGATGTAACATTATAACCGGTACTTTAGGGACGGAGCGTCGAGAGAGGCTTTTCAGATCGCATTATAAAGTATGTAGAACCTGCACCGTTCGGTGCCAAGGCTTCTCTCCTCTCCTCTCATCTCATCTCATCTCTGGTCCTCTCGTGTCCTCGAGGAGCTGGACGAAGACGTGAAGCAGAGTCAATTCCGTGGCGACTCGAGCTGCGAGGGACCTCCGGCTTTGCTTGTTTATTCATTCCATCGGCCATTCCCTCGTCTTGTACGCAGTACTCGAGGGCAATCAGCACGAGCTTAGTTGAAGATGATGGACGAATATCAAGCTTTGGAATCGTCCGATTTAGTTATTTACTCGAATATAAGTATATATTCCCGGTATTGCATGAACGACTGAAACTGCCGACAGTAATCCGGTCAACTTTACGACTCGATGAAAGTTTGATTCAATCCTGCTGATTTCTCAATCATGAAAAGCTGACGCGCGGTTCGAGATCCTTTGCTTCGTTATTTCTGTCTGATCGTAAAAAAAAAAAAATTATTCAAGCCTCAACGAAATTGTCCTTAAGCCCAAATCAGGCTCGTGAAAAGCTCGGAACCGATTTCTGTCACTCCCAGTCACTCTTGAGCTGCACTTCAAAGAGCCGGTAGACATTTCGAGAAAGAAGGTCCGACACAAATTGTACTGAAGTGGACATGGGTTGAAACGATCGCGAAAGATCTTATATTCAAATAAAAAATGAACGAAGTTACATAGTTTCAAATAAATACTCACGTCCGTCTGCACAGTCTTTGTTGACTGAACTCAAGTACTCGGTGGACACATGTCACCAAGATCCTCAGTCGACTAGAGGAAGGGTTTTTCCCCCTGTTTGCTGATGTTCCATCATCTCCAAGGTAGGTTGGACTTTCGACACGTTGATACTTTAGAAGCTGAGTCAAGGCTGCAAGTTGCTTCTGATGCGTAGACTAGGTGGAAATTCAAGGGTCTGACCATCCGTTCAGGTCTCTTCTGGACTTCCCATCTCGGATGGAAATTGATGTCCAGATCCATGTGTACATCGTGCGAGGTAGGTTTAATGGCTTCGGTTGGATCAAGCAGGTGACACAATTTGGAACCGTAGTGTACTTGTAAGTCAAGTAGACATTAAAGATTCAAGACTCTGTTTACACACAAGGCCACTTGATCGGTAAATTTTTCATGAAGTCATCAACCTACGCCTCATCTTACATTCATATATTTCAGGATATTAACAAGCAAAAAAGAGTAAAAGGAAAAAAAAATGAGAATACGAAGAACATCGTTTTAACAGTGTTTGGAATCTTTTCGAAACCACAAAACCATTTTGCGGATCGAACTGTCACTTGGTTACATTAAATTCGAGATGGTTGTATCTTCCAGCTGGAAACAGACTGATCCTCCAATTTTGGACTGTGAATAAGCGTGACGACAGTGCGTACAAGGAAGAGATCCGGAGATCGGTGATCAAAGAAAGGAAGATAGGCAGCTGGGCAAGTCGGACTGTAACCAAGTGTCTGTGTAATAATCGTTGGCTGCCGCAGAGGCACGCGCTACGCGTGCCGACACGCGCGGCACGCAGGATTAAACGCAATGTTCTCTCTTTATCTGTTTCTTTCTATCTTGGCCGGTTCCATGAACAAAAAATAAATGAAGCAAAAAAAGATAGAAACAAAGTGAAATAAAAACTGAGACAAAAAAACAAACAACCGGCTTAGTGTACCTAGCTCGAATGGAACTCGACGACAGCTCTAAGCTGGTGAGGCTTGTCACCGAAGCTTGAAAAGGAAACTCTCTTGGTACCGGCAATCGTTCTACGAATGGAAGCTGCTTGGTTCGAGTCGAGAAGACATATTTGCCGTCGAAGAAGTGGATGAGAAAGGAACAGGAAGAATCGATTTTACCCATTGGTTAACGATTTGCGATGCATATAATTATTTACGATATGGTGTCCAAATACTGAACACAAACGATTTCATAGAAGGAAGAAGTACTTACGCTCAGTAATGACTCGTGGATTGAGAGTTTGCGTTTTATAAGTAGTTGTTAAGTTAGGATCGTATTCGACGCGATCACGCCGAAGGTATTCAACGTCGTTGTTTACGATCTACGGAGAGAATCGTAAAACGTTCCTCGATCGTCTCACCTGCGGCACGAAGTTAGAGGTTCCTGAATTCATCTGGTGTAACGTTAATGGGTCTGGGGCATCGACACATGTGTTTATAATTTAACGTCCCCGGATCACGATTTGGATTCAATTTACTCAAACATCGTCTTCGCGATCGAAATATTTTTTATCTCGCAGAGCAATTACAACCGCTGCTTGAAATTTATACCGATTTCACGAGTTACCGCTGTTGCTCACGATATATACCCACAGCTGTATAGGCAGTTAAGATTTTCGACTCAAATTTAACAACTTCATGTATCCAGCATCACCTGCGCGCTGGAATTCGTTCTTTGAGGATCAGGAGAGTTGAGAGAAAGACATCACCAACAACAACAACAATAAGCTGCAACGGAATAGTAGAATAGACAGTGTTACAGCTGCAGTATTGAGTCATCCATTATTACGCTCGACGTTAAGCTTATACCCAGTAGCAAATAGTCATAAAGACATGAGTGCTGGGTAACTGTATATTAGAGAACATTTTGCACCGATGATGACAAGTCGGAAACGCTCGGTAGAGAGGAATAAGTCAAATGTAAATGGCGCAGCATCAAGTTACGGTGATTTATCATAGACCAGATGTCTAAAGGGACGATTACCTGCCGATGACAGTGATTCTTGTACACTATGCGCTGGAAGAATGCCTAGACAAGTAAATTCTCGAAATTGGTGCTTCGCCTATCCATGCAGCAGTGCAAATGTTCGCGCAGAGATTATGCGTGGAAAATCAAATAGCGAAGACGGCGAGCAAACACATTTCACCGAAATATCAAGTTGCACACGGTGAAGCAACTCCTTAGGATTAGAGTCGGGTTGTAATATCGTTACACGTGGTGTGTACTGCTGTTGGACTCTCGACGACGTTCATGATCGGCTCGGCAGCCTCCACTCCATCCGCAGTATCAACACCATCCGTTGTCACGTACCCGTTTGTTGGTCGACGAGAAACGAACCTCTCTTCCTGATTTACGGTCCTGCCTTAGAAGACCAACGTCACCAGCTGACCGTACTCTAACCGTTCCTGTTCCTGGAGCCATACTGACGAATTCAGACACGCGACGGGGAACAAATATCAGCTAACCGTAACACTCGACCCTTGGCATCCGCTGACGTTATGACTTATCATTCCCATCAGGCATGCACCGTCGCGACCTCGAAGGACAAACCCGTTTTTGGACAAGTGTGGACGACCCAGTGGCGATGATCTCTTCTCTTTCAAATGTGGATGTGTTTCATCACTAGCTCGAATTAACTTGTGCTGAATAACGAAGAAGACATTTTTTAGATGTTTATACCATTTCCCCAGTGCGTAGGTACCGTTGAATGAACTGACTTGCCGAATTCATCCACCGTGAATGTTCCATGATTTATTGTTCTGTTTGGATTAATGTTCACATGATCGGAGAGACTAAAAGTTTTTGCGAACAGATACTGATCTTCACTTGTAGAATTTGAATTGACACCAGGTTGAAGTCATTGGAGAAGTTCTATTGAGGTACTCCTAGAACTCGTGGACGAAATGGTGAAATCCTTTCTCCGAAATTATTACCTCGGTTATATAAATATGTTTGTTGATCGTTATGAGGATGGAATGCGGTAACCCACTTGTAACACAGTGTAACTCAAGCGTGGGTGGTGGAAAAAGTGACGAAAAAACGAGATAGAAAAATCAGTAGCGACATAATGCTACACCTGAGACTGCAGGTCGAGGCTGCAGCAGGGAGTGTGGCAAGTCGTTGTAACATAAACGGAGAGGATAAGGAATGGTTAAATATTTGTCGGGTAAACTGAGCACATTTGTTTTCTCTCTTTCGAACGCAAATACGGAGAACGGCAAGCACCGACTGTCGAGGAATATTGTATCATGTGTACAGCGTTGTACGAATGTCATATATTGCTGAAAAGTTTCTGCGTTTATATCTGACACTCGCGATTATAGTAACGGGGAGCGTTGTGGGTTGTGGGTTGTGGGTTTGCTGTGTAGCAAAAGCAAACATCCTCTTCGGGGAGTAAAAAGTAAAAAAAAACTATGGCCGAGCAGCTCTAAAGCTACATTCGATCATCTTTGGGCCTTATAATGAGACGACGCTGACTCTCGTGGGGATAAAAGAGTTTCGACAATATTGGCACAGTATGAGAGGAAAAGAAAAACAAGCTCAGCAAAGCTTCACCTGGTGTAAAGAATTCCCCGATGTTTGAAGTGATTTTCACCTACCTTCTCCCACGTTTACGGTAGTTAAATATTCTCTACAGTGTCGCGAGTAGGTATGTATTCAAAGTAAAGAGGAAACATCTGTGACGAAGGAGAAGATTAAAGAGAAGCGGGAAGAGAAAGGGAAAAAATAACCATCTCAGAACAAATAGGACGTAGAAATTTACGCAATACTCGCTACGTGAAGCACGTGAAGTATAAAGTATTATTAATATTAGTTAAGGCGCCATTCAATTATCATCCCAGATATTACGGTGATCACTTACACCTGGGAGATTGAAGATTCTTAATAACATTTTTTTTTTTTTTTTATATCAGTTTTTCTGTGATACATTTTTATCAAACAGATTTTTGCGAGGATATCGAGCATAGATAATTTATCTTCTGTATAACGTAATGCAGGTACCCGTCAAAATACTGAAACTTTCGGTTAGTTCAAAGAAAAATGAAGTCAAGTGAAAGAAAAAAAAAAGCTATGCTATGCCGCAGGTTCATAAAAAAAATTTTCACGTCCAAAGTGAAGTATTTTTTATACGTAACGTATACGTATATGTGTTGTATATATCCGATGTGTTTTCCAACGGGGTGAAAGTATGATATAAGTTAAATATTTGGATGCCCTCCTGAGTGAATAAGATTCGATGATGTAGACCGATGCGTACATCTATCCTGAATTAACGGTGAACAGGAAGGTCGAGTGCGCATGCGTCAACATATGCAGAGATTTCGCAAGAGTTGAAGCGGCGCAGCGCATGCGACGAACTGCTGCCAACCTAATGTTTACACAGACGGTAGCGGCATGACGGGCGCCATCCAAGAGGTTAGAAAACCTTTCGTCAAGTAGGTTGGCAACAGTTCGTACCGCACGATGGGCTGCGATCATTCGTTTGAAGTCGATGCATTTGTTTACTCGTGTGCACTCGACCTTCCCCTATTCACCGTAAAATCATGATATACCGGCAAAGAGTTTGCTCAGATGAATCAATGGCAGCTGCATATATTATGTCTATTTATATTTAGTCTTTGTGTATACATACACCGATGTAGATGGAGTAAAGAGATTTGTTATATCAACTTATATTTATTTAGCTTGACTAAATATGGTGAAACGATCGTGTACTTTTGATTGAAAAAAATAAATTTGATCTATTATAGATGAGAAATAGCGAGGAAATAAGAAATTATCGTTGGTCAGATTGTAAGTAATTGTCGTTTTTCATATTAGAGAATCAATTTCGTTTGATTTATCTTGATATTTGAGATTTGCGACGAATTTACCTTAATGATCGTACTCACTTTTTTTTCAAAAATACAAATAATCTAAAGTTTTTGACGTTTCTTACCATGTGTCGAGACTGAATTTATGATCGCGAATTACGGAGAGTCTCGACTCCTCGACAAATTATTATAGACAGTCAATTCCCTCGGCGATGATATCTTATAGAAGGGCGTGTGTATGTGTATAATATACTCTATGTACTCATTTATCCATGTATATATGTATATATACCGGTATATCAGTACCTGAGGCGATCAGAGAAATCGATTCGATATTCGAGCAGCGTACGTGAAGCGAGAGCTTTAAATGCGGGGAAAAAGAAAGCGTAGAAAAGCTTGATTATAAAAAGCGTATCATCCTTGTCTCAAGAATCGAGGAAAATATTCTTCGATTTCTCATTTTATCTTGATTAAGTGTAAATGGTTTTTACATCACGTCTCGTGTCCGGAATTTTTTTCCACAATAATACAAAATTGTGCAAAAAAGTTATTTGAATATACTTCTAAAACAGGAAACGCTGAAAGAAATATGCAAAGATCGGATGACGAGGAATTTTTTTTATTTTTTTTTTTATAGTTTTCTGCGTAAATAAACTGTGCAATCAAAATGTTGGCGGGAGATTCTTTCAACGGTTAATGCTGCTGCATTTATGTAATGAAGATCTTTTCCCAATGTACAATTCTCCCTGGAGATCAGATATAATACTCTTAAAGTCGGCTTTAAAAGAGTAAAGGGTAACATTATTTATACGCGGCCACGTTGTGAAGACGATTGGAATAACCTGATCTGGAGATACAGACGCTGGACTGAAGACATCGGTATACCATAATAAAGGGGTCTTTAATCCCCGCTACAACCAGCGGTGAAAAAAATTCCTTCGGTAATTACGGTCTCGGGGAACGTAACCGAACTTTTATTAACCACGCGGTACCCACCCTATTGGCTTATGACGAAAAGGAAACAAGAAGTTGAAGTAAAAAGCTGAAAAATAAAATCGGTAAAAACCGTCGAGGATTCGAATGACGCAGGCGTTTTATTTATTGGCTATAATTGCAAGTCTGTTTTGTTTTGTTTATAATTGTAATAATGTAGGAAAGAAAAAACTTGAAGGGAATTATTTGAACCTCTGGATTTTAGTGCTTTCACAGGATTTTACCAGACTTCGTGTTACTTGATCGTGAAAAGGGAAATTTTTGATAACTCGAGGGTTTTCACACCGCGTGTAATTAAGGTTTATAAAACGTCATCGCAACACCCGGCTTCCGATAATTTCTCCCTCGCCTGCAGCGATCGTAAAGCTTCGAGCAATTTGGCGAGACATTCGATTCGCTGCAGAATTAAGTGCGATCATTAAGCGGCGATCGGTATCAGAAATTGGTCTAATTAATCGGTGCGAGCAACTGGAGCAACTTTTGGCGAGGAAGAATAAAGAAAGAAAAGGAGGAATAAAACTGGCGGAAGCCCAAGATGGTGGAATGATCGAAAGCTCTGTGTGTAACAAGTTTGGGATGTTTTTATTTTTCGAATTAGTGAAAACTAGCAGGAGCGAAAAATACGAAAATGAAAGAGATAGAAAAAAAGTCAGGGAATTGTGTACTCGAGACACAGAGGTGCTGAACGATACTGCAGGTCTGCAATGGCTGATATTTACTGATTTTCTTGGAATAATAAAGATATTTGCAAACTAATTAGAGCAAAGATCTTTTGTGAGCTGTGCAGGTTTTGAGAAACGATTTAACCGCGTGCACTGGCTAACGAGTGTAAAAATAAATAAGAAGAAATCGTTTAAAAAGTGTTAATGAAGTTTATTGACTCAGATTTAATTGCAATGATATTTAAATTAAAAAAGCCTAATCAATCAACAGTTTTCGTGTATACTTTTGTACATAATTTTTGATGCATGGTAGCCGATTGATTTTTTTATAATTGATAACTCTACAAAAACCGTGAAGATTCGGCTAAAAATTCTTTGATAAATCATACCTAGATAAATTAATTGTGACTAATGGCTGAGAATTAATCGGCCGTTTTGTGCACCAAATGTGTGCACATATATTTTGTATTCTCATACAGAAATTGAGAATAAATTTTGTTCATATTTGGGTATTACAGTTATGTCGTTAACGTTATGCACAGCGATTAGAATTGATTCTTACGATGCATTAAAAACGCGCGTGCTTCTGTAATTTCCATAACCGATGACCAAGATGTCAGAATGAAAAATGGTGACACGGCAATAAATTTCCTGAAAACGGATGTTCTCCTAGACTTTTTCGTCGGTATACTGTGCGCAGAAAAAATCTCGACAAGTGTTTATTTTTTCCTCCATGTACTCCTCGAATTAAGCGAAGTCTTAGGTATACCGTGTCGCGTTGAAAAAAAAAAAATGTGTAATTTGCGGTAGTCGAAAAAAAAAATTAATATTAAAAAGAGCGTAGAGCAAACACATCCTTCGAAATGTATCTCCAGGTTGTGACTAGTAATTCGGCGATCAGAATTTCGGTTAGTTTCTCGTCTGGCAAGATCGACTGAAGGTCGATTTTCATTTCTGTAAAAATGTCTCAGCCGCTGTGATGTAACACAGGATGAACGGTACTTGACATTTCATAAAAAAAAAACTCAAGCTAATTATACATCGAATTAAACCGGTTCCCCAATCCCGTATACGAGTAATTAAATAGTTCCTTTTAAAATTTACCACATATTTTATAGAATTTCTAACCGATCTTCGGACGTGACGGTCATAAAACAGCTGAGTTCGAATCGGTGTAACGACCTGAACGTAGTCCCGAGTGCCATGTTAATTAATGATGGCGTCATTTTCGAGCGATTTCAATGATGCGTGTTCAAGTATCATGTTGACTGAAAAATTTCGTGCCTTTATTCGTTTATGTTGGTTCATATATCGGTTGTTAGTTTTAGATGAAACACGCTTAAATTTTGAATCGATCAATTTATTCATAATTTAGTTTCGCTTGCATATCCTCTGGCGTTGCTGTGCGGTAAGTTTCACCGAAAACTTTGAGTACAAAATTGATTTTTTTCCAACATGGACATTTTTTAAGGTCACGTACTAGTCCTGCAGTTACCGACCGAGCAAATTCACCCCTTTTCTTCCTGTAGTATTGATTAAACAAATGAACGCAAAGGTTTCCTGAATTCCGCTACGAAAGAGTGTTGCACCGTCGAAATTTCAAGCCTTTTCGTTTATTTGTGTATTTGATACAGAAAAAAAAGGCCGAGTTTTCTCGGTCGGTAAAGGTAAGACTGCTACATGACCTTAACTCTTGTAAATGGTGAAAGATAACGAAACCAAGATCCATCGAGAAAATTCCGAAAAATGCATACTTAGTACAGCCACAGCAAGTGCACACTTAGATTAGCGGCGTTAGGCGTTTCGCATCAAGGTGTTCTTGACGGATGGTCAGGAGTTATAATTATCGATCGCTTAATCGCTCGCTCGCGCCACACAAGCTGCTTGCGGCACCTTGTGATTAATTAATAAGATCATAATTGACGTGAAAAAAAGGTGAAGTGGATCGAGAAGGAAGGATGGATGCCGAGATTCGAGCACCTTGAAAGTGAGTCGGTTGATTAATCGGCCGTCGTTGGTGGGTTTTGCAAGACAAGCGATCGAGTTTACCTCGGCACGCGCTGCTGTACATGTATATGTATAACGTGTATAATAAACACGTTTCACGGAGAACTTGCTACGGTAGCTGCCAGCATCCTAACATTGTATGTAATGTAAGTGTACGGATGCTGGTCTGTTCTAATTCAAACGCCGCCAGGCTTGTCGGCCACGATTTAAACCGATCCCGCCTTCAACACGTACCATCTTGTTTCATTTTATTTCCTTTTATCGTTTGTTTGTTTTTGATAGTTTTTTTTTTGTTTTTTTTTTTTATATATACCTACCATCGCTTGTAAACGCTCTTATAAAATCAAATTGAGACGCCTTGTACGTGTCAAATTATCGGGCAATCGGCGAGTCGAACTGTTAACACCTCTTTTGATGCCATATTCCGCCCGTCTCACCTATCATAACCTAACTTTCACAATTTTTTTTCATTCAATTCTCGTCGTCATGGTTTTACACGATGAATCGTTGATGAGATGTTAATATCCCTGGTTCCTTTCTTTTTTTCGACATTGCCGTGCAATTTCACGTATTTGATCCGGTTGTTTCAACTAAAACGATGTGACGTCGAGACTGGGTCATCGGCTGATCGTTTTGTGCATATTCCACAAGAATTAAGACAGGGAGAAATTCGTGCAAGCTGTTGGACATATTTTTAGTAATCCTGATTCAGTACGGAGGAATATATTGGATGAAAAATAACATTTATAATTAAATACGAGAGTCAGAGTTGCATGTTTTCTTCCGCTAGATGGCATCGTTGGTCACATATTTTGCATCTAGATTGCTCGTTTCATTGAATCTCGGCGATAATTGCTCCACGGTTTTCGATGTATAATTTTACAAAAATTGTTGTACACGCATTATTGCGTCTTCATCGATGATATTTGCTTTCCACGAGTGGGTTTGATTATCGTCTCCTGGGGTAATGATTCGCAATTAAAATGGTGGTCTCAGGCTTCACACGTGTTACGAGGTTAATTAGAAACAAGACGTTATTCGGAACGTGCTTCCAATGCTCGCTCATGATTGCGACTCGCAGCGTTCATAGAGAGATATGAATGTGCATAAATTATTTATAATACATTTTAATATCAAAACGAACATTATAACGAGTTCTCGTCCTGCAGGAAGAGCTCGCTTTTAACGTAAGCTGCTGATGTGTTTACACAGGCTTAATGAAGTCGTCGCTAGTACGACGTTCCGAATCACTCAAGTTTGCATATTACACTTTTTTATTCACGTTTTTTATGCGTTAGGCACGGATAGAACCACTCTGCTTTACTTTAGCCAGGCTTTAAAGATGTGAATATATTTATCCGAGTATTTATCCATGACATTTTGTTCCCTGAAGGAAAAACATAATAATAATAAACAAAATGAGATATATAACCTCGCAACGTAAGACCGTTGTCGCGTATTTATATTCCAACCACACGCATTTACATTGCGCACTTTGGAGTTGTGAAAACTAATTCTCCCGGTGGGAAATTGATTTGTATGTACACATAAATTTTGCTTCGCAATTTCACAACTTGAATTATAAACAGGTAAACGTACACGATATGTATATACATATATACATGTATATTCGCAAAAATCAGTCATTCGTGTAAAGACGAGAAATATTTTCGTGCAGCTTGCCATAAGTATGCAAGATTGTATATGTACATTTGACTGTTGAAAAATCGTCAGTGCATATAGTTCTCTGACATATTTAGGCTGAAGGCACGATAAACACGTTTTACACATTTTCCAAAACACCGTAATTCTTCCTTCACGATTCACTTTAATTTTTTGTACACTATCGAGACCGTCTTTCTTCATTCTTGGTTAAAATATTCATCGGATTCTAGTTAAAAACAAGAAAAAAAAAAAACAAGAAAGCGAGAAATAAAACTCATCTCTCGACGCTGAAAAATGAAGCAGTTATTTTATCGCCTTAAGTTAAAATTCCTCGTCGAAAGATTCGTCAAGATCGTGAAATTACTACTTTCTTGGCAATATAACGGGGCAGAGAGTTCATCGGCAGATATCGAACGCGAATAAATTACACCCGGACGGATGAATCGACGAGGCCCGAGGGATAGACGTCGACGTATAGGAGAAGCACGTCGGTATAACACATAGATGGTACAGATTGCAAGTTGGTAACGTGGTGCAGCATTGCTGTCTGCATGCGCAGCAGACGGATGAAGAGTGCAGCCACGATGTGAACCACGCGCGTTCTGAATATGTATGATCTTTATTAAACGAGTTTCTCCGCCAGGTTTCTGGCTCCTCTCGTTTCCCTCTTGCTGTTTTTTTTTTTTATTTTTTTTTATTTTTATTTTTTTTATTTTTCGTTCTTTTCCCCGATCTGTATTCTCTCACAGCGTTACTAAAACCGTTCGAATTTCCCGCCCCCGTTGCGTCAACGAAACGATCTTACGAAGTGGATGTCGGTCGTCACCGGCCTCAATTAAACGATAATTCACCCTTCGTCTTGGGATAAGAAAAAATAGTAGAAATAAACTGTCGCGTCGAGAAACGGCGAGTGGAGTTAAAAAAGAAAAATTAAAACGAGTATATAAATGCCGCTGAAAAAGCTGTCCCTCACTTTTGTTACACCACTTTTTTTTACCATTCATCAATTTTAATGGCGCTTAATCGACCTGTTTGATCGAAAAATTTTAAGAAATTTAGACTCGATGGGACCGTTTAAGGCTCTGAAATGGGAACCACAGTCTACATGAAAAGTTATAAAAAGAGATAAAAATCGCTTTAGAAATCCTCGGTAATAATATTTACTTTTATTTTATTAAATTCATAAAAGATATTTTATTGTTGGAACGTTGAAAGTTATTAAACCTTACTGTTTTTTATCCGATTATATTGTCTTGGGGCTCATTTTTCTGGACGACCAAATCCTCACAAATTGTTTGATAAATATCGAAGAAATTTTTACTCGAGTAACGATTATTTGTAAATCTTTTCTTTTTTCTTAAAAAATATTAGAGCCAGATCAAAAACACGAAGGTTTAAGAAATTCAAACATTCTAACGATAAAACCTTTTCTTAAATTGTTGATAACTGATCTTTTGTTACTTATTCAAATCTGCTTAGATTCACATCCAGCAGACAACAGAAATTTCGATTCACTCGTATTCACCATCATCGTTTCAAACAATAATACTGCTACAGATTTCTCAACGATTTTCCCTCTTTTTCCCTTGCGATTACCCGCGATTCCCTTGTACCGACATACCTGAAGCCTGTAAAACGTACCTTCCTCTCGGTGCAGCGCAATTAAATTTAACCAGGAAGCAGGTCCATGTCCGATAGATTTTTACGCTGGAGCTGAACGGTATAAGCATGGCGAAACTGAATTCCCGTGCGGTAAAACGTCCGCTTGCTATTCATTCTTGCCGTTGCATTATCTGTGCATACAGTGTTCCTCGAAACGTTTGGTTTACACGGAAGCATGGAAATTCCCTCGGAGAGCATTTCAGCTGTGCAGCAAGTATGAAGTTAATTACACGCCACTTTCTATGCATGATTCATCTGTCTATTACTCTATTAGATCGTATACATTGCTTTTTAGAATAATAATTAACCGCCCGAGGCTCGTGTTCCCACCTTTTCTACCTTCGGATTCTCAGGTTAGATACTTTACGACCGTTTGTCACGAGCCATTAGAATTTTGCAGGCAACTTAGAATTATCCAATTGAATATAGTCATTTTAATATAGTCTACGTGGCGATACTTTCCGCCTCTTTTAATCCGAGGTCAACAGGTCGAGCTTTCGACGCGATCGATTCTAACTCAAATACATAATCGAAACTTGTAATTATGCGATAAGCTATGATTCACAGACTCTTTCTATTCCTCTCTATCTCTCTCGGTCTTACCGACAGAAAAAACGCGACTCGGTCCCGGAATTTTATGGTTTTACAGACCTGTTATTATTCAAATTTCTATCGCGTGGCAAGATTGTATTACTTGAAATTTATGGCACTTTTAATAATTCCACAGTGTGCAAGAGTATTGAAAACGCAAAACGACGAATTTCAATTGACAGTAATTTCAAACTACTTGTCCTGCCATCGAGTCATGAATTTGTACTTAAAATTCAATCGAAATAATTAGGAACCAGCTGAGTCTAGTTCGCAGAAATTGAAGAGAAATTTCTATGGAAGGAGATTGAATTTTCTTTCTCTCTCTTTCGCGCTTGTTCACGAATATCTACCTCCAGAGTTCACAAATCTCTGGCGAGAAAATATATGTTTATTTCATTATTCCCACTTCTTATTTTATGTCCACTATACGCAGCTGGCGGTCGGAATTTCGCTCTATAATACACGGCGAGGCGACGAGGGATTTAAGAAACGAGTTTTCGTATCGATTATCGGTCCTTTCCCGCCGTATGTTAAGCATTATGTACCCACCGATCACGTTCAGTTACAAATTATCTCTACTAACGTACACTTAGCTTTGTACACATATAGCTCTTCCCCTTTATGCATGCATAATGTCGACCATTTAAGTCAGACTACAATCCATCTCGACGACTCCTGCTGGTCGATTTCTCAAATTACTTGAAGATTTTCTACAAAAATTTAATCACTTTTTATCACAATTTAATTACTAATCATTGTTGTCAATTTTAATTCATTGATTTTGTTGTTTAATCTTCCGATTCGACGGAAATGTGGTTCGAATATCCGGCTTTTAATCTGCGTTTTGACCCCACATCAACACGTGCGATTCCTTGAGCTGAGAGAAACGATTTCCGGTGAGTGCGTGAAGGATTTATGTTCGAAATTTGCATGAACGCTCAACGCCTGGACAGGCATAAAATAATAAATACAGTGCATAAATGAATATTGCTGCGGAAAAAATCCGCATCCGGTTAGAGGAACGCGTTTCGTCAGCACAAAATAGGGACGAGATATGTTACTAGGCGTATATATAGGATCGAGGCAAATGAAATCATTCCGTCACGCTCCGTCGGCACGTCGCTCATCGGCAACGCGAACCGACGTGACGTGACGGCCGCGGCTTTTAAACCAAGAGAGAAAAGAGAGCCGCACGCGTTGCTTCGTCTTGCAAAATTTACGACGTCAAATTTTTACAGGCACGCACGTCGCGTCGCTGCGGCGAAACCTTTGGAACCGCGTCGCAATTACCTCCCTCGGGGTCGTCGTCATTCTACTTTTTCTTTCCAACTTTTTTCATTCTACTTTGCTTTCCTCTTTAGACTTCATCCTCAATGCGATCCCAGGAGAGAATCGATTCTACAGAAATCAGTTCTACTGGCCGACTGTTGTACGTGAATATTTTGCTACAGAATATTTTTCTACAGGAAAGAATTTTGAATTCGCATCAGAAATTATTCTGCATTATTTATTCTACGTCAGAATTGTTCTACAGATTAGTTTTCTAGTTTCACACATCCACGTAGTATCCGTTCATATTATGTAAATTCAAACCAAATTATTTAAATTATAAATTAAACCTAATAAGTAAAAAAATAAGAACTAATCATGCAGGATAATTTCTGATGCGAATTTTGAGGTCCTTCCTGTAGAAAAATATTCATGTAGAACCGAGTCTGTAGAAAAAATTCTGTCGAAAATTCGCTCTGCAGAAACACTTCGCAAGATTTGATCAGATTATTTTTAATCTTGTTAATTTTCACGATGTCGTTCAATTCTTGAACACAATATTTTTCAACGCGTCATCTTTTTCTTTTTCCTTTCTCTCTATTTATTAACGAGGAAAATTGTGGAATTATTTGAGAAAATTAAAAATAATTGCCATCTAGAAATACTAAAATTTTAATAAAAATCGCGTTCTGTAATGTTTAAAGTGATGAAAAAACGATTAGACTCTTCAATGAAGTCTTGTCGTATTTATGTTTTGACTTGATTAAATCCAAGTTCGTTCTTTGGGACAGTTTTTACAAAGTTTAAGTACCCGGTATAAAATCCTCCGAAGCTAAGTGACCGAATTAATTATGAGCCAGTACGTGTAGACAGCAGAATGTTATAAAATCTTTTTACGGTGGGGCTTCGACCGTCGCACATCGTAAATTGTTCTCCATGAAAAAAGTTGGAAACTTTGTATCACAGATTGTGAGAATATTGTTTTATTCTTATCGTCGTAGTTGCGATGAAAAAGGAATAAGGATTGAAAAAAAGTATTTCGTTCGGTTAAAGATTCTTAATTTTTTAAATGTTGTCGCGGAGAATTTCGTCAGCTGAAATCGCGGACGACTCAATCGGCCGGTTTCGAGAACGATATATAAAGTCACGAATAACGTTCGAAGCTCAAGGACTGTGACATGCGTCGAATGTCGGATTGCAATTCGACGAAAAAGTCACAACGATGACAGTGAGATATTGAGATTAACATCGCTGTCGTCCTTCTCAGCTTCGAATTCTTAGCGAAAAACTGATCTAATGAATTTTACTGCACGTCTGAAGCGGAAAATTGAATGAGAAGAAGTGAGTTTTTTTTTTAGCATCCCGCATCAGCCATCAGCATAAATCGAATTTTTTTACAGCGCAACTGAGCGAGAAAAAACGGAATAATTAGAACTCGTAAAAGTAGATTCGTCTTCGCTGATTTATAATCGTAAAATTCCATACATTCTGATTCCGGTTAATTTCGACAGATTTTATTGCCGAATTTCAAGATTCGCTTGGTGTGAATGAAAATCGAGGATAAAAGAATTAGTGGAATAATTTTTAATTATTCTGATATTGCGAATGTTTTCGAAGTACGATCGAAACCGGATCTAAAGATATTCGATTTCAAAGACGCGCGTCAGAGAATCTGAGCGCGATTTTTATTCCCTTCGAAAGTTTATAACGTATGTTATTAGTGTATTAATTAATTACTTAATTAATTATACTTAGGAAAGTGAATTGTAAATCTAGAATCGTTGAAATTGTTTAGCCGTGTCAGGGACTTTCTTTCTTACACTGACCCGAATATAATTTTTACGATCGATCAAACTCCACCGCATAAATATTATATACATTTAATCTACAGCTGTTTACTAAAATTTTTTATAACTTTTCGTCTAACGACTACGAATGAAAGTTTCGAATTACAATTAGCTGCACCATTTTTCTTTTTTTTTTCTCTCTCTTCTTTTTTCCCACGAAGCCAAACATTTCACCTCGTGTTCCCAATTTTGTTAATTTCGCGCGTTTTCTACAAATTCAAATCTGGTTACTTAACCCTTTAGCCTACAGAATATAAAAAGCGATCAGTTGGTTAATAATCAAGTTAGAATAACAAAAAAAGGGGGCGAGGATGAAATGATATTTTGACCGATTGATCCAAGTGACAAAAACCTCAACAAAAAAGGGAAAAAAAATTAGGGACGTTGAAATTTACGAGGGGAAACAAATTGTTGATCATGAATGGCGTTATCAAGCTTATGGGATCGGATCGAGAGATTGTTTCGATCATTTTTACCACTATTATAATAATCATTATTGTCGCAGCTGGATCATCATTGTTATTATTAAAGGCGTCAAAGTCGCCGCGAAGTGAAATCGAGGCTTCGGGTATTGATCGGTTAATTATGGTTCGCGTGGCGGATACAGGCGATAATTAAGAGGTCGATGGTCTCCGGCCTGAGGCTGGATCTTCGCTTTACGTCGTGTAAAACGCCCGCACCTCTGTTTAATGCATACTCACTTAACGAGGGTGACGAATTTGATGCGTCTTGGATGCGTCTGCATAAATATCGCGCCTTAAAAATCCCTCGCGAAAAATTCGGAAGCCCTGAAGAAAAATAAAACAGCTGTCGAAATTGTATTGAGATTAAAATTCGTTGTGTATAAAAATATATACGAATGTGTTTAATTAATTGTTACCTAATTAAAATTAAGTAGTATATAAATTTGATAAACGACTTTGAAAAGTGTAACAGCAGCTATATTTATTTTCTTTCTTCTTTTTCGTTCGATCTGTTACGGTTATTGATTTTTTTTTTTTCAAACTATGAACAGTTTTTACGTATTATTTATACTCTTTTTTTTCTACCTGGTGATTACACGCGAATCCGAACGATAAAAAAAGATCGATGAGATGAAAAGACCGAATCAAGTCAGGATCTTTTTTATACTTGTATGAATCTTCCTTTTTTTCCTTTCTTACTAAGGTTAATTAGTATAATCGTACATCTCAGATGAAATCATTAGACGCGATATTAAAAACGTTACGAGATAGGGATTATAATTTGAAAACTGACCACTCACTCGGTTTAATATCCATATTTAGAATGTATAGAGCACGTTTAATGATTGATGATTAAGATTTATTTATAAATCTTCATTCGGCCATTTGTGTGACACGCCGTAAGTCGTACGTAGGTTCTTAAATAAGAAATTATTAAAAATGTAACAAAAGAACTTACGACTATTTTCAAAGAGGGGTCAATTACTTCGTTTGTTGCGTATAAATAATTTGGCAAATATCTTTATACAATTACGTATAAAGAAAAAAAAAATTCAAGATGCGTATTCAACGCGTGTGAAGATAGGAGATTGAAAAAGACTCACGAATCTCTTTATAATTTATTCCAACGTAGTAAATTACAGCTACGCTCAAGTTCCTTTAGATTTATCTGTTATATGTATATGCTTATATTATAGAAAATTGATATTATACAGCAGTGGTTAAATATTATACCCATAATCGAAATACGTAAAGGCGGTTTAACATTTCTGAAGTTTGAAATATAATGTGGACTGCGTCGCGGAAAGATTTTTTTAATTTATGAGGCACTAAAGTACCGAATCTGTTAATCAATCACGCGTGATGATTGGTTGGAAATGTGGGTAGATATGAACACTCATGAACTTGACCAACGAGTTTCGAGGCGAAACCTCTAGGATCTAGGATCCTCGGGCTGAATTATTGCTCTTTGTGAAATCGTGTCAAATCTGAATGTGAAATTTTTCAAAATCTCGTACCTACGCACTCAGGAAACAAGTCATCTTCCGACCTGCCACGGCGATGTTAAAATTCACGGTCAATATTATCGCGAATCAAAGTTTTTCACAATTTTTGAACATTTGTTCGATTCTCATCGATGAGACGATCGCAGCTGAAATGATTTTTTTGGTTTACTTATTTTTAGTCGCAAGTAGTTCTTGTTGGAAATAACCAGCACGATTTTCTGTTCGACGAGAAAAAAAGAGGAAGGATAAGAAGAAGAAAAAAAAAAAATAAAATAAAATAAAGAAGAAAAAAGAAGCTTCTTTGATCTCGTTAATTGGCCCATATTTCACGGTACATTCGTACATACATTTAGGGCAGCTACTGTAGCAGCATGTATAATAATATCGTGATAGCGGTTCAGGTGATAAGTCAAGCCAGGTGTGTGATGTCAGAAGTGAAAAAGAGAGAGAAAAACGGGGGGAGGGGGAGAAAAACAACGACGACCGTTCAAAACTGGTTTAAAGTACTGGGCACACAAACTGAAACCCGCACGGAGAGTAAATCGTGCGTAATAGACGTTCTACCTGCTCTGAAAATGAATTAGAATTAAAGGCAATCCACTAAACGGTCACGTTTCACACGCGTCTACCATAACACGCTTAGATATATATATATATATATTTTTTTTTTTATTTTCTAAAGAAACAAAAACACCTGTAGTTGAATTTTGACACAGTTGACCATCCGCCAAGACTTTTTTATGCATAGGAATTAGTTTAATAAGGTAAGTCGAGCTAAAAAGAAAGAAAGAAAGAAAGTAAGAAACCACCAGGCTTGTCTCGTCTTCTGAATACGCAATTAGCAACAACTGGTTCAACTCTTATTAACCATATTTTTTTTTTCTCTAGACGATTGTAATAAATTTAGTTTTGTTTTTTACTTGTGTTGTGGGTTTGAGTTGAAGAACCAGCTGCGCGAATCTTCTCAGAAAAATTCCTCGCTGTTGGGGGATTATAAATGACGCTGATTTATCGGGAATCATCAATCTTGATATAGTTTTGAGAAACGGTGAATCGTGAGATATTTTTTTTTTTCGATTCGTTTTTTTGTAATAATAAACCAGCAATGACGATGTGAAAAAAGAACCGTACATTATCTTCAACGGTTTATTACGAGACCTGCATTCTGTGACGATTGTGCATACCTACGCATGTAGGTATGTATATTGTAAAAAGTAGCAACAAGGAACTGTTTCAAAAACTCGTTATCCCGACACACGAAATACTAACGAGTGGCAATAAGTGCAGTAGTCGCCGTTATTTCTTGGTTAACAAAAGCGGAAATTCCGGTCTTTGTAACTCAGTTTCGTAATGGTTATAATGGAGTATATAACGCGTAATGCAGTCTGACCCGAAGATTTGGCTTTCGGTACCGCATCGCTCGACTCAGAGAAGATTTATTTGTGCCAGGAATCCAAGAGATGCAGCCAAGAGGTCCATCATCAGTCATCCTGCAGACCGCGACGTGCTGACAACTTCGTCAATTATCTGACGCAATTTACTCTTTCAACAAGACGCCGAAAAACAAGCAACAAAAATTAGAAATCTGCCAGTTTTATGCTCGCGGTGACACTTTTCTAACTCAGGCTTAGATATTTCGAGATCAATTCTTACAAATGAGAGAAAATTGTAGAGAGGAAATTGAACTGATAATGGATAGGAATAAGAAATAGGTTTTTGGTTACTTATTTAGTCCGGTAAAAAAGTGATGTTAAATCGATTAGGTTTTAGGTCGAAAAAAATGACAACAATTTTTTTTACCATCAAAGTAACAGTCCTGACCCATTTCGAATGAAAATCTTCGTGCATGTATGCATGTATTTCGGTGAAATCAACCTCGCTTACCGTTTCAAAGTGTTACCGGTCACTCCGAACGGTTCGTAATCCGTTAAAACTTTTTGGCAAGATCGCGTGACTTTTGAACGAACAAATTCCTCGACCCGTAGGTCAAGCGCGATTTACATCGCGCTTTTATTTCCGTGCCGATTTCTCTCGTTCTCCGAGTTACAGCGAGATATCGCGGAAGAAGTAGAAGAAGAAGAAGAGGTGAAAGAGGTGGAAGGTGGTCCCGGGCATGTTGTAATCGCCCCTGAAACCTGGTAACCTTTTTTAGAATCTAGTCACTTGGCAAAATTCGGAACAGCATTCCTCACACTTTTTCACTCACCTCTGACGAATGTCGGCAGCCTGGAGTTGCTGGAATCGAATTCACGCTACCGAACGATGCCTCGGAACCGTTTCTGATTCCCGACAGTCTCTCCTTAAGGAGAGGCTATCTCCACTCGTTTCGGCATAAAGAACTTCCACGGTTTAAAGTCGAGCTTAACAACGTTCTCCGCTCACCGTTTCCGGGGGATCTCAGGCATTTTAAGTGACTCCGAAACGTCTCTCAAAGATTTATAGATCCCACGTTTCTTCGCCGTTCTTCGTTATCCTTCGGTCAGCCAGCAGCTCCTGTGGTTTTTCCTCATTACACCCAAAGCATGAAAATAATATTCCGAATTCGTCCTGCTTTGTATTCCTTGGAATAATTAGAAGTAATCGTCTCTTCGGTTGTAGTCTGAAGTTGCAGACAACCCTCTGACCAATGATCAGTCACTCACTCGTGTCTGGATATTTGATTTCGATCCTTCATTATTATGAAGGATATATTAAATACCTGAATTTATCGTCAATTAAATGCGTTTAAATACACAGTGGTTGAATTTTCTCATTTTCCTTGTCTTGTAATTTCAATATTAAAAACTAAATCTGCTTGAACAATTTAAAAAAATATAACACAACATTTCTGGGTGCGTGCTATTATACTCAAATTATGGATTCAGAAAATTTTCAGGAAATTTGATATCCCTTGGCAAAAAAATTTGAAAATCTCAGGGAATTACGTTTTCAAAAATAAATGAACACCCAGTTCACGTTCATCATATATCAAATTACGAATATCCGTGTACAGATGCAAAGCAAAAATTCTACGGTTGTGAAAGTTGGTTTCTTCCCCGATTTTCCGAGACTTCGTTGAACAACCGGAAGCTTTCTTTGCTTTTTTACTTTTTTACACGTTTTTTCGAGGGCTTCATTTCTCAGCAGCAATTTGGACGGTTCTCGATCATTCGAGGGCGGCAAAGGGGGCGGAGTGATCGCTGAAAGGCATTTTGACGAGGGAGCATTGCAGAGAGAGAGAGAGAGAGAGAGAGAGAGAGAGAGACACGCGAACGGTTCTTAATAATTCGAAGAGCAGTCGGCTTGACCATATACGTGAAGTCACGGAGTTGTTCGGCCGGCGATGGACCAAAACATTGAATATTCCATCAACGTGGCGGAGCAGCAAGAAGATACTGTATTCGTATTTAATTGCTCCAAAGTCGTCGTCGCTCGGCGACCACGGATCTCAATAATGAGTTACGAGTTGGGCGCTTTTTCGCCCCGAGCTGCACTCGAATTCCTTGCGATTTATAACAGCCCACGACGATACATATCCACACGGGAGCTTTTTAAAACGTTGCTCGATAAATTTCGAGTTCAATTTGCCGCCTTGAAATCTTTACATTCTACATTTATTCCACCTTAATTACTGTTCCTTTGGTGAAAATTTTTTCTACCCCCCAGCGATGAACCTGCGAAAAAATTCCGCACTTTTCCCTCTCACGCTGTCTCTGAAAAAGAGAGAAAGAGAGAGAGAGAGAAAAAAAAGGATAATAATTAGCGGAGTCACATTCTCCGGCAATTTTCAATCTTCCTGATATAAAACTTGATGAGCTTCCGATTTCGGATTAAAAAAAATCTCGTTTGCATACATCGGATCGATTTACATTGCAAACAGAAAACTTTTTACCGTGACGAGCACTTGATTATTTTTTCGCGACAAGCACCAGCGCGATGCGTAATTGCGAACGTATAAAACGCACGCTCGAAGTCACGCGTGTGCATAAAAGGCTCAACTCTGCTGTTTCATGGATAGCACGTGCCGTTTAGAAGGCAATTGCATTTTTCCAACGGTCTTTATTTCGCGAACACGGTGCTCGAGGCCAACCATCTGCCATGACTCCCTTTCCTCTACGCGACGTCCTTAGAACCGCAGAGACCGCAAAATGCATGCCGGAAACTCCGCATGGCCGTTCGAACGACCTGTGAATACACGTGAAAAACCATCCATAGCAGACGACGCAACGCCTTCGGCGTCAAGCTCGGCCTTCCTTGTTAGATAAACCGGGAGGAAGAAATGTAAGAGAAATTATACTCAACTTTACGCCAGCAAGACGATATTCTAACTTAATCAGCCTCCCTCATTTCTTTTTTTATTATTATTTTTCAATTTTGCTTATCACAAGGAACATCAGTTTCATGTCCCCCTCTGTTGAAAAACATTTAAAACTAAGAGACACGTATTTTTTTTTTGTCTGCTGAAAAACGGTTTAAGGGGGTGAAAACTACCCCCAAAGATGGGCACTCAAAGGGGTGATTTCTTGACGCGTTTCGTGTATTTGAATGAAACCAAGACTGAAGTATTTTTTTTCATTGAATAGGAAAACTTCAGCGTTAGTTTCATTCAAATCCATCAAGAAGTCACCTCGTTGTGTGCCCATCTTTAGGGGTCGTTTTCTTTTCTGTTCGTTACGTTTGTTTTTCTCAAAATAAATGGCACTTGCAGCCCTTTTTTGATTCTACTTTTTAATTACGGGCAGAAAACATGGCTAAATTTTTCTAAATTTTTCAATCGGCAAACAAGCTATTCGTTTTCATTGGGATATACATGATTCAAAAGGATATAGATCGTCATTCATTGTTATATTTTTTCGCTAATCGAACAAACAAGGTGTAACAAAGTATTGACAAAAAAAATCCAAACTCGTCTTTCAAATGGTTGCCGATTTTTTTTTTTTTTTTTTTCTGAAAAACAAAACGAACGAACAAGAAGCAAAAGAAAAAAAATACAATGAACAACAAACAAACTCGGTTATCTGGAAAAATAATTGAAAAACGGGAGATCGTAAGCAATGCGCGGGGCCGCCGAGGTGCTGGATAATTATATAACCATAGTCAAGGTTGATTGCTCCCTGAGGATGAGTTCCCATCATGCATTAGCGACTTTTTAGCCGAGACGCGAGAGGATCGTTGAACTCGAGGCTTGATTGCGTAATAATTATTACCTGCAGTCCTACCGTGCAGTAATCATTTCAAGGATTTCAAATTGCGAAGAAGAAATCGGCGCGCTCTCATCACGAGTATGTCGATCCTTGCACGGATCTGCGAACGGAAATGTTTTTGCTTTTGAATTTTGTAAACACATGTATAAAGCGATAAACACAGGCTGATCGTTTGTCTTTTCAGAATATAATGCCGAGCGGAAAATGCAGCTCCTAGTTCTTATCTTCGTCGGCTGCTTCGACCTCATCACAACTCGAGTACGTTCCGAGGATATTTCGCTCACCCGGCAACCCCATGGAGACATCTTTATCCTTGAGGGTGAGTCTGGTTTTTTTTATTTTTTCAAAATTACGATCCAATTCAATTTTAATTATTATAACAATTAAAGTTGGATCTTCGAGCCTGTTATAAAACTAAATTATTTCCAACAATCGAAGAACCACGAGCAGCAAATTTGTATTGATTTTCACACTTTGAGGTGGGAATTTCTAAATTTTTCATTCAAATTTGTTGAAGGAAAATTTTTTATTTAAGAGAAAAACTTGTTCAAATTTTTTATTTCATCCTCCAACTCTCTCGCTGTAAAAAAAAAAGAAAGAAAGAAAAAACAAATACTTGATAATTAATTAGCCTGCCATGTATGCGAATAAAAAAAATTACCGAATTTATTTTTGCTCACAAAATCGGCTTTCACTCACCTGTGTGGGAAGAGGATCTATGAATCGTTTCATTTAACCAATCATGGCCTCATGGCCTGGATCGAAGCCGCTAAAACATTTTTACACGTTTTAACCGATGGCAATATAATTTTAAATTTACGCATTTATGATTGAACGATAGAAAACCCGGTTCAATTCTGCTGCTGGAGTCTATCAGACACTTAAATATTCTATGCCCGGTAATTATATGGGGAAATTCACGTTATATTATATGTATAGTAATACACAAACACGTACACACATATATTCTCTACGGGGACTAGGATACTTTCCAACTATTCGAAAGTATTTTTCTCGGAGGGAACTAGTTTTTTTTTTTTTTTCTTTCTTTCTTTCTTTTTCTAGAGAGTTGCAGCTTGATCGTAAATATCTTGAACAACTTGCACGTATACGCCATAGCAATTCCTGATACCTTATTCTGTCCATGGGGAGTCATTTCTAAGGTACGCGTCTTGCAACCAGCTAAATACCGTCGCTTAACGACATTTGTTTCTCTTCGATATTTGTCTTGACTTCATTCTTTTATGCCACGCTGTTTGATTAATCGTAGATCTCGTGATATTTTTTGAAACTTTAGATCGCGGTCATCGACGAATTTCTCGAATGAAAAACTTGAAATTTTTTCAGTAGTTTTAAATGAAATAGAATAATTTTTATTCAGAGATTTTCTTTCCATTGTTCCGAACACCCAAAGAAGCTAAGGTTTAAAATTTCAATTTATATCGTTGCTAAAATTGATGTAGTTTTGCCGATCTGCGAGATAAAATAAGTTTGACGAGGCCTGAATCTTCGCTGATCGAGTCTCGAATTTAGTAAAGAAATTCTAATATTGTATAGAAAAAAATATGGAGTCGAGAAAAAAATCTGTGCAATCGTTTGTAACACGCTAAAATACGATTCCCTGAAAATCGGTGCGCTGATCGGTTCACCGTAGTATTATAAAATCAAGTGCGTCCAGAAGTGCAACGGAAACAAGAAGATGATAACGAGAGTAAAATAGGGTAAATCGTTTCAGCCGGAGGCTGTACAATTACGTCTATGTATATATGTATGTAAACGCATCGCGTGGAGTATGAGAAAAATAATCTACGCTAGCTGGTATTTTGCCATTTAGCAATTTTCGAAGCGAATTCGAAGAAAAGATAAAAAAATTTCAACCCTCTTCCCTATTCCCGAGCGCGATTTGCGGTATAGAAATACTTCGCAAAATGAACAGCATACGTACCTGCAGAGACGTATTACATGTGTTTATATACTTGTTTATATATTGTACAGGTGCAAGTGTGTACGCCGTTCACGAGGAGCGTGTAATTTCAGTATACCTATTATATAACCGAAGATGGTAAAATTTTTCCTCCGCAACGAAATTTCCGCGCGGTAATTTTATTCGTAGCTACACAGTGCATGTACCAAGTTATACATATATATTCAACTTACTTGTTATCCACACATAAGCTCCGGCGTAAATCACACGGAACTTCTACTTCGGTTTAACCATTTCCCACAGATCATGCCGCGGTGCATCAAGTAATACCCTCTATACTGCCCGAGTACAGTAACCGAGTGGTTAAACATGCTTGTGTCTGCATTCGGGTCTTCATTTTGCCCCATTTTCTATTCTAAACTGATAATTTTACGTGGCGAAATTCGGAATTGGGGACTTTGACCTAACTTATTTATTTATTTTTGTTTACTTGGATCAAATCAATATTTTTATATATAGGTACAGTTTTGTTATTGCAAATACGAAAATTGAACTTTGACACGATTCAAAATCACATCACAAGTGGAATTTTTTATCTCTTTTTGTTTTTTTGTTTTTTTTTTTTTTTTGTTTTTTTATAATGTTTAGTTTCATCGAGTGAATATTTCACCCTGGATTAGTGACTCTATTCATGATCGTTTACGCAATTTTATTATTATTTGACGTGGTTCGAAATCCACAAGTTGGATTTTTTGATTTGCATACGAATACACTTTAACGACGGAATTTATCCAAAATCTAAAAAAAAAAAACAAAAAAAAAACAAGCTTCTTAGGATCAAATCTTCGTCGATAAGTTGTACACGACGATTTTCTTCACCAGGATCATAAATATAGCATTATCTACATATTTGTTAAAAATTCCGAGCGCAGCGAATTTTTTTTCTTCTTTTTGTACTTTTGAAAAATTGTCAGAAGCACTCAAGAAACTGACTCAGACCTACCGTCGCATGAATTATAACGCGGTGATTTATATTTGTACTTGTTGTTTCTCCTTCTCGTTAATCGATTAAAGAAATATGGTATATAAATATGTATGTATACATATATGTAAATGTGGCTTCGTGCGAGTTAAGCGTATACCGGGTTTTGACCCGTTACAACTTGGTATCTCGAAAATGCTTTTAAAGTGTTGAAAAACAAAATGTATGCAATAAAATATCGGCGTGATGTGACCGCGAAAAAAGCCGTTATGTGGGTGACGCCAAAGTCCTTCGGACCGAAGGCCAGTTCTCGGATTACAACAGTCGACGTCATCGAAATTTATTAATTTGTGATTTTTTCAAGCAACGATATTACCAGTCTGTACTTTCGTGTTACACAACCGACTCGAAAATCTCAAGGCAAATAATTTGATATAAAAATACGGTTTTTTTTCAATTAGAGTATATATAATCACGAATTCGAAACGATCGCTATACAAGTTTTTACAATCGGTTAAATAGCGCTGAATTTAATTACAGAATTCTCGCCGATAAAATAGCCGTATAATAATAATAATATCTGCGGATTTGCTAAAAATTATACGACTAACGTTGATATCTTCATTGAAATCGAATATTCGATACATGTGATGCGAAATAATCGGTAAAGTCTCAGCGTACATTTTATATTCCGTTTTCTCTGACGGGTATTCGTTTATAACCCAAACGTGATGGGCTCCTCGGTCACGCAAATACGATAAATAATACGAACGCCGTGCGTTATAATTGGTAGTTATTTTGGGGATAAGAATGTGAAAAAGTTCGTCATTTTCGATTACCGTCTTATAACACGCGATTCGATTTTAACACCTACGGTGAGTCTGTCTTTGCGTGCCTGTAACACCTTCGTCGCAACTCATCCAACGAGAATTCCCCATAAACTGGTTACAGATGATTATTAAATTAATTTTATAATTACTGTAATTCAGCATTTTGCCTTATAATTAAAGATCGTAGGCGGAAGTAAAGAGGACTGTTCACAAACCGATTCCACCTCCTTCGTTAAGTTTTTTGCTACCCCTATAAGGTCTACGATTAATAAATACAAGATTTTCCACACTCAATAATAATTATGCAATGAAGTTTTTTATGAGCTTGAAAAATATCCAGCAATTAAAACACGAATCAGGGTCAGTGCGAATGAACTCTGTGTACAAATTCCTGGCTGTATATGATATTCGTATAAAAAATTCGTTAGTATTTATACATTTTTCGAGAAAAGTAATAGCGGTAATTACAATAATTTATTCATCGCCGATAATTTTTGACGCAAATATATAAATTTATAAAGAAAAGAAAAACTTATTTTACTAAATTTTTTCAAAAGGATTAAAATCTAATAAAAGAATATAAAAGCGAAAAGATGCAATCAATTTCTAAAGGGGGTTAGAACATGTACAGCTAATGCAATAAAACCTGCAGCTTGTAGGCAATCATTCAAGCGAGTATCGTCGACTTGGCGTCTGTGTAGATCACATTATACCCGTGTAATGTGCATCTGTTATAAACGAAGATATTCCCTCGTTTACGTAAATCCCCGGCGTTTCGTAGTTTGACGAGATGATACACGATAAGCCGAGTTCTTGGATGATTAACAATAATAAGCCCGTAGCTCTTTAGGGGATCAATTCGTCAGGATTAATTCTCGTTAGGCATTGTGACATTCTTGGTTTACAAGGTTGTTAAAGAATTCCCTCCCGCGATTGAATTGATTAATTCTTATCAATCCTCCTCGTTAATTATACCCACCTTGTATAATTTACAGAATCTTCCACCGAGGCATGCGTCGTGCTCAGCAGCGGAACCGCAAGTCCCTTCTCCTTCGCCTCGTCTTCCCCGGAGATTCCAGTTTCAAACAGTTCCTACACCTGCCAGTGCAGCCCGAAACTTCCGGTATTCAGGGAGGACCTCAGCATCTGCGTCGACGACATTCACGGTGAGTTGATTAATTATTAGATTACTTAGATCATCGGTTGCACTCGTCGATCCGTGCGTTGCGCAAAATTAAAATAATAAAAAACAAGGGGAAAGAACAAACGGAATAAAGTATACAGTGAAATGCGGAAAACGCAGACACGATCTAATCGTCCAATTTGTTTAAGGTTTCAATCCTGCAAAAACCAAAGGCACTTTATCCACTTTTGAAGTTTCGTTTACCGCTTGTTCAATATGTTCGTGTTTTTCCCATGCATGCATGATTAGAACCCAGCTTTTATACCCTGTTATTTAACGAATTTACTGCTCCACGCTTGTAACAATATATATTCTACGTAAATTGAACGTCGTCACGTTTTTCTTTCGATTTCGTTTATTATTATTAGTGAGTTTCTGCTCACGTGTTTTCAGTCAGAATTCATTAAAATCAAAAATTGACTCACTCGATATTTCTTAGACATTTTGCGCCGCGAATCGATCATACATGCGTTACTTGCTGTACCGATTACCGCATATTTACACGTAATGCACTATACGTGCGTTTAAATTCCACGCAAAGCCGAGACAGTCGAGTCGGTATCAACAACTTCCGTCATCGGAATCTCAAGCATAGAAAATTGCTTTCATTACAAATTTTCCTTAGATGTACCTGCATTTTACACAGCTGTGCAAATCGCGAATTACAAACGTCAGAAGTCCAGCATCGTGAATCTAAACTCGACGCAGCAGGTGACGATATATAAAACGCGAAAAGTTTGTAAATTGAGTAAAAAATTGCTCAATTAATCGGATAAAGGTGCGAAAAACGAACGAAAATTGCCAGTTTTACAAGCATGCTGGGATTTGTGGCGAGCCTATATCCAAGGATCTCGTATCGTCGCATGAATATCTTTTATTTAATTTTCTTGTTCCTCTTATTTTTCCGCAAAGAGTGTAAAATACCGGAGATTATTACAGCCGTCGCGAGCTCAGGACGCCCACTGATTACGCCGCCGATTTTTCGACCCGGCATGCACCGGGAATGGCCTAATGCGGTCCATTATTTAATCTGAAAAATACCGGCATCGTGAATTTCTCTCGCCGCTGGGTGATCGTGCTCTTCGCGTTTATCGGTCAACCGCTTTTTTCCGCCTCTTTATATTCTCGCGGGTTCGAAACACGGAATCAAAATGAACGGGAATTAACCGACGTCTCAAGGAATCGAGCGGAATTTTAAAGTCGGTATTACATCGACTGACTGATAATATCGCGAAATGATGATAAATTATCGTTATTGTTCGGTAATCGGTTGGCAGGACTCAAAGAGTCGAGACACTTATTATTACGCCGTGTATATTAAATTTATCTCGCTTTGCACGGGCAGACGAAAAGTGACGGATAATTTCAATCCCGTTTCGAAACGCGTGACGTCATCAACCGTCAAAAATTTCTTCTCACTCGATAACGGGACTAACTTTGCAGAAAGGAGATTTCTTCGATGCGAAATAGAAGGGACGATCACTGATTGACACTTGTATGATCTATACCCGGCCATCTCACCTAGTCATTAAACGACGGAGCCAATTTTCGGAATGTTAAATTGCACCACCGCGGAGCAGAATAATGCCGAGTGTTGTATCACGTGTCAAAACGTCAAGACGATCAATTGAAACCAATTTTCAAGACGGTCTTACCGCTCTGGGAATATCGGATAATTCTACGCCGCGATTATGCTGATTGAAGGCTCGATTCAAAGCCTCGCCAACGCACCGCGGGGGGTGAAGAGAAATTCCAAGTTTTTTCGGAAGCCACTTGCGCCTCAGGAGACGTGGCTTTCCTTATACATTATACAAAAAGGACGAAGGAGGACGAATCGAGAAACTATACGTATAATATAAATATAAATACAGTGTAATTTTTGTGCAGTCTGCATCAGACCACGAATTATATTTACTGTAGCAAAATCAAACCGCCAATCGATGCGCAGTTTCAAAGGGTCGATCGTTATTTTTTTGGGTCAGTTTAGAATTCGGCATCATCGATTGACGTTACTCCTGCTGACTCCAAATCACGTAGTCCACGAACCCGTTCAAAGTCACCGAGTGACTTCAATTCACTTCAAGTCCATCAGACTCCAAATCGAGACGGCTTATCCTGCAGGAGTACGCAAAGGTGATTCAAGGTCGACAAATAGTTGGAAAGCCCGTAACAGATGGTAGCGATTATTCATCTGAGGAGGGTTTAAACGGTGGAATTAATAATCTCGTTACAGCGAAGCGTGTTACCGTATATATACGTATATATATATATATAGCACGAAGCGAGTTTGTGGGAGAAAAAGAGACGAATGCAAGAGAAAACGGCGGACAAACAAGCTCGAAGGATGAATGTAAACGGGATAAACCGAAAAAATAGCGAACCCATGGTGTTGGTTTACGCCGCATCCTAGGAGGAAACCTCAGTCAATGGTCAATTACACGTATATCCATGGACTGCACGGGGCGTCGCGTGAATGCACACAAACCTCGTATCCTGCCAAACGAGTGGGAACGAATGAGCATTGCCCCCGAGATAAATGACGCCTCGGTTCTCCAGCCTCCGTCTTCAAGGGCGCCTCGACCAGCCATTTTGACCCTCACCTGACCCACCTTCACCGCACCGCCCTGGCCTTCATCAATCACCTCACTCGGCATCCCGCACCTGCCAGGTTTCGTCTTCATGGCCTTAAGCCCAAGCCCAAGCCCCGGAGGACATATTATCTGCAGTTAATATTTGGGCAAGATCAACGGGCGCCGAACATCGGTAGCAATTTTTATTACCAGCTTCCGAATCACGCCGTCCTCGGCAGGTCCGCCGATGATGGTCTCTGGTTCTTGGGCACAGCTGTTGGAAGAAGCGAAACCAGGAAGTGCCTGAAACGGGAAGAAAAAAATCCATGGAAGGGGAGGAAGTCTTTCTTCCGCCTTCTTTAATGTCTTGATGCAGTCAGGTCAAAGTGCATGGATCCAGCGCATACGGTACCGGTACCGCAAAGGTTGAAGCCCTTCTTCCACACACTTCTTTGATTGTTCCCAATTTCAACGCACCGTTCAGATCGAATCTACCGGGTATATCCTTCGATCCGAGATCCATGATGATCGTTGCACTCCGTACCATGCAATGATGGAACTGGGACTAATGGAACTCGGGCCCTAATAACGGGGCAATAAGGTGGTCCAGGTAATGGAAGACGGTGGATCGAACGCTTAATTCGTGAAATGTACGATTGAATCGAGACGCGAAGCAAGTGATGATCTTGTACCTAATTCACGATCAGGAGAGTTGCAGGACCACGAGCGTTTCCATTCGTGGTAATTCGTTCTCTTGACTTTGGAAAATTCTGAATAGAGCTTACAGCCGGTTACTTCGATTATCCTGCGCGTCGTCCGCAGGAGTCGGAGAAAAATACGACTCAACTCTTAGTTTATTTATTCATTAGACATCCGGTGATCACCGGCGACTGCTGTGAAATTTAATCAACTTATGGTAATTAACGTCACAGTGTGGTCACCCGGCGCAACCGGGTACTTAACCACTCTTCAAGCCTCCGTCTTCCCTGTTTACATCCTTCAGGTCTTCCGGGTCGCTCCTGCAGTCGCAGTCACAAGGTCTAAAGGTCGCTATGCGGACCGGACGAACCCGATTTAGCCACTGTGTTCAGTCCAGAAGGTAGAGTGGCGGAGGTGATTTTTCGATCAGTCCTTTGCGATCGACGAGCAAAAGCAAGCTTACCATCTACGTATAGACTGAATAATTAGCATGAATGATTGCGCGTTGTGCACGTATGGGCAAGGCTTGTAGCGAGCTTTATACTGGACGCAAATTTATGTCCATCTATCTTTGGAACGGTACTCTCCTCGCGGGTATCGGAGGAAGGATCTCACCGTTTGATACGAGGCTTAGAGTACCTTGATGGTCCTGCAGAGACAAACGGACAATGGCATCCGATGTTCGTGTAACATCTGTACACCCGAGCAATGGGCATAACCTATACGGACTCGCCCACTCGTTTAATTCATCGACGTGGCCATATTAGAATCGATTAATAGATACACCAGGGATGGGTTCGTAATAACATGCCATCAGGGACTCGAGGAGAGGCCATAAACATGGACAAAAGGAATCACGCGGCCTGTCAAAGAAGCTTTTAAACTTTTCTTGGCGCCGTACATCGCAGCGAGTCAAGTGCGGTATGAAAGGGCAGGTATTATCCATAGTCTCGAGTTTTTTTGTTCATCCATCGATAAACTGCAAAATTAATATAATATGCAAGAGGTGAGAGTAACGAGGAAACAACTCGATGCCTGCTTGGTTCGAAATTTTAATGAGAGCGTCTTCCGGATACTCGATATGATTCGGACAAGATCGTGAAACACGAGTTTCGTCGACGAACGAATTTACGGCTGAGACTTCTTTGGCCATTGAGCAAGCACGTTGTGAAAACGGACCGCTAAGGACCTTTGAAGAAGAGCTGCTCGACCTGGATTACAAATGGCGACCATTACCTTTTCAATACTTCCAAAGACGACCGCCGGCTCCTCTTGGACGTGAAATTATAATATCTCCCAGGGGAAGTTCGCACGAGGTATGGACCACGTCGCTCCCGTGCCAAATCATAATTAGGTACGCGCCCCTCTTTAACCACAGGTTGCCAACGAAATCTGTTATTCTTTCACGTGCCGTCAGTCAAACAGGGGAGGTCTAAATTACGATACACCGACCAGCGTGGATTATGGGTATATTGGCATCCGACGACGTGGAAAAAAATCACCAAGAATGATGGACCGCGAACCTCGAAGAGAGAACGTATTCATTACCATGCACGTGCAGTCTGAGAACGCTACGAGGAGACTGCGGATGATGCACCTGATCGTGACTTCGATTTAAACATCCGAATAAAGAAAGTTTTCTGCCTAGCCATATGAATGCACTTTATAGTATAGAATGGTCGGAATGGTTCGTCGTAACGTTTATTCTGTTCCAAGGTGCGTCTAGGAATGGAAAAAACTGGTTATAACACCACACCAACAAAGGTGTCTTGTAAATTGATTAATGATTGTATGACAGATGAAGCGATCGTTCAAAGTAGAATCTATCGCTTCGGAGTGTATAAGGAACTTGACTGTGATTCATAAAACTGAAGTTACGCACGTGATGTCTGAAGTCAGCTGAACAATGCCTTTTCATTTTTATCCCATTCGTAAATTTCCACCGTACAAGCCTCGCTGACATGAGAATGAAGGTATTCTCGTTGTCAGATCCTCGTGCAGGATTCAGAGAGCAGGAGTTTTCTCCAGTGGCACTCAAGGTTCAAAGGAGTCGTGCAAATTGACCGGAAGGTGCAAACCTGTCAGCGCTCAAAGTGCGACCTATCGACGACCCCATCCTCACATATTAACTCGTAGGTGAAGTTCCCCTCGAGCTATGGCTGATATCTGTAGCCGTCATCGTTAATCATTCATACTTACGTACACCTGTTCCTCTAAGGTCATCATTCGACGAAAGCTTTATGGCTGAATCTGCCTTGCAGACAAAAATGGGAATGGAATAAAAGACAAAGCGAGATGCAAGCAAGGTTCGGTTGAAGTTCAATTACGGATCTGCGAACCTGACATGACCTGGAAACCATTAATGAATCCACTGTCGTCACACGTAGTGCTCGAATTTTCCAAAGATCATATCTTCTCGATTTTTCATCCGGACGACTCTTGTCGCATCCCAAGTGCGTTTAATTATCGTAATAATGTTTTAGCGGGGCGACTAACGGGTATCGACAATGTAATTTACGATGTAAGAGAGTCGACTACGTGGGAGATGGGCGACAAGGTGTGTATAATGAATGTTTTCTACCTTGGCGGACTTCTGCCGGTGCACCTTGACCCCGAGGGTCCGGGCATCGGCGATTCCGCAGGTTTCAATCCAGCCACTGCAGAGCCAGTGTTCATCGGCGCAACACGTCCTCGAAGATATTAATGGGACTGCTTTCCCAGTTTCTCAGCAACCGACTAGACCAGCTTTGGCTAGCGTAGACAACACCGTGAAACCAATCCTGATCCAGGTAAACGACCACTCTCCGGTGTCATGTAGTCCCGTTTTAGCCGCAAGTCTTCGAGGCACCCTTCTGACCTTTCCTGAATGAAAAAGTGCGCGAGGATTCGTTTCTGAGTTGAAGAAGAAGTAGCAAATTCTATCTCGTTTTTCCGTGTTCTAATGCGAGCTTGGAATCTGCACGCGGCATTATTTATGACACCTTTCGATTTGCTGATGTTTCTCTCCTCGATTTTGTCTAGTGTAAGACGACTAACGAGCCGAAGATATAATCGATTCTGGCTCGGCGATGGTACAACGACCTTTATCAAGACGAGACCAATTCATTTCAAGCTGTAATTGAATCCGGATAAGAGTGCTTGATGAATAAATCAAAAGGAAGTTCTGAGTGTGACACGATAGGCGGCGAGTTGATCTTGCCAAGCACATTTTTCAATTTGATATAAATACGATTCTACATTGATTGGCTTGCGACGTGAGCCGTTTACGGCTAACGATTACGCAATGACGTCTGACGCCGAAATTCTATTCGACGATGATTTATTCTACGGTACGTGCAATTAGCCAGGATGATAATGTATTAAAACGATATCCATAGACGTATACGCGTTACAAAATCGAAAGAAGAGTAGATATAAGAGATCGAGAGAGAGAAAGAGATGGATCAAGAAAAAAAGTGTAATTTTCCTATCGTGCGAGTCGACTTTCACCGTGGAATTTTTCTCCCGGTGGATTAATGTCCAGTGTTTCTAAACTGCAGGGTGCATAAAATAGTAATAATTCAAATTTCAAACCAGTATGAAAATTCCTCGGTTCTGATCTCCGCGCAGCGACTAATAGCCAAGCTTAACGTTTAACGACTCGGTATGCGTTAGACTTTGGTTTGTATATGAAGCCAGGTGTAAAGGTTCATCCGACAATCGACCCACACGGTATATAACAGCGTAAATAGCTATTATTAATAACTAACAGTACCGTCGGGGATTTTTTTCCTCTTATTTTTCTTTTTCAATTTTTAATTTTTTAATTTATACACATTTTTTCCCCCGGGTGGCCGCCGTTCTTCCGATAACACAATATAGGCGTATCTTATAAATTACCGCGGAGGTGTTGTAATAATTACATTGCAAATAACGTAATTACTTTCATTAAAATTTATTACTTTACGGTAACGATACTCCGTTGAAACTGCACTTCTGTACGTTTAGCGCTGGGCAACACTGCGCGAGGTAATCGACACTCTCATCCGCAGGAATGAGACACAAAAGAAGATTCTCTGTCTGTAATTTTCTCCTTCTTTTTTTCCCTTAATTAATTTTATTCTCCTCTCTTCAGATGCATAAGTACTCTATGTGTAAATATACTGTTCAACATGCAAGCTAACCGTTTTCTCCTAATTTTCACTGTTATTATTCTTCATTCCAAGGTGGTAATTAATCCCTTTATAATCGGTCAAAATCCTCAGTACGTATACATTAGGGTGGCGTAAAAAGACCGAGTATTTTTTTTTTTTTTGAGTCTCGTGTGACAGAATGTTAGTTTTTGATGTTTTAAGAGCCCACTCCGAAGGACGGCTCAAAAAAAATTTTTAAGAGGTCGCTCCACATTTTTTAAAACGTCAGAAACCGTCAAAAATCGTTTCTTTTTTTTGAATTTTTTTTCTCGTTACGGTATAATTTTATAGACAAAAAAAAAAGTAAGTTTCCGAAAGTTCCAGTTCAAAATTTGAATTTTGAAAGGTCGCTCATAATTTTTTTTCAATTTTTTGGTGTATTTCTTTAGATCTTTTCGAGCGACCTTTTAATACTCATATTAAATCTTCATAAAGTTTTTTTCCCTTAATTTAGTAAGAAAGAATCGATAACAATACACCACGACATGAATTAAAAATCAAACAAAATACTGAATTTATAATTTTTTTAATATAATTTTTTGACGATTTTTTACATTTTAAAAAATTTGGAGCGACCTCTTAAAATTTTTTTTTTAGCTGTCCCTTGGAGTGGGCTCTTAAAACATCAAAAACTAACATTTTGTCACACGAGACTCGAAAAAAAAAAAAAAAATAGTCGATTTTTTGCGCCACCCTAGTATACATACATAACGGACACGTATCAATAGTCCGTTTATTCATCTCTCGATGTCCGGCTTGGGAGCAGCAGTTCGGAATACATTACGACGTGACGTAAGGCGCATATGTCACGATATCCTGCAGGATATTCTATTCGAAGTTACGAATTTCTTATACCACGCCAAGCTGCACATATGTATGTACGTTAGAAAAACCCAACTGCGAGTTATAGCGTGATCAAATGCTCGTTAGATGCGGATTAGGTGCTATATTGGAAGCTCTGGTACCCGGTCTTTATGCTGCAACTTATGATTGGGTGTCATAACGCGGCTCTGATAACAGCATCCACGTTTTTGAGGTATTGTGAAGTCCAGGCCAAGAGCCGGCAACACAATAAATTCCAAGCTAGGATCAGACTTCTACCTATACATTATTATCTATGGATGGATACTCGAACCTCGAGTGGCGGATGATGAGGATTAAAAGGGGCGAAAACACGGAGTCGATTCTATCCGACAAAGAAACGGCACAATGAAACCTCTTTCTTTCATCTCTCGTCATATTTTTTCCTGCACAACGTTAAATGCAACTTTGGGTAGTTGAAAAACTTGAGGTGTTTTGGCGAAATTCCTATATTTGAATAGTAGTTTGGCTTACGTTTCTGGATTTCAGAAATGCTTCTTTTGGATACCTGATTTATGATTATATTCTAATATCTCTTGGAAAACTTGGTATCTTTTTGTAGATCATAAACGAAGAATCCATTAAAGTCAAGGATAGTCTAGATGAACAATATACTCTGCAGTTCACACCACGATTAGTGTTACAAATACTTTAACAGCTTTGCAACGTAAAAGCCGAAGTAAAAGAGGTCATAAATACAATCTGATAGTGCTTTTTCCCTCTGGATCGACTCTGAGGTATACAGTAAGAAGAACCGCGTCTTTATATTGTATCGAAGAATCTTGAGCCACGCGAGGTTATCCGCATATTAGCATGAGTGCCGACTGGAAACCGCAAGAAGGTACCTATCATAGAAATTTTTCCGCCGAGTGCAGTGGCTTGAAGATTGAGAAGCTGATATTAGCCTCATGTAGTCATGTGGATATGAAGGTAGTAGATGCGTATGGCGCTGCAGGTGGAATGTCAGCCGGTACAGAATTCAGGAAATGTTGTCATTAGATTTTGCCGCCACTGCTGCCGTATGGTTACTACTTAGACGCGAGTGGCCAAGCAGCTGGACTAATGCGGAACGTATAAACGTGCCCGGGCATAACGTACCTAGTGCTGCAGAGGGTATCGCCAGGCTGCAATCTCTGCAATTCATCCAATCCAACGACGAAGGAAAAAAGCAATGTCAATTGTAGAGCACGCCTCGGTCGCTCCTAAGCGTTTCCGAGTCTTGCGGCCATCGCACGTGCCACGTCCGTAAGCGTAGATCCCTAATGGTTCAGCTTTTTCTACTCGTGATTCTCATGGCGAGCAGAGAGGCAAACTATCCGACGGAGCCCGCCAAGAGACCCGATTAAAAAGCACTGGGATAAAACTATCACGGTCGATAAATTGTCCGCTCTTTTTTCGCCTCTTTTAACTTCTTCGACTCTTTCTTACCTTATTTACACTCGTTCGGTGAATACTAAGACTCATAAATTACAGACCGGTTGTTCTCGCTAAGTGGGAACACAAGAAATAACGAAAGAAATAATTAATAAGTACAAAAACTAGTTCACTACTGTGCTTTGTTTAATTTTGCACGCTCCTTAAGCGTAGGCAATAATACTTTGCATCGTAAGTAACGAGATTCTAGAATTACGTCGATGGTGATATTGTAGCTGAATTATTCTTGCCGTCATCTCGTTCGACGTGGAACAACTTTCGATAACTGTAAAATACTGTGAAAAATCTTTCAACTGAAATAAAATTCTAAGTGGGGAAACGGCGGCCATGTTGATTCAATACGACCGTTCGAATTCGCTTATCAAACACTGTCATTTACTTGTGGTTAAGTTCAGGACCTAGAACTGATACGATTACACTTATACAATTATTTTCGAGCATCCGTTTCGCATCCAAGAGATATGAGCAGGCTTTAGTGTCAATATCGGTTTCCCAGCTTATTCGAAGTCGCGGTGGATATGATGGTCTGCCAGGAACTTGTTGGGAGAATTCTTTCCGCCTGATTGCATCCTCGCATCAGCTTGTGCAGGTATACTTAAAGTACACGAGAGTCGGCGACGATGCGTCGACATAGAATTACACCGAACGAAGAAATCCTCAGTTTCCTAGTTAACGACTTTCTGAAGAGCTATAGAGAAGGTGGAGGATGGACAGCTACCAGGTAGCTGGAATTCGTTGTTTAAAACCACCGTGCTGTGCACATACCTGCATACATGCAGGGTGCTTCGATGCTGCACGGTGGCTGTGATTTGCTCGTCGCGTGACCAGAGCCACAGGACAAATCTGCATCAACGTTCGCCAGAGGCTTCGAAAGCATCTTCTATTGCTCTTATATTTTCCCATTAGTTTACACCACTCGAGTCTTCTTGCGGCTGAGTCTTTACCTTAAAGTTCATAACTAGAATGCGATAATTTCGATCCACGACGCCACCTGCAAAACCTCCCGCAATATCGAGACATAGCTTTGAGCTTACGAGATGAATACTTGCAATTCATCGTCTCTTGATACCTGGGAAGCAAATATGGTACACGTTATA
Organism: Diprion similis; assembly: GCF_021155765.1. Lineage (NCBI taxonomy): Eukaryota > Metazoa > Arthropoda > Insecta > Hymenoptera > Diprionidae > Diprion > Diprion similis. Next base: position 19,097,278 of record NC_060106.1, on the reverse strand, counting down.
CGTATCGTACCTTTTGCTGGGTTCCAGCATCTGCAGTAAACGGTGCTTATTTGCAGTATATAACGTGTGTACTTGTATATAGGTTTAACTGGAATTATTTCAATACATATAATAATAATCAACTTCCTGTAGACCAAAACGAACCTCTCAAATTTACGACGAATCATTTATCAACGGTTCTAATGATACCATACTTCACTTTTTTTTATACAAATGGGACTCTTATTAACGACACGGGTCAATAACCATTATTTAGGCAAATCGGTATTTCGCGCCAGGTTTGGCGATGCCGAATCTAAATCTGAAACTCGAATTCCCTACCTCGTTTGGTATCGTTTTGTTTCGTCTATCGAGTTTGATACTTAACTCAGGATTATAACGGGCTAACAACATTTATAAACAACCAAAAAATTTTCCTCAAAGTTTACGCTATGTATCAAGCTTTGCCTGATATATTTATCGTAATATTACACTTCTGAGTTACGTTCGCTTACAAAAATACTGGAAATACTTGTTCTCTGATAAATCATACCTTAAATTGATCGCCAAGTGATTTTCGTTCTATCTTTGCGATTGATTTTAACATCACAAGCACTTTCCTATTGCTATAAGGTTCGATTACTCGTCAGAATTTTATTTGTTATTAATTCCCCTCCTTTTAATCCCCTTTTTTATCTCCCCTCCTTTCTAAGTATAAAAAGATCTTGATCCAGAAGATCGTAATGGTTTAAATAAACGCAACGTGACTGCAGCCCAGGTTGAGCCGCCATTTTTAATTAATTGAGGAGGACGAGTGCATGCAGGAGACTGGGCGCGTGGGTATTGAGTGTAAATTAAGGACAGTCTCATTTAAAGTATTCCTCCAGTATTTTACGGTATTCCGATGTCCGTTCGACGGGATCGAGTCAAACCGGAGATGAAAGAAGAAAAAAAACTACATAACGAAACGCGAAAGCTAACGACGAGGAAGATATCGCGGTACAAGATCAAGAAGCGCACAATTCACGGAGTACCGTTGCCCCCAAAAGCTGCAAAGGACACCCCGAGTTGCTAAGGAGGTTACTAAAAACTTGAATCTCCGATCTCGCGTGCCAGCAACTGCGTTTTATCAGCTGATTCACTGTTCCTCTAACGGCGTTCAACATCTTATAACCAGACGTCTTCTTGTAATGAAGACTCCACGAGACATCACGACTAAGTTCCAAAGTTGGCGTTGAAGTCGAGCATTGAGACCATGAAGTCTAACGAAAGTGTAATAAGTTGTAATATCTTGTCGAATCTACCTGATCTAACAGCATTGAAAATTTTAACCAGACTTATTTGAGTATGTAATGAGAAATCCATAAGAAGTTATAATTGCAGTACAAATATGGAGTTCGAGTTGGATATTGGGACTGTGAAATCTAACGACTATAAGAAACACCGGCTGCTTTTGAACTGGAAAAAGTTCCAGCGTACGTTCGAACCTAAAACTTGAATATTAAGTTGTATTTACGGGAACTTGGGAAGATATATTTGCTCGGCAATATATCCTCGCCTTCCGGGTTTCTAGTATCGGGATGCTAATGCCTCGACTGAAATCGCCGTTCGCCAACGGTACTTGAAAAGGGCAGCCAGCATCTGCGAAGCTCGAAGTGCGAAGGAAAATGAGTGCATGGTAATACGCCGAGAGCGTACGTGAGGTATTGAACGATGAAATTGAATTTCTGCGAACATTAGAGCGTCAAATGTTTCGTTGGTTTCGCGCGTCCGAGTCTGCAAAGCAATTGCAAATATTCAAGTACCCGTTTACTCTTGACGTCAGTGGACAAACCATCGAACAAGTAATCGTCCGTAACGAGACTATCGTAACTGCGTTTTACCTACGGTCGAATTAAGTCCGGTCACTTAATCACTCCCGAGTCATTTTCGAGTGTTCATTTTTCACTTGATCAAGTTCTAACGTCACGCGCCCGGATAAAAGCCCGGAGAAGGGAAGAAAAAAATTTAACACATAACCGAACGAGTTGACCAGCGGCAAACAACCAGCTTCAGAGGCGCAGATGTTTGCGAAATCTTGAACTTTTTGGGAATCCACTTAATGTGTTTGGATCTAACGGTTTCCTGATATTACCATAATGATCAAACTAGTAGTAAATATCGAGACAAGCTTGCATTTTATTCAGTCGAAATCTCCTTCTCCTATATTCTTCGTCGCCAGGTCAAAGAACTTCGACGATCGAGAGAACGATCGTTAAAATATTGGATATCGTTTGACAGCAGGCATCCGATGTAAGAAAAAAAAAAAATTCACCGTCGTTGCACAATTTCGCACGATAACTCGACTGTCCTTGGTATAGAGTTGCGAATAGAATTCATGGGACCTTCAGGGATCGACATAAGTCGTTGAGCGATGGACGATCCTGGTCATCAATTTGTCCCAGTCCAATGGTCCGTTTTTCATACATGATCAATAAATTAATACTCGATTCAAGTCCCGATCGATCGTCTTGCCGATTTAGTATTATTATTATTGTTGTTTGTTTCTTTTTGCTTTCACCCCGGTTCCCATCGCTTTCGCTCCGTCAAACTGAAGGCATTTATTTGCCCAATCAGTCGAGCGTTGATTATAAATTATTCCGAATTTTAAATTGTAATTCGCCAAGGCGAAGGGACTCGACCTGCGCTGATGTGAATCTGCACTGCGAATGCAGACGCCCAGGAACGCGAGACTCAAGTCTTCTCGAAGTACGGTTATAGCCCTTTAATTCACACGGTAAGAAATCGGTACCGTTTCTTTCGTGAAGGTTTCGCGGTGAATCCATTCATCGGATAGCAATTTTCTTCGTTTGATTCTTGCAAGTCGAACGCGTACAGATGCGGCAAAGTAATTCCAACGGGTCGATACTTTTTCACGCTCGTTTTCAGCGCGTTGAATATTCATAATTTACTTCAATTTTATTTCGCGATATATTTGTCCATGGGTTCAACGAAACTCCACATCGGGTCTTTGGGCTTAATGATCCGCTTTTAACGATTAATCTAGCAGCGGGAATTCCAGCTGTTATTTCACGCCACGTCTCGCTCTTCTCTTAGACGATTATACGTTTGATTCAACTTTACGCTTTGCGGCTAATTTATACGCATGGAAATGAACCGGGTGCATCGGATCAGCGTCAAGATCAGATCCTACACTCGGGATAATTCCGTAATTGATAAGATTTTTTTATCCTTTTATATCTTGTTCGAGTATTTATCTTCTTTTTGTTTTATGCTTGCAGAATGCGGCGCGGCTACATTCGTCAGTAATGCCGAAGTCCCCGAGAAGGTTCCCTACGTATTTCTACCTCAGCAAGGACAGCTGATTTATCCTCATGCTGAAATACGCTTCGAAGGTGAGTCGAATACTGTGAAAATGAAATCTGGCTAACTGGTTTCAAAATATCGCTCTTCGATTCTTCCAGCTAACCAATTTAGAATAAAATTCTAATTTTTGAGAGTTTTTTTTTAAAGTCTGGAGAGTAATAATTTACAATGCGATTCTCGAGAAATTCATCTCTCTGGAACATAAAGCGATCAGCGTTATTCTTGTATCTATAATTTGCAACCTGCAGAAATCGCAGTACGATTCTGTCTATGTAACTCTTGTTAATCTTCTTCGTGGAATGGTTAGTTGTATAATATATTATGTTCGTTACATCATAGAAGAAAAGGATAAAAGAGAGAGGGAGAAAAAAAAATGAAACGAGTTCCCTTGGTAAAGTCCAGAACCATGGCACAGGCAAACGTTCCCCAACGAACCAACAAGATAGATCAAATACCGTCGATGCTACCGCGATTGTTTTCCGTTCAACTTCAGTGTAGAAATGAGCAGAGAACACACGCTGTGCAAGTACATTCGTCTGCCACTCGAGAATTAGAATCTAAGTTTCATTTTTCACCGAACCAAAACGGCGGTGAACAGTCATTCCCGTGAGACACAGTACAGATTATAATACATGATTTATACAAGCGATGCTCACGTTCGATCAATGTAAATCGAACCCTGACAAGGCCGTTCGAAAATGTCATTACTCACTACACGGTATACAAGATGTGTGTGTGTGTGTGTGTGTGTATTATGTAACAGAGAACCAGCATTGCTCTTACATTGTTTAAACTCGTTGCGCTGTATTTTTACCGAAAATTAATAGCTCTCGACGGCCAAATAGAATTTCAATATTCATCTACCGAAGCGTTTAATTAACCGACCATCGTTGGTCTTCGGCTCAATTCCCATCAGCGTAACAATCAAGTCCCGTTGAAACTGAGTGTAATCTTTCCCCCAAATTACGTCCAGACCCAGTGGTCTTGCATCTGGGACTCTCCTTTTTTCGAGTATCACAATGTGGCTGAGGTCAAGACGTAATCGTTTTGGACAGCGGCCATTCTCTCCTCCTCAAAGGAATCCTGGCACTTCCGCACCTCCGCAATCTTCACGTACCCTCTAAAGTGCAGCTCAATTGTTTTTCGGACCTCATGAACGTCATTTCGCCTCATATTTCCCCTCGCGATTCTCGCCGATCTTGATCATTCTTACGACCAACCTCGTGTCCAATGATCAGAGATACACGCTTCGCGTCGACCACGCGCAACTCTTGAAGCTTATTGGACGCCAGGAGGCGGATGGATGGCTGGTACCTTGGTTGGCACTGCCTCCTTCCACGTCCCCAGTCCTGGTAAACGACTTCCAGAAGTGCGACATGGGCTGGCCCTTCCTTGAGCCTCTTTTTCGAGTGCTAAACCTCGACACCGAGAACGTTGTTGAAAGTTATGAACCAGCCGTCATCTTCGTCTCGACTTAAGGACCCTTCTACCATTTCTTGGTGATCCTTCACGGATAACGATATGTTCTGTTATGCGGTTGACGGAAATCGCGAACACTGTTACAGCCGTAGTTTTTTTTCTAGTCGACCTCTGCCTCCTCCCAATCAATCAGCAGTCTCCTGATTACCTTGCGCGAGCAGAACAAGGATGAAATTAGTTGGACAAAGAAATGAGGAGATGCATGCCAAGCAGCAGAAGCTCTTCGATCATTCTGGTCGGACGTTCATCGTGCTTCTATAACATGAATTATTACGTTCGTAGATCGTAATTCTCAGAGATCAGAAGAAGACTCTTGTTTTCCGTGGGTACAATTTTCCCCGGTTCATGACTGCAGTTTGTTCGATAGTCAATGGCTCTTGTTCCGAGGTTTATTGCCGCGCGTTATGCGAATACAAACCTAGGCCAGTTCCGCTTTTGCCACCGTGTCGATGCTGCTCCAGGAAACGTTGGGCAACACGTCCGACTTACGAGCAGGTACTTAGGCATGTGTCGAATAACGTTTTCAAGAGTTCTGCGGAACGCCATCGGACTACAGGCTCCCGCTCCAGCTAAGAAATCGTTTAATGTACCGTGTGTTTGAATTCTGCAAACAAGTGTATGTATGTACATTGGTACCTACGTGATGTATTGACGTTGGTGCGAGGCTTTTGTGGTGAAACTCGTAAATATGAATCTTACATACGATTGTAAAGTGAATAGAGAAAAAAAGAAGGTGAATATAAAAGAAAATCGATTGATGAGGCAATACAGTGATAATGGGAAAGGAAAATAACCGGTAACTACGCGAGGCGTTGACTCTTCTGGAATCGGCAATTCATTATATATCCACATCGACGAGACATGCGAAATGCCTGTATGTGTGTTTATATGAAAGCAACTGGGTAGTCAGGAAGGTGGCATAATTAGTGGATTTTATTATCTTGTCGCGAGCCTGTCGGAATGACTTTAATGTACTTTTGGCTTCCGAGACGTCGCGATTATGCTTCTAGTCGTAAAATCCGAGATCTGAGCTCTTAGTTTAACGCCGGACATTTACACGCGCCAGCTCGCTACAAACGAACGTACATAAATGGTATATCATATATTGATTAACTGTAAAAAATACCAGGTGTCCAAATTTTTCTTATCTCACATTTACATAACACAGTGAGCAAATCTTTTTCTCTCATGGCTCGCTCCGTACAACGAGCCAAAAATGGATTCGCTGGATCGACAAATAAGGTTTCTTTCCGTTGGTAATGACTCTACTGTTTCGACTCAGGGCTTCGCTAATTAGGCCGGTAATTAAACTGTTCGCTTCAACGTTTGCTAGAGAATAACTAAATTTCCGGCACATTCTAATGATCGTAGAGTCAGATCTATTTTCATTCTATTACAGTGGCAGATATACGCGTGAAATTTGAATCTGCGCTAATAACCGTTGCACGTATTTTTTCTTTTAATCAATAACTCTTCGCGTCTAGTCGTAAATACTGCAGACTCAACTCAGGAGGCTGAAACCGTTTCTGTAAATTAAAATCAAGAACTGCTCGAGGCGGCAGGTTTATGGGTAAGGTATACAATGGGAATTCTGGGAACCCCGTGGAGACTCGGCGACGTTCAAGAGTACAGTTAAATAAACAAGCGTAAATATGGGAGGCGAGAATTCCCACAATTTCATCCCGGAATTGCACAAGGACACGTTACGATTCCTTCGAAAATTAGCTACAAGCTTGATCTTATATTAGCTTATAGTACGTTCTGGAAAGACCATCAGGGTCTTCGGTCTTCGGTTCGGCCCACACTTTAGCCCGGTATTTAACAACGAGGAAGCGCCGATTCGCAGCGCAGCTGGCCTTACGTGTCTTCGCAATTTAAGTCCTTGCTCGACACACTCGCAGTTAAAAAGATATTTACATCGACGATCCTCAGCGATCAACAGGTCCGCCTGTCGACTGACAACCTGCTCGCAAAGACTCGGGGAACCCCCGCCCAGCCGCAACATTTATACCCTCCATAAACTCGGATGTTATGCTCTGGTTTTTAAAATTTGTTTTACTACCTGTAGCCAGGATGGGCATCGACGCTTATCGCCACGCAAGCATTTCTCCACTACCTCGTTTACTCTTATTTCATTTGATGTCGAAAGTACGAGTATAAGGGGGATGATGTCAACGCTCTTGATTAACGCCGGACAATCCTTATTAATTAAGTCCCCACCTCCGGGGTCTGGCAGGCCTTTTTTCAATCGACCGGTTTCGTACACCCGCGGGCTTCGCCTTATCGTGACATGATTTATTTTAATGCCTTGCACCGAGGGAAATAACGGTCCAACATTTTGGCCGGTTGCATTATAACCGGTCCCAATCTCCTGGAAGATCGAAGCCGTACAATATATAGATGTATATATATACTGGCCCAGAATTCCCAGTTTGTTACACTTTCGTACCAAAATTACCGCTCCCAAAATCGGTCAAAACCATCAGCTTTATACCTTGAACTTTCGAGATGGGACGATACTCATGCGTGCAAAACTCATTCTTGATCCGTTTTTTTTTTTCTTTTTTTTTCTTTCATTATCGTTAACTTTCTCTGAACGTCGATGAGAATGGATTCGAAGAAATTCTTGCCAGCCAGAAATCACAGAATAATCCAGTTAATACCGTTAACCAGATTCCCTGTGATACTCATTTTCTAAATTATTAATTATCTATTTGCAAAACCACTGTCAAAAACGAAAAGACAAAGAAGCTATGATTAAACGAATATTCCACGAAAAGGATACACCTAAGGTCATAATGGATTTAAGACTGATACTGGTTTTCGCAGGTGTTAAAACTCCGTTCTGCAAAGTGACTGGTGCCCAGCAACTGAGCCGAGGGGGATGGACCGAGTTGCGGAATCTGTCCACCGCGGACCCGCCATTGAAGTTTGTGACATACGAGGGACGGAGTTACTTGCAGGTATGAGAATAATCTGGTATTCGGAGGATGGTGTACGGTTCAGGGTTTTTTACTCGATGGTCTTCGCAGTGGGTAGGAGAAGCCGAGCTGCGGGATGCGACGGAGGGGCGAGTAGTCCGTGTGCATTTGGTGTGCCGAGACGCCGACCGGGAGAAGCTGGCTCCTGATGTATTTACTCCCTGCGTGGCCTTCCGGGTGGCCGGCTCTCCGACGAAGAACAGTAAGTGGTGATTTCGGGCTCCGTCTTATGGCGGCGAGCCTGCAGGGCGGCACCGGTAATTAGCAATTGAACCTCCCTCTCTTTCTCTTTTTCTTCCAGCGATTCGAGAGGTGGTGTTCTTCAACGACGCCCAAGTCTCCCAAGGCTTGTCCGCCATCGAATACACCGCCATCGGATTATCCTCGGTTGTTCTCGCCCTGATATACGTCGCCAGCGTTCTCCTTTACCTTCACACAAGGAAGACCAAACGGAGACGCGTTGCGGAACCGGAATCCGGCCTGAGCACCGGCCGCGATAACATCGGCATCGTCAAAAGCAACCCTCTCCTAGCAGCTGGACGCCATTTCGAAAGCGACGACAACAGTGGACGCAGTGAAAGCGAGCTTGGAGACGATCAACCGCAAAGCGACAGTGATCAGGGATTTGAAAATGTAAGTATCTCCGTGAGTATCTTCAGGAAATTGCAATCGTCCTGCTTCCTTCAACGTCCAATGGTCTTGGAGCGATTAGAGGGTCGGAAAATCTACTTGTAGAACCGTAATAGAAACAGGAAATCATGTTTAGGTCACTTCTGCGGTGGTTCATCCGCATTGCGCGTACAGTTCAGACTCCGATGGGATGTTCGGGTCAGGTTCGATACTTGGGGAACGTCTGCCAGAAGAGGATGTTCGGATTGTGGAAACAATCGAGAACACTCAGCACCAGGATAGCTCCTCACTACCGGGCAGCCAGAGACGGAAGCTGTACTTCAACCCGGCGTACTTCGACAGGCAACTACTACTGGTAAGTCTTATAATTACAGGTAACAGGTGTTGCGTTTACCGTTCACGGTGATTATGTGGATACTTAGAACGAATAACTCATTAGAGTTAACAGCGATTGGGCAAGGTATGCAAAATGATTTAAGTTAGAGAGGTATGTTTCTAGGCCCCACCTCCGGCCGCCATAGAGTTTCTATTCAAAATACGCGAAGTCATCTCCATAGCGAAACACAAGATGGCTGCGAAGCGATTCGTTCCAACGCTTGTTGGTAAGTATCCAGCATCTAATTCGTCATTCAGCTGTATTAGTATTGTCTCGAATCGCGACACGTTACGTCCAATTTCATAGATTCCGAACATGTTTCCCTGACCATTACCAAAACCGCACTTTTGCTCTATCCATACAACCAATTTCTTCAACAATAAAACATTGTTGGAGATTAAATCTGTATTAACAAATTACCTGTTTCACCTCGCGCCCTGAAGCTTGCACAGCACAAGTATATACTTATAAAATCCTGACATACATAGGGATTCCGGAGGAGGAGATTGGCCTGGAACGGAACGGTCGAACGGGTCTTCATCGTCGAGGAAGCTCGGCTCAGGGGTCTGTCGCAAGATCGAAAAAGTCTCAAAGCTGCACCGGATGCCCAGGTTGCCGCGAATCGCAGCCAAGTTTGCCGGTGCTTCCCGCACCTTCGCACTTATGCCTGGGAGAAAGTAGGATACGTGCATGGTTGGAGGATGTAAAACCGCCGGAGAGAAAGTGGAAGGACGCGGAAGACAGTAGACGGAACTTTGCAGAGAACGCGAGATCCTTCGCGAAGAATCTTGAGTACCTCAAAGAGATGGCCAAGAGCGATTTCGGCAGCCCCGAGAGGGCGAATAAGCCCATGTCCTCGTCGTGGAGGGACAATCCGCCGATGCTGAAGACCTTCCAGAACATCGCGAAGAGTGAGATAATGGAGAACGACGACCGCCTCAGCGTATCGAAACGTTCGACCAGGTCCATGTTTGAGGAGTCGAACTTCAACCGGTACCACAACATGTACAGCAGCAACATCGAGACCTTGGATATGAACGACACGGTGAACGCGAAGGTCAGGAAAGCCATAGAGAACTCGTTCATCAAGCAAATGGAGGAGAACGCGACTCTCGAGTCGTTGCAATCGCTGGAAAAGAAACTGATGGATCCACCATCGTTGAGAGAGGGACGAGCGACGCCCACGAATTCGCACAAGTCTGCCAAGTCATCGTCGAACGATTCGGTGCCAAAAACACCGACGAGGAGGCCGAAGAAGTCACGCGCACCACCAGCCCCGAAAAAGCTGCCCGACATGATCAAGGAGCTTCCGAACGGAAAATATCCCGCCAAGAAGCTCATGGATGAAGTTATCCAGGAAATGGTTGTCGCCAAGGCGCTCGAGCATGGACCAAAACTAGCCAAGGCTACCGACTTCGAGGTCGACAGTTTGGAACGCTCGAAGACCAGTCTAAAGTCCTCCTCGTCCCCGGACTCCACGGATCGTCATTCGAGTCCAGCTCTGTCGACAGCGCTACCTCTCGATGAGGAACTGACTATGCAGAACGCGATATTCAACGTGAAGACGGGGGCGATGACGATCTCGAAGTTGAAGAGTGAGGCGTTGGAGAGTAAGGCGACACCGAAAACGACCCTTTCAGAGCTAATACTCCCCAGACCCCAGAGGTACTCACTGGTCAGCGAGGTTTACGTTAACGACGGGTACGCCAGCCCGGCCGGAAGCGAGTCTTCGGGGCCGGAAATCCAGTACGAACCCGAGAACCCCGGGCACCTGACCATCAAGGTCCTTGACTCGCCGGAGAACTACGTGAAGCAGGACGATTCGGAGTACGAGCCGGACACGCTGGATCGTAAACCGATGAAGTTGAAGATAAACGGGGACGTCAGCTACGGCAAGGGTAACCTTGACGAGGTATACGTGGACTCGTTGGAGAGACCAGCCCACATATCGCTACGCAGCAAGGGAAGTTTCAGAACCGAAGATTCGAAGGGTCACGAAACTGCACCGTTCCAACGTAGCTACGGAAGCCTGCGCGAGATCTACGAAGCCAGACTGAGAAGCAACCTGAAGAACTCTGCGCTGCTGAGCAGCACGCGGTCCCTGAACGGGGACGCGGAGGTGGACACTAACTCCTGGCAGAAGAAGAAATATCTCACTCCTGAAATGAAGCACATCAAGAGACAACGGAAGCCTCAGAACCAGCCTGACGTCGTTCCCACTCCGATCGACGAATCGATCTACCAACAGCCGAAACCACCGCGGCTGATAGAAGGCCTAATGACGAAGCCCCCTTTGCCACCGCCAAAAAACGGACGGGACAGGAGTCGCGTTGATACTGGTAGCCCTGCGGCCAGCGAGATCACTTCTGTCCCAGTTAATTATCACTCCGCGGGGAAGCAATTCATCAATGATATCAACGAATCGAATGAGCCTTGCCTCTGTCGCCAAAAGAAGAATGTCATGTCGAGCAGCTTCGAGTCGTTGGCTACCTTGAACCAAGTCGAGAAGAAGCTCCAGCTGTCGAGGAACGATAGTAGAAAGACAGTGATCGGCGACGCTAATGTGGACTCACACTGGCGAGTCAACGAATATCCGTCCAGAGAATACGAGAATGTATCGTCCCTGCGCATCAATGCTAATCCTTCGAAGTCCAAGGGCAGGATCCCCTTGTTTCCAATCGACACAAAGAGCTACCCTCCAGTGAGGAAGACTGTTTCCGGTCTCAGACATTCCGGTTCAGAGAAAAGAGCCAGACAGTCAACGGCCGAGCCAAGATGCCTCATTTCCGAGGGGTGCATCACCTTCCTGGCACCGGAACACCGCTCGTCGCCCCTGAAGAACTCCGGACGTCGAAACGGAGGTCGGATCCGAACGGCACCTGGGATCCAGGTCCAGCAGAACGGCTACAAGGTCGAGGACAGTGGATACCTCAGCAGCACGGACAGCAACGGATCCCACAAACAGCTACTGAAGCAGGACGTCAGCAGCGTTTCGGAAACGGATGAAACGGAGTCGGCCTGTGATGGAGCGAGCGAAAGCGGCGCGGAGAGCATCGGCACGGACAGTGTGTTCTTTGGCAACTTCCGGAAGCTCTCGGAGATGTCGAGCTTCTCGAAGAGCGTCGACTCCGGGGTGGATCTGAACGTCCGGAACCCGTATTTCCAGGCATTTGGCATCAGGAATGAAGGCGGGGTTTTAGAGCGGCCGAGTTATGCCGCCAGCGACAGCGAAACCGATAGCTTTATGACCGTTCTACCGCTGGCAGGTAGTAAACGGAACAGTTTGGTTTTATAGTTGTAACAAATAGGCGAATAGTAACAAGAAATTTCAGAGGTTGTGAAAAAGTTATTAACGGAGTCCAGGGTACCTTTTAGCTTTTACGTTCTACTGGGACCAGCGTGTCCCGGATCTTCCTTTTTTCAGTCGACCAATTATTCCAGGAAGGCTTCGAACGTCCGAAGACTTCGAACTATTAGGGCCCAGAAATCAAGGCCTTTCAATGACTTAAATATTTTCTTTTCTGTATTTCAATAACGGGCTAATGCACTGCGAGAAAAATGAAGTGAAGTCTCGTCGTTTCGATCCTGCATTTGAGAATGGCTACTTTCAATTGAATGAGGAGTAGTTATTTGAACTGATGTCAGGTAGCGATTTTTAGGTCAGTTTTCCATTCCGTCGAGATTAGAAAAATAGAAAATAAAAAAAATTAGAGACTTGTCAGCATGCCGACCAGAATTCCGATGAAAACTCCGAAATGTGCTCATAGAGTCTTCCGTCTAGTGTAATTACTTGCGATATATTTATTTCATAGATATTTACTAAACGCTATTTTTCACTCTCTTGCAATTTATTATCAACAAATTTTTTTATCCTAGTCACATTTAACGGCGTTCACATACAGGAGATTTCAATAATTAATCATACACACAGGTCTTCGCAAGTTTAACCAACAATAGTCTCTGCCTTATAGTTTACTTTAATCCATGTAATATAATATATTCCTCGCCAGTTATATAAAGAAAATAATAAATTATTATATGATATTTAATTTAAACCTAACGTAATAGAAAATTGGTGTAGATGAAATGAGGGCCAGTATAGGTTTAAAATAAAATTAAGAAAAATGTATTTAGAAAAACGAAAAAAAAAAATAACACGAAACGCCAAGCGTTCAAGAGTTCATAGTTCGGGTACGCTGTATAATAATCCACGTCTATAATCATTTAATTATGATCTTGTTAGTTTAAAGGTCCAATCTGGATCTGTAAGATCATTACTATTTTTATAAATATTTATTGTTATTTTATTTTATTTTAAAAAAATTGTAATTTATATGTTTTACAACACATATAACGTATGAGGAGAAGTCGTCTTAATTCCCAGTTTTTCTTCGAACTATATGACATTCGGTGAAAACACTGATAATCACGGGTCAAAGAATTACTCGAGAAACGGCTTTGGCCGGCGGTGCAATATTAATATTTGTTAGGGTCTTAATAATTAACCGAATGCAATGTATGCTTGTGTACATAAACGTGTGTCTGATTGTAAGTACCTATTCAATTTCGTGTGCCTAGAATTGAATTAGTTGTTTAAGGGTTGTCGAAATAATGATATCTTGCCAAAAACGGTATTAATATACTGTACACATTTTTCATTATTTAAGTGTTATAAATTCAACTTAATCATTAACACATTATATCAAATATTTATCTATAACATAGACTTTCAATTTTCGTCAGTGACTCGTTAAGTTTGTCGTTGGATAATTTATTCGATAATTTATATGAAGATGAAACTACCATGTATATATATATATATCCATGTTGCATTTGGTATATAAGTACGCGACAATTGTACGCTCACGCTCACAATTGCAATACCGCGCTATTTAAACGTTGAGAATTTGTACAAATATTTACTTTTACCTGGTCGTCTTAATATTTTTTTTTTATTTCTATTTTATCCTCAAATTCTTTATCTTTTGACCTCACTGTTTTGTTCTGTACTGTTTAATATATATGCATACATATATATGTATATATATATATATTTATTTTTCCCTTAGTGAAATGAATTGTGAAATTCAGAAGCGCACGCTTCCAAGTACCTGCCAAATGTATATATGCATAGATCTATAGGTATATGTAAAAGAAAATATTTCGCGTATAAATAATTTTACACTTATAAATGAAAAAGAGAAGAAACAACATTTTTTTAACAATTTATCAAGTAATATATTATCGAGACAATATATAATATATTCTATAATTATTTAATTATATAACGTGTACATAAAAATATAATATATAACACGTATAAATGTTCATCCATACGTGGGAGGAACATATAATGAAGCGCAAAGGTAGACTTATATTCGTAAACGATAGAATTCGAGGCATCTTATAAGACTCCGTCCGTTCATATAGATCATATTATAGTTCAAATGTCTTGTGCAATGTACGAATTCTTCTTATACGGTTGTGAATACTTTTAGTACGCAATACGATAGTGCGATATAATACGTATATTTTAGGATTGAGAAGTACCAGGATTCAACGGAAATTGAATGAATTTCTCTCCTATAATACTGTTTCGGGGACAGGGTGTCGGTGGGTGTTGGACTGATTTTAATTAAATTCAACCTATATCGAGTCGCGAGCCAATACAATTCGGATCCTGTGATTCGATTCGATAGTTATTGGCAGCACGTTGCGTAGTCTGTACATATTCATTCGTTTTGTAATAAATTCTATTTGGGAAAAATAAACATCTTCATTTATTCCCTCGAGAAACTTCCAACCTTCAATTATAGATCATCAGCTTGTCGTCAGTTTGTTTGCAAGCATTTGCATCTACGGAAATGAGTTATTTAAAAAAAAGAATCTAATTTAGATTTCAATCGCATGTGTATCGCATTGCCTATAATTAGGCTCACGTTGAACCAGTATAAGCGGTTGCCTAACTGTAGGCGCCTTATTGTGGTAGCAGGGTTGCCTCTGATCAGGCGATAGTACATCAAATTGCCTATAGTCGGGAGGTTTTCAGTCTTCTACAAGTAGATTTCAGACTACTTTTTCGATTTCAACTAGTAAATTGATCATAGTTTTGCACCGAAATTTATCACAACTGATATCTCATCTAAGATAATTATTTCGAGATGGCGGGTGTATTATTAAAATTTTTCTTGTAGAATTATGACGGAAAGTGAAGCGCAAGAACTCGAATGTAAGTGTCTTGAACAAAATCACTACGTCTGTACGAAATGAAGTTCGTAAATTAGTCGATTTAGATTTATATCTGACGGCTTTTATACGAGTAACTTTCAAATTCAAGGAGTGAAAAAATAACTGGGTTCGTAGGTGTGCGAAAATATTCTTAGTCATATTTTTATATTTATAAAGATATGTATTTTATAAGCATTCCCAACTCGCGTAAACTATTCCGAAAACCTGTGGATAGTGCAACTGTTCTGAAATTCCTCGATCATCAAGTCCGACTTGGCGATGGCTTTCTGGATCTTAAAGGCGTTTTCCGGTTCCATATACGAATTCAGCTCGTCTTCCAACGCGGTAATTACTTCCTCAGCGTTGACAACGTTTTTGAAATTCACGCTCGTCTCTTTCGGCAGAACTTTGTGCAGTAAATGAAGAAGAATGTTCAGCTGCGATATGGATCTAAGGGAAAGAACACTGTCATAAAACTCCTACTCACAACCGTTGTGGAAGAATCGATAAAAAGAAAAAATATGTCACGAAGCGGTTTTTTCTCACCTGGCGCAAATTACACTTCGACACTTGAGATGTGAAGCAGACTTAAGTTCCAAGATGCAGCGATCCATATGAGAAGTTCGACCGGTAAATACTTTCGGCAAAATTTCCGTGAAACCAATATTATCGAGAAGATCTTTGAGGTCTCCGATCAACGGCTCGTTGAGTCTAAATTCAATCTTCTTGTCGATGGATATCGACTTCGCAGACAGAATTGCTTGAATTTTTTTGTTCCGAGCGGTGTTTGCGTCCCCGTTGGATTCGCAAAGTAGATTCAAGTCGTGCTTGTCTTCCAGGACATCGTCCACGCAGAGAGTGAGCGTCGGGATCAGAGTCTGCATCTGCACACCGTCCAAATCGTAGGTGATGGTGCCGAACAATTGGGCGATCGGACTATCCGTAAACCGAGGTAAGTCGACGACGACAGTTGCTGCGAGTTCTCCGGAAATCCCTGAATCAGCGAGATCGGTTCGCCACCAAAACGACTTTGGATCTTTGGACCAAAACGTAGAGACGCCGTGAAATTCTTGGACGTCCTTGATGGCGACGTGGGCGTCCAGCTCGAACAGATCCCTGGAACAATATCGTTTCGAGAATTTAAATATCAACTCTGGAGAAAGGATTGAGGCAATTCCGGAAGTTTGGGAATGGAAACTCCTGCGACATTCGGCTATCGTACAGCTCCGACGATTAGGCAGTGATGCTGGTTACCGGCTATCTGGTCACAGCCCACGACTTCGAGATGATAACCGGATGTCCGTCACTCGCCGATAAGGACGTTACGGTTCAAGAGACCGGAGACAGGACAAAGAGAAAAGCTGTCAACCCATCAACGGCATCCTTATCCTCACCGCAGTACATGATGATAGAGAGTACATTTCGCTCTACAAATTTTATCCTTTTACTTTTACTATCAGAATACTGTAATATATAGTGGTGTTAAAATTTACCAAATTAGACCGGTATGGACTATTGTAGAATAAATGTTGCGGTCAATTCGGAAATTCACAAAGTATAGTCTATAGAAATCCGCTATGGCATTATTCTCACATTAAATTAAGTCGTAGAAATCGAAGAAGTAATCTTTTGAGATACTTTGAAATCTTTTGAGGTCTATTAAAATTGAATACACTAAGGTGAATTCGGTTCTTCTTGTGTGCGATGCGTAAAGCCATCGAGAACGTAATTCCATAAGCCAATTTTTGAAAGTTGTGATTACCCATTTCACGATCCAATCCGGTAAATTGACGCAAAAGTATCAAGTTTAACAAGAGTAGATAAGATAAACGGACTAATATCCGGCTATCTAAAATTAGGAGGGTACGAATTTTGAGATTACTTCCGTAGTCACTTTTATTCAACGCACAAATTCGCACGTCGATAAAGAAAGATCGAAATTTCTATTACTTCCAAAGATCAAGAAAACACATTATTTACTAATTAATTTCCTGACCACGTCTAATCGTCATAAATAAACTGATTAAAGATCTCTCAAACTATCAATGATTTTTGAAAAATTATCTTGCACATGGACTCCGAGACAAAAAGTTGCTAGCTCCAAAAATTGCAACAAAAAATAAGAAGAAAAAAAACGCAAATGAATATGACACATAGATTATTGCAAACGGGTAAAAAAGTGACGGTTATCGGGTCGCTGATGGTGGGTGCAGCGGCGATGAATTCAAATGAAATAATTAGCCCCAAGTAATTAACAGCACACGTGTGACCGTTTGACCGTGAATATGCACCGCTAATTGCTAAGTCACGCGTTTCACCAGCAGAAACTTAAGCGTATAGCTATTTCCTGCTTACGTAGTATCAGCAGAACTGAAACATCGCTCGAGGATTCGACGACAATCTCCAGGGTCTTCAGTTGAGCGTCGTCAGTTGCGGAACGAGAAACGAAACGTGACAGGAATTTTTCAAGAATCGTCTATATAGCTTTTCTCTAGA
Source organism: Diprion similis (assembly GCF_021155765.1). Classification (NCBI taxonomy): domain Eukaryota; kingdom Metazoa; phylum Arthropoda; class Insecta; order Hymenoptera; family Diprionidae; genus Diprion; species Diprion similis. The sequence continues at coordinate 19,079,743 of NC_060106.1, read as the reverse complement.
CACTCGCGAGTTCTTATCGTTTTCAAATATCTCCGCTAACTATCGGCATATTTTTTGTTTGTTCTCTCGTTTTCGGTTTTTTGTGGATCGTTTTTTAAAAAAAGCTCGTTGTGAAGTTTAAGTGTATTTATTTCCTCTATTTTCTTTCATAATTAAACTTCGATGTCTTTTCTCCACGTTGCAGTGACGATTTCTCGATAAGGGTAAGTGAGTTGGATGTTTATTGATTTTAGTACGTATCTGCATGGGGATCGGACGTATTATAGGTGATACGGAAATTCGATCGATCTGTATTACGCACATGTACATATACAACGTCCAGTATCGCTGGAAGAGAAAAGTAACGCGTCTGTTTTTCTTCCTCGTCTTCTTGTTTTTGAAAGGAAAGATTGAGCCGCGAGGAAGGAAATTCAATTACTCGTTCAGGCTAGAGATTGCTGTATCGATCTGTTTTTTAATACATTGAGGAAAAATTTTTCACCCACCGTGAAGCAGAATGAAATCCGGTGTGTACATGAAATAATGTAATTTTTAAAAATTGGAGAAAATTGGAGCGATGGTCATTAGCTCAGGATAATATAATGGAACGTTAATCGAGAGGTCGGTACAAATTGACTCTTTCTACAAATTACTCTGTTTATAATATTGAAATCGTGTAGAGAAAGATTGCTTTTACATAGAAGCGAGAATAAGGTAGAGGAATTGGAGGTAAAAAAGTGTCGCGAAACGAGTTATTTTTTGCAAAAAATTTTTACTCGTAAGGGGTGAAATGCTGGTTGCAAAAATATGTTATAATTATTCTGTGCTTAATAGCATTCGCTGCGGAAAGAAATATAATATTATAGTATATGTATATAGTCGACAGTTTGTGATAAAATAACGCGATACAATTTTTCCCGATGTTGAAGGTAAATAAAAAATACTGAGAAAATAGAAAAAGGACGGAAAAAATAGATAGATAGATAGATAGATAGATATTTTTTATTCTTCCATGGCAATATTGGACAATTACGTAAAGACAGCAAATTAATTCAGAAGCAGGAAGAATAAAACAGAGACAGAGAGAGAGAGAGAGAGAGAGAGCAAGTGCACAGAAATATAACTTAAAATGAATAAATGAAAATCATAGAACAAAAAATAAACAGGAAATACGAGTAAATGACAATACAGAAGAGGGCGGATTTCATCTAGAGTAAAAGAAAAAACCTTCTATATATATAGGCTATAACTCTCTCAGTTATTTTAATCCAGTTTCATGGATACAGGAACGGAAGGACGGCAATCAGGTTGATTGATCGCGTTCCTTTTCTCTGATATGTGCAAGCAGCGAGGAGAAGAGAAGATCGATCCTTATTTATGGACCTGCAGTAGTCACACGATTCTATATTTCACGCTCACTACACCTTTTATCGGAATCTAAGTAATTGCACAGAAGTTAAGAAATCGTGAGGCGTGCGAATCGAGCGACGAAATTGTAAATTATCATCCAAATTATGCAGAGTAATTATCTCAAGGGTTTTATCCATTTTTTTTTTTTTTTTTATAATTGATAAGAATAATTCGGGTTGCATTCGGTGCAATGTTTCTTTGAGAATGGATTATAGTACAGTAGGGATTATACGTCAAAGTATAAGAATGAAAAAAGAGGAAAAAACAGTGTAATATTCTGTGTTATACACACAGGATATTGTAATACCTCGGAAAGTTGAAATTTATGCGAGACAAAAAGGAGAAGTGAAAGTAAAAAGTAAAGCACCAAGGGGAATAACAATTCGTCTTCCCTGATAAAGCGCGAGAAAATTTCATACGAAATACTTTAGCTTGGTTCTTTTTATGCTAAAGTTTGTATATTCTCGTTACTCAAGTGATTTCCCAAAGCGAAAGATAAGATCGTATTACAATAATTGGCGTAATAATACCGCGTTTAATCTGGGTTGAAAAATTGCGCTGCATGATTGTTTGCACGGAAATTTTCTAATAATTGACAGGACGTTTTTGTTGTAAAAAAAAAAAAGAAGCACGTTTAGCATTTTGACATTCCGAAGATTGCCTGGACGATGGATTCCAGAAGCGATGCGTATCGGGAAATTTCACCGCGATTGGAATCGGTTTGCAATTAGCCAAGGAATTTCTCTTGGCCGAATGGCGAATTTCGGATTGCTTTCTAAATTTTCAAATATCAAGGCAGAACATTTAAGAACGAGGAAAAAATTGACGACGTTTAGCGAAAGAGATCAGGTCACCGTTTATTTTTGATTGGATGACCAAAAGTATAAACCCGGAAAGTAAATACAACAATAAATTAACACCGGTTTTTGCGAATCGAGAACGAAGAGAAATTTTTTCGAGTAAGTAAAAATCGTTGTTAATTATTGCTAGGCGACTGTCTACGTAAACAGTTTTAAGAAACCGTCAAATTTTCATCACGCAAAGTGTTAATAAAAATCAAAAGTGGAAATCGATTATCCGATCAATGGCGATTTGAATAAATGATTAACGCGAGACATGAGTCTTCTCGTCAAACGAAAATATTAAGATAATAGAAAAATGTGAGCTTTTCCGGTGAATTTTACGCATCGATTTTAGCCTCGAAGAAAAATTGTACGAAAATTTATTCACCTTTTGATTATTTTCTTCATTATTCTTTAGACGATTCATCGTGATTAGTGATTTATTCTGAAGCTCGCGAGAGATTTGACAACGATTAATATTAAGTTTAACAAAGCTAATTAGTCGCGTCGCTGTTGTAATTCACTGGAGGAAAAGTTTGCAAACTTTTCATATTTTTCCCTTGATTCGGTCAGCGGTACTTCGTTACGTGTAAACTTTTATTGTAGAATTTTTACTCAATCGCATTTCTGTCGACGAAGCATTCACAGATTGACAGTCGGAAGTTGTTATACCTGCGAAAAAAAGTGCAGTGAATCCGTTAGAAGAGTCACCCGGTTCTAGAAGAGTAAGAAAATCAGGATCACAAATAAAAAAAAAAAAAAAAAGGTAGAAAGGAAATTCTCATATCTGCACCACCCGCACAAAAAATTCGTGAGAGTTTACAGAGCCAAGGAGAAGAAAAAGCTCGAAACAATGTCCATCCGCGAGCTTTGCATGCACCACGGTTCCTCAGTGTTCGTAGAATGTATAGAATATGGAATGAACGGCAAACACGAGGGGCTGCGTCTCTTATGCCTCAGAAAATTCACCCTCCGTGAAGAAGAAGAAGAAGAAGAAGAAGAAGAAGAAGAAAAGGTGTTCACCACTTGGCAATGTTTCCTTGCTTAATACGGATTCAAATATTTCGAGATTTAGATTTCGTAATTTTTTATTTGAATAATTTCCTGGGACTTGAATCGTATAGGCAAAGAGAAAAAAAAACATTTTTTTTTTTTTTTTTTACTTGTTTTATAGCGAGATATTCATACAACGAGGATTTATCGAGCTATCACCTGAAATTTTCATTTATGTTGAGAAAATTATTCTCTAGAATTCTGCCAAAACACTTCTTTATTGTAACTACTAAAGCGTTTATTTAAAATTTGAGTATTTGTTTTCGTTGAACGATAATAAGAAGAAAAAAAAAAAAAAAAAAAGAAGAAACAAAAAAAAAAAACCATCGTAATTGACTAGGGCAGAAGATAAAAAACTGAATTTCTGTTTATACATCGTTTCTTTCTGTTCTATAGCACTCTGTTTAACAACGTCTAACAAAGCGTCATTTTAACGAGACTTTCCTAGCTTTGTGCTGATTTATTGGCTCAAGAGTAAATTTGCCGTTCTACCGAGTATTTGCTGCAGGCATATTCGAATTTCCACCAACGTGAGCAAACGAACCTATGCATATATACATTTATATTATATACCAGATATGCAAACCCACTCCGGAAACCAATAACTCATGATTGGCTGGTTGGGGGAATTGCTGCTCTGACACGCACGGCTTGAGACACGGCTTTCGTAGGTGCTACAGATTTTTGCCCGCAATCAAATTTTACGAAGTCAAACTACGAGGGTAGAAGGGGAATAAGGGGGGGGGGGGGGGGGGGGGGAGTACAAGATGAAAATAATCGTAGTTGGTTGAAAGGAATTCGGATAAACTGCTGCCCAGATGACAACCAATCACCGTGATGAGACTAGCTTGCATGCCGGAAGTCAAGTAGAAATTGAAAATGAATTTTCACATAGTTTAACGATTATCCTGTAAATGCAGCAAAACTTTTTTCTTTTTTCTCATCGACCTCGACAGTCCCGTTACGAGCAGGATGATACGTGTACGCAGAATACTGTCTAATTGCCAATTGTGATGAACCAAATTTAATCCGCTGGGCGGGTTTTTATCCGCCCACATTCAAGTCCCTTAAAATTAAACCGTTGCGATCAGCTTCCGCATTGCGGCTGTCGGATATATTGTCTCTACATTGCGAAATAGAGAGGCACAGTGGGTGGGGGAAAAAGATGCCAAATATACGATTCAGATCGCGGCTTCGGAACCATTTTTATTGGCAAGTTTGTTGGAATGAAATAAAACGTTGAGATCCGTGGTTCACGGGGTTTGAAAGTTCTTTTATCGTTATATTTATTATTTAATAAAAATCGGTAACGTTGAAATCATTCACACGCTGTTTTTTTATTTTTATTTTTAAAGTCATCTTTAAGCTCTGATAGCTGAAATTCCAACGTGAACATAATTTTGCCCGCCATATTTTCATTTGGGTTTTCCATAATTTCTCTTTCTCAACTTTTGCCCGGATGAAGAAAGTCGGATAAGCCGGATACCGGGTGAGAAGAAAACTTCTAAAAGTCCTGCACATCAACCGATTGTACCTATCTATAGTCGATGGTCTGATAGGTACAGTCGAATCCGCGTGACCCGCGCATCTAGTTGATGACCGGCTAACCGGGCCGTCGCCATGTTGGAAAACGAAGCTCCATGTGCGGGCGCTTGCGCGAGAAAGCATTTAATCCGGGAGATCGACCCGCGAGAGCGTTCTCGAGGTCGGTTGCAGGCCAGGTTTATGCGCCCCTCGCCTCGTAGCGTCAGTCATGTCGAGGGTGTCGTCGTGAACGTTGGCCTCACGCTCTGACCGAACAACGCGTCCAACGACACGTGCAAGTGTCGATCCGTAGACCGGAAGCCTGAATTTTTAACCCTTCGAGGTCCAGTAGTCACCCTAAGCTTGAAACAAGACTCCAGGATCCCGAAGACCCTTTTCGACACTCTGTGGCAGAGCATGATATCAGAGAAAGAGAAGACATGGATGTGAAGTGTTTGGTACAGTAGGAAGAAGTCCGAGTAGCTTCGTCCTGGTGCTTCTATTTGAAGGTAGAGTGACGTCATGCAGGATGAGGTTTGGAATCGAGGTTGATAAACAAGTCGTTGAAGTAGTTGAATCGTTGGAGTTGATCGGATGACCTTTAGAAGTAGCTGGTTGGAAGATAGTTTGGAGTGTTGGATCGCGAAGGACCAAGACGTTGAGGTGTGGAACCGGCGTGATTGGTGATGAACGTGTTGTTTTTCGTTCACTGACACCCAACACTTGCCTGGAAGACCATGGAACTAACTGCTTACCGATATCGTTATCTGTTATGGGCATAGAGTTGTGGAATAATGAAAGAGAGATTAGATTGCATTTTATTGTTACGCCGTGGCCTATATGTGCGGTCAAATGGCAATCCAGCGGTACAAGCATTTGAATAGAGACGACGATGATGATGATATTTATTTTTAGTTTGCTCAGTTATTTGCTTGTTTTAACCTACATTCTTACTACGTATTGTTATTCATATATGTTATTCTATTGTTGATACAATGTATTCATGAAACGCGCGTTTGAACCGTTCAACTTTCAAAAAGAGAGAGAGAGAGAAAGAAGAAGAATTTGTGTTTGTTCCATTTTTGAAAATGAATCGTTTCTGATGTCGAAGCAAAATGATTTAGCGGATTCTCAAGATCTTGAATGTCTTTGGGTTGGTGTGTGTTTCTTTGTGCGAGTATTTGTGTGACTGACATCTGTGTTACATCAACAAAAGCCTGCAGAATCGTAAACGGAATCCCGATCTTTAAAACAGAGAAACGGAAGATTTTTACAAGTTCACGGTTTACTTTGCGGGTGGTGATAAAAAACAGTCTTTCACGAGTCTCGAATCAGCTCCGAATGTCTCTGGACTTCCGGCTGCTGGACCACGTGGCGTTTTGACATGTAGAAGCTATAGTCAGTATCGTTCTTGGCTGTTCAACCTCCGCGACTAGAGAGCTCGTTTCGATATTTTATAATGTCACTGTCAGAGCTATTGTACAGGGAATTGTAATCGTGAGTGCGACCAAGGGGGAAGAGTATCAGCGGAACAGGGTGCGGAAGTCAAGGCCGCCTTTGACGAGTGCAAAATACTTTATCGAATGACACGAGGATGAAGTCAGTAACGTTACTGTAACGACGCATGTTTAAGAAAAATCTCTAATTCGCACCTTATTGTGAAAAGCCAACACCTTGAAAGTCATTTCCTAAAATTTCCCAATTTTTTGATGTTTTAAGAGCCCACTCCAAAAGACAGTTCAAAAAAAAATTTTTAAGAGGTCGCTCCACATTTTTTAAAACGACAGAAATCGTCATAAATCGATTTTTTTTTAAATTTTTCTTCTCGTTACGGTATAATTTTATGGACAAAAAAAAAATAAGTTTCCGAAAGTTTCAGTTCAAAATTTGAATTTTGAAAGGTCGCTCATAATTTTTTTTCAATTTTTTGGTGCATTTCTTTAGATCTTTTCGAGCGACCTTTTAATATTCATATTAAAATTTCGTAATTTTTTTTCTTTAATTTAGTAAGATAAAATCGATAACAATACACCACGACATGAATTAAAAATCAGACAAAATACTGAAAATATATATTTTTTTAATTCAATTTTTTGACGATTTTTGACATTTTTTAAAATTTGGAGCGAACTCTTGAAATTTTTTTTTTTCAACTGTTCTTTTGGAGTGGGCTCTTAAAACATCAAAAACCAACATTTTGTCACACGAGACTCAAAAAAACAAAAATAATCGGTTTTTTGCGCCACCCTAATATATATATTCTACTAATATGGACGACTTTCGGCGCACCTTATTATCCTCAACTGGACTGAACTATGTTTCAGAATTTTGTTTCCTCGTCTAATTGTCAGTGTCGACATAGCCTCCGAACTAGCTAACGATATAACTGTAACAGCATTAGAGAAATTGAAACGGTTCATTTGTCGGACAGTTATTACAGCATGATGCCAAAGATAAACTGACGCCAGATGTTCGTCAATTTTCAAATATCTACGTACATACGTGTAGCATATGTGTAAATCTGAAATGGTCATCTAAACTCGCGTGCTGCTCATAATAAACCGATATTTATCTAACGGTTTATACATATATACATTATACGTACAAAAACACACACACACACACACACACACACACACACACTGTGTAAATTCGTTAGAGTTGCTCAAGCCGCGATCAACCCTCTCGGAAAAATTGTCTACTCAGTATTTTTGCCAAAAACACGTACCCGCATAAGAAGTCTTTAGATTTTGTTTCCGTCTCTGGAAAACGGCTGATTTTTTGCAACGTTAATAATTCCGCACATCCGGTGATAAATTTTAAGCTTATATTGCACTTAATTTAGGCAAATTTTCATCTTCGTCGTAAGATATAATCACAAGGAATTAAAAAAAAAAATTTCGCGAAAAATCGCAATTAGAGAGACATAATAATTGATTAAAAAATGTTGCGAAACTCGATTTAACTTTGTAGAGTGGATTGAAAAAAATTACAAAAATTTCTTTTCAAAATCGTAGAGTCGATTTTTTGCATAAAAATGAAAAGAAAATTTGGACTGATAATAAATAACGATAAGCGGTGGTCAAGCTGCCACAAAACGGCCTAGATTCGCAACGTCACTCATTGTCAGCGGAAAAAAGTGTATAATTATTGTGAAATATACAGAATTAGCAGCGCTAAAATCGAGTTGTAAATTATATAAATTAAATATAACTACCCAACAAGTGGCAAAGTGTAAACAGTCACCGCGTACAGCGATCGGATTATGTAATCAGGTGTTCAGATATCGGATCGAAATAAATTTTACGAAACTCGGTGGCATTTTACACGCACGTAGTGTGAACTGTTCAGTCATCAAAATCTTGAAGAAGCGACGATAGTCCATCATCGCCGTGAAATTAAACTCCGTGTATTTTCACGTACGTAAATTAAATCCTCTGGGGGTGAAATTCATCCAAAAAAATGAGTTATAAAAATATACATTTTTTTTTTTTTTTAATAATATTTAGGTATTGTTTAAGGATCGCAGAAAACGCTTTCTCAGTTTTTTTTTAGCCCAAATTGATTGTTTAAATATTGTCGAAACCACGAAAGAGTTAAAGAAAGTGACTAAAATTTCGAAAACGGCTCATTTCCACGATTAAGGGGGTGAAATTCCGATTAGTGATAAACCGTAATACTCGATGCGTAGAAAAAAGTCAGACAATCAGCTGAGCGATCACACATTAAAGCGATGTAGTATAAATATCGAGAGAATAGGGATTTTAGAATTTTAATTCTGTGTAAATTTTGGAGAAATAAGTTGTGAACTAAAAATTGCGATTATTATCGGTTTAAATTTTGAAAAAACTCCAGAAATCGTTGTCTTTGTTTCGAATGACGATTACTGTTACGATTTGATAAACATTATCGAATAGTTTGATATCTGCGACTTCGTCTTGCCTAATATATATTCACGTGTCATTGATCGATCTATTCCAGCTTTTGCATGAATTAATCTCAAGCAGAAGAAAGAATTATTATTCTAGAATGAAAAATAATTTCAAGAGGTGACGTAACAAGTGAATTAATTTGTCATAGAATGAATTCTTAGTTTGCTGAATCGTATATATATATATGTATATATGTATAGACAACAATACAGCTGTTTCGAATTGCCTCGATTCGTTTACAGAGTTGTTTTATCGCACAGTGAGTTAAAAAAGGAGAGAGAGAGAGAGAGAGAGAGAAAATGATACATCAATCCCAAGTCATAAGCGCAGTCTATTTTTCACGCCACAGAAGGTCGAATGAAATATTCATACGTAGATTCGAGATTTGTAGGTTCGTCTAAAAATTTCCACTAATTTCAGGGATAAAATACGATTTTTACAACCGCTTTGTAAATCGAATAACAAAATTAGAAGATTCCTTTTATTTTAATAGTTAACTAACGATATGTATAATGAAAACAACCGACGACGCTCAAAATTTTTCGAATATCGTTAATATTATTTCTTACGTTGGATAATTTATTCTATCAAGTTCAATTGTTCTCGAATCCGAAACGTATAGATTCTATTTCCTTCCGTGCTGCGAATGGCAAATCGGTTATGCGAACGGGCATTGATTGCGTCTTGTAATCGAATGATTTGACAATTTGATATCAGCCTGAACGAGCTTCGAATTTATCCATAAATAATACACACTAACGCATTGCATAATCGCGTCGTTGAAACATCGAGCACATCTGGAATGGCTTATGTCGACCGGGAGAGAAAAATAATCGGAAGAATCGGCGAGATAAGGTATCGAAGATTGATTAATTAGTCGAATTTCAGATAACGTGTACAATCTCATAATGCCGATATCACGAGTCTCGATTAGTTCCTTCCGTTATACAGTCGACGGATTGTCCCTGAAATAATAATATGAATTGTTATTGAGGTTTGTAGGAATAGAAAGAATGAAAAAAAAATTCTCAAATTCTCATAGATTTTTCTCTTCTTTTTTTTCAACTTAACTTTTAATTCACAATTGTGCCAAGATTAATTGATGTGAAAAAAAAATCCGGTAAAAAAAGTATTTTCTTTTTTTAGTGAACGAAAAAGTGGACGAAAGTGGTGTTAAACAAACGTAATAAAGTACAGTTTAACCAACCTACACGAGATAAATCTTGAATATGAACGCAGAGCTGCTGTAAGATCACCAGGACGTCGAGAAAACGGATCTTTGAAGGTAAGATTCTAGAATGTCTGATAATTGAATTACGATTATTCTCTGCAATAGCAAATATTTAAACGCGATACGGATACGCGAATCAAAAACAATTTCACATTTTTTATAGCGCAAAACAACTCTCTCAGACCGAGAGATAAAAACGTTCAATTTTTATTCAACGATATCTGGAAACAGAAATTCAATTTTTACAGTTTAATAGTTTTTACGTTACTCTATTAAGAACAAGAAAAAAAATATATATTTAAATGTCTATCACATCTGGAGAGTGGATCAAAGGATTTTTTCATAATTTTAGTTTCGATAAACGCAGTTTTTTTTTTTTTCACCCTTGAACTGGCCAAAGTTTAGATTTCAAAAGTCCTGCGGTTTTCGGCTTGTTTGAAGAAGTATAAAAATATTCCATCGGCTCGAAACGAACCCCAGTTGAAAATTCTTAGATCGCTTTTACTCGAAGGCCAGCCAAATTAATTAATCTTTTTTTTTTTTTTTTTTTTTTCCCCTTCCCCTGTGATTTGCAGTTCGGTATGAGTACAGGAGGTTTTCTCAACGTGGCGACAAGATGACGAGACGTAATGTTTTGGCGGGTGCACGCCGCGCCATCCTCTTTGGAGGGGTCCTGGCTCTGCTTATCCTGGCATTGTCAAACCCGGACAATTCTAACGAAATATCCCAGCCGGTTGTCGCGGAGGTGAGTAAAGACCTGCATCAGGTTTAAACTGCACGGATAACGCAGCCTTGAGCTGATATTGCATTTACAATTGCAAATACGTTTGGGTAAGAGTTCAGAGTGAATCTGTGATAGCTAATCGCTGCACTTAATCTCTTTAGTTGAGTCGAGTAGGTGCATTAATTATTATTTCTACTACTTGCACGTAACGGCAGTCGTGCAAAAACCGTGAAAAATTTCATTTTCGTTAAAATTTATACGTGTTGTAAAATATTTTCAAGTAATTAGTTAGTGTTAAATTTGTTTTTTTTGTTTAGTTTGATACGTTTTTTTTTTTTTTTTTTTTTTTTTTTACACTCTAATAAGGCCTTGAGATCAATTTATTTTTTCACCAACATCAATCATTATTATTATTGCTGGAATAATTGGCGGAAAATTTAATGTACGAAAAAAATAAATAAATTATCCAGGATAGAACGATGCTGATAAGAAAGAGCGTGAGAGAAAAGAAAGATCGAAATGAAATTCCTTGAGAATACGTGAATTGAGAGAAAAAAAAAGATGGAGGAAAGAGGGAAAAAATTAAGTTTCGTCTGCACGCGCCTGATAATGGATAAACGAATTTTATTTTTTGCAGGTAGATTGATCAGAAATTCGTTTTCACATTTTCAATGTTTGCTCACCTGCGTCAATAATATTAATATAAATAATGTTGAAAACGATTTTTTACTGAAATTATTAACTGAGAGCGAACGAATTCTCTAAATAGTATCTAAATTCTTCTCACTATAAACTTTTTGTGATTTCTGATTAACTTATCGTTACTTATGATTTAAAAAAAATGTGAAAAAAGGAAAAAACGAAACTAAAGCGATCTTCCACCTTCAAAGTAGGTGTAACGATAATATTTTTCTTTTGACCTAAAGAAACTTTTTCGAGGCTGCGACGATGACAAATGGCAAATCATTTTAATTATCTTTCTTCAAAAACACTCTATAAATATATACATAATATATGGATGTGATGTATGTATACATGATAAACTAATTATTCAAATACGGTACGAAGTCGATAGTTAAAGAGGAGAATTAAAGTAAGGTTAAATAATTGTAGGGATCGGATAACAGCAACGCGCACGCCAAATCGCTATTAAAAGTGGCGAATTGCGTGTCTGCAGAGTAACTTTGAGCCAAGTCTTCGTACATATATCAGCACATCTGGTTCGATATTTCTGTAGATTTAGTTAGAACAAAGTCTGCACCAATATTTATTGCTTGTAATATAATTATTATCACGTAATCGTGCCCCGCAGATATAAATCTCGCAGTTATATGCACGCGCGGCTTCGATCACTTATTTTGGAATTCTGTTCACAGCATATTAAGGGGAGGGGAGGTAAGGGTTTCAGCGTGAAGAAAACACTTTTTTTGTGAATTTTTTTTTGAAAGTGTGGATTGAGCAAATTTATTGAAACTGTTTGTACATTATCAAGCATACTTTTAACAATATTCTGTAATTTTTTCATGCAGAAATATTGCAAAACAAGCCGGTGACAGAGCTTGCCCCAGAACGTCTTAGAAAAAAAACCATTTGCGGTGTTTACGATATCTCGGTCGGAAATTATCTGAATTCAAAAACCGTTAAAATTTAGTCAAAGTATTATCAAATTCTCCCCCCAAAATTCTACGATTATTTTTTTTTTCATTTAAAAATTTTTGGTGGCCATCTAAAGTGTAAACTGCTATTTTCCACGAAAAATTCCGCCATTTTGTGGGTGGATTTTTTTTTTTAACTAAACGTCGGGGGGAGGTATTTTATATGTAGAAAATGTGTACCAAGTTTGAAATGAATCAGTCAAGTAGTTTGTAAATGCCAGTGAAAACGAACTTTGAAAAAGTAGTTTTGAGGAAAAAGCGTTTTTAAAGTTTATTGTGCTAAAAAATTGAAGAAAAAAAGCTCTTTCACCGGCTTGTTTTGCAATATTTCTGCATGAAAAAATTACAGAATATTGTTAAAAGTATGCTTAATAATGTAAAAAAGGTTTCAATAAATTTGCTCAATCCATACTTTCAAAAAAAAATCACAAAAAAAGTGTTGGTTTTTTTTTTACACTGAAACCCTTCCCCCCCCTTCAAGAGTTTTGCTCAGATCGACTCAAAATTTTGAGAATATATTCTTGAAAAGTTTAACAATAAGATAAGACAAAAAAAAAAAATTCGATTTTTCGAAAGTGTAAACCCTTACCCCCCCAACGATATTATTAATAATATTAATCATTCGCAATTTATTTCTACATCGAACCTTTTGTTTTATCCAAATTCTCGAAAGAATTGAACAAACAGAGAAACAATTTTTTTCATTTTCCCGTTTCAATCTACAGCTGACGTTACATTTTTAAAATAGTGTAAAAATTTTTGCTCGTACAGTTAAATATATTATTCAAAACGATTATAAACGAGGGGAGAAATTATATAGACGTGGATAATTATTTCGAAATCCGTGCGATTAACGCGGTATTTGAAAACTTGGAAAAATTTCGGAATCAGCCTGGAGACGATGGACGTTCAAAAATGGATCGGATGTGTTCACTCTTCGTTGTCGGGTAACAACTGTTGTTACGTGGACACGCTTTGCCTGCTGTGGTTTATTGTTAGATTAGTTTAGAATACACGGTGGCGTTAAAAACATCCTTAATAAAAGTAGAATTATGCCTTCGACGTACGTGACTTTATTTGAAATTCAGAGCACTTGCAAATACGTGACTTACGTCACATGGGTATACGAGTATATATATATATATATATATATGGTTTTATGTCAGAGCAAATATCGAGCAAAAAGTTTATCGTTAATATGAAAATCTCGCTTTGTAACGAACTATTAAAAGTAGATCCGACAGACTTCTAAAAAATATTACGATCAGATATCAGATTCCAGAGAATTTTTCATTTAGTTTTTTACTTCGAGCTGAACGACTGTGCGAATATAATAAAAGCAGTCAAATTATAGCTGTATTTTGTCTCTGCCATTTTATTTGATTTAATTTGATTTTTTTTTTTTTTTTTTTTTTTTTTTTTTAGTTCGCCTTTTTTCCACACATTTTTTATTTCCCACAAATAACTTAAAAATCTTCATATCCGAGTAAAAAATATAATATACATCGTATACAGAGATTTGAAAATGTTTAATAAGTCTCAGAGAAATGGAAACGTTCCTGTTTCGAATTTGCCAAAAAGTAAAAAAAATCGCATAGTTCACATAATTCGGGATCGGAGAATTGTTCTAAAATTAAAAAAAAAATCTAAGAGCGAATCATGCAAGTCAGTGCTCGTGTTGAAAAAATAACTGTATTTCATACAAATGATTACTTTTGACTTAGCTCGGGTAAGCTGATATTTTAAAAACGTATGCAATATTCCACGGTTATACATTTATTTATAAAGCTATATTATACGCACACTTACATACACGTATAAACCTCCATTTCGGACACGCAGGTTATCCACGTCACACTTTATATCTATAGGTATGCACATGGCGTATGATAACGAAACGTGAAGTGCTACGAATGCATATTTCATAACTGACGGCGAGAAACGCGGGGGGAGAATAAGAGACAGGGAAAGACACCGTGTCACATATTTGCAGAGTCGGGGAATAAGTTTGTATAACCTACATATGTGGAAAAAGTCAACGAGAAGAAATTTTTTAATTTCTTTTTTCTTTTTTGTTTTCCCCTTTTTATTTCATCATTATAATCTATAAATAATTCTATTATTCAGCGGTTATACATATATATATATATGTTATATATATGTTTGTGCATAAAGGGCAAGCGTGCGGAATTATAATGAACTCAAAATTATTCCTGAATCGGAAATTGATATTTCGTAAACGAATAGTTGGTATTTTTTTTTTGCATTTTTTTTTTTTTTTTTTTTTTTTAATAAAATCGTACTTTTGTTCGAGTGAGAATTATACTGCGTAATGTATCCAAGCTTGAAATTTGTAAATTCGAATCCTGGTGAAAAAATATTGCGATTGCGGGTAGAAAAAACTTGTCACACTTTTTCCTTTGCGTATACTTGCGACGTACATGAATATTATAATTTTTATGTTACTTTTAATTCTCTTATGCTTATTCTAAGCTTTATCCTTAGGAATTCATGTGCAATTGAAACATGTTAGTAGGTATAAGAATTACGGTAAATTACAATTTGACGTTGAAGGTTATGAGAAACGAGTAGAAAAAGAAAAAAAAAAAAAAAAAAACTCGTAAACATAAAATCCAATTACATAAAACTACACCGAAGGTTTAACGGCGGGTAATAAAGAGAAGAAAAGTGTCTCGCTGAGTGCGGATAAAACACTTCGTTTTAGCATAAAAAAAAATAAAGACAATATACTTGGGTACGTATATCTTGTATTAGGTATACAGAATTGATGTTGAATGGTTTTTTTTTTTTCTTTTTTTTTTTACTCCAGGTGCTGAAGAAGTAATTAAGAATCTTTAATTTTTACTTACGCATATATATTTATAGTGTGTGTTCGGAAAAAAAATTATTTACAATCAAGTTAATCAGAAATGACAAAAAGTTTTATGGTGAGAAGAATTTAGATACTATTTAGAGAATTCGTTTGCACTCGGTTACTTATTTCAGTAAAAAGAAAAATATTTACAACGTCATTTTCATTAATCTTAATTACACAGATGAGCAAAATTTGTAAATATGAGAACGAATTTTAAGTATAGCAAGCTAAGCAAAAGAAGATTATTTAGGTCGAACGAAGGATTCTGTAAAAAAAAAATTAGAGATTTGTCACATTTTTTTGATTTGTGAAAAAAACACGATCCATACCAAAACGGTATATCATCCGAGAATCTTATTCTCCTGAGTTAAAAGTGTATTTTGAATTCTAACTATATTTTATGAGATTGAATCAATGATAAAAAGATTGTCAGATTCGTTTCCCAAACATCAACGGTAGACTTAATATTAGTACAAATGTGGGTCTTATTTGGTGACGTAAATTATGATATAACGATTAATATAGGCAATAAAAAAAAATTTCATTTACGATACCTACTAGATAAATTTGAAAAAAAAAAAAAAAAAAAAAAAAAAAAAAATATGTTCAAAAGTGAAAAATCGATCGACAAGCGTGATCTTCCGCATAACGTAGAACGCTCATCTTTATTCTGAATCTGTCTTTTTCAAACTAAACAAATTTTTTATGGGGCGCCATGGTCGAAAATCGCAAATTATAATTTTTTTCTAAAACACATATATGTATTATTCGTACGTATTGCGCAGAGATAGCTTGCAGATACGAACGATCTATGTCGTGTTTGAAAGCCACACGCTGTTTGCCGAAGAAACTCCGGGATGACAAATGACGCGTACATGCGACGCTACGTTGTGTTTCATCCCCAATTTCGCGACCCTCGGAGTTTCCTTTGCCCTTGCCAATTTTTCCCCATCCGCTCCCTCGTCGTCCTTCGCATATCGAAGTTCATGTAACATATATGTATGTATACAGTGAACTTTTCGTGTTTTCACACGTTTGAAATCTGTCAATTTCAGAATTTTTTTTTTTTTTTTTTTTTTTTATCAATTTTCATCGAACTAATTTTCCACGAATTTATATGTTTGTTAAAAAATTATTGAAAATCTGCGTATATGCAGATTTGTTTAGAATTTTCACACGAATATCAAACGTTGTTACAAAATTCAATTGACGTATTGCATAATTGTTGTGTAACATGCAGAATACAACGTGTTGGGATATAAATTCAGCATAATTCATACCTATAATAATAATATTTATACGCTGAATATATATATATATATATATATATATATATGTATACACGAGGTATACATTTTGTGCTGTGCGTATACATATAATACATATGTATAAATTGTATATATGAGTATTAATAAAACGAGGAATAAATTTATTAACGTGAAACGCGATACACGACGATTACAAAGCTCACGAATTTTCTTGCACAAATTTAACCGCCTCTCGTGCACATTTTGTAACATTAGGTTCATTCACGTGTGATTGTTAGCCAAGGTCTCGTGAGTTTTTTAAACTACCTACGTAATCTATGATGATAATCTTCAACCCTTCAGCGAGTAGACAAGATTCTGGATAATAATTATACAAATAATTTAATGATAAAACATATCATTATATACATATATACCTACTAGAATGTTTAAAAAAAAATCGACTATTTTTTTTTTTCAAGGAACAATCTGAAAAATCGTCAGAGTATCCCTTAATAAAAACTCTGTTAAAACATGAGCTCTTAATATTATTATTCAAAGGTGACGATTCTAAATTTTCTATTCCCATTTAAATAACTTTGGAATTTCATTACTCGTCAATGACTCACTGTATAATAATAAGCAATATAAATTTTTGTTGGAAATTTAACGCGCGATAAATAAAGTCTGAATGAAGATTTGCGTAAGATTTGCGAGCCGTATCGAAGTTATCAAGCCTCAATCTTTGAACTGTTCAAAATAGTATTACATCATTATTTTACTATAATCTTTAAGTTATTATATTATTATTATATTATTACATCGTTATTTTGATTTGTATTTTTAAACCTAAATTCGCAACACATTTTTTGCACTGATTGTGAGAGATTTCTGTTAGGAATTCCATCGATCCCGTTTCACGATTTCGAAATTAAACTTTATAGAATGCATCCCGTGACAAGTGGTATAATAATAATTATTATTATAATAATAATAATTTATTCGGTTGGTAAACAAAGTTGGAAAAGTTTAATAAAGTCAAAGAGCGCTGAACGACGAAAAATGCATTCACCGGCTGCGGCATATTTGAAGTGCCTTCGATGCACCGATGCAACCGACGATCAATGAACGCATGAAACATTTTCACCGAGTCCCTATACGTGGATAACATACTTGTATATGCGGTAGCATGCTGGAATTTATGGGGATATGGTGCATCATGGGTATGCGGTGAGGAATTATTTTATGTGCAATCGTCGTACAGCCGACGATAATCGATGGTGTGAAAGAATTTATACGCTTTTCAGGTTAAAACTAAATAAGCTGCAATGTAATTTCAGCCCTTTGATGGATTAAGGGTGTGGGGAAGGTACAGTCCGGTCAAAGAGGTGTGTAAACAGTAACACAAAAATTAATTTAAAAAAAGCATAAATTTTAATTAGAATAGTACAATTATTGACGACTTTGAAAAGATTCCGTTAATGAATCAGATCGACGTTTAAAAAACCGCGTGATTTCGCAAAACACGTTTTTTTCGTCAGCTGAAAAGCCAGATAGAAAATCTGATTTTGTAGATTTGTAGAGATTTATTAATTTACGATCAAAATCAACCGTAGTTCACTAAAATTGTTCAACCGATGAGATTTTTTCATTGCTGAAATGATCTAATACTTGGGATCTCTTCGGAGTCATCAATGATTCGACTATCGTAGCAGAAATTTATGATGTTTTTAAATTCTTTCAGTTCGAGGGAATATTGTTTCAACTGAATTCGACTCTATGAACTTCAGTTGCCGAGTAATTTAAAATTACTTTGAAATTTTCAAGAGAATTTTTATTGCAATTGCAATAATTGGAAACAAATTTGATCACAATGACTGGACACCATTTATTAAATCTTCGTTTCTGAATATTTTCAGTAACTTTCCACGACTTTGCACGTATTACATTATAATTGTACGTAGAAAATTGTAACGAAGTTTTTCAGGAAATGCAATTAACGGCTTTGTTTTTGTTGTCGAGACGTTAAAGCGCCGCGATAATAAAACGAGACAGAAAAAAAATTATTTTCCCCTTGTCTAAATAACTTTGAATAATAATCGCGCGAAGCTGTTTGTCGGGATCAACACAAGCCAATCTCGAGACGCCTCGCAAGTACTGAATACAACAGCTTGATTTACGAGCTTTTCTTTAAATTTCCCGTAGCGTCGTCTTATAAATGCAATTATACATTTTTTTATAAGACAGAACGAAAAGCGCTCAAAGTCGCTCGATAGCTTTCATCTTCTTCCATTACCGACGTATTCAATTTTCTTTAACGATTCTCTCGTCGCGTCGCGAGAAACGTTTAATGCATCGCTCAGCTTGATTATTCTTGAATTTTCAATTTAGCTTTTGATAAAATATATTATTTACTTTACAATTCCATCGCACAGTCAAATCGCCTCAACGATTCTACTCAAGAGGTAACAAAAACATTCAAAAAACTCGTGCAATCGATTTTCCACTTTCTTTTAACCGGCACAAATTTTTTCGTTTCTCGTTTTGCACATATGTAGGCTTATATTCTTATTCTCGAGAGATTTGCAACAAAATAACCGAAGTATAAAAGCTCGCTGGTATCGTATAGAAGAAAAAAAGAAATTTGGAATCAAAAGCTGCTAATTGATGAATTTCGTTACCGACATTTAGCCAAGACCCGAACCTTTTTTCTGGTATTTTAGAAGATAGGGAATATCCGCATTCTAGGTGACGTTATCAACCATCGGATCATTTCATTGCTCTACTTTACAGCCAATTTGCTCTGCTTTACCACAATTTCAACCCTCTTCAGACGAAATTCTTCGATCTTACTCGATGACGTAGGCTTGAGTGCTAATGCAGTTCTAGGATTTTACCTGGTGAGGGTTAAAACTATGGTAAAGCAGAGCTAATTGCCAGAGAGATAAAGCAAGGAAATGATCCGACGATCGATAAAGTCAGAAAGAGTGAAGATATTTCCTAGCGTCATATAATCTAGAAAAGGGTTTGTCTCTTGGCTAAGTGTCGGTAACGGAATCTGTATGCAGAAATCTCATTGCCTGTCGACTCCTGCTCATTCTGTAACATCTCGACGTTTCCTCTCGGTATAGATGCTTTTTGATCCCCCGATTGAACAGCTGTAACCTTTTGGATAGCTTTATCTATTGATTGCAGATTGTAGATATAATATAACGATCGGTCGTTTACCCGCGAGCTCACTTCTTCGCTATCAAAATTCAAATACAAACCATTGATCAATCAATCGATAAGATTGCCAGGCGTATAGTTTACCGATTACCAAAATTGCCGGCCAAGATTAAAGCGAAGTACATCAGAGTGACAAACGAGACTGATTAATTATCGACTGGGTGCGTCAACGTTTCGCGCACCGGAAGTGGAAGGATTCGACACACAATTGGGTCCGAAACGTGATCAAACGATGATAGAAAAATTCACACTGAAACTATTGCAGTTAAATCACAGCTAGAAAAGTTCCAAAAACACAGGAAAACATTTTATGACTCTGAATTTCAACTGTGAACAGCTGATTATAACAACAATTTCACGAACAAAAAAATTACATTGTCCTATCGTTTTTTGGCGTAAAAATTTTTCGAATCGTACAGACGTTGTAGTTTCTATTTTATCTCGTTCAGCTCAAGATGCAGACTCTTTTTCTCCGATTCGCAAGGGTGCAAAATGACGTTAAAAGAACGACAAGAAGATTTTGAGAAGGGAAAAACTTGAATCGCATAACCTTACGGGGATGAAAAAAAAAACCTGTACCTAAATCAGCTATACTTTATAGAAGCCTAGGAAAAGCTTCGTGACCCAATAAAACGGTCGATAAAATAATCGATGTTTCTCGTTTTTTTCTTCCCCTTCTCCGCAGCGACCCGCTGGGAGTTTTCTCTCGCCCTCTCTCTCTCTCTTTCTCTCTCCCTTTCCCTTCCTCTTTCACTCGACGACACGCAAGCAGACGAAAAAGCAGAAAAGTTAGATTTCAACAGTTACGTAATCGTCGTCGTCGACGAACATACCACCGCTTGATATCCTTTCCTATGCAGTGGCGTGTCCCACGTCGCGTATATACCACCGAGGCTCTGAGGCCCCGCAGAATCAATAAACGGAAACCGCTTCTCTCTCCTCTCTCTCTCTCTCTCTCTCTTTTCTACCCTTTCCTCCCTCGAAGAGGAAGCGGGAGAGATTTTCCGCTAGATATCCGAACCTTGGAATATTCTTACATACCTATGCAGTATACATATATATATACCTGACATTTGCATGCCATGCACCGAACCTGCCGCACCTTGATTGAAACGTGTCCGCAATACTTGCGGCTACATTTGTTGGAAAAACTTCTCCTCGGTGAAAATTCCGAGATGAAAAATTTTTCATCGCGGTTCTGGTTCATTTTCTTTTTTCTTTTCATACCCTTATACGTATATAGGTATATATACCTATACATATACGTATATGCAATACTTTTCCACCTCACCGTCGCGAATCTTCTCGACTTTTTAGCATTATTTCGTTTTTCGTTTCTTCTTCTTCTTTTTTTTTTTTTTTTTTTTTTTTTTTTACATCGCGAGCATTTTCTTTCACCGGAGATCTCTTTTGTGTACTTTTTTATATCATCTTTTTTTTTAATCCACCCTCGCCGAAAAAATTTACGGTACGAATTATGAAGTTGGTTTGTAATCTTGTAAAAAATCTTTGCGCAATCATTAGAAATTACAGAAAATTTGATTGAAATATTAGAAAATCTAGTAAAATCATGGGAATTGTTGAATTCTGAAATCTTTGACATTCCATGAAATCCTGTTAAATCTTTATTATGAATATTTATCAGGAAAAAATTATAAAGTCTTGTGTGAAATGTTATGAAAACGTTTCTGTTCATAAAAAAATCTTTGAAACAGTGTTAAACTCTTGTATGAGATCATCAGGCTAAAATCCTTGAAAATTTTTGAAATCACATAAAACGCTTATGTAATTATACGAAAGATTTTGAAAATCTTTGAAAATCATTAAGGTCTTATAAAATCTTTTGACGTCTGTTGAAATTTGTTAAAATTCTTTATCAATCCATTGAAATCATTGAAATCTTTGAAATCACAAGATATATTTTGAGACTTTGGCCAATGTTGAAATCTGGTCGGTGTAAAAAGTGACGAGTGATTAATTAACCCCCCGCAGAAGACTGTAACTGGTGAAGCTGAGACCAATTGTCGTCTAATAGTCTTAGCTGCTTGTTGCGAGGCTAATGATAATCTTGAAGTACAAGATAAACAACGGCCCTGCACGAAGAATATATATATATATATATATATATATATATATATTATATATATACAACACGGGGAATACACTTCTACTTACCAAGGCAAACATATCGGACAAGGGTTGCGGCCTGACGGACACGCATACCCCGCAATTTTAGATGAAAACAGGAACCCTTCGCCAACAGAATCTGAACCGTATTATTTATTGCTTGATTTACAAAATAAACACGCGTAAAGCCCTTCGAACGAATTTGATTGGAAACAAATTACGATGTAATTACCACATGAAAAAAAAAAAACGCTGCAATATTGACAGAACTTTTATAATCAGACTCTTAATCATAACTAATTTTGCCGCAATTTCGTCTGTTTGCACGAAAAACAAAATTTTAAAAAATTGTTGAACGATAATTATTCAGCTATATCGTCCAAAATAAAAAAAAATACAAAAATTAATCGATAGACCCTGGGATTTGGAAAAAGTTCGAAAGTAATAACGTATAATAATAATAATAATGATAATAAAGAGGAGGGGATAATGAAGATTCACGGAATGTTGCATGACCTGCACCGTCTGTAAATGACTATAGTTCATGTATTTTGTCTACTTCTTCTTTTCGAGGGAAAAAAAAGTTGCCAGACCAGATTTCAGTTTCATGTATAAACGGCAGAGGAAACGAGCTAATAAACTTATACGTATGTATATATATATATATATAGATGCGTGTATATAATACTCGCCGGCTGTTTACTTCGCGAATTCTTCCCCTCTAAAGTCTGACGGAAAGCGAATTAAAATGACGAAAAACCCGAGTGAATTTTTCAAGTACAAGAAAATTGATAAATTCATTCTCTGATTTTATTCTAAGGTCGTAATTAGATATAAATGCAGAAAAAATTGAAGCAATGGAAATAAAATGTAAATACATTCTTGAATCCGTTATTTTGAATTTTGGAAATCTGAGTTCGGATTCGTAATCAGCGATTAAATCTCAAGTTATTTCCTTCGATAGATTCTTCAAAAAATAAATTTTTCCAAAAAAGAAACTGTCATTTTTTTTTTAGTTTGTTTATTTACAAATCACATATTATAAACAATTACGCTAATTAGTCTGTATTTTTACGTTCGTTCAATACCACAGTAAGTAAAAAGTGTAAAAAAAAAACCGGATCTGAATAAAAATTGACGATAATCGAGGTGGGAACGTAAATCCCGAACGAGAATTTTTCTCTAGCCAAATCGGTATAAACGGTTTAAAAGATCAGGGTTATACGGCACTATAAAGAAGGCGCCGGATAGACCAGAGGCGCCATAGAGCGTCTAAATTGGGCAAGATGACCTTTAGCTCCTATTTTAGCCGCGGCGTTATCTTAACCCAGCATTTCCGGTGCCTCAAGAGGATACGAAATCAGGGTGATAATCGGTATGATTTAGGGGGGGGGAGGGGGGTGCAATCGTTGGCAGGTTTAAAAAAAAACGCCTTATGGTCTGATCATAAATAAATGATTGTCAGCGTTATCGAGTTAATTGATACGGTGATTAATTTATGATTCAGGTATCGGATAAAATCTGGAGACTAAAGTTTTGGTAATTTTATTCGTACAGATATATTATAAAACAAGAAACAAAATTTACTCGTGTATCAGAGATAATTTTTAATATTTTTTTTTTTTTTTCGTTTTCACTTTTTTTTTTTCGATACTTTTTAGAATCATTCGAACTTGACTTGACAATAAACGTTTTTCTTATTACAAATATTTGGTATAATTAGATTTTTACAAGGTTCAAGAAGGCGAGAAAATAATAATCATCGTTTGAAAATGTATTTATTGGAAATGTATTTTTTTACATTCTTTCTATCCATCGAACGGGTAAAAATTCAACGAAGAAACTCGTTCTCGAAGAAATTGAAAAATTAGGGGTTCGAAAAAAAAAAAAATAAAGTATGAATGAAAATATTGACCGGATTTTCACAGCTTTCTGAACCTGATGTGAAAACTTTGAAATTTTCAGCATCAGCACATATTAACTAAAGTATAAACTTCACGATTCACCAGACGAAGAATTTTTTGATCCGGAGAATATTTGACATCTCAGTTGGACTGTTTTTTTATTTTGATTATTTTAAATTCATGGTTACCTATACACGAGGAAATAAAATTGAATCAATCGCTCGGGCGAAAATTATCCAAAATATTTGTATCAAAATGAATTTTTTTTTTTTTACATCGAATCGCTGCCGTGTCAACAAAAAAATTTCTCGACGTTTTCATACCCGACTCAAAATTATACGCAAAGACGCAAAAACCCCCGCATAAATTTTAAATAACATTCAGGTAGATATGTACATATATATCAAGCCGTTCTTGTAAAGTGCGCCGAGGAATTGCTTTCAGGTTTATTTTACCTCGACGTTGGGGTAGGAAAATTTTTCAGGGATTGTACTGTAAGCTCCGGGAATCTCGGAAGCTTTTCAAGATTTAGCAGCAGGAGTTAAATCCTGTACAAATATACATAAAATTTCTTTCAACAATAATAAAGCGTTTCGTAATTTTTTTTTTCCCTTCTTCTTCTTTTTCCGTTTTATTTTTTTCTCTCTTTTCTTCTCTTTTTCCACAATTCTGCGACTTCTACTGTACATATATATATATATATATATATATATACGTACACAGGTCGCTATGTGACTCACAATCAGAGTATATAAAATATACCGTGTGTCCCTAATGAAAGTGCGCGCACCTTACGCGCGTGCGTCAAATCGTTCGAATTTTATTGGCCGGCAGTTAACACCTGATTGAGCAGCCGACCCAATACCAATCGCGACTGGTGGGTGCCATTAGTGGCTGGCATTAGTCGGCCAATAAAATTCGAACAACTTGACGCACGCGCGTAAGGTGCGCGCACTTTACTCATGGACACACGATATATGTATATGTAGGTACATACATATATAATTCGTCAACGACAACGTTGATGATGAAAGAACTTCCGGCGCTCAACGAATTATCGTTAACCTACCCTGGCTTAGTCTGACAGGCTTGACCTTCTAGATCAGGGCCAATTTTATCCACGCAGTTACGCAACCTGGAAACCCCGAGAATGCCGAAAGAGGACAGAGGCGCCCCTCTTCTCTTTGTCTTTTTCTCTCTCTTTCTCTTTCTCTCTTTAAAGCGCAACGCAGCATCTTACAGTAGCTTTTACGCAACCGCGCATAACAATCTTGACACGAAGGCATAATGGTGATTGATTTGCAAGAAATTTGAGGGCAGCGATTACATCCCCGTTTCATAATGCATTCTGTATACATTGTATTAACGCGAGTGACCCATGCCTCGGAAAAATTTAGGTCACGAACGATACCGCGGAGTAGGTATATACAATATACATATACCTACGCTAAAAGTTAATGTGATTGCGAGGGAAAATTTTTCGTCAACTTTATTCATTCCTTTTTTGTGCGTAAGGGAAAAAAGTTGAAAGAATTAGGAAACAAAATTCTTTTTTTTTTTGTCAAGATTTGGAACAGATAACAGAATCCAAGAAAAATTAACACTTTGTTAATAAAATAAACAATTTTTATTTAGATACTCCTTTTCGATCTTCAGCTGAGTATGTATATAGGTATAGTAGTAGAATCAATTCATTAATCAAAAAGTCAATGATTATGATGTCGGAAATGAGAGAAAAATAGCTATTTATGTGGCATGCCCGTAAGCCGCTTGTTTTTTTTTTTTTTTTGGCAAGGATAAAGATTTCAGGACGAGCTGTAGGCGAGCCGGAAGCGAGTACTGAAATTATCCGAGCCAAAAAACGGTTTACGGGCATGCCACATACAATATTTTTCACGGTATAGGCATTGAAAAGCAAAACGAAGAGTGAGGTTATGTCGCGATCTGTTCGACGAAGCTACTTTATAAGGCAGTTTGGGATGCGCACTTCGAACTGCGCATCAAAACTGCGGAATAAAGACTTTATTCCGCAACTTTGTTCGCTGCCG
Source organism: Diprion similis (assembly GCF_021155765.1). Taxonomy (NCBI): domain Eukaryota; kingdom Metazoa; phylum Arthropoda; class Insecta; order Hymenoptera; family Diprionidae; genus Diprion; species Diprion similis. The sequence goes on along the minus strand of NC_060106.1, from coordinate 19,053,964 downwards.
TATAAAGCGTCATTTTACGGAACGAAAACTGCCACAAATGGTGGACTTTTAAATGCCCATGCCGTAAAAAAACATGAAATATCTAGTTTTTTCCCATCCCGTCAAATTTGATCACAACCTGAATCACTGCTTTGAAATTTTTTTTTCCTCAGCATTCACAATCATCGATGCAGAAATGTTTTGCTAGTTTTAAAGTAAAGGAGGGTGAGATGGTCGCCCTAATTTGATTCCACGATTCACGCCTATAACTTCTCGTTTCCTTAATTTTCAAGGAGGAAACGATGACCATCGAGGAGCGCATAATGGAGGAGGAAAGGTTGGTGGAAACGGAGTATCGACTAGCCGACAGACGTAGTTTCCTGGCGCAAAAGTGCTCGGAGGAGGGCTTGGACAGGCCTGGAAACGACTCGCTCCACAAACCGAACGCCTGGGAGTTCCTCGTTAATAGGCAGCATCACCTCGTCTGGTGCAACATCTTCAAAGCCGCCTCAACCTCATGGATGTACAACTTCAATCTACTCGCTGGGTAAGGGGAACTCGTGTCAAGAGATCTTGATTATCGATACGCCGACAAAGATGCAATGCATGTGTGTACCTATATCGTAAAAACTCGAGTAGTAGGTACACGTCATCCTCGAACGACAATAGCGACGCTTTTTCTTGGTCTAAAGGAAAGCCTTTAGAGGACAAACGGAAGTGCTCTCTTCTCGTCGAACCTCGATGTATACCTTTTACGTGTGGATCTTACACCTTTTGTCATCATTCTGATACAGGCTTATGTAACATCGACAAAAGATCTTCTATGTATTACTGTTACTGGATTAGGTACGTTCACGAACTGGGTCTGCTGATCAGAATTTACTTAGATAGATCATGATGGTGATCCAATCACTCGTTGTATGTACGAGAGATGCACGAGATTATGGATCGATCATATCATTGATCAGTTTAAAATTTTGGGACCATTGATGAACAGTGGCTGAAGTAGAATCGTTGCTTTTGAAGTCTGATAGTCAAGTACATACTGTTAATTTTTAAGAGCAGCTGAATCGTCGAGATGCAATTTTAATCGTGTTCTTTAATCCAAGATATGTTCAAATTGGACTCGAAAATAAAAAATCCCAGACTTTTCCGATGCTTGCGAAGAAAAAAAAAATTTCTTCACGTTTTGACTATGAGTTTCTAAATCCTGAGTAAAAAAAACTCGTGTATAATGTGTTTGAAACATTTGTCACATTTTCAAAGAAAAGAAATCAAAGAATGAACTTCGTGATCAAGTTCCGTATAGAAAATTTCAAACTTACGGACTTTTCAGGTACAGCCCGCAGTTTTTGAAGGCGTCAAAAGCAGTTCCGCTGACATTGGCACGTCAGAGGTACCCGAGACCGACGGCAAAAGAACTCGCGACGTATTTGAACGACAGTGTAAGTTTCCTGATAGTTCGTCATCCGTTCGAGAGACTTTTGAGCGGTTACAGAGATAAGCTTGAACAGAGTCTGCCCAACACGTATCACAGCAAACTTGGAGTCCACATTTTGTCGCATTACAGAAAAAAGGTGAGTAGTTTTTTGATTAGAGTGTCAAAAACTGGATTGCGATTCATTGCTGATAGCAAAGTCAATTTTAAAGAGCTATAGTTGTATCATAATTTCGAGTTTCGAAGTTTGAAAATACGGTCTACGTAATTGTTTGAATTTTGACTTATTTTATTGAAAATGAAGATTTTCTAAGTTTTCCAAATTGCAAATGGTTTCTGAACCGTTGCTGTGGTTTAAATGAAATTTGAATTCGACGTTTAAGTTACTGCGGAAACTGCGTATCAGCCAGAATAATGTGTAGTCAATTTGAGAGGGTGATCCAAGCCTCGTTTAATTGAAACTCGAAGTAAAAGTCAAGCCTTGTTTCGGCGCTTTTCAATTACCCGGTTTATGAGTGACGGGAAACTTAAGGGACCATGAAGCCGTTGTGAGCCCGAGATGATCCCGCACTTTGAAAACTTTTCCTTTAGTCTCAACTCAATTACCATACTAAACTCACTCACTGACTCACTCGACGGAGCCGTCGGGTTATAAAACCTAAAAGCCGAGATTCGTTTGCGTTTCTACGACAGAAAAAAAAAATTACTATACATACATTTATGAAAACAATCGTTAATACTTTAGAAAGTGAATGTAAAAAAAATTTAACGTTATTTTCAAGAAATCGTTCAAGGAAAATCGTGGATGATTAATAAGTAAAGGAAATTATACTCTTGGTTTATCGAAATAGGGTAAACTAAAAAAAAAATATACCATTTTAGATTTTAAAAGACACAAGAATTTAATTTTTAAATTTCTCTGCTATATTCATTTTAATGAGAAAAATCGAAAGGAATTCTGATGGTAAAATTTATTTGAAACAGTACTGGAGCTCGGTATTTTGTCGACCGCAATTTTATCGTTTTCTAAAAAAGTTTTATCACTTTTTAAACTAAACTATAAGTCTGATAAGTAAATAAAAAAAAAGATGACGTTACATAAAAATATTATAATTAAAGTGTTGTATTCGTTGCAAAAAAGAGAGAGACTTGATCCGAGTATTAAAATTTTTCATCTATTGTGAAAAATTTAATTCAGCGAAAATCACTAAGGAATAAATAAATAATTAAAGAATAAATAAAGAAGCAGCAGAATGAGTTCGACGTAAAATTCGACCATATTTAGAATTAGAATCGATGCGTATAGCAGGTTTTAAACCCATAATGTGCCGCATTTTGTCAATTATAAAAGGGATGAAAATGAAATTACGAAGCAATTCAGTCCCTAATTTATATTCTTTTTACACACTGAGAGTGAAAGGCGATTAAAATTGTTTGATTCGCATGGGATCATGCCTTATATATTCAACCTCCCAAATAATAATAATAATAAGATCCCCGCTGCAGAATCTCGCGTTTAATTTCTTTTCTGTTCTTTTAATGCAAAACCGAGAACAGCAACAACAACAACAATAAAAACAAAAACAAGTTTTCATCAAGGGAAATTATAGGCAGCGCGCTTATTTGTGAACGAGACGAAGCTCGTCTATTCCTTGACCTCATTTTCCTCCCCTCAAAATTGCGACCCACGTCTGTTCATTCGAGTGGATCGAAATTTAATTCTCATCCTCTACCCTTACGTTTATTCTCTAAATTTCATACATTCATGTGTATGTATACGTTACGACCTCCAGACCTGAAATTCTTCTTCCACACTCTTGCATCACTACCTAATTATTATACCCTGCATCCTCTTCTTATCATCACTTCACTGTTTCCAAGACCAACCCCCCCCGCCACCCTCTGCAGAATTTTATATTTTCACCCAGAGAAATCATCGAATTTTCAAAATCATATTGATAGATTTAATTATCATTTCTCGTGCATTTTGATTTAATTTATTTTATTTTATTCAAATAATTTATAAATTTTTTTTTTTTTTTTTTTTTTTTTTTTGTTCACTTGGTCAAATTTTATTGGGGAGATTTTTACCGGCCACCCTCAAGTCAACTTCCGTTCGGCCAACATCCAAATTCACTTCTTTTCCCTTTTCCCTCATCCACATCTTCTCATTGTGCTCATACTGCATATATCTATACTATATTCGGCGTCAAAATAAAAGTAGAAGTTTCAAACGTTTCTGAAAAATCAAGCCATGCACTCGACGTTGTTTCAATTTTTCATCTTCTTTTCAGACGCCGAATGGCGGTCGCCAAGGTCCAAGATATCCGCTTTTCGAAGAATTTGTCAGATGGCTTTTGTGCGAATGGAAAGCCGGCAACGAGTTGGACATGCATTGGACACCGATTGCCAATTTTTGCACACCGTGTCAAGTGAGGTTCGACGTAATAGCGAAGTTTGAAACTCTCCACGTGAGTTGAATTCAGAATTTTGAAATTCGTTTCGGATTTCGTCTTATTTCAAATTTACGATATGTGGCTTTTCTTTCTATTCTTATTTTATTTTTCTTTCGATTTACGAGTCAATTCTTTGTTCGCAGGACGATCAAAATTTTCTCATAAAACACGCCCACGTAGATCACATCATCAAACCGGAGTGGAAAAATCCGACTCGCGGTACGCAGACGAAAAACGTTGTGAAAAGTTACTTCAAGCAGCTCACCAAATCTCAAATCCGAGATCTTTATCAAATGTTCAGGTAATTGTCAAACTTTATCGTAATCATCGTTATTTTTATTAATATTATTAATACCGTACGATATTTATTTCTATTCTAATATCAAGAAAAAAAAAGATCAAAAGTCTTTTCGTGAACGATTTTTCATTCTTCCTCGGTTTGCTCTACCTACTAAAAATTTTGTTTTTCCAACTTTTTCAATCCACATGAAGTTTCTTATTTTTAGGCTTTAAAAACCACGAACGAATATTTCAAAGCCGATAAAATGATTTTAAAATCGAAGTTTTTTTCCTTCTACTTTTTCGGAAAACCTTCAAGCTACGGAGATATTGTAAGAAAGAAAATGAAACAGCGTATTTTTTTAACTTTACATTATACGTAACCCTTAAACTCATCTTCTTATATGCGTTAAAATTAAATTCACGTTCACGGATTAAATATCAATCAGCGGCGATTAATTTGTTTGCGCGAAAAAGAACGTATTTTAATTATAAACGAAAGCGTGTTCGATAAATAATTTTTTAACAAATACAGAGAGACTTTGTTGAAAAAATTAATTTTTTTTTTCAATTCAAACACGTAACTGAATTTATATTAAAAACGAAACAATCAAATAAAAATGATTAATTGATTGTACCGACGTGCGAAAGCATTGGCCACAATTTTCCTGACACGAAAAGGGGGAAAAGAGAGAGAGAGAGAAAAAAAAAAAGAGCTACAACAATACAACACTTTGGGAAAATCGATGTGAGACTCATTGTTCGAAATATATATATACCTACGTGGACGTGAAAAAAACAAGGAATCACAAAATATCTCTAATTACGGTAAAAAATTGACTGTGTTTTTGAATCAGTTGTTTTTTTTTTTTTTCTTTTTCCTTACATTTTAGGTACGACTTTATCCTGTTCGATTATTCGCCGGACGATTATTTCGAACTTGGAAGAGAAGACGAAGCGACGACTTTGTCGCCTAAATAATTAGAAAAACGAGACTTGGAAAATCGCATCCACTGTGAAGGTGAAAATCGAGATCGAAAAAACGGGGGAAAAAATACGGAGAAAAGTGAGTGTGAAAGAAAAAAAAAATAATAATAATAATTGGGACGCTGATAGACACGCGACTGCAGCAGATGACAAGGGAAAATAAAATGCGAAGACTGACGGCTCTTGGACGTGAGAGAGAAAAAGGAGAAGATATCGCAAAGACAGAAGGGGAGAAATTACTGCAAGACACCCATCTTCCACTTCTATTGATTTCACCCTTCCAGACAGCTAACTCAAGCCCTAAAAATGCTTAAACAGGTTTCCCCTGTAGACACGAAAGCTTTAATTAGAAACAAAAATATTTTCCCCCCTGAAACTTTGTTTCCATCATGAGAAAAGTAAAGTGTCGGGGAAATTTTTTTTTTTTTTTTTTTATATCCAAAGTAACCGGGTGAGTGTAAAAGTACGAATAAAATATAACGAAGTGCAGAAAATTGATAAGTTCAAATAAATAAAAATGTGGATACACGAACGTTATCTAATTGTAAGTTTTTATCCATAGCCTTAATTGATCGATCGATCCTCAAATTACCATCCAAAGATGATACAACAGATATTTGAAAAATTTATTATCAGCACCAATTTCAATTCTCTCTCACTGCAATAATTGTATTTTTAATCTCTACTTCGAAATGCGATTTAACTAATATCTGAACTGCAGTTAAAAATAACTTCTCCGCGTTGAGTAGTAAAACGAAATGAATAATAAATAATAGCAATAATAAATTAGGGAAAAGCAAAATTAAACCGGCAACTGCACGATAAAATTTTCAATACTATAAGGTTGAATTTATACACTTTCCTTAATCCGTCACGTGTGTGACGTGTGTTTTTGCGTGCATTTCTGTGTATTTTCAGACAATTTTCAACCGTAGACTTTGCAGTTCAATGATTCGTTAAAGAAGATAAATAAATAAATAAATAAATAATAATAATAATAATTAAATACCACAGTAGGAAACTGCAATTTCTTACCGACAACGAAAGCAGAGAAAAAAAAATATTCTTCGCGTTGATAGAATAAATTGTGAAAAAAAAAAAAAAAAAAAAAAAGAACAATCTGCGATATAAATAATCTCTACATAATATAGAATTACACATGTATAAAAAAAATAGGATAATTTTTAACAGCTTATTTTACGTATATAGAATTCCATATACCTATGAATAAATATATACATATATATGTTGATTGCGCGCCTTTATAGGTATATACATACAATACAATATATATGTATATAGACACATTGCATATTATATATTGTATAAATTGAATACATACAACTGTATTATATCCATTCCATAATAAGGCTTTAAAAAGCGATAATATGATTATACGGAATGATGCTGAAAGGGACCGATCCTGTTTCCAATCATTATTTTTCATCGTTCGGTATCAACTATAATAATTCCCTGAACGACGATGAGGTGGAAAGAATGTTAAACCGTTTCCGAACTTCTTGGCATCGATGATAAATATAGTTATAATAATAGTAATGATGATAATAAAAACAATAATAATAATAATAATAATAATAATAGGAATAATTTTGAACTATATTGAGGATAAAAAGTCGCGTTGAGGTATAAACAAGCGTTTGGTGCTATCTACATAGCTTGGTAGGTAAATTCGTAATTTTAGATACCTGATTGAATATGCCTATATTAATAGCCCTGAAACTAGGATACTTAAAGAACACAGAGAAATAAAAAATGTACACTCCCAATCTGTAAGGGGGCCAAAATATTCCTTCCCCGTCGTTTCGTAATTATTGGGTACTTTTTAAAGTTACATCACGTATAATTACAACCGCGAGTTGCAACGAATCTTTGAAAATTTTTCACCTAACATGCACTTCCAGCCTTAGAAGATTCTTGTTATTTCTGGTTTTGAATTTCTGCAGTAATTTGAGTTTATGAGTATATAATTTTATGCGTAACGAATCAAGATGCGGAATTTGTTGATTCTTGTGCGATTTTCATATTTTGTCCTTGTATTGGAGAGTTTTTTTTTATCAATATTTATGTCCGAGAATAAAAATAAATAATCTCTTTTAATTGCACAATATTGTATCGAATTTATTATACCACAATTGAGAATTTATTAGAAATTTTATATTATATAACGCGTGATTTGTTGAATTGAAAAAGAAGCAGAAGAATGAAAAATTAAACGGCTTCTAACTTTGCAGTTATTGAAGGAATTTGGATTTAATTATATCGAAGTATCGTAGTATAATCAAGTAAATTAATAATGTTTCGTTGTACCATCAAATGGTGTTTGAAAAAAATTGAAACTATTATACAAGTAAATGTAATTCAACATAAACTATGTGAAAATTTTATATAGAAATAATAATCTATGCTACTTAGTATATTATATACATTATACTTACAATTAGATAATTTATAGAATTGGGTAAGTTTGTTAAATCGACCAAAGTAACTAATAATTTACGCGAGTATACATATATAATTAAATATGCGTGACACGATACATACATATACGGTAATGAATAATAAAGAAAAAAATACCCTTCCTAAACAATACCGATTAGATAAGCAAAGATGAAACTAATTCTAGAGATCTGTAAATATTATTATGTGTGATACATAAACGCATCGCTTCGCGATATGTGTTTTACGAAAAAAGGATTAATAAATTGTTAGAGCTTGAAGCGCCGATTACATTATCAATCAACTATCCTCTACCAATCAATCTGAAAATAAGTCAACGCAACCTGATCGTAAAACGTAGAAATAAACGTTGTGCATGTTCAAAGCAAACTGCAATTCAACATATTGCAAAATTTCATCAAAGCATGGAATAACGTTCTGAACTAAGGTCTGAAATTTTTTACATTTTAGGAAATCGCTAATCGAATGTTATTAGCACTGAAGAAGAAAAAATATTTGACAAAGTAGCAATCTTTTCCTTTGAGATAAAAAAAAAACTGGTGTATATTTGAAATCAGTTCATGCTGCTGAATTCTTTGTCAAAATAATATGCTATATAATAATAAATGGTAAGAATAAAAAGAATAATACTTACCGATTGGATGTATTTTGCAGGATAATGCCAACGATCCATTTTTCATCCGTAATATGCTGCCATGTATCTTTGACGACGAGTGGCTGTTCTTTCAAACGTTCAGACTTTCTCCTTCTCTTCACAATTGGCTCTCCATTGATGGTAAATAGCTGTAAAAATGTTGTACATCAACATAAATTTCAAATAGACAAACCTTTTTTTTCATGCTTAGAAACATCATATAGTTCAAATAAATTCTCTTTCATTTCCATCGAGTAATGTCACCAACTGGCTTAAACCAAGTCCAACTCACATCGCTATCCGAATCCGAGGAAGAATTCGGTCCGTAGAATGCACGAGAAGAAAATTTACGAAGAATCTTGTCTTTTAAGACATCAGTTTCTTCGATTTCCTTCTTCTTCCCCTCGAGACGATCTTCCACCTCGTTCAACTGCTTCAATAAATGATCTTTGATGGGATTAAGTTCCTTCGAACTTTCAGCAACTTCTGCACATGTTGACGGGCTCACTTGCAACAAATGCTCCAACGGATCACCGAGAGCGATGCCACTTGGACTGTCCTCAAACATATCCATGTCATCTAGTATGTCCATTGTTTCTCACGATTTCGCAGCTTCTTGTTACCTGAAAAAGAATCGGTACCGGAAATGTAATCGGAAATTCACGAGATAAAATGCTGAAACGTTCAAGTAAAGCATAAGTGTCAAAAAATCAATTTCACGACTGTTATTAGTCAGGTCGTATAAGGGTCGTATAATGTTCAGGGGTTGGAAACAGGAATAAAATATTTTCCTACCATTTAGGTGATACTAGACTGGCTTGAACCTCCTCAAAGGCCGTCAAGCGATGAAAACTTGAATATTTCTTTTCTTCGATGTTCTGTGACGGTAACGTTACTAACTTCAATGTCATAGAATATCCCTAATATCAACTAGCGTATCAGAAATAAATAATTACCGGTGATCTTCGCGAGGTAAGCCACGTGACAGTTGACAATCTACTTTTCTCCCGCAGCGTTATGTCAACAAATGACAATCAGCGATTTTCACATTCTTCGTCGCAGCAAGGAATTCGGTCGGTTCGGCCCAACATCAAAACGTGTCTCGAAACCGTCTTACGTATCAAAACCTACACCGTATCAGTCATTGGCCACTTTTCGAGCTGGTATGACGACGGAACGAGCGTAAACTAACCTAACCAAAAACAACTGCCGACGTGTCGCAATGCATGCGTGCAGTCAGCTGTGATCACTGGCTGTGGTCAGTGATGAGTGAAGTGCGCAGCTATTCGATTTGTGGCGGGAAACGTTTTTTGAAGGATCACGTGACAGATGTCACGTGACTAAGTTGTACCAACCGTGAAATGAAAAACATGAAATCACCGTGGAAAGTGAATCGCGAGGTATTCGAATCTATGTTTTTATTTACTGACGCGCGACGAAATTAATTGTAAGCTTTCTTTCGGACTCCGATTTTGATCGAAACGTAACGTGTGATCGAAATTTTACATCCCTTAGCCGCCATTCGTGGTATTCGTAGATGCGCAGTCGCGTATTTTCGTTCTTGGAGATTGGCAACTGATACAAATATGCGCGTTGCACGTATCGACACACATCTATACACACGCATACATGTATGTACCTACTACCCTTGTTGTGTTTTCGCAGATCACGTTTTGCTGCGCATTCAGGAATCGGGATTTCGACGAACGAGGTTGATGACCATCTACCTCTTTGTCACGTATCTTGAAATTGCTGAGACGACATTCGCCAAGGATAGACGAAGCGGTGCGGTGTTTGTCTATGACCTATCGCAACACTTGAGGTAATTGAACATCCTAATAACGATCACGATTATTCGACAGATGCGTAGTTTATAAATAATTATTTACACTTTAACTTAGCTGTACAAAAGTCGAATTCTTCTTTCAGTTTATAATCTTTTGCTTGACTTGTGACGATTGATTCAGTTGCAAGTGAGAATGACTTTTTACAATGATCACAATGTCTATTGTTGTAGAAATAATTTGAATATCCAATCCCTACGTCTCACATCCTCCATCGATACGTAGAGCACAATGGACAAGGACTGCTTTCCGGAACACGAAGCATTGATGTCTGACTTTACGACGTGGCAGAACAAAAATCCTGGGAAATTTTCCTGCGAGGGGAAAAGTGTTACTGAAGATGGTCGTCTAGTTTTTGATTTATCGATACATGATACCAAGTTCCGTTTACTTTGTCCTGCTGGTTATCCGAAGCACGAAGACAGCTTCTACGTGGAAACAGAGTGCACGGATTTCTGGTGCATCGCCCTAAACGAATTCATTATAGATTTTCCAGAGAAATTAACCATTGGGGCTATATTAGCAAAGGCATTTCTATACTACACACCTTCCTCTGAAAATTGTCGTCACGACAGTTCTGACCTAGAATCCGATAACGAGGACGACGTTGATATCTCGAGCTCGGAAGATTCTGACTCGAGTGAAATCACTCAGTGGGAATGTATAATTTCTAAAAAGAAAAGAGAGTGGAGAGCAAAGGAAGGAGAGCTGAGACTGAAATACAATCGTCCAAAAATATCAGACATGTTCGACAGTGTTAGCATGGAGCATCCTCAACAAGTTTTTAGCAATTCAGCTGCCTCCGCCATTCTTATCAACGATCTGATAAACATAATGGGCAGCGAAGTGTCTAGCGGTATAGTTGTCGATCCGATAGACAATAACATTTGTAGATGGTCTGTATTCTTGAAAAATTTTCGTCCCAAGTCAAAAATATCACAAGATCTAAGAGTCGTGAAGCAATTGTATGGATATGATCACATTCAGTTAGAACTTGGCTTTGCTATGGATTTGTATCCGTCTCATCCTCCGTTTCTTCGATTTGTCAGACCAAAGTTGAAGGGTGTATTCGATCAAGAAGACTTCGTCAAACTAGACAACTGGAATCCGGCAAGGAATATGGCATCTGTGCTTATGGAAATCAAAGATTATATTGACAATAACGGAACTGTCGATATTCACAATAGATATAATGGCATCAGAGTTGGGGTTCTGAAAAAAATTTTACTCGAACTTACCGATGCCCTGACCAGCGAGCCAGCCTATGAATTGAACACAAGTATTAATGCAACAGGTAAGTAAAACAACTTAAATCTTTTTTTTTTGAATTACAGGTGTTTATTCTTTTCCAGAAATCCGAAGTGCCGGATCATTATCACCTGAATTCCATCTTCTGCCGTTGCTCGATATCTTCAAAAGGAAAAACAATGAGATCGAATTGATTCTTATAAGATTTTTGAACTGTTTTCGAAACGAATGCGACAACTTGTCTCTGAATTGCGTGACGCCTGGTTGTCCAACAACTCATTCATACTTCACTTTCAATCTTACGTTGAATGGCAATCTGTTCGATGAACGGAGCCTTGAGGAATCGACTATTTGTAAGCCTTCCTGTTACTCTTCGCTGATATTCAAGACCATCAATCGGCTTATGGAGAATGAAAATATAGCTACACAAAGTTGTTCTTCAAAACACAGAACGCCAGATATTCGTTCATCCGACCGGAATCGATGTAACATTATCACAAATCCGTCGTTTGAATTAGGGTCTCAGTCACAATGTGCACCAAGATTACAAAACAGAAAATATTCGACCAAGAGTATCCCCATTGGTAAATTTATTTGTTCCGCAAGCAATTCTAGTACAAATAGCATAAATAATCACAGCGTAATCGAACAACGAAACGAACCACTCATCAACCAGATGGACAATGATATCGTGTCTACTTTCATTGCCAACGTTAAAACTCCGAAAGGTACACAACATCAATGTTTTTTCTCAGTCAGTTTATTTTATCATCTCTTCAGAAATTTCATAAAAAGTTTCATCTTTTTGGACAAAATCTATGAGTTCATGTCAGAACAACGTGTGGATCATACGTAATTGAGTAATTTTCATACATGATTAAATTGTGAGTATTTCTTGCAGAATTATCTCTAACGGTATCGAATGAATCGCTTCTTCTACTGAATAGCAACTTTTACTGCGTTGTAAAAATTATTGAAGAGTCTGTGCTGCTTCCGTTCATTAAATCCAAACTATGCATAGACACATTTTTCGAAATTTGGCTCTCGATACCTCTTTATTCAAGGATTATTGATATACTAATTGAACTGGCATCGTATCCAGAGCTTATCGATTTACTGACTACTACCGATGCGCAAGATAAAAGTATAGCTGATCTCATGAAAATTCAGGAAGAGAATATCACATTGATTTTGGATATTCTAACGGGTATTCAGGGTGATCATCCCATTGTCCAAGGTGAGTTATTCAAGATTTGTTTATATAGTTGCAATTTGAATAGGTTGCATGTTCTGGCATTGTTCAATACGATACTTAGGACTCTGTATCATTTTATACAGCGAATCTGAAAAAAATACAGCTGGCAACAAATATAATTGCTGCTTCTAAGTTTATCGAATCAAGCCTATCGAATCAATGCAGCAGAGTAAAGACTGGCAACGAATTCTCGATTTCGAATGGACTGATTTCGAATACCGACTCTAATAGTCATCAAGTCAAAAGCCTGGATCTCGCTTACAGAGAGTCACTGAAAACCCTTCAATTTCGTAACTGTGATATTGACTGTAAGCATAATCTTCACACATTAATCAAAAAAATTGACTCTAGCTGTCAAGGTAAATTACAAAAATGATTTCAGACTTGCAATAATTGATACTTATACATGCTTTAATTTAACCACCATTTTAATTCTACTATAGTGGAAACTCACACTTTCAAAAACGATTACATTGCCGACATCGGATCACCCAGAAATTATTTTCGTATGGCCCAAGAGTTGGCAGTTTTGTCGAAAACTCTTCCACTGGAGTTGAATTCGGCGATATTCGTCAGGATGGACAATTCAAAATGTTTTCTAATGCGGGCGTTGATCACTGGGTAAGAATAAGATCCACTGATCACTTTTTCTTTTACACCTCATCACTAAATATTTCAAATCATATCAGACCAATAAACGTATAAACATGTTTTTTGTAATTCAGAAATGAGGACACTTGCTGCAGCGGATGCTGTTTCAGTTTTGACATTTATGTGAAAAAGGATTACCCCAATAGTCGACCAGAAATCAGCTGCACCACCTTTCCTGATGGAGAAACTTGCTATCCTGCGTACGATGGATTCTTGGATACACTTGGTGAAGATATCTCTACCCATGACGGTGACACGTGGACCAACTTCTCAACTATTTTGCAGGTATACTATAATTCGTTATTATAATAATTTCTATTGAAGTGGAATTTCACCGTTGATAAAGGAATGTAAAAATCCAGCTACCATAATTGCACTTTAACTTGTGTATTAATTGTAACTACAATTAGCCCACTTTTACGATGCATTTAAATATTTCTACAATGAAAATTGTAGATTATCTCATAGTACTATTAATTTGACGAAACTATAAAAAGCATTCAGTGATTGACGTGATATGATCTGTAGCGCAAGAAAAAAGCGATACATATTAAGTAAGGCGTTATATATATCGGTCAACAAATAGTTGAGATGTCTGATGCTTGTAACTATTTACACGAGTACCTGTTTGTTTCATACCTCACTTTCAGCGATAATTAAAATAGGAATTTTTCTACACAGTGCCTGATCTCGCATGCCAAGTTCTGTGAAAAAGAAATTTTTATTTCGCACTTCAAATACTGAAGGTGAACGCGGAAATATTTTAGCTTATCTTGACTGCAATAGTGCCATCTCAACGAATTCAAACCCCTTTGCAAATCAGTTTATAGTATACCTTTTTAAAATTAAGAGACTTTGAGCAACCGAGATTGTTTACAGATGTATGATTTTTCATGAGATTAACGTGCATCTGATCTTGCCAAGATCGATTTCTAAGTCCTCAAAGGGATTATGTTGTTCATTTTGAAAGATTAAGAAACTTAAATCGTTTCCTGCAAACAGTAAGCAATCAGAGTCGATGAAACATTGCATTATCATATTGTTCTTTCAAAAAATTCATTTTCGTAACAATACTCTTGGAATTCACTACTCGTGATCACACCACGGGTTTGCCGGTTTGCAGAGGATTTCAGAAAGTTCCATTCAAAACTCTAGAAAGCTTTGTTTCTTCGTGATCGATGTTACATTTTGCAAAGTGCAAAAACATGGTTAAAAGCAATCAATGTTTTGAAAGAATTTCGATAAGCATTTCACGAGTTATTAACAATTATGGAAACCAAGCTTACCCCAAAGGAAGGGTTCAAATATTACGTAATGTTTTTTTCGGTATTCTTTGACCATTGACAATATTAAGAGCTGATCGGCAAGGCAAGTATAAATTAAGAAGATTGGTAGATCCGCCAATCGTGCAATCAGAATAATTTTCAGGCATATATGCGTGAAGTTATAACGAATTCATCACATTTCTTACGTACGTCTCGACAAGTTATCGACTGATATGTTTTTTCCAATAAAAATACAGCGACCATTTGGTGATTGATACGATAACATCACAATCGTGAAAAGGAAGGCGACGTTCACGTTTCTCAAGAAGTTTGAACGCCGTCCAACCTACACACTTACGATAATTAATAACCTATCAATTGACAAATTTTACCTTATGCAAAAGTGCGAAAAATGCAATGCAAATGAACCCATGAATGGCCGAATTGCGAATGATGCAAAAGCGGTCAGGAGCTGCTGACCGCCATTATTCGATCCTGCCCTCGACCATAGGTTTGAAAAGAGCAATGTTTGTTTCACTGTCAAGTATAGCTGTAATCATGGTTTCCACTTAATACGCTAAAATGTTTTCTTGAAATTTCCGGGATTTACTTTATGCTGCTTGAGTTGTTTGCTCTATAATTAGATGCGGTGAAGTGCAGCACTGCCAAGTCAAATTGTATCAGAATAACGAGATACGTGGTGACGGTTCCAACGATCTAAAATAAATGCATTCTTTCACAACGAGTCGAAAAATCTTGTCTCAATTTTGTTGAATTAAATTTACGGACAAAACGCTGTTCTTGATGTGACTAAAAGTATATATCATCGTCACTCACTGACTGAATGAGAGTTGCATCCAGTCGGAATAATCCAGAACCGGAAAACTCGACCCTCTCGTGATGCAGTTGGAATGAAAATGAGTGAATCTGCAAGTAAAAAAACGTCTTTTTTACCATCATTATGAAGCTTAGCTGTAACTGATGTCGAATTTATTCCATTTCATGCATGAAAATTGTATCGCGTACCACGTTATTCAACAAAGTATCATTCTCGCTGATATCGATCTTGTGAATCAGTTTCCCTGTGAGACAAGTCTGCGAACAGAGAGTTTCGAAGAATCGAATGAACTCGTTAGGCACTTGGTATCAGGGCAAACGGTTAAATTCTTGGATACGAACAGGTCTTACCTGATTCTGAACCATAACGCAAACCGTTACAACGAGAACAATATCGATCGAGTTGATTATTCCCCAACAAAAGTATCCAATGATTTCATCGTAGGCGTAATCTGCATTTCTCAATCTTTGACTGATGTAGTACAAGGAAGATGTCACCATTATCAGACTATAAATTGCTGCTGCTACCTGTACGAAATTACGAGTTATTGTTTTCAGCTTATTCATTCGTTTACGCAAAAGTTAGATCGAAAATTTACCGCATTGTTGCCATATATTTCGTTGATTTCTACCGCCGCGTCGCATAATGCACGATGCACCTTAGCTATGGAACGAAGTCTCGAACATATTCTACGCTGATTGTATATTGTCTGGAAAATAATGGTCAATCCAATAACAAGGGAATCGTGATGATTGGTTTAGATTTGCTCTGCATTTCATTCGAACAGACCATCGAAAGTTTACTATTCAAAAGAACTGATAATCCTTAAATTTGGTGACGATTACCGTTACCTCGGGTCGAAAATCCTTCATCTCATCGATCAGTTTCCTCAGATGTTCGTTCAAAAGTCTGAATCTTTGACGTAGGAGTGAAATTATGTTTACACAAAGACACGTGTTGGCGTTTAGTACAATATTTGGACATATCCATGCAAGCCAGTCTAACGGATAGCTGTTGGAATTTAAAATTTTTGTAAAGAGTCGTGAAGTACTTTGGAATGCCATCCTCACAAATGACGTGTGAATTCTCATTCGTTTTTTACGCGGTGCGAGTACTCACCGTGAATTGAAATCTGATTGGTAGTAAAAGTCGTTAATGTAGAGCGTTAATATTATTGTTAGAAATATTCCCATCTTGATGTATCTCCTGTGGGACTCCGCTGCGTAGTCTATTCGACTTCCAAGATTATGCAACGTGTCATCTTGTTGCCTTATAGTTTCGAGTACATCTGCTAGCTAAAAATTTATCGAGTCGTTCATTGATCCAATGTCATCAAAGTCTGTCGATGTAAAAGCGAACTAATTATAGTGAAATACCTTTTCTCTGCCTCGCATGACGGATGCAAATATTATAACCATCAAAATCACGTCCAACGACAATTCAAAGTTTATACTCATTTGTACCACCGTGTAGTTGGACAGACTAGAAGTGAAAAAGAATGTAACAGCACTCAGCGAATAACGAACCAATAAATAAATTTTATGTACCTTCCGTGTCTTTTGTTCGTCTCGTTTGTCCCAAGAAATAGATTCGCTATTATCAAAGATAAAACAGTCGCTCCGTAAATCACTCCAACGTTACTTGTCGAGTACTTTCTTCTTCCGACGGGTCCTTCGAGTGTCAGTGGAAATATTCCAGTAACGTGGCCAAAACACGTAGCGGGATTCAGTACCGAATAAAAATCTGAGTCGAACTTTTTCGAATCTTTGAATCAGAGAATCGGTCGATTACACCCCAAGAAATTGAATGCTCTTGTCAAACTTTGCTCATGCTTCGCCATTTTACAGTTGCAGTAACGTGACGTGTTTCAAAAAAGGCTTTTATTTACATGTCTACTATCAAAACGAACTCATTAAGTGCAATTAATACTTTTCGCCATAACTTACTTTGAACACGCCACGCATCTCTGATCAGCATCATGATTGTTTTTCACCAGTTTACCTTCTCCGATGTATTTCGTCTTGTAATACGTACAGGTATAAAGTATGCGTATCACATTTATATCGAAATTCGAAAAACCAGTTAAGAAAACCTGCGTACAGACCCGTAGCACAAAAATTTTCCTATAAACCTTTGAATTTTAGCGTCAAAACCACGTTTTCACTTTCACTCGCAGACCATTTCATATTAGAATTGATGAATGAACGTCAAAAATCCAAACCAATAATATGTTGATCGATATGTTCACTTTCACGAAAATCGTTACCCAAGAAAAAACTTGTTTTTCAAACTAGAAGATACCTTATAATATACACTGTGGATCGCGGATGTAATTTTTGGTGACGAGACTCATTCGTTGCACCCCCTTAAGGACAGCCCTCGAATCTTACGTCTCACAACTTTGACGATGAGTTTCCTTCGCGCTCGCGCTGTTGAAATCATTGTATAAAAGTACGCTGCTCGAACGACATGAATCACCGTGCTGCGCACGACCATCCAATTCTACATTCGACTATTTATGCTGTTGAATATAGTAGATTGCAAGAAAAACGAAGTATAGAATTACATGATTTAATGTCAATCCAACAGTGTATGATATTGAACTTCTGAATCGACGACAAAAATTGTTTTACTCTCAATTCACCGATAATGTTTACTTTTTTGACCTGATAAGCGCGGGAGAAAAGTAACTCTTTTCTCCCGCTTATAAGTTTTTTTTCGGGTTTCCTGGTTTACTCTCTTGTTTTTTCAATTTTCAACTATTTCTCTCTGTATCTTTATACACTATCAATAATATATATTATACTTGTCAGACTAATGAAATGATCACAGTTATACATTAAAGGTAACATTACAATGATTTTTCATACAAACATGCTTTTATCCGTTTTTTTTTCATCTGTTGGAATAATTTTTTTCATCGGAAAAATAAAAATTCCAGTGAAGTTTCAAAATTGAATGCCGGAGTTGTGTATTAATAATACTACAATGTGTCATATTTAACGATACATTGTCTTTGTTGATTATGTCTGAAATATGTTGAACTTTGGAAATGTGAAATGCATGCCAGTCGTTTATTTTTATAGTACTTGAAATTTTTTTATTTTAATTTCATTTTGAAAAGTACATTTTTTAATCTCCGTCCCCTACCACTACCGCCACCAGAACTTGTAATCTTGTAACTTGTAACCCGCTTCCGTTGACCTACATCCATATGCTACTTGTATGCATTTTTTACAATTTATTTTTTCATTATTAATCTCTGTTGAGAATTCTTCACACAATATTGCAATAAACATCTAGTCCCACTTTTAAAGTTAATAATGTTGCCAGAGTTGAGTTGGAAATGAAGTCCTATATGCAATACAGGAATATTTTATTTGTTTAAACACCTCCATTCTCATTCTAGTGTACCTGTATGCACATTTTTATGGAAATTTATTTTCCACGGTAGTTTAAAAAAATTGAGGAATCGTATTTTATTTTTTTCCTGAATTACTCCGAATGGTTATAAATAAATATTGGAATTTTGACACCCGTCTGATTGCCACCAACACTTTTTATTAATTTATTAATCGATGTTTTATTTCGAATCGCTTCCAATTGACAAAATGAGAATCGAGTAGATTCTTTCGATTGCAATCTATGGAAATTCATTTTATTCGAAAAAGGTGTCATACAAATTAACTGAATCTGAATTTTGCTAGTTTCGGTTGGCATTCGTTAATCACAACGGACCTTGGTGCAAAGTTGCAGAGTCAAATATTTGACGATGGTAACGTGATTAGAATTAGTGTTTCATTGAGATTGTAGAAGATGATAATCTCGCGAATAGGATGAGTCATTGGAAAGTAGAAGCAAACGAATCTACCGTGTATGTCTAATTGCGTTACCAAAATTCTTTCACGAGAATGCAATTAATCATGCGAGTGAAGTATTGTTTGCTGCGCCCTGATGTGTGGTTGCGGCATTCTTCACCGCCGCATCGGATTGTATGAGAATTATTAGATATGTGGTCACAGTTGCAGCTATCTGTAATTTAAGCAATTGATCATAAGTAGTTGAAAAACTCTGTCATTCTTTCCTTAAAATTTTTAATCGTCGAGCGAAACATGTGACGACACGTTAAACGGCTTTGAATAATCAATAAATACTTACCGATTGAACGAGAGTTGCATCCAATGTAAATAATCCGAGACCAGAGAAGTCAACTTTCTCGTGATGCAGCTGCAACGAGAATAATTGAATCTGGAAATGAAAGCATAATTTCTTTCATCATCAACATTCGACTTCATCTGACAAATATGATCGCTGTACGATCAACCGATTTAGCCGGCCAAAATGCCTAACGCGATGAATTGGCCGATGGTTTAACCGATTAACCCGGCCGAAACGGTCGATCTGTTTAATAAACTGATCGTTCACATGGTTCGTGTGGTTAAGCAGGTAGAATTTTCGATCCGTTGAATGTTTAATTTGATTAAAATTGAATATTCAATAGAAACACACATTTTTCAACCGTGTTTTATCAAGATCATTGGTCACTTATAGCAGATGATAAACATCATCAAATTTTTCGTCACTATCCGTATAGCTAATAATCTATTTGATTTGCATAATTCACTAGACATTATCAAAACAAAAAAAAAAAAAACAAACAAATAGGACTTGATGAATGATGTTTTCAATTCAATGATCATGAGCGGGAGAAACTAAATTTGCTGTTTTGATATGAAACATATTTTCAAACGGATAATTATGAACGTAATAAAATTGCAGTTCCTTGACCAGGGAAATAAAACGAGGAAAATCTCGTGACAGGAGAATAATAGTACATCATTTACCAGAAGAACGAACCGGAAGATTATTCCCAAGGGTGGTTTCACTGCCTGAGCAAAGCGAGTTCGTTGACCGGTTAAACCATCTGCCAATGAATCAGGTCAACAGTTTTGGCCGACTAAACAGGTTAATCGTAGAGCTCCAACCTGACGTTCAGTTTTCTTCATACATTCGTCCAATTCTGAAGCACTGTGTGGAAATGTTTCGATAAGAGTCTTTGACAGTCAGACTACATCAGTAGTGGAAAATTAAAAGTAATAAGGAAAAAAGCATCGTTAAAAGCGGAATATCTGTCATCGCCACGAAGTTTCCAATTTTGATAAGAGGCAAGATATTGAGTCCAATTATTTGCAGTACAGAAAATGAGGTCGCAGGCAAAGAATTTTGTGTGCATAAAAATCCTCTTGCTTACCGAATCGTTCAACACTGTGTCGAACTCGCTGAACTTTAAGTCATGAATCAGCTGCCCTGTTGACGAAGCCTGAAATCGAAAAGTTTCAAAGTTTCGTTTTCTCTGTTTCACGTTTGACGTTAAAGAGACCCGAAAGTGAAATTCTAGCCCTTCGATGCATTTATACTTGACATTAAGATTCGCTGAATTTTTCACACGTCCTGTTGACTATTTCGAACAACTTCAACCATGGATTTTGCGACATTCTTCTTCGTTCAAAAATATAAATTTCGAAAGTTGCAAAGATTTGGCGGGAATTATTCATCGACACGGGACGTCATTTCTTATCCAAAACCATGTAGAAAAAAATCAACGGCTTTGTAACATACATATATATATATGTATATATATATATATCGTAGGGCTAAAATTTCACTTGCAGTTCCCCTTAACGAACTTGAATGATGATGCGAATTCATTTCAAAATTCGTGCAACAAAGATGGATATTTCACCTGATTCTTCGCCAAGGTGCAAGTCGCTACTAAAATAATAATCTGAATGCAGTTCATCGTTCCTGTAGCAAACATGTGGAGAACATAATCAAGATACTTGACGCTCGGACGATGAATGATATTTCCATAAACAAAGTAGAAACAAACTGTCAGAGATATGGTGTGATAAAGAACTGCTACAGCCTGTAAAAAAATATGAATATGTTTTGTGTATAAACGACTTTTGTGCGTCATAAAAGTAACGTAAGTATCGAATATTTACTATCGTGACACCGAATATCTGATTAAGTTCCATTGCCGATCTGGTCAACATCTTATGAGTCGCAGCAATCGAACGGATCTTCGTCGAAATTCTACAACTGCTGAATGATGCCTGAAAAATATGCAGAAAATTTTTACCTACTTTGTATTATCGTATAATAATTTAAAAACAATTCTGATGAGAAATACTTCAATTTCAGGTTATATTCATTATCTGAATATGACTCTTTTGGTAAATGAATTTATATATGTATATATTAGGGTGAAGCAAAAAACCGACTTTTTTTTTTTTTTTTTTTCTGAGTCTCGTGTGACAAAGTGTTAGTTTTTGATGTTTTAAGAGCCCACTCCAAAGGACAGTTAAAAAAAAAAATTTCAAGAAGTCGCTCCACATTTTTTAAAACGACAGAAATCGTCAAAAATCGTTTTTTTTTTTTAAATTTTTGTTCTCGTTACGGTATAATTTTATAGACAAAAAAAAAATAAGTTTCCGAAAGTTTCAGTTCAAAATTTGAATTTCGAAAGGTCGCTCATAATTTTTTTTCCATTTTTTGGTGCATTTCTTTAGATTTTTTCGAGCGACCTTTTAATATTCATATTAAAATGTCATACATTTTTTTTCTCCAATTTAGTAAGAAAGAATCGATAACAACACACCACGACATGAATTAAAAATGGAACAAAATACTGAAAATATAATTTTTTTAATTTAATTTTTTGACGATTCTTGACATTTTCAAAAATTTGGAGCGACCTATTAAAATTTTTTATTTTGAGCTGTCCTTTGGAGTGGGCTCTTAAAACATCTAAAACTAACATTTTGTCACACGAGACTCAAAAAAAAAAAATAGTCGTTTTTTTTGCGCCACCCTAATATATGTATATATATATATATATATATATATATATATATATATATATATACACTACCTCAAGCCGAGATTCCTTTGCCTTCTGGGTGATTTTTACGAGATGTTCGTTCAGGAGCCTGAATCTTTCCTTTAGTAGATAAATTGCGTCTACGAATATATATGTGCAAGACACTATCCAAACAGTAGCGAACACAGTTATCCACCGGGTCTTTAGGAGACTGCAAACAAAAAAAAATGTCATAAACTGGATTGCTCTACTTGTATCAGCAGACAGCCATTTTCTCATTTAAGTATTCTCGTTGCATTCGAATATTCGAATATACTCACTTGAAGACAATCGCTGGCTCAGAATAATCACGAACGATTACACTTATAAAAACGAGTAATAAAAATATTCCCATCCGAATGTAGCTCCGCTTGGATTCCGATGCGTAGTCTAGTCGAATTCCAAATTGCCCCAATATTTTATCCTGATTTTTGATGTCGTTGAGGACATTTGCCAACTAAAAACATCGTTCACTGAGTACATCGATGAAGAAGAACGAATTATCGTGCGTACATTACAGTCGCTACTGGGAATACCTTTTCTCTACCAAGTACAAGAGACGCGAATATCGCAACTATCGCTGCAGTTTTTACTATCTCTACGATATCCTCAGTCGTCCGTAAAATCCAGCGATATCCCGTGCTGAGAAAAAAATTACATAATCAATACTAACAAGGATCAACGTATAATTTGGTCAATGTAATTGCCTGAATTAAGTATTGTGGAAAGTGAAAAATAATGAAACCTACTGTTTACGCGGGCTATAGACGTTCCGTAGTGAAAAGTAGATCGATCCTCCTATTAACAGGCAGAAAATAAGTACTCCATAGATCATTGCCACGTAACTCGTCGCGTACTTCCTTGTTCCAATCCGTCCTTTTAATGACATGAAAAATGTCCCAGTAATGTGGCCAAGGTACGTAGCGGCTTTCAGTACGGTATAAAAGTCTGAATCAGATTTCTTCCTTGATGGACCTCCGTTCAAATCTTGAAATTAAAAAAACTATCAAGTATACCCAAGGAGACAGAATACTGATCGGACATTTGATAACAGCATTTGTTAATCCGAATTTTACTCAATAGGCAGTATATTTTGAACTAACAATTGATGCGAATGATAACAAACAGTTTGTCACGAGGCTTCCACCCTTCGCTTTCTATGTGCTCGGAATGAAATCAGATGTGACGAGTAATTTTCATTTTACGGCATGGGCATTGAAAAGTTCACTTTTTGTGGCAGTTTTCGTTCCGTAAAGTGACGCTTTATACGGCAGCGAACAAAGTTGCGAAATAAAGTCTTTATTCCGCAGTTTTGATGCGCGGTTCGAAGTGCGCATCCCAAACTGCCGAATAAAATAGCTTCGTCGGACAGATCGCGACATAACCTCACTTTTCGTTTTGCTTTTCAATGCCCATACCGTAAAAAATATTGTACGTAGCATGCCCGTAAACCGTGTTTTGGCTCGGATAATTTCAGTACTCGCTTCCGGCTCGCCTTCAGCTCGTCCTGAAATCTTTATCCTAGCCAAAAAAACAGGCAGCTTACGAGCATGCCACATAAATAGCTATTTTGACTACCATTTAGGGTTGTACTCACCCTTGATACTCCAGAGATTATATTGCACGTGTTCCATGCTTCGTTAGATGATTCTCCGCGGGTGTATTTTCTGCAACGTACCTAACTTGAACTGTTCAATCCTCTACTTTTGTAATTCTTGGATGAATGTTCCGGAACGGGAAGACCGTAGTTTCTTCAAAATGTCGAATTGCGCCGTGCTATTTATTATAACGATTAATTTTTCATGCCGAAGGTAATTGTCTCGTTATTCTACGGGCGCGGGTTAGTTCCGGCGAAAGAAATCTAAAGGTTGTTGTAAAGGAAACACTGGAAAATTGGATGCACTAGAAGAAAGAAAATTTCGGCAATCCAGCGATGGATATTAGTGCGGTAAACAAGAGGTAATACTATCATCATTCAGTAATTCAATTAACAATCGGCAAGCTTACAGTAATCAGAAATTAATAACTAGAATGCGATGAAAATTGACGAAATTATTTACAATGGAGAAATGTTGACACGACATGCGAGAATTGAAGGAAAGAAGGAAAATCAACCAAAATTGATAGCCAGTGCGACAAGATAATGAAGTGCAACTTGAATTGTATTTGTTATTTTATAACGGCTTTGCGGTTGACGAACTGAGCAGTAAAAATGCGGGAACTCGATTGACAATCGAATCCCCGCTTAATTCACCTTATGACGCGGTATTCTAGTTTCAAATATTGATATGGAAAATGTATCGATATCGAGAAATATTCGCAAAAGATTTGCGCTGCGTGAATTGCGAGACTAAGGATCGAGAGATTGAGATAATATAAACTAAATCAAGGTAACAATTCCTACTTAAATCATCAAATAAATCAACTACTCCTGAGGTTCAAAATATGTTGGAAATTGCGGTAAAACAAGAAGGCTAGCCGAAAAGAAAATAACAATCGATTCTCGATTTAATCAATTATTTTCTCCCGATCAATCGAGTATAATAGATTATTTTTCAAGTACGATTACTCGGCCGACTCGATTATTTTTCGGCACGATCGATTTTTGTTCCTATCAATCATTATCATCGCCTTACTTACAAATTCTAAGTATCTATTTGATATAACAAGTGAAAAATGAATAAATTTTTATACATGAAATTGAAAAACATTTTCAATGAAACTATAATTCATCAAGAAACTTTTCCGCTATTAAGACTTCGTGTTGAAATTTGCAAAATTTTTATTTCAAATCCCTCGTTTAAAAAAAAATACAAAACAACCGATTAATCAATCAATTTTTACCGATTCAATCGAGTTGTGTTCGATTATTCTTTTGGACTCGATTAATATTAGAGTGTCTTTTATCTTTAAAGTCTGGTAAGAAATCGATATCCATATCACTTTCGTATGCTATCTCAGCAGCTCCGGGATAATTTCTGATGATCTTTCACATTAACTTTCGGCGGATGAAATGACATACACGTACAATAAAGTATTGCTCCTGCAATACAAAAGAACGCGTAAAGGAAAAATGAGTATTCAAATTAGTGTGAAGGAAAAAGTTA
Organism: Diprion similis; assembly: GCF_021155765.1. NCBI lineage: Eukaryota > Metazoa > Arthropoda > Insecta > Hymenoptera > Diprionidae > Diprion > Diprion similis. The sequence continues at coordinate 19,028,583 of NC_060106.1, read as the reverse complement.
CCGACAAGATTTCCTTGTTGTCAAATTTATAGATACTCATGTCACACTTATTTCAAGTTTTACTTTTCCCATAACATTGTTGCAATCGTACTACAGGTGGAATATTATTTCATAGCTTCATAAAATACAAATTTTACGAAAATAAATCAATTTCGAAATAGATTTGTGAATTTTTTTGTACCCAAAAATTGTTTATAACAATTCTTATCATATTTTCATTTCGTTTGTTCGTCTCTTACGATAATATTAACAGTGAAATGTCAAAGATACAGAAAATAATTTTTACCATATCTTACGTCACCTTCTGCGGAATGTTAATGGATTGATTGGAAGGATAAGATGATTTTAGCCAGGGTTATAAAAGCAGCAGTTTTATTTGATAGCATATTTTAATCATACTGACATGTTTAATAGAATTCCTTGTATAATCCAAAAATTCAACTAGCGTTTCTCTCTCTTCCTCACACATCTCCTTGGTTACTCTTGGCTGCACTACGAAGCTTATACTCGTCCCACCTCAAGTACACTCAGGTTAAAGTTGATGAAAGCGAAAGAGCGAGCGAGCGAGAGAGAGAGACAGCGAGAGAGAGATGGAGAACGTCTAGCCATGAAACAGCAGCTACTAAAATTTTCGTTGTAAATACACTATATTTGTTCACGTCTATTGCGTATTCGCGATCGTACCGGATCTTCATCCAACAAAAGTTCACGACAATCGGAACAAGTGCTGCAATCTAAGAACTTTTTTATTGTAGTTCCAGCAGTTTATTTATTATACTATATTGAGCTGGAACGATGGTTGATCTCGGTTGTGGAAAAAATGCATTAATTTGTTTAAATGTGTGCTTTCGACAACATCAACAGATGACTGACGATCTTTTGTACTACGTTTATTGTTTACTTTATTACTTGCAATACGAGTCGTAGGTGAACCGAAGATACAAGAATATGTTGCTCGTTCTTTTACGAAACACGAAATTGAGATTTGGGTCGCGTAATGTCAGGATTTTTCACGCGGAACGGAAAAGACCACTTTTAACTACTAGGACTGAAAAGTGGTCTTTGCTGTACTCCGAAATCGAGTAGGAATCCCCCGTCAAGGAATAGCCTGTACATCACATGCGCTGTATGATTAGAGAAGGTCAACCGAAGGATACATCGATGACTCCTAATTAAATTCACTTAACTTTCGATACGCTGATTATTATAAAAGACGTAACTTTGGCTTAACGATTATAAAATCTAAGTAACTCTGAGGACCCCGACGATAAAACGAAATTGTCAGTATAGTATCAGTATATGAGGGATTCTCCACGAAACCGGCCACTTTTTTTTCGACCATCTCAGATCTTCCCCATAATTGGGTATATGAAAGTACTACTGAAAGGCACTCTGCGTGATTTTTTTCAGATTTTTAAATTCATTATTTTGGAAAATGCCATTTTTTTTTTCAAATTAATATATCTCGGAAACTTGAAGTAACTGAAAAAAAATGTCTTCGCATAAAAGTTGTATTTTTGTGTAAGCTTTCGAGCAGACGGCTTGAAATAATTTTCACGTTCCGGTAACGCTGATTTTTTACCACAAAAAGTGGAAATTATTTTTTTATTCAAAAAAGGCCACTTTTTTTTTGCTGAAAAAATTACAGGGTCTTTCAGTATGTCTGACGATATCACGAAAAAATCGCCAGAGTGGCACCGCCAGAGGTTCCGGTATAAAAAAATTAATTTGTGTGGTTTCATTTTTTTACCCTAGAACCTCGATCCGAAAACCACACAACTTAATTTTTTTATACCGGAACCTCTGGCGGTGCCACTCTGGCGATTTTTTCCTGATATCTTCAGACATACTGAAAGACCCTGTAATTTTTTCAGCAAAAAAAAAGTGGCCTTTTTTGAATAAAAAAATAATTTCCAATTTTTTTCGTAAACAATCAGCATTACCAGAACGTGAAAATTATTTCAAGTCGTCTGCTCGAAAGCTTACACAAAAATACAACTTTTATGTTGAGACATTTTTTTTCAGTTACTTCAAGTTTCCGAGATATATTAATTTGAAAAAAAAACGGCATTTTCCAAAATGATGAATTTAAAAATCTGAAAAAAATCACGCAGAGTGCCTTTCAGTAGTACTTTCATATACCCAATTATGGAAAAGATCTGAGATGGTCGAAAAAAAAGTGGCCGGTTTTGTGGAGAATCCCTCATATATAGTCTAATACTTGTACACGGGAGTTGGATGTTTTATAATAGTGATCCGTAGAGTTACTTGCATTGTAATCGTCGTGCCAAAGTTAGGTCTTTACTAATCAGCTTCTCTAAAATTAAGTAAATTCTATCACGGACCATCGACATCTAATCGTAAGGCTGTGTGACCTTGACCAATAGGACGATACGCCTTTCAGTGTACTTATATTTCAGTGGTAAAAACCTTACCTTTCGAAAAGAAGAAAAGAAGAGAAGATTAGGGTGCCAAAAACAAAAATCGCATGGCATTTTCCTTTCGGGAGGTTCAACATTACGTCATCGACTATGGTTTCGTGAAGTTTCCGGTCGACAAAAAAAAAGTTTTGCTTTGAGGCAGCCCAAAGAAGGCAGGAGAAAAAACTGCGACAGAAGAGATACTGAAATAATACTGAATATGAAAATTACCAAGCAAGCTCGAAAGAGAATATTTAGTCCAGACTGAGGTACTTACCTACTCGTTAAGCTGACGGTGACATAATGGGTCGATGTAATCGGCGGTCCTGACGATCCTGCTAAATCTGGTCCTCGTCACGTGATCCCTTGTCGCGGTAGATGGTCCGCTCAGTCACGTGTTAGTTTTCGGAAATCCTCATCGCGAAATAGTCTCTCATGCTAGGTAAGGTAATGTGCCGTATGGTCCTGGGTGTGGGGGTGAGGTGGGGGCACTAAAAAAAATCCTGTTCCGTCTCGCTGCTGGCACACCTCGTGCAACCGGTTGTTAGGCAGAAGACAACAACCGTCGGCATAGTTGGGTGCCCGGAAGTACGCGAGTGGCCAGATCCTCGTTCTCCAGGACGCGTCCTGATCCGCCAGGGCAGCTTGGCATCACAGCGTGGTTCACCCTGCAGGCTTGTCCTTATATATTGTATTATTCCATTTCCATTTTTTACCACAAGTCATTATTAATAAACTTTAATAATACAATATATGATGACGTCGAGAACTTCAGTCACCACATTCGATTAATGTGTGTATCGGTTAATGGATGTATCGCTGCTTCACCGCGTGATTGAAATACTATTTTTACGGCATGGGCATTGAAAAGTTCACTTTTTGTGGCAGTTTTCGTTCCGTAAAGTGACGCTTTATACGGCAGCGAATAAAGTTGCGGAATAAAGTCTTTATTCCGCAGTTTTGATGCGCAGTTCGAAGTGCGCATTCCAAACTGTCGAATAAAATAGCTTCGTCGAACAGATCGCGACATAACCTCACTTTTCGTTTTGCTTTTCAATGCCCATACCGTAAAAAATATTGTACGTAGCATGCCCGTAAACCGTTTTTTGGCTCGGATAATTTCAGTACTCGCTTCCGGCTCGCCTTCAGCTCGTCCTGAAATCTTTATCCTAGCCAAAAAAACAGGCGGCTTGCGGGCATGCCACATAAATAGCTATTTTTCACTATTCACGTGCTACAGATATTGATCAAAAGAATCGAATTATAAATAAGGAAATAATTTTGGGAAGAAATTACAGTTTTTTATTTCTGTATAATATACAAGTTTTATCTGCATATCAACCGGAGAAGTTAGTTTAAGGGTTTATATCGTTCTAAAATATGATAATTATTATCACGAAACAAAACATTTTACTCTGCTCCCTAAATGAAATCGTGACGAGTTCGGGCACTGACTTAAATGTAGCGCATAATTTATTCATTTGAAACACATTCGTGTGTTGCTCGTGAACTGGGTAAAGCGGATAGAAATCTGGATAGAATTTAGAGTCTCGTTGGTTGTACAATGTACGTTTACTTCATACACTCCACTCGTTTGCCAACTGTCAGCAATCGATCCTATACGACTTCCTGAAATCCAAATTTAATTGTAAATTCTGTAACTCTTAAGAATCGATTATGTCAAAAAAATATACTTTTTGGAACCCAAGAATCCCATATAAAGTTGAAACCTCTTTATTTTTGTTAAAATTGCAACCGATTTTAAGAAATCTCAAGATTTGTTGGTTCATACGCTGTATCGACGTTATATAAGCAGAAAAATGACTCACAATAGTTTCGAGTCGATGCATTTTGTCTATCAAAAAATGTAGTTTGAGAACTTTAATATTACCATTGAATGTAACACACAAAATGGAAGAGTGAAGCTTAACGAAACAATTTCCGTCGCGTGCACTGGAATTTTCGTAAGCAGAATTAAGGCAAAGTGCATATCACAATGTGCCTCTATTTTGAGTGTATTTGAAGTCGATGCAAGCCAGTGCAAGCTTCTCAGAATAATCCCACATTTTAAATCATACAACTAAATCTGGAATCTGGATACAAATTTCACTCTGAGTTCTAATTTAATCAAAAAAATTATTACATCTGACAAAATACTGTCCGTAATGATTAGCACACTGAATATCTTTTATTTACACATCATTAACCAGAGGTATCTTAACCTCCTAATTACCGTTCCATACTTTTGCACTATATAAGTTTTCAGTTTTTTTTTTTTTCAATTGCCTGCGACCACTTTATGCGAATGAGCTGTTTTCTCCGTTACATGTTGTCGCATTCCCCGCTGCTGAATCAAATTGTACCAGAATGACAAGATACCCGGTAACAGATGCAGCGATCTATAATCGATGTAATCGATCAGAATTAGTTGTTCGATTCTATGCTTTTTCTTCCTTAGATTGAACTCAATTCACGAAGTCAACGCAAATTGAGACATCCGATAGCTTTGAATACTCGACAATCTCCGTTACTCACTAACTGAATCAGACTTGGATCCAATGGGAATAATCCTAGCCCAGAAAACTGAATCTTCTCGTGATGCAGCTGCAACGAGAACAATTGAATCTGGAAGTGAAAGCATAATTTCTATCGTTATAACATTCGCCTTTACTCGACGTCAGACATCTCTTGGAAACTGCTTACGTATAGATTACGACTTATAATAGTTCAAGAAGGGTTACAAGCTTGCAACTATAATACTAACACGTAGAATACTAAGACATTACGAGCAGATTAATCGAGAATGTATAACAGTGCTCCGGTAATAATGGAATGCCTCGTAGATGATTCTACTGATTTTCATACTGTCAATACTTGATTAACATGAAAAAAGTTTAAACTCTCTTGCTTACCGCATCTTTCAATCCTGTGTCGAGTTCGCTGCACGTGAATCTGTGAATCACTTTTCCTGTTCTTTCAGCCTGAAACCGGTAAGTCGAAAATTTTGGTGAGTCTGTTTGACGTTTGATATATAGTCACCGAAATACACGTGAGAAGTTGTGCAACGATTAATCGTATCTCACCTCGTTTTTTGTCGTACTGCAAAGAATTACCAGAACGATTACTTGAATGCAATTGAATAATGCAAAACTAAGAAATCCACTGCTATGTTCGTCACTCGGGTCTCTAACCGTATGCAAAAAACAGTATAAGAATACCGTCAGGAGTATACTGTTACAGACAATCACTACAACCTGTTGGAAATTGTATAGCCATTAAATTCCTGGGAAACTAGATCTCTTACATCGCGATAGTAACGTACGTAGAAGACTTACAATGGGGATTTGAAATATTCCATTGGTTTCCATTGCCTTTCTGCACAACATCCCATGCGTCTCAGCAATCGAACGGATTTTAGACGAAATTCTGCAGCGACTGTACGATACCTAAAAATTGTGTTGAAAACCTGTCAGAGTGAAGTGGTGGCAATCGAAAAGATTCGAATTCACGCTAATATTCGTTTCCCAAATGTGAATCTTTTATACAGCAAAATCATTTTGTTCGTAAGAGATTTTTCGTGTCAGTGATACGTTGACTTTCCGTTGAGGACTACTTCGATAGATGAATTTCAGGTTTGTGACATTTTTTTTTTTTTTTTTTCATATATTATAGTCCATTCGTTTGAAATTGATTAGAATTGTTGATGAGCCAAGTATTAAATATTTCGACAATAACTGATTGTAAATTTAAACAAATTCGTGGATCTATTACCTCATACTGGAGAGAATGCTTTGCTTTCTCGACCATTTTCAACAAATGTTCGTTAATGAACTTGAATCGTTCCCTTACGAGAAGAATCACGGTTGTAAACATGTACAAACTTGCCTGTCTCCAAATAATCGAGCAAGTGAATGTCAACCAGCCACTGAAATATCTGTAAAACGGTGTCACAATAGTACATTACGTCACAAGGGAATAATCGACATTTATTCCTGATTTACATATAGTACTTTATTTCCGACTCATCTCTGGCAACATTATTGATTTGAAAAAAAGACGAAGGTGATCTCATCTTTTCCGCAGATGAGGGAGAAAAGTTGAGGGGGTAGAACACGCCACTTTCGATCTGCTTTTCAGATCAAAAAAGTTAACATTATGGTTCAGTCGGAAATAAAATCGATTGAAAATCCAAGAACAGAAACGCAGATACTTGCATCCCGTTTATGATTAAAGTACAAACGTACTTGAAAGAAAAGTTCAACTGATGGAGGTACCCGAAAATCGGAATGATCAAAATGATTATTAGATAAACGACCATCCGAATGCCCAGATTTTTGGATTCTACTGCGTAATCCAGTAGAATTCCGAGTTGGCGCAACACCGCATCCTGTTGATTAATATTCTCGAGAATGATGGCGACCTGAAAACGTCATTCAGCGAGTCAATATTGCACAAAGGATAATAATGGAAAGTATTAATTAAAAATACCTTCTCCTTGCTAAGCATAAGGTTGACAAATATTACAACCATCGCTGACACCTCGCATATGAACACAGATTGCGTACTTATGAGTGAAACCCTAGATTTATTCATGCTAGAAACAGAATATCCTGGTAAATAATTGAAAACAGGACGTCATTTCGACTTCGTAAATGGGATAGATTTGCATTATAAATTATAAAAAATAATTCCACGCGTACCTTTTGTAGAGCACACTAGTTTCCATCGTCTGTAGATACACAGCCCATGTCATCAGACAGACGATGACCATTCCATAGACGACCAAGACGTAACTCGTTGAGTACCTTCTTTTTCCTACGAATCCTTTCAACGTCAGTGGAGTTGTTCCAGCAACGCGACCAAAACACAGGGCGACTCTTAGTACGGAATAAAAGTCCGAATCAGCTTTCTTCGAGCCTTGAAATTAGAGATATTTGCTCGTCGTTTTCTTTATGCACAAGACAAAAGCAAGTACAACGATTGTTTTTACACAATCTTTTCAAGTCTTCGCTTACTTTCGATATTCCATACATTTTTCACGCGCGTCTTGTTTGGTTGAATCATTTTCCACCAGTATGTTTGGCGTGAAGAACCAACGCCAAAAATTCACCTCTCGTTTTGACGTTATTCAATGCACCTATTCCAAAAGCGATGTGACGGCGTGAAATACTTCCAAATTTTAGGAGAAAGTCCTTTGAAAATATCACACATTTATTCTATCAGTAGTTACTTGGCATCGTATTTGCTGGAGTTTTTCATAACTTCTCATCTAACCAAAACCCACCGTAACTATTTTAGAACCGACTATACACGTTTATTGTGCCTTTCTAAACGCAGCATCAACGAATTTTCGACAACTGAAGGGTTCAAACCGATGAAATATTCAACTTTCTGTAATTCTAGTAGAGATAAGTTGGCAAGATTTCTGATAAAATGACTACAATCACAATTCGTGTGATTGTTGGACTTACATGAAAAAACTGCACGCCCGGTGCGCGTTGTTCGATGACTCCCATTGATAGGTCGACGTACTACGTGTTGTATGAAAAAACTCTGTCGCTTTACATTCCCTTGTCCATGATTAAAGTCCTCTCTACAGATATTTTCTTACAGAATCGAATTGAAAACGGAAAAATTCGTCAAAATGATAAGTTTTTATTTGTTGTAAGTTATTCAAATATTTATCCGTTTATAAACCCGAAAATAAATGTCTTACTCGTCAAGGTATATTTCAGTTTAAGAAACGGTATAATCGCTCGAGTCATCGCGCATCGCGAGGCGTAATTTGGTCCTTCCGCCTGTCGGATCCTTCGACATTTCAAAAAATTAACAAACTCTGAGAAATCGAAATTATTCATAGACGCCTGATTTTCCATGAGATTATCTCCCACCTGATCACACCGAGATCGATTTTCAAGTCTGACCCTCAAAGTGATTATATTTTTTATTCCTACGTTCATTGAACAACCAGAGTTGATGAAACCATTATTTTTCAGGAAAAGTGTACGTTCGAAATACGCAATCTCCAGTTTTTTTCAAATTTTTAACACCAGTGGACCATTGTCAGGAAAAATGAAAACACGACTGTTTTGACTCTTGAAGGCATTCGTTTGTTTCGAAATTTTTCTGTCGTGCACTTGCCTGCCTGCCGCGTTCTCTTCATATTTTTTTGGAACTTTTTTGAATTTCTATGAGGGTTTATGAGGCGGAATCTTCCGAATTCTACTATTAAATTATGCGTATTATGTGCAAGTTCACGTATATTCTGCTTAGCATTGCGTAAATGAAAGCTAGATTTGGAAAAATAACAGAAATCTATTTTAGTGGACTACTTTGACAATATTTAACCAACAGTGTTCGCCACCAGCATTCTAAATAATTACTAGACACCATAAACCCTGGGATTTTCGTTATATACTTTTGTTCAAATAATTGTAACTAATCTACTCCCATTGCGATGATTCCAAAACATTTTTGTGACAATAATTCACTGCGACCACTTTAATCAAGCCAGTTATTTGCTGTTTCAAATTTCAAAATTCTTCCGTAGAACTGTTCAGTGTATAGTTATAAGCAACTGACAATTACGAAGTGTTTGCTTCATCGTCTGACGTGCCGACGTGTAAAGCTGCTCCATCGAATTGTATGAGGATAACTAAGTACGTCGTTACGGTTCCAAAGATCTAAAATTAATCATATAATTATTGATTGTAACGAATTAAAAAATGGCATTTTTTCACTTTTGATCTGATTGAATTTATAATAAAAACTTTTTTTTTTTTTTGTACATTCTCATTGCGTTACTTACCGACTGAATGAGGGTCAAGTCCAATGGAAATAATCCAGCGGCGGAAAATTTAATCGTTTCATGATGAAGCTGCAACGAGAATGATTGAATCTGGAAGCAAATGTATTACGTGTTTTCACCATTACAAAAAGAAGTCATAATCGACATGAAGTTCTTTCATTCACAATTAACACATCATCAAAACGCGACACACGTGCTTCGCTGTAAAATTAGGTAAGATCATTATCTTTCAGTAATTGTACGAAAAAAATAATGAAAAACAGGTTTTAGAAAAGAAAAACTAGATAAATATTGGCAAGATTCCGCACCACGTTATTCAGCGGCATATCGACTTCGCTAATTTTGAGCCTGTGAATTAGCTTGCCCGTGAAACTGGCCTGCAAACAGAAAGTTGGTTATAATTATAAGGATAAATAAAATGAATGAAAGAATAAAAATAAATCATCAACAAGTAAACTGCATTTGCACCTGACTTTGTGCCATGTGACAAACCGTCACGGAAAGAACGATGTGAATGCAGTGAATCATTCCCCAGTTAATGTATCCAATTATGTCGAAATATTCATAAGTCGCGTTTCTTATCTCTTGAACAACGTAATACGAAGAAGATGTCAGGATTATCAAAGTATAGACGACTGCTATAACCTGTGGAAAATGACAAATCTATATGGTTTCTAATGGCGATAAAACGTTGGAAAATATCTCTCGAAGTATATGCATTAGGTTGGCGTAAAAAAACCGAGTTTTTTTTTTTTTTTTTTTTGAGTCTCGTGTGACAAAATTTTAGTTTTTGATGTTTTAAGAGCCCACTCCAAAGGACAGTTCAAAAAAAATTTTTTAAGAGGTCGCTCCACATTTTTTAAAACGTCAGAAATCGTCAGAAATAGATTTTATACATTTTTTTTTCTTTAATTGAGTAAGAAAGAATCGATAACAATACACCACGACATGAATTAAAAATCAAACAAAATGCTGAAATAATAATTTTTTTAATTTAATTTTTTAACGATTTTTGACATTTTAAAAAATTTGGACCGACCTCTTAAAATTTTTTTTTGAACTGTCCTTCGGAGTGGGCTCTTCAAACATCAAAAACTAACATTTTGTCACACGAGGCTCAAAAAAAAAAAAAAAATAGTCGGTTTTTTTGCGCCACCCTAATATGCATGGAATATTTACCGTGTTTAAACCAAATTGTTTATTCACTTCCAACGCCGATTCGCAAAGTATTCCATGCACTCTGGCGATGGAACGAATTTTCACACAAATTCTATGGTGATTAGGTAATGTCTAAAAAATCAAAATTTGCGCGTCAACAGAATGAAATTTAATTTTTGAGTATTCATTTTTCTATTTATTCTTTTTTTTTTCTTATTGACCAGCACGAATAAGTAGATGATTAAAGAGTATTGATCCGCTGAATCGTAACTTTGTAAAATCTGTATAATAATTTTTACCAACGATGCAGGGAAATCGTTCATCTCTTGGGTGAGTTTTTTCAAATGATCGTTCAGAATCCTGAATCTATTCCTTAACATAAGAATCACTTCGATGAATAGAAATGTGTACGCGTTTTGTATAATGTTTGGACTTATCCATGCGAACCAGTTTAATGGTGAGCTGCAAAATTATGAAATCAGTGCTCACGGTACAAGGCATAACTCCATTTGACTCACGTGTCAATGTGCTTAGAGAATGTATAATAAATATATGTAAATATAATACGTACCCCATGTTAAAATCAAACTGATAATAAAAGTCATAGAGATAAAACGTGAAAATCGTAAATAAAAATATTCCAAGGCGAATGTTACTTTGCTTAGACTCGGCTCTGTAATCCAGACGACTTCCAAGACTTTGCAGTACAGCTTCCCGCTGTCTTATTGTGTCAATTACCTCTGAAAACTGAAAGATTTGCTTATATTGTGCTGTGCACAATTGTTAATTAACATTTATTGAATAATTTAGGTAATCCTGAAAATAAATACCTTCTCTCTGCTAATCATAACCGATGCGAATATGCCAGACGTAAGGAGTATCTCGAATGCCAATTCAAAGCGTATACTTATCAGTATAATTGTGTAATCTGTAAATCTGTAAGAGAAATATTGAAGTGACTTATTGAGGATAAAACACGTAGCTTCTTCGGTAACGAGAAGTTAGTCATTTTCGTACTTTTCATTCCTTTTGTGAGTGTTCTTCGTGCACAACAATAGACCTCCGATTATCAGAGAGAAAACAGCCGCTCCGTAGATCATTGCTGAGTAACTCGTCGAGTATTTTCTTTCACCGACGGGCCCTTTTAACGTCTGCGGAAAGGTTCCAGTGGCGAGACCAATACAAGCGGCGGAACTCAGTACGGAGTAAAAATCTGAGTCGGATTTTCTCGCATCTTGAAATTGAAGGTGAATTGATTTTATTGTTAATCAACGTTAAAGAAAGAAGTGCTACTGAAACACCTCACGGCCAGTCATGTCAGACTCACCCTGATCACTCCATGCATCTTTGACCACAGCCATGATTGGTTTAATGGTATTTCGCCACTTTGCACTTGGTTTGAAGTGAGGAAACTCGGATGGGAAGTGAAACCCCTTCATGCTGATGCATAACTGTTGGATGATTGAATTGATATTGCTTTCACACCTGTCTTCCATACTTCTGATAAGCATCCGCCATTCTTATATGTCCAGTGGACATTCATCAGTATGATAGTTTACATGAGAATTTTATTAATGATCAGGTTGATACCATAAATACTGGTCAACAATGTTTGTTTTTATTATAGACAACACATGGTGATGGTCAATGGAATGTGGAATTGAATGTTTCTTTCTTGCTGCCATAATGAGAAAGGTCAATTTGAAAGATGGAACGATATTGATTGTGCTCAGTGTTTTTACTAAATTGCGTATTCGGCTTGTCTGTTTCCTGTCGGAATTGGGATTAAACAAGTTACGCTATGGATGTAAGCTTACATTTTATTACCACATTTAAAGAATTAGCTGTGCCAACTTCAGGTAATAAGTGATTCGTTAGCTCCCTTCGACATTTCTGTGCCATACGGCACTGCTACGTCGAATTGTATGAGAATTATGAGATATGTTGTCATGGTTCCAACGATCTAAAAATCAATAACCGCGATCAGATTTAGTCGAATAATTCTCCATTTCGCTATCAATTTTAGCTATACTTATACTCACTAAATGAATGAAAGCTGGATTCAACGGGAATAAACCGAGAGCAGAGAACTCAATCTTCTGATGAAGAAGCTGCAATGAAAACGATTGAATCTGGAAATTCAGGAATGTTCATTTTTTTTAATTAATTCTCTTTCTATTATTCGATAAACGATTGATCACAGTAACTTTTTTGATTAAACACATATTTCATTCAAAATCTGTTACGTACCGCATCATTCAACTTCGCATCCTGCATCTCGACAAAGTTGAACTTATGAATCAGCTTCCCCGTGAGATTAGCCTGACAGAAAAAACTTTTACTTTTAGATTCCAGTTGTTATCGGCAAATTCGCACAAATCTTACCTGATTTTCTGCCATGCTGCAAACCATAACAGTGAGAACAATGCACATGCAGTTATTAATTCCACCGATGATGCACGAGACGATTTCGAGATATTCGTAGTCCGAATCTCTTGTTTTTCGAATAATATAGTACAAAGAAGATGTCTGACCTATCAAAATATGAATCACTGTTACTACCTGCAAGAAAAATCGTTGTTAGGATTATTTGCGATCGTTCGACTGTGTATTTGTAAGCAAAAAGTAACGAACGAGACTAACTATGTTTAGTCCAAATATCTGGTTAATTTTCAGAGCTGCCTCGCTCAAAATTCCATGCAACGTAGCTGTTGAACGGACTTTTGCCAAAGTTTTATAAATGCTGCAAGACATTGTCTGAAAATAATGCGGAGACTGACTAAAGTCCTTTTATTTCGCTGTAAAAAATTACACCGATCGATACGAATAATCACCTCGGATCTTGACTCCTCGATCATTTTCGTCAAATTTTCATTGAGTGATCTGAATCTTTCGTTTATAAGATAAATCATTTCTGAAAACAGATATGCGTTAGCGTGTTTCCAAATACTGGGGGTTGTCCGTGATATGCAGTAAAATGGGTAGCTAGAAAAAAAATTTTGTTTCATAAACGTCAACATCGGTGAAAATATTCTTGTACATCCGATTTACGTTTCAAGTACCGTACTTACTGCCAGTTTAAAGCAGCTAACGTAAAGAAAAAATCATAAACTTGAAGCGAAAAAATTATTGATACAAATATTCCCAGTCGATTGTAACTCCGCTTGGATTCTGCTGAATAGTCCAGTCGAATTCCGAGCTTCCGGAATATCGTGTCTTGGTGCTTCACGGTGCCAAGCACATTTGCGAACTGAAAACGTTGCACGTTTAGTAACTATAATCATTGTACTTTACACGTGCCATTGGGCAAAATACCTTTTCTGCATTGAGCATGATAGATATCAATATGGTAGCCATCATCGATGTCTCCAATATCAACATGAAGTTCATACCCATTTGCACAGCCGTGTAGTTTGACAGTCTGAAAACGGAAAACAAACACAAATTAAACTTGAATTCGTAGTTTAGTTTGTATGGAAAACAGATCAACTCCATGCATTTTCGTGATGTCAGTAGTCCACTGCAGTTGATTTCCTGTTATCGTAGCAAACATTGCTATTCCGTATATCAGGACCACGTAACTTCTTGAAAAGTGCCTTTTATCAACGGTTCCTTTTATTGTTAGTGGAAACATTCCAGTAATCTGACCAAAACATGTGACAGGACTCAGTGTGGAATAGAAATCTGCTCCGGAGGTTTTTGAATCTTGAAATTAAAACAAGTAATTTGGTTAAAAACGGAAAACTGGACACTCGTTGCAAATCTGACAACTAATTTTTTGCAAGATTTACGCTCGTGCTCATGACTACAATAAATACGTTCAATCGATGGCTTGTTCAGTGTCAATAGTATGTTTTACGTTTTATGTATAGTGATTCGACTTACCTGGGATGTCCCATGCATTTTTGACGGACCCCATGGTGGATCACAGCAGACAGTAAGGAAGCCTGTTTTCATGCAAGAGTAAAATTTGTCTGTGTTGATGGATTGTCAGCTTGCAATGTTACGTTCACCACGAATACATTTTCGATTATTTTGCCCACCTATGAGGGCTCTGATGAAAACTGATCAAACAAAACGTACGTTGAGTGTTCATTAGTCTGAAAGCGTACTTAAGAATTCCATCGATGATCACAATAACTTCACCATCGACTTTCCATGCTCTATACTCTTCAGGGATATAGAAAAAAATACGGTCAATCTATGGGATGCAGTTATACAAGCTGCACAGACGTACAATGTTTATGGTTGTATTGATTTCTTTGTCACTGCAGTTCTAAAATTAGACTCGGTGCTGGCAATGAGTAAAAGTCGTGGATAAGTGTCTTCGGGTCTTTTGAGTTTTAAAGAGAAACCGTCAAATTATGCATAACTTTTTTGAGATTTCAATATGGAGAGACATAGGTGCCCTTAACAAGCAGCATGATAAAGTCGAAGTGTCTGCATCGGTTTACCAGCTGCGCTTCGTATAGTAGATAATGTATTCTGTATAGTGCTTTTGCTGATTGATTGTTTGCTGGTAATCTACGTTGCCTGTATCTATAGAAAATGATTTTTAATCTTCCCTCACGCGGACACTGAATGCTTATAATAACAATTTATCCGTCGTAATTTTTGCTCGTAATTTATTAGTCTAATAAGATAACACTTGTATGTATAATAATTTTCTACTCAATGTCGGTGTTTTTTTTTTTTTTTTTTATTACTATTGTCGGTATTATTCATACTCCATTATTCTTCTTTCTCTTTTTTGTCAAGTTATTTTTAGTTGAGTTAAAAAATTTGTCTATGCGTAATTATATTGTTAGTTTGAGAAGAGAAAAAATATTTGTCAGAAGTGGGATTCGAACCCACGCCCTCAGAGAGGACCAGAAGCCTCGCAAACTCAGCATCGCTGAGAAGGTTAGAACCTTGAGTCTGGCGCCTTAGACCGCTCGGCCATCCTGACATATGACCATAGTAACTGAAATATCGTATTTGAAAAAATAACTACGGAGCTGATTAAATTTTTACGATTAACCTTATATTACCGTAAATATACGAGGAAATCCTCAAATCTCTGAGTTTGTCAATTTTAAAAATTAGTCCATAAAAAAACTTCGATGTTTATTGCAGATATAATAAATTAGGAAAATCTTCAAAATTATCACTAGTTATTTGATATTTTAAAAGTAATAAAATTGTCATTTAATTTTAGTTGCTAACGTTCATCCAAACCAAGTATCTCCCTCTTCGACTATCCGGTGAAAATTTGAAATGCAGAATCGGCTGGGGATCAGGGTGAGAAAGCAATGATTTATTAATATAATATCCACGTTCAATTTACATCTCAACTCCCAGTTTAAAGATTTTATATCAGAACTGAAAATACTAAAATTGTTTTTTATCCCTTTATTCATACATAATTTCATTTTTAGGATTTCCAAAGAAGTGTTAATAACAAACAATATACAGTTCGGTATGATTGATCTAATGCGCAAGCCAACACCTGGATTTGAAGAAGTCATAGCAACACATTTTCGTTTAAAGAGAGATCAAATACTTTCCGTAAGTTGAGCGAGTCTCGAATAATTTATGCATTCGTCATGTATATCGTTTACACTTGATAATCAGTAATTACGAATTTTTAGGAATTCGAACAATATGAGTTCCTGCGAAACTCTGAGACACTCAACTCTCTCAAGAAAGAGTTTCACCGTCTTACCTGCAGCCAAGGAAACACACTTCAGTGATTTAAAATTATAACATCAAGCAATTCCCGGAACTACCGTGCAGCTTTTCTTATCTATAAATAATCGCGCGCACAAGCTTGCTTGAAAACAAGAAAGCGATAAATTAAGTCAAAAACAAAAAATAGTGTTAATCTAGACCTATCGAAAAAAAAAATTAAGCATATTAACATAAACTGTAGACGAAACGCAGCTGGAAGGAAAAAAATGACCTTTATATGAATTTAAGTTTTTCTTAAACCTTAATAATTAGTTAAACTGATAAAACCGAAGAATGATAATTTACTCCTTCGGTCGACTTTCCCTGTTACCCGAAACTTCGTGCCTAAGTTTATAATGCAAACTTAATATCTGTGATAAAAATAATAGTCGATAGTTTTGTACTTTCTTGAATATTGGTACTATTTTAGGTACTAAAACATTGTGATTACCGATGATTATAAGACTTTTTCAATTGTTACACGAAACTAGTGCAATAGAAATTATCCGCAAATAAGTCAATAATTACATACATATATTGACGTATGTACGTACCGGAGAATACAATGAATTTACGATATTCCTAGACGTAAGATAATTTTACCCTACTTCGGCATTTGTAGAGCACATAAAATTTTCTAATGCTGACTTTTAATTGAATTTATTTGAAAATTTCTAAATTAATAATTTATTTTATAGGTATATACATTATATACACATAGTATAAGGTATTGTTATAAATATATTTTGTACGCACACAAATAATCGACTGAATCTAAAGTTTCGATTTCCGAATTTACATGAGCACAATTATTATATTTATTACCGTAATATAAATTTGAAAAATCGCGATGTAAGAATAATTACATAGAGTATATAAAAGGTTTGAAATACCAAGTCACTTGTATGCATGTATTTTTCTTCATTATTAATGAATAATAAATGTATCGGAAATATGTATTTCACAATCGTTTCAGCTTTATATTTCATCATTTTGGTAGAGCAAATAATCTTTTTAAGAGACGCTTTCTTAATCACCGAATGGTGAACTCAATGGTGATATGGTAATCAAAAATCAAATTTTTCAAGTATATTCTGCCATTTATTGATAGATAAACGTTTATAAAAATTTATAAAACTTGGAAAATTTATTACAATAGTAATTATTATACATGTATCCAGATATTACATTACATAATCCATGGATTCATGGAGATAGTTTATTATAACACTTACTTCGATTATACAAATAACATTTAGAAACTATTTGTCTTTTTTTAACTTGTATTACTTATAGTTGCCAAGGAGTAGTTGCCAGGCTCTTGGATGAACCTTTATTAAGAATAAACGAAAAGTTGCGGAACTCTCTACCCCTGCGGTGGTGCGGGAAAGGGTAAGGTCCTAAAATACTGATCCTACGAAAGAAAAATAACGATCAAAACTGTTTAATTATACGAGATGAACTATCGATATCAAAATCACCCGGCATATTATGACTTCTTCATTTTAAACGCTACCTGCGGGACTAATGCTAGTAGTTCTGTTCTGTTTCTCAAATATATTTCCTATAATTTTTGTACTAAGTATAACTTGCTTATTGCATGCGACTCAAATCGCGAAACTTCAATAAATGAAAATGAGGCAGCTTGGAAATAGTTTTATCAGACGTGATATAGAATTATAACAAGATGCTTATGTTATACAATTAAATAATAAAGTATTTATGGAATGTATGACAGTATTTGTTCGAGTATCATGAAATTTTCCCTTCTTTTTCAATTTCGTAGAGTTTCATTAGAGTAATCTAATAAAACTGAAAACCTATCTCGTAATCAAAATTGTTAAGCCACTTTTAATTTATTCGGAAAATCGGTAATATTCTTATATCTAATAATGTCGAAATGCCGACTCATATATCTGTATTATAAAATTGACGCGAATAAGATGATTAAAAAAAATTTATTAATAATTAAAATAAACAAAAGTAAAGCATCTTTCAACATATTAGAACAATTCTGTTATTAGGCGTAAGTCAACTAATAAAAAATAAGGTAACGGAGTATTCATTTCTTCTTGATCAAATAATTCGTTTTCGTGGCTGGGCTTTGATGAAGCACAGATATATCTCCTGAATCTTGTGACGAACTCTTTGTTGTGTCGAAA
Source organism: Diprion similis (assembly GCF_021155765.1). Lineage (NCBI taxonomy): Eukaryota > Metazoa > Arthropoda > Insecta > Hymenoptera > Diprionidae > Diprion > Diprion similis. The sequence continues at coordinate 19,010,326 of NC_060106.1, read as the reverse complement.
TGAGGTAGCCGATGAGAATCTACTGTTTGTGCTTGTTTCGTTGATTTGAGGCGCCCTATGGATAAATAATTAATCGTCAACACCGAAATTAAGTGATAAAAAATAAAAAGAAACATTGAATCTGTTACTTTCAAGACATGTTCCCTACCGCTAGTAAGAGATTCAAAAGTGTCTGTAACTTTCTCTGTAACTTATAATCACTCATAACTACCTTCATGACGGTAAATCAACTTCTGAACAGGTCCGGATGACAAGACCTTTGGCCTTCGTTTCTTCGGTACAGTTTCTTCAACCTGAAATACAACAATTCATTCTATTACCAAATATACTTATAAAATATCGTGTGAATACTTTAAAAAGTGTAAAGAAAATGATAAAAGTAGGTCGTGATAAAGCCCTGTCTTAGCATGCATGTTAAAATATATAAGACACACGTATTTCCCAATTACCAGTCCAGTATTTCTAATTGAGAAAGTACAAATACCGAGTAGTATTTATTCTCAGATTTCTAATATTGATAATATAATATCAGAGTTAGAAATTACTCTGCAGGCGCCAAACAGGTTCAGCTTCTTCATACAAAAATAATCAATTCGACAATCATAATTTTCAATATTACTAATGTTTACGCTTCATTTTTACCATTTTTACGCAAGACGCTGGTTTATAGAAGATGTTTGGAAATGGTGACTTGGATGTACTTTCTGTACCAATGATTGATGAAGGATCACTCTAGAACAGTTACACATACACATGGTTAAAAACAAAAAGGTAGTGTAATTTTCTTGTTTGCGTAAATGAGGAAAAAAAAAAAAAAAAAGTGTATTATACTATTGACACACATTTCTACAATGAAAAAATTGTAGCTTCCATTTATTTTTTAGTAAATTCAATAATAACATTGAACTTGAATTGTTTGCAGGAAAAATATCTTTTGTTAGTTTGTTAATCAGAAAGATTGTCTTGGAGGAGTGAGACAGAAAAGGTGTGATAAAATAATCAAGTATAACTCAAGGCTTACCTCACATAGTGCAGTGTTAAAAATGTCGCTGAACTCTTGTTTTCCTTTCATCTTTTTTGCAGGACTGAGTTCGAATTTCAATCTAGCAGTCTCTCGGGTTGGTGACAATCGCGGAGACCTAGCAAGTATCGGCGAGCTAATTTTAGATCTTGATTTCGGAGTTATAGATCGTGGAGTCAGCATTCTTTCATTTGTCTTGCTCTTCACATTTTTTATAAGATTCGGTTCAGTGCCTTTTATGTACATTGCTACCGGACTCTCAACAGTGTCGTAATTTACTCTCATTATTCCTGGTGAGGACGGACTCTTCGAAGGGACTTTACATTTGGCCGGTGTTCGAAAATCAAAGAATCTTTTATTGTATGTCATTTTTGCACGTGCTGGTTCGTTGCTTTTCGTCGGTGTAACGAAAAATTTTGTTTTCCTCACTTTCGGTGTGACTGATTCGGAAAAGCCAAGCTTTTTTTGACAATCAATTTCAGCATTCTCGTAAGTATTCCTTGAGCAGATAGGTGTTTTCTTAGAATTGCAAGGAGTTGAATTTGATACAATGAGTTTTGGTATTATCTGTGCTTTATTGATATTGGTTACATCTGTGAGACCGGGAGAACTAGCTGCTGGCTTAACTTTCAATGATGGATGTGCGGTAGGTTTATTTCTCGATCGACCAGATAATGCCCTTCGTTTATTCTCACAGTTGGTTCTTGGATTTTCAGGCGTTGTAAACTCAGGTTGCTGTGCGCGCCCAATAGTTTTAACTCGGTGTACATTTTGCCTTCTTGATGGTGATACAGGGCTTTTGATTTTTTTTGCCAATACAGAGGCTGCTCGAGTGCCAGGCGAACGCTTGTTACCAGGTGACAGGTGACGATTTTTCATTGGACTTTTCAGTCGGTCTCCAGGGTTTGGTGATCTGGGACTACCAGATAGATACAGATGAGTTTGCGTAATCAAATTCGATTGTCCGACATCAGGGTCTGGGTTTGAAATCACCGACGATTTCGGACCTTGTATATTTTCACGATTTTTTACTGGCAGAATAATAGCTTCAACATATTCCAACGACCTGGAATCTTCTGTGGTTTCTTTAACCGATTCAGTATCTTCTGAACATTCGAGTATACATTGCAATGATTTCTTCAAGTTTCGTATAGTCCTTATTTCATCAAAATAATCCACACATGCTGAAAGTGTGCTTAAGAATCCAGCATCGCAGACAGATTCCAGCGAAGATTGATTTTCACGTGAAGCCGATACTTTACTTGGAGCTCTAGCATTCACAGAGCTTTGCTGCTGTTCAAATACTTTGCGAGCTTCCTCAAAACATTTTCTTCGTTTTTCGATTCGCCGAGCAGCACCATGTTTATCCATTTCCTGACAATTTTCTTCTCCATTTACCTCCATGATGTTCTCATTAGGTCCATTATTTTCAACCACTGTTGTACCACTCTGAGCTTGAGACTTCTTCAAGGTTGGTTGTACATTTTCATTGTGGGAAACCTGCTTTTCTCCATTTTCAATTTTTTCAAGAAATTGATTGCTTTCCTCAAGGGAAGCCATTTGCCTGTCGCTCTTTCGTATGTAATCTTCCATACTCAGAATTTCAGAAACATCTAAATCTGTTGTCTGAACTTGCTCCACTTGTTTAGTAGGCGAATTAGCACAGCATAAATTTTCCCACAACTCAAAAGTTGCAGTACTGTTATTGACATTAGGACTGTAATTAGTGTCCGAAATGGTTTTTGGTGTTCCAGGCGAAACGTTGGCACAATTTGGCATAGTGCATGGTTTGAACACTCGTCTGGGCGTTTTGCGATAAACTTTCTTGCCACCACCAAATTTGGTAAAATTATGCTTCGGCGATAGTGCTGTTTCTTCGTTTATTGAGCTGACATTAGCTACAGTTTGATTTTTGAATCTTGATTGAGAAGGTAAGATTTGAAATGATGTGCCAAAAGCAGACTCAGGCACAGATTCATCTTCAATCCTTTTGTACTGACAGATTTTCCTGAATTCTTCTGTAAGCCTGCTCAAGCTGACATCCGAAGCATGAGCATTTTCAAGCTGAGATTGCAACACAGATTCTTCGATTAGTGTAATCAACTCTTTGGTAAATTTTGTCGGTGATTGAACGAATTGTTGAGACATTCTTTTGAATATCTTGGCTTTACAAGGGCTTACCTCGTGATAGCTTGTAGAATTCAGTTTGGAATTGCATATTGCTGATAAATTTGATATGTCTGAGATTAGATCACTGCCAAAGGTATCTGCATTGACACCAACCTTTGGAGATGACTTGTAACAGTTTTCGATAAATTGTAAAGCACGCAAATTCGGTGTACGTATATTGGCAGTAATCAATTGCTCTGACTCATTTGCCACAGAAATAAATGGGTGCTCTTTAACTGAATTATTGACACTTGCATTTTCTTGTATGTTATCATTTTTATCCTTAGACACGCTTTCTTCCTGCACGATTGAAAGCGGTTTTACTAAATTGACACAAAAGTCCACCTTTTCATTAGATACTATCCTTGGCTGTTGACGATTCGGATGTGTGTCAATTATATCTGACTCATACAAGTCTTTTTCTTGAACATTACTAAAATTAACATGATGTTTCGATCTACTTCTGATGCAGTGACCTTCACTTTCTAAAGAATCTCTTTCGTATTCAACACCTATATGTGATGATGAGGCTGATAGATGTGAATCTTTGTCATCAGACTCTTCATCTGAGGAAAGCTGTATTATTGTCATATTGCTTTCTCTAGATTCGTTAATTGCAATGTTCAATAAACTTTGATCATCCCCGGAGGCTTCGACATTTTCCCTGTTATCCAACCGGCCAGCCAGTATTTCAGAAAACCTCGTATCTGCTAGCGTATTCACAGTTCTGTGATAAATACTATCCTCTGGTGTATTTCTGGATATAATAGAATTTGAGTGAAAATTATATCCGGTTGTCAAATTTTCTGCTGCATCAGAATGACATTCTGGCTTGTTTTCAGCATTGATTTTCATCCTTGACAATGAGTCTGCTATATCGCTAAACGGACTCTGAACTTGAAAACATATTAAATTTTCCATATAGGAACCTTGATCATAAGTGACTCCTAAGGAGTTGCTCAAGCTGCTGTCTGCAGAATCTGACTGTACGTTTGGTCCTGTATCTCGATAAAGTGCTACGAATTCCGACCCACCACCAGCGTCAGTATCTGTCAAAACTTTCGCTGCACCACCTACAACAAATTAAATGTAAATTAAATGTTCTCAAAAAAGACCAAACAATGCTAAAGCTTAATATGAGGCAAAGCTGTATCAAAGCAAATTCATCCCAACTCTTTTAACCGCGTTCCGGAATTTACATCAAAGTACCATAACTGTCGAACAGCATACACTGAATGACAGGCTCATTAATTTTCATTACATTCTGTATTCAGAGGCCGTTAAAATACTCCGTCAGGGTAGTGAATTCTTAGATTAGAAACGTATCCGAGGAACCGACATTGACGCTCCATCATAATCAAGCGTGAAAGTCATAATATAAACTAAACAAGCGACAAGATTCAATACTCACGAGAACCAGCAGGATTTCTTTCACTTGGTCTTTGGTGACTCATATTACATACTTTCGAAAATACTTTTGGTCAACAAAAATATTCGAGGAAAATCACAAGCGTCTTGCACCGACCACGCAACGGGTAACGGAAAACCTCACCAAACCTGTTGGGCATTCGAAAGATTTAAACTTATCAGTTTTACCAACTTAAGCTACCTCAATCATATGCTTATTGCTTCCCTCTTCTGCTTCTAGCTCATTATCGTGGTCATAGACGTTCGCGCGATTCATTGGCCCATACGGTCCATATGGAACACGAAACGAATTCAGTTTGTATGATTAGTTGCTGCTGATATATTTGGTGGATAAAGGCGAGCCACAGAGTTAGATGGCAGACTTTTAAATAAGTTTATTTACCTTTTCTTTCTCTCATCGAGATTTGACGAAATTATAGGGGGTTTCTTCAGTTGACGTTAGTTTGAACAACTATCTACTTTTGATATTTGGACAGTACTCTAGGACAGAGAAGAGCTATTCACGAACTCAGCTGCGCAAGGAAGATAAAAAAAAAATTTTTGCCCAGTTTTTCCACCAGTAAGAATGCCAATAAAGCAGGGAACTGCTATACCCAGAGTTCATACAAAACGGCTTTTAGCGCTACCTGGTGTGTCTTGAATGCGAATTTCTATTTTCATGGCAGTCAGCCAAATAATACTGCGGCAGCATTTTCTTGCCCACGAAAATCTAGACTATTCTAAAATTTCGCAGACTTCATTGGTGACATTATACGCATTTTAAATATTCCAAAACTTGATCCTACAAGAATGTGTGTAAGTTTTTTAAGTCACTAAATAAAAATGATATCCAATTAGGTGAACGAAGAATGAAAGGTTTGAACACATTGGCATCGTGTGTGTGTTGGCACCCCATAAGAACGGTGTCGCAATAGCGATGTTGTGTCGGCCCTGGGGGCACCAAACAAAACATGGACGCCGAAAAGGTAAATACGTCGGAACCACTGGAAAGTGAGGAAAACATTGTAACTGTCGTAGAAATATGTCGAGTATGTCTGCTCGAGGGATCAGAAATGAAAGACCTATTTGTTGAAACTGATGTTGCCTCGTTATCTGCCAAAGCAATGAGCTTCACCGCAGCGAAGGTTAGACACGTAATTTTCAGGTTAAGGTTTACCATAATTTTACGATAAGAGTTTCTGTATTCTGACATTCACATTATATATATCTGAATTCACTTTTAGATCCAAAGCGTAATCGCGATCTCGTAGTCCCGCGAACTTTGCGAACGCACGGACCATTCAAAAGAAATCCACTTGCAATCGACCCATCGAAAATTTACGTCGTAAAAATTTGAGGCATTTGAGCACACAGTTTGTCATTCCCAACGTCGAAAGACTCAACATTTACTATTCACACTTTCCTTATTACTAAAATTTTTCAAAGTTTTTGTGATGTGCTACATTTCAAAACCATACCCAAAAGCGTAACAAATGAAATTTAAAACAGGTGTTTTGGCACACTATTATTTCTCATTTGTTGATATCTGAGATTATATGGATTATTATTTTTCCCTATATTAAATTAATTTTTCTGATATGTATTATTTACTTGCAAAGTCGATGGTTATAGTATTTTGTGAATTCAGTGTCAGAAAATATTGTAATCTTCATTATTTATTGAGATTGTACCAAGTGACAACATTCGAAACGCTGTCTTAGAACCAGTAATAACACTAGGGTACTGGTCGAGGGATGCAATGAGTAAATCAATTATCACTTGACATCTGCAATGCCTTTAATTTACACAATCATAAACCAAATTCTTATTGGTAGATAATGAATATTTGAATTATAGCTCATCTGTAACATATAATTTTTCAATATCTGCTTTGTCCATTTCCCAGATGCTACCAGGAGATGGCTTACCTGCACATTTGTGTGTTTCTTGCGCTGAAAAATTAGAAATGGCCTATGAATTCAAGCTGCAAGTAGAGCAAGCGGATGGTGTTCTGCGAGAAAGATATGTGTCTTTGAACCTCAAAGAAGAGTTATTCTTCAACGAGGTTGAGGTACACTTGGAAACTGATCAAAATAGTCAAAAGAAAGAGGAACAGTCAATCGAAGATGAGATTCAACTCAGCACCGAATCCAGACATAGTGACTCAGATGATGCTGAAGTGGCACCTTCACTCTTGAAAGATCATTTGGCACTTTTAGAGGTCGAAAAACTCGCAGAGGCAGAAAGAGCACATTTAGAAATGATTGAGAGTAGCGAACGTCTCCACGAATCAATTAGGGAGCAAATGGCGATGGATCCCGGTATCATGGTCATTCAAGAACATGGCTATGTAACACAACGCAAATCAGATTTGAAAGAAGAATTGCCAGCAACTGAAGTGTCCGACAACTCAGGGAATGAAAGCAATCCACAGAATAATGAGAAAAGTGAAGTATATGTAAATGAAGAAAGGGAAGGAGGTAATTTTGACCAAAGATTGATAGACATTAAACCAGAAGCTTCACCATGCGAGCAATCGTTGCAAATGGAAACGAGAAAAAGTAAACGGAAATCTGCTCGGAGAGCGCCTATTCTTGACCATGACTCGGATGAGGATAATTACTTTGAAAATCTCAACTTGAGCTCTCGCTTGAAACAGAGTCAGCCATCCAAAGCCGAGAAGGTTTATTACATGTGTTATATGTGTGATAAACATTTTTTGTCGAAAGGCGTTTTGAAGGAGCACATGCACTCGCATGAGGAAGTTAGGAAAGTTATGTCGCTGGTAAAGGTGCCTGAAAAAACCCAGAAAGTAACTTCGCAAACAAAGCATTCCCCATCCGGCAAGCAACCAAACAAATGTCCGTACTGCGGTAAGGAATATCTGTACGTAATATCATACAATAAACACCTTAAGCAGCACGAAAATGAGAAAGAAGATGGAAAAGTGGATCCGATGCCGCTGGAAGTGTCATTTCACGAGGATGAGAACACGTTGGATTTTGACAACTATGATAACAATTATGATTCAGATCCCGATTACAACGAAGATAGTGATGATCATAATTGCGAGAAGTGCGAAGAAAGATTTAACAGCAAAAAGGCACTTGAAAAACACATGATCAAACACGAAATGCTTAAATGCAGTGTTTGTAATGAGGAATTTGAAGAATTGGAGGTTTTTAAAAATCACAGATCTCAACACGTCATTGAGGGGGTATTAACAGAAGATGATCTGAAAGCTGAAATCAAACAGGTCGACGAATTGGAGGAAAGTATACATGCAGATGAGGGAACTTATGCGTGTAGAAAAACTCGACATTCGGACATAAAAGGCTTGCGCTGCCCTAAGTGTCCGATGGTTTATTCACACAAAAAGTCTTTATCAAGACATCTTGAAACTCACACAGGCACCAAATACGGATGTAAATCATGCAACCAACAATTCACGAGAAAAGATCATCTGAGGCGACACATGGAGCAACACGGTAGAATGAAATCTTTCAAATGCACTCAATGCAACAAAACGTTTGGGAATGAATTAACCCTGCGAAATCATCTTGTAGCAACAAATCACAAAACTGTTATTCGCGGGGAAGAATATGATCCCAATAAACGAATAAAACGTATTGCAGCCAAAGAGGCGCAGAAGATCATTGACAGAATTAAAACTGAAAATAATGCTGACGATAACGAAAGCAGTGATGATGGAGAGGAGCTACAAAAAAAGACACCAGAAAAAAAGGAATACCAATGTGCAACATGTAGCAGAAAATGTGCTTCCAAACAATCACTGACCAAACATATGGAGCTGCATATTAAGGATGAAAAAGTAGGCAAAGTAAATGACCGCGTGTCTGATGACGACTCGGACTTTGACGGTGGCTTGGATTGGCCTATGGATACTCACGAATGTTTGACCTGTAAGAAAAGATACAGTACAAAAAAATCGTTGTTGCGACATCAATTGCTGCATGAAGAACCCAACTTTGAGTGCGACATATGCAATGTCAAATTCTACCGTAAAGATAAATTAAAAGCACACTATGACAAATGTTCGGAAAAGAATCCAGACCAAGTAAGAAAGTGCAACATTTGCGGGGATAGCTTTGAAAACAATGACATGCTGAAGGAGCACAGAACTAAGCACGTTATGGAAGGCATTTTGACAGAGGAAGATTTGAGAGATATTGAGCCACAGGCGGAAGAAAGAAAACCTGGAGAAAAAATAACTAGAAAAAGAAGAACTGACATTGTTGGACTCGAGTGCACAGAGTGTAATAAACGATATACGTCTAGGAAAGGTTTGCTGCGTCACATACAGGTCCACGAAGGTAAAAAATACCTTTGTGATATTTGTCCAAAGAAATTTTATAGGCGAGAACATCTCAAGATACATGTTGCTAAGCACAATATGATTAAACCATACAAATGTGATCGTTGCACCAAGCGTTTTGCCAAAGAAGACCAGCTGATAAATCATTTGTCTAAACATGACAGGAACTTCAAGAAAAACAAAGAAACAGACAGCTCGAAAAGATTTCTGTGCGAAATCTGTTCAAAAAGCTTCACTCAGTCAACGACTCTAATCGCTCATCTCCGGGCACACAATGGCATCAAGCCTTACGTTTGCGAAGTATGCTCCCGACCTTTCACAACAAATGCTTATCTCAAGATGCACATGAGAACTCATACGCAAGAGAGACCTTACATCTGCCAGTACTGTTCACGGGCTTTTGCCAGAGCCGACACATTGGCAAATCACCTTACCTCCCATACAGGGGAAGCAAAATATCATTGTAAATATTGTCCGAAAAATTTCAGGCGATTAAAATCACTCAAAGAACACGTATTCATCCACACCGGCCAAAGACCGTACGCTTGTCCGACCTGTGATCGAAGGTTTAACAACAACGGAAGTCGATATGCGCACAGCAAGAGGTGCAAGCAAAATTTATTACAAAGTCAAAACAGGGCACAAAACTCCACCAACCAAGGAAGAGTTCAGACCAGCAATCAGGCGCAAACTATGAAACTGCAGAATGTGAAAACTATTACTATTACCAGACAAGCCGAGACCATTACGGCACAGCAAGTCATGCAGCATCAAGAAATTTTGATGCCCTTAATTTTACCTTTGACCGTTACATTAGCCGATGTTGAAGAAGAAGTAATCCTGCCTGAAGCTACAAAAATTTTTACAACCACGTAATCGTCAAGTTTGTTTTAGTATGACTATTCAAATTGTGGACGTTATTATTGGTTTTTTTTTTCTCTATTTGTTGCATAGACGAACTGGTGAAGTTTGAAAAATTATCCTCTAGGAATGTCATACATTTTCCATGAAAATGTAGATCTCCAATTTTAACTGATATTTTTTTTGAACTTGATGAGCGATGCAGGTACTCAAAACAAATACGAAAATTTTCTTGCCTTCTGCCAATGACAAAAACAAATTGATGGTCATTTTTAATCTTACGACTGTTACAAAAAGATTGATTTTCATGATACTCGTTCAATTTTTTAATCAAATCGTTCATCTGCTAAACTGATTTTAAATCGCAAAGACTGCAATGCATAATGGGACAATAAAATAAAATCAGTAATCTATAAAATTTGTAGATTACTTGGCAAAGGTGAAGCGATAGAATTTGGGTATGATTTGAAAGGACAGTAAATAAGTTTCAAAGCAATTTATATTCTTAAAGAAAGTGCATGTCACGTTTGAATATAAAAAAATGTACTATAAAGATGACGATTCATATTAAGTTTATTATTAATTTAATTATACAAGGTCTGCATGATCGCAGATTGATTTACTCCACACTTTTGCTAAATATTCATTTTCCGTTAAGATATACGTACATTTAATGCAACAGTTTTATTCGTTTTATTGTTGAAAGTAAAAAAATGTTTATACCTAATTAAGATAGTAATTTTTAAATATCTTGTAACATAAACTATAGCTATAAGAACACTGAATCGTTATTCAAATAATAATTACGGTTTCCATTTACACCTTCAATTTGAAGATGCAGCAATTTTGACCACGCAAAATGTACCAAATACGTTTTTATTTATTACACTTGTGAGTTGAATAGATTTCGATTGAAAGTGTTGTACTTGTATGTATAAATCCCATTGCAGTTGTCAATTTTTAACGTATTTGGTAGAAAAAAAAATTTCGTACAAAACTGTTTAATCCTTCGATCTGAAGTTGAGATAAACATTCGTACTTCAAAAATCTTATAATAGATCCACAACAAGATGGTGTTGATCCTTAGCTTGGATCCTTATTCTATTTACGTTATCATTGACTTGCAGTATCATTTTTATCAGTTTTTACTTCGTGGTAAACGCATTCGGCAATCCAACAGGCAATCTCATTAATTATTCAGATATATTATATAAGGATTGCTGGTATATTATTCAAGCAGTTTATTATATCCCTTTCGTTTAAAGCAAGCTACGCCTTCTTTAAATTAATGTATACAATCGTACAGTATAGACACACTAGACATATATTAATCATGATTTCATTCTGATTTGTACATAACCATGGTAAAGTATAATGAATAAAAGAAATTTATTATATTATAAAGGTTTATCCGATAATTCGCAGTATATCAGGATTGAAAGACGATAAGAAAATAAGTTTATTCATCAAAATGGCATGACAATAAAAGTTCCATTATCCCTATTATAAAGTTTCTCGATAACTATATACATGATTTGATGACGACGCGACGTCTGTTCAGAGTTGCTGAGATTCGCAATTTTTTATTCAGATCGTGCGTGTTCCAACAATTCAAGGGTATACTGTCGTATGTCAAGGAATTTTTTCAAATCTGCATACGTCGACGGCTGTTCGATAGGCTTTGCCGAGTTGTCCACTAGCGTTTCCCATATCTTCTGCGATTGAGAATCGAGACGAGCAATCGTTAAATGTATTAGGATATCGTCCCAATACTTAGTCGGCCGGCCGAGAGCTTCTAGCTCGTTTAGAATTTTCGTGGTCGTTGTGATGATACGACTCATCTCGGAGGCGGCCTTCGACTGCATCGGTTTTATGGAAAATAGTTCGTCGAGATGTTTTTTGACGATCACCTGATTCTTCTGATAATTGACTGAAAGTATCTTCCACGCATGTTCATACTGGTCTGCGCTGACCGGAAGATATCTTACTAGTGAGGCAGCTTCGTTTGGCAAACAGGATAAGAGATACTGCATTTTCAATGCGTCCGATAATTCTCCGCGCGACAGAACAAGTGACTGGAATTTATATTTGAATTCAATCCAATCTTCGAATTTTCCCGAAAATCTCGGTAGATCGATGGCCGGAAGTTCCGATTGTATGATCGCGGGGGGTTCCACGGTGATTAATGCGCTTCTGGAAGTAGACATTTTTGCCTTCAACTCTACCACGTGATTCTTGAATTTCCCGAGCGCTATTAAGTACTTATGCTCGGTTTGTGCAAATTTCTCTTCGTCAACATAAAATGAGGAATCTTGAGCGTAAAACGGCTCGCAAAGCAATTTGATATGATTCTCTTCGTAGGAACGCCACAGCACGATCAAAACATCCACCCTTGTTTCGCAGCTACTGAGATTCATCTCGTCTATACTGCTCAATCCGTTCTCACAAACTTGACAGATTCGATGTCTCAAATGATATTCTGTTTTAATCTTCGCTTCCATGTCCATCCGCTCCATTGTAGACAATTTATGAGGCACGAACAATTAACACGAATAAAGTGAGTGAGCTATGTCAAAGAAATAAAAATTTTTAATTTTTTACGTTATTGAATTCGTTTTTTCAAATCGATTTTATCCGCAGTAGCCTTTATTGCACACTCCTATGTCCTAGTGAACTGTCACTTGTATCTGATAATAAACACTTTTATCAGTCCTTCAAAAATTGAATTTTCAAAACCACTTTAATACGGACTATGATTATCAAAGGATTCTATCGAATCTTGATTCAAATTACGTTATAAACGACAATGATTTGAATCCACAGATATTCTATGTTTTTTAAAAAAATACAATTTCTTTCAGTTTATGAAGTGATTCTCAAGTGTTATTCGAGGATCGTTACGAGTGATAATGGCACATCCAGTTGCTTGAAATTCAAGGCGGGTCAAAGCAAAGTCAAAGTATCTGACTTCGAGAGGATTCTCCAGCGAGACAATAACGTGCTTTCTATAAGCCTTTGCATATACCATGGACTCTTTCTCACTTATGGCATACACCCAAAACCTGTTCAAAACAGTATACATGGATAAATAAACGTACTTAATCTCGAACAATGAGAGAGAGAGGGCAGAACGGAGATCGCAAATACAATAATGATGTATCTTATCCATTCCCTGGTGAACAGAATTTCTACGATATTTTTACGAATTTTCATAAATATTGAAACAATTCGTACAATTTTCGACAAGAAAATTGTTTGCTTATAAAAATGTGAATATGCATAGTTTCTCATAAAAAACTTGTAGAGTTTTATGAAAATTTATAATTTTTCAGTAACATATCTACAAGATACTAGAAACTTTAAAGAAAATCAACAATACTTCACGAAAAACTATGCATATTTTAGAAATTGGTACAAAATTAATAACAGGTACGAAATGTTCCAATTTCTCTAAAAATTCGTATTTTAGAAATTTTGACCAGGGTTAAAGTTGAATTCTATAATCCTTTTCTGGTATTTAAAATATTTAACCTTTGCCTTTGAAGGGTGCATGTAATTTAAATCCCGACTGAGTGTGTGTGTGTTTCTATAGGCATATTTCGCGTCATGATAAGAGACTGACTTAACCTAAGTCAGTCGGTTACATCCAGGCGATTCAAACTCCGACCGAGTGTGTCTGTTCGTAGACAGATGTCCTCACCGAGCTTCCGTAGCTATTTGTTTACATGGAGTTCGGTCTCCTTGTGTGATTGTGTAGTCTCCATGGAAAAAAGTAGGAACCACAGATTTCTGTGTATAACTCTATTTCAGTGGGAGGAACAGGTTGAGCTTCGACGACTGTGTGAATGGTGAATGTGTGTGTATCAAAACTGTTTGTCAAGTACAATAGTCGATAGTGATACAAGAAATTGATCAATTACATTATTTGAGGATAGTCAGGTGTCCGAAGACTTGGAAATAAGTGATAGATATTTCCTTGAATCAAGAACGGCAGTTAAAATGCCTGAACGATTGTCTGTCAAGACGTGATGTAACCCCAGAAATTATATGCAATTACGGAACATCAGCGGCTGTGTTTAGTAAGGTTAAGGTGATCCGTTAATACACAAAACAAAAAATCAAAAGTATCAGTTAGTGAATAAAGCAGGTGTGATAATCATGACAGAAAAGATTCGTAAGAATATAACAAGATTTCATCCTAGTCATGGTGAGAATATAATACTCTGCGACGACAACACCGTTGCCTATCGAAAAGCTAGTTTTGCAAACGCCCTGACGTTCAGCGAGAAGCCACTCTTACCTGGGGAAATATTTTTACTCGAAATTGAAAAGGACGAAAGAGGATGGAGCGGGCACATGAGGCTGGGCCTAACACAGATGGATCCCACCGCCATGGACAGAGGTGGTTTACCGCAATACGCTCTACCTGATTTAGCTAATATGGGGGCAAGCTGGATCTTCGCCATTACCAAAAGCCATAACAATATTTGGGACAATTTTAACCCTAGCGGTAAGTAGTGTAGAAACGTTTAGAGCAATAAATTTCTCATTAATTGTTAAAAAATATTGCCTATTTGGAAGGATAAATCTCACTTCGCAATTGGACAGATTATTTCATGTCTGTTATTCGCTCAGATTATTCACAAAAATCTATTTTACCAATCAATCTCTTTTTTAAATAACATTAAGTAAGATACATTTGAAATAGGCGGTATGAATTTTAACCAAGTTCATCAAGAATTTGATTCAGAAGCTATGAAACAGCTGTTCGATTCGTATAATTTACTATTATTTCTTTTATTTCAGAAAGAAAGTTTTCACCTGAACAAAAGTTAGTCACGGATGGTGTGAATGTGCAGACATCGCGAGGAATTATTCCATTCATCACTCTACGACCATCAGCTATTGGTTCGTCTCAAAACATACTTCCAACGGACACTGGAAGTCGAATAGGAGTTATGTATGTGCCACAAATTGGGTCAGATAAAGCAGAGATGCATTTTATAATAAACGGAGAGGATCAAGGCGCATGTGGCAAAGATATTCCTTATAAAACGGGACCCCTACATGCTGTAGTCGATGTTTATGGGACCACAAAGCAAGTTAGGATAGTCCAACTTTATGGAGGTAAATGAAATGCTGATCAATCGTTTTATTTATACAAAACTTATACAATTAGTGCACGTCGATGAATTTCGTATTTTTTTATCGAGTGTTTGTGTTTTTTCTCTTCCAGTATCAACACTACAGAGTGCCTGCCGAGATGCAATCATGCAGTATACAAAAAGAACAGCTGTCGACTCATTGCCTTTGCCAAGGATGTTGAAGGACTACCTTTTGTACCAATCGCAATAAGATATGTAGTGGGAAATTTTAGGCCCAAAGAATTTACACTAAATCATTTGCGCTTATCAAATCCACACATCGTAAAAATTAATAGATTCTTTATTTTCTATTCTTTCGATGGGCTGTGTTGTATCATTGGAAGTTTGAATTCCATTGTGCCGTTAATGCGTAATTCTTTTTTTTTCTAATTTTTCCCAGAAGTTATGAAAAGGGTGATGCATTTATGAGATTGTGATCTGGTTAATGTAACAGTTATCAATTATATTCAATTGTTTGAATTTAATTAGTTCTAAGGCTCAACGTAAACAGGTCGTCCTCATACATTTTGGTAAAAACAGGTTACAATTTTTCCATTGAAAAAGGAAAGATAGAAACGAAGAAAAATGTTACTTTTCAGTTTTAAATTAGTATTCGTTTATGCTCTAATTTTTCGAACATACACCCAAAATCGGAAATTGAATGCATCGATCAACATTGCTGTTCAATGAAATTTATTGTCATATTTTTCATTTGTCGTTTCTGAAAGGACAGTCGTATGGTGCACATTTTAATCTGCTGTAACACGATCATGACTCAAGTTTTATACAAAGTTTCCGAACAGAGTATTTATTATCTTAATATATGAAGAAAAGAGAGAGAGAGAAAGAAAAAGAGAAACGAAAACAAAACAATAAATTAAATGAGTGTCTGTGATTCGTGAGAAAAGAATAAGAATTTGTAAAACTATTAAGTGCTTAGTAAATATGAAGTAAAAAAAAATTGATAATTAACCACGCCGAATGTTGAGTACGATTTTTTACATTACGGCATATGAATTATTGCGTAAACTTTCCACGTTTTGAAATATTAGTGATCATTGATTTTCTGAAGAAAAAAAAAAACTGGCGTTTCTATAATGTTCTGCAATTAATTCGGTTTGTGTATATAGTGTAATAAAAATATTATTTAGTTGACGGAAAAAAATCCTATGTATAAAAGAAAAAACGAAAAAAACAAACAAAGAAATGCGTTATCAACTCGAACGTGTTACACAAGTAAGTGTGTTACTGCTGTAACAGTTGAGTCAAATGATAAAAGTAATACGTGACTGATTTGGGTTGGAAAAAGTTCCATACCGTACGTATCATGTTCAATCGAGGCATTGAAATACGCAATTAATCGCGATAATTATGGCGTTATTATTTATACGTATATAATGAACCAAAAAAATGAATAAGAACGAAAATCTAAACAAATATTGTAATCAGAAAAAATGTTATAAAATTTGTGGCTTAATACATTTGTTTATAAGCAACGAAAAATAAATATTACCTAAACAAAAAAAGGGTCAAAGGTTCAGAGAACATGCAAAAACAGTGAAAAACATAATAACTGTCATAAATGATAATTTGTGAACGACATTTTCTCTAATAAATCCGCAGTTGATTTCAAAAACGACAGCAAACATAGTTTCAAATCCATATGTTTTTTGTTTTTTTTTACATAAATAAGAAACAACAAGAAAAACCATTCTTTTCTATATTCCATCAGAATATAATCCAGTCACGGAATTGCGTGCGTATGCGTATTCCGGTAAATAGCCGGTCGGTATCCTTGATCTCTAAAATAAAGATCAGTGGTCGGTAACCAATCAACACTCTCCCATGCTTTAGCATCACGGCGACAGGAGATGTTTCTAAGTAGATCAATTTTGTCTGCTGATCCCTGATGCTCAATTTTATGTGCCAAAAATACGACAGATAATTGGTCGGTTACCGACATCCGCTTAACCGACCGTGCATTTCGAAAATCAGTCCCAAAAACGTAATTCGCGTTAGAGGGCGCCACGAAATCGAGTACACGAAAAACGCGATCGTGAATTCTCTCAAGCTTCCCTCGGTACTCACTCGCACGTGTGACGGATGAAGAGAATATATACACGCCTCTGCCGGAAGCGATCAATACAGCAGGTTTTTAGTTTGCGTAAGAAATGATAAAACATTTTGGCGAACCTAGGCCCGACATACGCCAGAGAAAATAGGCACGGAATAAAAGAGCAATGATATTTTTTCGAATTTTGTGAGAATGGAATTATATGCATGTATACGCTATGTAGGGAAGACGGGACAAAATCAATTCTGTCGTCACAGTACTCGATCACACGTTTATTAATTGAATCCTGTGAATAATCAAACCTCTCATTGTATTGAGAGATCATTGATCCTGTTGAAGTCGATCGACGAATTTTTGCATCGCGGTTTCATCACTCTTTGCGATAGCTGAGTAAAATTTAGGGTATAACTGCTATATCGTCATCATCGGCTTCAGTTCCGTAAGTAGATTGTACAAAAGATTACAAAAATGGCGATGCCCGACATTGCTCTGTCGCAATAAGTAGGTATATATTCAATAATAACCACACGTAAGGCAAATAGCATACAGCTAAACATTAATGCGGAGTAACTATTTTCAAGACAACAGGAACGAACAAAAAGCACAAGCATATCCTCCTTCGTTGTAATTTGGGGTAGATCATGGTCCGGGTACGTCGGAAGCTCCTAAGCGTAGTTGGGTAGGTAGGTAGGTAGGTAGACGTACATGTTGTATGTACATACATTGTATGTACATAGGTCGATTCGCCGTGAGCGTTGGAATACGGGGCAGCGTGTGACGCGGCACGGCACTGCTCGGCGAATCGTAGCTTCATTGATTGCGACGTCGTACGCCGGGGCCGTTGGGCGAGTTGGATAGCGCGAGGGTGGAGGGGAGGCTCGCGATGCAGAGTCGAAGCCCTCCCTCCCTCCCTCCCACCCTCCTGCCGCCACGCTCTTTTTCTCGCGCTCATTCACTCCGCCCGGCAGAGAAAGAGGGCTGCGACGGAGCGGCGGGGTGGTAAAAAAAGGCCCAGGAGATTCCGAGGAACGAGGAATCGGAGGAAACGCGGATGAAGAAACGGAGCAGCGAATGGTCGAATCGCCCTAGTAGCGAGCGATTCGCGTCAACGTCACAAACCGCGAGGCGTAAGCAACGGACTCGTCGACGTCGGTCGGCGGGGTCAGAGAGGCTGAGAGGGGGCAGTGGGTGGGCGGCGGAGGGGGGGGGGGGGCGAACGACGAACAAATGACTAGCGCTGAGATATGTTCGAGCGTCGCGTTGAGAGGGAAGAAGCTACGACGCTGAGGCGTAGCGCCAGCGTCGACGGCGGCAGCTTTAGCTTCAGCTTCAGCTCAGCGGCAGCAGCAGGATTTTCGCCGCTCAGTCTCAGTGCGCGCGGAGTCGCCGTGCTGTGAGGTTCTTCGTCGTGTTTATCGATCGTAGGCGGTTTTAGCGCCTGAACAGTCGTCGGGGGGGGCCGCGAAGAAAATGAGATCGATAATAAGTAACTGGCATAGATTTAGCCCTAAGAAACGGACAGAAACTGACCGCTGCTAGTATAGTTAGACGCTTAATCGAATTTAGAACCGTTCTATGTGTGTCGGAGCTAATGACCCGCAGTTTTTATGTGATGCATAAAGAAAAAAAATGATAAAAATCGTCACGATAATGATGATGATAGCCAACTCTCCTCCGCCTTCTCCTTCTCCTTCTCCTTCTCCTCCTCCTTCTCCTCCTGCTCATCCTCGATCTTCGCTAAGAGCCTGATGATGTATAACCCCGTTTCTTACATGACACTGTCACGACTCTCATTGACTGTGTCGCGAGTGACAATTAACATGATGTGCGTGTGTGTGATGACCGTCTATACAATTTAGAAATGGAAGGAAGGAAGGAAACAAGATAGAAAAGAAGAGGAAATCGAAAGAAAGTTAATATCCGTTTACTTACGATTCTTCTTCCTAAATCGATATCAAATCGATAATATAATTCAGTACAATTAAAACTGACGCGTTGCGTTATTTGTATTCCGTTTTCGAAACGTTTCTCATAAGATCATTATTATTGTTACTACACTATCGATTACGTTCAATTCGGTCAAGTTTTAACCTACAACGGTCTCTATTAATACCGGGCTATACCTGTACTATAACGGCGGGATTCCACGTATTTCCTCACAAAAAAAAAGTAAACTTGACAAGAAAAATACACGAACCTACCTTACATGAAGAAAAAATTCTGCCGCACATCAATTGCAGACTATCTACAAAACAATTCAGTGTTTATATACAGAATTTGAAGCAAACGCGATCTGATCGTTCCGTAACTTTAATTTTCTAAAAACTGTTTCCTCCTGCGAATGAAAAAATAAATTAATAAACCACAGTGCGGAAATATTTCTGAAGCGGAATTAATATATATATATATATATATATATATATATAGAAAGAAAAAATAAACTTCATTCAGGAAAATCTAACGAATCTCTTTCTCGAGAAAATTACATTGTTGGCGTGATGTAATTCGGAACATTAATAATAATAATAAGAATAATAATAATAACACTAATAATAATAATAATAAAAATTCTTATTATAAAAATAACAATAACGCTCGTTTGTAAAGTAAAATTATATTTGATTAAACATCGACACGAAACGCTACTGCCTCACGTATATACATATATTAGATAGCTACACGGTAAGGGTGTAATCGAAAAAAAATCATCACCACATTATTACACCGATTAATTGGTATATATCTTGGTTTTCTTTGGTGAGAATTACTAATTTTTCTTCTCGTTATTATTCTCAAAATTACAAACACACACAGACACACACACAGACACCTAAGTACAACAATATAACGATCACTGTCTCTTCGAATCGAAAAATCGAAAAGAAAAGAACACAATTCATCAGTAAATCTGGAAAGTATTCGTGACGTATGATGCGAGCTTGAATCGCGATGATAAATCTATAATTATTACACGCATCGGTTGCAATAAATATTATATATATACGATACAGTTGAATAATATAATAATAACAATATAAATAGTATATATATATTAATAGTATAACGATTGAACGTGTGCGGTTGAAAGTTATCGCGGATGAAATAAGACAAAAAAGAAAATATAAGAATAACACAAGAATAAGTATATAAACGGAATATAATACAAGTGATAAATATTGCTGGTAAAATAACAACTGGATATATTGATTATAATATGTATAATCGAAGTAGCTAAGGTATCGAGATAAAAAGAATACTCGTTGATAGTATCGATAAATCCCGCGTCCGATTGCTGGCCATAAACGATATAGAGGACACAGATAGTCGGGGGGTCTGCAAGATGGCGCGAGCTTAACGAGACCGGAAACGGCTAGTTAGAGGGTAGCAAGTGTCGCGCGAGTCTGAGCGAGTCTGAACCGCCTCCCTCCCTCCCACTCGAGAGCTACTCGGAGGCGAGTCGTAGAGTCGTCGGCGGTCCCAAATGTCGCGGGATCCCTACTCCGGCGGGAGCGGCGTTGTCGGACCTGGAGGGGGTACGCGGTCGCCTCGAAGCGGTCGGAGGATCGGTGAGCTACCGACGGTCGACCGAAGTCCGTCGCGAAACTACGCGAGCGGTCGGGGCAGCCCGTTGGGTCGAAAACGGGGCACACGAAGCGGCAACAACTCGCCGGAGCACCTGGGCTACGGTAGCTACCACCACCATCAGCTTGGGAGTCCGTATTACTCGCGAGACGAGGATCTCGGCAGCCCCGTGATGCTGGAGGAACGGGGTCGGAGCATGTCGACGGGGGGCGGGGGGCATCATAGATCGAGAAGCGCTTCGCGACCCGCGATGTCCGCCTCGGCCGGTATGTCAGCGAGGTACACTAGCCTCGATCGCGCCTCAGCCGGTATCCTCGATCACGACAGAGAGTTCGTGCCGATCCGCGAACCACGCGAAAGGAGCCGCGAACGCGGCCTGTATCTCGATGATGAGATATACGGGTCCCGGTCCGCACGTCAGAGTCCCAATCCTCACCTCATGCGCGACGGTGGCAGCTACATTGGCGAGCTTCAACACCAGAATAACGACCTGCAGAGAGAGCTTGGGAACCTTAAGAAGGAACTTGAGCTCACTAATCAGAAACTCGGCAGCTCTATGCACAGCATTAAAACATTCTGGAGCCCCGAACTCAAGAAGGAACGCGCCCTCAGGAAAGAGGAGAGCACCAAGTACAGTCTCATCAACGAACAGCTCAAGCTACTCAACTCCGAGAATCAGGTGAGTGGGACGTATGTTGTACATACAAATGGAATTGTACCAGCTGTTTTCTGTCAAACTTGCCGTTACTTCGCTGATTGATGGGCCACCGAAGCTACGCAAGGGGAATGCCGAGTGTAGCTTCGGTTGTCTGCCGATCTGGCCGGTTGCCGATTTGCCGGCGCGATACTGAATGTAGCTCCGGTTGCATGTCTGGCGGCGTTGAGCGGTTTGTGTTTTGCAGAAAACCTCCAATGTATGATGTTCTTGTAGCTCCTTCACATGAAGGTGTTGCAAGTTGTTATTTGAACTTGAATTTTCATCGGTTTTGAAATATGTTGTTATGAGTTCCGTCCCGCAACAACGTTACGACACGATGAGAAAATTCGTTGTTACCCGCGGTGTTGGTATACCTATAAGGAAGTAATAGTTTTCCGCTGAATAATTCACCTTTTTTATATACACTCTATGCCTATTAGAGCCGACGTGCGTTCTACCACGATAATCGATTTTACTCTAGTACCTACTTTTTTTTTTTTTATCTCTCTTTTCAATTTACCGCTAGGGGCAGTGTGTTTCACTACAAAAGATTCCGACTCTTGAATTGAATAACTGAATATTATACATTATGCTACATCGAAGAATAGATAATGTTCATGAACTTCAGGGCATGTTTGGTATGGTGTAATATAATTACGTAGGTATAAAAAAATGCATAGCCGTTAGGTCAAGACTTCAGAATTCTTCCGAAATCTTCCGCTTTGGGGTTTGTGAAAAATGTATGCATAATCCTGTTTTAAAATTATACATCACTCCCATATTTTCACTCGGTTAAATCCCTTCTTGTCGCAGAAGCTTCTGATTCTAAAAATGTGACGGAATCTCCGCTCTTTAACGAAATTCTGGTTATCTGAGAGAAAGAGAGAGAGATGCTATTTTTTTTTTTTTTTGCTTTCGCTTGTGCCGTGCGCAGAAATCGATTTCTAATTACTGATAACCACGAAGTTGAAGTTCGTGATTTCATATCACGCCGAAATGTGAACATCGAAATCAGAAACTTTAACTGTAGAAGGTTTGACAGATTATCATTATTTTAAAGGAACAAACTTCATCCTCAGACCATTCTTTATAATCATTCTGTTAATCTCCAGCCAACATTTGTACAAGCTGCAAGTGTGACAACCTACATTAATTTTCTGTACCATACTTGTCACATTAACGTTTATGCGAATTCAAACCTCATTAATCCTCAAAATTCTTCAAAAAGTCTTAAACTCACTCCTAAAGATTGTACTAATTTACTTGTACATATTTGAGTATTAAATGCAGTAACATAAAACGAAACTTGCGGCGTGTGTTATCCACTCGATTCTCCTCTTCTCTGTGCCATAATTTGAAATTCCTTTTTGTATGGGAACCTTTGGTATGAGAGCCATAAATAAAGGACTGCTCGTTACATATCTCAGCTATTCAGCTGTGCTACGTATTATATTATATTATATAATCTTTGAACGCGAGAAATGCGAGAATCGTATACGAAAGAGGGATTTTTCGATATGCAGTATTTGTGTATAATCTTGTTGAACAATTTCACGCTTGTATAGTGAAATACATCTATGTATAGATAGTGAATCATTTTTTTGCGCTGCGCGATTAATCTGCTGCAATTGAACGCAAATCTAGACTGCGAAACTCAATTCAATCAATCTGCCAGTCAGACGTGGTGAAAATAATATATTTCCGCAAATATTTCTCCGGGGAAAAACTGTTGTGAACTTGAACGTTTTTTTTCTTGATGCACACAAATGCAGCTTCTCGAATTATTAAGCTCATTTTAATATTTTCATTTCCCGGCATATGTTATACACCTTGATATATATATTTGACGAAATTTAAAATTCTTACCTTTTACTGTTATTCAAAAAAAATTTTTGTCACTTTGATCTTTTCTTTTATCAAAATAAATCTGCAAAACTTCGCTTCATTCAACATCACAGAGCTTGCGAATAAAGCGCTGAAATCCGACGTCAAACCAGCTTTAGAGTTTCTCCCTAGAGATGTTGTGCGTGGGCAGTTCGCCAGATGAGACTCGCATTTCTGGCGGCCACTGACTCATCATCCTATACGAATAATTATATCACAGTTAACATCTCGAAAGATCCGAGAAATCCCTTTACATTTTACATTATTTACAGCTTGAAATTATGCGTACAGTCATTGACCATTTGCAGATTTTAGCACTTGAAATGTTACCGAATATCGTGGAAATAAAGCGATGCGAATGTAATTTCTGAAATAACTGTCAACTCGATTGTCCGGTTCAATTAAACAAAACGTTTCAATTAATGTTTATAGATATAAATAACGAATCAAGTCTCGTCTCCGCGGCGCGGAAGGATGTAATAAATAATATACCAGAGAGAACGCAAAATAATTTTCAATGGAATAAGCAGCTTAGAGACGAACTTTAATGTGCATACGATTTTTTTTTTCTCTCTTCATTTTTATATCATATATTTATTCCAATTATTATTTTTTCTTATAACGTATTAATCATTTTCCAAAAGTAACATATATATTATTTACTGTAATAAAAACTTCATTTTCGACAAGGACCAGAAAAAAATTTTGCTACATTTTGAAGATGTTTGAAAAAGAAAGTGGGTTCGATCTTTCGACCAATACTTTTATATGAAAATTTCTAGAGCAATTATCTAAAATCTCAAATTTTCAATTTTTACCTATACCTCAAGGAATGCCCCATGTGATTGACGAGTGGTTCGTACACCTAATACAAACCTGTAAAAACATGCGTTAAATGCATTAGCATTGCTATTGCCATTATTATTATTATTATCATTATTATTATTATTATTATTATTATTATTATTATTATTATTATTATTATTAGGGCGTTTCGTATATACTATAATCTGTGTATTATACCCGCAGTACGTGTTTATAGTATGTAGTAGTAACTTGCCGACGCAACGACGACGTCGACGACGACGACGACGACGACGACGACGACAAGATATTGATTTCCGATAATCGTACTTATACGTTATTCCGACGATGTGTTTCGCTTAAGTAATGCAGTGATTAAGTATAGTAACGATGCAATCAAGTCATCGTCACACACAGCGTCACGACGGGGTTCACTTCGCCTTTTAACCTCTCTGTGAAATCATTACTCCGGTCTATGCACGCATCTGCATAATGTGGAGCAAACTACAATGGTTATCGTGTTGCACGAAAAACGTCGATTATACGTAGCATACGTACATACATACGTATCTAAAGTTTTCTGTGAAACTTAACGTTAAACGCCGGCAAATAGGCAACCGAAGCTACATCCTGAATAGCTCGCAATACAAAATGTAGCTTCGGTTGCCTACTTGCTGGCGTTTAGCGGTGAGGTTCACAGAAAACTTCGGGGTATAGTTGCTATTTTTACACATACCACTCGCATTTAACAAAAAAAAAAGGGGCAGAGGAAGAGGTGGGGGAAAATGTATGCAAATGAAACATCGACGCTCTTGCTTACCGCCATTTGCCATTGGCCGATATATTGCCGTGCGTGCTGCTGAAGCGCGAACAGCGGAGCGAGTGGAAATAGGACGTGACTTTATGTATGTGTATACATAACCTATACATGTATCCGAAAGCTTATACGTACTAGACGTGCCTTTCCATCTGCATTAATCCTTGGATTATCAGGTCTAATTCCTACCCATCGACGACGGCCGTCGACATTAGAATTATAGAGTGTCGTTGAATCGATCGCTTCTTCCTTATTCTTTGCTTGCGTTGTGTATAAACGAGTTCATTCACTGGTACCGAGCCTCAGCTGCCCTCGGCTGGGTACCGACGATGATCATTTTGCTCTTGAAAAAAGAAATCTCTTTGATCATTTTTCACCTCAGAATTTCTAACACGATTGTTATTGCCTGCAGTAAACCTCTGCGAAAACATACAAGCTACCCGTCTCAATCTGACAAACTTTTCTTTTCTGTTTTCATTCGTTGTAATTCGAACTACTTAAATTCGACATTAGTCATAAAACGTGATTTATCCATACCAGAATATAAAAATCGAGTCGACTCTACACTGTGAATTCTTCTTTTTAAAATAATTTTCAATTTTCCGCGGCTTTTGGAAAACTATACGAGGATTGGCTGCAGCACTTCTGACGTCATCAAGCGTAGCTACGTGATGCGTCGCGCGCCATCTTTCGGCACTCGCGCAAAGATTCTGATTCGTGCGTACAAAATGCTTGCGAGTTTATTAATCAGGTCTTCGTGTCTGTACAGTCTGTTCCACAACGGACTACTTTCATTGGTCAGAGCATCTGTGACGTAGTTGAAATGCGCGGTTGGATGAAAAGAAAAAAAAATCTTAATTCGATTGCAGTTTTCGAAAAAAGTTTAACGAGTTAAAATTACGTTTTCAGTCTGTTTACCGCGATGAATGTGGCTTTAATTCTATACACGTATATTATACAATATATACTTAGATCTGGATTCATTTATTTATTCATTTACTTTGCGTTTTCCTTATTTCGGTCAACAGCTTAACACGTGCATAGGTGGAAGGTATACAATGTACTACGCGTATACCGCACATTTTATACATACACATATACACTGGGGAAAATCAACAACGTTCCACAGAGATTGTTCCCTGGCTTATCCACTATACCTATATATTTATTTGTACATTATATAAACCCGAGAGACGATTAATAAGTTAATTTTCCGTCGGCGCTGTTGCAGAGCCCCGTGGAAGTTAATTTCTATCGCAAATATTTGACAATTTTATGCCAACCACCTCAGCAACAACGTATATATACATATACGACGTACAGACGTAAAACACATTTAATTGTTATTATTAATATTATTTTTGTTGTTGTAGAAATTCGTCATTAAAGCCACTAGCTTTCATTTATATACATATATTATCATAATTTCTGTGAAGAAATAAAATAGACTTTAGAGAAACGAAACGTTTATTTATGAAATGACAATTTTAATGATTTGAAATGGAAAATAATTGTTAGATACGTGTACATGTGTAATGATGCGTTTTTGTTTTTTTACTTTCCGTAAAAAAAAAAAAAAAAAACCCAGAATCTTACGAAGTAAAAGATTCGGCATCGTGTATCGCTGACGATAAAATTTCATTCCGGTTTTCGATGCCGGGCATCTGAAGCAGAGGAGATATACGTACGTACATATTACGTATAAACGAAGAGATCCAAAGCATTAGCCTAAGAAAGAAAGACACGCATTTGACTGTCATGGTTGTAACAGAGAAAGACTGGAAAGGCGTCTATTCACCCTGTGCCCTAAAAATAACTCTAAAAATAGCCAACCCCCATCTCTTTCCCCCTACATTTCTCTCTCTCTCTCTCTCTCTCTCTTTCTCTTTCTCTCTCTGGCATTTTTCTTATATCCAGCTGTTCTCCTGGAATCTTCATTATTATATATGTATACATATACATATATACATGACTACTACAGGCGCGCCTGTTCCTCTCGCTTAACGTCCAATGTAGTACGAAGTTTGTCACTTTACCCGGTTTTCTTACATTTTTCTTTTCTTTTTTTCTCATCTCTCATCTCTCATTTTTTTTTTTTTTTTTTTTTTCCTTTCTCATCAGTATTCTCCTCCTTATTTTTCCCATGTCTTATATATTTACACGCGTGACGAAGTCATTTCCTGCTTCGTAAGCTCCCTGCCTTCGATTATCCGTTATATTATTTACACACATATATATATACATATATATATATATATATATATATATATGCATGTGTATGTGTTATACCGTATAATGAGCTTCAAAGTATTAATTAAAAAAAGAAGGAGAAAAAAAAAAAAAATTCTTCTTCCCTTTGGCCGTGTGGCCTGTAGCAGCTTTGCGGCCGCCCCGTTTCACCTCTGACGTGGCGGTGTAACGAGGAAAAAATGAAAATTAATTACCGTAGTTCCACTCCTTCGGTAACGGCAGCGGCGTCGTCAACCTCTCGTCTAAAAATCATCTTCCTTTTTTCTTTACCCTAAAGGTAAATGGCGGACCACTCAACTTTCAAATTTCTCCCGAAGTATAAACTTTTCGACACAATTACTCTGCGTTGTGTTTCTCTACTCGCTAAGAGATCTCTTCAGGATCTTTTCTCTTAGCACGCACACAGATCGAAAAAGTTTTTTTTTTTTTTTATTATTTCATATACAAGAAAAATCTAGGTCGTGTTATCTGTAAGATCCATTTTGTAAAGTCGAATCATAGAATTTTGGTTAAAATTTGAAGGAAATTCGGATGTGTAAATATCTCTAAAGACTGTGCAAATTTTTTTCTCACCTGCCAAAATAAAACTCTCCATATCTCTGTGGTAAATTATTTTT
The DNA here is from genome assembly GCF_021155765.1 of Diprion similis. Lineage (NCBI taxonomy): Eukaryota > Metazoa > Arthropoda > Insecta > Hymenoptera > Diprionidae > Diprion > Diprion similis. The sequence continues at coordinate 18,982,663 of NC_060106.1, read as the reverse complement.
GTCAGATCTTTCCGGAAGGGGGAAAACAAAAGAGAAAAAAAATAAAAGAAAAAGAAAAAAATTCAGATTGATGTAACAAGTTCCAAGTAGCAATGATGGCTATGTTTGTAGTAACTAGGGGGTAAAAAATTACATGTTTCACGTCTCGTCTCGCCTTCCTCGCGTTGACGCCATCGCTGCGAGCTCGAATACACGGAGACACAAGAGGCTCTCTTTTATATTAATGCATATATATATATATATGTATATGTATATTCTCGTCCAGTCTTAAATTTTTTTCTTCCACTTCTTCTCGTGTTTCTTCATTTTATTTTTATTTTTTCTATTTTTTTCTCCCTGTATTTCTTTTTTTCTTCTTCTTCTTCTCTGACTTAACTCTTATATCCGTGGCTGGCTGGCTGGATGGCTGGCTGCAGCCTGGATGAATTATTAGGGTTGAATATATAAGAGAAACCATTGTTCATTAGCATTCTTCGTTCTTCTTGACGATATTTTTCGAATCAAGCCCAGAAAAATTTGAGGGTCGGTACCGTTTTGGCTCCAAATCATGCGGTTTTTGTGAACATCAGATTAGTTTACGTCAAATCTTTGATTTGATTTTTACCTTTTGAAACTGAAAAGTAATATCTGTACGAATATTTTGATGTATTATAAATCGTTGGAAGAAGAATTTTTTTTTGTCTTGTAAGTAATTTTGAAAACAAAAGGAAAAATCTCGTCATCCTTTTTTATACGAAATTAGAAGGTATATATATACGCGAATTTATTATATATTTTTGCACGCGTATTTTTTAAGTAGGAAATGCCTGAACACTTGACCACGAATTTGCCTGATCAGCCATTCGTTTCTTTTAATGAAAGAGATAAAAATAAAATTGAAAATATAACAAAGGGAGAAATTGAAGGCACATACGCAATACTAAAATGAAAGTTCGAACGTGACTTTTAACACGTTAATTTAACGTACATTGTAATCCTGAGTTCTATACCTACCATGAAATATTGAATTGCTGCGGTTATATTCAATCCGCTCGGAGATAAAATAAAACTTGAACCGTTTGCTCTGCGTATTGTTCGACTCGTTCGACGTTATATTCGTTTTTAGCTTTTGTCTGAATTTCTTACTCTCGTTTATTAGATTCAACGATATCCAGAGTAATTAAAAGGCAATTCGCGCGTGATTATCACATTTAAGTATATATAATAACAACTAGCTAACTTATTCAAATTTGACAATAATGACAACTTTTTTTTTGCTAATTTACTTCACATGTCGACATTTTTTTAAACAATCTTTCAACTGAGAATCTGTAGCAGCAACACCAGCAGCAGCAGCAGCACCACCACCAGCACCTAGTTTTCTTCCTCTAGTTATTGATCGAGGAAGAGTTCTCGCAAGTTTATTTTAGAAACACAGTCGCATGTGTGTGCTTAGAGGTATATAAGCCATACCTACACCTAAATACGACGGTGAAATGTTGACGCGGCGAACAAAATCCCTCGCCCTTTGAAAACCGGAGATGCCGGAATTTAACTTTTCAACACTTCAAATTCTGCACCGACATTTTGAAATTTATTTTATTTTTTATTTTTCGTTCAAATTCACTCTTCGAATTACCAGAGATCGTTGATAAGCTTATCCGAATAATTTTGTAATGAAAATTCGTACATGTTTTTGTGATTCGCATCTCGGATCTGTATTAGGATGTAAAAAACCGTCGCACTAAATTTTATTTCACGTAATTTACACGCGCATGCACGTTATTTTAACCAGTTGTTATATATATATATATATATATATATATATATCATGCGGATAACGATCCGGAGTCTCAAGTCGGAGCGTAAATCGATTGAATCGAAAAGGATTGGATTAAAATTTTTTTTTTCTCTCTTTCTTTCTTAGTACGCAAATAGAACGTATAACCACCATCGACGAGTGGAACTCGGCATAGGAATGATTTATGTACCTACCTTCTGGCATCGTCGTCTCTCTCTTCAAACCAGAGAATCCGTAATTCTTACTGTAAATACGTTTCTGGCATTGACTGACGTACGTATTGGAATAAAGAGAATCAAAGGCAAAAAACAAACCGTTTGTAATTTATCAAGAATTAATTGTCATGGGGACAGATTTGGTTATCGATATCTCTCATGTGTGTGTGTGTGTGTCTATGCCTGAAAAACATCGAACGCAGAAAGTAATTACGATTAATTAATTTTTAGTCACAAAAATCGATTTCTTTTAAATATTTCATTTTCAGTTCAAGTATATCGATGGTTCAGTTTATAACCAGATTTTCATCAAGTCTATATTTCATCTAATCAGCTTTCACGTAATTTTTTTAAACTTTCAAATAAAACGGTGAAAAACTTGAGCAACCATATCGATTTCTGAAAAAATATTTCATCGTGATTGTTGCCGTATAGTATACTAACAAATTGGTTATGTGTGTCCACTATGGTGTATATTATCGATTTCAAAAATGAAGCGGGGAAAAAAGTAAAAGAAAAAGAAAAATTCAAGCCTCAATTTATCTGCCGCACAGTTGTCACTTTGTTTGCAGTCCCGATCGAACGATAGTTTCCATTGTCAACGCGCGAGTGTCGTTCAAGCTGCTTTTTCCCTTTTATCATTTCCATTTTATCGGTATATGGTATAACAATATTACTGCCTCTCGTCGTGGTTCTATTTTATTTTTTATTTTTTTTTTTTTTTATACCCAAAGGAAAATCGAATCTGATATATCGCGGAGATATTCTTTGCTCAACGATTTATCAACTGCATTTCCATTTGCACTTTCAGTGATCAAACTTAGAAGAACCAATCACGTTGAAGAAAAATCTGTGAAAAGCCAAATCTTCGAAAGTCGTTTCTAAAATTGCAAAATAATATGCGATTTCTTTTTGGAGATTCGTGACGTTAACGGTATCAAAATTTTGGCTTTTAGATTTAGTGAGAAACGATTACATCCACTTAGAAAAATATTTGGCGAACCAGAACCACGTGATCTGATCGGATTTCTAGATGTGTGCAGCTTCTTTCTTCACTTTAAATGCATGCGTGCGATGGCATGTTTGCAAGTATTAAAGCACTTGTGGTTGTCGTGTTGTACTTGAGTCGACTTGGCGTCGTCTGGAACGCTTCGCGAGGAAACCTAACTTTACTACATCATGTTATTCTCTTTGGAATCGTTGCTACTCAACTAATTACTAACAGTGACGAGATGCGGCTGACATCATGACGCATGGTTGCTGAATTATTCCGATTCGGTCATTGGGTGCCTACTTGCCGCTTGCTATTATTGTAACTTTGTCATTTATCTTGAAAATTCATCTCTTTTATATCGTGTCTCTTATGCAGCTTCATCGATGCTTCGGAATTGCAGGCTTAGAGGTCCAACCGAGCTTCATGATTCGTGGGATATAAATTCCAAGAGCAAACTTTGCTGAATATTATCCTTAATCTTTAGTTGAAATAAAAACTTGCGCTATGAAAAATCGGATCGGGGTCATAATGTTGATGGTAAAAACTGCTGACATTTTATCTTGTGTAAATCAATGACTGAGGACTAACGAAATCCGTTTATATACTTTCAGTGCAGCAGTTTACTTATTATATTTGTTTATTTATACTCTCTCTTCTTTTCAACACCGTTGCGTATATAGGAAACACGCACGTGGCGTCGTTAATCTTGACGTATAAATACGTTAGTCGTAGGTACACCACGTGTAAATTCAAGACGAAACTTCCCTCGAGACATTCACACTTATAGGATTAGAAACGCATAAGCGTAAGAGTTTTTGGTCCCTGTGGTGATGAATTGTGTTTTTTCTCAACCTTTTACGTTAAATTAATTTGAAAAGGTGAAAAATGAGCCGATATTTATACGTATTAATAATAAAGGGAAAGAAAAACGGTTCAGTAGCGTTTCCGAAACGTATGGAGTTTAGAAAATTAAGAAAAGTTTAACTGCTTGCGTCATTTAAAATTATAAATCCAAGGAACTCGCAGTTGTCACTTCCAAGCACCCTTTGGACGTGCAGTTTCAACGATTCGCCATTTGGCACAAGCAAATCAAAGCTCACTCACGCCAATACCTGCAACTGGAGTGTACTGATTTTATATTTTGCTTCGCTTCTTTACCTTTTTTTCTTCCTTCCTACCTTCATTGGTTGGTGGGTCTAATCTCACGCGAATATCTTGACAGTATAGTCGCTACTGCCGTTCCACTTACAACGAAAATCTTTGAATCGACGAAGAAAATTACTTTTGCTCGAACCAAGAAAAGTGATTTTTTTTTTTTTAAGTTTATTATTGTTCTTACAGCGTACATGAGTTTTTAATTCACTATTCAAATCTCGTAGAATCTATGCCATTTCTTTTATTTCTGTCTCAAATATTTTTATCACACTTGTGTGGAAAGTGGACCTTTGCGTATAAAAATTTAGCGGGACGAAAAAAACCAATTAATTTTATCATCTCAGTGTTGCGAAGATGGATTCGCGCACGTGCGGTTCACAATTCCTCCACTTTCAGTGGTCCTGGAAATACTTGAATTTTCCTTTTTCTTAAAAAATCCTGAAAATATCCTCGAATTTTTTTTGTGTCTTAGAAATATTCTGTTTTTAAGATTTGCTACAAATGACGTATTTATTCGTGTGTACACTGAGTAACTGTTTTTAAAAAGTGGATTTTCGCCTCGAATAGCGTTTTTTGTATCTCTTACAGTTTCCTCTGTCCTTTGCATTCGTGTAATTTTATTTTTCCTAAATATTCTTAAATGACCTGAAAATGTCTTTGTATTTGTTACGGATTTTTTACTGGACACCACGAGAAGGATTTAACCACTAACGTCACTTTTTATTCCCCTGTTATAAAAATTATCCTGAGTTACTCGGGCCAAAAATAAATTTCTTGGCGATCGCAACTCTCGTGTGATTGTCTTCGAACTTCAAACTCGTCGCAATTGCCAAATATATCGTTCCTTATTGTCACACAATACTGTATACCTACTATATTCTGTACTTCCGTAAATGCTTGTGTCAAGTACATCTATCGAACTTTTATATACATATACACATATATATATATATATATATAATATCGTCTATAAACTAATCGTAAGAGATGGGGAAATGTCTCTGGAAGCCATTGAAATTTCCTCGCTTCAGTGAACTCTGCACAGTTGGGCAGCAGCGGCAGCTCGTTTATTTGCCGTATCTTCATCCTTTCTTAAGATTATCGATCAGTTCACCCATTCTTCCGTTAATTTCGAATCGCCTGAACCGTTGCACGTAGGGTATACATATAATTAAATAATAGACTGTCGATTAATCCCGCGATCTTTACATCTCGTGCAATAAACGTTATTATTACATATGTATGTACCTATAATTGTTACGCAACAGCTTCGAGGGGAGAATATCAAGCATGTTTATTTCTACATAAATATATATATATATATACCTACGTAACACTCATATATTTATCAGTAATACTCACAGTTATGGGGAATTTTTTTTTTTTTTTTTTTTTTTTTTGTTCAAGTAAAAATCGTTTAAATTGTCTTGTAGTATCATTGCTGACTTATGCCTGTATTTTTGTGAACCAGATTCAAGTTTCAAAGTTTCAAAATAGGATTATATTTTCTTATTTTGTTATTACAGTTTACTGATTAAAAAAAAAAAAATTCCTAAAATCGTAAAACTACGTTTTTTCCTCAGCCTGAATCGTTACAATAATTTTACTAACTTCAGCATGATTTATTGCGAACCAGTATAATTTTAGTGATTATCATTCCCCTGATTTTGACGAGGTGCTAGCATCCATACGATATAGGACGATTCTTCAACTACGGTGTTTCGCTCAAATGGAGTTTATTCTTCGTTTCTATCCCCTCCTATTTTGTCCTATTTAGAAGTCTAAACGTCACAACGCCACGTATACCTATACATATATGTATAAGAAATCCTCGTAGAAACACGTGAATATTTTTTTGCTTTCGCGCAATTTTCTCCATACCGACCATGCATGCAGGCTGGTGTGTACATGTATATGGAGAAAGAATTTCACGGCTATGAGGATGAGGAGGAGAAATAGGAGGCGCGGAAATTGAGCGACGCTTTACGTGTTGGAAAGGGAGATAAAATAGGGGAAGGTATATATACAGGTGTTTGTCCATCTATACGTAGACCTAAAATAGAAGGAGGAAGAGCAGGAGGAGGAGAGAAAACTAGAGAGGAGAGTAGCTCTTCTCTACCTGATGGTGGTGGTGGTGGTGATGGTGGTGGTGGTGGTGGTGGTGCCTACACACCGCGTATAACCGATCCATCCGCCTACGCAAACCGCCCACCGTTACTACCACCATTGCAGAGCACCTGGAAGTCGAGGTAGACGTGGACGAACACGAACACGAACACGAACACGTCTGCAGGGTGGGAAGGCAGGAAGGGAATTCCACTATCCCCGACGACTGTCGTATAGTAGCAAACTCTCGACTGCCATACTCCTCCGCACGGCGTGAGAGTATCAGAACCCGAGGAGGAGGACGAGAGGAACGTGGTGCAAGCGTAGGGCTCTCCGTCGTTCGCTCGATAACTGCTCCCTCCGCCATCATCCTCGTTTCTCTGGCACCCTCGCAAACGCTCACCGTTTCAACCCCTCGCCCCTCCTCTTCGATCGCTTATCCCGCCTAAATTCTCTCTCTTTCTCTTTCTCTTTCTCTTTCTCTATTTTTCTTCTTCTCTCTCTATACCCCACCAACGAATCATATCACAAGGCTGAATTTAGTAACGTTAAGGTAACGAAACCTTGGAGGTACGTGCTTATGACCGTCGTTGTGCAATTTTTTGAATGACCTTTGAGGTGCTGGCTTTTCAAAATATAATGAGTACATTTTGTTTTTGATGGCTTAACCCTTTCAGCCACAGTGGAATGCTCAGAGTCTCATGCGAAAAAATTTTCACGTCCTAGCTTTGTCACAGTTTATTTACAAGTTTAAATGATCTTGTTATTTCGTATAACTTCAAAAATCCACGAGTAACAAGTTTCGGGGCTAGAATCATCGAATTTTTATTGTTTTTCTCCATATTTTACATCCACACTATATTGAATCCGCTATATTGGATTTAGAAATCATTAAATTCTGACTTTAGAGTCGTGATCAGTGACCACAAAAACCTTTGACTGAGTAACAGAATACAGGCCTAGGGAATTGATCGCGGATCAAGTATACTAGCAAAAAGAGACGTGAAGGAACCATGAGAACTTGAAACTAGATTAAACAGATATTGCTGACCATTTTTCGATGTAGGGAACTACTCAGTACCTACCATACCCTTGTATGATTGTTTCGGTTGCTACAAGTTAGATAAACTGAAATTTTCGAATAACGGTTTCATTAATTTTTTACAGTCAGGTCCGTTTAGGTCACTCGTTGAAACGGTTCGTATTTGGATTTACAAATTTAATTTATCTATGTTCTATGTAGTTTCAAGTGAGTTCACAGTATCCGTTCAGCATACCTACTGTTCACACTAAAAGAATTTTAAGCATTTCACAAATCGGCCCCTACAAATTACAAACTGCGTCATATTGAAGTATATATAAGAAAGAGAAACGAGAAGTTGACTCTAAAACGGTCAAGTATCTGTGAAACGGTGCAAAAATAATTTCAATCTTCTGACTATTTCTTCAAAATTCTTTTCTCATTGTCAATTGTTGGCTCGAAAAGCTCAAGATCCGTATTATATTCCATGAAAGTTTCGAAAATGGAGTCACAAAAAACGGCTTTCTCATAATTCGAGACACCGTGCACCAGTGAAAATGGTAAACAGCCGGGGTGAATGACGTTGCGATAAATCGTGGAACAAGTCGACGGTGGTTCATTACAGGTTTAAGGGGCTTAAGGCCCAGATATGATCTAAGTCTTGGAGTCAAGTCATCTCTGCGTGATGCAGAGTTCTCGCCTTGCCAATGCAGGCTTGGGTCAATTCTGCAGCAAGTAGTAACCGTAGTTCCGGCGTTGGTGGGAGGCCACATCCCCCCCATTGCTCGCATACCGATATCGACCCTCCAGGGCCGTCTGCTCCATCCATCCATCCATCCACCAATCCATACCCTGCGGAAAAGCCGCGTAACGCGGTTGTGTTTCGCCCTTTCACAACCGGCGAGCTTGCGGGATCTCATTCATGAAGTTTGACCTACCACCTACCACCTACCACCTCCCCCTTTTTCTTTTACTCATCCTCCTCTCGCTCTTCCTTGTGGACTCTGGCGGCCATAGCTGTGATCTTCGAGGCCATTTTGTTCCTCCTTTTCTCTTTCTCTCTCTCTCTCTCTCTCTGTGTACCCTTACTCTTACCCTTATATTTTCTCGCTCTTATTCCACTAAAGTTACTTCCAGACCCTCGTCTCTTTGATTAAACGAAAATTTTCCAAAGGCATCGTCTGTCTTTCCCACCCCCCACCCTCTCTCTCTCACTTTTTTTCTATTTCTTGTTCTCGCCTTTGCTTGCCCCTTTTTTTCATCCCAATTTGCGGATAGGTATTATATATTGTATAATTCGTCGTGTACCTACTGATGAATCCACCGTTCGTAAGATTTATACCCACATCTGTAGGTTTCGTCGCGTTCCATTCAATCCTCGAGATCTTTTCTTCATCCTTTCTTTCCAAATTCATTTCTCATTCTTTCCACTTTCTATAATTATACACCGCGAAAGTCTTTTGTCCGAATCTTTGTCGATTATGACTTTCCAATTTCCAACAGCCTCGTTCACCCTTTATTCACTATATTTAGGTATACATATGTATATATGTATGTATTATACCTATGTTTACACATCATATTCGCAATATTCCTACCGCGTTAGTTAGGTTAAAGTACGTCGATCGTATTTTGCGAGCGCTCAGGAAGTTTACAGCATGCTTTATACGGGTATGGAATGCTAATGTGAAAACCCCGAGGTATATGGTTAGCTTTTCGCATATATACATTATAATTCGTGATAAGAAAATAAGAAAATATTGCCGAAATATGCTAATTTTTAAAGTGATTTTCCATTCACTTATAATCGCATTATATTTTGTGTTAATTCTTCTCACCGGTTTTGTTTTACTATTATTATCATTATTAGTAATTTTTTCTATTCGTTTGGATTTTATTTGAAAATAAAATGCATATCGTATAGAACGAAGAGACATTTTGGTGGTTTGATCATTCGCCTATAAAAGTACTAAAAGTTATAATTATCCGAGAGCACTTAAAATTGCTACGAGCGGTGAAAATTTTGACACCTTAAATAGGACAAGAAAGAGAGTCAAAAAAAAAAAAAGGAAAAAAAAAATTAATTCATACTCAAAATCATCGAAACGTAAGTTTTTAACCAGTTTTACGATATTTATTGGATAATTTGAAACTCAATAAAATTATAATGTCTCGATATCGATGGCGGATTTAAAGTTAATTGATTAACGCAACGGAATTCTAAACGCGGATGACAGAAAGAAAAAGAAACAGAACAAAAATTTAATTTCTTTGCGAGATCTCTACGTTCATAGCAATGAAAAGTAATTTTCCCCTCTTCGTCTGACATTAATAATTCATTGTTATCCGACCACGGAGAGAACAACAACAACAATAATCGGATCCTGGTTAATAGAAATTGTCTCTCAAGTGTATGAAAATTTAAATTCAAGGTTAGTAAATCGTGATCCCTCAGGATTCGCGGGAATTAATCACCGGTTTGCTTAGAAGAAACTAAACGATGCGGCTATTATTGGACAAAAGTCAATTCCGCTAGCTGAGTTGGGTCAGGAATTGGACGAGACGCGAGCTTCGTTCTTCGCTTTGTGATTTTCCGACAACTTCTCTTATACGGCTGCATGGTTAGGTATATATATACCTAGTGATAATGCTTCATGGTGCCAAAAAAAGATCGATTATGTCTGCGGGTACGACGAACCCGGCAGCAGTTGTCAATTTTGGATCGTTGGATGTCTGGCCAAGTCTGTTTTCTATATCCATTTGGCTGGTCGTTAAATGGAAGATCATGTTGGATGGTCATAAATCGGCTTCAAATGTGGAAAAAATTGATTTATCATTTTTTTTTAGACATATATTCTCAGTCTTTAGTCTTTCTGTAGATCGTATAATCCACACGAGTTGTCGTGAGTGTTTTAATTTTATTTATTATTTTTCAATCATTTTTTAAGCTATATAACTTCGTATTTTATACTTTTTTTTAATCATCTCCGAATTTCATTTTAGTGCTCAAGAATTAAGTGTACAAAAAAAAAAGAAAAAGAGGCCAGCAGGGAGACTCAGGGCTCGAAATAAAAATTTTGAAAAATTAGAGATTTGTTTCTTTTTATATTTAAAGCCAAGTACAGTTTCTGCTTTATCAAGAAAAAGGCAGAGTATAAGTCTGAGGGTTTTTTGGACTCGTTCATATAATTGCAGAATTTATTTGACGCGAATTTGCTGGCTTAATTTCTTTCCTGATTTTTATTATATTTCTTTCTTCGTATTGGAAAGACATTATTTTTTTGAACTCATTGAGATTTGATTGAACTCAACTACACTTGTTCAGTCTGTATTTCGCTATTATATCGTTTCGACTTTGTTTTCACTCCATTTCACATTGAATTCATCTCGAATCTTTGAGGTAAAGAAGCATTAACTTAAATATGCAATTAACATCCAAAGTTTTTATGCCAAGTTTGTAGTTTCCTGAAACAAGCCGTGTATCCGGATCCCTCAAGTCTCAGCAATTTCTATATATATTTTAACGATAAATAATATGCGTAAAAGCCAGAAAGTTACTCTCTAAAATTTCAAGTGTCATTTTTATTATTACGAGTGTTATATAGTTTCTCGAATAAATTTAATCAATTTTCAATATCTTTAACACGCGTTATCTCTCCACCTAATACGATCATCGTTTTTTACTCTCCGCCGAGCACATATGATCCGTCATATTTTAGCTCGATTAAACGTCCCACTTTCGCCCAGTTTCCTTCTCTGTATAAAAATTAATTTTTTCTGTTTATTTATTATAATATAATATGCGTTTTGTAGTTTTCCGCACGAGTTGCGTTGCGTAATTCGTTTTCAAAGCATTTCTCCTATTACATCACAACGAATTTTCAGACTTCAAACATATTTCTCATTTTATTTGATTACATATATAAGAAGCGGAAAAAACTGCGATTAAAATAAAAATGTGTATATCTATCTCTCTCTGTTCCTAAAAAAAAAAAAAAAAAAAAAAAAAAAAAAACGAACAGCCTGTACGCAGGATAGCCGTCAAAGGCCACACAAAAACTCCTGGGAGTAATTAGATTTGTGATTCGTTAAAAAGCAAAGGTCGCCCACTGCGATTCTGCTTCACGCACTCGTCGTGGTCGTTTAACCAAAGAAGATAGGCGGGTTGATGTTGTTCGTGTTTGGCTAATCCTGGCTAAACTCGACCCCACCCTCCAGATAGTGGAAAAAGAGAAACAATTCTGTGTTACACAACCGTGTTAAAAGTGCTACGCGGGTTACGTGTTCTTGCGATTTTATAGGAACTTGATATTCGTCGTTATCCAACTCCAATCGATCTACGATCTCGAAATATCCGTGAATTCATTGTCAGAAATTTTGTCGTGCATTTTTTATTGAATAGAAAAAAATTGTACAAGTTTGACTCGACTGAGTGAGAAAAAATTTGACAAGTTTTAATTGCAATTATGTGTATACATATTAGGGTGGCGCAAAAAAACCGAGAATTTTTTTTTTTTTTTTTTTTTTGAGTTTCGTGTGACAAAATGTTAGTTTTTGATGTTTTAAGAGCCCACTCCAAAGGATAGCTCAAAAAAAAATTTTTAAGAGGTCGCTCTAAATTTTTTTAAATGTCAAAAATCGTCAAAAAATTAAATGAAAAAAATTGTATTTTCAGTATTTTGTTTGATTTTTAATCCATGTCGTGGTGTATTTTTATCGATTTTTCTTTACTAAATAAAAGAAAATAAAGTCTATGAATATTAAAAGATCGCTCGAAAAAATTAAAAGAAATGCATCAACAAATTAAAAAAAATTATGAGCGACCTTTCAAAATTCAAATTTTGAACTGAAACTTTCGGAAACTTAATCTTTTTTTTTTTGTCTATAAAATTATACCGTAGCGAGAAAAAAAATTGAAAAAAATCGATTTTTGACGATTTCTGACGTTTTAAAAAATGTGGAGCGACCTCTTAAAAATTTTTTTTTTTAACTGTCCTTTGGAGTGGGCTCTTAAAACATCAAAAACTAACATTTTGTCACACGAGACTCAAAAAAAAAAAAAAATATTCGGTTTTTTTGCGCCACCCTAGTACATATATGTATCAACTTGTTGTCAGTTTTTTCTTGCCTCTTCACTCCACAGATTAATAATCGTTACAGAAATCGTTGTCAAATAATATTTGACAAACTTGAAAATGAACTGGAGAAAACTAAGGCGGTGGTTCAAGGAAACTCGAAGTTCGGATTCGAACTGAACAGATCGAACCAATCAGTTATGTTTGTTCTCGACCTGGACCTGCTCTATTTACAACCACGTATTTCAATTCCCTACATCCCTTTCGATTTGGATGTAGACAGTTCCTGTATCCACACAAACACACGCACTTACATATATGTATACATATATATTATGTACACGTACCTACATAAGTATATATATATATGTATATGTATATATATAGTTGTATACAACCCAGGTCACGATAAAAATGTTTTCCTTATCCTGAGGTTCAAGGCGACTTTCCAAGCTGCTCACCTAACGCACGCAGTTTGATTTATAAAGGTTTACCTCGTCGTAAAGAACCCTTATTTCCATCCCTTCCCTTTTTTTCTTGTGTGTTTTTTTTTTATTTTTTTTTTTTTTTAGACTCTTTTGGAATAAATCATTTCGAGGAAAAATAATGTTCGATAGAATTATTGATGCAGGGGTCTAGAATATATTTTCTTTTACCTTTTTCTTTCACTCTTTCGTCGTTGAGATGTTGAAATTATGGTAGAAATGTATGAAAGAAATGAGAGATGAAATCGTAGTAGAAACAATTTGGGCAGAGATATTATTCTGTTTATATAATTAATAAATTTTATCACTATTATCCGTATATTTTATGTGAAATATTCGTGAACATCTTTAGATAATAGAATGGGATCGACGAGATGATGCATTGTTACTACTCGTTGTCTTGAGAAAGGGTGGAAATTCCCATTTTAGCCCAGTTCTTGAGCGCTTTTATGTAAGTTTTTATATATATGTGAATAGTGAGAGTGTGTTACGTATGTACATATATACATATCGCGTCTCGATAAGACGTACCGACGGAAAAACGAAGCCCTTCTTAAGACGAGATCCTATTACTGATCAACTATACCCCATCGTATATGCCACGTGTATTTTCAATCTCCGTTGCGGTGGTTGCGCTGTTTTCGCACGAAATTCCGAATTTGAAAAGTTCCGAAAGCGATAAGTTTCCAATTTTTTTTGGTACGAAACTTGAAATAAAGAAAGAAAACTTCGGAGAAACTTCAACGTTTCGGATGGTCCGAAATCCGACGCTTAAAGTTTCGGAAGGGCGTAACTCCGGCAAGTCAAAAATTCCGAAAACGCGAAAATGAGACATTTTTTTTTTAATCTAAAACATCGAAATAATCGGAGAGTTTTAGTTCTGTGAATTTCTGGCTCGGGAAAATTTCACCTCTTTGATCTTTCTTTGTTTTGCATTTTCGATATATCTTTACCTTCGGAATCCTATTAATTCTCATTTTCGTTACACTTTACCTTTTATACTCCACAACAAAAATTTGTTTTAAAATAGTAAAAATTGATTTTTTGAAAAAATTTCTTTTTCAATTTCACTTCCAAGTCTGTTGCGGGAAAAAAATGTCGCATTTTTCAAAATTGCTTCCAGAAAAAACTAGGTCACGTGATCGTAGTTATTGATTCGAAATTCTTTTGTCAAATTTAAAAATTACGAAACAATCAGATATATGTTGTAGTTCTTGTTATTACTATAATTAATATTGTGATTGTAACAATTGTTCTTCATTATACATTGTACAAAGTAATTGCTGTTCTTCCACCACTATTACTGCTACTACCGTCACTATTACTACAACTTTTCCCACCACTCCAATCACTACCACCTTTGCTACAGTAATAGTATAAATTTCCATGAAAAGTTGCGATTATAAAACGGCGTGCGGGGACGTCGTCCGCTTGATTGCACGACGAAGTAGTAATCAGGGAGTTTGGTCGGACGCCACACCGAGTTGCTGCTGCTGCTGCTGCTGCTGGTCTTTGATTAGTTTTACATGTGTAGGTGTAACATGGTATTACCCATACATATGCATACGTACAATATATGTATATATATATATATGTATAAAATACACCTGTATAGCACCCCCAGGATGAATGACGTCACGAACCTCCCCGTCAATCCTGTTTGGAGAGAGCGAGAGAGGAGAGAAAGGGCGTCCAAAGTTGGAGAGAGAGGGAGAAAGAGAGAGAGAGTTTGCCAAAGTACGGGCGTGGCTTTTCCGTGACGTCACAAACCGACCGAGTCCTTTCGAGATAGGGAACAGCCGCTACTGACGTAACTGGGTCAATCAGATCTATCGGAGATTTTCTTATCTGGTTTTTCATTTTCATTTTTTTTTTTGTCTTTTTTCTTTTTTCTTTTTTGTCCGCCACTCCGAAGACCGAGTTTGTGCATGAAATTTTTTTGATACCGTTAACTTTTTTCTTTTTTTATTCTTATTCTTTATTTTGTTATTTAACTTCTCTTCTGTTTTTACTGACTCGTTTCTCATCCCGTTCTTTTTGGCTTTTATTTATTTATTCTTTAATTTAGACTTTCAAATCTGCGGGAGCTTTTGCTATTCGCGCTCTGTCCCTTTTTACGCGGGGATAACTTGAAACTGCTAATCATAGGTTGTGGTTTCTGGATTTGGATTATTTAGATGAAAATCTGGTAGGTAGGAGAGAGAATGCGAGATTTGAACAAGTGATTCCTAAATTAACACGAATTATATTCACAGTTTAGAAAAAAAAAAAAACTATTTACATTTTTGTTTAATGGTATGTTAGACGCAATTGATGGAAAAAATAAGGAAATGAACAATTTGTCGAATTTCGTAGTATTCACGAGACTATTTCGACAGGTGTATGAAGAAATGCGAATTAAAGTTTCGATTTTCGTTGAAAACAAACTGAAACCGTTTATTATACTTTTCATATTAATAAATAAATAATATATTATTTACTTAGTAAAAAATATTTCTAGTATATTATATGCGTCGATCAGATAAAATTCATTTTATAAACATTTTTTATCTCTAAAAATATTTTCAATTTTTACTAAAAAAAATTACAATATATTGAAAATAAAAGATAAAAAAAAAATCGAAACATTTTTTTCAGTTCGACATTTGTAGATTATAATAAAAAATATTGTCGGAACGTTGTTGTTGTTGTTGTTTTATTTTTTTTTTATCTCAAATTTGAGTATGGCAGAATTTTATCGGTCGTATAATCACAACACGAGATTCGTGTTGTGTTACTGCGATTCTTATAGTCTGACAGGAAAACATAGAAAAGGCATTTCGATACACGCCAACTTGTTCGATACGCAATTTTTAGCCTCGCCCGCGGCAAGTTGGCGGAAAGAGAGATTGGCTCCCCAAAAACTTGGCTAATCCTCTTCGGAAACTCGGGATATAATAGAAGGTACATATATCGTATCCTTCAGCGGTGGCAAACTCACTCGAGGAGATCGATACTCGTGTGTATTCCTTCCCTTCGCTTTATTTGAAAACTGGCGCGGGGGGGGGAGGGGGGGGGGGGGGTATTATTTCTACACATCCGTATGTACCTATATATATTTATTACAACGCATGTATTATACAATATTGTATTATACAGGGAACGAAAATATTTTCTGCGATATATATTCATAAAAGAAAATCAAATTTTTAGTATTGCGTAATTTTTATATACATTTTTTCAATTTTTTTTTTTTCTTCTCAATTTAGCTTTCATTCTATTCAGTTTATCGTTGTTGTTCGTGTATATAGAATCTGACAGAATATTTCATTGGCCAGATTTCTCCTACATATCGTATCTTCAGAAAGAAGTACCACAAATTTAGAAGCCTGTTTAAGTACTTTAAACAAATACAATTAACAAAAAATTGGTATTCGAATTTTACGATCAATATTATATAAATATTTCTTTCTAATCTGGAGTTTTGATATTATTTTCATTCTGCGTTAAGTTTATGAAATTGGTTTACAGCGCAGTTCCTTTATCCAGTACCGTAACGATATTTCTATTATATTCTAATCCTATAACTCACCGTTATAATCTTCGTTTCCGTTTCAGAAACAAAGTATGATGGTTCGACAACTCGAGGAGGAACTTCGATTAAGGATGCGAGGACCCAGCGTTGAGATGCAGCAGCAGATGGAGGTTCTCTTCAATGAAAACGAGCATCTGACTCGTGAAATAGTAATACTTCGCGACACGATTAAGGTATGAATTTCCATCAACGTTATGTTCTTAGTTTGTAGTCTGGAATTGGAGCTCAGATGAAAACGAAAAAACAAACATAATATTTTCATCGCCGTTTTTGTGTGAGATTCTTTTTTTTATCTTTCAAGCAGGTCAGATATTGGTTATAGAAAGAAAAAATAAAAATAAAAAATGCAATCCTGAAATTGGTATCAATGCATTGTTGAGGTAAACCAAACGTCGTCATCACCAAAAATGCAGTACTGATAACTATGATCAGACTAATGAGTTGTACAACTTATAGTACTACATTATAATTCATAATAATCGCAACATGTAACGATAGTAATTTTTATTCAACATCGTAACTATCCAGTAACAACCAAAAAACGAAAAATTCTATTCACAATCGTCACTGAAAATATATTATGAAAAAAACATTTATAATCATTTGCAATACACCCCGGACTTACAGGGATTGATATTTTTCTCTTTCTTTTCATCCAATCTAATGTTTATACAAAATCGGTGGAGAAATAACGGCAGAGGTTAGGTTAGGTTAGGTTAGGTTAGGTTAGGCAGAAAGAGAGGAAATATGAAAAAAAGTAAGAAAGATTTTAGTCGAGTAGTGATGAGAGTCAAGTAGAGTTGTTTTATTCTGGTTAGGTTAGCTTAGGTTAGGTTAGGTTAGGTTAAAGTTGATTTAGGTTAGGTTAGGTTAGGTGAGGCAAAGAGAGAGAGCCAAGAAAAAAAAGATAAGGAAAGTAAGAAAGATTGTCAGTCGAGTAGTGATGGAGAGAGTTGTTTTATTTGGGTTTGAATAAACGCCCCATGGTGTTGACACGGTGTTGTGAGACAACCTGTACATATAGGTACACACCTACCCTCGCCTCCCTTTCGCCCTTTCGCCCTTTCGTCATGCTATGCTGTGTATTTGCTTAGCTTTATTCGCGTAGGCGCCTGCTGAACGTTTAACCTGCAGCTTTGAGGCACGGAAATAAACAAAGTTTCGGCATCCCTACGTTACGGGGTAAATGACATCGGCTATTTTCGTCCTCCTGCTCTCCAATCTTCGTACAACACCAAGGGACGAGACTCGCTTCAACGTTCTCCGGTCGTTTCTCCGTCTTTGGTATACCCATCATCCTCCTCCTTGATCTCTGCTATGAATCGATGAGTAATCCTTCTCAGAGTCCAAATCCCACGCCGATGAAACATCATCGAACACTCTTACCCTTCACGAATTCTTTTCGACGCAGAAAAACTCCCCGAGGAGCTTTGCTCACAACCGTGACGATCGCATGGGGTTCGATAGGGATTAGCGATGAAATTGCAATCGCTATCCGACTCCTATCTTAGGGAATTTTTTGGGTTCGCAATAGTCTACTAGTACTGGAAAACTACTTGTTGCAATTGTCATTAAAACCTTTTTACTAAGAGTGTCATCAGTATGGCATGTCTTTTTATTTCAATAATTAAAAAAAAAAAATTCAATACGATGGAATAATAATCGATTCAAAAGGCTTATTAATATCGAATACCTATTACAAGTTTGTCGATGAATTCCTGTCCTACTTTCGTCAGACTTGCATATTAGTGAAAATTAGCCTTGAACTCTGAGTGCCTAAATTAGATTAAAAATGAAATGTTCGGGTATCGATTGCATCGTTCTCCCTCAACCTATTCAACGAAGCATGATTCTCCACATACGATTAGAGACTCTCTTTCCTTCACGCCCAAAACCTGACCCAACCCAACGAATGCACAGTGTGTAGGTATGTATCCTTCGCCGTTGAATAGCCTCTATACAGACTGTAACGAAGGGTCGAAGAATTGTAGTTTGGAAACGAGATTTGACGGTGAAAGGAATACAGCAGCTGCAGACTAGACAGAGTAAATCTGCACAGACTGCAGCATGTTTGAATAGACGACAAGGAAACGGCCGTTGCACTTTTCCTTTTGATCGTATAGCTGCTGCCTCTAAAACCCTGCTGACTTGAGAGAGCAACTGGTCGGTTTTTGGCTGACCTCCAAATTATGCAGACCTTCCGGGGCACTTTCGCTGCTCGTTTGATCATCGTCGTTTATTACTTTGTCGAGATTCTAGATTTTTTCTTCTTCTTCTTGTTTTCTTCCGCTTTCCGTATCACGTTGGTCACGTTTCGTTTTCACGTTACGCATACGGATGCCTTTGAACAAAACCAAGGAACAGATATTTCCGGTTACTTAACTTATTTGGCCTGATCGTGAATCGTGAACCAACATTTTTTTTACCATCGTCTTGTGTTTAATTATGTTAAGCTCGTTTAGAAGCGTTAATTGATCTCTTCACTCTACCACAAGTGTATGAGAGATAACAAGTGCAGGTACTTGCTTCACTTCAATGAATTTATTTCAAGCACCAGCTGTTGTGAGAGAGAAATTGAGAAATATTGTTATTCGATGTACGTGGTGTCCGATATTCACGTGGCTCAATTCAAATCCGACACTTAGTAAGAAAAAAAGATCGAACAAAATCTTCATTTCAACGTTGTGGACCCGTTACAGAAATAACTTGTGAAAGTCAAGCTTTTACAATACAAAAGCAATAAACGAGGGAAAAACCCTTGACATTAAAAGCAAAACTAAAATCATTAGTTTTCGGTTATAAATAATATAAAGCCGAAGGAAAGCGTGAACAACCAAACTTCGAACAACCGAATTGATAATCGCTCGTTTCTACTTGAGATCAGTCAGTGACTGTTATCGATCATTGATTGATCAGTCGTAGTGTAATTTCCACGAGCCAATGGCGATTCCTAATTTCCTGATCATGTCCCAACAATGGGGCGTAAATGACGACGATCAAACCATTGGTAATCGATGGTCACCATGATCGTGTGTTTTACATGTACCCATAATGCAATGTTGCCAAATTACCTTCACAAGCGGTTTCAACTAAGGAAGCGGAAGTAAAGTGACGGGAAGTCGAAAGTCGTGACCTCGATCAATTTTAGTACCTACACCTAATTATTTCCCCTTCGTTGCTTCGACGCCGTCAAAGAGAGGCGACAAATTTGTTAACTTTCCCTTCCTTCCCTCCAGGTGTAACCAACCTCATCGATAATTATACAAGACGTGACAATAGAGTTACGGATTCGATGTTTTCACGGGTTCTAACATCGTGGAGGAAAAACTTGTTCATCGGTCGATTGTTTAACTGGTTAATTATTTTTTTATTCAGTGGAATTTGGACGATTCCACCAGTTTTATAAATTTTATCTTAGTCAAAACTACCTCGGACGGTATCAAAAAAATTTTATCTTACTAATCTGCTACGTTTTTTGTTTTTATTGTTGTTATTATTATACCCGTTGAACGTTTATCGCAACGAAGACAAATCGGATACACAGAAAATTCATTTACACTGAATTTCTTTCTTTAGAAGCAAATAATTCTTTGCCAATACCTGAAATTTTAGAGTAAGATAAAATATTTGGGGGTGGAGGGTTCTTGAATTCGATTTACCAATTTTTTTTTTTTTTTTATAACTTTCTGTTTCAGGAGCTTGAATTGAGGATAGAAACTCAGAAGCAAACCCTCCAGGCGAGAGACGAAAGTATTAAAAAGCTCCTGGAGATGCTTCAGAACAAAGGAATGGGTGAGACATTTGTGAAAAGAATTATATTTTACTAAAAATTATGTACGTACGTACGTTGTTTTTCGTTTTTTCTTTTACTTTTACGATGTTTTAAGATGAAAATGAAAAAAGAAATTAAATTTTTTTCTTTCTTACGTGACAATTAAATCTCATAAAAGTATAAATTCAAATCGATTTGTTGTTGTATCGCGTTATGTGTGTGGAATAAAAGTGTCTCGTTGTGATTTTTTTTTTTTTTATTCTCGATTGTTTGTTTTTAATCAGTTCTCGGCTTATGAAAATTTTTGTGTACAAACGATACTCTGGTAACCTTGCCGATATTGTAGAAAGTGAAATATTAAATTAAAGAGGGTGAAAAGGTATTCGAACAAAGGTTTCACTCTTTTGTTTACTTTATTAATAACCCGCGGAACTGTGAGGGATGAAAAAATATCCTGCATAATGACTGTGATTGAAGAAAACGATCACGCCGATGTGATTTTGTAAGTTACACCGGATTACACGTTATACATATATATATATTTATATATTCGTCGCTTATAAAACTTTGGTATTAATTATACCCGTGAAGGAATGAAAAATGAAAAGCACTTCGACTGTTTTAATTAAACGCTTGGCCCTATGTTGTAATACATATATATATATAATGCCTGAGATATTGCAGATTCGTTTAAATAACAACGGAAATGACAATTTTTTTTCTTTTTTTTTTTTTTATTCTTTATACAACAGTAAAAATTTATTATACCTTTCGTGTCTTGTTTCTTAATTATTACGTTTTTATCGTAAAGACGAATCGATCAATAATATTCTACATAAATATATAATCATCCAAGTTTTCAGCCATTGATTTATTAAAAGTGTAATACATTATTATTAAAGCTAATCAACATTCAAAATCTTTCGTATTTTTTACACTCTGTTGCGGGTTTGCGATGAATTTATCGTTTTAAAACGAGTGTGCAAAATTTACTCGATATCCAATCTGCACGATTCTTACACCTATGTAGAATCATCCGACTTGCAATTCCGTGCCTTGGAATTGTGCTGAGAATTTTAGGAATCCGGGTCAGCATCTCGTCGCCTCGTTTCCTTCCTTCAGACGCGGAAATTTCAACTCCGCGTTACTTACCGCGACCTCCTTAAATTCTGCTAAAAATTTCAGACAAGGATCAAACCACTTTTCGCAACAAAATTAGTTTTTCTTTTTTTTTCTCTTCGAGTTTTTTGTAACTTGGAAATATCTACCGTTTCAAAAGTAATTTGGAAATTTCCAAAATATGGGGTGAATTTTTCACTTTTCTTTTTTTTTTTTTTTTTTTTTTTTTTTTTGCGATAATAAAATAGCGAAAATTAGTTGCAATTTTATAAGCTGTTTATTTATGAGTTATTCGTATAATTAGTAACGTTTCATAGTTTGCCGCTCTATGCCGGAAAATGTGTGTTACATTCCATGGAGAGAGAGAGAGAGAGCAAAGTGAATCGAGGAGGGAAAATGAAATTGCAGACGACATTTTCATGCGGCATGGAAAGAGCTCGTATTTTTCCCTGCAATTAGATTAAAACCCCAGACGCCGGGAGGATCCGGGATAAAATGCACCGCGTATCTAGTTGGTCTAGTCTAGCACAGATATTTTTGTAATGAAATTCCCCCGAGTACCTACCTTTGACGAACGCCATGTTTCGGTTGGGTTAGAAATTACAAATTTCGATGGCTGGTAACTATTTTGAAAAATTGAATTGCGATGAAAACAAAAAAAAAAAAAAAAAAAAATACATTTACACTTGTTGCAATCAGGGTGTAAATTGTATTTGAAATTTTTTTTCAAATTTATTAAACTTCTTGTGAAATTTACAACTGTAACTTGCACACTGATTGACACTGCTAAGTTTTTTTATTTAAACTTCAATGTACGATGATATCAATTTTTTAATTTAAATAATTGAATTACACTGTTTCTAATATTTTCAACAGAAGTGCTTTGAATTAGGTTTCTGGATAGCATTTTATGTGTTTTGGGGTCACTGATTACGAATCTGGAATAAGATTTAATAAAATTAAAGATTGCAGATCCAATATGGCGGACGTGAATTTCAAATTCGATCGAATACGGTCAAAAAACTTTATGCAGAGGTTTTTCAGGCTCGCTGATTGGATTCGTAACGGTGAATTTTAAAAATCTGATTTCAGATTCGTTATCAGCGAGCCCAAAAACCCCTGGACATAGTTTTTACTCCGGATTCAATCGAATTTTAAGTTTTCGTCCTACCATATTGTATCCGCCGTCTTGAATTTTTAAAAACCCGGATTCAGATTCTTAATCAGCGATCTCAAAAGCTCATAACTTATATAAAACATGTTGCATAAAAAGCTTGTTAATATACTATCAGAACTAGCAAAAAACCGGAAAGCCAAGTTCTTTAAACATTCCCAAAAAAAAATAAGAATACTTACCTCCATCACTCAAAGGGTTAACAATGTTAATATATAATAATCAATCTGCTGATCCTAGCTTTCGTCAGAGGGTATCAAAATTTCCTAGTAATATCTCGGGAAGCTGGATTCCTGCGGTTTGTGTAGTTGAATTCATATCACAGATATATACCCATAGAGAAACGGGGATGGTATCCACGTCCCCGCAGATATTTCAAGAATTTCGTATTACCCAACGGGGAACGATTCGCTTGTACCTATTTACCTGCCATCTTTGATATGTAGGTTCGGTTCTACGTACACACGCACACACGCACGCGCACACACATATATATATATATGTATAAATACGTGGGTAGGTACATGAAGACTTGACGGGAACGAAAAGAGAAGAGAAGAGAAGAGAAAAGATAGGGAATGAGGTCACAGCAGCCAACCAACAGTCCCATCACGTTTCGCAGCTAGACTTTGGTATTAAGCCGACCTCGACGAGTTAAGGGTCGGTACACACGGGGCGAAACACTAACTAGTATTTACCCTGATGCCTGCCATGCAGAGAGAGAGAGAGAGAGAGAGAGAGAGAGAGAGACGAGGTAGGGGGCATCGCGATTTACCGTCTTTCAAAGCCCTCGGGGTATTTTCGCAAAAACACCCTCCCGCCCATGAAGATTATTATACAGAGGGTGTATATATATATAGGGTATTTCGCGAGAACTCCGCTAAACGTTTGACCATGAGATTTTTGAATTTCAGTAAAGATTTTTCTCAAATTAAATACGCGCCCTGAAAAAGGTTGGAAGTGAAAAATTTTACAAATTTTTTTATTTTTCAATCACATTTGATTGACCTGTCATTTTTTTTTATCAAAACGTCTAAAAAACATCTAAATTTATTCTTATTAAACAAGATTTGACTAAAACAAAAAAGTAACGTTTGGTTTCCGAAATTATATATTTTAGAGTAGGGCGACGTTTTTTTTTTTTTTTGTTTGTCTTCTATTTTTTAAATCGTTGCCTCAATTTTTTGTTTTCTTTTTCTCTCTTTTTCAAACTGTTATTCATATTTTCATCACCCGCAAGGTTACCAGAGAATGTTTGAAAAAAATCAATCGATAATTAAAAGTACGGAAGTATCGTTTCGTTTGGAATTGGGTATATGAAGAATATTTATGTACAGGCTTTACGTTCGTATTTAAATATCTAGCATTTATTATTACTCAGTATTGTAATTCAAGGATTGAAAGGTCTTTTTATTGTTGAAAAATTGGAGAGAAAAACGCGTAAAAGACTAGAACGGATATAAGCGAAAAAGAAACAATTGCAGACTGGCGTCGACGATACGTTGACATTAATTTTTATTCTATTATCATTTTGTTATTGCTGTGACACACATGATTTTCTTAGTTACAGGTATTGTTATTCCCATCTACGTATATATATATATATATAACTATTCCCGTCCAATTGTTTATTATAATTTTACGCTCATATGTTTACTCATTATTAGTTATATTAAGGAAATTGGTTTGCCAAAAATCGATACTTTTCCTCAATTCGTTTAGCCTATGTCACGTTGAAAATAGAAAGATGAAAAATTCTGGAATTATGTTGAAAAAGATTTACGAACAGAAATCTTTTCTACAGTCATTTCAAAGATCTCTCGTATTATTTTCAACAAAATTTAATATACCTATCGATGCCAACGTAATGGGGAAAAAAAAACCATTTTGACGCTATTTGAAATCTAAGTAATTGTTTGCAATGACAGTTTTTTTTTTATTCTCAGTATTTTTGTAAAGATCTCTTCGCATCTTAGAAATATTAAAATTAGACAAATACTCTATGCGCGTCCTTGACGCAATTTGTTTAATAAAAGTATCGATTTTTTGTCCAAACAAACTTCTTTAACCGTACGCTCAGGTATTCACGAATATTTAGAGCTTAGGCTATATCCTACCACAGCTGTTAGTAGCAGAAAACGACACCATTTCACCACCGCATAATCCATCAACATTCATGAATGAATGAGTAAATGAATGTAGCAACAGCAGCAACATCAGCAGCAGCAGCAGCAGTTTATTTCTATTACGTTTGTCTCTGACCAAAGTTTTGAAAGACAGAGCAGAAAAAAGAAAAAAATTTAAAAAAAATGATTAGAGAAAAAAAAAAACCACAAGCTGATTAGTTCGAAAGAGCCTTGTGGTATTTCCGTTTTGCTAATGTGTGCTTTATTACGGTTACGGTTTTTTTTTTTCTGTATTCCGTATTCTGTTTTTTTTTTTTTTTTTCTTTCATTGTTGTCTTTTGTTTTATTACGCTCTTAAAATTTATCGCTCCAACATTTTTTTCAGGATTCTGTGTATAAGATTTTAGGATCCTCACTTCGACGATGACGGGACACGCTTTTTACGTGTATACACTTTATACGTGTCCATAATATTATATCGCCTCTCATAACTGTCTACATGATATATATGTATACATAACTATTTTATTCTATGTACTCGTCTATTCTTTACGTTACTTTATATATATATATATATATATATTATTATATATACATATATGTACGTGCGGGACTTTATCGGTAAACGATATAATATTTTTCTCGAATATTAACGTCGCGGTTAATAAATTTTACGTCAATCTTTGTTTCATTATTATTATTATTGTTGTTGTTGTTATTGTTATTGTTATTATCCTGCACGATTGATTAAAATCGACTAGCGCGGAAACCAAAACTTTAAACGTATGATACTAAAAAATTTTGATAACGGTGTTTTTTTTTTTTTTCTATTAATATTTATTTTTTTTTTTTTTTACTTAAGGGTCAAAACGCAAACGATTACTTCAATCGATGTCTTTAATTATATCGTACAAGTATAATAATCGTACAGAAACGATAGTATCTTTTCATTTTGAATTTATCAGGATAAACTTGATGAAGCGTGATTTTTTTTTTTTTTTTTTTTTTTTTTTTTACATTGTTATTATCATTATTTTCTATTTTTATGCGTAACAGCGAATGTTTAACAATAAATTTCGTTCACGTGAGAAATACATTTTTTTTTTTTTTTTTTTTTTTTTCTTCCGAAAATATCGAGAATCAACATGTGATTGATATGTATGTAGGTATATATATATATATATATATATAATTTTATACAATTACTTGCGGTGGTCAGTAAAAAGGGTAATTTCGATAGCCGAAGAGGGAATAAATAGTCGGTGTGTGTTTATCGTGTGGTGAAATTTTTTCCAAGTCAAAGGATGAGAAAAAAACAAAAAATTGACTTAAAAAAAAAAAAAAAAAAAAATTAAAAAAAAATAAAAAAAAAAAACTTTTGCAGAGCGAATTGGCTTCTATTGTTGTAGGCAAGGAAGAGGAGCGGATTATGTTCCAGCAGATGCAATCCATGGCGCAGAAGCAGGTTCTTAACCATATCTCTCTACCTGTGATATACATATATTCATTAAACTATATTTATACATATAATATACTTATATACATATGTAACATGTCTGCTGCGTATGCGCGTGAATTATTTTTCACACGCATACACGCGTATACGTGCGTATGTGTATACATATATATGTTTCTTTATTTTTCTCAAATCAGTTATCGTATTATCACTGTTATCATCATCAACATCATCATTATTATTATCATCACTACTATTACTACTACTACTACTACTACTATCATTATTATGATTATTCCATTTGTTGAAATTGATCAATGTTTGACTGTATATGTATATAAAAAAAAAAAAAAATAGTCGCTTGAGTAGTTGATTGCTCTCTGTGATTCCGATCATTATATCGAAATCATTAATATTTTTCTTTTATATCGTTGAGAATTATACTTTTCAGTCGTTTTTTTTTTTTTTTTTTTCCCCCAATTGTTATTCGCGATTTTTGTCAAATTTGTTCGTCAAGTCCTCTGAAAAATTCCTCTCACTGTATCACAGAAATACAACGTGTAGAATTTATTTTTTTCCTTTCTTTTCGTTTGTCTGTTGTTGTTGTTGTTGGCGGTTTTTTTTTTCGTCTCCCAATTTAATGTTGTTCTTTTTTCTTTTTTCAAATTCGTGTTGCAATTTTTTTTTTTTTGTTTTCTTT
This sequence comes from Diprion similis, assembly GCF_021155765.1. Taxonomy (NCBI): domain Eukaryota; kingdom Metazoa; phylum Arthropoda; class Insecta; order Hymenoptera; family Diprionidae; genus Diprion; species Diprion similis. Next base: position 18,955,911 of record NC_060106.1, on the reverse strand, counting down.
TTTTTTTCTCATTTCGATCGTTTTCAGAATTTTATTTACCTCGTAATCGCGTTCAAAATTGTCGTAAAATGCATTTGTTCTACGTTGAAAATTGAATCGAAAGATCGTAAGAATATCAGATGAGAAATTCGAAAATGATTGGAGTCATGGAAGAAAGGAGTAAAAAAAAAAAAAAAAAAATGTCGTAGTGCCTATGTGTATCATACATAATTCATACCCGCACATCGCATATACATTTTCATTATCAATATATATGTATATTTATCATGTAGATGTAACGAATTGACGCTTTTTTGAAATCTTTTTCTTTAATTTTTATTTCATCAAATTCAGTTTTTTTCTTTTTTTTTTTTCACCTTTCCACCTCGTATTCAACTCTTGTTTCTTCTTTATGATAAAGAAAATCGTACGAAAAAAAAAAAACGAAAAACGAAATTGCTACACTTAATTTGACGATCGTATGTAATTATTGAAGAAAAAATTCTTCTTTCTTTCGGATCAAAAGTTCTAATTCAAACGTTAAATCTAATAACTAAGTATTCAGACCGTGTTTGTTATCGTTATTATTATTACACTCTTTTTCTCTGCAACGCTTTTTTGTATTTCCAGATACGAAGTAAACTTGAATTAGTTGCAAATTTTGTTTATATACTTTAAAAAATAAATCCATATAATTCATTCGTGAAGAAATTGTTAGAATTTTTTTTTTTTCTCTGACCATCATTTTTCATTTAAAAAATCGTTGTTCGTGAACTTCCTCCAGTGGCTCACTTTTCTTTTTTCAGAAAAAAAAAAAATTCAAGACCCTCAGTCTAATAAAGCAGTCAGTTCTGAGCTCGCGGAGGAAACTCATTGGTCTACACTTGAATATCGACTTTCGAATATATTTGCATAAATAATGAAGCCAGTATCCCGCCTCCTGGGGGTGAATGTTAATGAATTGTTAGTACAACTTTAATCAAAATCAAAGCGGGGGTGAAAAGGTAGAAATTTAAAAGTGTCGTTATGTTTTTTTTTTTTTTTTTTTTTTTTTTTTATATATCCGATTTGGTAAAAAGTTTTTTTTCTTCCAAATCACTTACTTCGTCTCTGTAAATATATATATTTATGTATAATACGTATAAATAATTTTGAAATTTATATATATACACATATAGGTGCAATTACGATTGGTTTGTTTTTTTTTTTTTTTTTTCTTTTGTTTTCAGTTGGAGAAATAATTTTCTTTTTCGTATAAAAATTTATTTTTTGTTTCTTCTTCAGATCCCCGTTTAATTATGTCCTGCACTTTTGTACAATATAATAGAGCGCCTGTTAGCCTGTTAGGTTTTAGGTGGAGTCAACGTGGCTTTGTGTGGCATCCGAAATAATATTCGAAGGATCTTTATTGGTCGCTTATCATGTGGATACATATTTAGATATACTAAATGATTATCCTTTGAATATAACACGACCTTATAAACATTATATGCACATGAGTGTTTTTTTTTTAAAAAAAGGAAACACACGCATACACACACTCACATATAATTTCATCGAAGCGGAAATTTTTTAAACACCGCGATCCATGCACACAACTTTATATACTTATTATTACTAATATTGTTATTATCAAGATACGAAAATAACATACTTCGTGTGACACGCGATGTATTATTATTGTTACAATTATTGCTCTTGTTATTATTATTAGTATTATTATTGTTATTATCACTATTTTCTTTCTACATTTTTACTATGCAATCTTTTCTCTGTTTCGTCTCGTCTATCCAAATTTACCACAAACACCACCACCACCACCACAAGTTTTCTTATTGAAATTTATGTCTATGGTTTTGAAAAAAAAAACCTTGAAACAAAAAGCATCCTTTTTTTTTCTCACGCACGTTACGTATATCATATATATATATATATATTTATAATAAGAAGAGAAACAAAAAAAAAAAAAACGTCGATTTCAGAATCACTCTATGGGAATTAACAATGAAACACACAATTGGAATTTGAAAATCTTTCCGTAGATTATATTCTGGTATAATTTTTTTTTTTTTTTTTTTTTTCTCCCCAAGTACATACAACATATATTTTTATCTTCAATTATTATTTCTCTTACCGTTGTACAACACGTAGGAGAAAATTTAATGGAAAATGTATCGTCGCGTAACTTTTCTCTGAACGATATTGAAAAGGATGAGAAAAATACAGACAGAAAGGAAAAACGAAAAATGAAAACAAACCACACGCGCGCACACACACACACCCACACACACGCATACAAATAATAATAATATGGAAAATATTAGAAATTTATACACAGTTTGTGTGTAAATGTAAAAAAAAAAAAAAAAAAAAAAAAAAAAAATCTTGAAAATTGACATGAGAAAGAAAGAAAAAAATAAATAAAGAAAGAAAGAGAGAAAAGATAAATGCGAAAAATGTACGATATATGCTGTTCGGATGCGTGGAATGAGCTGCTTTGGATGTGTAGGTGGTAAGATGATAGCGACCCTCGCAGGAATATCGCCCACATCCGCCTTTTCGTCACTCACCCCGACATCTCAACAAAACCAAAAATTGCCACCCAGAGAACTGCGAGCCCAGTCCCTTCCACGGAGGACTGACCAGGTACACTTTACATTACAACAAGAAAGAGATTGAAAAGAAAAAAATGAATAATACGAGTATAAGAAAAATTAACAAAAACAAAAAAAAATTAGAGAAAGAAACCAACTTGACGAATAAATAATTAATTGATCTTAAAATGGAAAAAGTTTCGAGAAAGAGATGAAGAATACTCGGAAACAGGACGCGGCGACTATCGACGATTGTTTATATATATAAATATACATGATATCGATCAATCGATTAATCGAAATTTTAGTTCATCAATTGATTGTCTTTGATTAATCGAAATTTTGATTCAATCAATTGATTGTTTTTTCGATCAATAGATTCATCGGCAGTTCATTCGATCGGGATATTCTATCAAGCGATCAATCGGAAAAACAATTGATCGAATGCCACACTTGATCGATTAATCGCATATCTCTAATATGCACTAACTAATTCATTGATTTATTGATCTATTACGTTTCTTCTTATATCAATTTTACTACACCGTGCAATAAGAGCAAAAATCAAATGCCTTTTCAGTTTTTCACTTCAGTTACTCGAACAGCGTACCTAATTATTTATTTATTGATTTATTTCTTCCTTTTTCCTTAATTTGCAATTACAGCACCGATTATAATTATTTTTTGACGCAGCATCGCGTCGCCGCGTTCTTCACTGCCGAGTATCGGAATATATAGTTTAGATTGTGCACAGATTTATGTGTATAATCAATATATACATTTGAATAATTGTGCATTACAACCGCATAACTCTACACGTATTTGTAGATCATATCGCATTTTGAATTCGTTCGAAGTGCAGATATTTCACCGTTTACAGATACTTAACCCCGATTAACAAAAGCTACACAATAATTAAACAATTCCTTGTTTATCTACACCTATGATACCTAACAAGGCAACGATCTAATGACACAAGTTTTTAATAATTTTTTTTATCGAAAATTTAGCAATTTTTATCAAACTCATTTAATTTAACCGTCAATTGTTTAAATTATTTTATTTCCCTTCTTCAATTTTTTTCATTTTGTCGATTCCAGAAATAATAATTTTTATTTATTTATTTTTTTTCTTATCTAGAACTGTCAAGACAGTCAAGAACGTTTTATATCGTTATTGAAAAATGAATAAAAATTTAGGAAATCGACGTGTAAATTTAAACATAGAAAGACAGAATGCGTAAATTGCATTTACGAAATACATGCATACAACATTGATTGAGATCGTCGATGATTTTTGCATGTGCGAATGACGATTCAACCCACGTTAATCATTAACAATCTGCATTGTTCTGTTTAAATATTAACGAACACGTAATTTATTGTAACCGCTGCCTTGATATAAACGCGCGCTTATCGCTTACTTTCAGTAAATCTTTTACATAATATATATATATATATATTTATATCAAGAATTGCAAATTTTTCTCGGCGAGTGAATATCGTCGCCGCGCTTTCAAACCTCGGAATAATTATTCTCTGTCTTTGTTTGTTGTTGCTTTTTTTCTTCTTCATTTTCTTTTCTTTTTACCTCATAAGCGGTGCGAAGTTTATCCGTATTTTGCAAATCTCGTCAATTAAGAAAAGCTTTATACAACCGGGTTGTTGGTCATTTTATTTACCATAAATCCCGTCTCGCGTATTTGCGATACACCGCGTAGGTATACGTACAGAAACCTCGTTAATACATAGGTATGTACTACTTACTTGACGAATAATTAAATACCTACGACTTGTCATTGTAACGATAACACATGAGGCAAGTGAGCAAATTTAATTATACGTGATATACTTTATACAGCTATATAACATAATATTATATACATATATACATATATATCGTCTGACAATCAGCGGTGTATAAACAATTACTATATAATTAATCTTCATATATGTGCATATTCATATACACGCACGCACACACACACACACACACACGCAAAATCGTGACATTTATCTATCAAACGGATCGTTGTTCGTGTGTATTTATACATACATTGCATAGATCGTAATTTCTGATCAATTATCAAATATGAATATACATATAAATATACATATATGTATCCATACAATACATTATCATATATGTACGGAATGTTCAACCCTGCACTTTAGCGTTTATGTATGTGTAACACATGTACACAAATATATGTAATACATCAATCACTGAATGTCGACCATTATCACTACTATTATTATTATTATTATTATTGTTAACTGTTGTTTTTCTTGTTCTTGTTTTTATTATCGTTATTATTGTTATAGTTGCACAAAATGATTTCTAAAATATCACCCGACGATATCGCTTTTGTCGAGATAATTAATTGAGCTATGATATTAAGACTTTTTTAAATAGAAAATGAACCAAGTTCTTAGCGGGGTTAGTATAATTGTTGAAATCACTTGGTGGCAATTTTCCACGACTCGTTTCTCTTCGATAATATAATTGTATGATTATTATTATTATTATCATTATTATTATTTATATTTATCATCATATTTTTCTTCTTCTTCTTATTCTTCTTACTCAACGTCTTATTCTGATCATATATATGTATTATCACCGTTATTATTATTCTTCCTATCGTTATTAATATACTACATATATTACATATATACCTATACTCATCACCCATATACAACTATATACATCACGTACATTATCCTCTCTATATACATGTATGTACGTTCACCATATAATGCATATATACCTATACCTACATATATACTATTAATTGATTAAGACTTTCTAGAAAGTATATAATCTATAGTAACGATTATATATTATATACGTATATAGCTTTGTACGAATGTTCTCCAACTATACACTTCACATATACCTATATATATATACATATATATATATATATATATACATATCTGTTTAGTTGATTGAAAATTGTTGATCGTTAGATGTTTATATTATGTATTATACATTATACATTTTATATACATAAATACATATATGTATAGGAGATATAATGTGGAGGTTATAGTTTGCGAACATTTCGTTATTATTATTATTATTATTATTATTATTATTATTATTATTATTATTATACAATGGTTAGATCTTGTCCATTTGGCGTTTATTATAAACATATTTACAATATGAATTAACGTAGATGATTAGATAATTTTATAAATGTTAAAATTTTATTATATAAAAGGCGACTGTTTTTATTTAGTTACTTTTTTTTTTATTCATTTTTTTTTTCTTTCATCGACTGCAAAACTCAATTTTATCGTTCGGTTCACACTCATGTTTACACACATATATATATATATATATATATATATATATATATATATATATATATGTGCTAAAATTTTCGAGTAGGGAATAGAAAAAAAAATCTTCAACGTAATAATAATAATAAAACAATAATCATGATCAAATGAAACGCGCGGAGAGTGTGTGACCTGAACGATAAAATGTAAATGTTTTATTTTTATTTTTTTTTTTTTTGTCTTTCTCCCAATATCAATGCCTATGAAAAAAAGTATATAAAGAGTTTGAAAAAGTTGAAAGAGAAAAGAATTTGTGCAAAAATTCGAGAAGAAAGATGAAGTGTAGTATAACGTATCCTATCATCATACTAGAAATATTATTACGTGAAAGCAATAGTTAAAAGTCGACATAAAATTCAAAATCAAGCATCAATGACTTGTATAATAAAATTAAATATAATTAATACTAAACGTGTTTGTGAAAGAAAGACGAACAAAAAGAAAAGAAACTAAAGAAATAGGGAAGGAAAAAATAACGTCGTAGAGATGGACAATGTCAGCCGTGCGTCGCGGTGGCGAAAGAACTGCGGCGGCGCCCGGCGCCGAAGAGGATTTTATGACTTTTCTGTGTATATAGTATATACATACATCTACATATATGTCAATTTCCAAAAAAAAAGAAAAAAAAAGAAAAAGAAAGAGGTTTCTTTTTAGTTGGACGTTTAAATCCAGGTCGATACGTGATACATAATGTACTACATTGTACCTTATACGAATACAATATACATATATATATATATATATGTATATATATATACTGCTGCATGTGTATATAATCGAAATCAGGCAATTTGGATCAACGGGTGTGTTTTTTTAATATAACGAACGCGAGCAACGAAGGATCGATCGATGATCGATCGATCGATCGATCGATATCTCGTAACAACCCTGAGAAACCAAAAAGACAAAAAAAAAAAAAAAAAAAAAAAAAAAAAATAAGATAGAAAGAATTAGGAAAAAAATAAAAATAATAAAAGAATGAAAATGAATTGTGAAAAAAGAATAAAATGTTTGAGGAAACCGGAAGACAGAGAGAAAAAGAAAAAGAAAAAGAAAAAAGAGAGAGAGAGACAGAGAGAGGGATAAAGAGAAAGAGAGAAACAAAGAGTGGTGCAGGAAGCCCGGCGGAGCGTCGCTTTTCTTTCGTCAACCAAGGCGCGTTGCCCCCCCCCCCCCCCTCCCATACATTGCACCAACCAACTTCCGTTTTCCTAATACCCAAATTACTAAGCCTTCTCTGCGCCGATAATCCGAACCTAACTTCTCATGTACAGGCTGATTCCTTCGAGATATTTTCCGCTTCACTATAAAATTCTTTCGGTATTATATATCGTTTTCGATTAGAAAATTTGTGCTTTTTTTTTTACTTTCTCTCATTTTTTTATACACAGTTTTTACAAATTATACAAATATATATATATATATATACGAAATTATACAAATTTTTCGAGGTAAAGATTTCTTGGACACTCGTACGATTACTTGTCTGATTTTGTGAGAATAGTTATTGAAGTACATGGAAGAAATCGGAGGAAAGTAAAAGATTATGGGTAATTGGATGATATATCTTCTTCTTTTTTCTTTTTTTTTCCTCCTAGTTTCAATTTATCTACAACCGAAGGAAATATTTGACCAACCGAATTGTCGATGAAAAAGAATTTTATTTTTTATGGACAAAGTGGGCCATCTAGAAAAAATCGTTTTATTTGATTTCCGGACGAGCGGGGGTCGAAAAGAATTTAATTACCGCGTAGTAGCTGGGTTACAATATCAAATTCTCAAAGACTGGAAAATATATTTCTTTGTGAAATTTCAAAAGGCAGTAATTAGCTGAAGATAGGAAAAAGTCAAAATGTAGAAACGAGTTCAAAGTATAGAATGACAAAATATTGAATCTTAATAAGGATTACAAGCATTTATACACCCAGGTACAGAATCGATTGTACTTTGGCCATTCTATATTCGGATTTTTTCATACCTCGACCCGCTACATTTTCAAATACTGTGTAAAATACATTTTTTTTGTCTTTGGAAATTCCATGTTGTCAGGACCTGATCTGTAATTGTGGGGTTAAGAATACAAGTGGTGCAAATCATTGTGACCCTATTTTTCAGGACTAAGGAATATGCATTTAATGTTACCATCAATTCTGTGTGTCAGGAAAATGATATTCCTTTGCTGTAATTCCATGTCTCAAAAACGGTTCAAAATTACTCTTGCTAAAATACTAAGTATCGTTAATGTCCTAACAAACAACCTACACCACTTGCATCCTCAACCCTTCGACTGCGTGGCCACGATTCCACTTCTTGACCTCGTCTTCTTCCGTTATCCATTCGTTATATCTCTTCTGTAACGCAATTTTTTCATCCAAATTTAAAATCTCTCGGGTTTTCACCTGCGGCGCATAGAAGGCTCATTCGCTAAGGATTATCCACAGACAAACAACTCCCCCCGCCCCGAATAATCCAAACGATAAAAACAAAAAAAAAAAAATCCAGAACCCACCGGGCTTCGATTAACTCTAGTATTGCTTGTTAAGGAGCTCAAAGCGACGAACGAGACGCTGAAGAGCCTCCAGACCCAGCTGGAACTCGCCTATGCCAGCACAGCGTCTTCGGGAGCGCCGGTAGCTGGTGGCGCAGGATCGGGGGTAACAACCCTCGGCGGAAGCGTCGCTGTCCCAGGCGGTGTTCCGGGGAGCACGACCTTGACAGCGATCCTGGAGACGAAGGACGCGCGGATTCAGACCCTGGAGAAGGAGGTCGGGCTCCTGGAGGCGGAGCTGCAGCGGATCAGGGAGTGCGGTGGAAAACTGAGGGAGCAGCTTCTAAGGGCGACGGCGGTGCCCTCGTCCCATCATCCCTCGGGCGTTTTGCACCAGGTCAACCTCCAGGGATCGAACGCCGTAAACTCCTCCGCGTCAGCTTCCGCCTTTGGCTTCAACCATTCGACCCTTGTCAAGGGCGGCCAGCAGCCATCCGCGAACAACAACTCCTCGAGCCTAGCGAACTCCTTCCTCGCCAATTCCGCTGGTCTTGGATCTTGTCTAGCCGGAATTTCCGCCGGCGTTACTACCGGCGTTTCTAATCCGTACACCGAGCGCTACAACCATGGATCGGAGAACCCGAAGCATCAGTCGTACCACCTTAGCCATCAACATCAGCATCAGCATCATCATCATAAGCAAATCGAGTCATCATCAGCAGCTGCTGCCGCCGGCGCCCTTGCACTTCATGCTCACACCTTTAACAAACACGACATGAACTTCAAACGACAAGTAAGTTTCTTCATCAACAACGTCCGCATCGAAAAGAATGACGTCGTTTAGAACATCTTATAATCTATGTATCTCTATTACCAGCTCGCATTCCTATATACTCGTAATATACGTATATATATAACTATATTTTCAAGGCGTTTAGGGATGTGTGTGTTCATGTTAACGTTCCATGGAACAAACTATGTACATCGCCGATTCCATCAGGTAATAATACTCTTCAATTTTCAATAGGGTTATGAAATGTACTGATATATTCTTATTGGGAGACTTGACACGAAATTATCTACTCGCACAGAACCAATTACTTACTCAACATCCGTATGTTGGATATAATAATTCTTCAAATGTACCGCAACACGCTATAAAAAGCCCAACAAGCTATTCGGGGATGAAATGTCTTCACCGTTCGCATCGAAAGTTAGGAGAAAAGAATATACCCTTTGGATAATCTAAAGCAACGTTACTAATTGCATCAATGATGGTAAACACCGATAGTAAGTAACAATAGTAGTATTTTATAGAAATGATTGATGGGACAAGTTCGATAGTCGAAGCTAAAAATTTCATTGATTTGAGAAAAAGGATTTGAGGAAAATAATCAAACTCTCGTGTTCCTTGTCTCGTGCCTAATGTTTTTCAACTCATAATCCTTTTCGCTGACAATACCCTCAAAAATTGTATGTCAAGTGTAATTCTTGACGAACATCTGTTCCGCAGCACTTGCCTAAATCTATTTTTATCCACTCGAGGGATCACTGTTTCAGTAAAACACTCTTCAGACGATCCTTGGAGATTGCTATCGTTAAGAAAATAATCCCAAAAACATTAGAATCAAATCGAAAACACCAAAATTCAATCCTTCGTCTCAAATCATCGATGTCTTATTGTTAATAAGCTTGTGTTATTCGAATTTCCTTCACAATCATTTCTACATCACCTAGTAACATCTGTTGTTTTATCCGTGTTCACTGTCACTGTCGCAAAACAAAAACAAAAAACAAAAAACCAAAAAAAAAAAAAAAAAAAAAACACGTTTCTGGAGATTTTTCACACGATCTCTTCTCCTTCTCCCAACGTTTCATTCCAACGGTCCAGCTCATTCATCCTTGATTCCAGTCAATTATTAACCGCGGATTATCTGCAATCACGCCAAAGATTATAGAACCTATAATACCTACACACACATATAACGCTAGATCGCTACATATGGCTGCCGATCGATTTAGGCCGAAATTTGATAGGGGATGAATCCACGGTATGGAGCAATCGAAAATAAGGTGGAGTGCTACCTTACAGTGTCCTGTCCAAACCTTTCACCCTGACGTTTCTCCTCGAGCCTAGCTTCTGCACCCTTATCTTCGCCCATATTTCCCGACTCCCCACCCCCTCGCTCAATCTACGAGGATAACGTTTCAACCTTTCCCAACTTGCCACCCTTGTCATCCTCCTCCTCCTCCTCCTCCTCCTCCTCTTGACCTAAAACTCTCCGAGTGCTGCTTGAAAAGTAAAATACTACGACCCTTTCCTCTGATGGATATTCCACATTTCTATATATTCTCTGATGGTAACCCGTAATTTTTACCTCTTTTGCAAAAATTTTTATTTTTTTTTCTTGTAAAGATCACAATTTAAACTCGCCTATTCATTTTTCAAAGAATATTTCCAGTGATGATTAGTGATAAACTTTTTTTTCACACTTTTTTATACTTGCACTGAATTCTCTTGAAAGAATTTCCTCGACAATTGGTACTCGTCTCGTTTACAGGCGCAGCCAACTTCGTAAAAATTTTACTAGCATCGCAGATCCTTTATTTCGCGTAAGATCTTGTCGTCCGGGGGAACGGAATTAAGATCAAAGGTTAAGGAGGTCCTATACGTATAATAAATTTTGCATTTTGGGTATACTTCTTTTTTTTTTGCACGTTTTCTTTTTCTGTTTCTCTTTCTTTCTCTCTCCTCTTATCCCTGCTTCTCCGTATTTCTTCCTGCTATCCCGATCGCTTGCCAGGGAAATTTCTGGTTTAGGATTAGGTCAGATGAGTTTCTGAGTTTTGGGGTGGGATTAGGATCGAATCGAGCTTTAGATCGTACAAATTGACGTATGCATATTATATACACACACTGTTGCGCTTTCAATAGTACCTATATATAATATAGAATGCAATGTGTAGAGAGAGGATATATATTATATATATATATATATGTAGTTATAATTGATGGCAACGCGGTGTTCAGAATTTTAGTATAACATTATACTCGTATAGGTATATGTATGTACATGGATACTATGCTGACGTGAAAAATCTGCATATACGTGTTTCTCGTCGTGTACAAAAGATGCCGGAGATTATTGTCACATACTCGTCTATAATATACTTGACTATATGTGCATTCAAGATTCTAACCGACCTCGCTTATCGCGAATCGTTCAATTAAATAATACTACTAATGAGTAAAAGAATGGAAGAACAGTTTTTCTTTTCTTTTTTTTTTTTTTCTACACTTGTACACTGAATTAAGCTTGCGGTATACGTAATTGAAATTGCGATATAAAACACGCATCAGAGAGAGAGAGAGAAGGAATTACAAATCTTAATTTTGCACGCTGCGCGGACGTTTAACGTTAAGTTATATAATTGGCGAGTATATAAGTAGAATTGAAAATAATTACGCTCAACGCGAAATTCGACGCTTCGATATTTGCACACTGCTGATGCTGACATTTTCAGCGTATTAGACATAAATGAAAATAAACTATATACTTATAGATTCGATAAATTTATCTCAAGTTATTCCGTTGACGGTAAATACTGCAGAGTTATTATACATACATATATATTATAATATAATAAAAGACAAATATCCGAAATCTATTATCTATATTTCTACAAAATTGAAGAAGAGAAAAAGTAACCGAAGTAGATGAAAATATATAGGTATATAAATAATACATACGTAGATGAGTTATAATAAATAAATTATATATTTACGTTATCTCCGAAGGTTGTTGAAATGGTTAGGATTATTATAGATAAATACTTGCTGTCAATGTTAGAAGACTGCAGGAATGAACAGAACGTTACAAGAAAGGAAAATTTATTCAATTGTTTATCGATTTTCATACTTTTATTTTCGTTATAACTATGAGAGTCTATTTTTTAGAAATTTGCGGTCGACAAATTCTCTATACACATATATATAGTAGTAATAAACTGCGCGCTTTTCTCAATCTATTGTATGAATTAAACTCAATGTGTTCTATGTACAGAAGCTTGTTTAAACGGCTTGTGTGACGATAAGTGAAAAACCATAAAATTATTACCGAAAAGAGAACGAAAAAAAAAAAATTATTTAAATAACTGAAAAATTCCAACAGATCGTACGAAAATAAATATAAATATATATATATATATATATTTATATGCATAAAGACAAAGTTTTTGTGTATAAAAAATTATATGCTTGGTAAAAAACAAATCCCTGTATAATATGCGTATATATATATATATATATATATTTATCGTATACGCATTATAAATATATTAGGTAGTCAAAAACTTCCAGAATTATCTTCCATAAGAAATATTAAATAATCTGTACATTTTAAACAGTAACAATTAAAAAGTTAAACAATTTTTCGGTTTTATAAATTTTTTAATTTTTTTTTTTACATATTTATTGAAGCAGTCAACATTTAAACTCTCCACCGAACCTCAAGTGCTATACTATGGGTTTAATAATAGTAATAATCATGATCATTATTTATATTATTAATTATCATTACGTCTGTCAAAAATATCGACAATTAATAGTTACGGAATTGTGAACAAAGAAAAAGGAAAAAAAAAAACAAAACAGATCAACTATAGAGAGAAATTATTCAGCTGATGTATTATTTACTGTAATATTGTACGTACCTAAAATTTAGGCCTTAGAAACTGTTGAACCTTAAAGTGTCTAAAGATGTTAATGTACAGAGAAACATAGAGAGCGAAAGAGAGAGAGAGAGAGAAAAAGAGAGATAAAGAAAGTAATAGAAAAAATATAAATTTCAACAAAAATGTAGAGAATATTAGTATAAATTAATAATAATAATAATTACATACCTAAAACTTATATACCTAAAACTGCCTATTTTCTCAACTTCCATATCTCATAACGTAACCTGATGAGAAAGAATTGGAAGAAAAAAAAAAAAAAAAAAAAAAAAAAACAGAAGAAGAAGAAGAAAACAAAGAAAAACAATTATTTTCCGGAAATAAACAAACAAACAAACAAATACACTAAAAAAGATGAACGATTTAATTCTTAGATACATTTTACCTGCGTAACGATGATAGATTATGTAAACATAACTGGAGTGGAGACACGAAGTATGAATGATGATATTTTCTCGAATTCTGTCTAGATATAGGTATAGAATTTTTGTGATTTAATATGCATATGTATGAATACACAAATAATTATATCTACCTGTCGCATAAAACGAAAAAGTATTACGATGGTTGATACACTCTATATTATATGTGTACATAATATACTATTATTTTAAGTTCAACATCGTTTTTGGCAAAATGGTTTGTCAAAAATCCACGAAACCTTTTGGTTAAATTACACTGTACACATGGCATTAATTATTACATCTATATACAGCGTCTGTAATATTTTATCTTCATGGAAAGTATGTATAATATCTCGTATAAAAATGAGAGAGAAAAATTATGACGAGATATTAGACAGCGTTTAGTTACATAAATCATAGTAAATTGGAGGCATATTCGTATAATATGTATATATACATACATACATGCATACATGCATTATTTTTTTAACTAACAGGGATGATATGAAAACGATATTCATCGATACACGAGCACTGAAATGTTGAAAACGAGACAAAAAAAAATGATAACGAAATAACAAAATGGAATTATGTGCTATATAAACGTTACGTACGCGATATGATAGTTTAGCTCGAAATGTCGATTCGAAGCATTCTCAAGTAAATTATCCAAAAGTGCTATGCAAATTAATTAATTATCTTCATTGACTAAACCTCAGTGTGTTTAAATCTATCAACTACTAATTGACTTTTTTTGCTCAATTAATAATACACGATAACAATTATATTGTATAAATAACAAAGGCAAAGAAAACATTGAACCGATAATAAGGTAAACGAATTTACAAAATAAACGTGAATCCGTAATTTTTTCAAACGTTTTATTAATCCGCAAAAATTTTTGAACGTGTTGCGATATTATCATATGATTCACCGTTATTTTATACTGCGGAAATATATGTCTATCTATACAAACACTCCGTTGAAAATATTCATCTAACAAACACGTATGAAGAAAATGAAAGAGAATCCTCATACATAAGTAATTTGAACAGTGAATTATGCAACAGGAAAAAACTAAAAACAACAAATTAATAATTTACATCTATAACGGCTGATCGCAATATATATATATATATATATATATATATATATATATATATATATAAAATACACTGCATATATGAAATAGAAATTGTTTAGTTCTTTATATATACACAATACATAGTTAATTGTTGTAAAATAATTATCGAAATTTATATTATACGTATTATACGTTTGATTAAGAAATTTTTATTTTCACGTATCATTATTATCGATATTATTGTAATTATTATAAAATACGACAAACCCGACTCATATCATTTTACCACCTTACATCTATCGCAGCTCAAATTTCACTTCACTTTCGTCTGTCTGTCTGTCACGTTTTCAGTATATATATATATGTATAACATATCACCCCTCTGTTATAAGTTTTCTATTTATACGTATATAAGTTTTTCTTCTAACAGCAAAGAAAAAAGGACAACAAAAAAGAAACACAAGAAAAACATCATTTTTCATCGTCATTGGCGTGTTTACTGTATATACATATATACAATATCACCTCTCGTTTTCCGTTATCGTTTGTGTTTCTCTATCTGTTTTTCGTAATTTTTCTTCACTTTCCGTTTTGTTTCTTTTTCTTTTCTTCACGCAACGCCAGCACTGCACCAGCATGATAAAATCTTCAACTCGCATGCCGCATGACGTATAGCCTTTCTTGTTATGTGAGGAAAGTAGAAAAAAAAGGAAAAGAGTAGGAAAAAATGAAACTACAAATTTCACACCTTTTTTTTTTTAATAATGCCTGTGCAATGTTTTATTCATGGCACTTCAAGTTCAACAACGCTGAATAACAACAACTAACCGAGAAATTTATAGTTTCAAATGAATTTTGTATTAAAGTTATTTTGGTTTGTCTACAATTTTACTCTCAGCCTCTATTATAGTACAATATTTCGTACACTTACGCATATTATTGCTATTATTATTATTATTATTATTATTATTACTACTACTACTACTATTACCCATATATTTCTGCAAGAAATACATATAATAGTTGCTTTGAGTTATATTCCTCGTTTACATTATCTATGTCTATTTTTATTTTCCTTGTCCAATTTTTTTCATTTATAATTCAATTATAATTTATATACATGCATTGGCTATTATGAGGACATGTTATTAAAACTTGTTACTTCTACTTGAGTATAATCTAAACTTACAGCAACTATAATATTTAATCACTCTTTCGTCTGGTTCTTGGATATTTTTGTAATTGAAAAGATCGATGATACTTCATTACTTATACGCTTTGAAAGAATTTTTAATTTTTTTTTTTTTTTTTTCTTTTTTATTCCCCTTGTCGATATTACGATTTTCGAATTTGTTGTTTGTACAATAAACGACTTAAGTAGAAATCGTATCTTTGTCGTTATATGGTACGGTAAAATGATGAGTATCATGATGTTTATGATTGAAACTTGTTTTAATTATTACATATATACATACATTGTATTGTATACTTATGTAAATTTGTATACGGCCCGACTTGTATTTTTTGGCCTGTAGTGTATTTACATCGTATACACGTTATATATTTACGTACGTATAGTAGTGTCGAGATATTTTTGTAGATAAACCAAGTGTAACTTTTCATTTATCATCATATAGCAATAAGGTGAAATTTATTATTCTTAAGGCTATATAAATTATATACATATACTAAATGTATAAAAATAGGCTAGTTATATGATATTAATCGTAAGTGAGTAGTAGATAAATATCTTAACTTCGCGGTTAATTCTATGTTATTGTTTGAAAATGAACGTTGAGAAAAATTATTATTATTTCCCGGTTACTTTAAAAAAAACGAAGAGAATCAATTATTTATCGAATAATTGATTTTAATAACGTGTAGCTACATTGAATTATGTTACATAGAATTAATGCGGAGTTACGCTTATTACTTGTAAACTATTACAAAAAAAGAAATGCATTTTTTTAATCGTGCCCCCATATTTTAGCTTTCGGAAGAGGTAAGGAATCTCTCCCGGTGAACAAAAAATATTTCCAAACAAAAGAAAAGAAGTTGATCGTTTATTTGTTGTTTTTTTTTTTTTGTTTTCTTTCACTCTTCATTTTTAAACGAGATTTCATCGAATTTTTGGTTTTTATTCATCTTCTTCGAATCATCCTTCTGATTTTTTTTTTTTTTTTTTTTTTTCGTTTTCGTCTACTTTTTCATTCAACCGTTGGAATTTGGTGTTATGTAGTTTCGAAAAAAATCTGTAGTCCCAAGTTTCAAGGATGTGTAGGGTAATAGGGGAGTTTTTTTTTTTTCTATAATTCCAGTAGAACGTAATTTTGAGATCCAAAAATGTCGCGAAGACGGTGGAAAGATACAGAAATAAACGGTGCTTTTACGAATTTTGGATTTCAAAAATAAAAATCATAAAATCCATACATGATACCCGTTATAGATAATCATGCGTTTTTCATCAAAATGTATACATATATGTGTAATACATATATATATATATTAAATATGAATTATTTCAAACGTAAAAGTTGTAAATTATGAAAAAAATCGAGAAAAGATAAGAAAAAAAAATATTATTTGCATACAATACAGATATTATCGTCGTTATCATTATTATTTCTGATTTTTCTTTTTTCTTTCACGAATCATGAGTATCCATAGATCTATAAAATACTAGATGTTAGCTAGGAAATTAGTAAACACAATTGCTTAGTGAAGTTCGAAATTTTGACGATGTCTAAGGAGGAAAAAAAGTGAAATGATAAAAAAGCATCAAAATTTTGAACAAAAACCCTGACACATGTAATACAATGAGTAGATCATGTACATATATACATAACTAGTGACTTACATGTATATAATCACAAGTTACATGTATCAATGACACTCTTACGTGTATATATGTGTATATTATTCTCTCATTAGATATTTGTACAGCATATGTATATATAATATATTAACTAATATATATATATACGTTTGCATACATGCAGCAAAGACTCGTTGGTCGTATTTACACGTTGTTTATTAATTAGTGCAGGTCTGCATGCAAACTGTGTCCGTGTATCTGCCATGTTTTTACCTCGATCTCTGTAATACAATTGACGAGTTAGAGTAACGCAAACTAGGAAGATTGACTGAAAAGTAAATGAAATAGAGGGAAATTAGAAAGTAAAAAAGTAAAAAATGGTAAGATGTACGAACACAGCGAAGACCGCGTGTTGTGATGATTATTTTTATTTATTTATTTTTTTTCCAAAAATTGCTCCATCTCAGCCATTGACGGAAGTACCTCGATGGTAAATATTTTTCACAGCTGGACGAGTTTCGGGCAGAAGTACAACGCAGGGATCAGGAAATTTTGGGCATGTCAGCGAAGATGAAAACCCTCGAGGAACAGCATCAGGACTATCAAAGGCACATTGCTGTTCTAAAGGAGTCCTTGTGCGCCAAGGAAGAACACTACAACATGCTCCAGGCTGACGTGAGTAACGCTACTAATTAATTCATCACTGCAGCCGGAGGATGTTTCTTTCTTTCCCTTTGCCTTTTCTCTATGCTTTCGAAACTTCTTGCTTCCATTTTTTCCCTCTTTCTTTTTTTTTTTTGACTCCGAGGATTCTTATCCATCGATTTAAAATGCATGTACCCGATTTCGCAGGTCGAAGAAATGCGGCAGAGGCTCGAGGAGAAGAATCGACTTATTGAGAAAAAGACACAGGCTGCTATGCAGGCTCAGCAGGATCGCAATCGAATGAACACCGAACTCACTGAGATCAAGGATCACATGGACATCAAGGATCGAAAGATAAACGTCCTCCAGCGAAAAGTAAGTTACAGATGCCTGATTTGGTTGGTCCAATTTCTCGTGATAAGCAATAGGAGGAAGGATTCGGGAATAAATATAGTTTTTTGGGCTCCTCTGATTGGATGCTGGACCATCTCATGCTCCCTTTGGTGTCTATGATTCTTAGTCGTGTCTGGATTATAAGGCAGAATTATTGTGATCGGTGAAAATGATTTCGCCATTTTCGATCTTATCCGTCATGGTTTTCTCAGTCTCGTTCAGCATCGTGTTCGCCGCTCTTTGAGTGCCCGGCATTTATTTAATGTCCATTCATCAATTGGAATAAGGCTTCGAACGATATTCGTATGGAATAAGAATTGATTCCAATGGTTTAGTGATTGTCCTCGTTCGATTCTGCTTGACGATCGGCTAGTTTCGCCATTTCACTCGCAACTTCTCATTTCGTTTTTACACTCGATCAGTTTTAGTCGATTGGTAGGAATTCTGAATTCAGCTGCAATGCTTCTTTATCTCTGATTCCTCTGTTCAAAACTATTATTTTATCCCTACAGTTTTTATAGTAATAGTTATAAGAATTACAAGTTACCGAATTATTTTACAAATATTCTACTTTCTTTTAATACGTAGATTTGTTCATCACATTTTATATAATTTTGTTATTGTTATAATTTAATATTACATTTATTCAGTTACGTATATCCTTATTCACATTGTTATATTTAATTTAAGTTAATAAGGTATTTATTCTTATACACCGTATGACATGCACCTGGTATAATTTTATTTCATCGCACAAGTATTTTGTTACACATTTTTCTCTTCAGACATATAATGCGTAAAAGAAATAAAGCGATGGAGCTTTGCCCTGGTGAATTTTTTTTTTTCATCAGATTTTCGAAATCAGATCAATATTCTACCAAATTTGGAAAAATAAAAATTCTTTCAATAAATTTCGCTCTTTTCTGAACTAATACTTTAGCATTTAAAATTTTTTTGTACAAAAAAAAATAACTGCTATGTTGCACCTTTTCAAATTATTTCAATTGTTTCAACAACAAAGAGATTTTTCTCTACAAATTCGGATTCCGGTTCATCAATTCGTGCACCTCTACTAAAAATACACTTTGCTGAGTTACGTGGAAAGATTTAGATTGTAAAAATGTTTCACCAGGGGTATATAAATTATGGTGATAAAGCCAGTCGCTTTATCGCACATATAGTTCTACGTATCCATTATTTGTGTTTTCCACTGTTATCTATAATTTATTTTATTAAGTTATCGTTACGTGTACGCAAATTAGATATAATTACGTTTGCCAAATAATGTCTAGCAGTATTATGTTTTTATGTTTTATACCTGAGGTTTAGTTGTAGTAAATGCTCTGCTCATATCTGAATAGTGTGAATATGAAATTCGCATTTCACTTTTACGATAGCAATTAGTTACAACGTTGCAGACCTTAGCATTTGCCGCAACTCATGTAGATTGTTGTACTATACGTGCAGAGAAGATCAGGTTGAACTGAGAGTTGTAAAATCTACATTAGTACAACCATACTGAATTACAAAAATTCATATTATTCGATGGAAATGCAAGCTACGAAGGTATTATAACCGACAACCGTTACCTTTACCACTAGGATGACCCACAATATATCTCCAGTATTCCTTAATAGGTACGTAACTTTGAACTTAAATGAATTCTATGTACATATGATATCACTAACTCGAAATTGTGTCTATAATATATTGGCTTAGGGGCTATGGGTAAGACTTATAAATTTATACTAATATCAGTTGTAGTACAACGGTAAGTAAGTGGAGTTAATACTGACTGTGAATTTAACTAGTTTACAAACAATTTAACGTCTTACCAACAATCTAAACAGTATATGCTTTAGTGCCGTTAACAAAAACTCGTGGAAAGTAAAAACCGAAACACAAATAAGAGAAACACTAACAACGATAGAGTTTGATCGGTAGTCTAGTTTCAGTGACCATAAAAATGAAGCCTTAACGATTAGTCTGCAATAAAGTTATTGTTAGGATGAAAAAAATTTAACAGAATTGTGTTGGATTCGAAGTAGGCCATTAGAAGTGTGTAATAAACTGGCTATAACTCGTTTCATAGATTGAAAATCTCGAGGACCTTCTCAAAGAGAAGGATAATCAAGTAGACATGGCTCGGGCTCGGTTGACCGCTATGCAAGCACATCACTGCAGCAGCGAAGGAGCCTTGAGCAGTTTGGAGGAAGCTATCGGCGATAAAGAGAAACAAATGGCTCAATTACGCGAGCAGAGGGATCGAGCCGAACAGGAGAAACAGGAAGAGCGAGAACTCCATGAAAGAGAACTCGCCGAGTACAAAATGAAACTTCATGCCCTGGAGTCTGAGGTAAATTGAATTATAGTAAAATATGATACAATCGACGACGAACTTGAAGAGGAGAAAATTTTATTTCAACAAAAATATTCACACCCCTAATGATCAACATATATGTTGCAGGTTGAAAAACTTGGCGCCCGTTTGGAACGAGCTCAAGCCGAGAAAGATCGCCTGGAAGCAAAGCTGGAAAGTTCACAGTCAGAATTAGGCAAAAGTAAAGCTGAGCTTGACAAAGCAGCCTCAGAGGTTGGCCGCAGTGGTGCTGACTGGGAGGCTGCTAAACAACGGTTGACTCGCCTTGAATTAGAGAATGAAAGGTTGAGACACGACTTGGAAAGATCCCAAACTACGTTTGGCAGAAGTACGTTGAACTCGTCTCAGGAGATGGACAGAATTCAAGAACGTGCCGAGAAATCGACAGCAGACTTGAGGAGAGCACAGGCTGAGCTCAGGGTTACTCAAGCGGACAATGAAAGAGCCAGAGCTGAAGCAACTGCTCTACAAGAAAAGGTGGAATTCATTAACATTTTTAAATCTTACAAATCACTTCTAAATTTCTTGGTTATTTAAGAAATTCATTATCTTCTTCTCAAATAGGTTGAAAAAAGTCAAGGTGAAGTTTATCGCTTGAAAGCTCGCCTAGAAAATGCACAAGGAGAGCAAGAGAGCTTGCGCGAGGAATACGACCGAGCTCAAGCCTCCGTGGCACGTCTTCACTCTGAACGTGACAAAGCCGTTGGTGAGCTTGAAAAAGTTAGAGAAGAATTGGAACGCACTCAGGCAACTTTGGGCAAAGCTCAATTACAGCAAGATAAATTACAAAACTTGCTGGACAAGGCTCAAAGTGAAGTTGACAAACTTCAGGAGAGATTGGAGAAATCTCAGGGAGAAGTACGCAGAGTAAGTATGAGCATATTTTTATCCGGGATCTTCTATTTTGTATTTTGTCCATTTATCTTGGATTGTTTTCATTTCATACGTAAAGTCCCATATTTCAATATAACACTTTCTTATAGATGCAACTTGAAAAAGAGAAGCAAAACTACGACTTTGAGAACGTTCAAAGTCAATTGGATAAAGCACTTGGTCAATCGACTAGAATGCAAAAAGAACGTGAAGCAATTCAACTTGAGGTCGATCGTCTTCATGACAAATATGAGAAGGCACAGGTACGACGTAAGATATGAATTATGTTTGTATCGAGTATTCTCGTCTCATACTTTATGAGAGTTTTTAAGGGCAATGTGATACTTTACCTTATCTTCTATTCATCTTTTTTATCTCACTGTGATGTGTATTATTTTAAACAGTTGGTTATGCAACGTCTGCAGAAAGAACGAGATAACTTCCAAGAAGAGATGGAAAAGTTACATGAAAGATTAGAATTCCAACAAAGTCAACAAGTAAAACTGCAACGCGAGAAAGAAAATGTTATGTCCGAACTTGACTTGATCAAGGAGCGATGGGAGAAGGTGCACACCTTACATCAAAAACTTACCGTAAGTACTCAGGAACAAGACTTTGATCCTAAAATTTCTGAGTTGAGTACGTGCATGAATCTCGATATGTTATGAAGCTTATGTTTGCTTTCAGCTTGAAAGAGACGACGCATTAACGGAAATTGACATTCTTAAAGACAAATTGGAAAAAACTCAATACGGAGCTAGCAAAGCTTACGAGGAAAGAGAAAATGCCAGTAAAGAATTTGAAAAAATGCGTGAAAAATATGACAGGTAATGAGTTTGGTATAATACAGTTTCAGAATACTAATAAAATGATCCGGTGAATAATTCACACTGGCTTTTTACGTGGCCCTAAATTTATTACTGTCAATAAGTAGTAATCAATGAAGTTACAAACCTGCCAAGGTAACGAAATGAGCATAAATAATTCACCAACTGTAACAACATTCACAATTTGGTATCTTTTTGTCTTCACTTCACTTATTTTTTTATATTTCCAAAACTCTGAGCCTAATAAAAATGCAATTAATTCATAAGTGTTATTTTTTGTTTTTTTGTTATACAGGGCACAAAGCGAGGTATATCGTTTGCAGAATAAGATCGATGTAATGGAGGCTGACAAAGATCACTTGGAATTAGAAGTAGAAAAGCTGCAAACATTGGCCACGAAAGGACGTGAGGAAGCTCGTAAAGCGCAGGAGGAATTGGCCCGTGTCCAGGAAATGTACGATCGAGCAGCTCTTCAATTGGGCCGCACTAAGGAACACGAAGAAAAGTCCAAGGAGGACTTGGACAGACTAACAGTAGATCTAGAGATGGTTCGTGAGAGATATGAAAAGTCTCAAATCGAATTGAGGCGTCACCAAAACGAGCGAGAAAAGTTAGTTGCGGATAACGAGAGGGTGTCCTTCGAACTAGAGAGAGCTCATTCTCAGCTGAGCAAAGCACAAGCTGCTACTGAAAAAACGCAAGAGGAGTTGGCCAGGATGCAGCTTGAGATTGAAAAGATGTATGAGAAACACGACAGGCAACAAGCCGAAGTTAGGAAAGCTCAAGCTGAAGCGGAGAGGCTGCGCGGCGAGGCTGAAGCTGCTAGGGAGGAATCAGAAAGGTATGCAGCAAGGTTTGGTAAATATCAAGAGAGCCAAGAGCGACAGAAAGAAGATCATGAACGGGCAAAACTGGAGGTTGAGAGGCTGAGGGATCGTTTGGACAAGGCGCTACTCGAGCTGGAGAGGGCACGAAAGGCTGAGCAGGACGCTTCGAGGCTTCGTGCGGACTTGGAGCGTGCCGAAGGTGTACGAGGTAAATACCAGTTCGAGCAGGAAAAATGGCAAAGTGAAGGTAGTAGGCTGCAACAGGACGTAGAGAAATTGCGCGAAAGACTAGAAGCTCGAGAGGCTGAACTAAAGAGGTCGCAGTCAGTTGTCGAGCAGTTGGAAGCTAAACTCCACGAGACGCAACTACAATTGGAACGTGCCAGAGAGGAAGCGACCAAGGTAACAGCGGCCCAGGAAAAGAATCGAGCCGAGATGGAGCGAGCTAAAATTGAGACTGAAAAAATACGTGACAGGCATGATAAGCTCAAAGCCAAGGCCGACGCTCTAGAGGCGGACAATGAAAAACTGCGAGTAGAAATTGTCAGATTAGAAAGACTCATGCAGACCGAAGGTAAAACGAGATCGGAGAGTGCTAGTATAGA
This sequence comes from Diprion similis, assembly GCF_021155765.1. Classification (NCBI taxonomy): domain Eukaryota; kingdom Metazoa; phylum Arthropoda; class Insecta; order Hymenoptera; family Diprionidae; genus Diprion; species Diprion similis. The sequence continues at coordinate 18,931,913 of NC_060106.1, read as the reverse complement.
AGTAGAACGACTCCGAGCAAGCTTGGACAAAGCGATTATCGCTCGAGATCAAGTCGAACTTGAAGCTGGCAGGCTGGCGAAGGAGCTAGAAAAGTCCCAAATGCTCTTAGCCAAGTACCAGGAGAACAATGAGGCAAGTAAAAAGGAATTAGACAGATTGGGTGCGGAGCTAACACGATTACACGAAGAGAGAGAAGCTCTGAGGCAAGAACTCCGCAGAGGACAACATCAGCAGCAACAGGCTGGCACTGAAGAGTTGGCGAGAATACAACATGAACTGCAACAGGTTCAAAGAGATCGAGACAAGATGGCAGCGATTTTGGAGAATAGAGAAAAGCATTCCGAGAAGATAGAGAAAATCAAGGAAAAGTTGGAAGCGGAGGCCAAACAGTTGCAAGTAGAAAGAGATCAGCTGGTCATTCAACTGGAAAAATCTCAAGATATGCTAATGAATTTCCAGCAAGAATTGAACACCAGCGAAGCTGAACTCACTGAACTTAGGAGGCTGCATCAGCTGCAACAGCAAAGAGCTCACTCCCAAACTCCAGACAAAGCTACCAAAGAAGCTCTGGAAGCTCAAATGCGGGAGGTCCAACGGCTTACGCAACAAGTTCAAAACTTGAATCAAGCACAAGCCAAGGAAAAACAACGCGCCGAACAAGCTGAAAAGCGAGCTCAAGAATTACAGAAACAACTAGGTGCCAGAGGAGGCGAGTCTGAGGCACAGCTGGAACAGTGGCGCAAATTGGTCGATACTGAGAAACACAGAGCGGATAATGCGGAAAGGACGGCGTCGGAATTACAGAAACGTGTTCAAGCTATGGAAAGGCAGCTTCACGCTCAGCAACAACAGATACAACAAATGCAAGCCAACTTGCAACAAGCCTCTGTGGTGCAAGCGCAGACGGCGCAACAGCATCAACAAAATCAGCAGTCCGTTCAGGAAGCTGATCGGCTCCGGAAGGAACTCGAACGTGCTAAGGAAGAAGTGAAACAAGCTAGCGTTGAACGGGAACGGTTCCAGGCTCAACTGGAGATGCTTTGTCAGGAGCTGGAACAAAACCAGGTTAGAAAAATGCCGCCCTGCCAACAGCAGCAGCAGCAGCAGCACCATTTGTTGCGCATCCAGCCAAACTGCTCGGCCAGCCTTCGCCTAAGTTGCACAATTTTATGTTGTCGCCTAAATATCATCTCCACGAAGCCTTAGTTAAACCTTCATACATACTCGTCATTCAACAAAAGCAGCCTTAGTTGTTAATAATGCGATAATCGTGTCGAGCAGCATGCTGCATTTCTTCTACACCATCGTCATTTCTACATACACTACCATGCATAATATTATATTTATATATACGTATATGTGAATCATTACTATTATAATATTATATTTATATACTTGTTATTATATTCATAATATTATATGAGTATTGTCGCTATTGTTATTGTACATAATTTATAATTATAATTATTGGCATTATTTTTATTACTATTATTAATATTATTATTATTATTATTATTATGGTGACTGTTGTAGCAGGATGATTTTTTCTTTGGCAGAGGTTTCATTTTCCTTCGAGATTTTCGTTTACTTTACTACTTTACGTTGTTTTGCCGCCTCATCGTTCATCGGCATCCTACTTGGGTCTCCTTGGCTCTTGCGTGGCATGTGTTGTTTCATCAGTTGTTGTCTCGATTGTTTTATGCACAAAAATTGCTACCATTACCACGAAATATTTGGTGTTCCACCAAGTTGTTTGATGCATATAATATGCGCTCGTGAAAATTTATTCATTGCAGAGACCTTATTTATGCAATGTTACAAAAAATTATTCGATGAGTTGTGGAGTGATAATTTAAAAATATAGAGAATTAGTCTACACATTATGTGTCATATTTGAATGGGGTATCAGAGGATTGTATTTCTTATTGAAGAAAAAAACAACAGCAAAAATAGTACCAAATAATTCTTGGTTGGTAAATATTTATGAAGTTTTTTTTATAGAGGAAGCTGCATCTACTATATTAATTTGTTTTTGCCATTACACTGTAAGGCGACAAAAAAAAAAGAAAAACACCAACACCATACATTTTTCAACCTCGTATTTGTTTTATTTTATTCCAATAATGTGAGATAAATACGTAGAATTGAAACCATTTCGTTTGTACAGGTGGATTTGCACGAGGCGAACAAGAAGCTTCAAGCTGGCGCTACGAAAGCTGGCGCCGACTTTAATCAGGAACGAAAACAATTGGATGAACAGAGGCGACAGGTAGAAGAGCAAAGGAAGCAACTAGAAGATCGTATCAAAGCCATAGACCAGAAGAGTAGAAGCGTAGAAGAAAAGGAGAAGGCACTTCAAAATCTCGACCAAGACCTTAAAAAGCGTAAAGCAAGAATGGACCAACTGGAACAACAATTGCAAAGGGTGAGCTGTATTTTGAGTAGATATGCAGATGTCAAATTTCCCTGTACAATAATGTTCTCGTTTTATCTACATTCTATGCACAATTCTGTTATCTATTTTTATATCTACAGAGCGGTGGGTCTCCGGACAAACGAATGGCGGAATTACAGAAAATGCTTGAAAAAGCTGAGAAAGATTTGGAGAAAGCTAAGGAAGATTCTGGACGTAGTGCAACTGAAATGGAAAGGTTGTTACAACTAGTTCAAATGTCCCAAGAAGAGCAAAATTCCAAAGAAAAGCAGATAAGGGAACTGCAAGAGTGAGTACATATTTAGAAGATCTAACAGACTTCCGATAAACTGAAGAAAATGCCGCATGCAGGTAATACACGAAATTCATTTGTTCCAGAGCACTAAGAGTCGCACAAGCAAAAGCAAAACAAGCTGCAAGTGCACAGCAACAAGAGGTCAGTACTTTCACGTATTGTGACATTCAATTTATAGATTACCACTTCTACTTTTCAATTCATTCTAATATATCTTCTGTAAACATAACAATTTGCAGCAGAAATTTCGAAATAACTTGCGAAATGAAAGATTTTCTAATGCCGTAACTAACACAATATTTTTTCTTGTATTTACATGCTATCGTGGATAACATACACACTAAACGTATATCGACGCATGAATGTGATTTTTCATTGTTACGAATTTAATTCATCTGCTTCTTCAAACGCTAAACATGTCTTCTATATTTTCTATTAAATTGTTTATTCGCTTATTTATTTTCGGATGACTTAAACATGGGCAAATGAAAACTGACAACTGTTTAAAATTGAATCAATTACTATTTAATGTTCAAACACAAGGCGGGACCCGCTGGTTTCTTAAAAAGTTTCTTCTAAGGCCGATTTTTGTTGGAGATGCCTTCTCCGTTCTATTTAGTACAATTTTCTTAAAAGATAACGACATTATAATCTTATTGAGTAACTTAAACTTAATAATAAATAAATAAAATATATGAAGCAAATATTTTAAGAAAAGTTACGACCATTGTTAAAATATTAATAATGACGATAATGATAATAATAATTATATCAATATAAAATGAAAACCATTAAAAAAATACCAAAAAAAAAGAGAAGAAGGAGAAGAAACTGTTAATATGTCTTATAGAAATATAATCTACAGTGGCACAACTTTAAAGCCATCCGAAACAAAAAAACCTTCATTACATTGTTAATATATTTTATTTTCTGCTATTGCTCTTTTATTTGTTGTTCTTGTGTTCCGTGTGAAACACAATATGGGTGCAAAGCATGAATATTAATTGTGATAAACTTCTTTGCAAGTCGTCGATTCATTACACAAACCAAGAGGAGACAACATACTGGAAGCAAGACATTGATGAGAAAAATCATCGAATAATGGAATTGGAGAGTGAAGTAATAGAATTGGAAAATTTCTTAAAAGATCACTCTGACACCAGCGGCATAGAAGAGTTAAGACTACAGATTGATCACAGAAACAGTCGTATAGAAGAATTAGAAGAAACTATCACTGAATTCGAAGATTTCCTGAAGCACAATCCGGATGTTAAAGACCTTCACGATTTAAAAACGGATTTGAATGCGAAGAATAGGAAGATACAAGAACTCGAAAATCGTATACAAAAAAACGAAGACAAAGACTTGAGAATAAATAAGGCCAGAATAATGGAACTGGAAGAAACGGTAACACATTTAGAAGACTATGTGAAGCAACATAATGTCGATGTATTAAAACAAAAACTGAAGGACCGAGAAGATAGAATAGAACAATTGCAACTGACTATTAACTCTCTAGAAAAGCAGCTTCTGTGTTCTGAAGAACGAAATGACAGCGGCGAGGCTTACAAAAAGCGATTGGAAGCCAGAGATAATAAGATAACAGAATTGGAAAGTGAAATGCAAGTGAAATTTGAAAGCAAATTGGACGAAAAGAAGTCGCTGCTTTCTGAGGGTCCTAATATGTGTCATAAATGTGATGGTTTTTCGGAAATGGAGCGACGAGTGAGAGAATTGGAACACCTGATATCTTCGAAGGACGATAATATACAGGAATACGAGGATGAAATAGCACAGTGGCAAGATAAACTTTCTAGGCTTCAGAAACAAATGGTTGAACTTGAAAAAGAACTCGGTGAGTACGAAGCTGAAGACATTGGAGTGTTAAAAGAAGAAATCAAAGTACGAGATGAAAGAATCGGGCAATTGGAAGATGAGATTGATTCTTTAGAACGAGCGTTTGCTGAGCAAATGGAACTGGAGCAGATCGAAGAATTAGTCAACGTTGTTAGGCAGAAAGAAGAAAACGAAAAAGAACTGAACAATCTTGTAAAGACAAAAGAAGATAAGATCGAAGAATTAGCCACAGCACTTCGAGAAAGCATTGTTATCGCCAGTGACGGGGAGAAGAAGTTGAAGCAGGAAGAACTGCAAAAACGCAATTGCATACAACGAGTGAGTGATCACAGATGATTAAATTGCCCAAATTTATATGCCAATTTTCTACTTTACAAGTTAATTCGTAATTTTTTATTGCGTCGTTTGTACTTTATAGATTGAAAAACTTGAGCAGAGGATCGCCTCACTTCAGACATCATTTGCCGTAAAATGTCCTACTTGCAAGCCACTTCTGTCCAGGTTGCAGAAATCGGAAAAAATACTATGCAGTCTGACAGAGGAAAGGATGACGCAACTAGAAGAGCTGCATAATATGAAGTGAGAATCAAAAATTCTTATACCAATGTGACAACAGCAGAAGAAATTTATTCTTTATCCAATATGCTATTGTATATTTTTATCTTTTAAAAGAAATCCTTCAAATCACTACGTGTTTTTGGATTATTAATTTCAGACGAGAAGCATTGGAAGCTGCGGTTTCAGAAAAAGATGCTCACTTGGCTCTGCTCGAATTGTCTGGTATAAAAACAGAAAAGCAAGCAGAACAGGTGGACAAATTGAAAGCGGACAGAACAAGATTGTTGGAAAAACTGAAGGAAGAGGTAAAAAAAAAACGATTTGCAACACGAATTTCCATGTTTCAATCGTGGACTGATTAAACACCACAATTTTTTTTCAAAAACGAAAATTATAATAGCATAATCCTGATTTGTTTGTGTATTAGATTACTTAAATAATTTTCAGAACGAACGGAGCATAGCGCTATCGATTGAATCGTCAAGTCCAGAGATGACGCCTTTCCTAACGGATATTCTTAATCCATCAGATAGTGAAGACAATAGTCAAAATGAACCAGACAATGTTGTAGGAAATTTACAAGCGACAACGAATGGAAATTCAAATCATCACAGGTATATATTAGCACGTAATTGAATTTAAATAACGTCGAGGTGTATGGGTATTCACTTTAAGTTGTATTCCAGAATCGAGGTAGAGCAGGCTCAGGCAAAGACTACTCTTAAATGACATACAACAGATAAGTACCACCCGTGTACTGTTTCTCTAACGTTCCTTTGATGTTGTCATGTGCACAGTTCTAGAACAATCTAGCGTAGAAACTTTTACTTCTATGTGTCATCATGCAATATTATTATCATAAACATCAACATCTACATCTACATCTACATCTACATCTGCATTCTTCACCTCATCAATCACATCACTGCCAGCCATCTTCATCTCCATATCATCACGGACGAGAACCCAAGAAACTGACGGATTTAAACAAATTGAAATAATATAAACTCCTAGTACGTTAATATGAAATTTTAATAAGATGCACTGAAATTTGAAACATTTAAGATACACAATAGTGTCAGACATGTGCTAAGTGTTTTTCGAAAAAAAGATAAGAAAAAAGAACAGAAATAACTGCCAAAACCTATCCATGACAATGAAGATATTAAAATCACGTGTCAATATTACGTTGCAGTAAAATACTGTTAAATAACAAAACATAAAAGACTGTAACGTCACGTCAACGTAAGCAAGCGCGTTTTAAAAATTATTAAGAGACAATTAACCAGTAAAAACTGTCATCAATAACGAGTGATTCGCCTCCTTGCAAGTCTCACCCAACGTAAGCTGTATTTTTTTTGTACGCCATTGATAAATCTGTTGTTTAAATTTTAATTTTTTATAATTTTTTACTTAACTCACAGAAATAAGACCTCAGGCAAAATAATAATACTTCGATCGCATTGATGGAAATATTATTATTGTTATTCATAACGCCCTACATAAATCAGTATTGATTACTTCAAAGAAGTAGACATATATTTTTTTTTAACTTTCTACAATGAAAATCAGCATAAAGACCATTGTTTCGATCTAGTCATGAAACCAATATTATAGTGTAAGAGGTCCCTGTTCTCGAGGGTCGTGCTTTGCATCAAATGCACAAATTAGTTCTTAATGCAAAGAGTATTTGATTAATATAAATTTTTTATTTGTTATCTGTAATGAAAAAGAAAAAAAAAAATATTAACGTCAAGCCAATTATATGCGCAACATATAATAAAAAATCCATTGTATTATACTTCATAGGTCAATAAGATCTATATCAATTATTAAGAATGTTAGCTTCTTCCTTCAGACTTAATTTAGGTAATAATAATCCTGATAGTTAATTGATGTTATAAATTAAGAAGGAATGATTCAGTACTCGCTTACAGGCAACTCTTCTAACTCGAACAACCTCAGTATGCTTGTCAGGTTACATTTGTTTCCTATTAGAAAGTTTGTTTCCAATATTTAAGAATTTAATACTATTTCACGGACTTTCAGCAATCAATATCTACTAAAAGAATTACACTCACGTTTTTTTTTATCATAAAATGATCATAGTGAATCCAAACACAAAACTGTTTTGCATCGTGAAAAGAATTTTCACTTAGCTTCCCTGTAATAACAAAATTCAGTTATGGTTGGATCTTGATATTCAATCACTCTTTTTACACTTGTTTTTATTTTTTTTATGCTCGTAGGTAATTGTTTAGGACTATGTTAACATTGTAATATTGGTTTGGATGTATTGAGATGAAAAGAACTCAATACATAGAATAAATGACGTTTGAGTACATAATTTATTTGACAAAGTGAATAAATTCTTCTTAATTTAAGCCGTCTGTTATCAAAAATCACCTGCAATCAGCGTGACACCAATCAGCTCATTTTACTTCGTGTATACGCAGAATGAGGAAGAAATTTTTATTTTAAAAAGCCAGTTGACATTTTTTTTCTTTAGATTTCTTATCTTGGGTCCAAAAGTCCTTCAACATTATGTAATATTACGACATAAAATATGTACCCTAAATACGATATAAGCAATATTCTTTAATTATTATGGAGCACCACAAGAAAGATTTGAAGTTGAACAAACAGAAAAAAAATTTAAGAATGAAGTAGACTAAAATATAAGGAGGAAACAAGAAGAATTGAAATCGGACGAAGGTGCTGAATCGTTTTAAGATGACAATAATAACTGTTCGTATGCATCTGACAAACCTATTAAATGCTCGGGTAATAAACGAAAGAGTGTTGAAGCAGTGATCAACTATCGCCAGGTGAAAATTATCAATGATCATAAGAAAATGGTGAAGACAAAGGTATGAGAATTTTTCTCCAAAGTGTAAGAAACCATTTGATAAACCAAGTTATTCCGTTATACTGCATAATGTCGCAGAACTTGATTCAAAGATTATTCTGAAGAACAGAGGAATTACCCGAGGCGCTATACTGTTGTAAATAATTCTTCTGTCCCAAAATATTTCAATGCCTACAAAGATCTCGTGGATCTTTGCGACTACTACTACAATCTTGGAAGTCCTATTCTAAACACTTAGCTTAGTATAGGTAATTATAATCAATAATGTTAACGAATATAAAATTTTACGTAGTAAAAGTACAGACGCAACATAAATTGAAAGATCACATCAAAACAGCAGTATGTGCACTTTAGTAATCCATATTAAATCACAAGCAAAATATTACATCAGTTGTGTCACTCATTCAAAATAATTATTATAGAGATGACGATTGAAATGTTGTTAGAAAAATTAAAGACAGTTTAAACCATGTTGCAGTTAGAATATATTTAGAAAAAAAGTTTTTTCTCCACCTAACTACTATCTTTTCCATGCTCACAATATACATAACTTACCGCAAACAGATGAACATATGAAGTTTTAAAATATTGATAGCAAGAGATGTGAAAACAACGTGTTCACTCTACGTTTAATTGCCAAACATGTGTTATATGTAAATTTGATGCATACAATGAGAAACGAAACGAACCTTTGAAGAAAACTATTCATCGTAGTAGCAGTATTTATAATAATGAATTATAACTGCTCTCATCAACGAGCAGAATTTTGTGTAAGCAATGTAAATGTTGGTAGGTGCATTTCAGTTCAGAAACTGTTGTAATTTTCATTAATATATCATACTGCAATATATCGTTCATGGCATATTCTTAATCGTTTGACAAAATTGAATATGTGCTTTGCAAATCGCAGTCCATCGAATCCGAATATCGTTTCAAACATACTTATCGGTAAAAAATGTGAAAACATTGTTTTATATATTTTAGTGGGAATTTTCATTAATTTTTTTAATCAGGGATCTACTCGAGTCATTCTAGGTGAAAAATTGGGAACATTTAAAAACTCCCTATTCATTAATTTCCATGAAATGTTAAACAGCAAGCAATATGTGTTCGATATATTAATCTCCTACGAAGAAATTTCTTAGTTTTCAGAGGATCAATCTTGCTACGATTCAATTTGAGATTATGCCACAAACTTTATTTGTCGGTGACAGCAGGTTTATGGGGATTTACCGTATTATAATCTTGCCTTGATTGTCACGTCAGTATACAAATATATATTATATATATATACGTATATATAGCTATAGCCAGAAAATAAAAGAAAAAGTTGAGAAAAATTTGAACCATAATCTATTATACGCGTAAAAAAGATATTAAACATTTATTATAGTAAGACGTTGTATAAAATTTAGTCTATGTGCCATCATATCAAGCCTATACCTATATCATCATGTTACATCATAATTAAACCGTAATAAAATTTATCATTAAATAATCTATACGCTAATGTATCTATAATTAATTAAGCATGACTGTTGATCATGTGTTCATTACATTCTGCCTTTTGATCATTTAATATAAAGAAAATATGTACCTAAAAAGTAATACAAATAACAAAAAAATACTTAAGAGTTTTGAAATTGATTTTGTCGAACTGAAAAAAAAAATGAAACTGAAGTACCAATTTCAAATAATTATACCTATACTCGAGGAAATTCTATAATCTGCTTAATAAGCAGCAGGAGTTTGCCTCAGATTGAGTCTAAAAATTTGCACTGAAACGATTAGGCAAATAAGTCCGTGTAACAAAAAACGTAAAGAATATTGCTTTACGCGGCAGAAACGGTAGCAAAGAAGAATCATTAATGGTCATACTAGTGGATTAAAGTGCATCTAATCTATACCATCTTCTTATCCTTGAACATTGAACTTGAGTGCATTGAAGTGAAAAATCTTATTTATTATCACAGTTTGATTAGAACTTCTTGTTGATGACATTATTGTAATTATATAATGACAAGTTAAATTTTTTATATTTATTCAATATAGAAAAACTTCTATACTAATATGTACTGAAATAATTAGTTTACCACTGCTCTTTACGAATTTTTTGACATCAGACTCTCAACACTTAAGAAAATGCAAAATAACAGAATTCAATCAATTAGTCAAAAATTCTTTCCAAATTCGTAATAAATTTTTATTATTTACTTAGTTCTTTGCATATTAATATATAATAGCATTTGAGTAAAGTAAGTGAAACGCAATACAATTTGACTCATGTATATACCTAAAAAGTAATTATACTATTATACGATATTTAAGGAAATTAAATCTTTAAAAAATTGTGAAGCAAACATAAAATTGTTGCAACTGCCATGCTGTGTGCCATTAACGAGTCATGTTTATTGTAATTTGCATTTTCATCAACCTATTATCCAAACTCCATACATTGTTTAATAAAACAATTCATTCTTTGCACCATTCATTGTTATATGAGGATCATATCGATCAATGCTACAAGAAACATTCTTGATGATTCAATGAATCGTTTCAGCAGACTAAAATTTCATCACCAGTTTGAAATTTGATGTATAATCAATTATCTACCTATTTAAATGAGATGATTCTTATCTCTCAATTTTCAAATTATTGGTCGCACGCCATGAAATCATACTCATCTGAATAAGGATTTCCGAATGAAAACGCTTCTGCAAGCTGATTCTTTATCAAATTTGCGTAATCATGAAATACTGCGTGATTCTTTATAAATTAACCATTACCTTCTGGAGTCTGATCAACCCTTAGAGTCTGGGTGAACTCGTTGAAAGTATTTGTGAATTTGAAATCTGAAAATTTATGAGTTCTAGATATTAATGGTTGATGTATAATAAACTACCTGTATTAGTGATATATTGATTCGAACATACGTAAACAGCGAATTTCATTTCGACAATTCTATATGTGTACCATCACACTTATATTTTCACTTTACTGGAAAACTCGACATTAATCTGACATGCCTAATGAACAATACGATTGTGGTGGTTCTACTAAATCTGATAGGTAAACTGTGCATGAAATTCCCTGTCATGGTTCCTATGAGCGGTATATCACCAAGTCAGAGGATTTTACAGCATATTACAGAATTACGTACCATAGTTGGATCCGATGTATGAAAAAAAAAACCTGAAAAAAAGAAAATGCTATGATCGTAATTCTGAGCACAATGAAGTAGGGCCTGGCACAATAAATTTGGCTGCCGCATTTATAGACCTGTTAGAATTTAGTAGAAAATAATAATGAACATAATATTGTCTATCATGGATGAAATCTGTCATAGTATAATGAAAATCTTATTTCTCGATGTACCTCTATATTAACGGGCTAATGTAAACCAATAAACCATCATGATATGTATATACCTATAATACATACAAGGTTCAGAAAAAAGAAAACGATCACATTACTTGTTTACTTTTCAAATAAAAGATTGACATGATTCTAGTTTCGAAAGATCAAATTATGGTAAACTATTGTCATGAAATGCATCAGCTTGACCACGTCGAAATACTTGCACACTGTTACATAGAATTGTTTGGGCACCAACAAAACTGCCATTCCTGATTTTTTTTGCACGAGGTAGATTACTTTTACGCTACATATCTTCAAAAGAGTGTTATTTTGAAACTAAATTAAACGTGTATAGTTGTTACTTGATTCAAAAGATAAGAGAGATTAATTGTCCTACCGCAAAGTACGATACCCAAGCTCGTCGGTGACAGAAACACTCTTAGTCTACAACGTCGTTGATAAAGTGAAATGATATAAAAAAAAATATTAGCAATTATACATACATATATATATATATATATATATATATATATATGTATATATATTTCAAAAGTATAAACACGTAATGCGATATGTGGTTTGTAGCGTAATGCGATTTGTGGCGATCTAATTGTAAGTTTCGAACACTTTTGAGTGAGAAATAGACACATACTTTGCTGTAAGTAATAAAAAGAGTAATTATATGGACAAAATAATCGTACAGATTTGTTTATTACCAATCCACTTTAATTTGAAAGTAATGAGCATGTATTTCCAGTATTATGTTCAAATGTTCTTAACGGCCTTTTGTTTCGCAAGTGTCAGTCAATGTACGAGTTATCCATACAATTGGCACGACTGGCGCTGCTTTTGCTTGCACATGAAAAAAATAAGATGTCTAAGCAGGCACCTCTTTCAAAATCCAAGCAATCCCTCGTCGACAGACAATCCAATTTTACATCATCTCTAGAAGAATTCGGTATTAATGACGATGAAAGTAAGTTTTGTAATTATGCCTTATAGTTGCAAATTCATTGAAAAAAAATGTCTCTTATATGTACTTGTAAATACCAAAGAGTGGACAAAGTTTATTTGTGCATAAAATTGGTGGTGTTGATGCAATACAATAAAATTCTACAACGGTGGCTGACGAAATTTCAGAATTAACCGAGTCGACGAGATCATTTTTGCTAAGTACCTCATCGAATCAAAAAATGAAAGAGAAGAAACTTCGTCTACTAACATCAGCCAAAATAGAGAATCATACAAAAATATTCGCTTCGATGTGTCCTGATGAAATTTTGGACCACTTCGATGATTATCACACCAGAGAATATTACACCACTCTTATGCTAGGTGATGTTTCAGGTACGCACTGAAAATATTTCATTAATTATGCATTATTTATAATCACTTTGTCAGATGATACGAATTTCTATCTACTTCCCTATTCCAATGTAACATGAAAACAACATTTCAGGTTTCACTGAACTCACGGAAAAGTACACAAGAACTGGTCAAGGAGGTCCCTCTAAATTGACGGAAATACTCAACAGTTATATTGGTGCAATGGTTCAGGAAATCCTATCGCGCAAAGGAGATGTACTAAAGTTTTCTGGAGATGCGTTCATTGTAATGTGGAAAATCCACGACGATATAGTGATGCAGGATGTAGCAGTAGAAGCTATGCAGACAGCGTGCATTATTCAAAAGCATTTTGGAACTTTCGATACAGACGTTGGTGTTGTTTTAAAAGGTTTCTGCAATTGTTTGTCAATCTGTCTCCGATTCTTGGCGCATTCGCTTCCTGCAGTACACAATCTGAGGGATGAACTACCATTAATCACACAATTCCATCATTTTTGCAGTAAAACTGGCAGTAGCATCTGGAAAAATATTCTTCACGTCGATTGGAGATCCTGAAACTATTTCTCATTACATCATCACCGGAAGTCCTGTCTGGGAATGCAAAGCAGCTGAGGGATTATGCCGGTAAGTAACAACAGTATCTATAGTTCATAAACAATCATCGATGATTTTGCTAAACGTTATATATACATATATATATATCTCAAAATTCGAATTGATTATATTTCATGTACAATTATAGCGGTGGGGATACAGTTGTTGCGCCAAGTTGCTGGCAATGGGCTAATCCGAATGATTACGTTTACGAGACCATGCCTGATGGTATTCATACATTATTACTGGCGAGCACAGTTATGTGGGATCCAGATGTAGACAGATACTCGAGGATAGGTTGTATAATTATACCAAACATTGTATTCGACTTTACATTAATCTTATTCGTATAACGAAGTCCATGCTGGTTTCCACAGAAATTGATTCAGAGCATGATATGAATACTTTGGAGGATCAAAATGTAACATTGTTTAACAGTTATACCACAGACAGAGTACCGGAACCTGAGGCTGCTCCGGTACTTCTCAATCTAACAGGAGATACTTTGGACGACTACCGTCGGTGGCAAGTGGATTATAGCCGTATGTTTGAGAAAATATAAGAATAGTATTATTTGAAATTGTTGAGTATTTGTTGCATAACGACCCCATGCGGAAAGTATCTAATGCTAACCAGTAATATCTTTTGCAGTTAGACCAAAGGTGAACAAAGTGGCAAAAGCCCATATGAAGAATGCTTTGAGATGCTACATGATAAGGCCGATAGTTCACGCAGTAGAGATGGACGAACCTATAGAGTATCTGACTGAGATGCGTCAGGTAGTTATTCTGTTTATAAATATAATAACAAATGTCAGCCAGAAAAAATTGATTCGTTTGGTTGATACTGCGTACAGAATAGTTTGCGGGTAAGCAAAATTCTTTTGATATTTTGAACCACCTAGTTATGCCGTAATCAACTATTATAGAAGCTATTCTTTTCTCAGAATTGTAGATAGCATGCAAGGCTGCGTGAACAAAACTTCACTATTTGATAAGGATCTTATGTTCCTGTGCATATTTGGTCTTCGTGGTGACAAACATGAGTTAGAATCTCAGATTGGCTTACGTTGTGCTTCAAAAATTCATGCAGCATTGTCTGTACGAAAGAATATGGGATCCATTGCAATTGGTGTTACGACTGGTATGACTTATTGCGGTGTCGTTGGACACATATTGAGAAGAGAATACACTGTTATTGGTATGGCTGTCAATAAAGCGGCAAGATTGATGTGCGCCTACCCTAATCGTGTAAGTCGAAACAGAGTTCAGTGACTTGACCGCTCTCGATTGTGCAAAACATTGACCAGTTTCAATATCTGCGATATTACAGGTTGTCTGTGACCGAGAAAGTTTTCTTCGTTCTCGTTTAGAAGCAAGGCATTTCATTTTACAGGAGGCAAAGTATTTGAAAGGAATTAGCAATGTTGGACCAATTTATGAATTTGTTGAAAAATTGGTGTAAGTTATTGATTCAGTTCAACAACAGAGTGTAGAAGGGAGTCTTTGATAGTTATCCACACTAACAATATTAAATATCAATTATGAGAAATCATTTCAATCCACAGACCAGAAGATCAAGATTCACGTGAAAACATGTACCCTATTTTAGGTAGAGAGGAGGAATTGAATACTTTTAGACGAATGTTGCTAAATGTGATAAACTTTCACAAAATGAAAAAAGAGCAGCCTAATGCTCAATTGAAACATAACGCTCTGGTCATAAGGTTTGAAATCATTGCAATGCAAAACTGTATGTCGTACATATGTATATCTCCTCATGACAATACAGTCGAAAATGTGTATCTTCACTTCAACTACACTGCAGTATTAGGACTTTTTTTAGGGGTGAACCGAGGTCTGGAAAAACTAGATTACTGGATGAGATGATTCAATATGTTCCACCCACAATACCCTGCAATCGTATATCCCTTATTCAAAGTGATTACAAGGTATTATCAGCTGAATGACGTTGTGTATATGTTTTTAACAAAAGTTTATCAATCAGTCATAAGGTGGTATTTTGTATCTATACACGTTCCAGTCCCCTTACACATTGGTTTGTCTCATTCTGTCCATTCCTCTTGGATTTACCGCATCCTCGACACCTCAAGAGCGTGAAGATAAGATCGTTACTAATATGGGAAAAATATATTTTCCACATCTACTGTGTTCGCTTAATGAAGTGTTCAATGTCAATTTTGATATCAGCAATAAATACAGAGAACTGCCAGACAGCGAAAAACGAGAAATAACGGAAAAGCTCCTTGGCAAACTTATGAGTCACACATTTTCTCGACAATGGGTGATTCTAATCGATGATGCTGAATATTGTGACAACGAAACAGCCTCTCTTCTACCGATAATAATGAAAACCAATCTTATATTCTTTGTCATGGCATTTGGGAACAAAGTGTCATCAGAATTTTCAGTACCACATGAAGTTTCAAAAAAAGCAGAGGTATTATGAGCATATCATTAATTCGTTCAACTATTACAGCATTAAACTGCGCTATTCAGGTCATAGACTTGCTGGGATTAGACAAATGGTATCACGCAGGGCTTGCGTGCCAAATACTGGGAGTCAGAGCAATTTCTGCAGAGTTAGAAAAGTAAGCTGAAAAAGAGCAGATGCAATTTCAGAACTAAATGTAAAGTTAATGTGCGAATAGTAGAGATGAAACAGCCAGACAATAATTTTTTTACGTATGCCAATATTATTATTGCAGAGTGATTCAAGAAAAGAGTTCTGGTAATCCCGGTTGGATAGAAAGTTATTTGGTATGCCTTGTGCAATCAGGTGATTTGTTGAAACAAGAAATAAATAAAAACCAACTTCGCCATCTCGGACTTGTGTGTCCTCCTGAAGAAATGATATGCAGGTGAATCAACGGTTATACCAGTATATGTACCACTGAGTTCAAAATTTATCGTTCAAATCAGGTTGACATCGGAAAATCGGACTAGCCTGCATCATACCGAACCAAAAACGGCAGACGCGTGGCCCATGTATCAATCCAGTTATACGGTAAATCAATGAGACATTGTGCCATTACAGTAGGTAATTTTTCATAGAATATTAGCAAATTAATGTTGATTCACAGGAAAGTGCGATAAATCTAACAGAGAGAAAACTATCAGAAGTAGCAGCTTCGATCGAAGATGTGACATTAACGCCAGATATTAAAATATGCATAACTTCGCCAACATTTTCTATCGAAGATAGTGATATTGAAATAAAGATGGATGGTATATTCAATTTATAGTTATAAATGAAATTTTACATTGCAATAATTTTTTAATAAATGTCATTCAGCATCTGCGTTAGAATAGGTTTGCAAACAACAAATTTATACGAATGCTAGAAATATCTGGAACAACATCGTATAAAGAGTAATTTCGCTACTAATCATTAATACCGCCTTTCAGTCGTGATACTAAAAATGTTCGATGCATTGTCCCCGCTTGATCAGTTACTGCTCAAAACGGCTGCTGTACTCGGGGAAACATTTAACAGATACATGCTCACTACCCTTTTGGAAAGTACAACTGAACGAGAATTCGCATTAGGTGAATATTTTGTGTAATATTTGAAATATTTATCTAATCACTTGTCAGAAACAACCCGAATTAGAGACCCAAATGTTTCTGATCAATATGTTTAACAATGCCTGACAATTTTTAGCCATTAAAAGACTGTACGAGTTGAAAATACTAGCCTGCGCAATGGGAGATTTTAAGCGAAATTCAGGTGCCATGGTCCATCTAAGGAAATTTAGGAACATTAATACAAGTTCGGAAATTCGCTGCGCTTGTACCGGCATTGCTATTACAGGTATAGGATCAGCGAAAATGCAACACATTTATACATGTCTATAATTCACTTTATAAAATCCAGTTTACTGTTTCAATTAAATACAGAAGCTTGTGCTGATTTACCAAAATATGCTTCCTGCGGCCTTATACGCTTCAAGATATCTATGTTCAGAGACACAATGTACAGGTACATTTGTACTACTTGAATGTTTGCATCGTAAATCTGCAATTCATATTTCGTAGCGCCACAGAGGCAAAAGTATTTTAGTCACTGTCCGTCTCTTAATGCAAATCATTTCATTTATCATAGGCTACTGACAGAGAATCACAAGGTTGAAATTCATGACAAAGCTTTGAAATATCTTCAACAGAGGACAAGACGGTGCGAGGCATGCGGCGGTGGACATTTTGCAAAGCTTTTGGGTGTGAAATATGAAGAAGACCAACGTGAAAAGAAAAGTCGTGATGAAACTATGAGTTACCTACTACATCTGACTGATTTTCCAGTTGAGAAACAGACAGTGAATTCTCAAATAAGTAATGGCATACATCATTAAGATAAATTTTGTAAACTTTCATGTGGCACTACAACGTAAGGGAAGTCAATTGTCCCAATGATCTTTCAACATTGACAAATTCTGAACCTCCTTGCAGTAGCTCTCTTTGTATTGCTTACTAAAATTTACGAATATTCTACAGAAAATATAGCTGAGGAACATATTGGTTGCCTCGCAGCTTTCAAGCCTGTTAAGAAAAGCCCCACCCGCACATTCTCTAATTTAGACTTCTCTGAGTGTCAATGCAATTCGATACTTGTTACCACGTACACACAAGTTGTGGATCATTGTCATAGCATAGGTAAGCGCCATAAAGACATTCAATGGGTACATTGAGCAAAATAAAACAAGCCAAATCATATCAACACTTACATTTGTAGGGCGCAAAGACAAAATGTTGATAGCGATATTGGAATTTGTTGAGGTATCACTGTCGTCAAGAAATATTCCGCAGGCAAGAAAATTACTGCATGACGGAGAATTAATTTTGGAACAAGTGAGAACGATGCAACTACAACTTGAAGTTCACTGACAATTCAGACTCAACAATATTTACAATACTTGTTTCTTTACTATAAACTGTTAATTCATACAGTTACAGATGAAAGGATTGAGTGAAGACGAGGCTATAACTATACCCTATTTGACGGGAAAAATTCAAACTCTCCATGGACGATGTTGTCTCGAATCTGGTCAACCTAAACTGGCTTACGACTATTTACACGCGGCTATAAGAAGCCTGGGGCATAAATATCCAAAGAGCATACTTGCCAATAAATTCAAGGCGATGCTTTCTCTTCAATATCAAAAATTGATGTTCAGATTCTTACGCAGTTGTACTGTCGGTGTTGCAAATGAATATGCCGCTGACTTTAGTGATCAACTGGCTAATTGTTTAGTTCAAATGTTCATATTATTCAGGGTAATTTTCCGTATTTAACTATGCAACAATTTTAGTGATAGTAAAATAAAATATTGTGCTATTTCAAAAGATTCTCCTGGTTTTCAGACAAATCGGTTGTGGCATCATAGTCACTTGGCTGCCATATGGGGTCTAAATGCAGCACTCGAATCAAATCAAGATTTCTTTGTGCTCTGTACTACATATGCGCACATGATCGTAGTAGCACATCACTTCAATCACAAGTAGATACAAATAAGTACCATGGCATTTCCGTGAATGTTTTTAATAGTACAATACTGATGATAATCTTATCCAAAATACAGAAGTATAATAACGGATTTGGAAAATCATGCAATAATCGTGTGTTGCCGTAAAGAAGATGCCGTTGAATTGCAGGAGTTAAAAGCTGTCGCTGAATTGTATAATGTGATTTTTCGGTCACGTTGGAGAAGAGGAGCGATAGACAACGCACTGAGTATTGGTTTTACCACCATGAAAATCTGCCACACCATTCATGCTATGTCGATAAAACTTTCTTTGCTACCTATACTGACTCATATATTACTTCTGAAGTGCCAGTATAGCGATGTTGTTTCGATGCTAAATGAAATGGGTGAATCTTACTGCTATATAATTTACCTATAACAGTACACCTGTCTGTAGCATAATTTCTAACAACATTTTTACTATTTTCAATAAAATAGATACACTAGCTAACGAAGATGCGGATAAGGCAGGTAGGACTTGGTATTATGCTCTTTGCGTGGATTTGCAACTGGAGTTCGGGCTCTCTGTTATTTCATTTCGCAAGTGCGAACAGTATTATCAAGAGGCCGGTAGCACAATTATATCATTTCGAAATCCTCATGCAGAAAAACAATATTTTACCAATATGTGGCTATGGTGAGAATGGAGTGATATTAGAACTAGGAGTCTGATTACGTGATTATGATTTACTGGATTATTATAGGTGTGTCAGAAATGATGATTGGGAGGCCGCAGCGGTTTGGGGAAGCAAGATTCCACCCATATTTTTCGATTATAATGCAGATACAACTAGCGATTTGTTAGTGGCATTGAAAAAACTTGAAGGACTTCTTATATTATATGGTCAGAATTATACATCGCATTGTAAAACTAATCCTAATTCAAAATTTATGTGAACGATCATGTTTTTCTCCGACGTACATACGCTACATCAATGATTGGGAAATGAATAGCTGACGGAGTACCAATGATTTTAATTCAGAGAGGAACCTTTTTAAACGATTTATCGAGTTCCATTCTCTCCTTGTTACAGTCCACAGAGTGGATACTAAGAATGCAAAGGCTAATTTACTGACGCATAAGGAAATTCGCTCACTGTTTAAAGTAATACATACAGCAGTCCGGCCAAAAAGTATTGCAGCACCGAGGTGAACATGATCTTTTATTAAAATATGGCAAAAAAAATTTTTAGAAATTGGTATATTTGACATGCTTCATCACTTCATCAAAGGTTCCTGCTGTTACGGGCATATTATAAGATGATCCGAAACCGAACTGCTGCAGGGATGAAATTGGTGCAAGAATCGCAAAAACTTGCATTCGCGCAGAAAAATAAAATGATTCATCAGTGGGCTATTCACTGTGCAAAGGTGTTGTCCAATTTATAGTAGAATATCGTCATCTATTTGTTCTAGTATTAAGGATTAGCAACCAACCCAAATAATCTAGGCTATCTCTGAAGGTTTCCTGTTTTCAGGTATGGAATGGTGCTATAAACCCGATTCAACGTGACTTTTGGAAGGAGCACTGTACTTTGAATAGCGTTTTGGATTGGCACGAAGTTGACATGAATAGCTGCAAAGTCGTACCATTTTCACTGCCATTACCAAAATATCCTCATTAGTTCGTACTTACAATTAGTTTTAAGTATCGCCTAAGATTCGTACAGTCAAAACAATGGCTGCATCTATTGGCAAACATACTGGTCATTAATTGCACATTCCACATTTTACTACAGTTGTATCAACAATACGGAAATAAATGACCTCATTAGTATCGGGTCTGTCAAAATATGTACATTGAAAATTAGCGATTTTGTTAGCACTTCTACGAAAATAGGTTTTTCTATTTATTCCCATCAAAACCAGCAGAGAGATTTTGATAAACCTCATTGCTCTGATACCTTCAATCATCATTGCAGTTATTTCTACCTTTTTTCAGACTCCATCGAAACAGAACAGTAAAGAACAGTAGCAAACGACCCTATTCTTACTAAAATTATAATTCCAAGGTAGAGGAATGAATAAATCAAATATAAAATTTGAAATAATTTAATGTTAATGATACAAATTTATTTTACAAGTTTGTGATTGTCATCGTTTGAACAGAAAATCTACTTGACTGTAATGCTAACTATTCGAATATCATCATATGGTTTATCAGTTTTAGGGTTTGTTTTCACCTGGCTGATATTCTGAACTACTTCCATTCCTTTGATCACTCGGCCAAAAACTGTGTGTTTGTTATCGAGCCATGGCTAAGGACAAGAATAATTAAAAATCAGAATCACAATGGTCGTTAAAAATCTGGAACCTATACAGCAATATTTTTAAAGATGAATTTAAATAATTACCGTGGGTGTAAGGGTGATGAAAAATTGACTGCCGTTTGAATTTGCTCCTGCATTCGCCATGCTCAATGTATATGGCCTATCGTGTTTAAGATGAGGCCTGAATTCGTCTTCGAATTCCCCTCCCCATATGCTTTCTCCACCAGTACCAGTTCCCGTGGGATCTCCAGTTTGTATCATGAAGCCTTTGATAACTCTGTGAAATATGTGACCGTTGTAATAATTATTCTTAGAATGCATACAAAAGTTTTCAACCGTTTTCGGCACATCTTTGCCAAAGAGGCTGATATGTATATCTCCAAGAGCTGTGTGCAGAATCGCCACGTCATATATTTTCTGCATATTAGTCGCTTCTGTAGATGAGATAATGTCCTCTTTGGATGGTTTTTCATTGAAAACATCCCTATCACACTCCTGGCTCTTTGTGTCTTCTGGTTCACGTCGCGTAAACATATAAAATCTATTTTTTTTGTGCGCTGTACAAAACAGTGTTGGATCTGGGCGATTCAGCTCCATTGTTGGGTTTTCTGACGCCTCCATTTCAAACGTCACTGCAGCTGTAGTTTTCTTCGCTTTACCCTTAAAAGCATTTTATCATATAATCAGTTGTTAATAAATCAAGTAACTTACAATAAGTAACTTAACGCAATAACTACCAAGAAAGTAAATTCATATACCTGAAACAAAGCTAGTTGCATAGGCCTGAAGTTTTCGGGCTTACCCATGATCGTAACGCAGCGATTTGTGTACAAATTCACTAACTTTACGCCAAGCATTGTACTGTACATGACCATGTACCCTGATTCGTCAAATATTATGTTGCCCATATTCGCTTCAGTTTTGTCCAAGTCTCTCTCAACAGCCATTCTGCATAATGTAGTGGAAATTATGTTGTATAATTACGAGATAAAAAAAATAGCCCATTACTTCCAGGGTGTATATATACCTGGATAGTAAAATAATTGAATTGTGATACGTTTAAGTAAATGATATAGTGACAAACCTGCGCCCAAATTCCATGTTAGGTAATTGTTGAGTAGTTTGTTGTAACTCTGTGAATCTCTGCAGAGTTTCATCAAATACCCTGTATAGGTTTCCAGTCAAAAAATTAAACACTCTGACTTTCCTATCCCCACTCAAACTGGCGAATTTCTTGCCATTGGGGGAAACGCTTAAGCCGCACGGGTAAGTTTTATTTTTTGCAAACTCAAATAAATTTGTATCCAGTTTAGATTCAAATTTAACACACTTTGGAAATTTGTACTCAGTTTTAGGGCCTGTCCAATATTCTAAAATCCCTGCTTTATCTACAGATATACACGTCTCAAAAACTGGATTGTACTGAAAAGAAAGCGACCAATTTTCAGTAAGTAGCCATAATCAAAATTAAGTAAATAGCATGAATCAGGTCTCGTTTCATTGAGATTGTGTCAGTAATACATGACGGTGATTCCAACCCCTGAAAAGACTTAGTCTTCAATAAATTTCATTCAGATAATCAAGTTTTTACCCTCATAATGACGACATTTTTTGTGTGTAGCTTGTCGAAGATATGTAAAGGGGTATTTGTCCCTTGGCCGTCATAAACATAGATTTTGTTTGAATCTTGATCAGAAACTGCTAATGCAGATATCGCATCTCCAGGTGAATATATCCATTCAGAGCACTGCGGGACGTAGTCTAATTTCATCATGTTAATCATGTCTGAAAACAAACATTCCATTGCATTCTACATTAATAGATTGAAGTGCAAGCTTTTCGAATAGTTACACAACTGAATGTGAAATCCATCAACTTATCTTTGATGGATGATTTAAATGTGTACACTAATGCTGTTCTGCAAAGTGCAAAATCATAGTCTATTTGATGCAATTTATAATGACTTACCAAAGTTAACGACATCGAAGACCTTGATACTTTTGTCTAAACTAACTGTACACATTAGCGCGCCATTACAGCTTGCTGCCATCGAGTGTATGGCCATTAAGTGTGCTCGGAAATGTTTAACGAACTCGATTAGTTCCTCCTGTTTTTTCCAAAACTTTACATGCCCATCGCAACTGGCAGTGATCACGAAATTTGTTCTGAAATTTTGTACAGCAAAATGGGATTTGCAATTAAAAAAAATGCAAGAAGTGATTGTTGAAGTGAAAAAACCAACAATAAAGTTGCTTGTGAGGATTAAGATCTAACTTAAAGTTTTATTAAGAAAATTCATATCAATTGACATGTGTACTTACTTTGTGACTAAAACCTGGGTGATCACATCTCTGTGCATATACGATTTCTCGTAACATTCACAGTTGGGTAAATTGTCGAGGTAAACTTGCTCATACTCCAAAACTACAAACAATAATGGAGTAGTAGATAGCAACAATGCTCAACAATCGAAAGTTTGGATTGTTGTAAATGCCATCCGCAGTAAACGTGTAATTTAGATTGACGATTAAACTTAGTATTAAGAAATTATTGGATTATGAAGTCAAAGGAATTTACAGATTTTGAACATCTATACCAATCAGCGAGATCCAAAGAGAATTGAATATCTTTTAGGTTATGTTTACGATACCTTTACGCTTTTTCGGCGCGGCAGCATCCGACGGCATCGGTCCGATCCATCCTTCGTCGGAATCACTATCGACATGTTCTCTTTTAGACATAATTATTATATTATAACTGAATAATTGCAATAGTTGTTACTGAATTTGACGATTGATGTGTGCCGCGCTCTAACATTTGTTTGCGATCGATGTTCAGATCGCAATATTGGCGAACGTGAAGCAACATAATGCCCAGTTTCCGATTATTTTGAGTTGGTACGAATGCGAGTGCAGCAGACTGCAGCTAGATTCGTGGTGCATTCTGCATCTTGTAGGATTTGTGAAAATATGGCTACGCAGCCACGATGACTTCGGCCAATCAGAAGCAGGGATTACGCGGCATGATTGGTGCGGCTGCTTTTACGCCGGTACACTGATGAAAGTAGTGCATTAAGATAAATTCGGAAGCTTATTCCGGACTCAAAATAGAAGAAAAAATCCATGAAAAATCTGAAAATAATTATTGAATAGGTTTGGAGTGAAAATTCAGAGAGATTGGTTCAATTCTTATAACTAAGGGACAATCTTGAATACCGAGGTATTGTACAAACCGGAGGTGTTCATTGTTGCAACGCAAGTTTGGCGGGCAGCGGTTCACCGATTGGCGGGTCTTCGCTCCTGTAGTTAATGGTCGTCGTAGCCGTCCGTGTAGCATCAGCTCGAGATTTTTCTTAAAAAACGAGGTCTTGCGCGAGTTGGTTGTGCAAAACCAGTTGCCGAGCTGTCCATAAGGTTCAGAGATCGAGAAACGACACTCATATAATAGGTAAATATTAATATTATAGTAAAAATCAATGGTCCACAGTTTTACGCCCGCGGCATACTGTCTCTGCACGTGGTCTGCTCAACTTCAATCACTTTTTACCCAACTATTAACGAACATTAGCCATTCACCCATCGAACAATTGCCCCGCCGCATTCGCCCCGTCCCGAAGCAGATTCATTCTATCCTGTAATTCATTCGAAATCTCTTTTTCACCTAAAACAAGGAATACGGCGTCATTGTAGGGTGCCATCTTCGCGTTGTCGGCTGTGGCGTACATGTTCTTGAACGAAAAGGAGGGGAAAGCCACGTTGTCCGAATACGTTAAATTATTGAAAAAACCTCCGTTTCGGCGCATCCGGCTTCAGCCGTTCATCAATTTTTTCCCCAAATTTTCATTATTTCATTAATATTCGTCATCTCGGCTGAAAAATCTTGTCCGCCTCCCCCTTGCGAACCCTTTAATCATGCATCTCTACAGGACGCTCCAAAAAATTTTATCGGAGTATTGTTGTACTCGCACTCCCCGCATGGAAATTGCTAACCGATGCCATCTCTCATCCGAGTCACATTTTTTTTTCCTCTCTTATTCCCGTTGTATCGTCTCTCTCTTTACTGCGTATCGGCTTCTTACCCTTCCATATTTTTCCTTTTTCTCTGCTTTCAACAACTTTTACGTCTATTTTATTCCCACACGTACCCCCCTCCCCCTCCTCTTATCCTTCTGCCCCGCCATCGCGGCTATTTACTCGGACATATAGCCATTGAACCCATTTCGCCCGTTCCTGCCAGATTCCTTTTGCCGCAAGTTTTTTGTTTCACCTGACAGGAAAAAAAAGAGAATATCATCAAATTTGCAAAATAGGCGAACGTCTACCGGTCGTTTCAAAGTCCGTCGAATCATATTCTCTCACCACTTGGGTGGTTGATTTTGTTATTATTAGCATTATTAACAGTTTTTTGGTACATCATTCAGCCCATTATTCCAGTTTTCGCAATTTTTCATGCTACCAAATAATCGTGGAGGATATTTGTAAATATTTTTGCTAACTTAAGCTAGGACTGATTAAAAAAATTTCGAATAGTAAGATTAAAAATTCACCTGATTGTTTTGTGTATGAACCCTTACATTGATTCTCAAATATTCAAGGCCACTGAAGTAATCTGCTATTGTTTGTTTAACTTGGGGAAACAACTGCCAACGGTGGCCTTGAATGTATCAGAATTAATCTAAGGGTCTGTACCTATCTGCTGAAAGAGACGCATGAGTCAGAGAAACCTAAGAAGTACCAAGATATTGTTGAAGCAAGAAACGAACTCTACAGCTAACTATTGTTTTCAAAAACAGTTTGCAATTTTACATCTATATTACAATTGTCTTTCTTTTGCTTAATTGAACAATTTTTTTTCAACTCTGTTACCAGGATTTATCTCCTCATTAATAAATCTCCTATAATTATAATAGCCTATGAGATTTTTTTCTGAAACAACAAGTAATGATATGACAGTGCATTTTCTTAATCAATACACAAAGAATCATATATCTGCCTCTGCAGCTTTTATCTGAGGCCTGCTACTTCGGATGCTAACCCATGTACATGTTTACCCACATCCGTTATCCTTGGTGATAATAAATGAAAAAAAAAAAAAAAAAAAAAAATTGGAAAAAAATACCCACGTAGTTAAATATTACCATTCTCTTGCAACAAGAAGTGACTTTTTCAGATATATTCAGTGTAAAAACGTGAGGTTTGATGCAGGTGTTGGATTCTTTACGTGTTGCGATTACTCTAAAGTATCCAACTTTTGCTGCTGCTTTAAGATCAGAGCATGCCTTTCTATTTTCGTACCACCATGATGCAAACTGCAAGAGTTTCACCTGCTTTCTCTTTTCATTATTTTTTGGCACAGCTCCCCCTCTGTACAGCTTTTTGTCAATTCCTTTGTTAACAATTTTAATTGCAAGAATTTTAAACATCTTAAATTTGTTATAGAAATCAAATCTACATCAATGATGGATTTCCTATTTCAAAAAATTAGTACCGTACACTTTTTACTCCAACCCCTTTTTGTCACACACGGTGACAACGCCACGAGCGTTCACCTAGTTGGTGTGCTTGATACGCGCTTTGGATCTCCGCTGCACCCTAAAAACTTTGAAAACGGAAAAAGCTCTCCACGCTACTAGGATGTGCAGAAATATTACCAAATTATATTTTTCTTTCGGCGCAGACTAAAAGATGAGTTCAAGCGTGTGCTACAAGTGTAACCGGATGGGCCATTTCGCACGAGAATGTCCGCAAGGCGGAGCCGGAGGAGGCGGCCGAGGAGATCGTGACCGTGACCGTGACGGTGGTTTCGGACGGAATCGTGGTGAGAAGTGCTTTAAGTGTAACCGATATGGTCACTTTGCACGTGATTGTAAGGAAGATCAAGACCTGTGCTACCGTTGTAACGGAGTTGGGCATATCGCGAAGGACTGCCAGCAGGTAGGATCAAACGTGAGGACCAATTTTCATCAGAATTTTTATTTAAACTATAAGTTGTAAGTTAATAAATTGATGGATGTATGAATATCTGAATTACTCGAAAAAAGATCTGAAAAACTCGAACTTCATATATTTAAATTATTCTTGATCAGTGTAATTATATAATAGTCGATATCAATTCTTTCTGCGATTCAAATTTTCATTCGTCTCGTTTGCCTCAATTTTTTTTATAAAATGTAATTTTTCATTGTTTTTTTACACCTATTCGCATACCATTGGCCCATATTTAGAAGCAGACGTTTTTATTAGTCTTTTATTGACTCAGCAGGTACAAAAAAACAACATGTTTGGCTGCAAAGTTGTTTTACCCTTGTAAACTGTTATAAGTTATACAAATTTAAAAACAATGAGAGAACATATTTAAAAACATGCATAACGGTACTTCCAACTTCATTTTCATTACATACAAATACTTTTTTTAGATTATTATTTGCATTTGTGATTCATGCAGATCTAAATTCAATATGTTGAGCTACGATTCGATACTTTCTTTCAATAACTTTTGAGTGAAAATTTTGGTTTTAAAGAAAGAGTATTGAAGAAGTTTGACTCGACCCTTCCTTTGATTTGAGATGAATTGATGAATAATTTTAGTGAAAAATGGTTGGTCGTAAGGGAAGTCGTGTCTTACAAACGAACTATATGTTGACAGGTTCCTGAATTGAGCTGTTACAACTGTAACAAGACTGGGCACATTGCTCGCAGTTGCCCCGAGGGTAACGACTCTGGCCGATTCTCCGGACAGAGCTGCTACAATTGCAACAAGACGGGCCACATCGCTCGGAACTGCCAGGAATCTGGTGGTAAAACTTGTTACGTATGCGGCAAGACGGGCCACATAAGCCGCGAATGCGACCAGGATGATAGGAAGTAGGAAACAACCGAAACCTCACAAAACAATACACATTTATTATTGATTGATTGATTGATTGATCGTTGGGGATAGTAATTAGAGTAGCGTTTTAATCGCTCCAAGTATCGTACCAAGATCATTCAAAAAACTCCCCCTGCCCTCCCCTCCGCCCACCGTTGTTTCTTCGCAAGGGTTTCTTAAAATCTTTAAGTTTTTATCGCTGTTAATGCCACCACTATAAACTATAACAATATACTGGAGATAATACGAATGAATCATCGCGTAGACGCCATCCTCCCTTTTCAATATCTTATGTCCACATAATTTAGCGGTGCAAGATGTATAGTTTTATCCATGAAATCTTTTTCCTGAGACATTGCAAGTAATTTTAATGTCTCTCACAATCGCGTACGAACTATTTGGATTTTTTAACTTCTACATTGTTTCATTTACTATACACACGTACCAATTGAACTGTTGTTTCGAACAATGTTCATCTTTAACAATTTACCAAGTTTGCCCAGGTTGATCGACTATGAGACAGTTATATCCCAGTGCTTCATTATTCTATTACTATACGTTGTGTGTCGGATGATTGATCCGAATTGCATTTGTCAAATATATAATCATCTCTATTTATATTCTATTCAAGCTGAAACTATATATCATTGTACGGCTTTGGTCAATCTTGCAAAGAAAAAAGATTTAAAAGTGCTTAATGTTCTCGTAAGAGGGAATTGTTCGTAATGTTATATTAGCAAAATTTTTCACACAAGTATTCGAATATTGGATTGTGATATCAAAATCCATTAATATCCTTTCTGAATTGATCTGTACATCTTGTATCGTGTCCCGCATCCTCTCATCGATTCTCTACATTCAATCGACTTGAAATGAGGAAGAAAAATGAAAATGAAAATAAAAGAAATGGTAAAATAATAAAAACATGTTCGAGAGACCGACCCTGAATATTGTAAGGTTTAGTAATGATAATATTACCTAATATTTAAGGATGTATAAGAGTAAGCACTTTTTGCGCTAGCCTAGATTTGCTCCGCAAATGACAATTGATGATGTAGTAGTACGCAAAAAGCTGGAGTTGTTTTGTACTATAAAACTAGGTATACTATAGTCGCTGCTGGTGACCTTAGTCTTATCATTTTTTCGTTTCCATAAATGGGTTCAAATCGAGGTTGTGTTATGTTATTAGATATGTCTCAGATTTATACAAAACATCACATGACGGGATTAAACATTTTATTTCTGAGTGGTGAAAAATGTTGGTTTCTTATTTACGATAAATCTAGTTTCTAGACTATACACTATCTTTATTCACCAAGTCCAACAAAAAGGTCCGATTTCATTGAATTTGTTCATCTTTTACAAACTTATCAAAATATAGAGATCGTTTAGTATACTCAATAGTACAGAAATGAATAATGTTTCCGTCGGTTGATGTCTAGTTTCATCCAAGATACGTTGACGACCACGACGACGACGGCGACGTTGATGATGGTGGTGATGACGATGATAATGATGATGATGATGATAAGCAAAATTTCAGTATGCGGCGTCTATAACTCAAACGTTCTATTGATCGACCTATTTTTTATGTACGCTGACATTCTTATACCAGGTTTAATTCGGTTTCTGCGTTGAAGTTTTTTTCTTTTTCTTTTTTATTAGACATGATTTAATGACTGACGTGCACAATATAAAGGGTGTGCTTAATTAATGTAGTTGTACAATAGTGAAAAATACAGGTAAATGTGATTGGAGTTGTGTTGTAATTACACACCTTTTATACTATCAATTAGGAACATTTTATTTGCCAATTACGTTAGTTAAAAGTGTGCAGTTCTGACAATAAGGGGAAAATTATTATCAATTGTACAGGGGTTTATATTTGAATGGTCAACATTTACAAAAGACTGTGCTAGTTACAAGTGTTCTACGTTCTTCAAAAGTGAACTGTTACTAAATAGATCTACAATTGCCTTATAATATGAACTGATGATGAACTCTTATTCTTTTAAAGAGAGACCTAGCGATGAAATTGATTAAAACTCTTATTTATTTACGCATATATTTTTTTTTCTTACATCTTCGTTTTTTTTTTTTGTTTTTTCTCTAATTTGTTTTATACAATTTAAATTAACACATAAATATGGAGAATTGATGATTAGGAGTTCTTGATAACTTACGGATGAAATATAATGGGTTTATGTTATTTAACCAGCAGCGACGACAATGTACTAGTGTTCAAAAGCAAAGTGCAATGTCCTGGTGAAACATGTACCAACATTACTATATATATATTTATATATAGTGAGGGTGTCCTGGGCAACTTGTATATGCCGCATTTAGCAGTAATTCAACATGTTTTTACGTCTTTGTTCTTTGAGATATAATATTTTCTTCTACACGAAATACAAAGAGCATTTGAGAGGCATTTACGACTGTGTATTACGACCTTTGAAAATTGTGTCCAGCCATCATTTCGCGACACTCTTTAGAGATCACAATCGAAATGCTTCTTTTGGCTGTTTGTGTAAATTTGCTAAATTCTAGAGAGTCGGTCCAAAAGAGCCACCAGAAGATGATAACCTTATTGTTAATGCATTACATCATAATATAAATTAGAAAGAAAGGAAGAGAGAGAAAGAGAGAGAGAGAGAAAGGGGCAAAAATAAGAATTTGTGTAATCAGTTGGGGCACCTGGGCTACGATTCTCTGCTACAAGACTTACGTATGAATAATGTAAAGAATATGAATGTTACAGTATATAACTAATTCGACCGGCGTCTCCGGTCAAGCTCGACTTATAAACTAATATTATAATAATACTTGAAGGAAGGAAGAGGAAACAAAAATAAATAAATAAAATGAAGAAGAAGAAGAAAACGAGAAGAAAAAAAACTACAAAATAATAAGGATAATGAGTATTTGAAGTTGTGTTTTTAAACAGAATTTTTGAAATAGAATGCGTATGGAGAGGCACATTTGATTGGATTTTTTTTCCGTCATTCTCCCGACTGCCTACATCCCAAACGGACGTCCGATTTATACATAACTACCTATAACAGGTTTATGGCAATGAATTACTGTAGAAAAGACAACGTATTTTCTGTAATTATGTTATGTTGCGTGGAAGGGAAAAAAAAATATTTACTAATAAAATATAAATGTCCATCTAATTTTACGCTCATCGTCCTATGTCACTATTTATCGATTTAATCTTTATTATTCAACAGTAATAACCTCTATAAAAAATATTTAATAACAGATGTACAGAAAAATATATCAGAAACGTAACTTCGCCGTCAGTGAAGAAAGTCTGAAAATAGATTTTCCGATTTTCGTTGGGATATAATAACAGCGACTCTGTATTACTTGAGTAGGCTGGTCGGCGAAATTTAAAATCGGGTAGCAATTATAAGGAATAAAATCGTAGCATTGTTCGAAACCCCGACGTAAGAGCGATTATTCTTACATCTCGCTGTTAATCACAGCGAAAAAGCGTTTCCCTACAGAATGGAATATGGATGCCATTTTGGGTTCCATTTTCTTTTCAGATCAAGTCAGACGTTATATAAATGTATACATTTATACATAGCGTAACATGGGTATGCAAAGATAGATGTCGCCCGGGTACGACGTTCGAATTTTCATTTGAAATTTTCCTACATGCGTTTGTGCGGGAATTCCCGGAGTCGTTATTTTGGCATTGTCAGTCATTGCAGATTGCACGGTTTCATTTTAGAATTATTTATTTGATACCTAATATGTCTATCCGAGCTTTAAACTGTGCGACAGTAAAGTTGGTGACAAGTACGCAGATTATAACCTCCGTATCGAGCGTCGTTAAGGAACTCGTCGAAAATTCATTGGACGCCGGTGCTAAGAATATCGAAATTAATCTGGTGAGACTGCTTGAAATTATTTATTTCAGTACTACAGTGAATGGTTGTACATTTTATTGTGTAAATAATACGCGTATTTGTATAATTGTATTCATAACAATCATTCATTCATACCTGTAGATTCGAAAGATTTCATTATCTTCATTCGTTGGTCGTTGATTCCTACTAATTTTATTCACTTTTCCGTAATGTTATTGTAGACTGACGACGGTTTGTCATTAATTGAAATTCGAGATGATGGTTGCGGAATTTCTGTCACCGATGTGTTGAACATGGCAATGCCTCACTGCACATCAAAGATATTAGATTTTGCAGATTTAGGTAAGCATATTGTTAAGTATAAATGTTATGAAGTTATACACGAATAATCCAGACTAACAGATTAAAACTCATATACTACTTTCTTCAGATTCGTTGACAACGTATGGGTTTCGCGGCGAAGCTCTCAACGCAATATGCAGGGTTGCAGCCGAAGTCAGAGTCACGACAAAAACGATCCAAGATGAAACTGCAAGGTCGTATGTCTTGGACAACAATGGGTGTATTATTAGCAGGGAATTATCTCCTCCCTTTGTCGGTAAGAACCAAATTTTGGCTTTCATTTATAAATTGGGAAGAACATTAGATAATGCAATTGGGGATTACGTGCATCCAAGATGTTTGTACCACTGATGTTGGAGCCGAAATACATTACAGACTATTCTTGACTGTGAATTTCTTTTCAGGCACAACAGTACGAGTTAGAAAGTTGTTTGATCATATTCCGGTGAGGAGGCAAATAATTTCGAATGTGAAGAAGTCAAAGCAAGATGTAAAACTTGTAGAAAACATTCTCAAAGGCCTCAGCATGGCTAAACCAATTGTCAGAATGACTTACAGAGTAAATAATCATTTGGTATTCTTAAAACCATCATGTGATAATATAAAGGAGGCGCTTGGACACTTTCTCGGAGGTAAAGTGGTCGCGAATTTGGAATGGATTACTCATGAGGACTCTGAGGTTTGTCAGAACTAGCTAGTAAGATTTTATTCATGAAAATCAAAAAAAATTTGTAATTGCATTCTATTACTGTCCAGTTCATAGAGTGATCATTTTAACATACTACAAATACTCACAACATAACTCACATTAGGGAGGAAAATAATTTTAAACAATGTATAATCTTTTAGGTAAAATTACAATTAATGATACCAAAAAAAGGGTTAGCAGACCTGCAACTTGTGTATGAGTCTAATCAGCAATATGTGATAATAAACGATCGGCCTGTTAAATACAAGCAATTTGAAAAGGTAAACAATTTTTCGTCCAAATTTCACTACTCATTGTTTTACAGTGTCCATTCTCAAAGTCGTTTGAGACTTTGGAAATAACTTTTTCCTTCACTCAACTCGAAATGTTTATGTTTCACTGACATATTTAGTTATGAGTTTTGAAATAACGTACACCATTTTCAATTATTCTTATTACTGTATTCCACATGTTCACTAACTTTTTTGATACAGATTATCAGTGAGAGTGTGGCAGATCATTTTGGTGACAAAGCTCCAGGAAGAAAGCGCCCAATATTTCTCATTAGTATCACAGTTGCACCCAATGAAGTGGACGTTAATTTAGAACCGAATAAAACATCTGTACTTCTTAAAAACCAGGTGATGTATTGTTCGCTTGTAATGTAACCCTATTCATCTGTTATGTAAAATTGTAACTAACTATGAACTTGAAGTTAGTCAGAGCAATTTTTAATGTTCATCAAATTTTTTTTCATTTAGGATATTATATCGAAAAGGATTGGTACAATTTTAGCAAATTTTTATGATATACGTGATGAGAATACTAGACCTGAGTTCTCTGAGATGAATACATCGATAAATGGAACCCCAGAGTATCACGATGTTACGCACAATGTTATTAGAGAGATGGAAGTACCTGTCTGCAAGAAATCCAAGTTGAACAACAATAAACAAAGAGCTCGCGATTTTATTGTTGATCTAAATACTGATTCTGATATGAAGCGGAAAGGATCTGATAAACTGTTCACAAACGACGGTGTGGGAGCTGATGTGAATTCCAGTGTTATAACTGATGATATTCAAGGTCAAAAAACCTCGCCCGCAGATAGAGATAGTATTAACAGTTTATTGAAAACTTTTCCTGAGCCTATTCTGAGCGACTCCGACGATGAATCAAATGTACAGAAGGATTTCCACGTACTTAAACAACCGTTTCTATTCAAAACTGGCCATGCTGTAAGGTAATATTCTTCAATACTTGGTATAAGCGTTTGGGTTTTAAGATTGAGGAAATAATTTGCATTAGCAGCCATTTCGAACAGAGCGAATATTTTCTAATCTCGTAAATTTATCCAAACTTCAGACCTATTGCAACTGAAAAACAGAACTCGGAGTTTGGCCAGGAAATTCCCAGGAATTACCTGGAACCGAATGCCACAACACCTCCTGAAATTGAAAGTAATAACATGCAGAAGAATATTGAGTCAATTACTTCTGACAACTACTGCGAAACATTGAGCCAATTACCAATCGTCGATCTTGGCGAGGATTTTGATATTGCTGCAGTACTGGAAAAACCGAGGCTTTTGCTACAGCCAGAAATGGTTTCGAGCCCGTCAAAATCATCCAAAGACAACAATCAGGCCAACAACAGTTCAGGAAATTCCGATTCTTCGTTGAAACTTTGGAGTAGGGGACAAATACCAGGACTAAGGGTAAGCCCGCTTTATCTACCACATTCAGCACTTACCTCACAACGTAATTTATTCTATTCTTTGTTCTTTATTTTACATTTATTTACCTGTTTCGAAGAGTAAAGTGATCTTTTTTTAACAATAGAGCCCCACTCACGTCTCTGTCTATGAAGATCCAAAGAATACTGCCAAAGCCAATAGTAATGGAAATCAAACTACAGAGCAACCGATTTCTCAAACTATATATCACATTGGATTCTCCAAGTTTTCTTATGAAATTAGAGCTCAAGGTGAATAATATGATTTTTTCAGTTTCACACTCGCAACAAATTTTTCCCATTAACAGCACAATGATCATTTTAGCAAAACTTAAAAATAATGTAATATATATATATATACATATATATTTTGTTTCGGTTTCTTCAGTGCTTGAAGAAAATCCAGGTGCGACGTTGCCGATGATTGGAAAGATTTTGGCTACTCGATGGAAAGAGCTCTCGTCCGAGGAACGTGGATATTACAGAGGTTTGGCATTGGAGGAAAAGAAGAATTCAGAGGCAGAGAAGAAAAAATTGAAAAACAATAAGCTGACCCAACAAGAGGCAGACAAGAATAAAGCAAGACTTGTGCAAATGCTTGAATCAATGAAGAAAAAAAGCAACAAAAAAGGCTCGCTGAGCGAAAGAACCACAGCTGTACAGGAGATGAATATTCAAAATATCGCTAAAAGCTTCTACACGAAGTATGTATCATGTCAATTATCAACGTTTCATTATTATGAAGTTATCCTCTAGTCTATAATTCAGTAAAGCGTGTAGAATTCATCTCTCACCTTTATCCAACTCAATTTCATGCGTCATCTGTGTTTTTAACTGTGACAACTGCGTTGAACGATCTGACGAAAATATTTTTTAGACCAACGATGAATACCTTGGATCAGACAACACTTATTGGTCCAATTACCGACGAGATTTGGGCTGTAAGATCTGGTGTAAAGATTTGTGTTTTAAACAGTGCAGAAATAATGAAAGATTTAGATCCCAAAGAATATGAGGAATCAGAGGTGAGCTATCTATTTTGCAATTAATCTCGACGCTTCTCGCTAATTGTTAACTTTGGTTAAATATTATCGAACTTTTCTTGCAGAAGAATACTGAAAGAACTGCATCAATTTTGCAGTCGTGGTTGAGAGAAAAGAAAACTATTATGCCAAACTTGCATCCAATCTATAATATCGGAACATCCACAGTTTGAATTTTGAAAAGAAAGTCATTAATTGCCACACAATTCTATTTATTTAGCGATGAAAGGAAGAAATTTTCCGTTTTTTTTTTTATTGAGTTCATTACACTTATGTTTTGTTCAATTGAATTGATCGCCTGAAATTACTATTTCAGACACGATAATACAATTCTTGAATTTTACACTGTCACGCAACTTATTTATCCTTAGTTCTGATACGATCATAGAAAAGCTCCTATCATCGCATCATTGTAAGCGATGCACGAGCAGCTACATATACTGTTCGATAATCGCTGTATAGACTGAATCATAATTATCAGACCTCTACGTGAAAAATAGTTTTAGAACTGAAAAAATTACCGCAGCATTATCAAAATATACATACATATACGTATGTCCTAACAGAAACTTGCTGGTTCATCTCTTCATTTACTTAATTTTAGAAATAATACTGTAGCGACAGGTTCAGCACGTTTGCAATGAGTAACTGGTTAACGTTAACATGCATAGAAAATCTGAGAAACGTCTAGTATTTTTTATGCAGCGGACTTGCAATAGCTTTGTCATATTTCGTTCATAAATTTACAATGGCTTTCATTTTTCCTTTCTCTCTCCGTTTCGTCACTTGCACAAGGTGCCTTCTGAATAACTAATGACCAAGTTTAACCGGAAGCAATTACAACCTTGATAGCCGTTTGATAAATTGGTTTTCTTCGCAAAAACGTGGATCGTTGGTGTACAGTGACCGTCAAGAATGCAGCTGAAACCCTAATTTGGTGAGTTTTTGAATATTTTTGCTTAACAACAAAAGAATGCATATTCAGTATGGTGAGATAATGAAATCTTTTCAAATAATCTACGATTACTCGTAATTTGGTATGCAATCGCATTCTTATCAGATGCCCATTTGTAAAAGAAACGATACTAATAACGACGATGAAAATTTCTTCTGCTGTATAGAGTCTGGGAGGCAAATATGAGAAGAGATTATGTCCTAAATTACAGCCATTCCATAGCCTTTCTCCACCAATATGTCTTCATCAAGAATCAAAATTGACGTGCAGGTGTCGTGCATTGTGGCTTGCACGCGGCTCGCGGCTATTTTCTAGGGTAAATAATTATGGATTCTTTTGTTAATTATTATTTATTTATTTTTTTCAATTAAACACCCGAGCCTTATGATGGTTCGAAACATTGTGACAATGAGGATCAGTGATTGTGCACCATGTTTGTCATATTTTACATGAAAACTTGTATTATAAAAGAGTGAAATTACGTAATTAATGCAAATATGTAATAGGATTGCCGGTTTCCATACCAACAGTAGAATGGAAATGTTTGGTCTATCGAGATGTAGCGAGAAAAATTTGAAGAATCTCATTGTCAGTGAATGGATGATATGTATGTACATACATAGAGAATATAAGACTTGTGCTTATTCACGAGTGTAATTATAGCGATTAACGAAGCTTCGGACCTTGATCAACCGACATATGTAACGTATGTACATAATACGAGCAGGGGAAGTGTAGCTGGTGGATTCCGTTATGAGATTTAATTACTTTCGAATAACGTGTTTATCACAAATGCTTGTATACCTATGTAGAGCACGTCCATGTATCTGTCTAAATGCCGCAAGCGGCACACTCGCGCTAATTTTTATTCCTCCAAATAGACCCAGAGTACACATGCATGTATAAATGGCATGTATAAATGGCATGAAATTCATGCATCGAGATAACCCGTTGCGCGACCTCACGATAAAAGGCGTGTAGAAAGACTCCTGTTCACTTTCGCCTACACGCGATTAATGCATATTATAATTATACCTATAACGTAGAATATGTAACGTTCGTAATATCATCAGTTCATATACATTATTCGATAGCGAAGTTACCAGGTATTAAAGACATTCCAAATTCTTCCATCTCACGCAGCTGCAATGGCGACCCATTCAAAACCGAAATACTAACAATCATTAATGTTTACGGAAACGACAAACGAATTAGAGCGAACCGTAGATAAATTCGTTCCACGATAGTCATGACAAACAGACACCGGAAATTCGGTGTTTATATCTCATTACCGTAAACTGCAATGAGCGTCACGTAAAATACAAGTCTAAGATCGTTATCGAGTTCGAAATAGATATGTGATCTAAGTGTGGCAAGGCAGAGACATTTCCTCAATCAGTCTGTTTTCGATAAGCCCGATTGTTATCCGCAGTAACGACGAAAAATCGTTTAGAAAAAATTACCGCGATGTAATCGCGTTTTTACGCACATCCACACGATTCGCCAAAATTTACGAGTGAAACCGATACCCGAATGATAAGAATTAATTAATTATTGGAGAGTAAGCCGTAGGGGAATCGGGGAAAAATGAATTTTGCTTCGAAATGTACATGCATGTACAAGAGGCAATTATCAGGGCGAATTGTTCATCCTCGAGATAACTGGCGTTACGATCATGTGGGTATCGTCGATGAAGAGTGACCGAAAGCTATATACTTGTTAGACGCTGCGGCGACCAGGCTAACAGAGCGCCGGAATTCTTGGACTGATCTCTCGTAATTGCCGATGTGCGGTATAGCTAGTGAAAATTATATTAAATGCCATTCATTGGCTGGATGTATGGATGTGTGTAACAACGGTCATCTACGTGCACCCTGCACAAACAGAAAACACAATGAGATGCTGCTGGAGATGCTGCTGC
This sequence comes from Diprion similis, assembly GCF_021155765.1. Classification (NCBI taxonomy): domain Eukaryota; kingdom Metazoa; phylum Arthropoda; class Insecta; order Hymenoptera; family Diprionidae; genus Diprion; species Diprion similis. The sequence continues at coordinate 18,893,358 of NC_060106.1, read as the reverse complement.
TGCAGCAGCAGCAGAGATATATAATATGTATATATATGTATATGTATACTTATGCACGTATGTACTTGCTTACATACACCGGGAATATATATATATATATATATATCGTTTCAAAAAACATCGAGACGCCGTTACGGTCCCGCGATACGATTGGTCAAAGGTCTTCGAAGTGGTTACAGAGCGACACACGACGCTAGTTTTGTCTCTCCCATTCAACGACGCGATTGTCTACCGTCGCCTTTACGTATGTTTCCTCCTAACGACCGAGAGTGCCGGTTTTAAACCATTTAATCATCTTCGTATACGCAGGAGCGATGTTGTTTTTTTATTAAAGAACCGCGGAGATATATTTGCATATTAGAAAGAACAAGTAAAAGATATACGCGTAATAAATACACATCTGCAGGTGAATTTTACCGGGCCGCCGTTTCAAATTGTACGAATAACTTATATAAGAATAATGTAGAATAATTATCGTCGATTCTTCTATAATCTTTGATAGTCAACACCTTGCGCGTTAATAGTGATCGTTTGTCGGTGCAGATTCGTCGTTTAATGATATAATCTGCGGCCGGTTAAAAACGAGGCGCGATTTTAATTTGTTTTTATTTTTTTTTATACATCGATTCAGGAGCAAAACAATTCGATCACTTCGAGTGGTTTAAGGTATGTAACAAAGTTTTCTTATGTCTCCTATTTCTTTCCTCGATTGTTATACCGTTCCCTTTTCGTTAAAGCTGAATGAGAAATTGGAAAAATAGATTATTGAATGAAGCCTGAAATGGAGAGAAAATACTCTCGTTTTTCAAAACGAAAATATTCAACGCGGTATCGTCAGTCGGGCGTTTGTTAATTAAGTTTTGAAATTCGAGCGAGTAGAGAACGGTGAAGAGAGAGAAAAAAACCGCGAGCATACGAATATTGTCTCGAATGTGTGAGAGACGTTTTCTGTTTACGTTTGCGCTAATCCTTCGGGTTCGTATATTCCTCGTATTGTACATAGAACGATTATTCACCTGTCGCTCACCTCTTCGCGCGCTCGTTTCTTCGAACTGACTTTGAGACAACTTCCGGGCCGCGCACCTCGTCCACCACCTTCGATTGTAAATACACAGAGGTAGGATTATTAACATTGAATATAATAATATACCTATCCGTTTCGGTTTTACAAATAGACATGGCGTCCCGACAATTCGAGATGAATTATCGTTATTGGAAAGTTACTTTTGGACCTTGTGGCAGGTAAAATGTGAGATTTAGATCTGAGAATGTACGTCATCAATTAGCCTAGGTCAGCTCTTCGGCGTTAGGCAAAATAATGAAGACCGTTAGTGTTTGTCAGTTGTGCTTATTTATAGGTACGAACAAAATTAAACGCCGGCTGTATATGGAATCAACATGAGCGCCGATTATTGATAATACGCTTGCAATTTCATGCTGGCTCAAAGATCGCTTGTGCCTAATGATAATAAATTGAAAAAGAATGTAAGACCGGCGAGACGGTAGAAACTTATTTGAATTCTCTGAAGAACGTTTCAAATCTGTCGATTAGATGTACGTTATGATTAATTGAACTTGAAATCTGAAGGCGATATTATAGTCAGTTCTTACCGACTGCGTTAAATGTTTTATATTTTGTTTAATATCAGAAGAGTTATGTATCGCAACATAATAGGCATAACAGTCGAATGCTGCATGCAATTATGAACTAAAAGATACTGATAAATTTTTTTATATAATCAAATTACATTCGTGTGTTTTCATTCAGAGTCGCGGCCGTTATGCTTGTATACCCTCCGATAACAGCCGAAACATAAGACATTCAACGCGGTCGGTAAGGACTGACTGTAGCATCCCCTTAAGTCATGCTAATCGCGTGCTAATTACGAAAAAAGCGTGACGCGAAGAACGGTTGCACGTGGTCAGCGAGTCGATGATGATCTATCGCGAAACAAATTGCTTTTGTCTTAATAAAAATGTGTTTTTTGTCTATGAAATACAAAGTGAGCAGTTATGACCAGATCGTAAAAGGTCTACGGGTATAAACGTTGTCGTAAATTAAGTAAAGTTTTAATTGAAAATTGCGCAATGATACGTCGTCAAGAAAGAATATATAATATAGTCTCGTATTAAGATTCGTATGAAAGCGTCAAATCAAGTAAAGAATAAAAAATCGAGAATGTGTGAGTGTTAAACATTGCAGAGATAATTTATAAGCTCAACTATTCGTGACCAATCCGTATAAAAAATGAAAAAGAATAATAACAAGATTTGAAATAACGAGGCTTCGTATCGTATGGATAAAGAGCAAAGCCCGAAAGCGAGTTTTCGAAAGTTTTTTCAGTTCGAATAATAGTCCAGGATTTAAAGGAACGGTCATTTGTCAATGCCTGCGAAAATTTTCGAGAAACTTTTATTGTCCACCGCCCACTGAACGTAAGTTATAAATGTACAATGAAGAAAGTTGTACTTCGATAATTGGTATCGGAAAGTCGTGACCTCGGGGTATCGCTGCTCTGTAAGAAGATTCCCTCGTATGCCGCTTACGTGTGTTTGCATTTATGTACCATATACGAACATAATATATGTATCATCCATATTCTACGTTTATAACTCAGCGCGCTAGCCACAAATCTAATGCTGCTACTGCTGCTGCTGAGTTTGCGACGGTGTGATTTACGATAAAAATCACAAACAGGTCTCTTCGGGTCTCGTGTTGCGACACATCAGGGCTCTCAAGCCGCAAGATGGTTGGCCGCATCAGTTTTTTAATTTCCTCTTCTCGCTCCTCGCGTAGATATTCGTCGATTTTCAGCATTGATCCGTTTTTTTTATTAACATATGCTCCGTTATCGTACAAGTCGTTCGTTTAATCACCGGATTATTTTTCAAGGTGAAACACGCCCTCGATCCCTCATCGTTGGGGTAGAAGTTGGGCAAAGACTTCAGAGGGAGATTTGTCAAACAATTGAATGTAGTCAATTTTGTTGTTGTTGGTTTTTTTTTTTTTTTTATTTTTTTTTTATTAAGACCTCAGATATATACGTTCGTGCAATATTCTTATTTATCGGGGTTTATCGGTCTTGACTTTATTATGTCATGCACATTCTCTTGATTCACATTGAAAGTTTTATATATGTATGTAATTATTATCGAAATGTATGAAAAAACGAGTAATCGAGTACTTGAATCTGGTCATCAATTTATTTTTTATTACACACTTTATTTAGACTAACATTAGACTTGATGACATTATCGTTACTAATTGCGTGTGATAAAATAAACGAGAAAGCGTCAGGAGACACAGAAATTCAAATTCTAATTATTACGATAATAATTATTTACATAATAGTCTCTAGATTGCTAATCGTTGCTCTATTTCTCTATCACATGTTTTCAGATTGGTAATGAGCGTGAAAAATAAAAACGCTTCAAACACTGTGAGTTTTTCATAATTAATGGCAGGTGATTTAGTGTAATTAACAAATAATTGCCAAAACACTTGGATCTTACAAGTCAGTTTTTTCGCCGACTGGATGATAAATTATGAAATTTAGCGCTATAGTTACGCGATTGAAAATAATTTTAATTTTGCACACACCAGAGTAATTTCTTTTGAAACTTGATTACAGATGACAACCAAAATTGGGGAAAAGCTCGGTGAAATCGTCGTTGCTGGTGCCGAGGCCGCGGCTCAAATTTCTGTTGGCCAAGGAATTCTCAGAGTTACTGATCGTTTGCTGTGGGTCGTTGAAAAATCTGCACAATGGAGTCTACCGATCCAGGAAGTCAGTTCCGGTACGTAATTATTACCTGCATCGTGTTTATTGAATTTTTATATTTGCAAGCTGCGAGGATCTCGTTATAAATAAAAAAATAGGAAAGGGTGAGATTACCAACTATGGGTTTGATATCGATGATTCATTTCGAATGGTTAAAAAATTGTTGAAAATCTAGTAAATTTGTTCGATTTCACTTTACAATGGCTTATTCTATCCAGAAAACTATTCTCTGCAAAGTTACGAAAATAAATTTACAAAATGTTGTTGCAAAATTCAATATTCAACGATACCGAGATAATGAAAAATAGAAATCTATTTTGGTGGTTTAGTACAAATTAGTATTCTGACTGAAATCAGCCGTTGTAGAGTGAAATCGAATGAATCTACTACGTTTTTACACATTTTGAAGCAATTTAAAACAAAACAACAACATCTACGCCTTTGTTTATAATTCCAGTAGTTTTTATTTTTGTAGTTCCAAAGAAATCTTTTTAGCTTGTAAATATAACGACTTGGTAAATGCTCAATGTAGGACTATCTCGTCTTATAATTAATAGATAGTATTTCACACCCGTGTCATGCAAAATTTTTTTACACAAAGGCAAATTTCAGTACACAATACTTACCGTGTATATCGACCGACTTGCAGTGCAATAATCATCGAAATATCATCCCTCATGTTAGTATGTCTATAATAACGTATAAACATTTTTAGAAGAGAATGGCAAGGCCTTTGGACCTATAGAACTTGTGCGTCCGTTGCCCTGGATATTTTTCCTGCCAAGTTTGATAATGCTGCGAGTTTTTAGACTCAGCGTAAACGTTGGTGCCATCGTTCTTGGCTATCCCAAGCTACAGGCAACTGGAATGGTCAGTATCATTTTATAATACATGATAATCATTTGTAACTTATGTATAATATGCATCGGGAATTTCTAAAATGCATGATTGAAACAAAATTAGAAATCTTGTAATACATTGATAAACATTTTCGATACCATATACTCGTTTTTTTGAAGCTGATTCCTTGTTGTTACAGGTGAAGATCATTCAGAAGGGGCGTCGACGACTTCGCGCAATAAAAATAAGTGGCATGAGAAATATGAAATCTCGGAGGGGCTCGACAAAGAAGGTAAGAATACAGATTTACACTTCTTTTTTCATGTAGCCCTAGTCACCGTCATCTCTCTTTGTGTGTTGATCGTAAATCTGTAATCTTTAGCATGACTTTGTGTTGCACGATATTGGCGTAATATATGTATGTATGCATGTCTATACAAGTGCGCAAAGTCTATCAAAAGTTCTTTTTTTAATTGTGAGATTGTCTTTAAAATAGAACTTGAAATTTATTGTTCATTAAATTTGTACAACATTAGAAGCATATTTCAAAATCTGAACAACTAATTCAAAGAATACCAAATCAAAGATTTGTTTTTACTTTGGAATTGTTTTACGAAAGAGCTTTTTGTCTTACATTCCTTAAGTTCTGTCTATGGTACAGAATTTTTCGAATAAATTGTGTAATTGTGATGGTGATGGGGAATCTATAGGAGGAGGAATTGAGCGAAGCTAAAAGGAGCCTCGTTAGTTCGATGCTCTCCACCCTGTCAGCTTTGTCCTGTTTGGAAGCTTCCCGAAGAACTCCGTCACCTCCGCCAACTAAAGTTTATGTCCAATCCAGTGAGCCGGATGCAGTGAGTACAGAGAGTGAAACCTGAAAGAACTTACTTCAATAAAATAAGACTTGCACTTCAGTGGCTAATGGCCAATAGAAAAATGGCTATTTTTTATTTGAGGAATCTTATGAGATGTTACGATATAATTTTTTAAAGGGTAAATCTTATTTTATTGCCGCATATCGAAATTTTCACTTGATAACTCATCAGTTTTGGTTAGTAGAGCTGATGGTCCACCATTTGTAGGAGTAACCACATGTATCGTCCGTTGAAAATACAGCACTCCTTTTGCCTGTGTAAACCACGTTTCGTATTCGACAAAAGATTAGGCGTTATCTCAATAAGTATTATTGGAAGTAAAGTGGAATACTTTCAGAGTTTCTAAATTACCTATTTGGGAAAAAAAATATGTTTCGCAATTCATTAACATCATCTGGGCTCCAAGACAAGCAATATGTTATTCTCTTGCTGTCCAGGATCTATTGTTGCTAATGAATTTAGTTTCTGGTTTCTCTTTGCAGACCCCAACACCGGAGGAACAGTCGATGACCGAATCTGCCAACTCTCACGTTGAATCGAAGCGGAAATATTCACAGGTTACTGAACCCGATGAGACTTCTGGAGAATCGGAAGAAGAATCAACACAGGCACAGCTTGACAGATTGGCGGCCGAAGACAGTGAGGCTGATGATGAAGACTTTGATGTAAGTTTTTAGTATTATTACAAGCTTGTCGATTTTCATTCTTACCTCTGTCTACAAATTTTCGACGCGAAGAAAAATTGACGCAGTTGTTTGTTTGAAATAATATTGATAACATCACCTCACCATGTTTTCCCCTAGTAGACATGTGTTATTGTTAATTCATTATCGACCAGCGTTACGAATCATACGTTATATCTAGACTTTGGCTCGTGTCTGCTTTACACATTTAAAGTACCGATGTTACATGTAAAGAAAATCCTCACACTAAATCATGAAATATTGTTCCATATCACATTTAAGTCGCAAATGGTCCTTGAGACTTGACCCAAAGTCAGCTGAATGATAGCCTTTAATTCTTTCACATTTTTTCTGCCATACACTGCTCGAATATTTATAAATATTATTAAGAGTTACTATAATTTTTAACTATAAAATTACCAACATTGGTTTCCAGTTGCGGTGCACTGGTTTTTTCTCTCTCAGTATCTTAATTGTTTTTTGTCTTCTGGTTCATGGAGTCAACATTTTAACTCTGTTTTCTTTAGCCTGCTAAAGCAGAATTGGCAGCTTCTGAGAGTTCCAGTGCCGAGGAAGACGATGGTGATTATTTAAGTGAGTCAGAAATCAACGATCTTCGCCTTGCCTGCCATTTGAGCACCGGAATAGTCATCAAAGATGTAATCGCTGAAGAATTGGAACCAGAACCAGAAACAACAGTAGATGATGAAATAGGAACAAACGAAATGTTGGTTCCGATAAACGTAAGAGTTTTTAATTTGTATATTTGTAATCTAAAATTACTTACATTTCTCTGTTTCTTATTATTTATTGATTATTCAGTTACTTGACAAATTTTTGGAAGAAAAAAATAATTCTCTTGTACCCTATGTGCAGAAAATGACCGAAGAAAAGTCGCCAGTCACATTAGAAGCAGCAGAAAAAACCGAAAATGATAACCAACCGCATGATTCACATACAGTCGGTACTCCTGAACAAGACGGAATAATTTCGGGAAATTTTCATTCTCCAATCAATTCGCAAAGTGATTCTATTGGAGATTATGCATCCCCTGAAATGAATGATTGTAAGTCTCGTTTTTCCTCTTATTGCTCGTTTTTGATCAAGAAAAAATTATACACACATACAAAAGGAAAGACGTGGACTTTAGAACTAGAATTTATTAGCAGCTATTCCACTAGTTTCGTGTCCTTAATACAAAGCATTCGATAGGAATGAAAAAATTGAAAGCTGTTTTTCGTATCAATTTATTACCTGTTTATTATGTCACAAAATAACATTTCTTCAATTTTTTGTCTCAATCCAATAGCAAAGCATCAAAGTGATATATGTGAGCAGTTCAATGACGTGTCCGACAAGAGCAATACGGACATAGAAACGCATTTTGATAATGGAGATCTGAATGTTAGTGAATCTTCGACAATTTCAGGTACGTTTGAAACGATTTCAATCTGAATTATACCAGTTATACCCTGTACTGTGTTTTATTTCAGTAGACTGGCAGTTGGATAGCTCTCTCTTCTCGAACGGGAACTTGATCTTAGCCTTTTTTTTTCTCACACTCTCAATTTTCTTGTGCCATTCGTTTTTTATAAAAATGTCATTCGCCTTTCGTTTTATTGGGCATTGAATTTTTCCACTCAAATAAAGCAACAATAATGCAGATATTGCTCGACTGTTATTTATTGTTCTTAATCAATTGAGGGGAAAAAAAGTGTACAGAATTGGCGATTAAAAACGATTTGTTGACATCAGGAAATTCTCCAGAGGGGACTACCACGAATGGTACCAAGCACCAGAAACGAAGTAATGCAACCGGTAAATCTCACCACAAGGGAAAGCATGCCAGCTTGTCACACCGCAAGAAAAAATGAGCTGAAACGGAGTACATTTTCAACAAATGAATTATACTGACGGAAGTGCACTGTTGGACTTTGCATAATTCTTTCTTAAACCGTCAATGGGTACTTCGATAAAAATAAATGGATGTAAAAAAAAAAATCAAAGAAAACAAAAAAAGGTAAAAGAAAGAAAAGAATTGCTGGGGAGAAAAAACAGATAACATACTACTCACGCTTGACGGTGTGTAGTGATACATGTTTACCGCAAAATCGTACCTTACCACACCTAGACTTATGTAACGTGTCATAAAAATTGTACGGGCGCAATTGAATCGCGAGAAGAAATGGTTTACTCTTAATTTAATAACTGAATTAATATCATAGTAATTTTAAGAGAGTGGTCTGAAGCAGTGCATAATCATGGTTATCGTATATTTTTTATCTTATTTTATCCTTTTATTGTTACATGTTATATTATTACTGGTAATTTTTGCGCGAAATCGATACCGATGTGAATTGACTGTTTTCAAATATTTTTTTACGCCCAATAATTCAACACTGGTATGAAAGTGATGTGATTTTTTTGGAATCTAGTATGCAAAAAAACAAGTCACATTTGTCATCTCAAAGCTCATGAGAAATTCGCTTTGAGAAAGCTGACGGTGCATTCAACCATGTCGGTTGAATTTCAAAGCGATTTACGCGTAAAAGTTGGTTATCCCATATCCACGGGATGAGCTTCTTTATTGATTCCTGAGTCTGATTGAATTTCATTTTCCACTAGGTTAATATTACATAAGTAAGAGGAAAAGAATTGTCGGAATATCGAACACACTTGTCACCAAAGAAGATTGATTATTGTAACCCTAATTCCGATACGATGAAATAACTTTCAAACGTTTGTTTCATACCAGAGCGTTTAGCAATTTTGTCGCTGGTCGAAAATGAGTGGAAAATAGAGACGGCAAAAGTCGGAAATATAAATGTGTAAAATGAAGGAATACCAATGACTCGATAATAACGGTTGATATTCCACGGCAAAATTCAAGTAACTATTTGACTTACCAATGTAAATATATTTAATTCAATATTTCCCTATCCATTTTTCCATTTTGATAATAGTTAACAAAGTGCGTGTGTTCATCTTTGAAACCATCTCAAAAGTTCATGAACAAACCACCGAATTAACAGTCATTCATTCGTTTGCCTATTTTAATTTTTTCCTCCGTCTCGTTCTGTTTATGTTCACTAAATGTCTTCGTTTGAATTCCACACTGACATGTTTGCATGTAATATATCTGGCAACCAATCCAGAAAGTGATACAAAAGTTTTTTTGAAATATTGCCATATTGGATATCGAGCTGAGTGTGCAGACAAATTTTCAAAGCAATTAAACAATTTGCATCAAGTATAACCAGTACTTTCGGCAGTAGTAATGGATATCGGCGAATTAAGCTAAATGTTTTATTCAAACTTATAAAGGGCATATACGGACAAATATTTTATATTGAGTAATATTTATTAAATTCGCAACAGATGTGCGTCGTGAATATATGGATCTAATAACACTAATAATAATAAGGGTGGTTCATGTCTATAATTTTAATACATATTGTTTACGTGAAAAATAAATCTAAATTACATGTCTACAATTAAGTTATTAGAAATAAATAAACGAATGAGTAAATACTTAAACTTTTCTGTTAACTATTGTAAGTTTCTGAATTTTCACGACTCAGGGTTTGCACGTCCAGAGATAATTGAAAAAACTCAGGGAATTTCTTACAGCAGAGCAAAGTCAGGCAATTCTTTCGTTTTTTTCTCTCGGCAAATCGCATGCTATTGTTTGTAAAATGATAGACAGTAAGATAGTTACTAGGTAATATTAACGGTATTAAAGTGTTAAAACAGTTGTCACTAATCAGCGGCATATTTCTTGAAAGGTTGTTGAAAAATTCTATTTTCAGGATAGAATACCTAGAAAAGTCCGGAAATTTCAGATTCCAAAAAGCGTACAAACCCTGGACACGTGAGATTTCCACATTTTTTGTAAATTCGAAAACATCAGTTAATCACAGTGTTACTCACTAGTTATATCTGTTGGTTTGAAGCGGTGTATGACCGAGTCCATTGAAATTTCAGTGATTGAAATAGATTTGTTAATTTGAATTCAAAATTATTAAATTTGCGCAAAGAATTGTCAGAATCTCAACAGAAAAACGTGAGACACTCCAGCACAACTTTGAGAACGTTGAAGAAAAATGATGGAACATCGTCATGAAAAATGTTGAGATTTTCACCAGAAAACTTAGCTGTAAAATGACAAAAAATTTGTATCCTGTCTATCTATTTAAAAGCTGCTTCGCAATTTTCACAAAATCTCTGTATAAATTTTCACCCAGTCCTTCAGTAACTTTACACAGATTTACCAATCTAAAATGCAATTTCATAGATCTTAAATTCCTAACATCGTTTATAATCGCAAAATCTGTATCAATGATTACTGATTGAATGTTTTCAAATTTATTTATACCTGAATGGCCATATCTTTTGGTCATTCTAGATTAGAATGATTATTCAGTTTCACGCAGTAGCCCGCCTGATTATATGTAACCTGTAGCGCATTACGCTCGTGGACAAACTCCTGAATTACGAGACCCGCAATACAGTAATCAGAATCATGGCTGTGTAATAAGAAGTTGCCAAATGAATTCGTTCTATCGACAAAGAATGAATAAAATCAATATAGCAAGGTCGTGTGAAAAAAAACATTGATAATTAAAAGACGAGATTGTGGGCCTCTTTTTATGAGAAATAATCAGCATCAAAATTACGTCACAATTTCATTTCTTTATTGCTTTTTCATTTTTTTTATATATACGAGTTCTGTGCAACAGTTGTTTAATTCATAAAAATAATCCGTAAGAGTAAAATACAATCAGTTTTATTATGGGGTATTCGATGATATTGTATGCATTTTTAACTCCGCAGAGTCGTAAATTTATTCGTATTTCTTACTTGCATTGCGTTGTGCCCCGAAGAGCTCGGTAGAATACGAATAGGTATATATATATATATACATATATAGTTAATAATTGGCTGCCTACACGTCTTGGCCTCTCAATTAAGAAGTTCAGTGTCACTACTATAATAATTAATTGTTTGCCTCGATGCATGGATCAAAAATAACTGACAGTCTGTAATTTAGCCGTCTATTATACGGTTATTACTACACACTTTTTCTAGTACACGTGAAAGTATTTGAATGAATTTCCAAAATTATAAGAGGGGTTACATCTTGTTTTGGAAATCCACGGCCATGCTAAAAAATGCTAATTGTTATCACTGATTTGATGCTATGTGAAAGTATGATAGTTAGACGTCGGAGACATTATATTTTAACAATGTAAAAAGAAAGTGTACCCGCAATTTGATCGTTTCGATGGCCCAATTACAGACTATTAAACCTTCCTAGGATTTCAATTATCATGCCATGCCTGTGATGATTTAATATTCTTGTGTTATATGAGACATAATTGTATTGGGTATTTGGGTTGAAAAATGAGTAGGAATGTTGAGAATTCTTCGGATATGTTTTGTGCTATCCTGCATTATAAAAGTCCGCTAAAGCCTGATGGTTATTACAGCCAAGCGCATCTTCCGTACATACGAAAAATGGGGAAAAACGAGTCAACAGAGCAATCAAAAACAATGAATGCAATGGGCCGAATTGGTCACGTTTTATGCTTCAATGCTCGCGACGGTTGGCATCATTTTAACGTTGAAAATGGCGACGATGTATTTTTATTTACGCATTATTAGTAAAGTCAACATGTTGGAGATTCTTGTAATTATTTGATATTAGAAAAGTTGTTGATCTGTAAAATTTTCGAGATCATATTAAATGTTAATTATAGTTCGTGTGTGTGTGTGTGTGTGTGTGTGTGTGTGGCTGTACGTATATTAAATTTCACATTCAAACTGCTCTGGAGAAACTGCGATATGGAGAACATAAGGAAAATAAATTAACGGCACGAGAGTTGGCTGTGAACAAATGAGGATAATGTTCTTTAGCAATTTTACGTGGTGAACGAATCATCCAGTATAACAGTAAAAGTGCGAAGTTACTTGTTCAAATAGCTCAGCCGGTATGTATAACAATAACAAAAAAGAACATCTGAAATAGCAATTTTGCGATACCAGCACTATTTTCTTCTTTGGTAGTCTAAATCCAGAATTTCTGTCAGATTCATAGCTAAACTCGTGGGGAAATTAATTCTCTACGACTTTGGTCGGAACAATTTTTTGTCCATGTTTGATATTTTCCGACCTAAACCATAAATTCAAGATAGTGGTCAAAGCTACTGCAAAATCTGGTCGAAATTCTTGATTGCGACCAGCAATGACCCCGCCCCCGCCCAACGATTAGAAAAACAAAAGAATGGTATCAAAAATTGTGATTACAATTGTATTTTCTGACTGGACAAGTTTTTTTTCGTATACAAGATTTAAACATCTGAAATAGCTTGCGATTTGCAATAAATGAAAATACGTTAATCGCGATTCTGAACGCATTTCGCAAAAAGTGTAATTGCCGTTGAGATAAGAGTTGAAAGTTGAAAAACCCAACCGTTACATATTCATCAAGTTTTGACAATGAACGGTGGGAACGTTGATTCAATTTCTCGAATGAGAAGTCGCCTATACAACATTATATGATTACCAAATGCCGGTACCCAATCAATGTATCCAATTACGCCACCGGGCTTCCGTTATCTAATACAAGTCCAGTAGTCCAGATATACCATAACATAGTACATACATACGTGCCGTGGGATAGTACCAAATCATTCTACAACTTGAGTAAATTTCTTGATTTTATTTTTTATTTATTTTTCAATAACGATATACAGTTTTCATAAAGGTTCAGTAGAATATGTCATACAAGTTTCTCCTGCAGTATATAAGTACAATTACACGTAATATTGAATTCATCAAGCTGAGGAACACACTCATTCATAATATTCCGCAGATTTCGCAATATCGCCGACATATCTTTGAATTGATCTCCGCGTGGTGGCGTCATTCAAATCGATCCAATGCAGTGGGTGATGAAAGCAGAGTGCGAAGATGGTGATAAAATATCGACGAAGAAAAGTTGAGAGTACCTAGTCCGTTTGTCTCGATTCGTCGATATTTCGTCGAGTCGCCAGAGCTCTTGATGCCGGCGTCGCGTGGTCGTCAATATACTTACTTATTCGCTCTTCGCTCCTCGGACACACCGCACATCGCATCGTTGCGGGCGAAGATTGATGCAGGAGAGCGAAACGAAGATCGTTTATAATCTGGCCGACAGATAGCGCGACGAACGCGAGACAGCGTCGGTCGGGATGAGGCCGCGCTGTCAAACGAAGAATCAAATCAGTCGGGGACTTTGAATCGAGGAGATTGTTCCGCGCGCGCGTCTCTTTCGGTGAAAAGTTGTTGTCCCGAGCGAATAAGCGTTGCTTACCGTTACATTCGATTTCTCTCGCCGCGATCAGGAGAGATTGGATGAGAGAGACAGCGTCGCAGGCCGAGTTCGATCAGGGCGTGTAAACACCGGCAGATTAGATTACACATTAGGACACTTCATCTCCCGGACACTGTGAGTCCTATCAGTTTCCGTTGTTCCTGGCACAGGTAATTTAGGAAATTTAATTGAATCGCATGTGTCGCTGCCTACGCAAGCGTGCTTAATCGTACAGTGGTCTTACGCATTGTTGTGGTGCAGTAAAAATGATAATACTACGGTGATAAGGCAACTGCAGTTTTTTACTTGTGCTGTTCGTCGACACATACATATATGGTGGATTATAAACGCCTCTGCAGGAAGCGGCCTTGGTGTGGGCAAAAATAGGCGCCTCCGTCTCACACGCTACGACCGACATTCGTTTCTCGCTGCGACGACGACGTCGAGGCTTCGCTTTCCCTCTTCGCAACTTCAGGGTTAGGGTGAGTACACGATTACACACGTACCTCGCTTCACTTCGTTTACTTACGCGCTCTCCGACCGTCTTTTGTTTTTTTTTCTCACTCGGCGCACTCGGCAGACCGACGCCTTCGCCGTGCTTCGAATCTCCGCGACTCTCGGCTCCTCGTCGCCCTGGAAACCTTTTTTTTTTATCACCTGGCGTCGGCGTGAGTCAGGTTGCGACCCTGCTAATGACCGAGGCGGTATTCACTTCTACGGCTCGACGTTACTCAACCTCACCTCACCTTACCTTACCTAACCTAACCTAACCTCTAAGTACTCGGCGTGCGTACGGGCTGCTTCAATAGCAACCAATCAATAGAGAAGAAACGGCCACCGTCGGCCGACAGCTGACGGTAGAAAACGGACATTTCGCTTCCTTTCACGTCAGGTGGATGATGGCTGATGCGGGGTGCTAATACTGCTAATAAATCTCTCTCAAACTGTTGCCGCTTTTCTTTTTTCCCCCCCTTCTTTTATTGCCTTTGATTCCTCACTTCAGGGAGGATTAGCCGATTTAAATTACGAAGTCCTAGATCAGACTGAAGTTTGCAACGTTATTTTAACGATGCCGACCGCAGTAAAAGTCGTTATTTTACAACTTTAGGATTACCCGATACTTAGTAAACCGTTAATAAAGCATCGACAAACAACTCAGATCTTGTAAATTCAACTTCTTCGCTTAGTCAGAAGAATGTACAAAACAGTAATTTTTGTTTTAACGTTTCGATAAGTTCACGTTACTAACTTCAGCTTCGTAATCACTGCGACTATCTCGTTTCGACGAACGATTCAAGCTCGATATGTTTAGTCCGAAAACTTGTCTGTGTCTAGATTACACGTCATATGTACATACATGTAATATGGTAATAAATTAACTGTGGGCGAATATGCACTGAATGATCTGCGAAGTCATTTAACATTCATATTCCTAGAAACCATGTTTCCAGTTTAGAAGTACTACACAAATTTGAGGCTCAATTTTTTATCTACATATACCCGAATCTTGGAAATCAAAAATGAGAATAGAAAGTTTGAGATTTCGGGTATCTGTATTTATAGGTACAGCGCTAGCGGTTCAACGACTAGATTCGGTAAACAAAAATTCTTGATTCCTGTAGCGATAAAGTCTGTCGCAGACACGCCGTTGTTAATTATCTCATGTTTATCAACTGCTGTAGTATCGCGACCCCGATTCTTTAATTTTTACTCTCTTTACAAACCGTACAACGACAAAGACGCATTCTTTTTTTCTTTTTCTTTTCTTTTAGTATCCTTTTTCATAATCTTTTCATCTCCTCTCGTTCACGTGCATTTGTATAAAATGTACTTGAATTAGCTCCTGAACTCACTTACGAGTCCTTAAATAAAAATCAACTCTTTGGATAAATTATTATACATGTATACATAATTTGTAATTTGAAAGAAGTATTTTATACAGTGAGTAAGAGAAAAAATAATAATCAAAGAGTGAAAGAATTAAAAATATAACGAACATACAGATCAAATGATCGAGATTTTTTTCTCTCTCTCTCTCTCTCTCTGATGAAATAAAAATACAAATAACTATCTCTGCGTTACGTTGTGCCGCGCCGATTTTTTTTTTTCTTTTTATTTTTAACTAGGTACCTGTGTTTCTTCTATATTCCTCTTCGACTATAATCCGCACGAAGTCTGAAGGCTTCTGTTGCATACATACGTATCATAGTTAAATCTTGCGCAAATCTATATCTTATTATTACACGACGACGAACATGAAGTCTTCTAAGCATGCTATTACGTAGGATATATATACATATATGTCCAAGGATATGTAATACACGTACAACAACATTTCATACTTTTTAAATTACAGTCTTACCATTAAATGTTTGAATAATTCTTGTATTGGCGTATATAGTGTATATATATATGTTACAAAAGTTATTCTAATACCCTCACTCATTTGACTTTATTTTTATTATTTCTTTACCTGTTCACTACTCTGTAGGCAGTCGTATCCTTTCAGTTACAAAATTTTTATCATCACGTGGATAGTAGAGCGAGTAAATGTTGCCCAATTTTTTTTCAGCGTGCCATGAGGTCAATGATTTATGTAATTCTCTTGCGCATTTACAATGTTGGAATTATCTTGATTGCATATATATATATATACACACATATATTTGCAATCCGCGTCAATAGTTTTACAATCCGCGGACGATATGAGAATCAATAATAAAAATATTCGCTTTTATTGTAGACGAGTGAAATCTAGAAGCCTATTAATTTACAATCGCCACTTTTTCAGGTCTCGTGTTTCTCTTTAGCTTTTTTATATTCATATAAGCTTCCAAATGTGCTAAGGAATTTTCATATATATGTATATTGTATCCGTCCGTTGCCTAAGCGTGTGCGTATGTAGAAATTATGTTAAGAAATTATTTATATATACTCCCTCACATTTGTTAATCTGTATATATATATATATATATATATATATATATATCAAACGATGCAGAAAGTTGAGGTAAATTTGAGAGACGAATATGACGTTTTTAATTTTTCCATTTTCTCAATTAGTTATTATCAAAAACATGACGCAGAGGTAACGAATTTTTTATGAAACTTTTTTACGGTCATATGTCGGGAATTTTATATAAAATTTCGACACATTTTTCACTTTACCATTTTTAATTTGGTCAAATATTTTTTAATTAACACTTGCGTCTCTGAACTCGGTTTTTTTTTTTTTTTTGTCATCTTTTTTCATGCAGTCGGTTTTCAATTACGAATATTTAAACATTTTTAAAGGAAAATATAATTTTTTGTCCCGATTTTGAGTTCGCTTCCGTGAATAATTTCTTTTACTTCCTTTTTGGTACTTTGGGTATTTCCGTTTTACAAAAGTGTTGAAGCGTTTTTTTTTTACTCTTCTGTTTGTTTTTTCTGTAATTTATATAAAAAATCGTCAATCATTTTTCACGCAAGATCATTAACATTCATTTTCAAATTATATGCAAGGTGAAATTAATTCTTGTTTTTATCAAACCTTGTACGAAATTAATTTTTACCTTTCATACAACGATTTCAATATGCTTGTTCCAGAGTCGAAGATGCGTTTTAAGATTTTGCAATTGTTTCAAGTAATTTCACCTAAAAATTTGTTAAAACTTTGATGTGGAAATAATTCTTTATAAATTGTATGTTTATTTATAGAGAAATTTATTAGTGATTTTCATTTCTCACGTACAATATATCAATTATTTTCAAGAAAGAAAAAAACGCGCACGATCCGAAGAGAATTGAGTTTGAAATACAAGAAGGAAAAAAGAAAAGAAAAATCAGGAAAATTATTTCAACAGCTGACTTTATATTTACACTTGGATATATGATAACCATCATTATGGTTTGTCACTCTATGTGCACGCCTAAGCTTATGAAATAACAACGATTGACCGCTGCGCTGGACGGTAACAGCAGATGTATGTACACTCAGAGACATTGAGTTTGACTGCGAATTGTTCTGGGGCCGTGAAACTGCAATGCCCTTACGTAGAATTAGGTATTTGAACTAAAGAATTCCATTAGATTCGTCAGATAGAATATATATATCAGAAAATAATTGACACGTATTTTTTCTTCTTTCAATTCAATGTTCATAATTAACAAAGATATAGCAGTTTGAAATTGACGCGTGACGTCACAACGCGCATAGGTATACACATACATACTACAAGGTGAACATTATGACGTCACGCGGAATTTAACTTGTTATATCTTTGTTAATAAACATTGAATTGAAAAAGGAAAAAAATACATCTTAATCATTTTTCGACACTCTATTCGACGGACTTAACGCATTATTTTGTAATATTTCATTCAAATATCTAATTCAACGTTTTCGAGTGTACAAACTCGCGACAGTGAATATATATATATACAGGAATTCACGCGTCGTTATATTATGGGGTCATTACTCGCCGTCGTCGCTGCTCTTGCAATAGACAGCAAACTCATTTCAACGGGAGATTGTAAGCGCGTTTACAATGTGGCCTGCGTTACCGCAGGATGAAGAGGACAAAGAGAGAAAGAAAAAGTAGTAACGAAAGACTTGCAGCAAGGCAGTAGAAATTAACGCAAATCTGTTCTATGATGTGAAGAAAAAAAAACACCGTTTTCCATTCTATTTTATCGTCTGTAATCGGTCATCAGAATCCGTTGCAAACTAAACAAAAAAAAAAAAAAAAAAAAAGTAAATGAAGACTTGTCGATATTACCAACTATATACATATATATATGACGTAACAAGTGTTTTGTTACTTGAAATAAATAATGTTCCACCGGTTGAGAATTTTCCTTTTTTCCTTTGTTTAGTTGATCTTACCACTTTTTATTTTTCTCTATTGAAATATTTTTAAATTCCTTGAATCGAATATAGGAGAAGAATAGATTTCTATCGGTCTATTTGATCGCCTATTTTCTATAGTTGGCAAATCTACATAGTTTCGATGCTAATTTATTTAATAATTCTATAATTAAAGTAATACGTAAAAATTTTCAGCTCTTAAAATTAGCTCTTAGAATTAGCTCTTAGAATTGTTTGCTGCTGCGTGCTTTTCACTTTAAGGAAGAGCAGCGACTAAGCATGACAAAACAGCCTGCACCGCATCACGTATTATTATTATTATTATTATTATTACTATTATTATACCAAAGCTTCGTCACGGCGGAAGAAACAATTATACTGTCCCTTAGAATAACAGACCGTATACTTGTGACTAATGACGTAAATTTTTTCTTCTTCTTTTCTTCTTCTCTTCACTACTTTCGCGCGACTCTTTTCCGGATGATCAAAAAAAAATTTTTTCAAAATATCTTTAATCCGTTAGATCTGTTTTCATTGAGCTGCATAATAGTTACGCACAACGATCCGAAAGAAAAAAATATTGTGCGCAAATTAAAATTTTTATAGAAATTTCTATTTCTATATATATATATTAATATTTATTTCAATAGTATTTTAATGTTTTTTTTTTTTTACGCTTTTTCGGTACGATATTCTTATGTTGATAATTTCGTATGTGGTTAAATTTATACGGAAATATAAAAAGTCGGTTTTCAATTTCCGGTAAAATTATCGAGGTCAGGCTAGTTCGTGCGCTTGATAACGGCTCTGTAGCTGCTGACGATGAAATTATAACCTACCGTCGAAAATAAACCCAAGT
Source organism: Diprion similis (assembly GCF_021155765.1). NCBI lineage: Eukaryota > Metazoa > Arthropoda > Insecta > Hymenoptera > Diprionidae > Diprion > Diprion similis. Next base: position 18,874,116 of record NC_060106.1, on the reverse strand, counting down.
CCGAAACCCCGCAGTTTGTCTACACGTTCTTGTCTGGACATATTCTCACATATCCATACTTATATATATATATATACACACATGCACACATATTTACAAAATTCTCAAACGTCGCGTTCCACTCGGATGAACGGTTTATTTATTATTTTTTTTTTTTGTGCCATTCACAACCGTGCAAATGTAATAAATTATGGTCTTGAAGAGGTGTTTAAATAATACCTGATCGAGAAATAACATTTTGAATAAAAGTATTTGGAACACCTTTTGGGTGCTGTGTTCTCTCTATTAATTTATCACGTCGAGGCTGCAAACGTTGTTGCAACGATTCATGTTCCGGAGAAAAAACTATGTCCAGTGGTTTTTGAGGTAGCTGATGACGGATCTGAAATCAGATTTTGCATAAAGTATTTTGACCGTTTACGATCTGATTTGAAATTTTCATTTGTCATATATCAGATCCGTCATATTGAATTTTTGAATTCTGATTTACAGATTCGTAATCATGGTGACCCCAAAACTCTATCTTGTTATTATAAATGTTGACTCAACACAACAATGTGTGACTCAGACTGTGAAATTATTGTAGCGGAACTTATCAAACCTCCTGTTTGTCGTATGTTTAAAATATATATATATATATATATATATATATATATATATATATATCATCTACGCACAATGCGTGATTTATATTTTTCTGTATAGTTGTAATCGTAAACTAATTATATAGAAGAGGGAGAGTGAAATTTTCGTCATAAGAAGATTTTTGTTTTATTATTCCTTTTGTTTCACCAGTCGGTAATAAGATTATTTTAAAAATCGCACAGAAAATTAAAGAGCAGTTTGAAAAACTACAAAAAAAATTTCTATTTACACGTTCCATAAACTATGAGATCTATTTTTTCATTTTTAATATACAATTTCATAAATATATTGTTATTTAAAAAAATTTCAATTTCATAATAAGTTTAAAAAATCGTAAATGTTTTTATTTTTGGACACTTTGAAGCTTATAAATGAAAACTATAGGTAAAATCTTATGTAAGAAGTGGGAGGGAGAGTCAAAGAAATCTTAAAGTGTTTTTACATGGGGGTAGGGGGATTAAAAATGGCTAACATCGTACTTACGTAATTAATGAATGGCCCCTAAACATTCAACTTACCGGCGATAAATATGCACTATACTCATCACTTTATGTGTACTAACGTGAACTAACGATACTAAACTAATGTGTATAATGTGTAACGTACATATTGCATCGGTTTAAATTGCTTGACAACTTGTTACTGAATTATTATTATATCTGTATATGTACATACATATTATATACAGTTATAGTAAGTTTATAGCTTTTATTTTACACATACATATTAATTTATGTTGTATAAAAGTTTCGCGTTTTTAATTTGATGCACATTAATGCTGAATGACAATCATTTTTCATATTTGCACATTGTTTATTTTTTTTCACTGTTTTTGCTGGGTTTTTTTTTTTTTTGCGATCAAAAATTGGAGACAGTGACGAAAAAAACAAACAAACAAAACGGTTGAAAGGAACGCTGGATGTAAACCAGAACAGAATCTTGAGAATCGTGTTTTTTAAATTTATTTTATTTCCGCACCCATTATTTGTTTCTATCGTATCTTGTTTCTGTTTTTTTTTTTTTCCTTTCTCATTGGCGTTTTTCGCACGTCAGACACTATTTCATTGCACATTTTGTTTTTGATTATATTACTCTTCGTTACTTTCACTATTTATGCTTTTTTTTTTTTTTATTTTTTTTTTTTTTTACTCATGCGTCGTTTGTGTTTTCAATGTTGAAATAATAAAAAAAATACCACGTGATTGTGCGCAAATCAGGCTTACTTTGTGAGTGTGTGAGTTTTATTGTCAGCATATTTCTCGTCAATATCACATTGAAGTTAATAACGTTATAATCGTATATATATATAGTGATTCATGATAAGGAAAAAAAAAGGTTATTACTTCATTTTGAAATTATCTTAAATTTAGATAAATCATAATAAAACAAGGCACACTCGGGTTTCGAGATCTTATGTTCTTAAAAATTATTGTTAAATTAAGAACACAGTAATATTCTCCTCTCCTCCAATTTTTCGTTACGATAACGTCACTAACTCTTCGGTATCTCGTTTATCGCGACGGCACGCAGCTCCTCGTATCTGCAACTTCCTCTCGTTTCAGATAATTAATTCCGAGATTAATTCACTCTCAGGGCAATTTCTATCACTCTCGTCGAGCCCAGCATATACTCACGTGTCTCAGAATTTATATATATATATATATATATATATATATATATATCTCATTGTCAGTCATTTTACTAACTTGCTGAGTAAGTCGTCGTGTTGTTTTTACATTATATTATACGTGTCTTGGGAATAAAATTCATGATGAATGTCTCCTGAAATTCATTTTCATCGGTTATTATTAAACTATCAATTGTCTTGTAGATACTTGGAAGAATAAGAGGAAAATAAATATTATCAAATTCAAAGTGGAAAGTTATCCAGTTTTAGCTATTGAGGGGAGGGAAAAAACAAAAAAAAAAAAAAACTAATTTTGAAGAAAAAATTAAACTAATAAACCTTACAGACATAATTTAGATAAGAGATGTGGAGCAATTTTATGAAGATTTTATGACGAAGTTTTTTTTTTCTCTCTCTTCCCCTCTAATCCTATTACCAAAAACAAGTAAATAAAACAAAAATATCTACATTCTGATAATATCTGATATTCATAAAGTTGTATGTATATATATATATTATATATAATTCTCATTAATTTTATCTTCTTTTTATTCATTTTTCAGATGTCCGTGACTCCGGATGATATTTAAAAAACTGTGATCGCTGCTGCTGTGGGATTAATAAAAAAAACTGAGGAAATTTTGCTAGTCGAGTGGTTGTTGTTGTTGTTGTTTTTTTTTTCTCTCCATTTTTCTTTTCTTTTCTTATTTCCAATTTCGTTCAAGTATTGTGTAAAGTAGTTCAAAACAGCCGTAAAAGTATAATACAATCGTCATCGGTTGTTAGTCAATTATGTTAATTAACCCGTGTGCCGCGACAACTGTTTCTGAAAATTAATTGAAATCCAAATTTGACATTTTTTTTTTCTTGCACGTAATTGACTTTGTTTTTTTTTTTTTCTCTTTTTTCCATACTGTTTTCATATATTATTTACCGTTGCGCATAAATTCGAAACGGGTGCGATCAACGAGCGGACTCTATATATAAGACGCGTCTTTGGAAATATTTCGAAAAAGATTAAAACGAAGGAAAAAAAAATCGTGACGGTCAAACAGTATCGTCGAGAGGTCAAAAAATAAAATAAAAAGAAACCAGAAAGAAAATTTCAAGAAAAGTTCATAAAAAAAAAAATTAAAAAAACAAAAAAAAAAAAACAAACGGGAGTCAATTTTTTCACCTTAATAAGAAGAAGATAAAAAATATCTGAAGACACATGTTTTTCTCCTGCTGATACATAATATATCAAACTATCGGCGAGATGGTGCTGGAGTTTACTTTTCCATATTCGTCTTTTTATACTGCCTGTTCTGCTGCTTCTTTCTTCTGAATCGAGGTGAGTGATAAATATACAAAACACCTAACTATTTTGATATAAACAAATGTTTAATAATTGTGAATATTGGTATTTTTTCATTTAAAATTTCGATAACTCGTTGGGACGGGTTAAGATAGTTTTTTACATTTTTTACTTTTCATCACCTTTGGTAATATATAAGAAATGTTTCGGTTTTGGTCGAAAATCACTTTTTTCTAATTTCGATGAGATTTTAAATTTTCTCGAAACTCTATAATCCGAAGAACAGGTTTTTAGAAAAATTTTATAAAATCTGTCAATCTGTCCGACGAGTTATCGCGATGATCTCAAAAACTGCTGGATGAAAAAATTTGAAATTTACACGATCTTACTGTCAAATGATCGGTATAAAAAATTATAATATCCCGTTTAATTTCGACTTTCAATTTTACCGTAAGCGAATCGATTATCAATGTTTTACCGACAAACATGATACTTTTTTTCTTCTTATTCCTTTTTTCAAATAAACGATTACGTTTCTCCCAGTTTGCATTTTTTTTTTTTTTTTTTTTTTCTTCTTACAAAAATGTATAAATTTTTCTCTTTTTCAAAAATTTGCCTTCTTTTTTTTTCTTCGTCTAATTTTTCATTTCAATGCCAAGTCTTATCAGTCTCAGTATTTTTCACATCCAAAACAACGCCCATCCTAGTTACATATATGTATGTACATGTACATACATACCTACGTATTCATGAGTGTCAGAGAAATTTCTACCGACCCGAGTTTGACTCAGACCTCGAAATATGTGGACCAATGACACCTTCGACTCTTTAATTCGTGCACTCGTGCACTTGGGCGTACATTTTATTATTCCAGCAGCAGTTCAGCTGTCCCCATGCTTGACGCAAATATATTACCTCGTAAAACGTCGGTAGACAAACGATGAAGAAGCAGTAAAATTTTCGCTCGTTACTAATGCTGCTGCTGCTGCTTTCCGCTTCTGCTCTTGCTCCTTGTTGCAAAAAACGTTCGTCACATCGATTGTACTTCGTTTATACTCGCGGCAATTTTTTTCGTTTGTACCTCGAATGGAAAAAAAATTAGGTGATGAAATAAAAAAAAATTAAAAAAAATAATAATTTTGCCCACGTTTTCCTTGACGGGGGGGGGGTGTTTTGTGTCATTCACTGGATATTTAAGAATTTAAAAAAAATTTCAGTATAAGGCATTCGCAATCGATTTCAAATATTTATAAAAATATCATTAAATAAATAAAATAAAAAAAAAATCACTTCGCGTTTTTTTGCCGAGTAGAACGTTACAAAAAAATATGAAATGATTATCGGGTGGTCGAGTTGGCGCAGAATACCCCGTATATGTATAATAAGCGTTAGAACATTTTACAGTCGTCTAGATTCTAGAATCTAAGAGAGAAAACTTGTTTCCTCGTTGGCTTCGGTGAGAATTGGAGCAAATATTGCTGCAAATACGAGACAGGTGGTGGAACCGGTGAAGAAAAGTCAGACATATGTTGTATAAATCTACATATATATATATATATATATATATATGTACGCATGCATGTATATTTGAAATATTGAAAGAAGCCAGTTATTCGGAGGAAGTTTAACAATAAGCTGCTACTATCCACTAGAGCTTCGCGTACGTCCTCGTGTATTTCTAAACACGGAAGAGATTTATTTTTATAACTACGTGAAGGGATATTTATGTCATCCAGCAGCATGCGCAGAACCGCGAGGATATGTGCAGCAGTAATTAAGGTCAAGCCTTAAGCGAAAGAAACTGAAACTCTGCAGTACGCAGGCACTAGTCGTAAGTTATATTCTACAATAATAGATTTCATCGTAATTTGTTACCGTAAAATATTATGTATATAATTAATAATTATACGCATACCTACGGTATATGATTCGTATGAAAAAAAATTAGTGAAAAATCAAATAAACAATAGCTGGGAATTGGTAGAAATTTTTTGAATGAGATTCAAAGATCGTACGTATTTTTCTTGTTACACTTTTTTTTCTCTCTTTTGATTTATGTTCACTATCGTATTCAGCGCGTATGTACACAAGACGTGAAAGTCATTTATCGTACAAACTGTGGATTTACAATTATTACACAAATTTATAATTACACTTTTGTAGTACTTATATATTCGTCAAGATATTTATTCAGCTTGTTATAATTCGAGAGAGAGAGAGAGAGATAGACGGAGAAGAAGAAATAAAAGGAAGGAAACAAAATATTGAGTGATTTATTACTAAATTGTTGTTTATACAGAAATTGAAAATTTTTATCTAATATCTTAAAATACAACTTTTAATTCATATTTATTTATTAATATCTGATTTAAATAATCTCCGGGATTTCCTAGAAAAATTGAAAGCTTCAAGTATTACGTATTACATGTATGTACAATACCTAATGCCTAAAATTAGACGAGCTCCGATTTATCGTATAGATGATTACAAATACAAATTTTATACGTCTGTGTGCAGTGTATAAACCATAATTTTTTACACAGTGGTTACGTGTTTTTAGTGGTTATATGGAATTTTTTTTCGCCATTAAGTTGAATTTTTTTTTTTTTGTTTCGTCAAGATATGCCTGAGATATATAATGAAGCAAAACTTGCTTGTTCACATTTTAAAGACTCAACTTACTTACTAAAAGGTCATTATAAAATTGCAGAATAATAATTATTCGCCTAAATGATTCGATAATTACGTCAACGTTACTAACTTCAGCCTCATAATATATATAATAGTAAATTTTTTTTTTTTTTTTTTTTAAACCGACAAAATTTCTGCCAAATATCACTTGCGTGTTAGAATTACGAGACTTTTCAAGACATTTTCATTGCATCGACGCCGTTTGTATGTAATCGGCTTAAATATTTAAATAAACAAATTCGTAAAAGTTTGCTTTTCTGCGAAAGAACTTTTTCGCTTCTTTTTTTTACAATATCGATCAATCGTACGATTTTATTATACTTATTTCATACGATAATTATTCTCACTCACTACCGTTTCTCTCGCGTGTAATCTTCCTATAACTATTTTCCTTTCACCTAAGAACTTCCACCTCTACTCACTCTCGTGTCTATATGTCTATATCAATCAATTCTCTTCCCAGTCCTTGACTTTCTTTCTTTTATATCTTACCCACACTCGATCACCACTGTCGAATCCTTGAGCTCGTAGCTGCTGCAGTTTTTCTTCTTTTTCTTTTTCTTCATCTTCATCTTCTTCTTTTTCTTCGTCTTTACAGCGGCTACAGAGTCTAATTGAGCGAAGGTCGTATCTAATTCAGTTTCTTATTATTAACCTTAGTTCGACTGTTAAAACTTTTCTTTTCTTTTTTTTCTTTCAATTTCCGTTTAATTTTGCCGTTTTATTTACGAATTTAAAGAAATTCGAATTATTGAACTTGATGTGGGATTTTTTTTTTTTTTTTTGTTCAACAATTGCTCTGCGAAAGTTTTTGTTGTTTTATCTTTAACGTAGAAATTGTGTAACGTTTGTTCATAATCTTATCTCAAAGAAAGCGATTTTTAGCAGAGAATTTTACCATCATTATCAAACTTGCTGACTTGATTGAATTTTTGTACCCATTTTTTTAATAACAATTTATTTCATTTAATCTCTATTATAATATTAATATATTTATATATTATATCATACATCGGTTTTAAATACAATAATAATCATCGATGGTACATCGTACTAAAAGTCAAGTGCAGATGTTTAGCATTGTCATGTAATTTTAATTTTTCAAAATAATTATTCGGTTCTTTCGTGCCCTTAATTCATGCATTATGTAAACAAGTCAATGTTTTGACAGGTGTAAAGCGATCTTACTACAATGAAAATTAAGTATATCGTTATCATCTCTAAGCGTAATCAGAAATTTTCACTTTTTACTCCGCGGTATCATCCATCGTCACGCACTCATTGTTACAATATTACACTTTATCATTAGGGACCAGGTTTATGAATGCACGTATAAATATATGATTTTGAAATCAATACCGTATACGTTACAAGCATTTCGTTTGCTATCTCTTATATAACATATATCTATATATATATATATATATATATAGATGCAATATAGTAGTATAATAATATTGTATCGTTTGATCTCGTTTTCCATTCATAGCGTAAAATAACAATCACGCTTCTTGTATACATGTGTATATATATATATATTAGACTGTATTAAAAAAATTTACTATTTTTTTTTTTAATGGTATACTGAAAATATTGTTTCAATTGAAAAAGAAATACCATAAAAATTTCAGATTTTAATATTGATATTTAGAGGTGCCTGATCGCGATTTTCTACTTTCCATAAGAATAACATGGCAAAAATGGTTCTTGCTCCTTGCGATTTTTATAACTAGATAACGACGCGTTGTACAGAAAATTCATAAACACGTTTTTGTAGGAAATTGAACGTTCTACAAAAAAGGTCTCTTGTCATTTTACGATAAATCTACTCCTTCAAAAGTTATTTGAGGTCCTTTGTTAATGTTTGATATATTATAATTCTTTTTTTTTTTTTTTCTATTTCTCTTAAACACTTGACTATATTTAAAAATGAATAAAAAAAAAATTGGTAATTTTCGGGTGGAATGCCTCATATATTGTATTATACGTTTATACTGACCTGCAGCAGCAGCGCAGCGACTTCGTCGTCGTATTTAAATTGTTATATAACGATTATACGCTGCAAGTACACGTAATTCAATGTAATTAATCTCAATTATAACACCACAGCGATATATACAGTCGATTATTCGGCATTGAAATGCTACCTTTTGTATTTAATATTTTTCCAAGATATGAATTAATATATTAACGTTATACTAATTATACACACTGATGGAAACGAATAATAATGCAGCAGCAGCGTTGTTTCACGATCGGGTTTAATTCCACCGAACAATTTTTGCTGTAAAAAAATTTTTTCAACCCATACATATTCTGTCGTCAGTGAAGAAAGAAACTTGTATATAAGAAAAGAAAAGAAAAGAAGACACACTAAATAAATAATGCGATACAAGTCATTGCCTTGTACGATATATATGATATTAATCGTATAAAAACAAAAAGAAGAAAAAAAAAAAAATAATACGCGATATGTATTCCGTTGCAAAGAAACTCATTCTTAGTTACTATAATGAAGATTATCACGTCATAGTAGAATGTTGTTTACAAATTTCACTGACGAGTTTTTTTTTTTTTTTTTTTTTTTTCTCATATCAAAATTGTTTTATGCATAATTTTTTTTTTTTTTTTTTCGTTACTTCTTATACTTTTATTCTTTGGCAGTTGGTGCGAAAATTTCATTGCTTCACAGCACAGCTATCATTTTTTATTTGACTTTATTGTTGTCTTCTTTATTTTTCTTTTAATTTTAGCTCTTCTTTCCGCGATGTTTCGCGAATAATTCTTCTCTCACGTTATTAATATCATATTTGTCGCTATATATATATATATACATATATATGTATACGCAATTCTCGCTAATGGAAGAATAATTTATGGTATGTTTAAATATCGTTACCACAAGCTTCTGCAGGGACGAGCTTTAATTTTAGGGTCGATAATTGACCTTGACTCCCATAGAACGATACTCCGTGGCGTATTTCGCAACATTGAGAATATTCGTCGCATATATCGTATAGGCTCGTTTTGCAAATAGATACGTGATACGTACGAGTGTATACCTTGGGTCTACGTACGTGCCTATAATAAGTTTTATATTCTCGACGCGTGTTAAATATTCGACATTTTGGTGATACGTTTCTGGCGAAAATAAAAAATTTATTGCACATTTTCTGTTCTCCAAACTATTGTTGGTTAATTTAATTTCTTTCTCGTTTTTTTTTTCTTCTTATCCTTTTCTTTCGTTGAGCAAACTCCACGTTTAGGTTCAGTGATTATTAATTATATATGTATTAGGGTGGTCACTTTTGAATTTTAACCTGTTCGACCCCCAAATGGGTTCCACATAACTCAAAAATGAGTCCTTAATTTTTATAGATTTTCATTTAAATTTAATATCGAAGGGTTTCTTGGGTCACTGATTACGAATATGGGCTCAAAAATTGAAAATTTTCAAATGGCGGATCTAATATGGTGGAGCGAATCCAATAAGTAATTTCATTTCGATAAAAGTCGGTATACCTATACACAATTCTTTACAATCCATTCGTCATTGTTATTCAATGTGTTATTTGTATTACTTACACGCCATGCGATATATGTATCGTCATATTATTATACAATAACCCCGCAGCTAGATCACCGGAATTGTATATTTGCGTGTGAATTGTTATTGTTCAGTAAAGTATGAAGTGACGAGCAGTTTTTGTACACATTCTTTATTTTTTATTATTCATTTTTTTTTATTTTTTTTTTCTATTTCGTCTATCTATAATAATGTGCGGAAATGACACGCGAAATGATTGAAGTGGAAGATGATTATCTTTTTTGGATTCTGGCATCATTACACGGATACACGATTACGCAACGAATTAAATGGATTTTAAGGGAGGCCGCTTCTACATTGTTGAGATGAAAAATGTTCGTTTCTTTTATCAATATTTTATGTAAAAAATAAAATATTCATTGTTGAAACAGAATTATTCAAAAATATTAAAACCTTTTTATTTGAATGAATCAATAAGTGCAAATATTTTTGGCAAAAAAACTAAACTTCCCATTCGATTGCTTACATTTTTTTACTTTTTATTTTTCAATATTTCCTCCTCGTTCGGGTTCAACTAATGAAGACGTTTCTGGTACACGTGCCTGCCAGATTTTTTCTAACAATAACTCATGTAGAACGTTGCGAACAATTTGAAGAAAATATCTGATCTTGCATTTTTGCACTCGCTGTATACCTGGGATTTAATTTTTTTTACGCATATATGTATATTATATTTGATTTACTGTTTGTCGATATTTTATACCGTGAAATCTGTTTTGTCGACTGAAACTAGTGTCTTACCTTGCTGAATGACAGTCAGTTGTTTACTCCCTAAACAAAGTATCGATCGTCGGTAAAACAGAAACTTATCGGTAGTACTTTTTACTCCGTCGGTAATTCTTCTAAACTACGTATCCTCTTACCATACATTTTTCTCTGTCTGCAAATATTTTTTTAAATTCTTCATCTGTTTCATACAGCGAAAATTATTGCTATTGAATAATAAAATAAATAGTGGGGAAATAATCGAGCGAAATATCATTTCTTGATCGTTACACGGTGCGAATTTTTCTCTATCCGTGGAAGTTACTCGCGAAAAATAGATTTTTATTTTTTTATTTTAGGCACTCGTCCATTTTTTTTTAAGGCCAGATATCCGCATATGTCGCAAGGTGAATTTTAGCTGCAGGTAAATTATTATACGAGTATACTATAGATAGCCATGCGAGTAAGTAAGTTTATTATATCTATCTTTGTATGATATCTCAGTCAGCGTGTGCAAAACTTCTTCGTATGCAGCAGAGAACAAACAATAAACTTGCCTATATTACGACTCGAAGTTCAGCTTCTCGCCTGCGGTGTTATATTGCATGTTTTGGACAAGTTTCTAATGGTTATATGCGCGTAATAATTCGCAAGATCACCGCAACCAGCCAAGTAATATTATAGGTACATACATAATTATACGTAAGAGGAATCGAGACGCTGAATATATACAAATTTTAGCTGTATGAATTGATTTTTTACGATCATCGTAAATATCATTTTTTACTTCAATGAAAGTTTAAATGTCTTAATTAAAAAAAATTGAAGACTTTCGATCGTCAATTTATTCACCTGCAATTAATCTGTCGTTTGATTTTCTGACATATTGAATTTGGATTTTGCTAATCTCTTTCGACTCCACCTCTGCATGTTCATTCACTTAAGGTCGTGTATTTCTCCCCTACCATTACCGACCGAGCAAACTCACCCTTCTTTCTATATTAAATTGTTATTGCACCGATGGACCATTAAAATCTGAACTCTTGCCGTTCGTTTGTTTATTCAATATTGCGAAGAAAAAGGATGAGTTTGCTCGGTCGGTAAAGGTAGGAGTATCACATGACCTTAACTTCAACCAGTCGTAGCATTTGGTGGCTTTTTCGTTGGATTTTTTTTTTCTTTTTTTCTCATTCCACATTTTCCAATTTTTTTTCTTGTGTTCTTCCGTTGACGTTGATGTTTAAATGAAATGTCAATAAATAGAAGAATCTGTATCTGAATATGAAGAGTTTGTTCGCGTTGCGATTCTTATGATAGTTTAATTTTGAAATTGAGTTTTGAATTGAATTGTTAAATTGATATTTGTATACCTTGCGAATCATGAACTAAATTTTTTCGCGCATCGAAGTCACGCGAGGTGCTTCACCGGCAATTCTGCGGCTTGTTGTTAACTTAATTTTAATTTCAATTAAGAATTCATTAGTTTGAGTGTAAAAGCACCCTTAAATACTTGCGGCCTGAGGTGAAAAAAGGTTTTAAGTATCTCGTTACTCCGTTAATACCTGCCTGTTTATACACTCATTAATGTAAAATTTCTTCTCTTTATATTATTTACCCCCTTGTTGTTTCAGTTTTGTTACCCGCGGCGAGTTTTTCTCATTTCACGATAAAATTCTAACGAATTTTTTTTTCTCTACAGTGCAACAAATTATTAACACTTTAAAACTTTTTTCAATTTGCTATATTATTCTTATTTATAGATTCTTTCGTATGTAATAAGTCTGTTATTATTTATTTATTTTTTTTTTTGTCTTTTTTCTACCGTTTGTTCTAAACAATATAGGCCGAATCGATGTGTTTTATTGCATATTTTATACATTTTACATATACATGTTCTACTAAATAAATCGAGTTTACATATAAGCTCTTCTATAATTATAAACAAGGGAAAATTTTTGATGTGTATAATATAATAATATGCAATGCAATCGATAATACCTGACAATTAACTTACACAGATTCTATTTTACACGTGCATCTTGTACATGTATTTAACAATACATTATTTGTTGTTCATAACGGTTAAAAATCACCAAATCTCGTAGATTATATAATCGTCAGATTTTTTTTATCCAATTTCTATTTGTATGGTGTTTCGTTTATTCATACATTTTCATGTTATGCAATCATTTGTATACTCTCCTATAATTATTACATCCATTTTTATATTTAATATCGGCACATCAACAGGTGTTTTCGGTTTTTTGCTGGGGTTTTTTTTTCTGCTCATTATCGTACTTATTATAATTATTTGGTTTAAAAATCGATTTTAAAAGCGAGTGCAGCGACGAAAAAATTATCTTACAATTAAAATTTCATATTTATTACCGCGAGATTGCGGTTAATATTATTTATTTATTTATTTATTTATTTACTTTGTTTATTTGCAGACATTAATAATATCCGACGTAATATGGTGCTCACGAAAAATACTGGCTGCCTTGTAAATATTTCTCATCAATATTATTACTCTTATGAACAAACGTCTGCAAAAATTAAAGATCAGCCATTATATTGCCATCTGAATTTTTTTTGTATCGTTAGTACGCGTTAATGTATGTATAGTAATTTTTTTTTCTCTTTTTCTTTACTTTATTATTATCAAATAATCACGCAATGACGATACGTCGAAAGGTTTTATTATTAAACGGATTGCAGGAAAAGTATTTGCAGCGATTACGAGTAACTAATACTAAGAAAATTTACAAAACAGTTGATCATAAAATCAGAAAATATATGAACTTTTTTATAGGCTTGTGATTAGGCAAATTACTTTAAATCGTGTATGACTAGATTGAAAAATTAATATTAAGAATAAAATTAAAATAAATAAAATTAAAATCATACGATAGAAATTAATTCTCCGAAAATTTGATTAAATTTTCATACTTTAAATGCGATAATTGATGAAATTAGTACTCAAGATTTTTTAAATCGAGATTCTCATCCTTATACAATATCACGTAAATTAGATTTTTTATAATTTTAAGGATATTTATTTAGGGGCAAAGTTCAGCTAAAACTATACGTCAAAGGAATATAGAATTACAAAGTAAAGCAATGTCTCGTAAGTATGGAGAATAAAACCGAAAGAAAATCGATAAAAACTGCTCGATAATTTGACTCGCCTTAAATTGTTGAATTATTTCGTATCGAAATATTTCGCTGGAGATTCCGATGAGAATTTAAGCTTCTTGAGTTCGTTTTTATTCCAAATCTCTGTTCCTCAATTTTTTCGTCATGACGCATTTTTTACTGAACCCTACACCTGATACATTTTTAAGGAATATGATTGAAATCCATGGCCTTAATTAGAATTTAGGAAGAGAGGAAAAAGGGTTTTTAAAATACTCCAGAAATCTGTTTGTCCCAGTGATATACATATATGGTGAACACGAATGAAACAGCATTCCTTCGATGATGTAGAAATGAATCTGAGTAAATTTGAAGAGGCAAGATTCGCGTAAGAAAAATTAAAATTGATAATTGGTAAAAAAAAAAAAAAATATATTTTGGATAAAAAAATTTCGGCATCTCGTCAGCGATTGAAAAAGTGAGCGGAAAAAGTATAAAAATCAAATGAAAGTTATTGTACCAAAGTTTTAATAATTTTCCAAGTGATGACAATAACAACAACAACAACAACAACAACAACAACGAAAGCATATTTATTCTAAAATTAGCTCATCTTATTATATAAAAAATATCAGAAATGACGTTTAATTCGCGTTCACACAAATATTGGGTTAAATATTGTTTCTCAAGTTTGTTAAAAAAGTAAAACCTCTCAGCTTTTTTATCTTTACCCAATCCTCTTCCCCTTGGAATTTAATTAAATCCACGGATCGTTTATCCGATTAACAATCAGACGTATCCGTTCGCCTCAAGCTTCAACGCAGCTTCGTAGGAAGGCAGCCCTTCGTCGTCGCGACGGGATTCCTCCTCCTTTGCAATCCCTGCAGGGTTTTCCGTCGCTGCGTCGAGGAGGACGGAAAGCGGCGTCGAGGCGTCGCCTCCAGGTGTCGTTTGACTCTCCTTTTTCTCGTGGGGCGAAGCGGCGAGTCCATGTTGGGAGTTGAAAATCAGACTTTCGTAGGCCGGCGGCGGTCCAGGGGTTACGGGGCGTGGAACCGACGCCAACATCCCTCCCTCGCGATCCATCGTCACCCCCGCCCTCTCGTAACACTGTGCGAAAAATCGGAATTTTAAACGCACCGGAAGCGCCAAATTCACCATTTTTTTTATTATTCCTGTCAAAACTTTTGAGGTCCAACCAAAAATCAAACTTTGACGAAACATCGAAGTTTTGAATTATACGAAACTCGACGTTTCAAAATTCTTGTATTTAATTTTTGAATTTTGACGCTTTTTATTATTTCGGCAAAGTATATTAATATGGTTTTTTCATTATGGCTATAAACTAAGAAAGAAACTTTTTTTCCACTAATTTCCGACAAAGATATATATATATATATATATTCAATATACGTATCTAAAATTTTATTTTTCACGGTGAGAAAATTTTTTAATAAATTTTCTACCTGTATAATTTTAATTCTTCTGTTTTTTTTTTATGCTTGTTTGTTTGTTTATTGTTTTTTTTTTTTTTTTTTTCACTTTGTTTTTCTTTTCAATTTCACAGGTACGACGACGTTATACCGCAAATCGGAATTGAAACGAAACTTTTGGTTGGTTGAATAAACAAATGATTTAAATTATATAGGCAGTGGAATTCAGCTACGCGGATAAAAAGATATTCGTTTACTTTATGCGTCTGTAATAAAAATTCTCATTTCGTGTCTCGTGAAAATTCCTTCAAATATAATTAGCGAGTGCTAGTAGTGGAAAAAAACAAAAAAACAAAAAAAAAAAAAAAAAAAATCGAGAAAGAGGGAAAGTGAGAAAAATTTGCTTTTAAACGACGCGAGCATGTATATATATATATATACCTATATTTATTGTACAATGTTTAATAACACCGACCGCGTGTGAAAAGCAAAAAATTAATTGATATGAAAAATAACAATAATAACTAACCAGAGCTTGTTTTTACGCAGTCATACTAGACGTTGTTACAAAACTCATAACACTTGTCTCTCGCGCATTGCCTGCTATATGTATAAATTCAAATTGCACGTGTTCGTCGGTAGTTAGACTAATAACCACGCGTGACATTCGTTTATATATATAGAACGGTATTTAATAATTCTGTCGCATATTGCTGCTGCCAAATGAACGCCGTGATTATTTCTGCAGGATCAAAAATTGAGTTATATTTTCACCAGGTTTTAATCCAATATTTATATTCAAAATAGAATTCGAATTCATGGAATTCAATTATTATTACATTCCTCTTTACAATATAAAAATATATATATATATATATATATATATTAATTGTTGAAATATAATTTTTATATATAATTTCTTAGCCATCGATTTACATCTATTCTTTGTTTATATTATAATATATATATATTTTTTTTCTTTTTTTGGCTCCAAACTTTTTCCGACAGATAATGAAAACTTTCACGCCAGACGAGAAATAATATCGATTGTTTTTTCAACGAGACGTAATATCCGCGTGGCTCTCGAGAGTAATTTTTGTTTCTCTTTTCCCGCGCCTTTGTGTTATATTATTGGTTTTATTGTTATTACATACCAATCGTACACGCTTCGTTTATCATCGTAATTGTGAAGAATTTTTTGCGAACCTTTTTCTACTCCTATTTCTGCTCTCGTATAATACCATTATACGTTATACATGTGACAAAATTTGTTGTTTTTGAGTTATAGATAGTGATAATTTTATGATAATGTGGATATATATATATATATATAGATAATGTTTTTTCACCAACTCACCTGCATCGCGTGAGAATCCATTGTGAATACTTCGAGGCTATGAACATCCGGTTCAGCCCTCCAGTATTGAGAATATTCCTGAGGCTGATGCTTTCTTATGTTTCTGTGACAGCAGTAACAGACGAGAACTACGACGATTACAACGCCGCTCAGCATCGCTCTGTAATATCGTATAATATGACGAAATATTATCAACGAAAGAGAAGAGGAAAAAAAAAAAACCAAACAATTAATTTAAAAAGAAAATCACAGAATTCATGATGCTTAGAGCTGGATTGAAATTGTATTTCTTTCGCCATTTACGATATTTTTTTTTTTTTTTTTTTTTTTTTTTTTTTTATTGCTAATTACCGTGTTATGATATACCACCGTATAAATTAAAAAACAAGAAATAATTTTTAATGAATTACAATTATAATGCATTAAAGTCAAAAAGTCTGGACGCCTTTGTTTCAAAAAACGAAGCTTGTGTCTCGGAAAGTAATGATTTCCGGAACTTTTATCCACGAGAACTTTTCATCGGGAGGGTATCTACTATACTATACATACATATATGTATTGAAAATCCAGCCAATTCGACCGGGAGCCAATTTCCATAAGGATTCTGCGGCGTCTTTGTTTGAAAATAATCAAATCTAGGTATATAGGCTGTATCAAAAAAATTGACTATTTTTTTTTTTTTGAAAAATATACTGAAAATATTGTTCAGGATACCGAAAAAAGGCGCCTGTTAAAATGGGAGCTCTTAATTTTAATACTAAGAAGTGCCTCATCGCGATTTTCTACTTTCCATAAGAATAACATGGCAAAAATGGTTCTTGCTCCTTGCGATTTTTATAACTGGATAACGACGCGTCGTATAGAAAATTCATAAACATATTTTTGTAGGAAATTGAACGTTCTACAAAAAAGGTCTCTTGTCATTTTACGATAAATCTACTCCTTCAAAAGTTATTTGAGGTTAAACATCAGCAAAGGACCTCAAAAAAGAGAGAGAGAGAGAGAGAGAAGGAGAGAGAGAAAGAGTGGTATTCCCAAATGTCAGAGCGACGAGACTGCAGACAGGGTCGGGGTTCTCAGGTGTGCGTTACACAGAAAGTGGATTTTCATCTTGTCGTGTCCGCCTCTCTCTGTGTACATCGTACACCCCTACAACTAATACAAATACAAACTTGTATATATGTATATATATATATACATGGAAAAACTATGGGGGGGGGGGGGGGGGAGACAACATCAGCAGCTTTCAGGGTCTCTTTATGCGCTATGCCTTATATATATATATATATATATATATATATATATAGAGAATGAAAAACAAAAAGGCCAAAAAAAAGAAAAAAAAAGAAAAAAAAGCTGCAAAGTGAAGCGAAGAGCAGGGGACTGCAGTAACTAACCCTCCGCTAAATAGACGAGGGCTGCTTCTTTTATCTATATATGTATCTATGTATGTACTACGGTGCTGCTGCACAAGATCATATTATACGTCTAAGGATCTAAGGATATTATATATACATGAAAAACTTTTCGGAACGGAGGGAAGGTTAAGGCCGTTGGGAGTCCGACCTTTTACCTCAGTTTTTAGCGATTTTTTTTTTTTATCCTTTTCTTTTTCTTATATTACTTTTCTTGCAAAACACCAGAAACTTTTCTGGCTCTTTCCCTCTCTCTCTTTCTATTTGCACTGTTCATATCCTGAAGCTCGAAAATTTAACAACAGACTCGTGGATGTTTTTATACTTAAAAAAAAAAAAAAAAATATTTTATCACCATGCGATTTATATGATATGTATATACATATAGAAAGCAATTTGTTTTTTTTTTCTTTTTTTTTGCATCATTTATATTCGCGATATCCTGAACTTATTTATGACCAGATGATAATATTTTTAATCACTTGATAATACGGTAATTTGTAAAATTTATGAACTTTTTTTATTTTGTAGGTATATATGATTTGTATAAATTGATATTAATTATTTATAATTATCGCGATTGAAGTACGTAGTTGGAAATTAAATTTTATGTAATTGACAAGACGTACCCAATAGAACGTTATGCAATTTGAAGCGATCGGAGGTTCATTCACCGCGTTGTCGGAAATTGGCAAATAAAATAACAAGCCAATTGGGAAAAGTCATTGAGCCTGATTGATTTGGAACATGCGGGCAGCGCAACGGCGTGTTTCTTCTTCGTTTCATCACACCTCGGCTAATTTTCTTTATACCGCGCAATGATCGTTAAAACTCTTCGTAAGAGAGAGTGAGAGAGAGAGAAGGGGTTTTTGTTAATATCGGCAGGTGATGGGTGCTTGGCGTTGGCCACGAACGATTTGTCAATTCAGACAACTAAATTGCCTTGCCTTTTTTTTACCTCGCTTTTCTTCTCTACTCTTCTCTCTAGGTATCTTATATGTATATATGAGGCATTCCATCGCAAAAAAATATTTTTCACACGCAAAAATCCTCTCTCCTTCGAAGAAAAATTATCTTTTACCGAGTTTTAGATATTTTGAACCATGGGTTTGATTTTTACTGCTCCCAAAATTTTAAAATAACAATTTTCAAACGACCAGCCCTTGTTGATTCGTTTTGAATTGGTTTCTCACGCATGAATTCTTCGCTAAAAAAAAAAAAAACAAAAAAAAAACGAGAATTTTGAGACGAGAAAGAAGTTATTAAAAAGTGAGAAAATCGAATTAAATATAAAATTATATTTTATACTGTTCTTCTCAATTTTCAATCAACAGTTTCAACTGTAAATTCCATTTTTGCCCTCTTCCATATTGGTGTCTAAAAATTTTCCTTTCTTTAGCAAAAAATTCATGAGAAAACCTTCAAGACAATCGATTCGAGCTATAAATTTAAAGCTGTAAAAATCAAACCCGTAATTCAAAAATCCTAAAACTCATTGAAAGATGGTGTTTTTTTTTTTTTTTTTTCTTCGTACACTCTACACCGTACTCAAAATTGAAAAAAATCACCGATGGCGAGGACCAGCCGCTGGTCGTTTTGGCATGGAATGCCTCATATGTACAAACTATCTTTCTATACGATTCTCTCACCCTCCTAGTAGAATGTTGACGTTCCCGTGGAGGTTCGTCTCGAAACGACTCGTCCTTCCACCATCGTTTGTCGACATGTTGTAACCCTGGATTACGTAGGTACCACCACCACCACCACCACCACTACTACTACCACCACCTCCACCTCCGGCAGCCGACCAGGAGGATGTCAGGGTGCCGTTGTGCGCGTTTTGTGCCGTTTGTACCGCAGCCAGAACCGCCAGCCTCTTCATCGACATCTTATCACTTATTTCTCCCTTTATTCCAGGTCCTTTCTTTACGATTTCTTAGCGATCTTTCGATCTTACTTTCAACGATCACTTCCATCCACCACCGATGATCGATGTCGTCCTCGCGATTCTCCACATATACTTTCCATCTTCTCGATGATAGATTTTTACGTGTCTCTATCTCTATTCGTTTATTTCTCTGAAGCAGAAAATCACAAACAATTATTTATCACGTTTATTATTCTTATTTATTCATTTATTATTATCCCCTGTGTGTATATCATTTATATTATCTGTGTTGTACGATGTTTGATAAAAAAATTTTAAATAATTTTATCTCTTTTTTTCTGTACGTGTGTGCTTTTTTCTTCTACATCTTTATTTTTTGAATTGTAAGATATAGAATTTTTAGAAGAAAAAAATTGTAAATTTATATTCGAATTAGAATTTTTAAGAAATTTCTTTTATCTTTTTTTTTTTTGCTTTTCCAAAATAACCCTTGTTTTTTTTCTCTAGATTTTTTAGAAGCGAATCAGTTGATTTCAGTTATCAAACGATTGATTATAATATCTATCGTTAAGGACATATTTCAATATATATATATATATATATATACAATTTTGTACATATTTTTTGTTTGTATAAAAATAGTTAATGGAAAAAAAATCGTGCCTAAAAGCTTGCCTGGATCAATGTTATATATGTATAATCCGTGAAAACCTGACTTTGTCACGTTTTGAAGAATTTGTTTTTACTTTGTTCTCTACTAAATACTTGTCTCTATACCATCTATAATTTTATCGACGTGTAATATAACTTCGTAGAATTATACCATTATCTTGAGAAAGAGATCATTTAATGGATTTGCCTTGTCGTTGCTGAAAATTTGGCCAATAACCGAAGTGATTATTGTTTAATATTATTTAATATACATATGTGTGAAAAAAACAAATAAATAAACAAATTATAAAGGGAATCGCGTGAGTTGAGGAAAATTGTTTTTGTGGGTTTCAATTAATCTGCAATCAATTGATTCTTTTTTCTCTTACTCTTTTCACTTATTTCGCGAGAGCCGTAACGCAATCATCAGTTCCCTTTCTTTTTCTTTTTCTTTTTCCTCTTCTTTTTTTCCCAACAGTTTGCTGCTACTTCCGCTGCTTGAAAACTTAAGTCTTCCTAACACGTTTAGCACTTCCGGCTTGAATTTTCTCTGAAAATCAGAGAGGGAGAGTAAGATAAAAATAGAGATAGAAATAGAGAGAAAAAGAGAGGGAAAAAGTTGCGACTTTCTTTAACGTTCCTGGTTTATAAATTTCACTTACCTCTATTCATTAAAGCTACCGCTACTAATTTCGAAGCATCTTCTTCTCTTCTTATTATTATTATTATTTTATTATACGCGTGAAAATTATATAATAATATTCCCCGCATATCAAGATTCAATCAACATGGAAAATTGCACATCTTCTCTTCATGCTTTCTCTGCATTTCTGTGAAAAAAAAAAAAAAAAAAAAAAAAAAAACACACGACACAACAATTATATGATTTGTATAAAAATAATCACTCAACAATCTTGATAATAATAATAATAACACTATTAATAATAATAATATGTAAAGAATAATACATCGGCGTATAAGAAATTTCGGGGAAATTTTTGATCGTGTAAGAAACGTTTATACATATAACATATATGTCAACACCAAAGTTTTTACTATTTAATATTGATGCAATAATTCTTCTCTCTCTTCTCATCTTTCAGATTCGGTCGAATGAGGGGGCTTGGATGAGAGATAATACCTACTCAGAATTGACAAGTGAGTATATAAAGTTGAAAAATAAACGAAAGAATGGAAGAAAGAAATCAACAACAACAACAACAACAACGACAACAATATCAGTTCGATTCACTAACAAGGAACTCTGGTTAAGTCGAACCCTCCGATTTTGATCTAGTTCAAAAAGAATCTGCAAGACATAATAATTTCAATCTATAACCACGCGAATGATTTTCATTCGATACATTTATTTTACTTTTATTATTATACTCTTCTCATTCACTTCTTCCTCGTGGTGATTTTATATTATTATTATTGTTGTTGTTGTTGTTGTTGTTATCATTATCATTATGATGGACTTGACAACATTAAGAGAGTTGAGTTCAGACACTTTGAATAATTTCGTCAGTGCCCACTGAACAAATTCACCCTCGAGAATTTCATCTTGAACACGTTATACATATACACGTATATATATATACATATATATTACAATATGGCTGCCGCACTGTAAGGGAAAGGTCGGCCATAATGCCAGACGTCTAATTGGTAATGCCGCGCAGCCACCTTCTGCAAAGACTTTGAGATGAAATATTATATTAGGTGATATAATATATAATATAACAAATTATCAGTTTATTAACGATTGTTCGTTTTTCTTCCTGTTCCTCTTCTTCTTCTTCTTCTTCTTCTTCTTCTTCTTCTTCTTCTTCTAAATTATATATTTTCAGGTACCTGTATGTAGAGAAAAAATTACGTACGCTTGCATCCCTATGTCGTACAGAATGAAATTGTAAGTGAAAGAATTTTTCAAATCTTTGACAATTTTAGAGTGAGATAGTTTGCATAAACATATATTATTATAATAATAGTTAATGGTTTGCGCGTTTTCATCCATCACTGGCTAATCACCTGAACAAACTATTTCTCACACTTTTTGGATATTTTATATATATATTAAGGCGTAACTAATGCAGTTTTCTGTGTTCTTGCATTTTTTTTTTCCCCCTTGCTGCTGCCAAAATTTTTCTCATCCTTGCTCATCGATTTTTCTGACTGTGTGTAATATGTGTTATCTATATAAACAAAAGGCTGAAGTTTGCAATGTTAACGTAACGAAACGTGGGGGGGGGAGGAGGGGGGAGGGGATAATTTTTTGCAATTTTATACTAACTGAGATACTTTTGAGTTTTCAAAATGTGAATTCATATATCTTTTTTAATTATAATTTACCGTAACATCAGAGAAATTCCTAAACTTGCGAAATAACGATTTTTTTTTTTCCGAAACCTGATCGTTAACAATAGCTTTTACCACCAAATTCAATAATTCATTTATAAAGTATGAAGACTGTCTTTATTTTATATTGTCATATAATGTATTATATCCTGACATTCGGTTTGAAACGTGCGATTCGATTCACGCAACGAGTGACAATATAATTTTGTTAAATAATAATCAGTAAAGTTCAGTGCGTTTTAGTGTAATCGTTAAATTCGCTAGATTATATTTAATTTTCATTCGAGTTCGAGGAAAGTTTGGAAGAATCTCAACAGGGGAGAAATTTATTCCTTATTTATATACACTTTTTTTCTGTTACCCTGTAAAAAAATTTTTACCCCATTTTTAAAGTAAATATATAATATGTGACCTGTATTTCGATTTGTCAATTCATTTGAATGTATATAAACCGCGTGAAATGGGACGAAAGTTTAATCCTGCATGACTATATATGTATATATATAAAAGCTTTACTTGAGTTCGCTTCTCGAGCGAGCATCCGGTTAACGTAAGGAAGACGTTTATAGTATTCGAGCGAGTTTATTTGAGGCAACAGCACGGTTTTAGAGTGAAAATTTACGCGCGATATAGTACGTATAGTAAGAAGTATACACACGGTGTGTTAGGAAAAATCTGAAAGAACATCCCTGATAGTGTATTATCCCTTGTTACATATATTGTAAAAAATGGCAAAATATTTCAAACCTTAAAAATTTTTCCACCATCTCTGACTGATAATTAGATAAATATATAGAGGATAAATTGTGACGAAGAAAGAGAGAATTAAAGAAAAAGAAAAAAAAAAAAAAAACAACAACAACAACAAAATAACACAGGATCATGATCCGTTAAATTTTACAACACCCGCGGCAAAATCGATTTCCTGCACACACACACACACACCTTGTAGATTATATTTCAATTTTATTTCTACACCTAGCTATTACACGACAGTCGATTTCATATAGTTTCAAAGTTAGAATCGATTTGTCTAATCCACCGAGTATCTAATGTATTATATATATATATATATATACATAGACAGAATCCTATACTACGAGGATAAGTAAAAACGTGAAGTGTAAGTGAGTGCAATAAGTCGAGTTATAAATGTAACTGTTTTATATGTAAATATGTTATAAACTAATTGCACTGATACGTATATTACACCTATTAAAGGTATATCATATGTGTGTATATACTTGCAATGCACCTGCAATATAATGAAACTTTCAACTTTACGTCGCCCTTGGTTAATATTTAAAGTGAAAAAGTTCGACATTGATGACGTTGAAGAGTTCAGGCACCGCGTATAGGTATGATGCAGACATTTAACAGCTCATGCAATAACCGATTAAACAGTTTTCATTGGAACACGTCGTCCGGGTTCGTTTTTTTTGGTTTTCAGCCTCTCTCTCTCTCTCTCCCTCTCTTTCTTTTTTCTTTTTTCATTCTCCATCTATAAAAAATCCATTTCACACTCCGTGCACCCTCTGGATTTTTTTTTTTTTTTTTTTTTTCCATCAGCTCATTCAATTTTTCCACCAATTTGCACCACACTGCAGGATACGGATAAATTTCAACTAAGTAAGTGGATTTTATATCATATTATCTACTTCAAATCGTCAAGGTACGTGCTTCAGATGATGTTTGTTAATTTCGATGTAATACGGTTTAAAAGAAGAGAAAAAAAAAAACAAATAAAAAAAACAAAACACCAATCGATGGAAACGAAGCTCGAGAAACAGTTTAAAAAACTAACTACAGTATCATTATAAAACTTTGAAAATACTTTGAAAAAAATATATTTAACATTTATAAACGAAAATTGTCTTATTGTCATTCTCTCGAGGATCTGATTTTTTTTTTTTTTTTTTTTCACGTCAACACGCTGCGATGTTATAATTTTATGTACAAATATTTTAGTAACTGTGTTAATCAGTGATTGTATTTATAATCTAAGCAATTTTTTTTTCTTTATATATATACGGATTTTGCGTAATAATTGTGCAAAATGATATACGATTAATACTTGCACGATTTCGCTTGTCGTTTTTACGACGTGACAACTTGCTTTGATATCTTTGTACACGAATCAATTTTTTTTTATTCAATATATGTATATATGTGATATCTGATTTTGAAGCTGCGAAAATAAAAAAAAAAAAAAAAAAAAAAATTGAAAGAAGATGTTGAATTCATCTAGAAATCGAATAAAATTATTGATCAATGATCAAGTCAATGGATTGTGAATTACATGAATATTCGTAAATTATATCGCGTTTCATTCTACTTTATGGTGAATTTTGACAACGAAACAGCGAAGTAAAGAACTGAATTACAGTTGTAGAAAACTGAACTCAAGTCTCGCGGCTAACGTTTTAAAAGTCGTTTATCTTTGTTTCTTGAAAAAAAAAAAAAATAAATAAATAAATAATACTCACCCTGAATGTATAAACGTTATAATATATATATATATATACGTTATACATTTTTACTCTGTTTCCGTAACTTTTTATTTTTTATTTTTATTTTTTTCATTTTTCCTCAAATCATTTCTATACTAACTATAACTCGCTTCACCTTCACCTTCACCTTCGCCTTCTTTGCTTCTCGACCACTTTCACCCGACCGTATTTTTTCCGACGTTCTATAGTCAGTACCATGTAAAGGTCCGAGAAAGAGAAGAGAGAGAGAAAAAAAAGGAACGTTTCAAATGAAAAGGGATGAAGAACAATAAATTTGTTTATAGTAACAGTAACAATGAGAATTATTATTTTTATTGCCCGCTAATTAAAACCCTCGTCGAAACCTTGTTATCAAAGTAAAGCCTGCAAATCTCGTCATACATACATGCATACGTACACATATACATACTAATTGTGTACAGTGTCTGTAAACATATTACAATACATGAAAGCGTTTAAGCTGCGCCTTCTCCAATCCTACCTATATATGTATATATATGTATATATGTGTGTATATATATATACATATATATATGGGTAAAGCTCTGATTTAGTTACGCGGATCGAGTTTCCCGGACAAGGCAATTTACCGGGTAACGATAATCCTTTGCCTCGGATATTCGCGCAAGACCGTTTTTTTTTTCTTCCTTCCGTTTTGTTTTTAAAAAAATTTTTCATCTTCAATTTACTTTCTATCTGTCGTTTTGTTTTTTTCCCCCGTTTTTATCGATATTTCAACAAGCTGTCTGACGATAGGCGAAAAAGGGAGGGGAAATTCGATTATCTTACATTATCTTGGTACGTCGTGTGAAAAAAATGATTGATTATAGTAATAAGGTTAGAGGCAATAACGATTATTAATTAGTATTACTATTCGAAAAAATATGAAAATTCTGGGATGAGAGATGAGAATTATTTTACTTTTTATGTTAATGTACTGATTTATTTCTTGATTTTTCTTCGTTATATTTTATAGATTATTTTTCACTTGGTATTATTTTAATCAAATATGTAACAGCTCATCGTGCATTCTTTATAATGTTGGTTTCTATATTATTAGATTATTACTTTTTTCTATTTAAATTTTGCTGATACGCGATGCGAATAATTAGTGCGAAACGAATAAAGGGGGGGGGGGGGGGGGACTTATTCATTCAAATTGAATTATCAAATAATTTGTAGCATTTTTTTCACCAAGCTGATTATATCACGTGACGTATATAATTAACATCTTACCATGTGCAGCGCCAAAATCCTGGTTAAACGGTGCTAATCCACGCACAATTTTTTTTTTCTTCTAATTTTCTTACGTATTGGGCCATAAGATTTAACACAAGGTAAGTAAATTCTTGTTCGTTTGTTAATCAACTGATTATTGATTGTAAAGTTTTATCATTAATTGTTTTATTTTTTTCCCACTTTTTTCACCTTTCTTCTCTTCGTTACGGTTTTTTCTTCAGTTTTTTCAAATTGTATCAAACGATCACTTCTAATCAAACGAACACCGGTCGCACACGTGGTACACTTAAATTATATTATATACACCGTATATATACATTATATTTATTGAGATTCGTGTCCAGGAAGAAGATTAATAATTGTAGAGGTTCGTCGAGTGTTTGTGAAAAATATATTTTCAAAATAAAAAACGACGTTTCGGCCGGGCCCCGCTGACAATCTTCAGGAAAATTTTGACAACCTTTGGGCTTAGATGTTATATATATATATATATATATATATATAAATTATGTGATAAATGACTTCCTTCAATGATGGCGCGATAACAACATCTAAAAATAAGTCCAAAGGTTGTCAAAATTTTCTTGAAGATGGTCGGCGGGGATAGACCGAAACGTCGTTTTTTATTTTGAAAATATATTTTTCACAAACACTCGACGAACCTTTACAATTATTATATGAATTATATATGTAATGTATATATATAGTATGATGGTGTGCACAAATTAATCCGACACCAGTCTGCAGGTGTACCTTCGTATATACATATAATGTATAATATGTACTATAGGTACATGTATGAGGTGAAAGTAAGCGATATCTCGAAACCGGAAATTGAAATCCTATCGTAGCTCCGACGTGTGATTCTTCTCGTCTTTCCCTCTGTTTCTATTTCATTCCTTTCTTTTTTCTCTCTCTCTCTCTCTCTCTCTCTCTGTTTCTCTCTGTCTATAATCAAATATAGGGAGTCACTCGATTAGCGTTTTGCTTCTTTTTTTTACGTCACATTTAATTATTTATTTTGTCTTTCCTGTATCTCCGTTGAAGTTCATTCTTTTTTTTTTTTTGTTTGTTTTTCTTTTACATTCTTCTCAACAATCGTTCAGCAGCACATTATTATACCATACAACCACCTCCGCTCATTTCTATCACGTTCCAATTATAATACTACGATTAAAAAAATTTCTACTTTTACTAAATATTAACAAAGAACTAAACTAAAATTATACAGTTTCAAACCATTCTGTAAGTTATATTAATTAAAATCTGACGTGTACGGTATCATATATGTATGCATATTTAATACATATATAGTACTTATATTTCATATATATCAACTGCACGTGCAGATAAAAATCCCCTCGCATATACACATATACATATACAAATAGAATATTACATACATATATGATTTATAAAATATGTAGGTATATAGACATGACTATTATAGGAAAAATTGTATCTCCAGTCAGTCGTCAGGATTGACAGATTATCCTCGCGTTCTACCCGAGATCAGATGGAGAAAAGAAAGATAGACTAGTGATGAGGATCGGCGTTTGTTCGTACCCTCTATTTGCACTACCACCACCACCACCACCACCATCACCACCACTACCGCACTGTGCAACGCTTTCCTCTCGGACGGAGGACACCCGGAGACTGTCCGTAGTCGTTGCACGGCATGCGCGCACAACCGTTGCTTGGCTACGCGCGACACACTCCTCCGATGTGCTTTAGCCCCCCCCCCCCCCCTCCCCCATCCCCCATCCCCCACCCCCAACCGCCCCACATCCACCATACGTTGGACGAAACGAGGGGAAACCACGATCCCCCCTTCCCAAATCCACCCTCACCCCGTACTCCACGATTAGTTGCGTCACGGTATGCCACCCCCCCCCCCCCCTCCCCCCTTCCTCCACCCTCCACCCTCCACCATCCACCATACCGACATTGATACACCTACGCATGTACCTAATTGCCTTATCGAAACCGCTTCTTGGGTGTTATTATACTTTGGTGAGGAATTTTTTGAGAGTCATGTGTATGTATGTATGTATGTATGTATGTATGTATAATAAGAATATGTATACGAGGAAAGAGTGGTCGAAGGTATATATACATATAATATACTTCACGTACAAAGTATTGTAATTTGAAATATCGAAGGGTATGATATTGACATCTGGCGGTAGGAAAATGTACTAAATGAATATAACCGTGTGTGTATGGTTTAGTTGTAAATCAGTCGTTTTTGCGACGTATATTTCATTCGGTATAATTAAGTGTCAATGAATGCGTAAATGGAAGTTGAATTAATTGGACGAAAAGTGTGTTTTTTTTTTGTTTTTTTTTACAGTTCAGTTCATCTCTTTTCGTTCGTGTACTTTAAGCTAGACCGATCAGCTGTGAGAGCAGGTGCGACGCCATATTGATTCAGTCACGCTTCTACTTTGGATCCGAAGGAGGATCTAAACAAAACATTTTTTTTCCTATTTTTTTTATTTTTTTTATTTTGGTGGGTGAAAGATGTAAATTCAGAATTGAATGCGGAAGTAATTGTATAAAGTATAATAATAAGTCTTTTCGGGTGCAGTGTAGGCTTGCAATACGAGTCGTAGGCGAATCGAAGACCAATATTGCTAATCGCGAAGCGAAAAGATCGTCGCATTCTTGCTGCACACGATTCTTCATATAACAAGAGTGTGTTACTCGTTTTTCACGAAGCACGAAAGTTAGGTTAGGCTCACGTAATGTCAGATTTTTTCGTTGATGCGCATGCGCGCAGTACGAAAAAAATCATTTCCAACTTATAGGACTTAAAAGTCGAATTTTCTGTACTTCGCGCATGCGCATTCGTAGACTCACTCATTAGTCGTAGAAACGGGTAATTTGTGTACGGAAAATTCTTTTTTCGGTTTTTTTTACTGTTTAAATAACGCGGTTAGATTATCAATTCTTACATCGGAACTGTGTTATACAGTATATCTGGAGGCTGTCTTATAGCTTCCAGAGTCTTTTCATGGTCATTATAGAAGTAAAACAAGCCCCGCAATCAGAGACGGACGCCTTTTCGAGGGGCGAAGTAGAAGGAGGTGCAGGAGGAGGAGGAGGAGAAGTAGGAGGAGGAGGACATAAAGCTGGAGAAGTTTGCAAGTGAAAAGTTTATAATCCGTACTGGGGAGGTTTGCAAAAGCGCGAATATAATGCGAAAAACCGCAAGCTAGCGAGCCGTTCGTTGCATCGCATCGCATCGCATTGCATCGCCTGCTGCACGCGACGTGGCGGTGGCTCTAAGCTGTTCCACATTTTTCTCACATCTCGAAATAGCGCTGAGACTCTATTTCAGACAGCCTAGCGGCAAGATGTTCCTTTTAGCGTAGCTTTAAACTGTAAACAAAGCTCTCGATTTTTTTCCCTGCTCTTTCGAGCTGGATGAAGGAAGAAGAAACAAAAAAAAAAAAAAAAAAAATGGAAAAGAAACCTGGAGACTGAAGAGAAGAAAGAGAACCACCGACAACACCATCCTGTGCTGGGAAAAGATTTCTTAACGAAAAAAGCGAGAAGACGCGCGATGCGTTCTATACGCGAGCTTCTGCATTCGAAAATATATCACTCTTTAATTGTTGTCGTATATTTATAACCGTATAATCTTTAAATACCACGAACGGCGAGAAGGAAGGAATTTCGACGAAATTGCAGCGGAGTTTGTGTAATCGTATAAACGAAACTGACGCTGATATAGGATTTTTCTTTTTCTTTTTAACGATCTTCAATCGTCTAATTTACACGTTTACATAATGAATTATTACATAAACTCGTGTTGCAGGTAATTTATGATCTCTTTGTTTTATCGTAATGTTTCATGTATTCAGGGTGGCCAGTATTCATGGAAATTATGGAATCAGGAAATTCTCAGGGAATTTGATATACCTTGGAAAAAACTTGGAAATCTCAGGGAATTTCATGTCGTATCTGGAATATACTAATTTTCATTCTAGGTTCGTAAAAATTTAGCCATTTTGTGAGGTAAAAAATTTTTCTTTCAACTTTCAGGCAATGCTTATCGTCAATCAAGCCTTGACGGAATTCTCAAAGAATTACATTTTCACAAATAACTGGACACCCGGTGTATTTTTTTCTTTCTTTCTCGTTCTGGTCTCTTTTAATTATTCTAATATTGAAGTAAACTTGTTGCACTTTTTCCAGCAATTTCTTTACATCATTCGTTACTTATTACAAATGTAATTTATTTTATATATTCACGATGTTTAAGAAAGCGTGAAAAACATGTTATGGAAAATTGTATACGTGTATATGCAAATACGTTGTTGATGAATGAAATTTTGCGGAAGTTTGCAGTAATTGTGCAAAAGGCAGCAGCAGACGAAGGAGGAGAAATTTAAATGTCGTTATATTGCTTGAAAATAATTTATAACGTTTATCGGTAAATTTCTCGACAATCTACGTTGTAGTTATAATAGCTTCGAGAGCTTGCACAGCGACGAAGTAAAGTTTTCCTCATAAAGCTCCTTCGCCTGCATTAACAAATTTTCAATAACTTATTGTAAGCTCAAGAGTCTCTCGGCGGAAAATTGAAACCACGCAGTTTGTTATTCTTGTTATTCATACCACGTGCGATATGCTTTTTCATTGTGGCGGAGAATTTTATTTATTACACACTGCGCAGATTTAAAATTTCAAAACTTATTCGCTGATCGATTGTATATACATATATGTATATTAGGATGGCGCAAAAAAACCGATTTTTTTTTTTGAGTCTCGTGTGACAATTGTTAGTTTTTGATGTTTTAAGAGCCCACTTCAAAGGACAGTTCAAAAAAAAAATTTTAAGAGGTCGCTCCACATTTTTTAAAACGTCAGAAATCATCAAAAATCGATTTTTTTTTTTAAATTTTTTCTCGTACGATATAATTTTATGGACAAAAAAAAAAATAAGTTTCTGAAAGTTTCAGTTCAAAATTTGAATTTTGAAAGGCTGCTCATAATTTTTTTCAATTTTTTGGTGCATTCCTTTAGATCTTCTTGAGCGACCTTTTAATATTCATATTAAAATTTCATAAATTTTTTTTCTTTAATTTAGTAAGAAAGAATCGATAACAATACACCACTACATGAATTAAAAATCAAACAAAATACTGAAAATATAATTTTTTTAATTAAATTTTTTGACGACTTTTTACATTTTTAAAAATTTGGTGCGACCTCTTGAAAATTTTTTTTTTGAGCTGTCCTTCGGAGTCGGCTCTTAAAACATCAAAAACTAACATTTTGTCACACAAGACTCGAAAAAAAATAAAATAGTTGATTTTTTTGCGCCACTCTAATGTATATGTATAGAAAAGAAATAGAAATTTCTACAGATTAATGCGAAGAGAAAAAAATCTAACCATGAAGCATTTATCTTCTGGGAATTTTGGCAAGGTTATTCTCGTTTTACGAGAAAGCTGTTGTTACAGTTATACACATTGTGGGCGTTGATATGTTAAAAATGTCGTAAAAATGACTATTGAAACCGCGTTACAGTCGCAGTAACAATAATAATAGTAAAATAGCGAAGCATGTACACGTGCAAAGATACATGATAGTTTCGAGTCCGAACTCAGGGGGTTGACACCCCCCTCCCCCCCCCTCTCACCAAAACCACCCCCTTCTCTACTAATTTGCAATACTGCAGCATCAAAAGCTGGCCTTTCGCCAAATCTGGGACAATAAACCCTGGAACAGCCATCTCTGTATACAGGTATATATATATAGAATATGCGCAAATACGATTATCTTGAAACGGGAAACGGTATAGGATGGATGAAGTAGGCGAAGAAGGGCCGAGAGAGAAAAAAAAATGAAAAAAAAGCAGGAAATACTGTTTTTTTCGCGATACTTTTCATTACCATGAAAATGGAAGAATCTGTTCGACAAACTTTTGGGATGATCTCGAAAACGGGCGAGTGAAAAGTTTTGGAAAAAAATTTGTGAAAACCAAAAAATTGATACTTTGGTTTTGTAAAAATAAATATGCAATCTGGGATGAACGTAATCGTTCATGTAGAAAAAGTAACAAGGAGGGAAAATTGATTCATTTTTACTGTAGAACCGGAAGTTGAGATTAAACGGGACATGATAATTTTTCATGACCATCATTTGATTTTATAACTTTGCAAATTGAAAATTTTTTTCATCCAGGCAAACATTTTTCTATAAACCTACATTTTCGTTTATTATTAGTCAACTTTTGTGTTACCTATGTAGGCGAGAAGTATGATCTGAAAAATTGCAATTTTGACCTGAAAAACTTTTGAAAAGAATTTTGGAATCGAACGGTCAGGGTGGCCACGAATTTTTGGGAAAAAATTCCATGACATTTTCAGTTTTTTCGGGATTTAAAACCTAATTTTCCCTGATATTTTCCCAGTTCTAGTTATTTACTAAAACCTAAATCGTTCGGCTTACTATTTCGATATTCGGTTAAAATTCAGTTCGAATTGAGAAAAAATATAACGTAAAAAAATTCAGTTTGAGCCAATTTGTTTTTTTTTCGACGAAAAAAAGTAAACTTATTACCTCAAAAAATCGTTTCTAATTCCCATGATAGAAACGTGAAATTTCCAGTTTTTTCTATGACAAAATTAAAAATCCCCTGACAATTCCAGGTTTTTCACGACCCCTTTTAAATCCCCTGACATTTCCAGGTTTTCCGGATTTTTCAGGTGTGTGGCCACCCTGACGGTGCGCCATATTGGCTTTGAGTTAAGCCTATTGTTCAGATTGAAAAGTGTACAAACAGTGCAGAATTAAAAATTCGTCTCATGCAAAATGAATCTCTGGCTATTGTTCCACGGTGATTTTTATCTTGCATAAAAATGCTTTTGACTCGGTGAAAAAGTCACGCAAGCGAATATCGCGATTTCCGTTGTAATTAGGAGTAATCCTTGGACCTTTTTTACCGACGCTCTTAGGGTAACTGATGGCTGGAAACGGATCGGAAGAGGGCTTGTGGCGACTGTTTCTTCCTGTTTCGGGGCAGAGAGATACGGTTGTATCAACCCCGTTTTTATCACGCAGTCTAACCTAACCTAATTTCGTGGTCCTGTATGCCGAGTTGAGGAAGAGGAGGAGCCAACGAGGTGGAATTATAATGTTTTAACGCCTGCTTAGGAAAAGAAAGAGGAATCGAAAACATGGAGGGAGAAAAAGAAAACAAGGAAATGTGAAGGGAGAGAAAGAGAGAAAATGAAGGAAATGTGATATAGCGATCCGCTATTTTTGAGTTATTAACTATCGTAAGAAAAAAAGTTTTGAAGAGTTCTCACGTTGGCTAGCTTTATTTATTATATGTATATGTTGATATATATATATGGGGCATTCCGCATGAAATTTGCAACCCATGTACTTTAGCCCTATCAATTTTTATAATTTTTTTATCATCAAGTTGCAACCCAGCCAGAAAAGTCTCGGAATTTAATCAGATGTTTTTTAGCCACCAGTGAAATTGAAAAAATCGAAAAGCCAATTCCGAAAACGCCATTTTTAAAATATGATTTTCCACTGCTTCAATTGAGGTGTTAATTTAATGTTAGAATGGTCGGAGTTGATTCTTCGGACCGCAAAACGTTAGGATCTACTGAAATCTCAACGTTTCGGTTTTCGGGGTGATATGGTAACAAATTTTTGCCCCGAATAAAGTGAGGCGGGAATTTGGAAAGATATCGAAACGTATAAGCAAAGCAAAGTGACAAAGACGAAAAAATTAAACTTACAGAGGGTATTCGTTCCCAGGCTAGCCGGTCATTACATTCGACATTCGTTTATGATCTGGGGTTGCCTTGCTATGGCCGATAAATGATAATACAACGAGGCAACGCGTCAGTCGGGCTGGCAGTTAGCCAGACCGAGTCTCTTCGGTTTGCAATATCCATAAGCGAAGTGCAAGTATATATAAAGGAAGAGAAAAGGAAGAAGAAGGAGCAACCGAATACAGTTGAGTAAAAACATCGAAACTGATTGAATAAATCTTTGAGAGATAAAATCAGGGTTTTCATTGAATTTTTTGGTAAAAGAATCTTTTCTCACTGCATATTATGCATATGAATGAAAACAATCAAAAAACTGTCTGAAATCGCAAGTATAAGTGAAAAACCGTTAATTTGCTTTTTCACGCGTCATAATCAGATGTTGTTTGCCTAATTTCAAACAATGGAATGGGTTTTTTTTTGTTTGTAGTGAATTCATTCAACGGAAAACTGCAATTAGCTGAAATTGTTCGGTTGCGAATGTTTTTTGGTAAAATATGACGATATTGATGTTAGAATAATATAAATTTACTGAATGTATAAAAAAAATTTGGATTTCTCTTTCTTCGCAATACTGCAATTTTTGGATGGAACGCATTTCGGAGAAAAAGTCACGCCGCACAAATGCGCGGGAAATATTTTTTCGCAAAACTCGTAGAAAGAAAAAACTGACATCGAAACCGCGCTATTTTGATTGTTAATCATTTTTTGCGGATAAACTGGTTGTAATTTTTTATTCTTATTTTTTCAATTTTCAAAAACTCAGAGATGCCTTCTTTCCGGGTATCCAATTTGGCGATTAAAAAACTTTCAACCTTCACACGTTCTTCGATAGAACTCAGCTAACGATAAATTACTTTAGGTATACTTGCTCCAACTGGACTAGTAGGTGGCATATATATAGGTTAAGGTAGATAATAAAGAATCAGTGATCCAAAAAGAAAAAAACAAAAAAAAAAAAAAAAAAAATACAACATACACGTTCTATACGTAAAACAAAATTGACAAAACAAATAATAGCCGTAACTGGTATAAATATCCCCAAATTTTTATATTAAAATACATTTTATTCCTTATCGTTTTTACTTTTAATCCGCGTGTTGAACGTGCAGTTTCGCGTGTGAATCGTTTGGACGGTTTTTGGCGGATGAGTTTGCGTGGCGTTTCGTCTAAGGGAAGGGACGGGAAGGGAAGGGAAGTGAGAGGGGATGCAGGGGTTGTTGCTAGTTTCTCGAGTGTATTCATATCGACAGGAGACGCGAACCGGTTGTCGAGGCACTCGGCCGATTGGTAGATACCATTTAATCTGGGCTTGCCATTCGGCGTTGTTGCATAGAATCAGGATGGAATACCGGCTGGTGTGGGGTTGGCCATAAGGGATGGGGATAATCTAGGGACAAAAAAATCTTGTGGCACACCTGACCGCTCGATAACCTCACCTTACATGTTGAACCACGTTTTCGATCGGGTGTCTCTATGTACTTACCATGTGCTACTATTTGCGCCAATAATACGTGTCATGATATGATTCTCAGCTTCTCGAAAATCATAAAATCGTTATGTTCTAGTCGTAAACCTCTTATTGCACAACAATATCAGCCACGTACCATACCTGCAACATATATATATATATATATATATATATATATATATAAATATGTTATCCTTGTCCACTTTCTTGCTTCCATGCACTCAACGGCTGCGCAACGATAGATAAGATTATTTATTACTTATATTATATATATAGATATATAAAGATAGATATATGAACGGTAAGTTAAATTTATACTTGAATTGAAAATTAAAGTTTCAGGCTTTCTTTCCAGCTGATGTCGAGAACAAAAAAAAAAAAAAGAAAATATGCCAATGTCCAAAGCTGCTGGAATAGAATTTTTATAAAAATTTTATGTAGGATCAAAAGTTTTCACATTTTTGTTTATCCCTTCTTCGATGCCTGCAGGTACATTGTATAAGCTTGCATATTACATTGAGCATTTTGGCGACTATTTAAAGGACATGTTATAGCTGTACATTATAAGGTGTGGCCTGTCTGCATCAAGATCATTTTTTCTACACTTGATTATTAAATATGTATATATGTAGATTATATGTACCTACTCGCTTATACGTGTCATACAGTTATAATTCAACACTCTGCGAACGTGAAGCCTCTAAAAATCTATAAAATAAAGGAGCTGTTTCATTCGCATTTAGCGCAGGGTGTATGAATTTATTAATCTTACAATACGAGTTCATATATGAATGTAAAAATTTATGCAGAACTTAATGGAAAATGAAACGTTGAGAGATTAATTGTAAATAAAAATTGCTTCCTTCGAGTATACAGTATACTAGTATATATAGTCAAACATTTAAAAAATATCGTTACAATCAATTTTTCCGTATAGTATAAGGTATTCCCATGAAAGACTACACGCCACGAGGAGGAGGAGAAAGAGGAGGAGGAGGAGGAGGAGGAGGAGGAGGACACGGCGATTCGATATATTAATGTAAACTACGCGGTGTCATTCGACTAATCGAATTTTTGCGTGTCACACGAGATTCTCTCGATATTCACCGCTGAACAGAGGGTGCAAGTATTGTGTTATTCCGCTTCGGGTATAAAGCGGTGAAGAATCCCTTTACGAACCTTGTTGTACTGGGTAGGTATACCCACACAGTGTGCGTGTCCTTTGTTCCTTTGTGAAATACGAAATTGATTTATAAAAGTGATGATTAATTGAAAAACAAAACCAAAATAAAAAAAATAAAAAAAATAAAAAAAGGGGCGGGGGGGGGGGGAAGAGAGAGAATAATAAGATCTAGAAATGTAACGTGGAAGTATCAAAGGAAGAAATGAAAACAGGAGGCACCAACCGCTGCTGCTGTGTAGAACATCGATTTGGAAAGTGAAACCTTTCTTCTCTATTCCATCCGTTTATATTTTCTTCCTCCTCCACCCGTCAGACCATTTGACGTCAGACCAAGTTCGAAACTGCGCACGTTGCTATTCCGAAGACTGTCAAACTCACGCGACTGGTTATATACTTACCTACCCATCGGCCGATGCGACGTTGAGTATAACCCAAACCTGAAACGGTACGAATAATTTGACGTATGAGATGATACGTGTATATTATATGTATAATAATATATATCCACCCCGGATATACGTAAATTATCGACATGGCCGCGATATTTGTGGCGAAAAAAATTACTCACTTCGATATTTGTCTGTACTGAAATGTTACCCAATATATACATATATATTTAAAAACTTCATGTATAATATTGGATAAAATTTCAGGTCGAGTTATTAACATCAATTGAAATGTTAACGATGTTGGTCAAAGTTATGCGTGATAAAGACTTATCACTTTTGAACTGAATTTTCAATATATTTCCACTTCAAATTAATCACTAGATGAGAAATTTTTTTTAATTCAAAACTCGAGTCGTTTCTTTCCACCGAAAGAATTGAAACGTCTGCAGTTAGTTGAATTTTTGTTCTCTGTAATTCAGCAAATTCAGTTGAATAAAAAAAAAGTGAAAACAATAAAAAAAATATACGCCCTTAAATTTTTCGATTCAATTAAACGGAAGGAAATTTCTAATTCAGAACTTTATTGCATTTGGATTAACTGGAATGAATTTCTTTTGTATAACAGTCTGGGCTTTTAGCTCTTTTTTGTCGTTCTTCTCTCCCTTTTCTTTTCTACGAATAAATGTAGCATTTTCAGTGAGTTTCTGGTATTTTTGGTAGTACCGTTTATGCGGCAGGTATATACGTGGCACCGTTGGTTATATCGTCAGTCTGACCATTTCCGTCTCGTTTTTCTACCCAGGGGATAATTCCTGACGTACGGATATATACACGGGTGGTCAGATACTGTTTTATTCATTTTATATCTTTGGCTGATGTCTGCGAACCTTTTATATACCTCTATATATACATATATAACGCACCTCAAACGTGTACGAATTTCCGTTCGAAATAAAACGCGCACCGTGTGCAGGATACAAGTTTTTTCGTCTATATAATATATATAAGACTAAGCATAAAACTTCTGTTGTGAAAACGAAAATTTATAAAGATCACAAAGGTCAGAGTATAATTGAAAGTGAATTTGGAACCTCGTATAAGCATGTTTCTTTCTTTCTTTAATGTATGAATCAAATTACACAATTGCGGTTGTTTTATTCGTAAAAATTCCTCCGATATAGAGACAGGATTTATAGTAATTATTTTCTTATTTAATAATCATCTCAAATTGCGTGATATCGATTACAGAAGGATATGATATAGAATAATATCTTTATCGTTATATGCGTGTGTGTGTGTGGTGAAAATATTTCATAAAAATAGATCTTATTGTTTGCACAAGAATAGTAAATCTTAAGTGTGGTCATTATAAATCATTTAAGTTGTTTATTATACCGCTGTAACATATACAGCGGAAGTACAAAAATATTAACAGTGTAATTATGTAAGGTAATCGATGTGAATAGGCAGGGCTGAATTGAAATTCTAATTGGGAGATCCAACGTAACTAGCAAAAATTACTAAAAACCGAGATAATAAATTAAAAAAAAAAAATACACACAAACAAAACAATAACAATTACGAAACGATCGATTCAAGAGAGAATAATTTATTTCACTAAAATCTGTATTCGAATTAGGTGTATACCGACAATTTGTGGCCCGCATATATACATAACAATGTTGGTATCTCGGATGTTTCATTCGAATATATCGAATACAAACGTCCGACCAATGTTACGAACCACCATAAACATTAGATTGGTCCAACGTTGGTCCGGTATTTGTAACAACTGACGATCGTACGGTGAAATTGGCGGGAACGCACGCTGTAATAGGAACGTATTACCCCGAATGATGGATACTTATACGAGAACCGGAAATTCTTTGAAAAGCCGAAGAGTAAAACCGTTGTGCATATACTGACGAGTATACATAATACGTTATATATATACATATATATAACGTATTATATTATATTATATATCCTGCCAGCCTCGTACCCTTTTGTGTACCTATATGTATCTATTTATGTACCAGCTAGATATATGTAGAAGTCGAACGACGACTGCATGAGCTTTGGGGGGCACTTTGCCGCGCCGGAATTCGCCCTGTCATGCAGAGGGGTTGTAGGGGGCGATGATGATAGGGGGGTTGAGTGAACCAGAAGCAGCGAGGTCGGGGAGATTCATCGCTGTAAAATTATCGCCCTGTGACTTGCAAGCTTTCGAAATGCCGTGTGAAACCCATTCTCAACATTACTTTTCCTCTGATGCTACCCTTATGTGCGACAGAATATACCTGCCGTAGACATCTATGTGTACGTACATACATAACATGAACCCTAACCTAAAATTTCAGAAATCAATTTTCAGTCTGTGAGAGGCGTGTTTATATGATGCTACGTTTCGGTTTTAAAAGTCATTCGAAAACTGCGAGGCCGCCATTCTGAATCTGTGAAACAAAGAACAGACGAATTGGGTGAAGTTGCAGGATCGCGAAGATGTAATACCTACGCTACGAATGAAACTGAACGAAGTCTGTATAAACACGGCAAAGTCAAGCTGTATAATATTGCGGTATTCTAATGGACGGATTAGATGAATAGGCGATAAGTTACGCTGGGTTATAGGTTAGGGGAACGGCGGAACCGGGCCGGAATATACCGAGAGGGTGTACCACAAGCCCGTGATTCACTGCTTATGGTATATCGGTGGGTTTGAATTAGTCAGAGGAAACGAGCTCCGGGCTGTCGGTCGAAACGAATACGAGCAACGAAGCGCGGGATCTAAAAATACCGAAGAAACGCGCCGCGGCTTCGTACCTAGATACACATAGATATGCGTAACTCACGTGAGGCGCATCCATCTATATCTCCTTTGTTCATGCATATTTAACCCTGGTTTGGAATTGCTTCTCTCGCCATACCGCAGTTATCATAGTGACGTCGACGCGTTTGTTTCGCCGCCATGATAGGTTGGACGTCACGGGAAAATGATCTAGTGGGCTATGTGCCCGAGGATTTTTGCTGGGGATTTGCATATACGCCATGCATATTACTATACTTTTTTTGCTTCTGATGCTCCGCGCGAATTCCAACGAATTCTTAAATAATTGCATTCGTTATTGTCGCTGACCCAGTCCAATTGTTCCGGCGTGCCTGTTGGGTCAAGGGGACTCGACTGATGTCATTGTTAACTTTGACTAATGATGGAGACACTGATGTAGAGACAAGATTTGCAATCACGTTCTGCATAATATTATCTGGAGGAAATCAAATCCGTTCGATCGAGTTTCTTTTATTTTATGAGAACTAAAGAAATGGTAATTTGAAAAGAAAAATGATCATGAATTGGTTCTCGCAGCCTCGAACTATCCGCAAAAAAATCTCTGTCTCAGAAACATGGTTTAATGTTTATAGACCTTTTTTTTTATGACGTATTGTTTCTGGGAAGGATAGATTTTTGTTGTTCAAATTTTTCATCCATTTTATTCATTTTTCGACTATACGAATCTGTAACAATTAATTAACTATCTTTTGTAAAATTGGAATCGAATTGGCGAAACGATTTTTTACATTACATCTTCCGGTGTTTCTTTGATAAAGTCTGCACTAGAAAATTTAGTTTCTTCAGTTATAATTATTTGAGGAAATAATTATACGACGTTAGTTTATCGGATCTATATTTTTCTCCTCATTTGTCGAGAGTTGAACTCGTTACGTACACTGCGATAGTCTTGTTAGCCCGTTTAAAACGATCGTTAAAACTTTCTGCTCTCCTACCAAGCGAAAACTATGCTATATTATAACGAAATGTAATAATTGCTTTGCGAAAAAGGTAATTGCATAACCTACAATACATAGATCAAAAAGCCTGAATCTAGACTTGTTAATTGACTGTATTTAATTATTTCAAACGACACGATTCTTCTGTGTGAATCACACTTGCCGTCGAGCTGATTTAATAATAAATATTTTTCAGATTCACGTGCGGTGATTTTATCTCGGCTACCCCATTTTTGCAAGCGAATGTTATAAGTTTTCAATACATTTCTCGTTTTTTTATTTTTCTTTCTCTCTCATCAGCGGAACTTGTCGAGTCAGAACAAACAGAGTCATTCGACAATCGTTGGAGAATTTTTAATCAAGCTTGCCTTGTGAATTATATATCTATGGTAGTATATACTGTATGATACGATACATAATTATGTACATCAAAGTATATATAATAAACGAGAAGACCGTAGGAGGAGCTGCAACGTCATTATCGCGTGGTTGGCATGCGGTAGGTAATGTTTCTTCTTTCCTAATGAACCTGTGCTAACCTACAGCAGCAAGTTTCTCTTCATTGAATCACCCTGCAGAGCCCGGTAACATCAGCATCAGCATCCGGGGTGCGAAAGCTTCATTTTCTAGCGTCTATCTCGCTCCCTCTTCTCTTCTTACCGCCGTCGGTTCTTCGTTCTTTTTGCATTTTTTGTTTTTTCTTTTATCTTTCTTTTTTTTCAAATCTCATGCTCATTTCCTCATTTTGTCTTATTACTCGTTATTTCACCGTCTTGAAACCGTTCCGTTTCCCCAGTAGATCCCGTGCATCTTTCCTCGCGATATGCTAAGAAGGAGGAAAATTGGTCTTCCTCATTCTTTCGTTTCTTCTTGACCTCCTCGAGTGATGAGATCTGAAAAAATAAATTTTATTAACCTGTTATACCGTCTCTATATAACTCGGACACTCAACGACGTCCAGGAAATAGAGTGGCTCTTATCCCTTCTTCTTGTTACTACCCTCTACACGCTACAACCCTCTCCACGAATGGCGGGCGTAAAATCTTTTATTGTGAAATTATGTGAGAGGCCCTCGAAATGGGTCAGCTGGGTATACATCAATTCGCAAACCGTACAAATTCAACCCCCCTCCCCCTTAAGGTGAAGTAGAAATCAGAAAGCGTCTAATCGCCAGGGAAATATCTAATTAGTTAAAGAGTTTGCCGCATGATTTAATCAGTTTTCGGCTTCTACCTGATTTCGAAACGTTTAATACAACGCATTGCGATACTTGGTTGTAAAAATTATATGCAATTTCGACGTATTCCTGTTGCAGGTTAGTAAGGACGATGGTGGGCGGTGTGCCGAGCGGCAAAATGCGCCGGGCCCTGATGGTCCTCATCCTGGTCATGGGGGTCCTTTTCATAGCGATGTACGCCCGGACACCTCCGCTTGTATCACTTCAGCCTTTCACTGCCAGAAGGTAAGAATCTGTAAAATATCAAGGATCGAAAGGCATCCTTACGACACTATATTCGCATGGGAAGATCGGAGATACGTGATTGTTTCGTTGTAACAAATCACCATGCATGCGTGCGATAATTAATTGTTTAGCGATTTTAGGTTTGTGATCAGGTTTCGCAGGTTTATTTAACTCGGATCGGTTTTATATTGCTCGCGTATTTTTGAACAGGTTTCGACAATTATATATATATATATATATATATATAGTCGAGTATT
Source organism: Diprion similis (assembly GCF_021155765.1). Lineage (NCBI taxonomy): Eukaryota > Metazoa > Arthropoda > Insecta > Hymenoptera > Diprionidae > Diprion > Diprion similis. The sequence goes on along the minus strand of NC_060106.1, from coordinate 18,831,202 downwards.
ATAGATGTTATGTACGCTTATAACGACGTCATACAATGTTTGCTTTACTTTGTGGATTTGGCTGTATGTATGTATATCTATGTATTACACGTTTGTGTAAAGTGTAACTTATGTGTATAATACGCGTGTAAAATCTTCGGCCAATTTAAATTACGCAAGACAGATTCGTGAAATGTGCAGTTACTGAATTGTCTTTTTTTTTTTTTTTTTTTTTTTTTTGTTTTTTCGTTTAGATAATCATATCAGCAGTTGAAAATTCAAGCTATTTCTATTGAATTAATCTCGAATAAATTGCTTTATGAAATTAAAATGAATGCTTCGTTACCCAGGATTACACGGCATGTTATTTTTATACTATTCTCATTGTTATTCGTAATTTTATCGTGTAAGATGAAATGCAAAAAAAAAAAAAAAAAAAGTAAGAAAATTAAATACACAAGAATTATCAAGGGGCCATCTAACTACTCTCTGTAAGTCGTAAAGTACTTTTCTCTTTTTGCCTCCTTTGCAAAATAAGTGTATTTCGGTTTTTAAGTAAAAGTGTGCAATCGAATATTCTACCAAATCGATTACCGATAGAGATTTTACATTATTATCATGAAAAAAAGTTTCTTCTCCTAAAAATCTTGGAAATCGCGGATTTTATTCGTAGTGTTTTATTTTGCATTTACGAGAAAAAATAAGATCAGTTAACAAGTCTGCGAAATGCTACTTTCTGTACTAACAACAAGTTTTCACTCTTATTATGTACGGAGAATTTTCATTCTTGCTGAGGATGGTTCAAAAGACTAAGTCAAACCCTCACAAATAAAATTTCAGTTTGATGTCCCGTTGATATGATTCGAATAAGAGGAGAAGAAAAAAATATATGGATATATATGTGTATATATTCCAGTAGTTGAAACCTTAATGAAACAAACAACTTTCATTAATCAAATGTAAATATCCTGAAGATATAGTAATCAATTACAGTCTGAAGCAGTTACAACATATGGTGACTTTCATGGGCAACAACCATACTTCCGAAAGTCCGGAAACGAAGCTATATGAATATTCGGATATACATAGGTAATCAGTTCGACAATTGACAAGCTAGAAAACGTAAAATTCTATCATTTATCAAAACTTTCAGAAACAATTCCACTATGACGTATTTTATGTGTACATACGTGTGTAGTTTACTGTGAATTCGTTCCTCCTTTTTTACATTGAAAATTTTCACGAAATTTGTTACGTTGCTCATTCCTCTTACGTTGATAACTCGTACATGTTTTCTAGATTTTCTAAATTGATCTCAATGTACTAAAATATTGCGAAATCATTGATTTTTTATAGATTTTTCTGAAAGAACTGTGGTGGTGGAAATGTGCTCAGAAATCATTCCTCTGGTTGTAAAATCAGGATTGCTGACGTTTAGATTGAAGTGAAATATGATAGCTATAAGCAATCTGAATGTTTCTAATAATTTATACATCTCTATATGTATCTGTATGCAATATTTATTATCATTAAAAACGCCTTATGTTTTTTTGCTAGCAGTATATACATACCTTTATGTATACGTTTTAACGATGCTATATGTTGTGTATGTACATTACACAGAAAATAAAATTTCAATAGATTTCAATAGAAATTCCCCTCTCCGTTCAATGATAATCCTTAGAAAATGAGAGAACATCTCTGACGTATTACACGTCTATAATTTATCCTCCTGGAATCCGCGCTCAGTCGCTTTGAATAAACTGCTGTATTTTTTGCCTTGTGTCTTACGTCGTTATGTATATGTGTAATTTATACTTTGCTGCAGTATGATTTTGAGAAAGGGTGCGAAACAGCAGGCAAGTCGTTCATAAAAGCGTTGTCGTATGGCCCGTAGGTACTGTAAATATGTATATAGTTGAATTTTGTGCGCTCAGAATTGCGAGGAAAAATAACCGGCCAAATTGATCTCTTTCTGGAACTCAATGTCTTTCACAGCGTCGATGAAATCACAAATCGGAAAAAACAATGCAGAGCAGGGACGAACAACCGGTCAATCGTGATGAAGATGTTTCATTCATTTCTCTAGTAAAGATATGGAATTGGTAGATTGAAAAGTCTAGACGGTGAACGGAAGCTTTTAGGTCTGATCAAATTGGCCATCCCTGATGAGAAGCCTCGGAAATTTTATTCCAACATCATCAGAGATGGTCGAAATTTTCGCCAAAAATACAAAGGGGTTAGCCTTAGTTTTTTCGTCATTTCCGGAGCCGAGAATTTTTCGTTTTGGAATCGATTTGTATGACCCTTCGTGGACTAATTGGACCCTCAGGAACTCAAAAAACACAAGAAAGAGAGCGTAGGACCAACAGCAGAGAAATAGGGACGAAAATGAGAAGTTTTTCGCCTGTAACTTTTCAGGCGTTGCTCGCAGCGCATTGGGACTGCGCCCAATCGATTTCTCTCGCAAAATTACGTCGGAATGGTGCCACAACGAATCAATTGCAGCACTTTTCGGAATCGTCGAAATTTTCGCCAAAAATGCAAAGGGGTTAGCCTTAGTTTTTTCGTCATTTCCGGAGCTGAAAATTTTTCGTTTCGGAATCGATTTGTATGACCCTTTCTGGACTAATTGGACCCTCAGGAACTCAAAAAACACATGAAAAAGAGCGTAGGACCAACAGCAGAGAAATGGGGACAAAAATAAGCAGTTTTTCGCCTGTAACTTTTCAGGCGTTGCTCGCAGCGCATTGGGACTGCGCCCAATCGATTTCTCTCGCAAAATTACGTCGGAATGGTGCCACAACGAATCAATTGCAGCACTTTTCGGAATCGTCGAAATTTTCGCCAAAAATGCAAAGGGGTTAGCCTTAGTTTTTTCGTCATTTCCGGAGCCGAAAATTTTTCGTTTCGGAATCGATTTGTATGACCCTTTCTGGACTAATTGGACCCTCAGGAACTCAGAAAACACATGAAAAAGAGCGTAGGACCAACAGCAGAGAAATGGGGACAAAAATAAGCAGTTTTTCGCCTGTAACTTTTCAGGCGTTGCTCGCAGCGCATTGGGACTGCGCCCAATCGATTTCTCTCGCAAAATTACGTCGAAATAGTGCCACAACGAATCAATTGCAGCACTTTTCGAAATCGTACAAATTTTCGCCAAAAATGCAAAGGGGTTAGCCTTAGTTTTTTCGTCATTTCCGAAGCCGAAAATTTTTCGTTTCTGAATCGATTTGTATGACCCTTTCTGGACTAATTGGACCCTCAAGAACTCAAAAAACACATGAAAAAGAGCGTAGGACCAACAGCAGAGAAATGGGGACAACAATAAGCAATTTTTCGCCTGTAACTTTTCAGGCGTTGCTCGCAGCGCATTGGGACTGCGCCCAATCGATTTCTCTCGCAAAATTACGTCGGAATGGTGCCACAACGAATCAATTGCAGCACTTTTCGGAATCGTCGAAATTTTCGCCAAAAATGCAAAGGGGTTAGCCATAGTTTTTTCGTCATTTCCGGAGCCGAAAATTTTTCGTTTCGGAATCGATTTGTATGACCCTTTCTGGACTAATTGGACCCTCAGGAACTCAAAAAACACATAAAAAAGAGCGTAGGACCAACAGCAGAGAAATGGGGACAAAAATAAGCAGTTTTTCGCCTGTAACTTTTCAGGCGTTGCTCGCAGCGCATTGGGACTGCGCCCAATCGATTTCTCTCGCAAAATTACGTCGGAATAGTGCCACAACGAATCAATTGCTGCACTTTTCGAAATCGTCGAAATTTTCGCCAAAAATGCAAAGGGGTTAGCCTTAGTTTTTTCGTCATTTCTGAAGCCGAAAATTTTTCGTTTCGGAATCGATTTGTATGACCCTTTCCGGACTAATTGGACCCTCAGGAACTCAAAAAACACATGAAAAAGAGCGTAGGACCAACAGCAGAGAAATGGGGACGAAAATAAGCAGTTTTTCGCCTGTAACTTTTCAGGCGTTGCTCGCAGCGCATTGGGACTGCGCCCAATCGATTTCCCTCGCAAAATTACGTCGGAATAGTGCCACAACGAATCAATTGCAGCACTTTTCGAAATCGTCGAAATTTTCGTCAAAAATGCAAAGGGGTTAGCCTTAGTTTTTTCGTCATTTCTGGAGCCGAAAATTTTTCGTTTCTGAATCGATTTGTATGACCCTTTCTGGACTAATTGGACCCTCAGGAACTCAAAAAACACATGAAAAAGAGCGTAGGACCAACAGCAGAGAAATGGGGACGAAAATAAGCAGTTTTTCGCCTGTAACTTTTTAGGCGTTGCTCGCAGCGCATTGGGACTGCGCCCAATCGATTTCTCTCGCAAAATTACGTCGGAATAGTGCCACAACGAATCAATTGCTGCACTTTTCGAAATCGTCGAAATTTTCGCCATAAATGCAAAGGGGTTAGCCTTAGTTTTTTCGTCATTTCTGAAGCCGAAAATTTTTCGTTTCGGAATCGATTTGTATGACCCTTTCCGGACTAATTGGACCCTCAGGAACTCAAAAAACACATGAAAAAGAGCGTAGGACCAACAGCAGAGAAATGGGGACGAAAATAAGCAGTTTTTCGCCTGTAACTTTTCAGGCGTTGCTCGCAGCGCATTGGGACTGCGCCCAATCGATTTCCCTCGCAAAATTACGTCGGAATAGTGCCACAACGAATCAATTGCAGCACTTTTCGAAATCGTCGAAATTTTCGTCAAAAATGCAAAGGGGTTAGCCTTAGTTTTTTCGTCATTTCTGGAGCCGAAAATTTTTCGTTTCTGAATCGATTTGTATGACCCTTTCTGGACTAATTGGACCCTCAGGAACTCAAAAAACACATGAAAAAGAGCGTAGGACCAACAGCAGAGAAATGGGGACGAAAATAAGCAGTTTTTCGCCTGTAACTTTTTAGGCGTTGCTCGCAGCGCATTGTGACTGCGCCCAATCGATTTCTCTCGCAAAATTACGTCGGAATAGTGCCACAACGAATCAATTGCAGCACTTTTCGAAATCGTCGAAATTTTCGCCAAAAATGCAAAGGGGTTAGCCTTAGTTTTTTCGTCATTTCCGGAGCCGAAAATTTTTCGTTTCTGAATCGATTTGTATGACCCTTTCTGGACTAATTGGACCCTCGTGAACTCAAAAAACACATGAAAAAGAGCGTAGGACCAACAGCAGAGAAATGGGGACGAAAATAAGCAGTTTTTCGCCTGTAACTTTTCAGGCGTTGCTCGCAGCGCATTGGGACTGCGCCCAATCGATTTCTCTCGCAAAATTACGTCGGAATAGTGCCACAACGAATCAATTGCAGCACTTTTCGAAATCGTCCAAATTTTCGCCAAAAATGCAAAGGGGTTAGCCTTAGTTTTTTCGTCATTTCCGAAGCCGAAAACTTTTCGTTTCTGAATCGATTTGTATGACTCTTTCTGGACTAATTGGACCCTCAGGAACTCAAAAAACACATGAAAAAGAGCGTAGGACCAACAGCAGAGAAATGGGGACAAAAATAAGCAGTTTTTCGCCTGTAACTTTTCAGGCGTTGCTCGCAGCGCATTGGGACTGCGCCCAATCGATTTCTCTCGCAAAATTACGTCGGAATAGTGCCACAACGAATCAATTGCAGCACTTTTCGAAATCGTCGAAATTTTCGCCAAAAATGCAAAGGGGTTAGCCTTATTTTTTTCGTCATTTCCGAAGCCGAAAATTTTTCGTTTCTGAATCGATTTGTATGACTCTTTCTGGACTAATTGAACCCTTAGGAACTCAAAAAACACATGAAAAAGAGCGTAGGACCAACAGCAGAGAAATGGGGACGAAAATAAGCAGTTTTTCGCCTGTAACTTTTTAGGCGTTGCTCGCAGCGCATTGGGACTGCGCCCAACCGATTTCTCTCGCAAAATTACGTTGGAATAGTGCCACAACGAATCAATTGCAGCACTTTTCGAAATCGTCCAAATTTTCGCCAAAAATGCAAAGGGGTTAGCCTTAGTTTTTTCGTCATTTCCGAAGCCGAAAACTTTTCGTTTCTGAATCGATTTGTATGACTCTTTCTGGACTAATTGGACCCTCAGGAACTCAAAAAACACATGAAAAAGAGCGTAGGACCAACAGCAGAGAAATGGGGACAAAAATAAGCAGTTTTTCGCCTGTAACTTTTCAGGCGTTGCTCGCAGCGCATTGGGACTGCGCCCAATCGATTTCTCTCGCAAAATTACGTCGGAATGGTGCCACAACGAATCAATTGCAGCACTTTTCGGAATCGTCGAAATTTTCGCCAAAAATGCAAAGGGGTTAGCCTTAGTTTTTTCGTCATTTCCGGAGCCGAAAATTTTTCGTTTCGGAATCGATTTGTATGACCCTTTCTGGACTAATTGGACCCTCAGGAACTCAAAAAACACATGAAAAAGAGCGTAGGACCAACAGCAGAGAAATGGGGACAAAAATAAGCAGTTTTTCGCCTGTAACTTTTCAGGCGTTGCTCGCAGCGCATTGGGACTGCGCCCAATCGATTTCTCTCGCAAAATTACGTCGAAATAGTGCCACAACGAATCAATTGCAGCACTTTTCGAAATCGTACAAATTTTCGCCAAAAATGCAAAGGGGTTAGCCTTAGTTTTTTCGTCATTTCCGAAGCCGAAAATTTTTCGTTTCTGAATCGATTTGTATGACCCTTTCTGGACTAATTGGACCCTCAAGAACTCAAAAAACACATGAAAAAGAGCGTAGGACCAACAGCAGAGAAATGGGGACAACAATAAGCAATTTTTCGCCTGTAACTTTTCAGGCGTTGCTCGCAGCGCATTGGGACTGCGCCCAATCGATTTCTCTCGCAAAATTACGTCGGAATGGTGCCACAACGAATCAATTGCAGCACTTTTCGGAATCGTCGAAATTTTCGCCAAAAATGCAAAGGGGTTAGCCATAGTTTTTTCGTCATTTCCGGAGCCGAAAATTTTTCGTTTCGGAATCGATTTGTATGACCCTTTCTGGACTAATTGGACCCTCAGGAACTCAAAAAACACATAAAAAAGAGCGTAGGACCAACAGCAGAGAAATGGGGACAAAAATAAGCAGTTTTTCGCCTGTAACTTTTCAGGCGTTGCTCGCAGCGCATTGGGACTGCGCCCAATCGATTTCTCTCGCAAAATTACGTCGGAATAGTGCCACAACGAATCAATTGCTGCACTTTTCGAAATCGTCGAAATTTTCGCCAAAAATGCAAAGGGGTTAGCCTTAGTTTTTTCGTCATTTCTGAAGCCGAAAATTTTTCGTTTCGGAATCGATTTGTATGACCCTTTCCGGACTAATTGGACCCTCAGGAACTCAAAAAACACATGAAAAAGAGCGTAGGACCAACAGCAGAGAAATGGGGACGAAAATAAGCAGTTTTTCGCCTGTAACTTTTCAGGCGTTGCTCGCAGCGCATTGGGACTGCGCCCAATCGATTTCCCTCGCAAAATTACGTCGGAATAGTGCCACAACGAATCAATTGCAGCACTTTTCGAAATCGTCGAAATTTTCGTCAAAAATGCAAAGGGGTTAGCCTTAGTTTTTTCGTCATTTCTGGAGCCGAAAATTTTTCGTTTCTGAATCGATTTGTATGACCCTTTCTGGACTAATTGGACCCTCAGGAACTCAAAAAACACATGAAAAAGAGCGTAGGACCAACAGCAGAGAAATGGGGACGAAAATAAGCAGTTTTTCGCCTGTAACTTTTTAGGCGTTGCTCGCAGCGCATTGGGACTGCGCCCAATCGATTTCTCTCGCAAAATTACGTCGGAATAGTGCCACAACGAATCAATTGCTGCACTTTTCGAAATCGTCGAAATTTTCGCCAAAAATGCAAAGGGGTTAGCCTTAGTTTTTTCGTCATTTCTGAAGCCGAAAATTTTTCGTTTCGGAATCGATTTGTATGACCCTTTCCGGACTAATTGGACCCTCAGGAACTCAAAAAACACATGAAAAAGAGCGTAGGACCAACAGCAGAGAAATGGGGACGAAAATAAGCAGTTTTTCGCCTGTAACTTTTCAGGCGTTGCTCGCAGCGCATTGGGACTGCGCCCAATCGATTTCCCTCGCAAAATTACGTCGGAATAGTGCCACAACGAATCAATTGCAGCACTTTTCGAAATCGTCGAAATTTTCGTCAAAAATGCAAAGGGGTTAGCCTTAGTTTTTTCGTCATTTCTGGAGCCGAAAATTTTTCGTTTCTGAATCGATTTGTATGACCCTTTCTGGACTAATTGGACCCTCAGGAACTCAAAAAACACATGAAAAAGAGCGTAGGACCAACAGCAGAGAAATGGGGACGAAAATAAGCAGTTTTTCGCCTGTAACTTTTTAGGCGTTGCTCGCAGCGCATTGTGACTGCGCCCAATCGATTTCTCTCGCAAAATTACGTCGGAATAGTGCTACAACGAATCAATTGCAGCACTTTTCGAAATCGTCGAAATTTTCGCCAAAAATGCAAAGGGGTTAGCCTTAGTTTTTTCGTCATTTCCGGAGCCGAAAATTTTTCGTTTCTGAATCGATTTGTATGACCCTTTCTGGACTAATTGGACCCTCGTGAACTCAAAAAACACATGAAAAAGAGCGTAGGACCAACAGCAGAGAAATGGGGACGAAAATAAGCAGTTTTTCGCCTGTAACTTTTCAGGCGTTGCTCGCAGCGCATTGGGACTGCGCCCAATCGATTTCTCTCGCAAAATTACGTCGGAATAGTGCCACAACGAATCAATTGCAGCACTTTTCGAAATCGTCCAAATTTTCGCCAAAAATGCAAAGGGGTTAGCCTTAGTTTTTTCGTCATTTCCGAAGCCGAAAATTTTTCGTTTCCGAATCGATTTGTATGACTCTTTCTGGACTAATTGGACCCTCAGGAACTCAAAAAACACATGAAAAAGAGCGTAGGACCAACAGCAGAGAAATGGGGACAAAAATAAGCAGTTTTTCGGCTGTAACTTTTCAGGCGTTGCTCGCAGCGCATTGGGACTGCGCCCAATCGATTTCTCTCGCAAAATTACGTCGGAATAGTGCCACAACGAATCAATTGCTGCACTTTTCGAAATCGTCGAAATTTTCGCCAAAAATGCAAAGGGGTTAGCCTTAGTTTTTTCGTCATTTCTGGAGCCGAAAATTTTTCGTTTCGGAATCGATTTGTATGACCCTTTCCGGACTAATTGGACCCTCAGGATCTCAAAAAACACATGAAAAAGAGCGTAGGACCAACAGCAGAGAAATGGGGACGAAAATAAGCAGTTTTTCGCCTGTAACTTTTCAGGCGTTGCTCGCAGCGCATTGGGACTGCGCCCGATCGATTTCTCTCGCAAAATTACGTCGGAATAGTGCCACAACGAATCAATTGCAGCACTTTTCGAAATCGTCGAAATTTTCGCCAAAAATGCAAAGGGGTTAGCCTTAGTTTTTTCGTCATTTCCGAAGCCGAAAACTTTTCGTTTCTGAATCGATTTGTATGACTCTTTCTGGACTAATTGGACCCTCAGGAACTCAAAAAACACATGAAAAAGAGCGTAGGACCGACAGCAGAGAAATGGGGACAAAAATAAGCAGTTTTTCGCCTGTAACTTTTCAGGCGTTGCTCGCAGCGCATTGGGACTGCGCCCAATCGATTTCTCTCGCAAAATTACGTCGGAATAGTGCCACAACGAATCAATTGCAGCACTTTTCGAAATCGTCGAAATTTTCGCCAAAAATGCAAAGGGGTTAGCCTTATTTTTTTCGTCATTTCCGAAGCCGAAAATTTTTCGTTTCTGAATCGATTTGTATGACTCTTTCTGGACTAATTGAACCCTTAGGAACTCAAAAAACACATGAAAAAGAGCGTAGGACCAACAGCAGAGAAATGGGGACAAAAATAAGCAGTTTTTCGCCTGTAACTTTTCAGGCGTTGCTCGCAGCGCATTGGGACTGCGCCCAATCGATTTCTCTCGCAAAATTACGTCGGAATAGTGCCACAACGAATCAATTGCAGCACTTTTCGGAATCGTCGAAATTTTCGCCAAAAATGCAAAGGGGTTAGCCTTAGTTTTTTCGTCATTTCCGGAACCGAAAATTTTTCGTTTCGGAATCGATTTGTATGACCCTTTCTGGACTAATTGGACCCTCAGGAACTCAAAAAACACATGAAAAAGAGCGTAGGACCAACAGCAGAGAAATGGGGACGAAAATAAGCAGTTTTTCGCCTGTAACTTTTCAGGCGTTGCTCGCAGCGCATTGGGACTGCGCCCAATCGATTTCTCCCGCAAAATTACGTCGGAATAGTGCCACAACGAATCAATTGCTGCACTTTTCGAAATCGTCGAAATTTTCGCCAAAAATGCAAAGGGGTTAGCCTTAGTTTTTTCGTCATTTCTGAAGCCGAAAATTTTTCGTTTCGGAATCGATTTGTATGACCCTTTCCGGACTAATTGGACCCTCAGGAACTCAAAAAACACATGAAAAAGAGCGTAGGACCAACAGCAGAGAAATGGGGACGAAAATAAGCAGTTTTTCGCCTGTAACTTTTTAGGCGTTGCTCGCAGCGCATTGGGACTGCGCCCAACCGATTTCTCTCGCAAAATTACGTTGGAATAGTGCCACAACGAATCAATTGCAGCACTTTTCGAAATCGTCCAAATTTTCGCCAAAAATGCAAAGGGGTTAGCCTTAGTTTTTTCGTCATTTCCGAAGCCGAAAACTTTTCGTTTCTGAATCGATTTGTATGACTCTTTCTGGACTAATTGGACCCTCAGGAACTCAAAAAACACATGAAAAAGAGCGTAGGACCAACAGCAGAGAAATGGGGACAAAAATAAGCAGTTTTTCGCCTGTAACTTTTCAGGCGTTGCTCGCAGCGCATTGGGACTGCGCCCAATCGATTTCTCTCGCAAAATTACGTCGGAATAGTGCCACAACGAATCAATTGCAGCACTTTTCGAAATCGTCGAAATTTTCGCCAAAAATGCAAAGGGGTTAGCCTTAGTTTTTTCGTCATTTCCGGAGCCGAAAATTTTTCGTTTCTGAATCGATTTGTATGACCCTTTCTGGACTAATTGGACCCTCGTGAACTCAAAAAACACATGAAAAAGAGCGTAGGACCAACAGCAGAGAAATGGGGACGAAAATAAGCAGTTTTTCGCCTGTAACTTTTCAGGCGTTGCTCGCAGCGCATTGGGACTGCGCCCAATCGATTTCTCTCGCAAAATTACGTCGGAATAGTGCCACAACGAATCAATTGCTGCACTTTTCGGAATCGTCGAAATTTTCGCCAAAAATGCAAAGGGGTTAGCCTTAGGTTTTTCGTCATTTCTGGAGCCGAAAATTTTTCGTTTCGGAATCGATTTGTATGATCCCTTCAGGACTAATTGGACCCTCAGGAACTCAAAAAACACATGAAAAAGAGCGTAGGACCAACAGCAGAGAAATGGGGACGAAAATAAGCAGTTTTTCGCCTGTAACTTTTCAGGCGTTGCTCGCAGCGCATTGGGACTGCGCCCAATCGATTTCTCTCGCAAAATTACGTCGGAATAGTGCCACAACGAATCAATTGCAGCACTTTTCGAAATCGTCGAAATTTTCGCCAAAAATGCAAAGGGGTTAGCCTTAGTTTTTTCGTCATTTCCGGAGCCGAAAATTTTTCGTTTCCGAATCGATTTGTATGACCCTTTCTGGACTAATTGGACCCTCGTGAACTCAAAAAACACATGAAAAAGAGCGTAGGACCAACAGCAGAGAAATGGGGACGAAAATAAGCAGTTTTTCGCCTGTAACTTTTCAGGCGTTGCTCGCAGCGCATTGGGACTGCGCCCAATCGATTTCTCTCGCAAAATTACGTCGGAATAGTGCCACAACGAATCAATTGCAGCATTTTTCGAAATCGTCGAAATTTTCGCCAAAAATGCAAAGGGGTTAGCCTTAGTTTTTTCGTCATTTCCGAGGCCGAAAATTTTTCGTTTCTGAATCGATTTGTATGACTCTTTCTGGACTAATTGGACCCTCAGGAACTCAAAAAACACATGAAAAAGAGCGTAGGACCAACAGCAGAGAAATGGGGACGAAAATAAGCAGTTTTTCGCCTGTAACTTTTCAGGCGTTGCTCGCAGCGCATTGGGACTGCGCCCAATCGATTTCTCTCGCAAAATTACGTCGGAATAGTGCCACAACGAATCAATTGCAGCACTTTTCGAAATCGTCCAAATTTTCGCCAAAAATGCAAAGGGGTTAGCCTTAGTTTTTTCGTCATTTCCGAAGCCGAAAATTTTTCGTTTCTGAATCGATTTGTATGACTCTTTCTGGACTAATTGGACCCTCAGGAACTCAAAAAACACATGAAAAAGAGCGTAGGACCAACAGCAGAGAAATGGGGACAAAAATAAGCAGTTTTTCGCCTGTAACTTTTCAGGCGTTGCTCGCAGCGCATTGGGACTGCGCCCAATCGATTTCTCTCGCAAAATTACGTCGGAATAGTGCCACAACGAATCAATTGCAGCACTTTTCGAAATCGTCCAAATTTTCGCCAAAAATGCAAAGGGGTTAGCCTTAGTTTTTTCGTCATTTCCGAAGCCGAAAATTTTTCGTTTCTGAATCGATTTGTATGACTCTTTCTGGACTAATTGGACCCTCAGGAACTCAAAAAACACATGAAAAAGAGCGTAGGACCAACAGCAGAGAAATGGGGACGAAAATAAGCAGTTTTTCGCCTGTAACTTTTCAGGCGTTGCTCGCAGCGCATTGGGACTGCGCCCAATCGATTCCTCTCGCAAAATTACGTCGGAATAGTGCCACAACGAATCAATTGCAGCATTTTTCGAAATCGTCGAAATTTTCGCCAAAAATGCAAAGGGGTTAGCCTTAGTTTTTTCGTCATTTCCGAGGCCGAAAATTTTTCGTTTCTGAATCGATTTGTATGACTCTTTCTGGACTAATTGGACCCTCAGGAACTCAAAAAACACATGAAAAAGAGCGTAGGACCAACAGCAGAGAAATGGGGACGAAAATAAGCAGTTTTTCGCCTGTAACTTTTCAGGCGTTGCTCGCAGCGCATTGGGACTGCGCCCAATCGATTTCTCTCGCAAAATTACGTCGGAATAGTGCCACAACGAATCAATTGCTGCACTTTTCGAAATCGTCGAAATTTTCGCCAAAAATGCAAAGGGGTTAGCCTTAGTTTTTTCGTCATTTCTGGAGCCGAAAATTTTTCGTTTCGGAATCGATTTGTATGACCCTTTCCGGACTAATTGGACCCTCAGGATCTCAAAAAACACATGAAAAAGAGCGTAGGACCAACAGCAGAGAAATGGGGACGAAAATAAGCCGTTTTTCGCCTGTAACTTTTCAGGCGTTGCTCGCAGCGCATTGGGACTGCGCCCGATCGATTTCTCTCGCAAAATTACGTCGGAATAGTGCCACAACGAATCAATTGCAGCACTTTTCGAAATCGTCGAAATTTTCGCCAAAAATGCAAAGGGGTTAGCCTTAGTTTTTTCGTCATTTCCGAGGCCGAAAATTTTTCGTTTCTGAATCGATTTGTATGACTCTTTCTGGACTAATTGGACCCTCAGGAACTCAAAAAACACATGAAAAAGAGCGTAGGACCATCAGCAGAGAAATGGGGACGAAAATAAGCAGTTTTTCGCCTGTAACTTTTCAGGCGTTGCTCGCAGCGCATTGGGACTGCGCCCAATTGATTTCTCTCGCAAAATTACGTCGGAATAGTGCCACAACGAATCAATTGCAGCACTTTTCGAAATCGTCCAAATTTTCGCCAAAAATGCAAAGGGGTTAGCCTTAGTTTTTTCGTCATTTCCGAAGCCGAAAATTTTTCGTTTCTGAATCGATTTGTATGACTCTTTCTGGACTAATTGGACCCTCAGGAACTCAAAAAACACATGAAAAAGAGCGTAGGACCAACAGCAGAGAAATGGGGACAAAAATAAGCAGTTTTTCGGCTGTAACTTTTCAGGCGTTGCTCGCAGCGCATTGGGACTGCGCCCAATCGATTTCTCTCGCAAAATTACGTCGGAATAGTGCCACAACGAATCAATTGCTGCACTTTCCGAAATCGTCGAAATTTTCGCAAAAAATGCAAAGGGGTTAGCCTTAGTTTTTTCTTCATTTCTGGAGCCGAAAATTTTTCGTTTCGGAATCGATTTGTATGACCCTTTCCGGACTAATTGGACCCTCAGGATCTCAAAAAACACATGAAAAAGAGCGTAGGACCAACAGCAGAGAAATGGGGACGAAAATAAGCAGTTTTTCGCCTGTAACTTTTCAGGCGTTGCTCGCAGCGCATTGGGACTGCGCCCGATCGATTTCTCTCGCAAAATTACGTCGGAATAGTGCCACAACGAATCAATTGCAGCACTTTTCGAAATCGTCGAAATTTTTGCCAAAAATGCAAAGGGGTTAGCCTTAGTTTTTTCGTCATTTCCGGAGCCGAAAATTTTTCGTTTCTGAATCGATTTGTATGACCCTTTCTGGACTAATTGGACCCTCAGGAACTCAAAAAACACATGAAAAAGAGCGTAGGACCAACAGCAGAGAAATGGGGACAAAAATAAGCAGTTTTTCGCCTGTAACTTTTCAGGCGTTGCTCGCAGCGCATTGGGACTGCGCCCAATCGATTTCTCTCGCAAAATTACGTCGGAATAGTGCCACAACGAATCAATTGCAGCACTTTTCGAAATCGTCCAAATTTTCGCCAAAAATGCCTTAGTGTTTTCGTCATTTCCGAAGCCGAAAATTTTTCGTTTCTGAATCGATTTGTATGACTCTTTCTGGACTAATTGGACCCTCAGGAACTCAAAAAACACATGAAAAAGAGCGTAGGACCAACAGCAGAGAAATGGGGACAAAAATAAGCAGTTTTTCGGCTGTAACTTTTCAGGCGTTGCTCGCAGCGCATTGGGACTGCGCCCAATCGATTTCTCTCGCAAAATTACGTCGGAATAGTGCCACAACGAATCAATTGCTGCACTTTTCGAAATCGTCGAAATTTTCGCCAAAAATGCAAAGGGGTTAGCCTTAGGTTTTTCGTCATTTCTGGAGCCGAAAATTTTTCGTTTCGGAATCGATTTGTATGATCCCTTCAGGACTAATTGGACCCTCAGGAACTCAAAAAACACATGAAAAAGAGCGTAGGACCAACAGCAGAGAAATGGGGACGAAAATAAGCAGTTTTTCGCCTGTAACTTTTCAGGCGTTGCTCGCAGCGCATTGGGACTGCGCCCAATCGATTTCTCTCGCAAAATTACGTCGGAATAGTGCCACAACGAATCAATTGCAGCATTTTTCGAAATCGTCGAAATTTTCGCCAAAAATGCAAAGGGGTTAGCCTTAGTTTTTTCGTCATTTCCGAGGCCGAAAATTTTTCGTTTCTGAATCGATTTGTATGACTCTTTCTGGACTAATTGGACCCTCAGGAACTCAAAAAACACATGAAAAAGAGCGTAGGACCAACAGCAGAGAAATGGGGACAAAAATAAGCAGTTTTTCGCCTGTAACTTTTCAGGCGTTGCTCGCAGCGCATTGGGACTGCGCCCAATCGATTTCTCCCGCAAAATTACGTCGGAATAGTGCCACAACGAATCAATTGCAGCACTTTTCGAAATCGTCCAAATTTTCGCCAAAAATACAAAGGGGTTAGCCTTAGTTTTTTCGTCATTTCCGAAGCCGAAAATTTTCCGTTTCTGAATCGATTTGTATGACCCTTTCTGGACTAATTGGACCCTCAGGAACTCAAAAAACACATGAAAAAGAGCGTAGGACCAACAGCAGAGAAATGGGGACAAAAATAAGCAGTTTTTCGGCTGTAACTTTTCAGGCGTTGCTCGCAGCGCATTGGGACTGCGCCCAATCGATTTCTCTCGCAAAATTACGTCGGAATAGTGCCACAACGAATCAATTGCAGCACTTTTCGAAATCGTCCAAATTTTCGCCAAAAATGCAAAGGGGTTAGCCTTAGTTTTTTCGTCATTTCCGAAGCCGAAAATTTTTCGTTTCTGAATCGATTTGTATGACTCTTTCTGGACTAATTGGACCCTCAGGAACTCAAAAAACACATGAAAAAGAGCGTAGGACCAACAGCAGAGAAATGGGGACAAAAATAAGCAGTTTTTCGGCTGTAACTTTTCAGGCGTTGCTCGCAGCGCATTGGGACTGCGCCCAATCGATTTCTCTCGCAAAATTACGTCGGAATAGTGCCACAACGAATCAATTGCAGCACTTTTCGAAATCGTCCAAATTTTCGCCAAAAATGCAAAGGGGTTAGCCTTAGTTTTTTCGTCATTTCGGGAGCCGAAAATTTTTCGTTTCGGAATCGATTTGTATGACCCTTTCCGGACTAATTGGACCCTCAGGATCTCAAAAAACACATGAAAAAGAGCGTAGGACCAACAGCAGAGAAATGGGGACGAAAATAAGCAGTTTTTCGCCTGTAACTTTTCAGGCGTTGCTCGCAGCGCATTGGGACTGCGCCCGATCGATTTCTCTCGCAAAATTACGTCGGAATAGTGCCACAACGAATCAATTGCAGCACTTTTCGAAATCGTCGAAATTTTCGCCAAAAATGCAAAGGGGTTAGCCTTAGTTTTTTCGTCATTTCCGGAGCCGAAAATTTTTCGTTTCTGAATCGATTTGTATGACCCTTTCTGGAACAATTGGACCCTCAGGAACTCAAAAAACACATGAAAAAGAGCGTAGGACCAACAGCAGAGAAATGGGGACAAAAATAAGCAGTTTTTCGCCTGTAACTTTTCAGGCGTTGCTCGCAGCGCATTGGGACTGCGCCCAATCGATTTCTCTCGCAAAATTACGTCGGAATAGTGCCACAACGAATCAATTGCAGCACTTTTCGAAATCGTCCAAATTTTCGCCAAAAATACAAAGGGGTTAGCCTTAGTTTTTTCGTCATTTCCGAAGCCGAAAATTTTCCGTTTCTGAATCGATTTGTATGACCCTTTCTGGACTAATTGGACCCTCAGGAACTCAAAAAACACATGAAAAAGAGCGTAGGACCAACAGCAGAGAAATGGGGACGAAAATAAGCAGTTTTTCGCCTGTAACTTTTCAGGCGTTGCTCGCAGCGCATTGGGACTGCGCCCAATCGATTTCTCTCGCGAAATTACGTCGGAATAGTGCCACAACGAATCAATTGCTGCACTTTTCGAAATCGTCGAAATTTTCGCCAAAAATGCAAAGGGGTTAGCCTTAGTTTTTTCGTCATTTCTGGAGCCGAAAATTTTTCGTTTCGGAATCGATTTGTATGACCCTTTCTGGACTAATTGGACCCTCAGGAACTCAAAAACCACATGAAAAAGAGCGTAGGACCGACAGCAGAGAAATGGGGACGAAAATAAGCAGTTTTTCGCCTGTAACTTTTCAGGCGTTGCTCGCAGCGCATTGGGACTGCGCCCAATCGATTTCTCCCGCAAAATTACGTCGGAATAGTGCCACAACGAATCAATTGCAGCACTTTTTGAAATCGTCGAAATTTTCGCCAAAAATGCAAAGGGGTTAGCCTTAGTTTTTTTGTCATTTCCGGAGCCGAAAATTTTTCGTTTTGGAATCGATTTGTATGACCCTTCCTGGACTAATTGGACCCTCAGGAACCCAAAAAACACATGAAAAAGAGCGTAGGACCAACAGCAGAGAAATGGGCACGAAAATAAGCAGTTTTCCGCCTGTAACTTTTCAGGCGTTGCTCGCAGCGCATTGGGACTGCGCCTAATCGATTTCTCACGCAAAATTACGTCGGAATGGTGCCTCAACGAATCAATTGCAGTACTTTTCGAAATCGTCGAATCTTTCGCCAAAAATGCAACGGGGCTAGCTCTACTTTTTTCTGGGATTAAAAATGTTTCGTCTCAGAATCGACTTGTGTGATTCTTCTTTGATCAACTGGACCCTCACGAACCCATACAACGTTCAAAAAAGAGTGCAAGACAATGGCAGCGACATGACTACGGAAAGACCAGCAGTTGAGAAATGATAAAAAGGGCATTCTTCGTTCGTAAACTGTAACGGTTCGCCAAGTCGATCGCGGCAAGGCAAGGAAAATAGATGACTCTGTCACGAAATATTATATTCATGTCAGAGGTAACTATTTCAGATAGGTAGATCGCACAGAGTTCGGAAAGTCAGCCCTAGATCCAGGATCCGATCCAGTTGGTTATCTGTGATGTAGAGGATTATGTTTTGTGTCGATTTTTTCATTGATTTGCAATGCTACGGTAGATGGTCGAAAATTTCAAGTGGAAATTGCAGTATTTATCAGCTTCATTTTAAGTTGTAGATTATAAATCACCACCATTGATTATATGTTGCCTTCGTTTTCGCAACCTCATCAACTCTGCATCAGGATGATTTCCGTTTATCAGGCTCTGTTCTGAAAGGTGGATCGATGTCTGAAAGTTTTGAGTTTGTAGAATGAGAATGTCTCAGCAAAACCACAGAAACCATTCCTTAAGTAAATTAAATCTTTTTGTGAACGTCATTTCATTCTACATTCACTTTCAGAACTTTCATCCGTGCTGGATTTGAATGAATATGAATGTGCTAAAGAAATGGTCTAATCTAGACCGTGAACAATTTATCTCTAAGATTCTTTCATCACGAAAATATACCTTAAAATTGATGAAACATCCATCAATACTCGCCATCTTTCTGAAGGTGTAAATCCTCTTTCCTTACAAAGCTTTGTTCAAAGTGGCTAAAACGATATACCACAAATTTGTTTATCGGGTTCGAAAAAGTTGGAAAAAAATTTGAAACTGTTGATCTCACGGGACTACCAGCAGCTACTACTATAGAACCCAACGTTCATACAGATAGAGGTTAATTCTCATAATAGATATAAAGCCAGAATGAATTTCGCTGATTTTTCCTCGCAATCAATCCGGTAGAAAGAGACTATTTGATATTCCGAATCACCTGATGATTAGTACCCTGGCCGAACTGAAATCTTGTCCTCTTTGTTCAATAGGAACTTCCAGAGTCCTTGGTCTTGGGGCTGCGTCGCGGGTCGCTGCGAAAGAAGGGCCGTAAGATCCTCAAGAACGTCGCTGGCAACTTGCACAGCCCTCTGCGGGGGTAACGAACGTTTAATTTGGCCCCGACCTACGGGAGACGTTTTTCTCGGGGAAAATAGCGTCACATTTCATCTTCAACAAGTATCGCTGGTCACTGTAAACACCAGCGATCAGGAGGTCAAGAATCTTTTAGAGCACGCGAAGGACGTATTTTTAGGTAAAAAATACGTAACAAAAAATATAAAAAAAAATCAAACAGAACTTTGGAGAACCTCGAAATGGCAGTGGTCATCAAAGTTTAGTTTTTTCGCCACCCCTGGACGCGTGTAATCAACGATCAAGGAACATTCGTCTTACCGTAGAATATTTTCAGGTAACATTAGAAGTCTGATAAAAGTCCAGAATGCCAAGGCAAGATCCAGTATCGATAGTTTCGTGATATATTTATCAGCGGGTAACGTCCTGGGCACAAGGCAAACGCTGACCACCGATGAATCTTACAACGTTCAAGTCACCCTCAAGGGTAAGCTTCTGGAGGCCAAAATCACCGGGAAAAGTTACTACGGCGTTCGCCATGGCCTCGAGACCCTAAGTCAGATGATTTGGTGGGACGAAGCGGCGGGCAGAAACGGAATACTGAGGGCGATCTCATCCGCTTCTATACAAGACAAGCCGACGTTCGGCTATCGAGGGCTGCTTATAGATACGGGTAGACAATTTTTCGCTATCGAAGAACTGAAAAGAGTCGTCGACGGGATGGCCGCCTCCAAGCTCAACACCTTTCACTGGCACTTGACGGATTCTCAAAGCTTTCCTTACGACTCTCCACAGTTTCCGGAAATGGCCAGGTGGGGTGCCTTCAGTGGGGATCAAGTTTATTCACCCGAGGACGTTAAGGACCTCGTGGATTACGCTAAAGTACGGGGCATTCGCGTCCTAATCGAAATCGACGCACCCGCTCATGCCGGCGCTGGATGGCAATGGGGTGAGGTTTTTTCTTTCATTCATCCGATTCGTTTTGCGATGCACTTCGAGTGACTCGTTGGATTCAGTCAGGTTTGAAAACTGCAACGACGGTTGAACTGAAGATTAAACTAATACTCGTATAAATTCACCCGTCATTCTTTTTCGTCTTTTTTCAGGCGCAGAGAACGGTTTTGGGGAACTCGCACTTTGCGTCGACCAGCAACCGTGGTCGGCATACTGCGGTGAACCAAACTGCGGTCAACTTAATCCATTCAATGAACATTCTTACAAAATCCTGGAAGGACTGTACAGAGAACTCTTGGACATCACCGAACTACGTGATATTATTCACATCGGTGGAGACGAAGTGAACTTGGAATGCTGGGCCCAGTACAATAACATTACCATGGCAATGCAGGCCCAGAATATCACAGATCTTCATGCCTTATGGGGTGATTTCGAATCCAAGGCACTCCACAGAGTGATCAGAGCCAATCACAACCATGTTCCCAAAGCTGTCGTTGTGTGGAGTTCGCCTCTTACTAAACGGCCATACATCAACACATACTTTAATCCCCAGGTAAGAAACTCATCCTAAGCCCATTTACTCAATCTTGTCAAAGACTGTTTCGCGTTCAATCCTGAAAATTCCCGAAAATCATCGCATATTGCATCGTTGAATATTTTCATTCGAATAAATCTTTTCAGTTACACGTAATTCAATCCTGGGGCGGCAGTAACTGGCCGGAAACCCCAGAGCTTTTGGAGGACGGTTTCCGGGTGATACTTTCGCACGTGGACGCGTGGTATTTGGATTGCGGATTTGGCAGATGGCGAGAAACGGGGGAAGCGGCCTGCGGCGAGTATCGAATCTGGCAAACTGTCTATAATCACAGACCTTGGAAAGATTATAGCCAAAAAGAGGTTTCCCTCATTCTTGGTGGCGAAGCCGCGCTATGGTCTGAGCAAGTGGGACGGGCATCATTAGGGCCCCGATTATGGCCGAGGGCCTCAGCCTTTGCGGAAAGATTATGGTTTGTGGAAAGACTTCTCAATTACTATGGTATTTTTTTCCTGACCTCTATATTTCCATGGGAGGATAAATATGGTATTTATCTTATTTTCAGGACTGACTCTTTGTCGAACGGTTATACGACCGAAGAGAACGTCTACACGAGGCTTGCGGCGCACAGAGAACTCCTTCGCAGTCGAGGACTTCACACTGAACCTATGTGGCCGCAGTGGTGCTCGGATAATCCTGGCAAATGCCTTTGACCAGTCTTTGGTAGCTGCAGTATGAAAAAAAGAGTACTGGTTTGAAAGGACAGGTGTATGGATTCTTGACAGGGCTTAGTGTAAAGGATATCCTTCGCGATATGAATTTTTGATACTCTCTGAGGCGACATGCGAATTCAATATTTACTACAAAGAAATATATATATATATATAGGTATATATATATGCACTAAAATTTTTACAAGATTTTTGATTAAGTTAATTGATTGCGAAAGATATACTTTCTCGTCAAGATAAGTAGCGACGTATTATCGACTGTTACATTTAATGCCTTTGAAAATTCAAAATTAGTCCACAGGGACTCAAAGTTTTGAATTGAACTTCGTTTATATTCAATAATATGTATATTATATATTGTATAATAGTAGCACTACTAATAATGTTATGACAGATATAAAGTATCTAGATTATAATTGTATAACTTGATAAAAACACAGAACCATATTGCTGCTAGAGGGTAATGGGTAAGGAAGAGGTTGAACAAATAATAACAAAAAACGTAAATTACAGGCAGAAAGAGGTTTATTGACACGACCTATGCTTTCCACGTTATGATGTTATACTTCTCTGTTTTCTTGCAAACTTTGCAGAACCTGATGTAATACTGCACCTTGTTCTTAATTATTTACTATCAGATCAACCAATATTTTATATATCACCCAATATCCATAATGTTTTTTGTTCCTGAAAAATACTCCTCTATTTAATATTTGTCAAAAACTAATATCCCCAAAGAATTTGACGATTCTCTAGTTTTTGATCATGTAACTCATCTCGCAACTATGGTAACGAGGTTGATACGTAACTGAGTATCCTGTACAATGTAAAACTTGTCTGATCTGAGCTCCCACTGTTTAATCTCTCCTGATGTACACATCAAAATTCGCAATAAGCAAAAAACTTCTTTCTCTACGATATCGCTCGCTTCACTAACAGGTATTTCACTTGATTTGGCTTATTCATAAACGATACACGGAGTAATGATTGTAATCGAACGTATTTAGCGGTATTCTAGCATCAAGTGTCTGATTTCTTGATCACTCGAGATATGAGATAGAATTGGAAAAACTACTGTATCGAGCATTTGTCACCCTGGATATGAAGTGAGATTGAGTCGAACGGAGAACGGATTTTCATGGCATGAGCTTTCTGTGATGATAATGATAAAAATTTACCAAGATCTTGTTTGAGCTGTAAAAACTTTACAATACTGTTCAATAAATCGGAATAACGGGATAGTAAATACTCTGACACTATGGCGAAGCCTTAATATTAATAATCATACATGTACAGTATGCACTGAAATTTATTATATAAAAATGTCGTAACCTCCATTTCACTAGATAGGTAAATCGACATTCTTGTATGTTGTAGATAAAGTTGACTTCTCACCTGCGAGTGTTTACAAATACATCATCATATAGTGTTAGGAATATTTAGGCCCTGTACTTGCGCTATTTATTTGGATAAACATTACGTAATTCCCTCATAATTTCGCATTATTCTGAAATCACGGTTGTTATAAGTAATGGTATGTGTATATCAGCTACTTTACATCGAACATTCGATAATAAATTACTAGTTATAATAATTTGTAAGATCGTATTAAAAATCATATGGAGCGGTAGAATTCATTTTGGCTGATCGATAGTATACAGTGGTCAAGTGTTCCTAACAATATTAATAAAACTAATTTACTATCACTAGTTTTCATTACAGGGTGCAAAAAAGAGTGTGAAGAGACTTTAGGGTCAGTTTATGGAATCGAACGAACTTTTATTTTTTTTTGACGTCAAGAATAATTTTTTTTTAGCCATTCAATTTAAGTAACAGTACAGAATGATCATCCATAGATTATAAATTTATTCACTCAATATAAATATTCCAAGCTGTGACCTTGTTTATAACTCTATGTATTTGCATGCAAAAGAGCCAAACTGTATCAAAATGTTTGTCAGGTTTATCGGAATTAGTAGCACTTGAGAAACCTTGAAAACGTTGGGTGATGGGATAATTTTCGCAAAAGAGATGAGAAATAAGTACCAGAGAATCTGCTTACACTTTATAATTGTGCATCCGTCACAATTAGAACAATTGTAGTTATCGCGAGTGGACCATTCTAACAATAATATACAGTATTGTGATGAATATCTCAATTTCTATCGTAAAGATAGAAAATTCGTTTCACCCTAGGTTTATTGTGAAGTTTGCACGCCGTATAATTGTAAGGAGATAATATTGTTAGGATACCCGTTATGCAGAAATTACAGTTCACTCTAACAGAAACTGCAATTTCGTTGTGTCCTTTGATATGGAATTCCTGAACATCTGTAGCAGTTGTATACACAACTTATAATTTTGCGAAATTATTGTGTGATGTTTAATTTAGAGGTATTACTATGGATTATGAGTGATTTTTGTACACATTGAAGTATTAAAATCATAAGGGTAGGTAATGAACAAGTATTATCGGGTTATAAGATATGTAGCACGAAATGCTGCTTGATTAAAATCAATCAGTTCATGAAAGAGATAATCTTCTGGCAAAGTTTGGAGCATTTAATTGAAGATATTGAGTTACGAATTTGTTGAATATGCAAATTTTGCTGAAAATCGGTCGTGCGTTTAGTTTTACGTTCATATAAGGTTTAACACCTTTGCTATTGAAGCGTAGATTGAGTACGGAATTGTCCAAATAATTATTGTGTGTACATAAAGGAGTAATCATTCAGTACTTACCGATATTTACTAATGTCAAACGTTGTAAGGAATATAGTTATTAATGGCCTTGACGCAATTAGGTGCGGATTCTTTCTTACTTTTAAAGTTATTTGCATCTAAATTTCCGTATATATAAAATGATTTGTTAAATTCTATCTTATATACTCATATACGTATAATATTTATACTTACTATATTTATAAATGTTTGAAAATGTAAATAAAAAATATGAATGATGACACCGATATTGTGAAATTCTTACTATTTCCCCACAATATTTTCTAATCTGATGTAACATCTGAAAAACATGACAATCAACACGGAAAAGTCAGTAGAATAAGTATGTAATTTCATTTCTAATTATTCGGTTTTTGTAATGGTTTATTTTGTTAAACTATATAAAGCACATATTCATAATAGTAGATGTTGTGAATGAGTGAGTCATTATGGACCTCGCTGAGCACTTTTGATAAAAAATATCAACGACCTCATCATCAATAATAATTACATATATATATATATGTATTCCCCGTAACAATTATTAGTATTGGAGAAATGCTGCTATTGTTAACAAAGTTTTTTTTTTTTTTATCAATTTTAGGTGGTTTTCGGATATATCTTCGTTTATGTAAATCAAATACACAATTATTTCAAATGCATCGGTCATTTACATGATATTATTATGTATATGTCGATTTACCGGCGGTAATTCATACGCTTTTTAGAAACACAAATTTTGGTTAGTGGAAAATCTTGGTTAATGTTAGTAGAAGATGTCAAATAACTCGGAAACAATGTTGTTTGATATTATCGCAGTGACAAAAGGACTTTCAAATAGATTCCGCATCTTCACGAAGACGAAAGAAACGTCTTTCTAAAAAGCGGTTTAATTCGCACATGTTTATTACTAGCTTATGGGCCTGGTAAAACATACATCTAATCATATATTTTTATTTTCTTGATAGTGAAACTGAGAAACAATCTTTTACCTAATAGAATTCAGAATAAAATACTTGTGTTGCTCATCGAAATTAGACCATAGCTTGAAAGTAATAAGTAGGTGTCGACATTGGAGACTGACTTGATTAATGGTCTATAAATGTTACCGTGTAATAATAATATGCATGCTAGTTACGAACGTACTGTGTAACTTTTTTAAACTTCGCCACTTTTGTCAATTTTTTTACATTTTTTCTATGTGTGTTTCTTAATTTTTCAAACAACGTCTCGTGAAACGTGATTTTTCTTCAGATTTAGAAAAATAATAACTTTTGTTATAGGAACAAACGTATTATTATTAGTGGTTATAGGACTGTCTATGATGACCAAATGTTTTGTTACGCATATTTCTTTTAACGGAATGTAACTTGGTAAAACCATGTCACACGAGACCATTATGGGAAAGTTTTTCTATGTTATATATTCAGCTTGTAACAAGTTACAGTTAATGAAAAAAGTGCGATCAAAAGTTCATATTTTAGGAGGATAATTGCAAAAAGAATAACTTTTTTGGTTCGCTCAATAATGACAGTAGTTAAAAAAATATTCTAAATTTTATTCACGGGAATACATTGACTTGATCATGTAATGATTATGAAAATCTGCAATTAATATAGGTAGAAATATTGAATCATAAAGTAGTGATCAAATCCGCCGGCCAAATTATTTATGTATGCAGACAATGATTTCTTCGATTGACCATAATGATTCTTGTTATCATTTGCCTTGCTATGTCGTTTGAATGAAGTTTATATGAGAATTGCACCTGTTATTTGATTTCATAATTTCCACAATAAAACTATGTTTTTTTTAAAATTTAATTAATATTAACATTATTCATTAATTTAAGTGACAGCCTCGATGCATAAAATATGAACTAGTCATAGCGTATTATAGGCAATAACAATACTTCAACAGAAAAATAGACTACAATCTCATACAATATAACAAAGCATTGTCATTACAATAGTTTGATAGTAATAGG
The DNA here is from genome assembly GCF_021155765.1 of Diprion similis. Classification (NCBI taxonomy): domain Eukaryota; kingdom Metazoa; phylum Arthropoda; class Insecta; order Hymenoptera; family Diprionidae; genus Diprion; species Diprion similis. The sequence goes on along the minus strand of NC_060106.1, from coordinate 18,805,226 downwards.
TAGTATTAATCATTAATAATATCAATATAATTATCGTGTCACGTTCACTCAAATATTACTCCTCTGATTTTTTTAATCATATATATATATGTATATATATATATATATACATATAAGATAATATCTGCATCTCGTTAACGCATTTTTTATTTATATTATGTATATTACATTATATTGTTATTGGCTCAGTCTAACTAGGATCGCATATATCGCTATATCGTAAATGTATTATGGCAAGATTTACTGACATATCGTTATGTTCACAATCTTACTTTCTCTTATCCATAAAAGTATGAAATTTCGCCCTCCAAATGCAAATCATCACTTCTGTCACTATACTCAAAATATATTTACGTCAAATTTCTGATGAAAAAAAAAACCGACCTTGTAAGAAGCTTTCTAGTCGGCGTGATACAATACGTAGAGAAATAATACATAGAAAAAGAAAAGAAGATTGTAAACATAATTATTAATATGATCAGCCTATCAGAACATCAGTTTATACGTTTACTACTAATTATGTATACCTATAAAATAATAAGATAAAAATGATAGCAAAACCCATTAATCCGTCCTATAGTATCGCGCTTGCTACCATTTTGCAGTTTATGATGCACCAAGGTTTGTAAAAATGTACGGGACCAATTTCAAAAAAAAACTCAGCTATTTTTGCGTTACAGATAAATATCGCAACAATTACATTTTTGAAAATAGAACATATGTGATCAAATAGCAACGGTTGAAATGGCACGCCTCCAGATAAACTCTGTGTACAGTGTAATAAAAATTATTCTTTTTACCGGTATTGGCTTTGTCAATCAAACATTGGTACAGTATTAGAAAAGACCTAAGAATTTCTTTCGACGTAATTAGTATTAGGCCTAGATTTTTTGTCGCATGTAACAATCATGATTAATTACGTTAGAAAGATGTTTAGGGGTGACACGATAGCGTATCGTTTTGCTGCCTAATATTTTGCAAATTGCTCGTTATCAGTGGATCGTAAAAAAGCCAGTCGGGCAAATGCAAAATAGTGTTAATTGATCCTTTGGAATGTACCAGGTGTTGCAAAGCATTGCAGTACACTTGCAATACATATTTCTTTTGTCGTACACTATATATAACAATTGTCACAGGCTCCAAGTTTATGCATTCGAAAGATCTTCGATTGGGGTCTTTTTTGAAAACGAGATGTAAGTCATAATTTTGTCAATCCTTAATTTTTCGTTCGTGAGAGAAATAAAGAGGAAATTCTCTGAACTATATACATTGCGGACATAATAGTCAACTTTCTTAATGCCATTTTACTGCGGTTAGATAGTTGTTTCGACGCTAAACATTTGATTTTCACTCCTCTGATTACAATTTTACACTCACCGTTTACTTGTTTTCATATCACCTGATATATGTCAAAGATATGCAAATCTAACTTGAGCTATTATAACTGTTTTTGCCTGTTACTTTGTAGTAACATCTAATTTATTGATTTACTTTCTCCTCTAAACTGTACGGCTATATTCATTAGCTAACTCACTAATTATTATTATTATTATTATTGTTATTATTATTATTATTATTATTGATTTATTCATTTGTTTTAAATAAAGCGCGAATCACAAGATAACTTTTCTTCTTCGTTACTCTACACATTTGTGTTTTTCCTCCATTTCCCGTTTGTTCCTAATATTCGTTAGAAAATATGTGAAGCGAGTATCCAATGTGTTATTTTTTCATTCGCACTTTAAAATTTAGTTCACCTAGTCGAATTATAATGAACTCCCGCAAATAACGAAGGATTTCTTCTTTGATTACAAATACAGCGATTAGAAAATGATCGTTTCTTCATCGTAAGGCTAGAGTCGACTATGCTTAAATTTAAAATTATTTTTAATTTATCTTTAACGGCTACGATTATATAATGTCGTTAAATTTTATGTAATGTGTCGGTATTGCCAACACCTCACAGATTAACATGTGACACTACTGGATAAATGTTCTTGATAAATCGCAATGAAAGTAAATAATGTTCACACAAATTTTGCCATTCACATTTTCAGATATAATCTTCAGTTGGCTCTAGATCGTACTCCGGTTATAACTAATTGAGAAAATGTGTCACCTATTAGTCTATGCTGCGTCGGATCTTATGCTCATGGACATAATTAATAGTATGGCTATTTTTATTCTCGTGTAATGTTAACAGAGCTGAATATTTTTGTCGAGTACGTGTAGTTGAATGTTTTAAAATTGACTATGTTATGCTCGTGTTTTTTTCCATGTTTTTGTGACCTTTTTTTTTTATGTATTATCGATTTCAACCTATCATTACATCATTATTTCGTTTGCTTATAGCACATTGCTTGAGATAATATAATATATTTGGGGTTTCAAATTAAAGTGAAACTTTGGAATGATATGCTTCTTTTTATAGACTGTTAAGTATATCTGTAACTCGACTACCAGAGATTAAAATATACTTCTTGAACGTCGTATAATATTCTTGATAATCAAGAATTTAGTATTATTAGTTTACATATTGATTAAATGATAGTTTCTAGCGTTATTACATCTGAATAAATTGTAAAATAAATAATTTTACTCGATATTGCATTAAAAGTTTGCACATGTTAATGGGATGTATATAAGAGGGCTCTGTATTAATTTTTTTCCCAAAACGTCAGAATTGACTTTAATTTAAGATTATAATTATATATCTGAGAGACTAAATCTTTTTGGAGTTTAACTTAAATTGTGATTTTAAATAAAATACACGACGGATAAGAAACCGTCCTCAAATTATGATGGCACTTTATAGTGTCTCTCAAATTGGCAGTGCATTTATAAATAGTTTTCTTTTAAAAAAATCAAAAGTTCATGGTATCTGTAAATTGTCTTTCTGTAAATAAAAATTTCACGGGCTAGTTTTAATTCTTTCTCTTCTATTCTTTTGGCTTCTAAGTTTGAAACGATAGTTTTATATATGTTTGTTATAGAAAATCCAAGAGCAGCTGGAGTGTCAGTGTGAGTGATTGAGTGATTGAGTGATTGAGTAATGAGTGAGTGAGAGACTGGTCTAAACTAAGTGGACGGGCGAAGTCGAGTATTGCCACCGAGGATACATTTCCACGACTATAAATTTTTTTGTTTCAGTTTTTTTCTTTATCTCTTTTAAATACTCATCCTTAGTTTAATATTATATTCTCACTGTGTATCATTTGTGTAATTATGTATAGTATGTATATGTGTGTTCATACTTTGATTGTAAATCTTTTTCCATTACTTAGTGTTTACATTTACAATCATGTTCGCTAAGGCATTCATAATGGCAAGTATATTTAAAGGTGCTAAGCTCTGGGCTCTACTGAATATTTCACATTGCGTTTCATCAATTACCCCAAATAAAACTTGATTGATTTACTCTTTGACTATGACAATGGATTTAAAACTGAATAAGTGAATTCTTGTGCAATTGAGTCAGATCATAGATGTAATAGAATAAAATCATCAACGATTGATAATTGTTGGAAAAAAATTGGTTAGGAATTCGTAGAAACTTTTATACATAGCAATTCGAATTGAGCCCAACGTAGCACGAATAACAGAGTATGAAGCAGTAATAACAGTATGATTCAATGTTTTTATATATTTACTATACCTGTAGCACAAGCACGTGCTTTTATCGTAATACAATTTATATTATTGTTAATGTTTATAACCGATATTATTATATTTTTATATTTACCTTCAATTATATATAGATATAGATATATATATATATAATTGACGCTAGGGTTTTTCTGTACAAGGCTGGCTACAGTTTTGTTTTAAATATCCTTATTTTTCCCCCTTTTAAATCTCTTCTCCACACGGCTTTTTACACAATGGGAGGTAGGCGTACGAAGCTATTTGAAAAATAATACAAAAATTTGCTGGTTTGTCATTTTTGATTTGCAAAATTCTTCAAATCAAATCAATCAAATCAATGAAATAAAAAGTTGATTTAAATAATAGACTAGGAATTACAAAAAGTTTCTTTCTTTTTATAAGCTTGAAATAATAATTTAATTTATTTCAATTGGAGCGTTAAAAAATATTTATTATAGGCATTTTTCGATACTTTTTCTTACAAACACGAAAATAATGAAAAATAAAAAGTCATTATTTCCTACTGATAGGTTTCACCGGTATAAGTTTGTCATAATGTCGTTAAAATTTACTGCCTATGCAAAACTTGCGACTTCGTTCGATTGCCAAATTCAACACGGTATATTTCTTAAGTATCCAGCAAGTAAGGAAAAAATATAACTGTGCCAGAACGATACATTTTAACTATCAAGAAAGAAAAATCTATCGATGCTTTGGTGGAACGGTATTACTCTGTCTTCATCTGAAATTTGTCTCGACACCTCATCCAATTTTATCACATCTGCATAATAAGATTATTATTCAACTTACATATATATATACACACACACACATGTATATATGTATATTTATACATTTCTCCAGACACTCTACAGACGTATGGTTACACATACAGAGTACATCGCGTAGTAGTAAATTTCTTTTTCGCTCAACAAATTATATCATGTATAAAGTACGCGTATACTACGCATATTATCGCAATATTTAATTCACCTGCGTCGATATTACTGCGAAGCGGTAACCTCATCCCTTCTGTATCCTACCATTATTTATTTATTCATTTTCATTCCATTATCACGGCCAGGATATCTAGAAAAAGTGCTCGTTATCCACAGCAATTATTTTACAATAGTTATAGCAAATTCCTAAATACTATATTAAATATTATCTCATCGCAATTTTCTCAATCTAGTATTTAATATGTTTCTACAATACGCGTTTTATTATGAGTATGTTTTTATTTCATTATTTTTTTGCGATAACTATTATATATTTATATATTTATAGTAGTATTGTTTTAACAGTTTTAGAAAATTTCGTTTTCTCCTGACCCTAGCTGTGATGATCACCGTTACATCTACAAAAGTATCCCTCAGCTAAAATTATTATTGTAGTTTCTTTTGCGTCCATACAATTTTTTTCAAGTTGGCCGCGTTCAACTATCAACATTTTATTTTAGTAATTGTCGTAAATCGTGTTTTTTGTTTTCTCCTTTCTCAGACCACTGGACTGAGGTAACAAGCCTTGCTGACAATTTGCACGGTATTGTATTAGAGTGATAACTTTTCAATAATTATTATTATGATAGCTATTATACTGTGTAATTGTAATAATAATTTATTATGGTATATCGTATTTATAGTTTGTTTTTTTTTTTCTTTTTATAGTACATTATATTTGCCGTAAAAAGATATACTTGTTTGAGAAAGCGAGAAAGTAGAAAAAAGAAAATACAATAGAAATAGAAAAAGAAAAACGCAAACATTGTACACCATTGATAACTCGTACATACATAATTATAGTATTGGTATATATAGGGTATGTATACGTGGGTCCCAAAAACTTTCAACAAGGTAACAGAGTTTTTGAGCCCAGTGCATCTTTGTCTAGTTTTTTTTTTTCTTTTCAATTTTTTCCAAGTTTAATTTTCATTTATCTAGTCTTTCTATAGAGTTTTGTTTTTTCTTTTTTTCAAAGCCTAGGATACTCGCTGCGTTTTTATGTGTAACATATTACCGCACTTGTTATTATACAGCGAGACAGAGTCTTGCTACTTGCGTATAAATAAAGCTCCTCTAAAATTATAATAACACACATTATAACACAAAAGATGAGACGCTCTTCACAAAAATAACATATTGAAAAATAAAAAAATAAAAAAAAAACCATTCAACAGAAAACTTTTGGGAGATTCTGTGAGGCACGCTACACGAATGCTTGTGATGCATAATATTTTTACTTCAAATTATTACTTTACCGATTCAAGTAAATCCGAACTACCCTGCTATATCCATCGATATCATGAGATAAAAATTATGAATTATACTAGTTAATTATAAATTAAATACGCCAAGCTGACAATATGTAAAAACACTCTGTCTTGCTGAATGTGTGCATGGATATAAAATATATAGCAAGAAAAACTGCAGAACTTTCATGTGTATTGCTAAAGATATAACTAATCGTAAGAGCACCCTTGTACTGGCAACAATATGCTTTATAAAACCTGTGCTTCAAAGAGTCCGTGTCGTATTTCAAATGATAACTTGAAATATCGCAGGACCAGCTGCGATCTTGAGATAATTCCAGTTACCCAATCGATTCACTTCTTGTTAACACTTCTCTTATGACACAGATTTGGATCTGTATTCATTTGCTGTACCGCAGCTGTGTGTATTTTTATTTAATGTGTTTCGAAGTGACGTTCACGTGTTAATTTTTTTTCTTTTCTTATTTAATATTATAAGTAGTAAATGCGTGTGTATGAGTGTTGTATGCACATATGTATCGTATTGAAGTAAAATAATTAAAAAAAAAAACCTGGCGTAGGTACAGCGCATCAGTACGGACCCAGTTAATATCTCTGTGTGTGCTAGTACATAGAGTGACGTCATTGATACGAATCCTTGTGGAAGGTATCACTCTTGTGGAAGATCCGTCGTCCTTCACGCGTCAGCTCTTGACTTGCAAAATTATTCTCTGACTTAGGTCTCGGTAGAAGGCAGGAGGGTAAAGCTCTCAGCTCCATGCTATGCACCTGCAATACAGTGACTAAATTACCCTCACACTCTAATTATCTGCAAGTAAGTTTCACTAATTAATTTTCATTAAGACAATCTGAAAATTGAACAATCTATGGTTATTTTTGTGACAAGTGCGCATAAAATAGGGACTTCCTGAAGAGTGTAAAGTGCGAAACTCACAATCGTCAACAAGTCCCAATATGCGCACAAGTCACAAATCCTATTTTCTGTGCTATCTCTTGTCAAAAACTACAAAGTAGTCGAGTTGTTGACGGAAACAGCGCAAAAAATAATTTTTCGCCTTGAAATGTGTAAGAGATTTAAGACGAAATAAAATTTCTAAGGATTAGTTAGGGGTACTAATAGTTGTCAAAATTATGACGAAGGATCGTTAGTATACATATAACATGCGGTAAAAATTCTGAAAAACATATGTATAATATAATATTGAATTGTAATACCATAAGCAGAAATTGGTAATTAAATTTACCTCTCAAGACAGAAAAAATACAGTCAGATGAACAAAACAACGCCAATGTAGGCTGTTATCACACAGTCAATTCATGCGTCAGAACATGTGACTCATACTTATACAGATTTGGACTTGTTTTTGATTTTAGAAGTTTGCAGATACCGTATAGACTTGGTAGAAAATGGTGGGTGCGTAGTATTCAAATCTAGTCGTTTAACGAATGAAACTAAAATAAAAAAAAGGTAATATCTAACATACCAAAGCGCGAAAATGATTTCGATTTTTGAAAAAACGAACCGATTCTTCGCTGGCACTTGCGTGAGCAGCTTGCTCAGCCAACGCGTTGACGACTGCGTTGATGGTTTTGGACTCGCTGCCCAAGTCCTCTTCCCGATGAGCTACCAGATTTGGATTCTTGCCGATTTTGTTCAACCTGAAATAAGAGCTCGTTTAAGCGTAGGGAGTGTTGCGCGTATAATAACCGACAGGTTTGTTTAATTTATCAGAGATATGGCATACTCGTTGGTCGATAATCGTTAAAAAACCGTTTTTCAAAAGAAATGCTAAGTGCTTCACTATTGTATTGTATAAACGGATTATCTCATTCTAAGAGCTGCTCATACGGATATGGGGGTGTGCAATGGAAAATTGTTTATAATAGAGACAAATGAAATTGTGCCATTACAGGAGAGTTAACGACCTGTGCGATGATTTGATTTGGCTTGTTTTAATTACACCTTAATAACTTATTTCCAATTGAAATCTAACGTCGCTCTGTACGTGACAAGGTTTAATTGCTTTTGTGATTTTGTAACGTGATTGAATCACAAACTGATGTGACACTACTCTACAATTCTGATGCTCGAATGCGAAATATCCGAATATATTGAAAGTACAATTTGAACGGTAAAGTTTCGCCAGAATTTTTTTATCGCGTTGTGCATCAAAATTTTTTTACATCACATTTAGATTAATCTAGAAATTTCTTGCAAATTAAAGGAACGGAAGTGCAAAATTAACATCGTTATATATAAGCGATTTAAAAAGAAAACTAGATGCTAAGAAATTCAAATTTTCACACAATGATATTTATAATCATCTACGCGAACAATAAACATCCTTTATTAATTGCATATCTGATGGCTCTTTGTTAACTGCAATGATATCATATGCTGCATAACTTACTGAAAAATATACCCAATCAAGATCGATTCAAAACTAATATTCATCATCTCTACCGTACAATTAAAATAACTATATGACATATTGTCGTGTGTATAATGTAAATACACAGACAGAAATTTACAATAGAACTTTGGTTTTGTAGAAAATTCCAAATATAAAAAGGTCAGTTTCGTTTCCAAGAATATTTTTCATATAATTAAGGAAGTTCATTATTCGAATGAAGATGGTCGGGGAATGACGTGAGAACAAATGGACGTTGATTTCGACTTTAAGATTTGTACAGAAAAAAAAACTACAGACACAGGGCAGAGGGGGGGGGGGGGGGGGGGGGGGGGGGGAGGGTGGATAATTTTCACAAATGAGACGAATGAGACGAATAACGAAGTGATAAAACATCTATTAGCACACCAACTCGATAAAACAAACCTAACCAAAGCTTATACCTCTCGGCGGCAACGCTCTCCATGGTCCTTCGCATCAATGGATATTGATCCAATACTGCATTGAAATGATCCACCGAGAGGCTGAAGAGATTGCAGTAAGTTTCGGCTCTGACCGATGCAACGCGTCTCGCGTTCGTCAAGAGGCATATTTCCCCGAAATATGAACCATCCGAGAGGGACGTTGCTACTTCCCCATTCGCCATCACTATATCCACTATTCCTTCTTGGATAAAGTACATTTTTGAACCTATCGTACCCTCCTTGATGATTATGTCTCCTAGAACAGGGGTAAGCGTTACATCAAAACATGGCCGACACATGGACGAGGCAATTTTGCAACTCGAATTTTTCATTATTCAGGCTTTTTTCGAAGGTGATGGTGCAGACAAACTATTCTTGCCATCGTTTTGTCTGGCGTGGAATAGCGCTCGGTAAATAGTTAGAACCGAGAATGATCGTACAGTGGAAATAAAATGACAAGTGTGCTGACCGCCGCCATTTTGAATTTTTGCGAGGAGTTTTATTCGCTTGTAATAAATTTTTGGCTAACATTTCTGCACCAAGTGTTAAAGCAACACCTGCTCGTTATCGAGAGTTTATGTATCTTGCTTAATTCGATGAGATATTTTTAATTCTGTATATAAGTAAATTCTAAGAATAATTGTACAGAGGATGAACATTAAAACTAGAAAAAAAAACAGAGAATAAATCAAGTTCGTTTCTCGAATGAACCGCATAAAATCTTTATCTCAATAACAGTAAATGATCAAAATCCAAGCACCATATTGGTTGTGCATGCTTAAAACTTTTGAAGAATCGTTCATATGGTGGAAAAAAAAATACTTTTACAAACTTGTGATAGAATATTTTTAAAGTAACCAAATCTCACAAGTTTCAGATCGAGTGAGAATTTTAGTCGTGCATCGTCAGTAGGTCACGTTTTTACTCAATTTTTATCTATTTTAGTCCGAGCTGCCTATTTTAAGGTCCATCTTCCCTAGAGTTGCACCGTCCCACAACCATTAGTGTCTAACAAATTAAATAATTTTACCGTTCCGGTTTTCTTACCTGGCTGGAAGACTTCGTATCTCAGTTTTGTAACGACGTCCGAAACGAAATTCGAATCGGCATTCGCAAAGAAAGGCACAGAGGCCACGAGGGATCTGCAGTTGTAGTTTATGACGTCCTGTGAAGATATAAGAGTGTCGTCGATTATTGTTGACGGAAAATAATCAAGTATTATACACGTTGCAGTGAGAAATCAGTATAATTATTGTCTAGTTAATACAGGATTGACATACTTCTCTTAATTTCTCTGACAACTCGCCAAGGATCAACTCTTCGTCGAAGAACTTGCCCTGGTATCGGTGCTCGAAGTACTCGGTTATCCGTTGCCTCATTTCTCGGGGAAGCTTTCTATACGCCATGTACTCCTCCACTTGCTTCACCTACCCCGAGAACAAGTTATCCCCGATCAAACAATTAGTTCACTCCACAAAATTATCCACACGAATCAAGTAATTGTCTTTCTTTTAGTTTATAACAATGATAAGCCTAAGCTGTATAAGTATTTTATACCCCAGCGAAATACACAGCATAAAAGATGGCAGAAACTGCAATTGGCAAAAAAATTTTGATACTCGTTCCTGATTAATACATGTCACGACGTTTAACATTCGGATTTAAAATTCTTCGTGAAGTGAACCAGAGTGTCTCCGTCATCTTTGAATTGTTCAGAATTGAAAGAGACACAACTGCGGACTTATGAAACCCGAGAAAGGTGATAACAAGAAGTTGTCGAGAATTTCTCTTAAATTCAACAGAGAGAAAAAGAGATGACTGGTGAAGTCTAATGAGGCAAAAAATTATTCATCAAATCAACATTCGCGTAACGTATTTATATACATATTTCTACGTATGCATTTAAAGTGACCAGAGTTCATAAAAGTGCACGATGTCTCACATTAGTTTCCTAGCGTGCAACGGAGGCTTTGAATCTTGCAAATTCGTGCTACCTCATGATATTTACAATTATTATTAATTTGTATTATTTACATCCATAGTCGTGATATATCGTGGTAAACCTAGTACGTTAAACTAGATGCAAAAAGTTAGCTAATCAAAGTGCAACGGGTATATACATACCACGTGTAATGCGAAACGTTCGCTTCGATTTTAAGAATCTGAAATGCTGGTAACTCGAATCTCATCGCGGTTCAAAAAAACGTGGAAATCACAGTTTTCTTGGAGTAAGTAGGTACTCTGTCCAGGCAATAGTGCCTTTTCCACGTGAAACTTACCTTTTCGCGATATTGTCTTCGCGACGAATCGAGGGATTGGATCAAGTTTGTTGCGTGACCAAGAAACAGGGCGTAACACGTCGCCCCGCTTATCATGCTCAACATCGTCAGCCACATGTCCGTAAGTGACTGAGGTGGAAACCTTCCATATCCTATACACAACATGTGCGACATGGCCTTGAACAACGCCCACGAGTATTGTTCTAACCAAAACGAGTCCTGAAAAATACAAAATGTCAGAAAGTTCAATTCGAACAAATAACAATAAAACAATAATAATAACGATAACAATCAAGCGATTCAGCTTTCACGATTGTAACGAAAAGCTAGCGAGCCAACGCTCTGTTATACCGTTCGCACAATTACAGTGAAAAAAAAAAATATATATATGTTTTTTTCTCTACCCCGACATGAATTTATGTGACGTCGCATGGAAGTTGTGCGTGTGTCTGTCCGTGTAATTCTTAAGAACTAAAGTGCGGTCCTTGCAAGATTAATTATATGGTAAAATAGAGTAGAAGAAGAGACGGCAATAAGAAGCGTCCAGAAGCCGAGAAACCCGACACCAACAGCTAGGGTACGACTTGTATAACATTTTTTTGTAAACTCCCACGCGGACTTGGCGTAGCTGTTCGTCAACACAGTGTTGCTGGTGCATATCTCGTATAACTTACAGAAAGACGTAAGAAGTCTGACGAGATGAGACGCAGATGTCTCGCACCGTCTCGTCTGCACCGGTTTCCGAGACGATAGACATCGTCGTCTGATTAATGAACGCCTGCACTGGCAATATCAAACTACATGCATGTACAGTCCCACTAGTGTGCAGAGCAGAGGTTCGGGACGAAATCCTTCAGGAACCGCAAGCAATACGTCTCTCTTGCTTGCTCTGGCGCAAACTTCAAGGCTGTTTAAATATTTTACGCGAATTAGATTGCCTCGCGGCTCGGCCCGCTTCTGCATCGAAGTTGTAACCGAGGGTTCCGATTTTCGCATAACCAACGGTCCCGTAAATTGCACCCGCTGTATTCATATTCATTAGATATCCGTAACGGTTCAGAGTAGCTGTGCAATGAAATCGCATTTTCTAATAACGAACTATCATGTCGGACGGAGAAATTGATCTTTTTTTCCCAGCGATAAGAACTCGTCTACCCTATGCAAGAGGAAACAGCGAGTTACCTGCAATTCGTTTATGGCGACCCATGAGTTGCTCGGAAAGCCTTGCAGCATGGGAACTAGAAATTGTAGACATCCGCTCCAGTGACCGATGAGCAGCATCATGCAGATGAGATTGAATATTCTCATAAACACCGAGGCCATATTCAGGAACTGTCAACAACAAGGAAACGCGTCAGTAATTAAATAATTATTTCCATTCTACCTAAGAGATTTTAGGTACAATATAGGTGTACGAGTATAAGGTCCAGTTTCTCACCAGTTATAGTAAATCGTCATTTGTGTTAAGTATATTTATACAATACACGTATATATGTATACATATCGTCTCGTGGACAACAAATAAGCAAGAGTATCAAATAAATTATGCATACCTTGTATGGGTATATAAGAATATAGATATATACGTATTATCGTTGAAACACAAATGGCGGCTGTGAAAATTTGATCTTTAATTGCCGTAAAACCATTTTCACAGTTAAATTTTTACCGTCGAGTAAATATGTATAATTTATGTAAATTTTGAAAATTAGTGAGAAAAACTAAGTAAACCAAACGATCAAATTTTCACCGCTTTTGTAAACAGTACGCTGTCATTGATGTTGGATAGAACAAAAGTAAAAGAGGGTGGAAGAGAAAAAAAAAAAAAAAAAAAAAAATTATCGTCAATGTAAAACTGAAAATGCATGCAGTACATGTAAAATGACAACAAAATACACAATTATTATAACAACAAAAAATTTCCTCGCCCCAAGGCCTCGTACACTGAAATACGACTATATAACGTGTGTATAAGGTGTATACATGTAATAAGTATATGTATATAATGCATGATGCACGGTAAACGATCCGAAAAATGATAGACCTAGTAGACACACTATAGTATAATAAGAAGTGTATGGAAAAGAAAAGAGAAGAGAAGAAATGAAACGAACACAGGTAAAGAAAAAAGAGGAAAAAATCGTTCGAATGTATAAAATGTAATAATTCTATGTAGATAACATTAAAAAGACAAAAATATTCAAACAATCAAAACACACACATGTACTTATATGGTAAATTAAAAATAAAAATATACAATTATAAAAATATGTTAAAAAGTGTCTTTGCCATAGATACAAAGGCCGTGTCCGACCATGACCTTAACCCCGACCTCGACCTCGACCTCGACCTTGACCTCGACCTGGGCGGCGCTCAACGATAATAGCGTTGCAGGTGGTGTAAAACGTGGTTACAGGGTATCGATGGCGACGAATGCATCGTTAACGTGCATGTATTACCTGCCTTGCAGGGATGCTAATAGTAGGGCAAAGGTTCAAAACACAACGTACATATACAATATACATACAATATGCCTACGCTTACAATAATTAGATAGGTCGGGTCTGAATACGCCCTTTGTATCTGATAAGTTATAACGCTATGCGTAAAACAACTACGGGTAAAACAGTTATAATAATAATAATAATAATAATAATAATAATAATAATAATAACAACAACGACGACGATGACGATGATGTTAAGAAATTGTAAAAAGAAGGCATCAATGGAATTACATGAAATGATCACGTCGTAATGCCATCTCGACAGTTTGTGTGATGTTAAATGCGAACGTGCCTGAGAGTAACTTCCCTTTAGGTGCTGAGAAGGGGGGTGGTGGCACCTCGCGGGCAACTTCAAGCGACAAAACATAACAGCTGTGGTTGTTGTTGCTGTTTATTGTTGATGATGTTGGTTGTTTGTTTTAATTTTTTGTATTTTCTTTTCTTTTCTTTTTCTTTTCTTTTTTTGTTTTATGCTCCCTCAGTTACCTAATATTCACCATGTAAAACATTCCGAAACAGGCACGCCTCCTCTCACCATGACACCTGAGGGTTAGCTTCTCCGGGCTAATGAGGAGCTGGAGTTAATTACTTCGGTGTCACCGTGTGTCTCGGGAGGGTTTCCTTTCCTTTATCATCTCTGGCATGAATTTGGCTTTCAGCCAATTGCTAGTCAATGACGGGATTTTATAAACTGGCGTGATTTCAGTGATTTTGCATAGTTTAATGTTAAGTAACTGTGCGTTATTGTATACGCCGGAGCTTTTTCGTACTGAGATAGATAATAAAGCGAGATAAAGAAAGAGAGGGTTACCATAAAATGGTATGCTGACATTATTTTATCGTGCAGACCTCAATTATTACTCATTTCTAACGGAAAAACATTTAGGTAAGTATGTAATATAGGTATATAGAGATGAATACACACGATATGTGCAGTAGGGTATCCAACTGCTAAACATTACTCTATACATGTAACATGGTAAATAATTGATCACACATTTACCTAATACGTGTGATTCTATGTATATATATATATATGTATATACATATATATATATATAATGCCGTACTTGTTTTAATTGGATCATAACTACACTAATTGAACGAGATGGTATTGCTATGGTAATTCACAGTTATAGAGTAGGTACATATACATTACCTTGTCTAAAGAAAAGAGGGGGGGAGGAAACGAAATAACGGACACAGAGACGAGTACCAAGTAATCGTAACATTTGTAAATGTTAGACGTAGTTATATGCTAAAAATGGTAGGTATACTAAAAGGTAACAATTAAATGAATAAATAAAAATCCTCAGTAATGCTTGGGTGTATGTTGAGAAACGGTATACGTATATTATATACATGTGAATGTATAACATATATGTATATACATATACACTTTCTGAAACCAACGACAAAAACGACGATTACAAGCAAAAAGCCAAGCGATAAAGCAACAAAGCACACAACAAACAGCCAATGAAGGCAATAAGCTTGATATAGCGAGAGGACCAATCACAGAGCGGCGACAGGGAAAGCAGCTTTTTACTTTATGTCCAATTCTGCATACGTTTTTTTTTTTTTCTTTTTTTCTTTTCTTGTTCATCAATTTTAATGCTAGCGATGTGTGATAGGCGAGCTTACGGTGGAGAAGGGACGCCCACGCGCATGCGCGATTAAAAAGGCACGTCCACCGCCTAGCGTTCATAATTTATCCCATTATTGACGCGCAATTTTGATTATCTCACTCGGTTAGAATGTCGGTAAAAAATACAGTCCAGTTTCGACGAATGATTGAAATGTTACGACGCGACAAAGTCTCGAGGTGCGGTATAATACAGTAGGAACGTTAAACCAACATGAAAAGCTATTCGGATGAAGCAAAGTTTCGCGAATTCGCTAGGCGGCGTCGATTGTGATGAGAGTATGACCTATAGCTGCAGGAATGCGACGGAGAAAAGCGAACGTTTTTTAAATATAAACCAACGAGCCAATCAGTGGGCGGCTCTCTCCTGCACTACCCTGGGAGCAGTTTTTCGTCTCGTCGTAAGCCTGTGGTTTCAAAACAGATGAAGATCTATGATTGAGATTAAAAGAAATCGCGACTGGGATTGTTTTTTTTTCACCGGCGCTTTCTGATTGTTGCGGAAAGTAAGGTTAATCGTTATCATTGCTTCGAACGAGAATCCGTTAGATCTTGACAGTTATTCATCAATTTTGAAAGCTCGAGGTGTGACGCGAGAGAGGTCGAACCAGGGATTGAACGGGCCGAGAGCTTGCCCAATCGTTAAGGCAGGTTACCTTAAAAATAAGGTTGCTTTTGCTGAAACCGGACTTCTTTTTATTCATATTGTCAGAGCTTAGGCGCCCCCTCCGCTCAGTGCGTTTTTTTTGTAGGTTCTGCAATATCTAGAAACAAAAGAAAGCCGGAACGTAGCACGACATAGTAGGAAGACAGGTCACAGAAGGTTACAGAAATACAGGAGAAGAATAGAGCACGACTGCTGCATATTATTTTTATGAAATAGGTTAGGTTCGATAAATTTGTTAGTTTCGAAATAGCCTCAGAGTTCAATAAATTAGAATATATAATATAAAATGAGATACGCATTGCAATTTAGTAACTCGCTATGTAAGTGACCATAACGTATATATATCTATCGTTATATTGTATTATTAAAATATGCATGGCGTTACGCAAAGTACAAAAAACAGTCCGGTGCAACATCAACAATTTACACTATAATAATATAATATAATGTCGAATACACAGCTTAAGTATGAAGAAGTTAATGAAAGCTGCTGCTTTTGCCATCGCCCATCGCCACGCATTCGACCCAAAATTTATGCCGTTCAAAGCTTTCAAAAATCCGTTAGTAAGTATATAGATACGTAAACGATATATGTATGTACATAAATACGTCACGTGAGTAATAATCCACCGACCTGAACACCTTGGTCAATAAAAGTATGTTTGCTCAACTTGATTCTAAGCAGACAAATTATATAGAACAAGTTAAAATATCTACGAGTATGTATGTTTCTTAACGACGTGTAGACAAAAATTATCGTGCAACTTATCGTTGACTCACATGTCAAGGTGTTCAAAATTCAATTTGTCAACATACTGCAACGTGTTTTCACGTTCTTTTCTTCAATGCTCATAGATTTTAGTTCCTTACCAGAAAATAAAATGTGAAGGAAGAATAAAATTAGAGAAAAAAAAAAAAAAAAAAAAAACATTGAAAATTTTGATAATGTGTTTGTCAAACGGATTTATAGTTTGATATTGATATTCACATTTCTGGACTTTATTTGAATAAAAAAAAAAAAATATATATATATATATATATAAATAAATAAATAAAAATATTGTACGATATCAAGGGAAAAGAAAACGTGCCATCGTTAAACCAGCAATTCGTACAAGTTGACCATCATTAGAGGAAAGCCATTCTTATAAAGCTTATTTTAATCCGTACGGGCTTGATGCTTGAATATAGGCACATTGTTGTAACAATTATATTTCTATTGCTTCGACAGCCCAAGCGCCAAAGCTAAAATAAGCGCAAGCGCTTTTTCCGAGATTAATAGGCGACACGCTTCAATTAATTATACAGTTTCAAAAAATCAGAAAAAAATTCACCTCCTAGTGGTGTGTATGTGTGGGTGTGTGTTTTCATTTACTTTTCGTAAACATTAATAAATGAAACGAGAGAGAAACAGGGTTTGGTAAATTATAGAAATACATACCGTATGTATGTAACGTAGAATAAATACAGTATAGTGTGAAAAGCTTGACATTGTTTTCGTATTTATTTCCACTTTGGACACAACGACGATAATCGCGTCGCAAATCTTTCTGCTCGTTCAAAATCGAAAACAAAGGTGCAAAAAAAAAAAAAGAAGAAAAAAAGAAAAGACAAATACGTTGTCAGACATTCGCGTGCGTTGTGAATTGTTATCAGATCCTTTCCGCGGTATAAAAAAAAGAGAAAAAAAAAAAAGAAAAAAAACCGCAGCCCGTGTTGAAAGATAAATGGGTAGGTACATTCATATTGAGGGATCGTTAAAGTCGTGATTGGTCGTATAATGAATGTGCGTGTGTACGAGACATTCGGCTTGCGTTTTGCCACCGAAAATTATATACAGACAAAAGTCTGATGTATTATTCTATCACGGCGCGCATAAACGAGAAAAGAATTTAATAGAACATTAAAAAAAATTGTAAAAAAAATTTCAGAATCCATATGTAAGCGTATATGGCCGTTATTATTTAACGTATTTGCTGAGTAGATCGAGCATTTGAAAGTGGTTGAAATGCTCAATGAAAGATTGGAAAGGAAAAGATATAGAAGAAAAGGATAGAAATAAAGCAGTGTAACAGCTGCCCGGCAATTATTAACCGCCATACGGAGTAAATATTGTAAACTGTTATATGACACACGGTTCACGCAACATTAATTAGCAACAATTAATACATAGAGAAAGATGGTGTAAACAATTATCAAGGTTATCGTACAATGATGATGCGACAATTTTTTTTTTTTTCTTTCAATTTTTCCACTTACTTTTCGCCGATTGAGTTCATTGAAAACAGACATGCAGGCCTTCAACCACTTTGAAACAAATTCGCTTCCTAAATTTCCAATTACACAGTTAGTAGATAGCAGTAGTATAATAAATACAAGCAATTATTGTTAGTAAAGGTTTCCATCGTAAAATTGCTCGTAAAGTTTTAGTCGTTGGTCAACTTGTACATAAAATTTGACCGAACTGTTAGAAATGGTTATGTCTGTATGAAAGTACGTATAAATATATCATATATGTATGTATCTGATAAAATGATTGTAGCACATGTTTATTCTGTATAAGAAGCGATAATTGACGTTGCGTAAAATTAGTCAATTCAAATCTGTTTTACAGACTTTCCGTCACGATTATTTTTCAGAAATAAATCAGAAGATCAGAACCATGCCTCGTTTTTTTTTTTTTTTTTTTGTTTTTTTTTTCTTTGCTCAGGAAATACCGTTTCAATTTAGAAACAATGAGCTCACGATCGACTTTAGATTCAAAGTATGTAAAGCGTGAATCGATTGTGAGCCGGAGAAAATAGGATATACAATACACAGACGGATAGACATAAACCAGCCTTAAGCGCGTTAACAAGATGCGATAGAGAATCAGACAGTATGAAGGCACTTGAGGCAGGTCACACATCGATTGTATATATATATACTATATGTATATCACAAATTGAAGTAGAATTCATAGCGTAGATCTCCGACTATACTACGTAATATTAATATGATAAAAACCTATATTGAATAATTTATAAAATATCATCATGTATAATACATATATATATGAAATCATTGTCATTGCCATATAATTGTATTAAAAAAAAAAAATAATATATGTTTATATATATATATAAATAAATATTATTTAATATGTAATATAAAAAATATAATCTGACACCGAAATTGCACATGCAATTATGTAAATATTAATTTAAATTATGTATAACGTATCACGTAGGCCGTAGCGAACTCTTCCAAGATCCTTCCTAAACAACTTTCAAATGCACAACCAGTCACATGTCAACTTATATTTTAAACGCTATGTTAATATATCGTAATACAAATTTCTAAACGACTAATTATTTCGAACTTCTATATATATATATATATATAGTATATGTAAATATATGTGTAAAAACCTTTCAATAACTTCAACGACTATTCTACGATAAGAGAAACAAGAAAAAAAAAAAAATAATGAAGAAACAAAAAATTAATCGAATATAAATTTAAAAAAAAAAAAAAAAAAAAAAACCAAACCAAACGTGTTCAAACAATAAACCAGCGCAACAAATAGGTTGAACCGGTAATAATAAAAATTACACTTGTAATCGGGTTTAGTATAGCACGTGCATTATGATTTATACTTTTTTCGCTTGCGTTACTAATTCACTGAATTGGTGAAATAAGTATTTAAATACCCAACGGAAACGAAAGAAACGAATAAGAATAGCATATACGCTAGTGATGTGGGGATAGGAAAAAAACAAAAAAAAAAAACCGTAGCTGTCTTGGAACAGGATTTTGTAAACGGCGGTATATTCGAAACGAAGTATAAAACGTAATGTTGATTTGAAAAGATCTTTCATCGTTTTGAACAACTTGCGCTCTGTAATAACCTGACAAATATTTATAAGACATATATATGGTCATAAGACTGTCCTAAATTGTATGGTAATTATTTTATCTCACCTCTGATCTCACACGTGACTTCATTAAACTCGTAAGCATTCTCGTGCAAAGGGACCATTACGTACGTACGTACGTACGTAGCTATAGGTAAAGTTTGTGAATGAGAACAAATTTCCTCGAGGTGTTATGCATTTCAATGATAAACCGAGTTTCTGTATTTACAAGGCATTTATCATCCAACGCCAGGGCGTGTGTTTAAAACAGCGTAGTTTCTATTTGATTTTCATTTCGTGCCTTGCAACTTTGGCCAGCAACGGGAGTCGCGATGAGTTCTTTCAAGGTGTTTGACCTTTTTACACATTCACCGGATTGGAAACAGAAATATTTATTAGTATTTAACCTCGTATAATATGACTCGGGGCGATACCATCTACCATCTTATGCAGATTTGCGTTAAGACATCATCTTCGGACCGGAAATACACGATTCAATCAATCGTGGCTGCAGGCAATAATACACGTAACATGACGCGCCAATTTTGATTATAACGCATGAAACTGGAGCAGCTGTCGTTATTGCGAATGAAAAGAATTAGAAAACTTAAACCATTCGTGATGCCTGATCCAGCTTGGATATGAAAGTCATTGAAATCGGCTAAAGGAACAAAAAAAAAAAAAAAAACCAGAGTTCAAGCATAATCAATGTTCTAATTACAAAACCTTGTAACAAATTGTTCACATCTTGACTTCGTTCGTTCGAATTTTCACATATTCATTTCTACCATATGTCTATGGGTATGTTTTTTCGTTCTTGTTCCCTATAACAATATTTGCTGGTGATTTTTTTAAAACGATTTCATCTCTTTTTCTAGCTTCGATAATCTGCATCGACTGAGAGTAAAGAATAATTTCAAGGTGAACTTACAATTGATTCCAAAATGAAAGTTCGGTTTATTATGATTTTACTCTTATTTCCGGATGCAGATTTGCTTACTCAGGCTAATCGAGGAAAAAACATCAGCTATAATTAATGTTGCAAGTATAACTGTATAAACAATCGATCACTGTGGTGATTCAATGGAACAGACTGTATATTAGCCGTAAGCAAAAGTTGTGTCTGGTCTCCGGTCACGCCGACAACGCGTGCAGATCGGATCGATATTACAAGAGCAAAAAAAAAAGAAACTGGTTTTCAGACAGGTTTGCAAATCTTGAAAGCAACGTGGTGTCTGAAAGAGATTTTCGACAAGGCAGTTTTGTTCGTATCATGAATGAACCGTGAAAAATTCACCGTATATATAACACCAGACGTCGTGTCTACACTAATATTCTAACAAACAAATTGGATAAATCCGAGGTCTTTGGTCTAGAATTCTCTTTGAAATATGTACCTCGAAGCGTTAGCTATGCTGCGATTTATTGACATGAAATTATCACTTCTCCACTTTAACATTCCATCTGCGAAGAGATTCGCTGTCGTTGCTTTTAGCCCAGGCGGCGTTTCACCTCTAGACAATTAAAGATGAATGGATCAACTCAAACCTCAGCACCCGGTGATCTCATTCCTCATAGTGATCACCGATGATTTTACTCTCTGACGTCTGACGGAAACCGAATTTCGCACGGTTGTTATTCAAGGATTTATAAACAACGAAATTGTTTTATCTAAAAGCGTTTTTTTTTTTTTCTTTTTTTTTTGCCCTCCCCCCTCCCTGCCACCCAGAAGCCAGCGCTGATTGTCCCGGAAAACGTGAAACTATTTTCTCAACAATTTGCTACTGATTTTACTCCTGAAAATATCGAGAAAAGTAGAGAAAAAATTTGAAAAAAATTAATAAACAAAGTAATTTCAGGCGAACCGGAAACATCGGATATTAACGAAAGATAGAAGCGAGAGGATTTTTCCGAGCTCTTTTAGACGCGGAAGATTGACTGAATTTTCGATTCCCGACGAGCTAATTTTCAATTCACTGTATGAATACGTATATGTATATCGTAGCAGCTGTTAAAGCCGATCGGAATATAAATGAGCATACATTCAGGATCGAGTGTTAAACGGACAGTTTGTGGAAACTAGTTATTCGCCGTCATGTCACGCCTGGTAACGTAAATAATAATCAACAAATGACAGCAATTAGAGTATTGACAACCACGATTAATTGACGTTCATATTTATTGTGACTATATCGGAATCGCTGACGAAGAATATCGTGAAATTGAAAAACAAAAGTAAAGAAGAACCGCAAAGAGTAATTTCTTGGTTCATTAGTAGGTACGAAATTAAACGAGCGTATTTTATTAAATGATGATTTCGCCCAGTGACAGCCTTCTGTTAAATTATTTTAAGGTATTTTTTATTCAACCGGAAATACGTTTAGCCTATATAATCCTCGAGGTTTGTATAAGAAACTAGGATAACTGACGGACCGAGGGAAAAATTAATATTTACACGAGTAATGTCTGTATAAATGTTGCGTACACAAGGTTAAATTTAAACTTAGATTGACTAGAGATTAAATCCCCGATATTAATATAGACACGTTAGACAATTTCATGGGCTAAAGTTGTAACCGAGAAATCGAGCTTTTGGTATTTTTTTTTTTTTTACCACATTCTTAATGAAGTAAAACCTTAAGCAGGATGTTGATCAAAACGGATGTTGCGTCCTATGTTTCGCAGCTCTGTGTGAGAGACGAATAATCGATATGTCATTTGATATTTTGTGTATATCGCATCAGTTATAACGCATCAAAAATTATCGTAGAATACTTTTTCCTGTATAATGTATAAGTAATACGTGTTATATGTATCGTCCAAAGTTCACATCAAGTGAATTGTAGATCGCTACTGAACAATATTGAATATCGATATTAATGAAGATATTCGATTATCGTTCGAATTTCTATATATGTTATATTCTATACGTCTGTATATATAAATATATATATATACTTATAGATATATATACACACCTATATATAATAAAATCGTCGTGCTTTCTTATAAACTGTAACATAACGTATATATATGTATATATATAATAATAACCGATTAGCAGCGTTAGGAAATGAAAAATTTTAGCAAGAAAGAAAACTTCCCTGTAAAAATAATGCGTATAATTAAGCAACGGTAAAGAAGAGAAAAAAAATAAATAAATAAATAGAGAGAAACAATCCAAAAACTCGAAACGAAGGAGCTGGGCAAAAAATTCGTTCAAATTATGGAAATAGGATAATAAGGTCGGTTTAAGGCAAATTCGACGAACGATCAAGTGTGACAATACAACTTAGGTACCTAACGAAAAATGTAAATAATAAAAAAAAAAAAAAAAACAAATGAAAAATAAACGAGTAGCAAATCAGGCAGCTAAACAACAACGAGTATAGTAACAGCAAGCAAAGACAGAACTAAAAAAACAGGGGCACACTGACACGGGCACATTGCCAAATTCCGGGCAGGGATTACACCTATGACACTTACAGGCAGCCCTACTCTTGCCAGACCAACCAACACTTGCAAATCATCCTTCGCGTCCAAATTTTTCCTAAATTTCACAACGCGTGCCTGGTTTTTTTTTTTTTTTTTTTTTTTTTCTTTCACCCGGACGAAATGAGTTCACGCGAATGAAAGGATAAAAGAAAGACACGCACACACCACAGACGGAGAGAGCGAAGAATTAATTATATTATGATAAAAAAAAACGGTGAAACGTCCGATTTCGAATAATGCGAAGAAGATTCGAGAGTGGCTTTTTGGACGTGAAAGATTTAGCAATAACTATATTAATCGAACACTCGTTAGACTCCTAGTTTAGATGAAGATTCCAACAAAACCTGACGAACATAACAACGGTCAAAACACATCAGTCCCAGGAAGGAAGGAAGGAAAGAAGGAAGGAAGGAAGGATTTGTTGGGCGAAAAAATTTTCGCGAGGAAAAAGGGTTTGGGATTGGAGCAACGCGATTGGATCCTTTGTCAACTCTACGGCTTATTTATTTATTCGCATAAAATCGGAAGAAGCGAGGTTGAGTTTAGAATTTCCGCGATTCTACGCACGTGGCGATCATTAGTGGTGCAAATTTTACGCAACGCGGTTTCGTCAAGTATCCTTTTCAACGATGTTAAAGCATTTGCGGCCTCCCTAAAGTCCCCGAGTTAAGCACCGCTCGTCGTCGAGTTTTGGAAAGCGAAAAAGATTAAATTCCCGAGCATCCCCGCGAGTAAGTATCATCCGCGAAACACAGTCCGGTAAACAAAAATGGATTATTAAATTTCCGCAACGAACATCAAATATCGTTATATCCCACATCAAAAGGCCCACAAGATACTGTTAAACAAGCCCCGTCACGATGAATCGAATCTGTCTGAAAATTCTTCAGTACTTCACGTCAGTTTAGTAGACTTTTCTTTTTTTCTCAGGTCTGAAAAACCTGCGACCAGTTAACGAGGTTTAGTTACACCCTTCTACCAGATGAACTTCGTCCTTTACCGAATATTATATGGAATCCAGTTTCAGCGATTATGACGGATCACTGTGAAATCCGAACAATGTTGAATCTAATACCGAGCTCGGTTGCTTATACAGTGTGAATTTGAATCAGGACAATTCATGATCAGGGCATTTAATTCGAGATCCACAATCGCGATGTTGACGAATTTGAAAGATGTTTTTATTTTACATACGTTCAAGAAGGAAATCGTGGAACAGGATTGAAAAACACGGAATGTAATGAAGCTGTGTGGGGAAAAGTCTCGATGAAGCAAAACTCTCTAATACACTATATTTGTATATTATGTTGTATAGTAGTAGTAGTAGTAGTAGTAGTAGTAACGTGAATTGGGATGGTTGGATGGTAGGTGGTAAGTGAACTGCAAGAAAAACCACACTCTATACATAAACGTGTGTCATTATCTATTATATAATATATAACAATATATATATGTATATATATATATATATTACTATATATAATATATGATGTATAACATTCCCGCGTGTACATATATGTATAGTGTTGAATGATTTTTTCTCTCAGTATTTATTTTTGTTTTTTGCTGTTGTTGGATCGGACTAGTCAGTTTTTTGTTTTTGGTTTTCAAGATTCTTTTCAACTTGGTTTGGTTTTGGTTTTGGGTACTTGACAGGCACACCTTGCTGGTTCGGTCTGGTTGCGGCGGAGTCGCCCGACGCTCGTAGTGCCTCTCCGGCTGTTGGTAAAGTGGGATCTGTTCCGTGTTTTCGAAAGCCCACGAACGGTTCAGATCGTGTTCCACAAATGCACCACACGTGCGCATGTTCATCCAGGTGGAGGTGAGGGGGTATCCGCAATGTTTGGAAGACGTGTAAATAGGTTGTTATTTTATCATTAGACGACACCTCGACTTTCAATGCCTAATTCCTTCTTTCACATACGCATACAAACACAAACACACACGCACACACACACACATATATGTGTGTGTTATATCAATATATGTATGCATGTATACGTATGGTATGTGGATATGTAACATAAAAAAATTATGTCCTCATTCGTCTACGTAAATTATACTATTAATAACATCACCGTGAGTATACGTATAGCATATAAGACTGTTTATGAGAAAGAATGACACCTTCTCATCCAAAGCCTTCGTTTTCATTATTCACACAACTCAGCAAAGAAAAACAGAGAGAAGGAAATATGAACGACAGTTTCAGAAGGGATGTCAAGGAGAGAAATTTTTCATGCCTAAACTGTAATATTTATAACGATTCTCTGGGTGTCAAGAATAAGAGTAGGAGAAAAAAAAAAAAAAATGAAAAAAAAAAGAAAGAAAGAAATATTCAAAGCAGGGTTTCTTCTTTTTCGTTTTTGTTTTTGAAACACGTTTTTGTGCAATCGGTAATTTATTTTCTATTCTTTCGTACAATGGGATTCAACTGTGAGCTGATACTTTGCTTGAGAATGTGTCATTTGGTTTTTTTCATAGCGGAGGGATTTTATTGTGTTCTTTGACCGAGTAACAATATATATTTAAATATGGGTATGAAAATGTCTAAATTTGTGAAAATCGACTAGATCGAAGAGGAATAAAAAAATGGAGGGTAAAAAAAAAAAAAAAAGAAAAAAAAAAGTACAAGAAAATTTGAAGAACAGAATAAAGATGGATTTATAGACAATTGGTTCGTTGGTCTGTACTTCAAATATATCGCGGTACAGTAAGCGAGAGATACAAAGAGAAAGAGAGAGAGAGAAAGAGTGGGGGGAGAGAGAGAAAGAAATAGATCGAAAAAGAGAAAAAGACAGAGATATGAAGGAATGCTAACGAATTAAAAAATGAAACTTATCAACATAATCTATCAAGCTTAACATCGTTATTTGTAGACTATTATAATTATAATTATAATTATAATTATAAGTAACGTAAACGCCTCGATGTTCTCATTAGCTTTCGACGAGATTAGGAATAGAACTATTTTGTTAAGCCTACAATTCACGTATCATAAGGCAATAATCAATTAAATACGAATAACAAGTTAGGAGGAAATGACGTCAATTATTGTTCGCCAATTTATCCCCTCGTGTCGGTTTTTCCTATTTTCTATTTATCATACACCGAGTAGACATTCGATAAAAGAGAATTGAAAAAATGAAAAAGCGTGAAAAAAAAAAAATACACTAATTAAATCAGCATTCGATTTTCCCAATTTGTCACGAGCGACCGATCGGTTAAATTGTGCGTAAAAAAACCGCTGTGACTTGTTAATATACCTAAGCAATAAATTTCCTCGCACATTTTCATCGTCAATTGCTTATATTTAATGATGTAATAATATCACTGCATATATATTAGAGAAATGACGAGCGTTACGTGAGTTCGTCGATTACGTTCCGTCTACGTCGTGTAACGATACTTCAACTTCAACAATCGAGGAAGAAAACTGTTCAAGACAGCCAGACAGTGAGCTAGCCAAGGACTTTATTTGAGAATTGAAAACTGAAT
Organism: Diprion similis; assembly: GCF_021155765.1. NCBI lineage: Eukaryota > Metazoa > Arthropoda > Insecta > Hymenoptera > Diprionidae > Diprion > Diprion similis. The sequence continues at coordinate 18,778,451 of NC_060106.1, read as the reverse complement.
AGCCTCTGTCAAGCTGCCTTCCGCAGTCCTTCTAAAACGCGAAAATACGAACATATTTATCAAGATGCACGAGTATAGCTGGCAAGTATCTCTATTATAAATCTAAAAACGGATCGTAAAAGTGTTTATAACACGATACGATTTCTGCCTATAAGTCTTCCTACAGTACAAATAACGAAAATCGATACTTTCCATCTATTTCCGTTGCACAAGCAACCGGATTCTGATTATCATTATTATTATTATTATTGTATCCATCGCATATTCGAAGTTTCATGACATAAATCACTCGTTTGTAAAATGGATTTTTACATTAATCTAAATTAAAAAAATTAATAAAAAAAAAAAACAACGAAAAAAGAACGAACGGATTGTCGAAGGTTACACATAACAGAGTGAACAGTTTTTGGTGAAATTTCTTTGGTTATTCTCTTGTGATTTTTTAGTTCGGAACGATTTGAGGAATAATTATGATTTATATAAAATTTAAGAAATTTCAGAGATAAGATATTCTGAGATATTCATTTTTGGTCTGAAACAGCGGCTGGGTTGTTTGAATAAAAAAAGTAAAAAAAAAAAAAAAAAAGTGAAATAAAAATTGGGGCAAGTAGGTATGTGATAGGACGATGTTTTGATTAAACTTTGAATTATGTATTTCGACCTCTCGTCGCGTTCCTCGGCGTCTTTGGACTGAAGGTCCGTGAAAAGAGTTGTAAAAGAAGAAGTAAAAAGTAAATAAATAAATAAATAAATAAACTAGTAAACTAGAAGGAAAGAAACGTCCTGCAACGAAAGTAATGAGGAGAAAACAGAGAAACAGAGAAAAATACAAGGAGAAAAAAGAATCTACGATCTTCTTTACCTACGATATTGAATAAAACAATTACCTATTCAAATATATAATTTAATTATACGCTGAATACGCTGACTACTAATCAAATCGTTATTATACAGTAATTCGGACATGTGCGTGAAAATTGTTATACCTGGTGAAAATAAAATATTCTGCGACGCGTCGAAACTTACGATAAATTGTGAAAAGCTACGGAAATTTATTTACGACAGTATAATTGAACAAAGCTTCTGGAAATACTTGGTTTCAAGTGCTTATAATAGAAGTTTGTACGATTGTATCTCACTGCGCCGGAAAAGGAAATCAATGCCGTATAATTATGATTCAATTTTCGGTTTATGGCAAATAAAATCTGGTGAAAATAAACTTATTCAACCTAACAATCGTGAAAAAAATTTCATATACATATAGTAATATTTAGCAATTAATTGTTAAGGTGAACAAAAAAAAAAAAATACCGAGTTAAAAAAAAAACCTTAGGCGAACAAAAATTAATTTTCAACGTTCGCACGACGCTGCTTTAAACATTTTGTTATCAACGATCGATTGAAATAAAATAAGTATTCCAAGATCGATGAGATGGACGCTCTCTCGTTGCCGTTATCGAAACGACTTTTGCACTTGAGTGCAAAACTTGTGCTATAATATAACTTATAGAAAACGTGATTTTTGGCATGCCTAATAATATACATATGCGATATACTATATATATTTGTCGAGGACCGTGGATTTCGGTCCCAATTTCGAACTGCAGAAGGATAAAAAAAAAAAAAAAGAAAAAGAAAAAAAAAAGGAAGGAAACAAAAAATATTGCTTGTTAGCGCAAATGCAATCGCTTGCGAGTCAATTTTTACACATACCCTAAATTGGCTGATAATCTTAACTTTACTTATTACGATTATATATTATATATATAATTAATATATATTTAAATTCTATAAATATAATACGATGGTAAATATTTGTATATTATATAAACGTAGGTATATTAAAAACGAGAGGGTTGATGTAAATAAGAAAAATGACAAGGTACTCACATAAACCTCCTCCCATTGCGAAACGTAACGAACGAGCCTCGATAGACGAAGTAACCTGACCAACGACAAAAGTTTGGCCAGCCTTAGAATCCTGAGGGCACGTCCAGCGTTCAGGAATTGCAACGACTCGCTGAAGTCCTGAAACTTGTGTGAAAGAGATATACAAAAACACCAACGAGGCAAGAGTGAATTCCGACTTGACGATATACATATCTAGCGTTAACAAGTTTTTCGCGAGTAGATTCTTTTCGGAAAAACTTTTCCAAAGTCACGCGCTATCGAGTCAAAGGTTAATATAGTACGAAATCAACATGGCCGCCATCGACTGCATACACCTTCGATTTTATTTCTCTCGTACGATTACTTGTTTATTATTTATATCAACATTTTATATTTTGGGCCGAAGAATCGAATGGCAAAAATCTTTTGGTCGTTATTTGACCTTAGCAAAAAGCCTAAGTACTGATGATAATTTAGCGAACAAAATGGCTTGATTTTCAATGCAGAATCCCGTCTTACAACATTTATGCAATTCGATATTATATCCGCATTGGGACGCCACGAAAAGCTCAGCCTATGCATAGCCGATGCTTGAAGCTTGAATAGATGGAGTTAGTTTGCTTCGAAGGTTAGGTTGGGTTGGGCCATGAATCGAGCGTCAGAATTGTAGCGAAATTAAGGATTAACGGGTCGTATCGTCCGAGCAAAAAGTTAAGGAAGAAGAAAAAACGAATCAAAATATCTCCAGGAGTGTCGTTTTATCCAATGACGGTGAGTACGGATTAAAAAATTCTCAATGAGTAGTGAAATTAATAATCTTGATAAAAATTTGAACAACGCAAATTAAAATATGACCAATTTAAAAGGAGATATTATAACTAAAACAATATCGTCTCAATATCGAAGAATCGTTTCTCGGTTATTATAATAAATCAAAAATTTACAATCGACTACGTCATACAGGATTAAAAATTTTACTCCATGTAGTGAAAGTTTTAGCATTTCCACCAAATGAGTATAAAAATAATTTTCTGCACTTGAAATAAAATCACGTAAAATTATTTTTATACGCAGCTAAAGATTCAAAAGTTCAATCGGTATACAACATAACAAAGTGCCGTAAAGTCTAGACTTGTGGTAGAATGTTTTTCCAGAAAATCGTGGCGTTCTTACTTGACGTCAAAGACGTTATGAAATGAAGAGGAAAAAAAAAAGCAAAAACAAACATGCATTGTGAATTCTTTGCTCACTTGATTGAATATGAGGAAAATATAGTCGAGAGGTATGGAGGAGATGAGGTCCAGGAAGAACCACGTCCTGAGGTAGTGCTTAGCGATGAGCTTCGGGTCCAGGATCACTTGTTCGGCGTTGTCCTGTTGCATGATACCTGAAACGATGCGGAATATAAAATATTGATTTCGTCATTCAAATCCAAATTGCGTAATCAGTTACCGAAGTACAAAATAAGAGAGTAAGAAGCTCGGTCCAAGGAGCTGTAAATTCCTTCAGTCTAAAAAAAAACTTGAGTCTGAATATCTCCGTCGTTAGAAAAAAAAAATAAAAAATAAAAAAATCTCGGAAAAATATCGCTGCATCAGACATGGCTGCGGGGGATCGGTAAGGCAAATGTTATTTTTATACTGCTTAGAACATTAATATCCGATTAATTGCTGGAGCGGAAAGATAAATCGGGATAATATGATGCTGAAGTGCAGGTTCCTCCCACAAGGGGGAAAAAAATTTGGCCAATTTTCAAACGCCTTTCTTTTTACTTCGCCCGACGTCGTCGCCCCCTCCCCCCCCCCCCCCGCCCCGTAATTTCTCAAGTTCTTTTTATACAACTAGAGAAAAGAAATAAATAAGAAGCGTAAAATTTGTGGGCAATTTTTTTTCTCCACCGTAGATTGTTGAGAAAAGAATTTTGTTAATGGAGGAGAGAAGAAGATGGAAGAAAGAAGAGACACTGCGTGAGCGTGTTAAAGAGTTGGATTTGCTTGACTGGACAATTGTGTGGAAGGGCGACAATATGAGGATTTATGTAGAACTCACCCGTCCGGAAGTTGACGACAATATCTACGAGAAATATCGTGTCTGAAAGGCAGTTGAAGGCTATCCACCTGGTGCTCAAATCATCGTTGAAAAAACTAATGGCAACCGGTAGAATGATCAAGTTTGCGACGAGCAGTAGAAGCATACAGAGATCCCAGTAAAATCTGAAATCAGAAAACGCAATTTATTAATGTAGCTAATTTTTATTAAAGATTTTATGGAGTATTTCATGTCAGCTCGACCAGTGTTAAACCCTGATTATCTCAAAATCATTTCATGTTTTTTTTCTAACATTTTCTAAACCCAAAATTATCTTTACTACCTAGAGTGAAGAATCGTTGAATTGGTGGAAAAATAAACGATTGAATAAAAAAATTTGACAAAAAATTCAGGTCACGTTTTTTACCGAGTAAAATGTTAGAAAAAAAACATGAAATGAGTTTGAGATGGTCGGGGTTTAACATTGGTCGAACTGGCGTGGAATATCCCATACATATTATAGTCACAAATGACTTTAGCCCAAATTTTTACTACAACGCGGTAAATGTCGGTCAGGCACATTAAAATTCGGGTAAAGACATTACCGGTGAAATATTTAGGTATTTCCCCCAACTTGCGCAGTGTGGTCAGATTTCAAAGAATCGCATCATATAACGACAAATTTCACGAAAGTATTTTCGTGGGAAAAAACCACAGATTAGTTGAAACGCCTGCGTCATTCGTAATGATGTTGGTATCTCATCTATTTTTTCTTCTTTCAGTTTCTTTATCCGTCTTTGTAAAATTTTAATAAAATATTCGTGCGCAGGGAAAAAATTGATTTGCGAGTAGAAAATCCGTAATCGTGTCATATAGAAGAAGAAAAAAGAAAACTTGAAAAAAAAAAAAAAAAAAATTACAGTTACCGGTGCACGATGAAAGAATTTTGAATTGACCTGCAGTCTCGTCATCCGCAGCTGATCACGAGGCCTGCGCGAAGTGAGTCAATTAGGTGTTAAAACCGTAATAATAGTTATGCGCATCAGATGTAGTAAAGTTTGATTTTAAACAGAAGAAAGAAAGAGTGAAGGATATTTTCTATTTTATTTATTTTTTTTGAAAAAGTGAATACGATAAGCTGCGTTTGATCTATGGATTGATCTCTTTTTTTTTTTTTTTGCTTTGTGCATGAATTTCTTTTCGTTTTACTGCAGGATTGTACACCATAAAGTTATTGAGTAGAGTTGCAGGATTGAGGGTGATGCATTTTGTGATTTTGAAAATTGTGAGCTGCGCAGTAGATACACGTACGATGCTCACGGTAAATCCTGGACCCATATGGGCGTGATGTACGAGTGGCGAATATGCAGGAGTTTACTTTTATTGACTGCATGCAGAGCAAACGGCGAAGCGCGCGGTAGGATATTAAAGAAAAATTATTGCTCTATGAAGTTTAGTATCCTCAAACCCTACGACCTTTTCTATATACCTCGAGCATGCAGGCAGGGCAGGATAATTCCAGCGCTGCAGTCGTTCATTTTTAAACTACGTATATGGGTGGGCAGACGAAAATTTAGCGACACGGCAGCTTGTGTGAAAAGAGCTAAATACACAAAAAAAGAAAGAAAGAATAGCGGCGTAAAAACGGGAAAAAACGGTGTAGAAAAAACGGTCACGTGTTTGAAGATTCGCAGTTTGGTACCGCCGATCGCGTCATCCTTTGACTATTCGAAGAACAAATATGATTACCTTGCATTCTGTTAAAACCTCTCGACCTCGATTCGTCACGGATATGGCTAAAGTCAATCGTAAAATTAAATATGCATTTGAGTGTGTGAAGTGTGTCACATTTGAAAACCGCTACTGAAGAGAGTGACGATTTTTAAAAACGGCAGAAAATGATAAAAAACCGTAATCAGGAAATTTAACCATCGATGAATATGGAGTTTTGAAAAAGAATAGAATAGAGCAATTTTTTTTTTACACAAGGATCGTGGACCCAGAAGTACAAAGAATAAAGTCTAATTTCAAAGGAGTGAAATTTCTTGAAGAGCAAAGAAAAAAGAAGATTTTTGTTTTCGGTTGAGAATTTTGGCGATCAGCAGTCGATTCTATACGAATTAATATTAAAGGGTTGAATAATCATACATTAATAATCTGCGGCTTGAAGGCGATTTAATTTATTCTAGGTGTCTGTTTCGAATTGATTCTCGTGATCTGAGATGTTATTATACGTATAGCGTGCGCAGCATTGAAATAGGTCTATAAACGAGCAAATTTTATGATATACGAACTGTAATTTTCATTCGTACAATCCGTACTGTAAAATATTAATAGTTAATAACATGAGATGCGTAGGTACGTACGTACGTACGTACGGCATAAAAAGAAAAAGAAAGAAAAGTAAGAACGAAAATAAATCAAAATAAAAATTGCGAAATTTTTCCGTTCGGTCGACGAGTCAAGGGATCACGTGACGTCATTATATTGACCAGCGGTCAGCGTGCGTTCGTTTAATGGATAAGAATTGGAGCGTAAAGCTATAAAATTCTTTAATCTCATGCGAGCAAGCGTTTTAACGAACGAACGGCGATATGCTAAAGAGACTGGTTGGAAAAGAGAAATGAAATGATAAAAAAAAAAGAAAAAAAAAAAAGTTAAGAGAGAACCGATCTCTCCGAAGGATCGCTTCTTCGCCCAATCGATCGGCCCAATTTTCGATGCCCCTTGATATTTCAACGGCACAAAAACTGCTTTGGATCAATTAATTTTGTAAACGACGATCGAACTGAAGTAACAGTTTGAAATTTCAGCGAAAGAAAAGCATTCGATGAAGATTATTATCCTTGACCTGCGTTAATTTAAGATCGAGAAAGGAGATGAGGACTTGTAACGTCATCGTGATCGTGATCGTAATCGTGATCGCAAAAAGTACCAGGTTTTGGGTGAGTCAAAGCATATAACGAAGGCTGGCTGAGACCTTGCGCAAGTGTGAATGTATGTATCGTATTTTCTTCCTTTTCTTTCTGTGTGCGTAATCCGATCGAGACTCGAGTTTTTCCCCTCTAAAAATCTCAGCTTGCTTCAAAGTAACAATCCCACGACTGTGCCGTTGTAATATATATATACTCTCAAGTTCTCGGTATAAATCTAACCGCAAGCCGCAAAAGTCTGTGTTCACAGGTAGCAAAGGTAACAAAAAAAAAAAAGGAAAAGAAAAAAAAAACCGCAACACAATTTATAAATAAAGCCAAAAACTTGTGACAAAGAGGGGAAAGAACTCAAAGACTTGTCGCGATTTTGCGGTTCGTCGTGTATATATTCGTTTAAATGAGTCGGGAATCGCGGATTCGCGAATCATTAAGCGGGTTGCCAACGTTACGAAAGCGGGCAGGTCATACCTAACCGAGAATTCGCCTGGTGAGCAAAAGCTCGACAGAGGAAAAGCTCGACACACGTTCACACAGCTTGAGGAGTTCTGCAACATCGCGAGGTTAAAAATAATTGAATATTTACTACACGTTTACCGTAAAAAAGAGTTGTCAATTCACGAAATCGGTTTGTAAATTTATATACTTACTATAATAAAGATATTTTTCTTTACGAATAACGCAAAAAAAGTAATTCAAATTCACTAAATTGTTGTACTTTTAAGTGGAATAAAAGGTAACTGTAGGTACGGTGAATCCACTGTTCCGTATCCGAATAAAACTTCCAATATCATCCAGGAAGTTCGATAAAGAAATTTTTAACGGCGTATGTAAATACGTGGTTTGAACAGACAGGGTTTGAATTTTGAAGGGCGTGGAGCTGAAGCAATTCGTTTCTGAACGTCGAACTGATCCCCCGTATATGGGCTATTCCAAGGTATAACCTTGGGTGTAGGAAGTAAGGAATGAAATTTTACATAATCAGAATATAACAACAGAATTATTACCGTCACCATCAGTTATCGCCGAATTACATGTACGAAAATTTGCAGATTTATTGTTATTTCTGTTATACGTATCGCGTATAGCGTGAAAAAAAAAAAAAAAAAAAAAAAAACGTAAGTGATCCGGCGAGTCTCGAGGATTGTGTAAACAAAAAAAAAGGAAGGAAGATAGAAAGAAACAAATCACTTCCTCGAACCCGGGGGGGTGGTGGGGGGGGGGGGGGGGGGGGGGAGGTTTCGTGAGACAGAAAAGGTGGCCTATATACATAAATTAATGATATGTTTTGTATAGAGGTGCAGCAGCGAATGTCACGTCTTCTTGGCAGGCCAATGAAAAGCCCGCCGCCGAGGTTCACGAACTTTGTATTATTGGCCCATGTGCAGAGTGCGTAGACCCCGACTTGAGCGACGATCATCATTGCCTCAACATTCGATTAGGAACATACGTCGTGATTGTCAACGTCTAACGAGAAGATACGGGCGCACTTATTAACACCGGCTGTGACTAAACAACTTGATTACCGAGGGCGACTCGCAGCTGCCTGATCACTTGTATGTAGATAATATACGATACACGTTTATGGATGGATGGATGGATGGATGGATGGATTGCACTACTCGTACAATGCAACTCACTGATATTCCTACCGTCGATCCATATCTGCACAATTGTTATCTATGAAGCAATGAAAAGGATTTTATCAATTTTAACCTGAGTCTCGGTTAGTTCGGGTTTGAAAGAAAGCAATTGCATCCCGATTGAATTACATTTATACTCTTCCAATTTCTGATCATCAGTTGACTTGTATCTTCTACCGGCAATCCTGATATAAGCCACACATTGAGAATAAGAAACTCACTTTTCCTGATTACCATAAAATTACAGTAAAACCACGAATTTGTAGAATCACATTCTTTGGTTACGGTGAAAAGTAAAAGAATCAAGGACAGCATTAGAGTATCCACAACACAATTTAATGCACTCTTCTCTATAGTCGCCACGTTTATTCGAGGTGGAATCCACCTTTGACCTTTGAAATTAGGTGGAGGTGTTCTAAAATTATTCGGTTTCGTATCGAACCGCGACGCAACGGTGCAACGACGTTGTTTATTCCTTATTCCTTATTCCTATTGCTATTCCTCTTCGAGTTCAACCTGATTTCCAACACTTGGGTCCCCTTCAACGACCTCGATATAGCTTTCGACGTTTTCCTGGAACCTCTAAAGCGGTTTTCCTCACCGCCTCAGGTTTTTCCTAACCACCGACTGATTTTCCACCAAAAACAATATAAGATTATGGAGAGAGAGAGAGAGAGAGAGAAATACAGAGAGGATATAATTGATGCGTCGATTTATTTGTCTGGCACAGTCTGTGCCGGGACTTCGTTCCGCCTTAAAGCGTTGCAGAGTTATCAACTTAATGTCGAAATTATTCAGACGAGGAGTAGGTATAGGGTATATATTTTAATACACCTTAGCGGTTATCCAGCCACAGCTTGCATATGTATCAGTCTTGCCCAAAAGGCGAGAGGCAACAGCGTTGAGAGGAGAAAGAGTTTTGCTGATATTTTTCTCTTCCACGCGCAATCCACTCGAGGCAACCCCGTCAGTCTAGTCCTTTCCATTTAAAAACTCTCAGGGGGTCTGACGGAGAGCGAATAAGACAGGGGAGAAGAATTTCTTAGCCATTTTTCTCAGGTCTGAGGGTGGCTGCTCGAATTCAACAAACCGCAAGAACAAATTAAGCACAACGTATATGTAATAAAAACCAAGCACAATTTAAGGAAAAAAAAGTCTCGTTCTATCTCCACTTTCCTCTGCGTGAGTTTTCCTCATTCTCCTTTTCCATCCAGGCGCCATTTTGGAACAGGAGACCACTGACAGCGAATTTCTGTTTCCTTCATCTCGGTGTATTTCAACTCGAATGACGCGTTTCCCTGACGTAATATGCTCGATGTACTAAATCCTCGAGCAGAAGGAGGAGAGGAGGTGGAGGAGGTGGAGGAGATGGAGGAGGTCGCGGTTCGCGGTTCGCGAGGGTTAAATTACTTCATATCTCGGACGAAACGGTGGAGAGGTCAAGATTATTTTCTGCCTGGAGACTGTGAAAGTACTGCAAATAATTCTGTGTTCATCCAGACACTACGCGTCTGTATAAAAATATTTTTTCGCTTGTCATCACCTGGTTGGTGTGTAAAGAGGACTTGTCCCAGGCAGACAATGGACGAACGTTGTTATTAATTTTATTATTATTATTATTATATAACTACTAGAAGCCAATACACTCCGTGTAAGAAGGAGCCGCGAAACGGAGAGCGAGGCGAGGGTTGAAACTAAAAGAAAAGTTGAGGCCCCGCTAGAGAGACGTAAATCACTGCTCGAGGAAATTGAGATTAATGCTGGCAGGTGTTGGTACGAACAAGACGAGAACAAAGTGTCGACAATAAAGATGAAGAATTTGACGTACAAAGCGTAAAGGAATACCTTTATTGTTGTCGTTGTCGTTATTATTGTTGTTGCACGAACGGTTGATAGTTCAGAGAATTTATTTGGGTTTGAGTAATAAATTTTCACGTCCGATGTACGAAGCTGAGCACTGGAAATGACTCTGCTATTCCACAAGCAAATCATACGCTAATCTCATAATCTTTATCCACGTGATTGACTCTGCGTTTATTTCGAAAGAAGAATTATTGTTAGCGCAAAGTCATTCTTTGTCACGCTTTTTCGAAAGTCCCGAAAACTTTATACTCCGAAATGATTCGAGTTCAATTCGCGTCCGTATTTTCATGGGTCACGAAGAAGTCACGTCGCGTGATTCGATGGCGACATACTGTCTCCGAGGTGGTTGTAAAAGAACTTCCAAAGTCCCAATTCAAATCGCGAGAATCGATCGATATGATTCGTGAACGAAAATGCAAATCATTCCTGCCCCGTAATGGAGAAGAAGACACGATCCAATTGTGTAAGTTCAACAATTTCGGGTTCTCTCTATAGAATTCGTCCGTCAAAATCAGCCCCGTTGAAAAGGGGAGAAAATTAACCCGATTCTGAGCGATGTTCTCCACTCGTTGATGTCAATTCAAGGAACAATCTGAAAACGATGAATGATATTTGCTTTCCGTAGCTCATGCCTCGAGATACACGAGCATAATAATTAATCAACCGCATTTGATGTATGAACAGCAATTTCTAGGTATTTCTCGTCTGGTGTTGCAGGTAGATCTGGGTATAGATCATCATCACCGCAAAGACAATTGATTAGGTACCATTACGAGTGAGTCATGTATATTCCACGATATTATTTGGGAAGTACCTACCAGAATGCCGAGAGAACGATAAAGCGAGTCACATACTCTGCGGGGGAAAACCGTGGATCGAAACGAGGATCAGTTGAGGATCTCGAGGGGATATTTTGCTGGCCTTGTTCCCTCGGTCGCTTAACGAACCTCTCATCAAGTTGGAATAAGGCAGTGAAAGTACCGTCGCAATGCTCGCTACTGAACGAAGGAAAAGTTTCTTGGGATTGTCTCTGCTCGGATGATTTAAACAGAGCCTAACGATTCAAGATTTTGTTACTCGTGGGCAGAATATTCGTTCGAAAATAAAATTTAAGCGTTAACAATGAGTGGTAGAAGTGCTGAAGTGACATTTTCTCTAAAGAAAAATGACGGCTCGTGGTTTAAGAACTGACCCAGAACTTTTTCAACATGTATAGCAAGCGATGTGCGATATATGCATACATATATGTATGACTGAGCTGCAAGTCGATGCAGGGACAATATTGTAGGGTTCTCGGATCCATTGTCTGCCAGAGGATGCTGACATAATCATACACGGATGTTAATTCCAGTGCATACAGTGTAGCGGATTAAAGTTGCTTCGTTGCGTATATGAGTGTATATGCATGGATTTCTGAAGCCACGTTAAGCTCCGTTGCATTTTCGAATCAGAGATCATTTTACGATGTTATAAATTATAAAATATAAAGAGCGCGATTTCAGGACCAAAAAGAATATAAATGAAAACTTAAAGGCGATCGTTTCTATTACATTGCAGCCCGAATCGTGTGCTTTAGAAAGATTAGAGAATATACTGCATGATCTAGCCGTCGGTATTAGATGTTAGATATTATATTGGAAGAAGGTTTTTACTGCGAACACTTGGCACGTGCGTAGATAATATGACGCGTGTGTGCATATATGATATATAACGAATGAATGAATTAATGAATGAATGAATAAATGAATGAATGATACTTCAATTACATAGACATTTAAATGATGAAAATTCATTAGCCACATTGCGAAGATTCGCGATATTATCTTATAGTCACGTCCGATTTATTGGTAAATTAATTCGATACCAGGAGATAAAATCCCTGACGCCAAGTAATAGAAACCTATTTATTAAATCTCCCTTAACTTGTGAATAACAGTTTAATAAATTTCATTCACATCAACAATATGTGGACAATTCAAAGTTACGAATAGCGCCGATCATCGCCGCGCAGTTTCTGAAGAGTATCGTTCTTCATTAGCTTTCTGATCACAGGTTTCCTTCTTCGAAACTGGTCAAACGACTATACGAGGTGCGTAATTGAATGTAAAAGGTGTGTCTCTCTTCGCACGTGTCGCTATTCTAATAATCTAATCACAATTGAATTTTAGAATACCAGTAAAAAAAAAACAACGACAAACAAATAAAATTCTTCCAAGACGTGAGAAGATGAAAATACAAAAAAAAATACAAAAAAAATAATGGAACCAGCTTCTTACTTCAAGACAATTTTCTCGTTTCTTTATCCTTTTTTTTTTTCATTTTTTATTTCTCTCTCTTCACCTACGACACGATCGTTTGCGCTGCTTCCCATTAATTTTTCTACCAATTCATTACGCCTGAGGTAATTTTCACGCGGCTGTAACGTGCCGTGCACGAGTAGAGGGCCGTTTTAAAGCCCACGTAGTTCGAATTAATCTACGAGCATAGCGTTGCTGATGCACAATGCGGATCCTCTCGTTGCGTTCCAGTAACGCAGCTTGGCTTGCTTCGTTAATATTGCACGTTCTACGTAGTTTTTGCCATCGTCATCACTGTTTCTCTTGTTGTTTTTATTAGCGCCTTTATACCTTACCTTTTCTCTCTCTCTCTCTCTCTCTCTCTTCATCTCTCTTTCTCTCACTCACTCTTTCATCTTCCTAGCGGTAATTAAGTGCGCCTATGGCGTCGGACGAAGAAGATGAATCCTCGTGGAAGCGCGCGCGCGAGATTAAAAGATCATTCAATTAATTAAGTATTTCATCTTTGGCTGCACTCTCCGACTCCCGTCTGTTGCAATCTTCGCATCCACGGATCCGTTTGTTCCTACGCATCTCTGAGATTGTGACGTCATTAACGGCAATATTCACTTCGCATTGAAATAATGTTTTATTTTATCGATTTATTATTATTATTATTATTATTATTATTTTTCATCCAAAGATAAGTCAATTTTCTAATAGATTCGCATTGAAATAGACTTTTCTTTATGGACGTGGTTGAGAAATTTTTTTTTTCAACTATCTCGCCATTGTTACATCATTTTTTAAGCAGTTCATTTTCGTCGTCAAGTTTCGTTAATTTTTTTAGTTTGAAATTCGTTAAAACAATAAGCTAAGATTAAGGTCTGATTTTTAACGAAAAACGAAGCTGTGGATTTTCTCACATGATTCATCGGCTGCAACCTTACGATGCAACTTTGGCCAAAGTTTAGAATTTAAAACAGGTCATGAAAATAGCATGATCGAATGTTGAAAATGCATTTTCTAACTTTCTTACGCGTGGATTCGGAGAAAAGTTTGAGTGGATATACCGCTAGCTTTTTATTTTTCGTCACTGTAACTTCCGAGATATATATATATATATATATATATATATATGTATATATATAAAGAAAACTCGAATGCTTGAACGTTCGATAGTTTGAAAAAGTGCAAAATTTCCCTCCAATCTACGAGCCAGCCAGTTTGTTTTTCATTCATGAGAAATATCGTTTACGCGGAACGATTGAAAAATCGTAAATATTTTTCAGCGGCGAGAAGCTTGTTTATCGAATACATTAACGACCGGAGGAATAAACAGAAAAAAAAGTAAACTTTTCACAGCGGTCCAAGCTGAAATGACAATCTGAAGACGTGGCCGCGAGGTTATAATAATCAGCAGCTCCTCCAACAGATCGCGTCGTTTTATTTCCCCTCCGACATTTATTGCTGATACAGTAGAGCCTCGATTATCCGAAGTAATTAAACTAAATAAAAGTTCAGATAATGAAAAATTCGGATAACCCAAAATAAAATTTTTATCCTCAGGCATAATAATAATACAATTTGGAATAGATATTGAACTGCTTTCAAAAGTCGAACGATTATTTTATTACCTTGGTTTTGCATTGCTGTTTATCGTCAATTGGCGAACGGCTGTTCAAAAATTTTTTAGCGAGCATCAACGTATATTTCACACAAAAATTGTATTTTTGGATTCTGCGTTCGGACGCATCAAGTCACGGTTCGCATAATCGAGATTCTACTGTAGATGTAATAACCGTGCATAAAATCAGGCGAACAATTCCTTTATTAATTTTTAAAAAATTCGCACTTATTCGCACGCTGCGTGCCATCGCCCATGTATGAGTTACGATTAGCCAGAATGACCATGGCCCAAAACCGTATTCTATAATCGCGCAATGAGGCTAACAATAAGCAAGTGCTGCTCTCGATTTTCCCTCAAAGAGCACGGCTGCTTGCCAGGCGGTCAATTAAACATGACACATCATCATCTGTGCTTACGTGTATAATAAATAATCTTGATTCATTCAATCAGGATTCTAATTTCTAAAACTCCATCGAACGATATTAGCAGCCGATTTCGATCGTGAATAAAACTTGAAAATAATTGCATATACATATTACAAAAAATTAATAAAAATAAAAGATGAAAAATTAACTACATCTGACCAGTTGAAATTATCGATTATTTATTCTCGACTGATAATTTCATACGCAACGTTGTATATCGTATATCGTATGAAAATACACTCGATGCACACGCATGCATGCAAGCGTACATAAGAATGAAAAAAAAACATTGAAAACGTAGTTGCTAACGTAGCCGTAATACACGCGCTCGGTTATGTAATAATCGATTGTATCATCGAGGCGGCAAGGTCGGGATATAAAGTTATGCTGGTAAACCACATCCGTTTATGCATGCATATATATATATATATATATATGTATGTATAAAAATATATATATACAATATACATATGTATATGTATTATATATACACGGGCATGTGTTACACATCATCTGTATATTTTTCCATTTATAAATGGGACGTGGATAGTCGGAATTTTATGGTCATAACAAGAATTTGCACAAACCGTGGATGATGATGTACCGGTTTTGAACGAGAGGGAAGAAAAAAAAAAAAAAAAAAGGAAAGTTGTTTCTCTACGATTAGTCGGTAGTTATAAAATAAGTAATTAAACGATGGTAAAAATGAATTATTTGATTGCTGTATAATTGATAGTCTATTGCATAGACAGGTACATATAAAGTGTGAATTCGATATTACAGATGCAGCTTTTGTAAATCATTTGTAAATTGATTTCCGATGAATTTATATCTCGTTCTTCAACTGGATGATAAATCGATGAGTTCATCTAATCACGCATCGCGAGAGTGAAAACGTTGTGCTAATAAATCGTGTTTATTATTCTGCAATCAACGTGCGTTTGAATCGTATAATATATAATATTTATAAATCCCTGATGAATCTTTACAAAAATCATTATGAATACGATCGTTGTAAGCTTTCCTTTTTTTTCTTCTTTTTTTCTTTATATCGTATAATGAATCAAATTAAAAACACAAAGCAAGTGTACGTATAATTAATTGAAAAAATTATAAACTATATATTATATCACGTGGTAGAAAAATCATGAGATATTAAAAGTAAACGTAATATTTCAAATTAGCATAATCAAACGTTATAAAAGAAGCATATATTTCAAATGTTTCTAATTCATTTTAAACTGAAGATATTTAGCACAGATTTTTCATTATCAAATTTATCGCAAATCGTAACTTTGATTGCGATATATATATTGCGGATGTAGATATATTTTCAAAAAAAAACTTTACAATACAAAGCTCCGAGTGTTGAATTTCAAACAGAAACCCTCGGAGTAAAAAAATATGTTTTTTCAATCGGCTGTTTTCACACTTTTCGCAATATTGTTCATTCGTTTGCAGTTTAAATTCATTTCGCACATCAATGCGGCTTGGAACGGTTGACAATACTGAAAACGGTATTCAGTGCACTGCAGTTCGGCGGACCGTAATACGCGCGTATTCATTTTTGCATGCAAATAATTTTTTTTTTTCAATACTTATTTTGCCGCTTGTTCAGTTCACACATGTGTCTTTTCTCTCTCTCTTTCTCTTATTCCTTTTTTCCACCTCTTTTTTTTTTTTTTTTGCAATGAACGAAACAAACTGGTTATTCGAATAGTTGTCATCAATAGAAATGAAATCCGTGATAAAAAGATATTTTGAAATACAGATTTCGAAAAGAATCGAGAATCCAAGTATTACAGCTGTATAACATTAATTTTGATATGTATAAAAAAAATGCTTCACGGAATCGTAATACATTAAGTAAATATCCTGAGGAAATCACACTACGCGATATGCATAATATCTATATATACAGACAAACACACATAATTAGATAAAAATATAAGTTCAATCATCCGTTCACTTTGAAACCGCAAATATCGAAGATAAAACGGCAGCTCCGTACGTAAAAATACGTACTCAAGTTACGTAATATTATTTAAAGAAAAAATATCAATCAAATGTTCGAATTTTTGTAAGAGAAAAAAAAAAAAAAAAAAATGGAAGAAAAAAAACCCGACAAATGCTGTATTTTTATTGCGTACTTTCGCGTCGTGAAATGAATTTCTTGTTGTACACCAATGATCACTTCGTAATCACATAATTTGATACCGAATTTTTCAATACAATTTATAGGTGCAATCAATAATGAGGACACATAATTTCAAGTGCAATGAATTAGGATAATATTATAATTAAGAGAGATGAATTTTCAACACAATTTTAAGTCGCTTACTGTTCAAAATAATATTACATCATTATTTTTATATTATATTATTATTAAGTATATTATCGCATCGTTATTTTGAACAGTTCACAACGTTCGAGGCCTGATAACTTCGAAACGACTCGCCTTACGTAAATCTTCATTCCAACCTTTTTTACAGAGCGTTCAATTTCCGACAAAAATCCATCCCGATTATTATTGTACAGTGATTCGTTTACGAGTAATAAAATTTCAAAGTTCAGAAAACAAGTTTTCCCATATTATTTAAATGGAAACAGAAAATTCAGAATCACCACCTTTAAATAATAATATTAAGGCTCATACTTTGACAGGATTTTTCTTTACGGATACTCTGACAATTTTGCAATGTTCATTGAAGAGAAGAAAACCAGAAAAAAAAAGGCCGATTTTTTTTTTAAACACTCTAATACACGTACATATGCATGTATAAAGATGCATACCCTATATACGAAATTGAATGCAAAGTGGAAAATGGAGGTTAATTTTGACGAGAATATAAGGAACAAGATATACAAGAAATAATAACGCGCGTCACAATTATAGCGAGAATTTTGCGTCAAAGAAGAGAAGTCAACAGCGATTTGACACCGTCGAAAGGATATGTCATTGGACGAATCGTACTTATATTATTACGTAGGTACGTTGGAGATAAAAAAGAAAGAAATAAAAATAAAAAATAAAAAAAAAACAAGAATAAATAATACTGAACCAACCGCATTCCGCAAATATATAATAATAAATACAAGTATATGATACTAATACGATCATCAACACAATATCACGTGGATACAATTGTTTCTCCGAATCTCTTGTTTCCTTTTTGGTCACGGCTTTACGCAAGTATTCGCATACACGGATACATACACGTACACGCATCGGTATTCCGCAGCTTGAGTCAAAGAGACTTTCATACTTTACGTGAGTTAGTTAAAGTCGAGTTAAAAGTAAGTGAGCCTGGCGTCTGCGAGAGTCGCGAGAAGCGTCAGAGCGGATATCTTTAATCACCGCTGGTTCTAAATCGGTCGATAATCTCTGGAAATTTTCTTCTCTTCCACACATTATTTGCTCGACGTTTTTTTTTTTTCATCCCTCTCTCAGGCTCCTCGGATCTTCGCTGAATTATTGTTAGGTATTATAGATAGACGCGGTTTAACTCGAGGGTAACGATATCCGCGTTCGAATTATTAATTTCTCTCTCGTTAATTTATACACTTTGATAATTATCGGAATGAAAGTGAAAGAAATATTTATAATCGGGGTATAAATAAAGGCAGATAAAATTAAGACTTTAATTTTCATTTTGTGTTTTTGTCGACTGGAGTTTGTTCGTGCGCACAGAAATTTTTCACTTCTTCTTTTTCTTTATGTTCAAATTTGAATAACGATGCTGACGGGAGGCGAAATGTATGTACGTAAGTTTGTTCCTTTTTTATACAAGTAAAATGTATAACGTTAAGCGACTTTCAAGAGTCTTCTTGGCGTTGCGTAACAGCTTGAACAGCAAAGAACAAGACGCCGCGAGTCGACTCGTCTAGCCTTCTAATATGGTGCTATATATTGTTTAAATTCGCAAACTACGTATAATGACTAACGACAGGACACATCCCAATGACAGGATCTCCGTAATTTGACCTCACGCAAGTATTTTCGGCTATATAGTATAGTGTGGAGTGTATAAACGATTGGTCTGATAATTCTTAATTCTCGTTGAAATTTATACGCAAAATAATCTCTGATGTGAGAAGAAATCTGCTGCTGCTGCTGCTGCTGCTGCTACTGCTGCTGCATCGCTGCAGAATTAGGATATAATAATCAGCCAGTGCTGTGAGATTTTCTTACGTCAGAAGCGGACCATTTAGATGACTCGATGCGTTCCCATATAGATCAATTAAGACAATACCGCGTCAAGTCTCAGTCACGTGTTCTGTGCAGCTTCTAGTAAACTGCTCGGTATTGTGTTCTATGATAACCGCAAACTCTGATTATATCGTTGTTTGTTTGTTTGTTTGGAGAGGAGAGGAGAGGAGGGAAGAGAATATCGTCTGACTCGCAAAACGGTCAAACAAATCCGCGATAGCCATTGTCTAAACATATAGCCAAAGCGAGACTCCAAAACGACGAAAATTCTCTTTTCGTATCTCGTTCAAGTTCCATTGTATGATTCTTCGGATTTTTATTCTTATTTTGGCCACGTTGCTTCATTGGTTTACTTTTAGTTCCGTTTTTGACATTCGCGTTAATCCCTAACGAGATTGATTGTAAAAAGTTTCGGGCGGGGTTGAAGTTCTGAATTTGAAAAGCAGAGAAATCAAATTTTGACGAAAGATCAGAGTTTCGAATGGTCCGAAACGCGACGGCTCAAAGTTCCAAAAGTGCGAAAATTTATAAATCTGATGCATCAAAGTTCGGAATTATAGAAGATTCTCAGTTTTGTGAATTTCTGGTTTGGTGAAGCTTCACCACTTTGGTCTTTACTTGTTTTGGATTTTCGATATTTTAATTCGGAATTAGGCGCTCTCGAAACTTCTCAAATTCTGAACTTCAGCCCCGATCACCCAAAATTTCAACATTGTTTATCATAGTTAGAAAAATAAAATGTTCCAGCAGGTCTACAAAAATTTTTGGATTGATTTAACCAATATTTAATGTTTTGCTAGGTGAAAAAAAAAAGCACAAATTATAAATTAAATATTGATACGGTAATTTAAATGTTAAAATTCCACTAATCCGTATCATATTTACTAACAGAAATATAACAAATAACTCAAACATAAAGTGGACCTGCTGCGACATGACGTTTAGTAAAATTTGTCCAACAGTTTATATACACGTGCCTTTAAACTAAATATGTTATATACATAACACAACAGAGAATTGTAAATAAATAATTCCTGTTTACCAAGAATATATATTTTGTCATACATTGTCGAGCGAATTGACGTGTTGAACGCGATATAAATAATCCGATCAATCAGTACGACGCATTTCCATTCCTGCATCACGTCACGTGTGTTGTTCCAGCAATATGCTGCTTATAGTCTCTCCACGCGCATGTGGTACGAAAAGCACACTGTGCGTTTTTATTGTATCATTGTCATCCGCCGGGTTGTTACAGTTGATATAACACGAGCTGTTCGCTGTACAACAACGAGCATGTAATTCGATGGATCGAGTGTCGAAGGAAGCCAAGTTCACCGTAGATCGCCGCTGCACTGCTGCATCGCTGCACGTTTCTCTGGTGTTCATGGGCATCACCTTTGTATCAACATCGCGATGGAATATCGGTTCGTGGATCGATCGTATGGGCAGAATTTTCATCCAAGATCGTTTGGCGTTCTTAATTTTTTCTCATTTTTTAAATTCTTTTCCGATATTCCCGTCTCTTCGATTCTACGGAACTTTAATGACATCCACTTGTGTTTACTCTTCAGATAATTCAATCTATGGAAACTATGGACTTGAGAAACAAAAGAGACTGATTGTCAAGAGTGATGAATTGGGATCGAAACGATTCGGGAGTCCCACCCACCGTATCTGTTTGTCATGGTGTCGAAACCTTCACAACCAAAGAATGGTGGACCCACATCAACAAGATCGTAATGACGATGAGCGTGAAGTCAGCTAATCTTTCCCCTCGATCATTTGGTTAGCATCTCAGTGCACGAGCGTGTCGTGCATCCATTCCCATTCCATTCCATTCCATTCCATTCCATTTCATCTGGTAGCATCGAAGCGTTGTATTGCACACGAGGAGGTTAGGCGACGAACCAGCAGCTCAGGTTTAATCGGATGATTATTCTGAGATCACTCTTATAAAGTAAATGGTAGTAGCTGGCCGTTTACCGTTTACCGTTTGCCGGCTGCCGCCGAGCATCGAGGGTATTATTACTCGAGGTTTGGACGGTTTTAACGTCGTCTCCCGCCGCTGCCAGAGTATAGAGAAGCTTTTAACAAGGTAACTACACACAGCATCCATCCATCCATCCATCCATCCATCCATCCATCCATCCATCCATCCTCTTCAGAGATTCTTGAGAGGCGTGATGTCGGTGAGCTTTAATTGTTCCTCTTCAATCAAGGTCGAGTGACATCCGATCGGTTAGCGGTGTTTGTATACTTTGACAAAAGACCAGCTTCATCACGATATAGATGAATTAATTTTCCAACATTCTTACAAACGGTTCTCACTCCGTCGTACGTAACGTTCCCCGAGCGGAGATATAGCATGTCGTACAAATTCGAGACGAGGATAATGAGCATATTTTATCATTCTGCCTCGACCTGCTCCACTTTTCACGTGTTAAACGACGGTGCTTTGATCGTTTGTCCAATCAACTCCGACGTTCGTCGAACGGAACTTGTCCAAGAATCGTTTCTGCACGGTTTTATGACGGCTTATATGACATGCCTGCAATATTCGTATGAAAAAATCTCACCTTATTTTACTCTTGTCAGGGTATTCATATCATTCTGTGTGTATGTCTGATTCTCATTACACATTCGTGTGTAATATAAGGATTAACTCAGGGAACAGAAAAATTAATTATTATTTAATAAGTAAAAGACGAAAGTGGAACAGTAGGCGAAACGTTTTCAATTTCGTCTGCGTTACGAAAGCGGAAATTCGACGGTAAGAGAAAACTTTCGCGTTATTCCACGATTCCACTGTGATTAGTTTCCAAAATATCAAAAGATTTGTAATTTCATCGTCAAGTTTATCCCTACAGAATGTAGAAAGTACAAAAACCATCGGAAGTTATCCGGAGATTGTATTAATTTCCGTTTTGGCAGGGATTAACGTTACTCGATTGATAAAGTTTTTGGCAAAACTTCGAGTGTAAATAAGACGTGCAATGAAGATAATGAAGAAGATAAGAAATAAAAAAAGAAAGTATTTTCAATATATTTTTAACAATCCGTTGACGTTTGACACGCGAATTTTGAAGATGACGCACGCCGAAGCCTGGCGACAAGTTTTATGTAGAAACAACGTTTCAAATCGCGCTCATAAATCATGTTTTATTAGATAATTAGACGTTAGAAAAATCTGTCAGAGGCGATGAACGCGCCCACCGCGGTTCCTACACGCGATCATTATTAGGTATGTACATTATATACACAGACAAGTTCCGTTACGACTAACCGCTAGCGCATGCTTATCTCTCCTTAACTACCAATCAAATCGGATACCATATGTATATTTATACAGTATATGGATGTATAATCTAATACCGATCGATCCTGCAGATGTTCCATCAGGCTATAGCGATACACGCGTATCCATATACTACTCTATAGACACACGGAAATACCTGATCCTAAACAGAAACCGGTTACGAAACAACCTTCTTCTTCTTCTTCTTTGGACTTCACCGTCACGAAATGAGAACGACATGATATTAAGGAGGGCAAAACGTAGGTATCCACTGGATCTGGTTGTGAAGAGGCTTCGTCAAATTGTTTGAAAATCAATATGTCCCCTTGGATTCTGGAGTGTACTTTGGACTGGATGGTATTGGATGGAAATTGCAAATTTGGACAGTGAATGGATTAAAAATTACGGAAATACTTGGCACCGATCAATTTGAAGGGGAAACAACTGATGAAGATACTATTTTTCTCGCTACTGTGAGAAACAATTCAATTACCGAAAGTGCCTACCATAAAGTGTGATGAAAATCATTTATCGTTAATATTCTGTTTTTCTTTTATAAAACGATTTCTTTATATTTTATGTAATTATTTCCAACCACATTGTTTATCTTCGTTTTATAACAATTTGTATAAAATTTTCTCCAAACGTTGTACGAACTGTGTTCGAATCCGTCGAGTTTTATGAATATTTTTCGCTAGAATCAAACTGTGATAAAGAAAACGAGATATGGAAATTTTTAATGCCCATCGTTTGATTGTAAAGTTGTGTAAATTAAAATTTTTCTTTATCTAATTTTTTTTTTCTTCTTGATCAGGAGTTTATCGTCATTTTTCTAAGATCTGAAATTTCCCGGATACCAAAGGTCCGAAATGAAGGTGAATACTCGTTGAAATGAGAAAAAGTAATTTTCGACAAAAATCAATACTTTTCCTACGCATCGCCAAAGGCGTTAAGAAGTGATAAAAGCGTTGGAAAGTTGTTGGCTGTGTATAACGGACTCAATCGACAAGATCCCGGTAAGCGGTCCTGATCCTGATAACCCAAATGATAAGGAAGTGGATATCGAGTCCTACCATGAGTGTACAGTTAAGATAATAGAGAAAAAGCGAGAGAAAGAAAGAAAGAAAGAAAAAAAGAAAAAGAACGCGTACATTCACCTGAAAAATACAGGTTTTCTGTAGATCGGTTAACAAGTAACGATTATACAACAGCCATCGGAAGTCTGTACGTTTTGCCCAGTGCATAATGGACATGGTAATGGTAACGTCGCGTCATATTTCACATCTGCATAAGTATTTACGACTGAATTCTTAAGACTATCACCGCCATCATCACGTTTATACCATAAACTTGGCATAATTCATGCGGCAATTTTACAAGGAAGGTATCCCAGGTCGATCTATCCGATTTGATTTCTTTTCTGACGTGTTATAGTAGATTAAAAACTAAACGTCACGTTTTTTGTTGTTTTTTTGTTTTTGTTTTTATCTGCCATTGAATACTTTAAGGGGGTGGATACCACCTTCGAAAGTAGAGCGTGATTTGGCAGTTTGTTTGTTTTTTTTTTTTTTTTTTTTTTTTTTATTGAGATAATTACATTTTTCATTTCTTTTTACGAGAAAACTTTTCCAATTGAGTTGGTTGTTAAAATTATTATGTTCTTGTGGGTAAAACTGCCAAATCGTCTGCCTTGAAATGCCTTACTTTGGAGGGTAGTTTCGCACTCTTAAAGGTGTTTAAGGGTGTAGAAAAAACAAGAAAAAATCCGTGTCGCTTAGTTATTAGTCCCTAACTATAAAATGTTACAAAAGATCAACCTGGGATACCTTCTTATTGTTAGGCCAAT
This sequence comes from Diprion similis, assembly GCF_021155765.1. Classification (NCBI taxonomy): domain Eukaryota; kingdom Metazoa; phylum Arthropoda; class Insecta; order Hymenoptera; family Diprionidae; genus Diprion; species Diprion similis. Next base: position 18,754,412 of record NC_060106.1, on the reverse strand, counting down.
GAATGTTTACACCTGTAAAAAGGCTCTGATATTCGACATGTGTAGTAAGGAAATTTGACAGTCGTTATCGAACCGGGATCCGTTGTTTATAGACTAAATATAACCGCAAGCTAGAAATACTAATATGCCATATAGTAGCCGAAATTGTTCGAGATAAATACAACATATAGAGGCAATGAATTGGCAAGCTATATATATATATGTATAATATAGTGTATACCCTCCCTCTACCCCGTGCGAATCATGCATCTATGATCCTGCTGATCGTAAGAATGATCGATATTAAATAAGTAGATACAAAATTCGATTTTTACCAATTGAACTTACGTGTCGAGGAAGTTGAGTGTATTTTGAGGTAGTTACTTTGATTCTCGCTGTTAACGTTTATATTCTATAATCAAATATACATATCATACGCGACGATTGTTATTCAATTTGTTTTCGGTACAAATAAATTTCAATACATCGATAATAGGTATGCGGATAGTCTAAAAATGTGTTTATCGCTGTGTAATTTATATTGAAGAAAATTCCACCTTCTTTTTTTTTCAGATCATCGATACGTAAGTACAGAAAAAAAATGAGAAACAAAAATAAAAAATAAAAAATCACGCGTCGTTCGAAACTAGATTCAATTATCTAAACTGTTGTATTTCTTTCAATACAGGCTATATGTATGCAATAAAGGTTCATATAACGGCATCGGATAAATGAAACGAGTTCAGTGTTCTTCGCGACCATCTGGATTTCATCAGAACCGTTGAAGAACCAACAGCGATAACTGGATATAATATATAATATATATACATATATATATATATATATGAGAGATATGTAAAAGGTTGTCTGCAGATCTGCAGAAAATTGAATTGCGAAGAATCCAATCCAATATGACAAAATGTATTGATTATAAAAATATAGAGCATTGCACTTGTACCCCGGACATGTTATCGTCGTTTTTCGATTTTCTTTTAGTATTTTCTTGAAATATCTTAACAAAAACAGACTGCAGAAGATACGAGGCGTACAAGGTGTTTGCGGAGATGAGATAAAATCGAATAGACAGACGCAAAGCGAACGAAGCTATACCTACGTTACGTTATGCCCAGCGAATTTTGAGCAAAACAAGTTTTTTTTTTTTTTTTTTACCTTTTTGTTAATCCTATATTTCCTTATATTGTTCGTTATTTTCTGACGTCTGTCTCTTCTTCGTTTATTTTTCCCAGTCTCTGCACGTGTTTACGCCACATGGTGGCATGCACTCGTAAAGCTAGGCTGCATTGGTAATCCCTGGTTTAATTTCCATAGCGAAACGTCTGTAACGTTAGACTAGCGAGTGTAGTATAGCCTGAAACTTATATGATTGCCGGAACTAATCGCACAGCCTGTATCTACATTCTACCGTTAAGCCCGCAACGAGTTTTCACTTCGAGTCTTACAGGCATAGGCAGTCACTTGCATGCATTCGCTGCAGTTAAGTTTAACAGGTTCGTTTCGAACGACGGTATACATAATACATAATACAGACGATAAAACTAGTAGGTAGGGCAGGAAGAAATGTGTGTAAAAAATTGAATAGAAAACGCATAAAAAAAATTAAAAAAAAAAAAGATTTGAAGAGAAAAATAATAAAAAAAATTTCTTATACTTTTGGGATGTTCGATAAATTTTAATATACGATTGAGATTGCTGCGATGAAATGGATTTAAGTCATCAATCGCACGATTTTTTACCTAAATTTATTTGTCTCGTTTTTTTTTTTTTTTTTATATTTCAAAAAATAGCGAGTAAAGCAGGTACGTAAAAGAAAAGTAAATCGAGCGAGGAAAATTGCTTGGCCTGAACGGAATAATCCGAGAACTTCTTGCTATATATATAGTACCCAAAGGATTCCCATTTTAACAAGGATTTTGCCCGATGTTTGATTGCCGTACAAAAAAATGTAGAATTTTCAGAAATAAGTGAGAAACGGTTCGAAATATTTTGCTCAAAATGTAATTAGTTAATCGAAACTCATTAAGAGAAGAAAAAAAAAAAAAAAGAAGAGAAAACATTGATTCATTCATTTCCATTATCTTTGGTCGAAAAATAGTTTGACGAAAAATTGTATCGATAGCAGAAATTTCGATCGTATTAATTTGATTTATTGATTGATTGATTTTTTTTTTTTTAGAATACGGAAAAGCAGAGTGTTTAAAAAATAATAAACCACATAAATCACGATAAAATCTTGCACGTATGTATCTCTCGAGATTCGTGCTTGATTTTTTATATGAGATACTATTCCGTTTTCTAAGACGAATATTAATTCCATGTAAATATAATCGTGAGTTAGCCGAGGATTTTGTTTCACTTTAAATTCCGAAGCAGCGTATGAACGCTGCTATTATACGCACGTATAAATACGCAAAGTATTAAGGAGATCAGGTTACGGCAGAATCTGTGGCACCGTCTGGCGGACTGATAATAAGTTGTAAATTCGCAAAAACTCGTCCTCAGCAGGCGGCGGTTTAGTTTGACACGGTGAGATGACGATTAATAAACGTATCTCTGGAGAATGCGGGATACGTAATTATAATGTATAACGTATTTAACGAAGTAGGTTGGAACGTACGTTGCACGCGTTAAATATTACGAGGATGGAAATAATTGCGTGCCTACCACCCCCTACCCTTAGCGGGGGAAATTAGCAAAGGTATGATTAAAGTTTCAGCAGCTGAGGTCTGCGTCACTTGCGGCATAAGGCTGAAGGTATTGCGTTGTATTACGTACACATTCGACCGGACTAATGATAATTGTTGAATATTGAATGCGAAAATTTGCCGATTAGCTTCGAATTCATCGCCATCGCCAATTTCCTTTCTAATTTCGGTCATTTGATAACGAGAAAACCTGTCTCCGGAGAGATTTTCGGTGATGATTCATCATCGCGAAAGAATTAACGTAGAAAAATTATTTCTTACTATGTATCTGGATGAGAAGAAGAATTTGTTTAGATTTGAATTTTTTTTTTTTTTTTTTTTTTTTCCAGTAATCAACGGTATCGAGGAAAGATTGGAACTATGAAAAAAGACGAAAGAAACGTTTTTTCATTCATTATATGTTAATAAGTATAAAAGCGAATTGTAATTCGGAATAAAAGAAAATTTGTTTCGTATCTCCAACTGACAATCAATTTTCGTCTCAAATATCATTGTATAATAAATTTTTTCGACGTTCAGGATGAACGTAAACCGAGAGTGACGAAAATTTCCAAAGTATCGTTACAAATCGCTAAAGTAAAGTTAAAATTTCGTTAAAATCGATAAAACCATTCTTTATTAATTCGTGCTAGACGAGAAAGTCGCATTAAAAATTGTAAAAACTCATCGTTCGATAACCGGAAGTGAGAGAAGTTTGAGAAAATTTCCTGAATCATAAACATTCAACGTGAAGAAAATTTTTCCTCAAATAGATAAAATAAAAAAAAAAAACGATAAACATAATAATTGAACGTCCAAACGTGTTTCCAAATCGAAGATAATCTGTTTCCCACTAACTTTAACGTCTTTGGTCAAATCGACGTTGTTTTTTTCCTCATTAATTTTACTTTCCATCCCTTTTATTCTCTGAAAGACTCACCGAAAACTGGAACAGGGATGTATAACCCAATGACCCGCCGCCTTCTGTCTTATGCGTTCCTTCATCAGGGCTTTTTTACTGCCGAACAATTTCATGGCCAGTTTGTTGTCCGTGGGTTGAAAGAGGGCCTGCAGTTGGTTCTTGAGAAAACTCTGCTTGACCTCCTGACCCGGAAGTCCCGGGCCGGGCTCCTCCTTCGGGGTTCCATAGAGCGAGACATCGTCAACCCCGAAGTGAACCTTGCCGCTACCCTTGTAGTTCATCTCGTTACCTGCGCAAACGAACAAACGTGAATCATACTATTCGATCTTTGAACCGTATAATAAACTAGATTAAACATTTCTCCATTAACGATAATTGCTTTCTTGGTATATTTTTCTTCTATTGTTTCTCATTCATTCTTCTTGCTTATCTTTCTTTGTTCGTCGTCATCGTTGGGGTGGGGGGTTTCATTGTCAATTCTAGCAACGTTCAAGTAAAGTTATTTCTTTTTTTTTCCATCTTTCATTCTCCTTTGTTATGAAAAATTGGCATGAACGGATGCAACATTCTTATCAATGAACAATTCCGTTTTCTTTTTTTTTTTTTGTCATCCTATTCGAAAACAACGCGTCAAAACATCGGCGTTGATATATTTTTCCTTCCTCGTTTCATTCTCTCGCATTTAATTTATATCCCTGAACGTATAATCGTAAATAATTAACTCACCGTTAGGAAAAATTTCGGACTGTCTTTATACTCAATTTTTTCACATACTATATATTGTCAAATTGCATTTTGTTTTTGGTTCTTTTGTTTCATACATTCTACGATCATTCTAACATAGTAGATCTTTCAGGGAATAATTAGCTTATCGGAAGTTGTCCGCGACGTGAAAAGGAAACTGTTATCATCGGTGAAGATAAAGCGGCGTCGCATACGCGACGAAACTACACGCGTAAAATAAAGAATCCAATGAAATGTCGCTGTATGTACGTGATACGTTTCATCGACAAGTTGAAACTTGCATTTCTAGTTTCTTGAACATTCCATCAGTAATCGATTATCTATTTTGTACACAGAACATCGCTGACATCGTCTTACAATTTCAAGATACGATTATATATATATATTGTATTATGTACGTATATTGTTATCAATATTTATTCAAATATACTTAAGTGTAAAAAGACTGATAATATCCAACCTAACCTGACCTAACCTAACCTGACCTGACCTCTATCTGTAACAGTTTAGCCAGCGTTGGAATTTCAATAGTTGGCTTACAGATTCCTTTACATCTCGAAAATTATTGGTCTCGTTGTAACGAAATAAAGGCTAAATTATGGCCAAACGTTCTAGCTATATCGAAAGAAAGAAAAAGGAGGCAAATCGGTTCAATATTTCCGGAATTATTGGCGAACATATGTGAAAACGACTCGGAATTTTGTATGTAACGTAGAGAAGAGATGAAGAAAAGCGAAGTAGAATAAGAAGATGAGAGGAAAGTTTCACGGTAATCAATGAAAAAAAAAAAAAAAACAATAATTAATCACGATGAAACGAATACCAGCGAGTGACCATCCCGATTGTTTATTCCGTGTCGTTTGTTACCGGATGAGTAATTGAAAATGAAAATAGGGAGTTAAAATTTTACGACAGGAATTTGAATTCGAAGGATGATATTACAGGCAGGTATATATGGGGTATTTCACGCCAATTCGACCAGTGTTAAACCCCGACCATTTCAAAATCATTTCATGTTTTTTTTCTAACATTCGAATCGGTAAAAAACGAGAACTGAATTTATTTTCAAGTTTTTTTATTGAACCGTTTATTTTTTATGAATATTTGAAGTCGATCGCGAATGCCGATTTTTGAATATCTAAAGAAATTCTCCAAAATCCAGTGAATGACACAAAACACCTCCCGTTAAGGAAAACGTAGACCGAATTAAAAAAAAAAAATTATTTTATCACCTGATTCGGAATTTTGAAATTTTTAAACCCAAAATTGTCTTTACTAACTAGACTGGCGCGAAATCGAATTGCTGAAACCGAAAATTTACAAGTAAATTGATCCTTTTTTGACGCTTAAGTTTTGATCCTGTGTTAATTTTGGGTTTAAAAATTAAAAAATTTCGAATTAAGTAGATGAAAGAGAATTAAAAAAGAATCCGGCCCACGTTGTCCTCAACGAGTTGTGTTTTGTATCATTCGCTATATTTTCAAGAATTTTCTCAGATATTTATAAAAATAAACGTTCCGATAAAAAAAAATTTGAAAAAAATTCAGGTCACGTTTTTTACCAATTAGAATGTTAGAAAAAAACATAAAATAATTTTTAGATGATCAGGGCGCTTAACACTGGTCGAGTTGGCGTGGAATACCCCCTAATAAAAGGATCAGAAGAAGTGTGCATGCACATGCAATGATTAGGAGTTGTGGGTGTATACCAGTATCGCCAAGGAAGTCGGTGATGAGCAAGGTCTCGTCGTCTAGAGCGGTGACGAGACTGTCGGTGCAAGTGTTGGTGTTCTCGATGCTGATTTTGATGCTGTCATCCTTGTTGAGTCTCGGATGATTGTTGTTGTGGTTGTTTTGTTGGCTCAGATGATGATGAGGCGACCTGACGGACTCGGTGCTGCTCGTGTGGAGGCCGCCGACTCCGGTGGCTCTTCCGTTCACCAACCTGAGGCTTGGGGCTCGCCTTCCGCCGCCTCCGCCGGAAGTTACTCGGCCACCACCGCCGCCCCCTCCTCCGCCACCGCCGCCTTCGCCTTCCCTGAAAAACATGGAACCGAAGTTGTGAGACACAAAAAAAAAAAACAGAATGAAGAAACAAGAAAGCGCGAAAAAGGATGAAAAGTCATCCCTCAAATTTTAGAATTAATCCAATGTCCGAAAACTGTATTAATTGTAATTCCTGTTTTTGGTTTTTTCTTTTTTTTTTTAGGGAAATTTCATGGCGAGTCGATTAGGTTTTGATATCACCGTTTTTAATTTGTACAGTCAGTTTCATCCGCGATATGGAATTTGTAAAACTTTCGTTTAGTTTCATTGTTTACTTCTTGGCACAATGATTTTTGAATTCTGGATATTAAGAGGTTTTTACACAGTAGGTAGGTCACCAAATTCTTTGTTGAATTTTCCAGAAAAGTATATAGAAATTTCTGTCTTTGTCGCAATCCGTTATAATTAGGTTTACCATATCGATGGAGTATAGTTTGTTTACTTATTTCCATTCTTTTTTAGTTCACTTAAAAAAAAATTCCTATCTCTGCAAGAAAAGAAGATTTCAATTTTTCAAATAATTATCGATTTTTCGAGATACATTGATACTGGAAAAAGATATTGAAAAATCAAATTTTTTTTCAATTCCAACACCGACCGAAGTATGAAAAGTAATTATCTTTACTTTCTACGGGAATCTAATTACAACCAACAAGTTTGTTATAAATGTAAACAATATTTAACAATATCCTACAATTTATTTATTTTTTTTTTTTTTTTTTTCTTATCGTACAATTGACGTTTTCGGGAATTGTGAAAAAATATAGATGAGTAAAATTCTATAAAAAAAATTAATAACTCATCAGTTGAAATATATATATATAAATAAAATGACGTTGAGTTACGCATGAATACAATACATGGATTAATAAAATAAACAGAAATTAATGAGAATCACTCGGAGCAATAATAACGATAAAGAAAATTAAAAAAAAAACTGATCAGTTTTAATCGCTAGATCGTTTACCCACCGAACCGCACAACATTCAGGGACTCTAGAACTTGACAATGAGACATGCAGCATGCCCTCGCCTTCTTTATGACTGTATTAATAACGACTTCTCTATAGGGCAAGGACGATGCGACGACCTTTCGAATCCGAGTATGCGCTGCATCAATTACCTGCACAGGTCGCCTTTTTTACAATCTCATTTCTACCGTCGGCGACTACAAACGATATGAAAAACTTGGAGCTACAGCCTCGTTGAGTATTAACAATAAATTAATTATTTTTCATTCGTTTATCATCCGGAGTTGAATGGTTTTTGTGACATTATTGTTGTTTAATTAAATTAACACGCGTGAAGGGAATTTTCCAATTTAATGTTGACTTTTTTGTTTTCAATTTTGAATATCGAAAATTAATTTAATGTCTGTGGGTTGAAGGGAAAAAAAAAAAAGGAAAAAAAAATTACATCCGCTGTATTTTGCGTAAAAATCATTCTAATAGCTAACATTTCGATTTCTGATTTTTTTCCATTGTTTTGTATCTTACTGATAATTTTCTTGAACCTGTTTTTCAAATCAAGAATTTCATAAAGATTGAATAATTCACACCAAGTTCAAGTTTATTACATTAAAGTAACGAATGACAAAGAGGAATAATGAAGAAGAGAAAAATCGTAATTTTGCAACTTTGAAAATTACTTTAAAGTATCCGAGTCTGCAAAATATGTGAATTGCAAAAATTTTGCTGTATAATAACGCTTCGGGAGAAAGAATAAAATTTCTCTAAAATGCATCGTTTGTACGATATTACAAAGTTACACGAACTTACAATTAATCCCACGCGTTAATAAGATATCAGTGTCAATTAAGTAGAAATGGAAAGCAATAAAAAGTTAAAAAAAAAAAAAAAAAAAAAACAACAAAAAAACAGTAAACAAATAAAAAGAAAAAAACAATTTCAAATCATTCAATTAGCCGTTCCGTTAAGCGTTCGAATGAAATTATAGTCATTAAAATAACGAATAAGCGTGGTTTTACAACAGCGGAAGTAATTAAAACATGGATGAGAACTGACCTACGATAACTCAGCCATTCCATCCTCGTCGATAATAATACAAGTATTTCTGCCTATCAACCCATTTTTTAACCACTTTTTTTTATTGGCCCACGTTTTTTACTGTCCGTTTGCTTATCCGTCGGGTAAAGATCTTCCGCAATCGAATTTAAACTGTGATAAATGAAGAGATATTATCTTTATTTAACTAATTATTCTGCCTTATTCATCGACATCCTTCGAGACAAGAAACGAACCTAACCTAACCTAACCTAATCCGACCATGGCTTCTAACGAAAGAAGATTTTTTCCACTCTGTTTCTATATTTTCAGCTGTTCTTCTCCTCTCGAAGCAGCGGTTCATGTTACAGAGATTAAAAAACGCGAGGAGAAAAAAGAAACCAAAAAAGTAGGAGGGAACGGCTGACCGCAGTAACAGTTTGAAAATCCTTCGGTTTTACACCGTCCAGTGCAAGGATATGCATCAATAATATAATCCTTGAGTGTCCATATAAGACTTGATAAATATTTACAATCTATTAGTTGAGAATTTCATCCCCTTTCTATTTCCTATTCATTTATTTCGTCGCTCGTTCTCTCCTTACTTCTGCCTCATTTTTTCATCACTTTCTTTTATTCAACTAGAACATACTCGCTTCTACTATCAATTCTTAACTTTACAAAGCTCGTAAAAGTTTTTCACTTACAGATTAAATCGTGCGTAAAATATGTATAATATTTTATACTTTCGTACCCGATTCACAGCTACATATAATATGTAAGATATTTATATGAAATTATTGTTATAATTAGAGAGCGTAATTATACAAGACTCTTGCAGAGATATTTGAATTTTCATTATTAGCATAATAATTATATAAATCGAGTGAGCAAAGTGGCTCGATATCGGAATAATATTGTAAATCGTATTTTTCGCAATCAGTATCATACAATAATAATAATAACAACATCAACAACAATAATATTAATAATAATAAATACGTGATTAAACAGGCTTGAACCGGAGCTGAAAGGCTTCTTTAGAAAATTAATCTGGCTTATTCAAGAGCCTCGTTAAATATGATAAGCTGTTTTATTATTGGTGGGGTAATGAGAATCAGTGTAACGTTTATTGATTGAAATTCTGACCCCATTACAATCGGAAGCTCAATAAACTGACTGACTGACTGAGAAGTAGAGAAGCGCAGCACGAAGCTTGTCTAGGCGTAATATATATTTATATGCTATACGGGATAATAGGGACACATATTATATAGGAAATGCTGAGAAAATCTAACCAGGTCTGTGTATAATAATTTGAAAATTTTCGGGAACGCGTTATACGTGATATATATGATTTGAATTCGGCGAATAATCCATATGAATTAGCAATCTGCAGTTCGATTTATGCGTTCGCATGTATACAAAGAATGTTTGCTCTATGAACGTGCGATTATCGCGATTCGCTCGTACCTCAAGGCGTTATTAAAATCCTTGTCGCAGGTTCGCGGCACGTTGATTGAAATTCTGACCTCAATATATCTGCGATCGAAAGCTTGTTGAATTAAACGATTCGCTGTGGTGAAAAGATTGCGCAATTATGCCAGAGCAAAGACGATTCATTCTTGATCGATGCGTTAGGTTGGTTGATCATCGCGCGATTACTGCGCTTGGCAAGTAAAGAAATGAAAGATCAATTTTTGTGATGATTTTTTCAAACCTCCCATCTTTATTTGCTCAATTTTTTCGTCATCTTAGTAAAGAAAGATAGTAAAATAGCAGAAAAGTTGGCAACTCTTATTGTTCGCAGATAAACACGGAACGAATCATTTTCTTGCATATCAAACGAGCAGGAAACGGACGCGAAAAAAGACCGATAAACAAAAAAAAATAAATAAATAAATAAATAAACAACAAAGGAATAAATTGCGTAGGAGAGTTCAAACAGCGGAACGTCGTCAATGAGGAAGAATTTCATTTGTTATAATAGTTGCTAGAAAAGTATTGCCATAACAGTTTAAATATCGTTGAAGATGCAAAAAAAAAACTGCGGCGAATCTACAAGCAACTATTTCTGATGCTGCAAGATTTTAAGATTATTGCTATTATTATTATTATTATTATTATTATTATTATTATGTAAACCAGTAAATCAGTTCGATTATCTCACTAAAATTTATCAGTAAAATTAATACCCTTAACTTATCAACTTGTCGTTACGCCGGCATAATAAAAAAATAACCAAAAAACAAATCTTCACTTTGCACAGCCTGAATAATATTTTTTGCTTCACTTAAGATCTTAAAATATGTATAATATATTTAAAAACTGAAGGTATAATCACCAAAATTAATAAATACAACTAGAATCGGTGCAGATCTAAGATGAAATAAAACGGACGATGGAGGATGATTTTTCGATGATATTTTTCCTACCAACAAACGAAAAAATGGATGATAAAAAAGAGAGAAGAAAATAAAATAAAGTTAAAAATACCGGATAGACAGTTTCTCTGACAATGCGGTCTTTTGATAAAGTGAAACCATGCAGCCCACGAGTGATTCGAACTGGATACTGACCTTTTCACCGTTTCAATTCTATACACAGTAGAATAAAATCGGTGAAATTCTTTTGTACGCGAGTGAAAGTTATGCCAAATTCCTGATTTATTATCGCGTACAAGATATTGAAACGTAGTAAAATTCGAAGAAGGATCGATGGGGTTAAAAAAGTATATATTAGAATTAAGAAGGAGAGTATATAAGGTCAGCCTACGATTCGAGGTGAAGAGACGCTTCAGATCAGCAAGGCAAGATTTGCTCGTTGACGAAATTAAGAGGCGACGCAGCGACGGTTGTTCCTCTTTCTAAATTTTTTTTCCTCTCTTCTTTTGCTTCGCGCCCCCTCCCCCCCCCCCCCCTTCTTTTTTTCTTTTTCTCCGTCGGAATAATGAATTCGTGGACTATCAATCGGTCGCTCGGGTACTCGTCGATCTTTCGATGTCGACGACGAGGCTTCGACGATCCTCGACAATAATTTCAAGGATCTAAGTACGCGGTGGGCGAAGGACCTTCGCTACTCTCGCCTCGGGGCTTCCTAAATATATATATATATATATATATACACATGTACAAACGCTCGCGGCGTGACGAAAGACCTTTCGTCTGCAATTTTTAACATCCGAGGACATAGTCACGATTTTTCCCGAGGGTCGAGCTCTCTCAAAGCTTCGAGATATTGATTTGTTAATTAATAAATTATATTTATAAACTAAGGAATAATCTTTCACCGCGCTGGTGTATACTGACAATGAATAATGGTGAAAATTTATATTGCCTAAATTCCGTCAATCAGCTTTTGAAAATTATTTAAATTGACGTATTTCGCCGGTAATAAAAGTCCATTTTCAAAAACGTGATAAATGATCATAAATCACGAATTCCGCGAGATGATTATTATAACAACTGGACCAACACATGTTTGCATCGTAACTCGTGGAAACGATTATCGTCGTGTTTGTTAACATCGCACTAGATCGTTTGTTTTTTCATTGTTTATTTCTCCTTTTGTTCGTCGCAAAAAGAGAAAAAAAAAAAAACAAACAAAAGCCTTGCGAAAATATCGAGCTGGACGATTTAACGTGACCATCCGCTTTGTTAATTATGAACAGATGAAAACGGAAGGTGATAAGCAGAAGCTGTTACTCCACTAACTAAAAGCCTCATCTCTTATAAATTCGCGTTATATTCACGGTTTGAAAAGTTTAAGAATTCATATGAACGCTTGGTAGGTAGATTCTTTATTTATTTATTTTTTTTTTTTTTTTTTTCTACAGCTATTTGCCTTAGAATGAAAATATTGTCAAAAATTCTCTTCTCGAACTTTTACTATTCGACTTTCGTCAATTCTCGAGATAATCAATGAACCGAACAACGAATGCAGCCAAAAGCCATGAAAAGCATGAATTTTCATATAAATTTTCTGATTTTTCTTATTATTTCTACTCGAATAAATAGATTTTATCTCGAAACGACTTTCTATCGAATCTGACATAAGAATTTCTGTCGAATGAAATTTTATTGTTTGGTGAATATTAAGGTAAAGTAAAAGTATATAGTGAACTGCAATCCTGCTCGCGTGTGAAAACGTCAGTTTTTAAAGATATATAGAATAAAGTCTGTCCGCAGATTTTCTGCTAGGATGTAATATATTTTCAGGGAAGCTGCGGAGGCGCCGAGAGGAAGCTGTAATAGAGATGCGGGAAGCCGTAGATAATCGTGTAACACAAACAATCTGTATAGCATGGATTATATAAAATACGCTATCATCCTGCGTTGTTAACAGTTAATAATCATTTCCCTTGTGGTAAAAGATAAATTTTATGTTGCGTAATTAGATCTTTTCTTTTCTTTTTTTTTCTAGTTAAGAAAAAGTAAGAAATAAGAAATATTATCGTTTCTTTTGTACAAATTTCTTCTATTGTTTGATTGTTTTTTTCTCTCTCTCTCTCTCTCTCTCACGTACCTTTTTCACTCAGGCAAATTTTCAACAACTCTAAGCCGCGAATCGTGACTTACTACCGATTTCATTATACCTATTTCGGTATTATATTTTCATCGACTTTAGTACTGGCAGTTAAAACCGAGTGAAACAGAAAGGAAGGTAGGAATGTCGTCTGACGCGAGATAAGCTCGCATACGTAACGGCAAACAGTTAAGCTAGTATTTAGAGATACCTAGATACGTGGCCTTGACCTCTGTTTGATATTTGAAAGTCTACAATGCAGGTATCCAGAGTTGGCCGTTTTCGCTTCCGCACAGCCGACGAAAGGATTCGTTGAAATTTAACAAGCTTGTGAATTCTGCATCGCGTTATGTACGAGCGAATGTCGACGTCGTGAATTTTTGAAAACCCTATTCGAAGACGAAAAAACACAGTTAATCCTGATACCGCGTCCTTCAGCGATACAGTAACGTTAGTCCTTGACGATCGATCCTCATCCCGATTTCCTTTTCCTTTTATTTTACAGCCCCGTTATTTTCTTTTTCAATTTATATTCTCTTACTTCCTTTATCTCCTTTTTACATACGTCGTCGTCCTCTTTAAAGCCTCGAAGAGCAAGGAAGCGAACCCGAACGCAAGATGCCAGCAGATCTTTATACTTAAAATAGAACGCTTATGCCAGGGTTTCGGAGGCTGCGGTGAACCTCGTGTGTGCTACTATGGCCTAAACTCTCTGGTGGCCTTAAATCACCCACGGCTGAGAAATATTAGTACGATAATAAACAAACATCTGCACGGTGAATGGATAAATAGAAGGAACGAAGAAGAGAGAGAGAGAGAGAGAGAGTGAGAGGAGGAGGAGGATGGCGGAGACTTTTCGTTCAAGGGTGCGATCAGCGCGAAAATTGGCAACACAAGTCGTTCGTATGACCGACGCATTTTGTTTCAAAGAAACCTGACGACGTATCGCGTATCGCTGCAAAATCCGACACTCGTGTGCATTATTCAAGTATGAGGAGGAAACAGATGTGCCGCGAATTACGATGCAGTATGTGTCGTGCAACGCATGAGGAAAAGGAGAAGCCGGGAACATTGCTCAAGTGTATCGTTGACCAGCATAAAAAAAACTGCGTTGCTTACTTCGCGAGTTAATTTTTGAAGTCTTGTTATTATTTTTATTCATTTATTTATTTATTTTTTTTTAAACCACGATGTCGTATTTATGGAATTATTATATTCGTAGGCTATACGAAGATTTCATAAGTGATAAGAGAAAAGTCTATAATGATATTATAATCAAAAGCTTGGATATCGATATCCTTATTTCCTTTAAAATCTATTCAAAATACTGTGTATCATTCGATAGATTTGTTCGACTTTTGATCGGATGATTGTTTTGAATAAATTCATTAAAAGACTTTTTCTTCATCACATGTTTAATTTTGCAACGTTGAATCGATACTGATTACCGTGATCGACAATAGGCAATATAAATTTTTTCATAAAACATAATCTTTTACATAAAATGAAATCTATTGAAATTTTGACCAGTTTTTTGGGCGATTTGAAACGAAGTATTAGACCTCGAGGCTTTTGTTTGTAATTTCAGTATTTTTGAGTTTTTAATTTTTTAAGAGATATTCGTAGCTGATGAATATATATAATAATTTGTGAGATACTTGTGTTGGAAAATAAAGTGAGTAAAAAACTCGCAATCCGAGTTCCGGGGAAGGTAAAATGTGCACCAACAGGACTCGCCACTTTTATCCAATTTCACCTAACAATCCGTTCGACTCTCTCCTACACTTGAACACATTTCCTGATTTGCTCTGTGAGATAATGACGTCGAGAGAAGCTGGAAACACATCGACAATTGGGACGACGACACGGGATTGTATATTACACTTTTCCTTCCCAGGTTGCAACGCTGACAGACAATTAGAAGCCTCGCAGCCTGCGATCGACGTCGTTTCCGTTGCTCAAGAGAAGCTAGGAAATAATGAGGATGACGTACGCGAATTGCCTTTAATGAGGATTATCTACCACCTAGACGAAAATATTCGCCGCTATATTTAGTAGACTTTTTCCAATCCATGAATAAAATTTGAGGGTACGATAAGGACTTGAATTACTGATTGAAAAATTGGACTTTCAAATTTGCATATATACGTGGCTGAAGTTGGCAACGTTCATGCGACGAACGTCAGGGAAGAAAATCATTCTAATGACTTCCAAAGAGTTCACTTTTACAAATTTCTTTCCTTTTTTCCTAAACATTCAACTTCGTCCTCATACTTGTATCGAGATTTTCTATCATTCGAAAATTCGTGGCCACTTTGCCAGAGTCCCAGTTTCAAATTGAAACTTTTTTTTCTATATAAGCTTGGAAACAGCCACATGATAAGGATCTGAGTTCTAACGATGTAAATTTAGACCAAAAAGATCCTCGCGTTACAGTCATGATTGTAATTACAATCCGGTTTGAGATATCGAAAAAAGCGGTATAAATTTTCAGCGAAAGGTTTCTCCTTCTCAAATTCCATTTATTAGATGTATTGCGCAGTGACACAGTTTTTAAGGAAAGGATATATAGAAGCCGAGTGTTCGAACGAAGGCGAGGCAAAAAAATTTCCCCCGTGAATTCGAGTTTCAATTATTCGCAACTTTCGCTCGCACGTTGCAAAAGGTATATAAAAATTTGCGGCGAGTGTAGAGACACTTTCCGTCGCCAAATGGACGTCGAAAAAAGGGTTGGTATAAGGGTAAAAAAAAATTATTAAAAAAATTTACAGCAGCTGTTACCTGAATCTGAGAATGTGCGGATGCTAAAGAGAAGGTTTTCCTTCAATGCCGTCGTTCCAATTAAAACCAACGACCAGCAGACACAGGTCCTTCCATAAATTGGTGTACCAAGCTGGAAGGATATTTCAGGGTCCGCTTTCTCGATCTTCCACCTCCGTATAATGATGAAAAAAAAAAAAAATTGTCGAAGCTGACACAACACTGAATTTAAGCCCGGCACGCGATCCCCGAAAGCCTCAAAGCGTTAAAGTTTCGAAGCTTAACTTGCAGCTGCAGTTTACAAGAAAGAACTTGTTTAAAATTCACAAGAACCCAAACTGCGCGACTAACTCTTTCCAACTCCTACTCATTAAACGACGCGCGTAAAATTAGCCTGCAGAAAGTGCAGAGCGAGGCTTTAGAGTCGTCGAAATCAAGGCAGCGCGTACAGACCATCGAACTATTTAACCATCGCGAGATTCTCTCGCTAAATCCTATCGCACCAACTTCGTGAAAAAAAACACAGTAAAAGACAGTTCATTCACATCGACGCTGCTCAAATTCCAACTCGATTACGAGTATACATATATATTCCAAACCCTGACACTGACAACTTCGAATATTCCTCCAAGTTTATTCCGGCACTTTGATAAACGCATAGAATTCTCTGTCAAACGCACTTTTTTCGTTAGATTTTGGGGCGCAGGTGGTTCGAAGTGGTTCGAAGCGGTCCGACCTTGACGCGTTTCGGTCACGTGACGTCTTCGGGGTGTCTTTTGTCTTCGCGTCGACGGTCGGAAGTCTCGGTTCGTCGAGAGAAAGCCTCTCTGCGGCGGAATCTCGGCCGACGTCGGATGGTAGCACCGCACTTGTTCAGTTCACACGTGCGACTGACGGACGAAGCCGACCGCCGCGCTCGACGGAAGCCCGAAGCCTTCTCTGCACTTCGGCTGTTCGACCGGTTCGAGAGTCCCCATCGTGTGTTCCAGTTACTCTCAGCGGTTTCGTTCGCTCCGTTTAAAGTTAGTTTTTCTGCGTTATCGTAACGAAGAATTGGCGAAATAATTACTGTTTTTTTTTAATGTTACAACGATTTTTGAGGAACAAAAATTTCGGGATACGAGTGTTTTCGTTTATTACGGTTTACTCGATTTCAAACGATTCAAAAATCGAGAAATACTTGACGCGCTTTACTCGGTACGAATCGTTGCAGATATTTGATAGCAGATCAACGGCTGACGGACAATCGCGTCCGTTTTTTCCGACGCAGTTCAGCCCTTTGAAGCATAGGTTTTTGCGTCTGACATATTTTGTCTGATATATAACGAATTTGACGTTAGATTCGGAAAATGCAAAAAATTTAAGGCCGCCGACTTGGCATTACTGCTCGCCAATTTTTCATCGAATTTTCGGTCGGTTCATTCTTCGTTTTTTTTTTTTTATTCACTTTTCACATTTCGAATTATCACATTCAGGTTTCACTGCTGAACTGTTTCCAAAATTTGAAAAAGTCTCGAATATTTTCAATTCACCACAGCGAACCGATGATATTACGATTCTTTGATTGGAAACTCAATAATGCCTGCCCTTTTCTCTGAGAAATTTTTTATAACTTTCTGAATAAAGATTGGATAAAAATCATTTCGACATCGTTCAAATCTCCCGATCTTGCAATTAAATCATATTTCCTCCCCAAAAATAAAAATGAATATTTGATTTGAACAGAGCGTGAAAAATAAATTGTTGAAACACCTAAAGTCGATCGTTGTGTGTTAAAAATACAGTAATTTTTAAACTTGCATAACAAGTTTTCAACATTTTTGTTATTCCGAGCGTTCTCTAGTTCGCTTTGTCTCTTTCATAGCGGAAAACAAAGGATTTCGGAGTCGACAAGCTTCTCAAATCCTCTCTGCAAAAGGCTTGGAGCATCGGTTGGCGATATTTGATGAAAACAAACGTCGCCTTTCAACAGATGGGAATGTTTTGATTTAGCCGTTGAAACCCGAGAGTGATGCAAATGCGATTGAAGACAAGTCCAGCCGTGTCGGTCGAGTCGAGATGAGAGTATATATCTATACACATATTTCACAGCTGCAGCGTTGTTATATCGAGAAACATAAAATCGGCGACTAGATTTTTTTTTTACACGAAGAAAAAAAAGCGATTTTTTTCCGCGTACCAAGAAATAATTCTTGGACTCTCGACATTTCTAGGATGTAATTTTAAATGATTGCAATTTAACAGTACGAGTAAAATTATAACGAAAAAAATGTAAAAATTAAGTATTCAATAATAACAATATTATACGTATACAATTATAGATACAGTATACGTAATTACGCGAACATTGAATCCATTTATTTACTTGTACATGAATAGCTATGAATAATGTATTACATGTATACTTTTTCTTCTGTTTACGTCAGTATGAAATGAACTAAAATTTCGCGACAATATCGAAATAAGCGAAAAAGTATACACGTACAGTATAGAGAAAACAACGAGGATGTTGAACGAATGAAAAGTGTGAAAAAATTGGAAAGAATGAATAAAGAATAAAAAATGAACAAATACAAAATCGGTTCGTCGTTACCTTTAAATCACTTGCTAGTTTCTCGTTTTGCGGTAGGTATGATGAATAATGTAAGACAAATTGCACGTGCTGACATGTCTACACACACACACACATATATATATATATACATACACATATGTAGAATTCCAAACTGCGTAACACCGCGTGAAACGCGGTATTCTAATTTTCTTTGTTGTTCGAAAAAGGTGTAAAAATAAAAATAAAAAATAAAAATAACGATAACGATAACAATGGTAGCAAAAATATCTGTGCATGTATTAATGTAATAAGCTTGACCTTGCAGACGAACACGTGCATTTCGTTCGGATGGATAATCGTGTGTATTTAATTACATACAACACCTTGTAACCTGTATAAATAATTACTATAGGTTTGCATATTCGTAGGTATAGTATAGACGTGAATTCGTGATTGTTAGGGTCTTAACTTCCGGCTAACGGCTATAATTGAGATATAATGTGTTCGGTGCAAACGACAAATTAATACATCGGATCGTTAATTTTCAGCGATTTTAGCTGGTACAGAGTTTACAGTTCAGATTATTTTCCAATTTACACTTCAATTTATGCTCCGTCAAAGTTTCCGGTTGTTAGAAACTTTCACAGGTACATCAACGCTGTCTAAACCGACGTCGAAAGACTTTCCGCATCATTTTTAACGATCGCATTGACAATCGGCTCGCGATTTCTCCATGATCTTGATTTCAATGTCTAATTTTTCATGACCTTTAATGATTTTTGCTGCGAGGTCAAGTTTTTTCGGAATATATATAGATATATAGATTCGTCGATTTCCAGCCTGATTAAATACGCGCGATTTTTCTGTGCCTATTTATTTATTTATTTATTTATTTATTTGTTTAATATATATTACAATTGTGGAATCAAATAGTTACGCCAAAGTCACGCTTTCTTGTAACCTCGTCGCACAGTAATTTCTTTCTCACTTTATCTCTTCGTTTTCTATACATTCTATCTGTGGCTAGTCGACCGGAAAACTATTGCGGAGTTTTACTTGTACTTACTTGAAAAACGTGCGTCCAATTAGTTACTGTAAATTGTGACATGTAGATATTAAATAAACGTACGCGTGTAGTCAGCGTTACGTGCAAAGTTCTGTAGGCGATTATTGCAAATGCGCAAAATAGAAACGTATAAAAACGCTGAATCAGATATAAAAACTTATACGAATGCATTTTTCTGCCAGAAAAAATTTTTAAAACTGCCGAAGGTGAATGGATTATTTTTTTTT
Source organism: Diprion similis (assembly GCF_021155765.1). Lineage (NCBI taxonomy): Eukaryota > Metazoa > Arthropoda > Insecta > Hymenoptera > Diprionidae > Diprion > Diprion similis. Next base: position 18,734,887 of record NC_060106.1, on the reverse strand, counting down.
CTTTGTTTCAGTACAACACGTGAAATTGTTTTAAAAATTTGGCGAAGGTATCGAATAGATTCGCATTTGATTTAAAGAAAATATTTCGCTCGTTCGAACGGTATGGAATAAAATTTTTTTCTTCAACGATAAAAAAAAACTTTTAATCAATCCGAGCGAAAATTCGTCTATAATTGCGATTAAAATTCAGCTGCATTATTATATGCGATATGCAATTGCATAGTTAATTCGATTCAGGTTTAACGACGACTGGCTTCTTTCCGGCGAATTCCAAAGTTATAACCTAGATTAAATTAACCGGTCATTGATTCTGCTCCGAGTCAAGGTTAGAGACCTTGAGTTTGTACGCTTGAATAGACAGAATCCGGTGGAATTGAAGGTGTCTGAAAAATCGTCCTTCCGGCTGACGAACGCCGACGAATTGCGACAGAAAATTGCGACTCTCGATGTTGGTTCGCAAAAATCGAACGTCATTTAAAAACAAAAACAAACATAAAAGAGGTAACATTCGCCAATCACGGTTTGCAGTGTAAAAATCAAATCAGCGACCGTTTTAGAAAGGTTTGCGAAAAAAGGAAATACACATAATATAAAAACCGCGAATGGAAAGGTGGACATGCATGTAGCGTAATGTTTAAATTTTATTAGGTTCTGTGTTCTAGTATCTCGGCACGATTTGTATTATACAACAATTTCAAAGAGCATTCACTGCCCTCGGCATTTTTTACCTCCACATTTCATTGCAGGTGTATACCTGTAATAAAGTCTTCTATAAACTGCGTTAGGATGAAATTCAGGAAGAATTTATCACTCGTCAAAAAAATTCGGATGTACTGGAAAAGGAGAGTCATCGAATAATTTTACGTGATATACTCTTCAAAGTTTCAATTTTTTCTTATTTTACAAAAACTGGCGACCGTTGAACTTTTCTCGAATGAAATTCGTGGAATTATTTCGTAAAGTAGTGAGGTTCAAAAATGTGGATAAATTTCAAAATCATTGATGAATTATAATAAATTATTATTAAATAATAAATTAATTCTACTCTTGTCTTCTTCTCTGAAATTTGGCGGCAATTAATTTTTTTCTTTCAATTAAAGTTAGTTGTGTTTAAATTATTCTCTTTGCAAGTTTGACTGTAATTAAATTCGATTAATAACCTTTGATAAAACCTCTCGAGTTTTGGTTTTTTTTTTTTTTTTTTTTTTTATCCTCTAGTTGTTTCGAGACTATTTTAAAAACACTTGAAATTATTGAAAAGTGTCTTGGAAATTTCAGGCTTGTGAGAATTTTTACCGACTCATCAGATTCTCTTGAAAAACTTGTATATAAGTATATTTAATATGGTTAAATGCGTCTAATAAATGGATAGAAATACCAAAATGATTAGTCGTAAAACGGTGCTTCGGTAATGGAACAGAGAAGGCGAGTCAAGAGGAAGCGCGCGGGTTTGAATTTGAGGGTCTACGAATAAAGATAAAGAACGTGAGGTTACGCGGTATAATAAATATTTAAGTCGTATAAGCAATTTTACACCGTGACTAACGAAGCGGAATGAAGTACACGTTGAACGCGCGGATGAATTATAAATGCGAACAACCGCACAAACGCTAAACAGTTTAAAGATAAGACGTACATTTTTAGAGGGCCTTTAATCAGCCGGAAGTCGAGAGCCGGAGAGCAATAAAAAGTCGTTAAAAAATCAAAGGCGGGGTTGAAGCTTCGAATTTTAAAAGTTGCGAAAGCGTCTGATTGCGAATTATTTTTTGGTGGTGAAACTTTTACGAAACAACGAAGTTTCGAATGGTTGGAAACCCGACGGCTTTTAAAGTTGAAAAATTCAAGTTACGATGGAGTATGATTCCGGAAGTGAAAAAATATTCTAAAACAGCTTGGTTTACTCGACGAATGGATGTCAAAAATTAGAAAAACCTAAAATCAGAATGAAAAGGGTTCCAAAGGTAAAAAATATGGAAAATCTAAAACAAAGAAAGCCAGAAAATCAGGAGCAAAAAATATTCGACCATTCGAAGTTTCGATGTTTCAGATTTTTTAATTTTCTCATTTTCGGAACTTTGAACGTCTGCTTTGGGACCATTAAAAATTTTGATCTTTCGTCAAAGTTTGATTTCTTTTCTCGTTTGGCGTTTTCGCAACCTTTGAAATTAGGGATTTCAACCCCGTTCCAAAAAATCAAACTTACTTATGAATGAAATTTCCGTTCTCAATTCGCACGGCGATGAACCCGATGTGACATCACACATGTGTGTAATACAATACAAGCCAACCTTAAAGCTTATAATGTATAAGCTGGCATTAAGATGATTTGTGCGATAACAATATGATTAGGCAATGGGCTCTTGCAGTCGACCAGCGTAGGGCCAGCGAGGTCAATTCGCTTGACATAATATCGCAAGGCCGAAACTCGAATTCTGTAATTTACAGAACAAATTTAAACGGGTTTGAAACCAGTTAGAACGGGCGCTACGTCGGAACGTCACCACGTCTATAGACTCAATCACGACGAACGAGTTGGAGAAGAAAAATCGCTCGGATTATAGGCCGAGATGCTTCCGGTTTCGCGAATAGTATTTTATTATTAACAACAAATTTCATCCGCTGAGATATAAAGCGAGAGAACGAAATTCTCCTGCAGGATTATTTTTCTCTCGGGAAATCGATACGTTTCGTTGATTTTCTTATAAAATTGAGTATTCTTGAAATTGATATCCGTGGGCTAAAATTTTTTCTTTAGAAAATTCAAAAGTGTTAAAATATTGATTGCTTTCAAATTCTTTAGAAGTCTGTGACAAATAGATTTGTTATATTTCAAATTAATATTGGCGTTTAATGATCATAATGAGTATCGGTGAAATTTCGCTAAATCAAATATTAGCGAGGCGAATGTGGTAAGAAAAAAATCTTCATTTCAGTGATTTTGTATAAAACAGTGTTGTGAATGAAATTATCCATCGCGGAATGAAATCGATTAAATCTACCAGATTTTTCACAATTTCGAACCGGTTTCAAAAGCAACATCGATTCTAACAATAATCTTTTGTTTATAATTTCAGTATCTTCTAATTTAGTATTTTCAAAAACAGATTTTCGACACTCTTACGAATATAATACTTCGATGAATACTCAACGTACATTTATCTCATAATTAAATGAAATTTCTTTTCTTACAATAGTCGTTGTTTTTATATTTATACTTTATAATATCCTAAATTCAAGGATTAATAATATAATTCGTATCAAATTTTGACAAGCGAGAGAAAAAGAAAAAAAAGAACTGCATGACGTCATGAAACAATGAAAATAAAATACAAAATAAAAGAAACCGTCTCTGTTCCGTTTTCCCTTTCTTTTTAAATTCAAAATCCTTCAACTAACGATCGCCAAAAGTTTTCAAACTTTATAGAATAAAACGATAGCCCCTATAGAAAATAGTGTGGAAAAGTAAAGACAAATAAATATTTTCCAGTTGGTTCAGCGATTACCAACGTTTAGTCTACACTGTCTGAAAAGACCGAGTTGCTGCACCGATTCAAATTTATTGTAGCTAAAGTTTGTGCCATTTGTCGCCATTTCTCATCCCTCTCGGCTTAAATATTTCGCTCGACAATTTCCCGGCCGTTTATTTACCCCCCGCCTTAATCCAGGTAAAAATATGAAGATGAAAAAGCTGCCGGCGTTCGAATCGAGGCCAAATATTCCCGCGTCAATGATTAAACTATCTCGCAAAATTCGCTCAACTTGAACTTTGAGCGGTAGGTTCGAGTTATTGAATATTCGATCCTGTACCGGATATGGGAGAAATCTTGATGCAGTTTAACAGCTGATATAACCACGTCGTTTCAGCAGTTCTACGAATCTGTGCAGTGTTGTTAATAAATTATTATTATTATTTAACATGTACAACAATAAGGGGCAGAAAAATTGATATGGAAAACTGAATGAAAAAAAAGGAAAGAAATGATTTTGGAAAATTCGGATCGAAAGAGTGAGAGAGAGAGAGATTGAAACTGGTCTTGATTGCAATCTCTATATGTAATTGCGAGTGATTGCAGCAGCGGATTTGAAACATGTATTTTGCACAGCGACGAAACTTGAATAGCGTCAATGAATTCCGTACGTAGAAAGTTTCGCGCGAATATTGCGGAGAATTTTAAACGGGTCGTGTTACAAATTCGCGTTGCAAATTCCACGATGGAGAGTAAAAAGTAAAAAACTAATTGCCTGTTGTACAAAAGAAGACAAAAATAAAAAAAAAAAAAGAAGAAAAAAACAAAAACAAATTATCCGAAATTAATGAAAATTTTGCTAATAATTATTTAGTATAATAATCAACAAATTTTTATACGAATACCTTATACACGTATGTATGTATGTACAAGCAAACTCTTTCGTGGATAAATAAATAGCTCGCAAAAACGGTGTGTATACGAATAAACGAAAGTTGAGTCTAACTTTTCAAACGGCTTTCGCTACTTAATTCAGGACAATTGCTGCTTATTACAGTTTCCGGATCCTGGAAATTGACTCAATTGAACATTGAAATTGGATGAAAAAAAAAAAAAATTGCAACAATTTAATAATCGTGTTATATTTATAACAGAGAAAAAGAAGAAACAAAATAAAGTAATGAAGAGAAAAAAAAACAAAAAAAAAAAAAATCGCAGGAAAATTTTCTCAACCATATTTATGGTACTGTATCTATATATGGGGCATGTTTTTTCATCAGTAAAAAAATTTTTTCTCGGATATTCGTCTGTGTCAGACTTCGGACTTTTTGCACCGAAAAATCAAAATTTCTTACTCACCGACTCGGATAATGGATTGTAAAGATGTGTATGTGGCAAGCAGTCTATACACACACACACACACATATAAATATATATATATATATACCTGTATAATGCATAGCCGTCGAGGCGATCGTAAAATATATTTATCAATATCAAAAATAGCCGTAGAAACTTTTGCGGTCCTGCAGATATCTCTTTGAATATATACAATATACATAGTATAATGTACCCATATTATATGTATATATATAGTATAATACGCGTTGCGGCATCTTTGCATATGGTACACATGCCGTAAATTTTTTCTTATTTTTTATCATCCACTCTCCCTCTCTTTTTCTCGATTTAATATAAATTATACCGGATATGTGCTTTAAATACTTTGCTTGATAAGAAATTAACTGAAATTTAGCCGATCGGAAGGTGATATCGTCTACTTCTTTTTTCTTTATTTTTTTATTTTTTATTTTCTTTTTTTTTTTTTTGTTTTAACGATGAAAAATCTCCCGAAAATTATTATCACGACGTTGAACGAAATCAGTATAGTAAATACGAATAACCGAGTCGGCCAAATAATTTTCTACAGTGAAAGATGAGGGGACAATTTCTACTTCTGGATAAAAATCGAAGATTCGTATTATTTAATAATCTTATCTATAATATAAAATAAACCAAAAATTTTCTTTATTATTTAATTATTTTTCACTGCAACGTATTGATACATTATCCAACGGTTTTTACATGCTTGTCCGACTTCACGTCATGCAATGTGGTAAAAAATATTACTATTCAAATTGAAACGCGTGTATATATATATATATATATATATATACATGCTATATATGTATATTATATATATATATATACATATAACGCGGCGCTAAGTTATAAAGTTTTTTTTTCTATTTTATACGGCCCAGCGTGAATCAGGACGAATCAAAGACGCTTTAAGGCTCAGTCAGTCAGTCAGTCAGTCAGTCAGTCAGTCAGTCAGTCAGATAACGATGATGATGCTGATGATGATCAAGTGACACGCAAGCGAATGAGCAAAGATGCAAAATGCGACGCGCTAACCGACGTGCCTTATTCGTGAATGATACGTAGTCATGCATTTATTCACATATATATGTGCATATATAATATATATAGACGTATATATGCATGTGTGTGTTTTGTATGTATAATCTGCATACAAGAGAAGAGAAGCATCGGTTAATTCAAGCGTTAAGGCTTCTGTTTCCAGTACCTTAATTTGCTCAACGACGCATAATACGTGTAGCATAATATACGTAAGTAAGTAGAAGCAAGTAAGTAAGTATACATACAAGTATTTTATATGCACCTATACACGCGTTTTGTTGTCCTCTCTAATCTACGCTAATTGACCCCGTTGAATGATTAATTTAAATATTTTCACGTTTCACGTGTATTATATTATAGCTAAGGAATTGTTTTTCTTATAACAATCGGTGCAAGTATATACATAGATATACGTAATACTAATTGAGGAAAAATTCGAGGAATATAATTAAATTCTATCAGATATTGTGTATTTCTTTTTCTTTCTTTCTTTTTTTTTTTTTTTTTTTTTTCATCGCCGTTTCAATTGTCGCACAGCGGCGAAACACTTCGAGCGTGAAATTATAATACCGTGTACAACAGTTGTATAGAAATTGATCAAGTTGCGAAATGAATGTTAGACTAGCAATCATCCGGCTGAAATAGAATTGGAGTGAATTTTTGTTTTTATTTTATTTATTTATTTTTTTATTTTTTTTTTTTTTTCGATACGTTTTAGAGAGTATCGACATTGTCTTTTTTTGTTTTTGTTTTTTGCATTTTGTTTCCCTTTGTATCCATTCTATTTGCCTGTATAATAATTTTACAAGTGAAAGTCCGAGGTTGTTGATGTTAATTTGCGTTACACTTATTTCTTGCAAATCTTCGATATATTATTAAGATATATTATTAATAATAATCATTAAAATGGGAATTTGACGCAGGGGATAATGAAGGTAATTGCAATAATTTGCACGCGTTTTTACGAAGAGAGAGAGAGGAGGTAAAAAATTACAGACGTTGATGTTAATGGATTATATTCGCGATGAAAAACTTCGCAGAGACATTTTTTTTCCATTCTCTTACCTAGCTGGAATTAATAGAAACTGGAAATTCCACAACAGAATGATGATAGTTGACGCGATGATTAAATCTGCATAAGAGTTATTGAACGACGTAAAGAGCGGAACGATACGCTATAGACGCGCTATTGTTTCTGCTTTCGTATACGTGGGTTAGTATATCTATGTATTATCTATGTAGATACTGAACAAGCGTCGTAATTAATCGTAAATTAAAAGTAATTATCATTTTGATTATAAATACTTTTCATCGTCATATTATACACCAGTGTTTTGTTATCTTGTGTTTATAACTATTTGTTAATAAAGTTTGTTCTTCGGGCTTGATTCTACCCATATATTATACAATATTAATCTTGATTATATCGATGTATCTACATGTAATACGATAGTAAGGTATGTAGAATTGAAAATTAATGTAGATGTTAAGAATTATTATCTAAATATAGAATTATTTTGAAAATATACTAACAGTCTCTCTCATTCTTTCGTATTCGAATTTTTTATTCAAATTAACACGTATCACTTTGACGATCTTCGAAAACTGTGCAGTAATAAAACGAAGAAAAAATATTAACCCAAATCATTGAAATATCTAATCACTTTAATATAATAAATATAGTTTAAACTTAATTAAGGAATCGATATTTCTTACATTTACAACAATCTGTGACTAACGATTTTTAATACTATATATATATATACGATATAATTATGGACATTGAATGAAAAATACGCGAAGGGCAAGATCGATAATAAAAACGACTTTCGTCGTGCGTAGCAGCCTCAAATCAAATCACTCTGATATACTTGTGAATTAGCAGTTTTTCCGATCAGCGATCGGCCTACAATGGAATAAAAAAAAGTCACAACTGGGTCAATACATCTCGGGATAAAAACCGGCGCCAGGTTTGACACGTTACAATGACGCAGCTATACAAATTACAAGGGTACAATAATGTACGTAGAACGTAGATTTCTCAGGGATTACCTAATCCTGTTATATTATACTTATTACGAAAAATATCACGTTCTTCAACTTTTTCCATTTATCTCGTTATTCCGGAACAAATTCGAACGATCCGTCCTTTCGTCGATTCTTTCATTCTGGTTTAATTCATTTACTTTATTTCATAGTGTACGCGATATTATACGTTGCAAAAAGCTACGTCGTGAGATATATAAACAGTAACGTGTAAAAGATAATAACAATAATAACAGAAGAAAATAAAATATTTTTAATTAATTATTATAATTAAAAGAATTGGAAAATATTGAAAAATAAAGCCAGCCGTTAAAATTTTTACGTAATACGTATAACGTATAACGTGTGATAAATCACCGTAAGACGCGTAGCCGAGTATATGGCAAAAAATTCGACATACCAACGCGAAAAATAACGAATCACGGCCCTGACCGCTTACGCCAGATTTTATCCCAACTTTTTTTCCATATCCTAGATACTTTCAGATTACGTATAGTTACGTCGTATTATTTTTAGATTACGTAGTTCTCGGTTCATTTTTCGCCCTTCGAATCTCGAATAATGTAAAAAAGGAGAATTAATAACGAACTTCAACTGCTTCTGATGGAAAAAATATGCCAGAGAATATTTGAATCGAGGAAATAACGACAGCCTTTCACCGATCGGTAAGTCCTTCGAACTGTGGATAAATTAACTCTCCTCACTTTACTCTGGATAAACTGCAGAGCTAATTCGCGGACGGCGTTCAACCAGCCGACGTCAGAGGGCGGCAGGATCTACTCAGGATCGAACGATGAAACAGACTTTTACCGACATTCCCGGGGGATCCCCGAACACATTCGTTAAGCAGTCTCTACTGGTTTTCTCGTTTGAATTTACCGCGTTTAAAATACGTCCAGTATTTTGATTTCGCTTTAAAAATCCAAGTTTTTATAAATTTGAAATCCGCGTCGTGTTGACGTGCATATTTTTTCTCAATATAATAATAATAAATATCCGAATTTTGAGAAAATTATCATTAATTTTACTTAACGTGAAAAAGCCTCTCGTCACAATTATCATTGCTCACTGTAGCTACACGTGTGAAAAATTCTTTTCAGAGAACCAGCATCGCAGAGGAATCCGATATTTAAATTGAGTTTTTCAGACTCTTCGAGTCTCCCCGTTGTGTTACGTAAAAATCGAGGTGAATCGACCAGTTTCACGTAGCACAAGACGCGATACCTCTGAAATATATACAAGCAACTGCGGATGTGTAAAGTTATAATCCGCACAGAGGCGGACAGCTGATAGAATTTATAAATCCATAACATCTACGAGAGAAGGAAGAAGGAAGAAGACGCATTGAGCTCTTGAATAATATTCAAAAGCTGGCAGAGAAGAGCCCTTCATACTTGCCTATATATATATATATATATATATGTAGACGTATATACCCTATATATGCATAATACGTACACACCTACATGCCGATCCAGACTGCATATGTGAACGATATTTAAAATAGCGGATCTATAAGCTACGAGAAAGAAAGTGGAAGGAGGAGGCGGAAAAAAAAGAAACATTCATTTACATTTTCTCCGATAGAAAAAGATTTTCACGTAGAAATTCAGTCGCGGACTATCGATTTTCCGATTATACATTCCCACGTGTAGGTTACACGTATATAGCATGGGTGTAATATATTTATACATACCTTTTTATATACATTTGTATACTTTGATTTTGAATGAAAGGTTCGCGGAGGCCGAAGAAGTGATGGATTTTAAAGAAAACGAATTCTCATTCTGTTCACGTCCGAAGTAAAAAACAAACAAACATTAGCAATCATTCGACGTGCGAAAATTGATGGCTTAATTGTTCGATATGTGCTTTTATTATATATTCAATAATTCGTCAATTTTTACCGAGTTTGATAAATTACAGAATCGCTTTGAAATGGAAATTGAATTTATATAAGTGTTCAGCGAGTGAAACGGCATATTTTTATGCGGTTAAAACTCGGGTTATTTCAGTCCGTGTCAAAACGCAAGCGGCTCTTATAAGATTCCGTGACGTTATTGATTGCCTTTTCACGTATGTTCTAAATCTATGAACCGTAACACTATGACGCCTGTAAAATGCATGCAGCTTGGCAGCAAAGCACACGATACCACGATAAACGCAACCTAAGACATAAATTAGCTGGATGTATTGCACGCTTTGGACTTCCAGAAGAATTTCAATTGCGTTTTTTCTTTTCTGTTTTCCTCTTCTTCCATCGAATCCAACTCGTTCGCATGTATAATTAATGAGGTCGCAAAAATTCAAACCGCAAAATTTTTGCAAATAATTAATCGTCAACGGATGTTTAATTATACAACGACAAACTGTTTTTCACTAATTTTTTCAATTTTCTTTGTCTTCGAATGTAATTTTCACCAATGAACCTTCGACGAAATTGATTTCGCTATTCACCATTCTCTTCCTGATGAAAAAATGAAAAGATTTATTTACTTATGAATTCTATTATTGATCTGTGAACGATTTTAAGAACAATAAACGCGTGGGGTAAATGTTTACTCCAGTTTTTAGTATGGAGGTAAAGAAAAAAAAAAAAATTTATCGTTCTAGAGTTAAGGGGCTGAAATTTCTACAATTATTTTTCGCAAATCGAACGCCGGTATGTATATATATATTATATAATATAGGTATAAATATACGATTGCCGATAATTGGGTACAGAGGCCGTTGAAAGCTTTACCTGATCGTGAGAATCGATATAATTTAATAAGAGTGGAGCGCCGCTAATTGGCCCAATGAATATACGATAGTGACGTTAATTATCTGGGCACAAGGTACGATTGTGTCCAATTATTATGGGCGACAAGATCAACAATTAATCGATCTATAACGTACGTTAGTGAATATACAGTTTTATCATATATCACATCATGTCAGTCTTTATTATTGTTCATGAAAATTTTGGACAGAACAGAATTATCTGCTGAAATAATCTCTACAATCACAAAGAAAAAAATTGAGACAGGAGAAAGATGTAAAAAATTAGACAGTAAAATCCAGTCAAAAAAACCTCAAACTAACTGACACAAAACAAAACAGTCAAAGTTAGTGAAAGAATAGAGAAACAATAAAGCATAAGTGAAGTGAAATAAATTTAGAGTACAGAAAAGAGTTACGAGAAGTTTTACGAATAAGTGTAGGTAAAATTAAAGTAGTTTTGCGATTTGGAATTTTTGGTTAATATAAAATCGCTTTCAAATTCGATTTTACTAAATACGAGTAGCAGGCATTTGAGAAACATTAAAATTGTTGAAAATAAAAAATTACAATTTCAATGATTTTAGTAAAACTTTTTATCTGAAAGATAAAAAATCAATGCTTGTTTAGGTAGTTTTTGATAAATAAATTATTATAATTATCATCGCCAAGTTTCGAAAACACGCACCACCAATACGCGGAGCTGAAACAAAAATCCGTTTCGCTAAGAAGCTTATCATTCCTTGGAATTTTTATTATTCGCAACACACGTAGAGAAATCATTTCCCTCAGTTATTGTGCGGAGAAGTTTTCAGCGAGTCGAGTTATGCAAACTGATCCTGTTTGAATTATAAGTTCTAAATCACGAGGATCACAGATTCCCGCGTGCATCGTCTCGAGCATGTTACATCTGGGATGAAGAAGAAGAAACAGAGAAGAAGAAGCAGAAGAAGAAGAAGGCAAGGAAGAAAAAGGCAAGGAGGAAAAAAGTGAAGAAGAAGAAGAAAGAATTCGAAAAGGCCTCAGAAACGATTTTGACGACACGAAGTAAAAAAAAAAAAAGAAAAGGAAAAAATTTATCTGTCAAAGTTTTTTGATCGCTGTGCGGTTCACGATCGAGCAGTTTCGTCGGTTCACCCCAAGAAAAAAGTAAACAATAAAACGAAGAGAAAAATGTGAAAAAAAATGAATGAGTGAGTGAGTGAAAAATTACGACGCAGGCAGAATCGACGAGGGTTTGACGCTAGCGGTCAGATTAGGTGTCTTCATCGAGATCCCCTTTGCACTTGGGACGATTTGTCGTTCGCAACCCCAAAGAGAGAGAGAGAGAGAGAGAGGGTGACAAAAAAATAAGGAAGAGGGGAGTACGTGTGAAGCGGGTGAAATATATCGCAAAACACTCAACGGTACCGAGATTCCTTAAGGATACACGGAAAATTGTCAGGGAAAATGAAATAATGTTTAACGGGGGGGGATTCCACGGTGAATTTTTTTATAATACCGAGTTTTTCATTTTTGAAACGAGCAAAAACGACGTAACCAAAAATTTTTTCTAACGAGGTTTAGATTATGGTGGTAGGTTTGATTCCTAAAAAAAAAATAGTTTCAATCTTTTACGGTGAAAGTGTACTCGTAAGGAATGTGTGGCAAAAAAAATTTCTGCGCATAGCTGCAATTGGTCATTTCAAAAACGAAAAATTTTGCCATTATTATCGCCCTTCAGATTTCACCAGATTAAGGCACGAGCTTGTGACAAGCCGATTTAAGAAAGCTACATTCAAGATCTTAATAATGCCCTCATTCGTTTAAAGGCCTTAGTTTCTTTTCTTTTTTTTTTTTTTTGCCAAGGAAGGATTCGCACTTATTATTATCATTATTGTTGTTGTTTATTGGGGAAATCGATGCTTCATATTCATTTCATTGCATTCGAGGCTATCACACTTCAAGTATTTCTCATAAATTGTAAACCAAAGCTGACGGGTATACAGATCATAACATAGATTTTCGTTTTCAAATCGCTTCGAAATGATAGAAAATCAGGTACATTCTAGAGCGGTTTCATTCTACAACGATAATTTATTTTGTTGAAATATTATTTGTTATAAAGTCATTTTTGCTGTTTTAAAACATCTTGAAACGTAAAATCGGTATTTACAGCCTTGTTCACAATTTTACTATAATTACATTTTCTTTTTTTTAATTTGCATCTTTACAAAAAATTACTATAGCTTAAAAATGTTTTGTAATAAAATTAACAAAAGGAGACATATTTTGTATCCTCATATTGCAAACAAGCCAGAAGAATCATTGAGTTAGACTGTTCAATGATAGTATAAATAAAATAGAAATAAATTCATTTAGAAAATGAAAAAAATTGTCTTCGTCCGTCCAAGAATTTTCACGTGTAATTTTCAATTCAGTTCTGTGCATCGTTAACTTGAAGTGTCGACGAGAGATAGAAAGAAACGAACCTCAATTTCGTTTCGGGGACCAAAAAATAAGGCAAAAAAAAAAATACAACAGAAAAAAAGAAAAAACGAAACGAAAAAAGAACTACACGGTCCAAGGACAGTCATGGCTCAATGTCACCTGGGCGCAAAAAGGAGTGTCCAGTTAAGCGGACCGGATTACGCGGGTATTCTTGTTGCATATACTAGTATATTCGTGTTATATTTAGGTTTATATATGGAGCATTCCAAGTGAAATCGAGGAGTCATTTGCCTAATGTCATCAGATCCTTGCATACATTTTTTTTCGAATTGATTTCATTTCAAGGAAAGTTTAATTTTTTTTAAAGAATTTTCTCGCTACTCCTTCAGGTGGCGCGGAGATCGTTTTTGTGTAAAAAAAAAAAGGGATAAGTAAAAAAACGCCATTTTTTTTTAATTCTGCAATTTTTTCCACAGATTCTGGGTAAAAAAATAAGTAATATCTGTCATATTTAGAAAGTGGGCTGCGGCTTTACCAAGAATCTGTGGAAAAAATTGTATAATTGTAAAAATGGTGTTTTTTGAGCTATCCCTTTTTTAGACAAAAACGATCGTCGCGCCACCTGAAGGGGTGGCGAGAAAATTCTTTAAAAAAATTATGCTGACGTGAGGCAAATGCCTCGTCGATATCACTTGGAATGCCCCATACATATGAACACTAAGCTTCACAAAACGACGCAGTAAAACGCCCATTTGGGAACTCCCAGTTGTTATTAATAAACGATGTTTACGCAACGCAATGAACGCGACTCGAGTAATGATTTCGTAATAATTTCACTCCCAAACTGCCAGACGATCAAAACGCGATATTACGCAGCATCCCAAAAAACTGCGACTGATTTCTCAATTTCGATTCAAATGAAAGAAGAGGAAACAGAACAAGAAAAAAAAAAAAAAAAAAAAAACAACAACCGGATGATCCGAATCGAGTGTGCATATATCGATACGTGGTCCTCTTTTAAAATTTCAATACTCTCTCCACATCGCTTTCTGTTTTCATGGTTTCAAGCAGTTTCACAGAAGTTTCGATTGCTTCGTTAACAATTACCGTATTAAAGGAACTACCCAAGCAATCAGACGTTAGGTATACAAAATTTCACGCATGGCTGAGCATGAATACTCTCTTTCTCTTTCTCTCTCTCTCCGAAACTCTTTACGCCCAGTTTCAATTGCCACAAGTATGTTATATATATATATATATATATAGGCGAGGAGGCTTTTTTGTTTGGTTATCTTTAGCCCCAGGATTACTTTCTTATACTGTACCTCGAACACGATCAATCTTAGCGTTTCAAATGTCACGTGTCATAATTTCTGACCTTAGAAATAAAAGAATTTTCAATTTTCTTCCTACCATTATGTATTTAATACTGATCGAACACGGTGTCCATAAAGAAAATATACCGACTAAGAGAATAAAAAAAAGGAAGAAATAGGAAAAATCAAAGATGACGAAATCCGAATAACTTGGCGTATATATATATATCAACCCGGAAGTCCATTCACTCAAATTAAGGTAACGCTTTGACCCTGCTTCGTCACCAGGATAGCAGAAATTCCAAAATTCCACGACATTCAATCAGTCATAATGCGAAAAGAGGTAAAAAATTGGCCGGTTTGCAGAATTAGCAGGGTTGAAATTCGCCCGCAAGCTCGACTTGTGTATTTTTGGGCATCGCGTGGGTGGTGGGCAGGGGTAAAGGGAGCCGAGGGATGCCGAGGCTACAGCCCCGCTTCGCTCAAGTCAGATCAATACGGCGTTTCGCCTAGAACGTAGGTATACGTGGTAGCCAGAGCCCGTGACCGACCTCATCGTGCTAGGAACTATTGTGTTAAGCCTCAAAGGCTAAGTCAAACATATCCATAGCACTCCGGGACTGCAACTCCAGAATGACGGCGAGCCTCCGGTGAATGGAAACTTTGTTATAAAACCGGCTTCCTTCCCTCATTTTCCTTCCGAATGATCCTCGTCTCATTGCCGAAGGATGAATGGTCAAAGTTCCAAA
This sequence comes from Diprion similis, assembly GCF_021155765.1. NCBI lineage: Eukaryota > Metazoa > Arthropoda > Insecta > Hymenoptera > Diprionidae > Diprion > Diprion similis. Next base: position 18,719,695 of record NC_060106.1, on the reverse strand, counting down.
ACTGCATCGCGTTTCCAACTACTCATTCATTTTCGATATTCACACGAGTTTGTTTTCTTTTTTGGAGCTTCGATTCCTTTACGATTGACTCGTTCCCTCGTGCAGTTGGAAAGAAGATTCGATCACTTCAAGAGAGTATCAGTTTCGATTCGTGTTCGAATTTGTAAAAACTCTTTGGATCATGGTCAAAGTCTTCCAATTTTCCAGCATAAGAAATACCGTGGACGCGATGCGGAAGAAAAATGCCTATGGGGGGGAGGGGGGGAGGTTCGACTCCTAGCTACTGGTGAAAAAAGTGATGAAAAGCGTTGCGAAGAAGAAAAACAAAAAGAATAAACCTGGAGAAAGTATTATAGAGGGGTTTAACAAATCGATCCCGAGTTCCAAGAGCATGTACCTTGACTGACAAGTAGTTGGAAATTGCCTCGTGTTGCGCGTTCGTTCTCAAGTAGGTACGTACCTACGTCAGTGAAGGTTGCTTGAATGGATGAGGAATGATTTAAATATTTGCACGGTGAAGGTAACGTCTCTTGAACAAAGGGGGAAAAAGAAAAGAGCAGACGGTTTTACGATACGGAAAATCTTCCGAATTTCGAAAGCACGTACAACTGTTACTAAGGTTACTCTACTCTCTGTCGATGGATTGGAACATCGAGTTATCGAAAGCTCCAATATCGACGCGACCAAATGATCCTGATCGTTTGTAAATTAGCCGATTCTGAACAAATCCGAAAACGTTTAAGGAGAATTGAACCCTCGGTTTGAAGAGAAAACCAGAGATACAATTGAGTGGAAGGAAATTGAGCGAGAGTATCGATAAGTTCCCTCGGGAGCTTATCTCGGATCGACCCAACACGAGAAGAGTGATTACGCAACCCCGAGTTCGTACACGCTTGTCCACCTTTGTACAGTCCAGTCGAAATAATTCTGAAATCAAAATATTTTACTTTTGATCCGTGTAGTCAGCGTTTCGATAAAACAGCAAAATTTTTCATTTTTTGCGATTTCCTCAAAAACCACCGTCGATGGATGAAAAATGTATTGACCGTCGTGTAGACCGGAAAATTTCACATCGAATTACGTTCTCGTATATCTGAAACGGAATCGGATTAACAAATTGATAAAAAAGAAATTCTACTTATCGACAGTATTTGGAAAATTTTAGTGAAATAATTTCTTTCTTCTTAATTTGTTAATCCAACTCCGTTTCCAACGTACGAGGACATAATTCGGCGTAGAATTTCCGGCTCTAAACGGTAATCAAGTAATTTTTCACCTATCGATAGCAGTTTTTCAGGAAAACTCATCATACTTAAAAAAAAAAATTTTTTTTTAAAGTGACCTCAGATTTGAGTTCTTGAGTACAGTAGTTAAATATTACAGACTTACATAAAACCGCAGCCGTATCTTGAATACCTTCAATTCAAACCAATGTCGACTGGACTATACCATAATCTGTGTAGCATGACCAATCGATGGTGAATTTATAAGCACTGTGGCGTTTTGTGTGGGGATAAAAAAAAACGTCCGTGAACATTGACACTGAAATCATGGTCCGTGCTAAGCTACGCTGACACGGTATTATTAATTTACCAAACGCCTCGGACACAAGCTTCTGACCCATAACACTGACCACAGCTCGTAAAGCGTTCTCTGTCCAGCCAAGTTAACGATGGTCAACCGATTGTAGTCGCCACGTCACCTCAATGGCCATAAAGGAGAAATTACGAGCAGCACTGAGCCGATATACACATTCAACAAACTGGAGCTCAGTGGATTCTTGTTTCGTTTTATCCTATGACGAAGAGGCGTATCGAGTATTCCGGACTTTATTCGTTTCCAAGAGCAACTTCTGGCGGCCATAGTAGGTACTGTTAGATATTTGAACGGTTAAAACATTCGTCTCATTCATCATACCGCGGATATTTAAACGCCCAGAATTTTCCTCGTTAAGAGAACGAATAAGATCCATTTTGCAAAAAGGCTCTCTAAATCCGTACCTTCAACCGTCGACATAAGACGATGAAGTCGAATCGACACTCGAAAATCTGTGTTTCACCACCAAGTACCTCGTGGACTTCTCCTAAATTCACCGTTTCAAAAGTATCGTTACCCCAGCTGATTTTTAAAGTTTAACAACATTGCTCGGTTCTTAAATCAAAAATTGTTTTCAAGACATGCTTAAAAATTAATCGTGAAAAAAAAATTGATCATGGTGAAGTTACAAAAACAGTTCATTCGATGTCTTGTAAACGTGAAAATTGGAACGAAGTAGTTACCAACTTCGAAACGAGTCGAAATAACGTTACACGTATACCCACATGATGAAATTGAATGAATTCGACGAATGGAACCCGAGGGATTCGATCGTCCGAGTAATATATGGTCATATATTAGCTCTACCTATCGTCGAACGAGCAGAAGAAGAAAAAAACAAACAAACAAAAAAAAAATCAGGTCATCCGGGGAATCGAGACGAGGAATTTATTCAGAGGGATTTCACAGTGAAAATGGAAACGTGTCAACGCGCCAGGTTAGGTGTTATATAAATTAATTACAGATCCGTGTTTAACAAAAGTTTCAATTGTAGTGGTGGTGTTCAGACGAGGGGCAAACTGTAGGGGAGGACAGGAAGGTAACGAGTGCAGGTCGTATGTCGTCGATATCGATTTCGCATCAGCTGACATAACCATCGATTCCTGGTGCATCACGTGTTTTCGTTTCATCCACCTTTTACTCTCTGTGATCAACCTTGTCACGAAGGGTAGAACAGCGTTCGTACTGGAATTGCTGACGTGATTGAAGTTAGCAACGTTACTGTAACGATATTCATGTGATTGGAATTGTCTGAAATTAAGTAAATCATGGCGGATATTTTCCAGAAGCCAAATCCTCGAAAGTTGTTGTAAAATTGTAAAATAAAAAAAAATTCGACTGGCTGTATCTTTTTTTAATAAATATTTAATCGAAGAAAGAAAAAATACGTGTCAATTGTTTATCGTCATTCTATCTGACGGATCTAGTGGGAATTTTTCTGAATTCTTCATTCAACGATTAAATTTTCATAGCTTGCTGTTTCACGTTTATCATCAGTGCAGGCAAAAGTTTCACCCTGTCGCTACTGTGTAAATATTATATGGCTGCAGTGCACTTTCCTGCACAACCTTCAGATTTGTCCTTAACCTTAATTTATGCCGACTTATAAGAAGACTTGACGGTTTTCATAGAGGTTGTAAGATATTCAAGACGACCTCAAGACATGATAATTGGCACCTTAAATTCAACCATACATAATATCTGATGTGGTATGTCGGAGGAAAGCGCCATCTTGGATTTGTGAAAGAGAGGGGTTGTTGTTCGCGTGAAATTTCGATGCAGAAAACGGTGGGCAAACTTTTTTCTATTTTCTATTTCTGTCGTTGCCAGGCAATAAAAATGGCTAAGCAAAAGCTCAAGTGCACGGTTTGAAGGATATTATATATGCAGCCCTGAAAGAATGAAAAAGTTCTATACTTCAACTTTAGCTATAAACAAAAGATAGCTAAAGTAGAGAAAAAACCAACAGTAATAGTCTTACCTGGAGGAGGAGAAAAAACGTTATTTGACAAGATTTGCAGTGCGCTTATTTTAGGTGCATTGGCGTGTCATGGTGTCGTGAAACTTTTTGTTTTATAAAACTGGAGAAATATTAGCCTCGTAATGGATTATTATTGCATCGAGTTTCAGGCACGATTGCTGCAGAATTACGATGTCGAATACAAGGTATCCATCGGAAATCGATATTATCGATTAGTTACTTTCCGTAATACACGGAGTTGAATTTTCTCCCGGTCATCGAACCTTCCGGCAATTATTTCTGTCCCATATAGTGGAATAAAAAATTCTATTATCATTCAATTGAAAGGTAATTCATTGTTGGGATCGCGTGGCTAATTTAACGGTCCTCGATACGTCATTTTTTCTTATTAGTAAAGCACACACTGCGAGCAACGACGACTAGATACGTATAATAATAAAATAAATTCGTTAAAAAACGATTATACGAATGGAAATAAACATTTATATTATACGCACAATATAAATAAATAGCGGGAAACATCAAACATCGAATGCATATTTGAGTAATATATTTTATTGCAATGACAATAATTATTGGTGTGCGATATGAAAAACGGAATGCACCAAACACTTCGACGATCATATTCCACATTCACGTCCCATTCATAATTTAATAGAATTATTATTCTTATTTCAATCAGTTCGATTTTCAAAATTATCATTAATCGCGTCGATTAATTAGCACCCGATTATTATTATACACAGCTCTAATATGCATTTAATTATTAACTAATATCAAGCAAAATATTTAAGCTCAATACAAAAGCGTTTGGTGCACGCGCATTAAACGTGTAAAAAGTATGTGGATTCATACATATATACATGTAATATATAATTTTTGTTTAACAAAAAAATTCGACAAGCTTTATAAGCAATTGGATTGTGTTCTTAATTTTTTCCTTTACAAAATTTGATGTTTGAAAGCCTCACCCCAAAAAAGTTGTATTTTTTATTCGCTGTTTGAAAAACAAAAAGTGACAATAATAATAATAATCTTGTATCCAAAAAGATTATATTAAGGTTTGAAACTTTGGAGCATTTTGCAGGTAACACGACTTCTTTTTGAATAAAGATAATTTTTTTTTTATCCATCGACTCTTAAATCACGAGTATTTAGAGTTTAAAAATATAATAATATTAATATGTAACGTAATGAATTGCTTAACGATTTCCGAAATAACGTCACCTACTGTACCTATTTCCGTTATAATTATAACAATAACAAAATACAAGTATCAAAACGATTCAACTGCAGACAGGCCGCTGACAAAGCTGACCGTATAATCAAATAAAACTCCTGACTTCGAAATATGTTAATTTCCAGAACAATGCAATAATTTTGAAGGAAAATTTATTGATTTCAATTCGAATGGAAAAAAGATGAAAAATACATGTGTAATCACAGAAGTTTCGGTACACGGTCATATTTGTTCAGCGATATTTTAAAAAACATCGAATATTTATTCATTCATTTATTTGTTATCCATACATTAGAGGGTTGTTCTCCTGGTTGGTGGGGGGTTGAGAGGAAGCAGAGCGGCGTGATCGCCGAAGCACCCAGCTGGCGAATCCATATTTCGTCATGACGATGCTTTTCCTTTATAATCCGAATCAACGAAAATTCCCCGCCATTACCGAGGAAGAAATCTCATTTATTTATTATCGTTACTTCAATTTTATCTTCACAAACGGCCGACGCGACGTGCAGTAACGACGAATCGGAATGTTTCATCGAATCACGATCAAAACCAAAACATATCTAACTGCAATTTCACCCATCGAAATTGTTATCGTTGATTTGCAACAGGTGTAACGATTCGCAGTAAAAATAAAAAGTCGACGTTGTTTTTTTTTTGTCTCTCTTTTTTCTAAGTATTCTTCATTTTTTTTTTTTCAATTCGTCAGATCAACCGTTTAAAAAGTTGCTTATCATTCGTCGTGTTTTGTTAATACATTTTCGAAGTATTGAACGAAATGACATTGTTTTGGGGTTTTGTTTGTTTGTTTTTTTTTTTTTTTTTTTTTTTTTGGTTGTTTGTTTGTTTGTTTGTTTGTTTTCTCTTTTACCTTTTTTTATTCACAACTTTATCAAACGCGCAAGTTTATTGTATTATTATTGTTATTATTGTTGTTGTTGTTATTATTATTATTATTTCTTGTTTAAATTTAACACACGTCACGTGTTCGTCGTATAACGAGAAGATAAAATTAACAATTTATTTACCTTTACACCATTTTTAAGTGATTATTATTAAATTTGATCAGGGTATATATTAATAATAATATTATTCAAAGCACTATTTAGTGGTTAAATGTGTACAATATGTTATAATTAAAAATCTTTTATACGTATACTTTGATATGACGCTTAGAGCTTCGTTGATAAAAAAAGCTTGACATGTGTGTGTATATATTGTGTATAGAAGTTAGTGAAAAATCAACGATCGTTTCAATTTTTTTCAAATACGTCGTAGCAACAATTATTAATAATTTTACTTTTTTGCGCGGGCGTTAAAAGCAAATCATCCACCGACCTTTTGTGTAGCAAAAATATAAACATTGATATACTCGAAGATGTTTTTCTCTAATTTCAATTTGAAAAAATAAATTTCATATCGAGCTTTTCGTTCCTCTCAAGAACCAATTTTATATGCTTAACCTCGACCTAGATTAAAAGCTAATTTTTATTTCGTTTTGTCGTTCCTCGTTCAGGTAAATATAGTTTTATTTGTTTATTTTTTTTAATTCTTACTTTTCTTTTAATATGCGAGTATGAAAAAAGTTGTTAAGCTTAAAAGCGATCGTTACTTCTTACATGTATGTATTATATATATAGATATATATATATATAATTACGTATAATATAAGCGCACAGCCGACAATTTACGTATTTAAGTAATTACATGTAATTGCAATTTGACATATATACATACACAACGTATTCGTGTGAATTTTATTTACACGAATTTTATCATACGTATGCCACAATGCATAAAATATTATCACTGCGATTTCGTTGAAATTTATATATGATCTGCACCTTTTATTAAACACCTCAGCGAATTATTTATTTTATTTATTATTTTTATTATTTTCTTATCATAAAAAAAGCGATTAAGAACAAACGTCGTTTTATTCAACAAATCGACGGATCTAATAGTAGACGAACTATTCTTGATTTTACCATTACAACGCGAACAACACACGTCTAAAGTTTGATATGTCTCTCCGAGGATTTGCGACGTACGTTAAGCGTCCCGTCGTCGTCGTCGTCGTCAAGGCACCGCGTTTGCGCACAACCGAAGGACCTTAAAAATTCACAAATCGTCGTATGAATCTCAACTATAATTGCGATTACACGAGATTTTACAAAGGCATATGCCTGCCTGCATGTACGTACGTGCGTCAGGCGAGCGAATCTGGCGTTTTTATTTTACCGAGGTTGAAACCGCGGCACGCGAAACAGCCCCCCTCCCCCCCTTACCACCCCCCCCCCCCCCCCCGTTCACCCACTCTTCTTCTTACATACCCCTCACTTTCTTTCTTTAATCGCGAATGCCTCGCTGTTTCCCCCTTTTCTTTCCACCGACACTCCAAGCGGTTTTAAAACTCTTCGGATATTTCGTCATTTAAAGAAATTATTATTTTTTTTTTTTTTTTTTTTCTTCTTCAAGCAGCATTAACTATATTCGTCTGCAGGAATTCAAAAACGTACACACGATTTAATTACCATTTTATCATACTTTAAATTTTCACTTACGGTATATATTTTCTTTATTTTCTTTATTTTATTACAAAGAAAAAACACTTTCACCGCGGTTAGATTATTTGTCTATTTTTTTTGTACTAACAACAAGCGTATATAACAACGATTATCGCAACGTCAACGATGATAATGATAACAATGATAACATAGTGTATATAGATAATTTTAACAAGACCCGCGTGTCGATGGCGACAAAAATAGAGAAAAAAATGAAAATAAAAAAAAAATAAAAACAAAAAAATAAAAATAAACGTCAAAGAATCTACCAAATACAGGCACCTATATTCTATGTAATATAATATTATTCTCGGAACGTTGTATAGATGATAATATCAAGATGTCACTTTGGTGTGCGATATCGAATCCGTTGAACGCCTGCGCATTGGAGGCGGTGGAATTTCCGAGGGACAAACCGTGAACGTAATGTTGAAAATATTGGGAATGGAAAAAGGAACTTTTTTCACAATTGATTTTTCGCACAGACGTTTCGTTAAATTCGTTGAAACTTATCGCGCGATTTTCAAAAACTATATGAGCACCATGAAACTTTATCAGCACGATCGATCCTCCCGCGGTTGGGGTGGTATTATTTTCTTGCCGTTATATCGCGTGAGAGGGTGAAATTTAAGGCAAGGATTTAATAAGGAGGCAGGTGTTTAGACTTATTGTCAATGCACGTCGACCCTCTCTTCACTGATCGACGATTTTCTTTCTAAGATCGAAACTTTTTTTATACATTGTATGTGTTTCTTCACCCTTCCCCAGCCTTTCGCTTTTCGCACCCTCGGCATCCTCGAGCTTCGAAAGCTCGCCGATACGCGACGCCACGAAACGGCGATCCTAGCTCCAAGGAGCAGGAACAACAGGAACTACACCAAAGAGCTGCGCCAGCGCCGCAAAGCATTACCGAGACTTTCGCTTTTCAATTTTCCGCATAGCTTATGGTGCGAATAACGATACCGAAATTGCAAAGAGAAATTATCTTCGTTATAGTTAAGCTTTTGATCTTACAGAAATGTTGTATTTGCAAGTTTTTAGAAATTTTTTGAACCTGTAATCAAAGTATTTCTCAATATAATTATTATCTATTGGTCCAGCACATGCTAATTGAATTTATTCTGCAGATTAAAAATCTTTACTCTTTGATTGAATATTAAAAATATCAAAATCATAGTTTAAAAGAATTTTTAATAGTCATTTTAAAACTACATTATTCGTCATATTCATTTTATAATGAAAAAAAAAAAACTACAATTTTTTGGTAATTTTTTTCTGTCAAAACAAACATTATAAATCATTCATTTATAATATAAATGGACTAAATTAAATAAATTATCTATATATATTGTATATATATTGCACTTTCCGGTGCACTAAGATTGCAGTTTCCTTTAATATCGACTGAATAATGGGAGGAAACTTGTCTCGCTAGGATTAAACTACTCCTTTCCTGTTTCCCTCATTATTCTTCCGTTCGTTCTGCATTTCTTTTCGCGTTATCGTTTTTCTCCAATTACCGTACCGTAGCAAGGAAGATCAATTAATTGAAGCACCTGCAACGATGCGGGAAATAGAATAACGAACAAGCAATTTGCCCGAATGAATAAATAATTGTACAGTTTTGACTTGATTGGAACTGTTGCAGAGCAGAAATATATGCAATCCAAAAATATTTTATACCCTTTTCGGACGGATTTTCAATACCTCACAAAAATCTACCAAAGTTTCTACGGAAACAATTTTACAACTTTTTTTTTTTTATCCGAACAAGATTTTGAAACGAGTTTAAAGATGACCGAATTTTTTTCTAAAATAAACGGCTTTCACGGTTCATAAAAAAACAAAACAAAACAACAAAAAAAGAAAAAAACCAACAAAAAAAGCCACAATATTTGAATTAATAAAAGTAGAAGAGACAATATGCCTAATCTGCATGTTTTTACAATACCAAAAGGTTCGATTTCAAACGACATTCTACAAATATATCAGGCTTCAAGCTGTAGATAGCTGTCGAATAATTCTATGGGAACCTATATAATATGTTAAAATTGTTAAATATATATATATATATCCTTGATAATCGACATTATTGAATAATCGTCAGTGCATGATTTACAGCATAGAATTGAAGTATTTGAAAAAAATATGATTATGAAAGAGTAAATGAAGTATAAGGCATAAATTTTTGTTACACCCTCTCTGTGTATTATACACAATGAATTTCCCTGGAAAATTCAGAGACGTTTATGATACTTGTAGAGTTGATATTCGAATGAAATTTAAATTCCAGAGGTAATATACAGGGTGAAAGATAAAGAAATAAATTGAACAACTTTTCGCGACGTTCCATCCTCTGGCGAATTATTGCCAAATCTAAATAATAATATAATATAATGATAATGCGGCCAAGTTCGCTGGTGATATTACAACCATGAAACAGGCCCACCATTAACCTTTGGATGGTACGAAGGTTGGCGGTGACATCGCTCAACTCAATACGAATAATTCCTCTCTGTGTACGTGCAAGGAGAAGAGGAGAGTATATAGAAGGGATAGACGTGATATAACCGAGGGGCGTAATGTGGTGGATGGTTGTTTTCTTATTAATTGGACGGTATCAAGTCAATGGCGGAGCTGGCTGGCTGGCTGGCTGGCTGGCTGGCTGGAAACTCGATTTCTAAGGGGGAGAAGGGGTTGATGGGGATTCCACGATTACCAAGATATAGGGAAACTTTGCCCGCAAGACACGGAGCTGGGAGAGTAACTCCCTCAGTATTCTATAGACCTTCTCGTCAGATTCATCGACGTCATTCAACCTCCACCTGTTCCAAGGTAGGTATTACATGTGCGATCAGCATGTCTCTGTAATTATACGTGTTGTATCTACGTGGCAAATCGTCTGTACTGTAGCTTGTTATTTGGACAGTCAGTCCGAGCTAATTTCCTGCCAAAAGTTGCTGATAGACGAGAATTTAAAAATCGTTTACTTCTTCTTTTTCTTTTTCTTATTCTTCTTCTAATTATTATCGACTCAATACCGCTTAATACGCGATTAAGATATAGTAGTTATTCACAAATGTTTGAAGATCGATTTAAGTCCTGAATCTTTGTTGCGCACGACAAGCTTGAAAAGCGTGAAAAGCAAATATATGGACATATATGGACCGACGAAACCTATTGTGAATAATTTTATACACTTCACGGATATATGCACGTGTATACAGCATGGAATAGACCGAGTGACTAGGTCGTCGTCTTACACGAGGGAATTCGAACCACGCGACGAGTTGAAGAGAAAATAAATAGAAAAGCAGGGAAAACAAAACAAAAGGATAAACGGACGAGTAAATTGAATACATAAATTTGAATACGACTGTTGTAAATATATATATATATATATATATATATATATATATATATATATATATATATATATATATATATATATGAACTACACTATCACGAAATGGAGAAGAATGTGAAGTTGGTCAGATACGATCTTATGCATATATGTAGTATATATATAAGCTATAAAGAAACGAATATCTGTGATGCGAAAGAGTTTAGATGAAGATTCAGGATTCGGCGGGAATCGGCAAAAAAGCAGAGATTTACAAATATAGGGTGTCAAGAAGGCGAGAGCCGAAAAACATAACGCACAGCTCGTGTTACCCCGCCGCATGTTCGAGAAGAGAAGAGAAAAAAATTCGAACCACCGAGACGCGTCCATTATCATGACGGTAAGTCGGTACAGCTTTAGTGTGTGATATAAAAAAACGCACGAGAAATAAATGCAGTTTACTCAAGAGTAACGATGAAATATTTACGAGATAAGAAAAGGACCAATGATCATAAAATTTGTTATTCAATTTTGCCGGCAATAACACGTATTTAATAACTGTAAAATTATTGAATTATACACAATCGTACAAAATATATTTTCGTTTCATCAACTTTGTGAAATTTTAGCAAATTTTGGCTTTTGGCAACTGGCGAAAAAATCCCCTTTCTGCACGAGGTTCAATTTGCGAGAAATTGCAGGTTACTAAAAAGCAAATCCTCCAATCCTGGTCAGTGGTGATGGACTTACGGGGCGGACATATCGCACCTTGAATCAGTGGTAAAAGACACTGAGGTCAGACATGAGGGTAACGCCCACCTCATCGCGCTCCCCGCATTTATATATATATGTGTGTAGGTAGATAAGGTAGATCCACCCGTTGCAAACAGCGAAATGTGGTGGAAAAGCGTTGTGCTTTGCTATGCATAAATTTGTGTAATTCGCTGAGCAATCTCAGGCCATATGACATGGCTTTAAATAAAGTTAAAAATTGGACGGGTGTCAAAAGGTAGAATAGATGGAATGAAAAATTTTGTAGATTTTACATCTCCCGTTGTGAATATGTGGACAAGAATTTTTTTGAGTTAAATCTACAGCAATTGTGACAAAATTTAGAAATCGGATGATAAGAGTTATCATATGTTTGGGTAGATTTACCACAATTGATTTAGATTTTGATTGCAAAAAAGAGTTGTTCATATATTCACCAAAACAGATGCAAAATCTTGATAATCTCTTCTCTGTGTAGTGACGTAACGGAAGGGTTGCAGTGTCGAAGAATTTCTAATTACGTGAAAATGTAATTGATAGAGAAATCGAGAAATCAAGATGTAGAATTAGAAATTCAAAATTTAAAACGTCGGAACGATCGTCAAGAATTAGAATTAAGAAGTAAAAAATTTATAAAACCCAGAAACAGCAAGTCTATGGGTAGAATTAAATTTTCAAAATGTAGAATGTCGAAAGATGGAAAAATCGAAATATATATACGGGTTGAAACATAAAAAACTAAAAGCCAGAAAATCGTCAGACTTTCCATATTCATTTAAACCTATTCCAATTCCAACCATACAACGTGTTGGCTTTCCAAACACTTTTACGCTTCGACGTTTGAGTGTTTTTCTATTTTTAGAAATCATTTTGAATTTTTCATTAATATCACGCAATTCGAAGTTCCGCACGAACTAGACTATTTGCATTTTTTTTTTTTTTTTTTCTTAATCGATCCGCGTTCTGTAACCATTTTATTACGTGTCCATTCCACTAATCATAAGAATAAAAAAGCCGATTGAAAAAGAAAATAAGAAAAAAATATTTACTTCCACTTTCAAAATGGTTTGCGAATTTTCTAAATCAAAAACTGTACATAATACGTGATCGTCGTCAGTGGTTCACGAATATTGTCACGAATGATCGACTTCCAAGCTGCATGCGATCAACTGTTCTATGTGCATGACTGGATCAACCATGTTACTCTGTGCTGCATCCATCGCACAACGACATTACAAATCCTGTATGAATTATACGCATAATCGGGTTGTGCAAACACCTTGTGCGGCACTTAACACCATTACTCACAAGAGGTATAAGACAATCCAGTAACGCGACGAAGTGAACACTGTGTTAAACTGTGTTAGCGAGGGCCATTGAAAATAGCCAAACATCAGGATTCATGGCGTGAGTTTTTTAGAGTGAAAAAAATGAAAAAAAGGAAAAATCCTCGCGACCGATTCAACCATTGATCAAAACACGCCGTGGGATCATTTCTGCGAGGATCCTTCGGGACCTTGACGACATTTTAAAGGGGGAAGGAGACGCCGTTTGTTGGGAGGCCAGATTTCACCTGGCGACTTGGTTCCTGCCCGGAATATTTAGTCCAAAGTCTAAAAAGAAGGGTATTACGTTCCTCTCGTTCCCAGGGGAGTTGCTTCGACCGAAGCTCTTCGTCCTGGGCTACACAAAGGTCCTGAATTTGGTCCTACAGAATCGACGGAATTCAAAGGCTGACGGTGGAAAGAGCGTAGGTACCGTGACCTTACCGTTGGTTGGTCGATGTCTCGAAATAGTCTGATCCCCACGCCGAGGAGCATATCTGATACCAATTGGATTTATTTATAAACCCCTGGCGTGCGCCATGCCAGGACATCGCGTTGGTCAACGGGTCCGACAAAAGGACCTTCCTTGTCCAAAGTGTATTATCCTCCTAGCAGGATTTTGCACGTACAATCCTCGAAGAGCGTGGCAAGGGGACGACATCCAGGCATTGGGAACTTGGATGGAATTTAAAATGGATCTGGTCGAGATCCTGAATGTACATGTAATTACAACAGATGAACAAAAGTGGTTACAGGTACATATAGTTACCGGAGAAAGTTTCTTCTTTCTCATCAAAAACTCGACGATCAGTTCGAATTTTGACGGTTCAGTAAAGATTGGAGATTCTTGAGTATCGAAACACATGTCAAGCAATTTCCGAATAACGATGAACCGAAAGTTTGAGGAATAAGTTCGAGCGATAAGAGTGATAAAAAAAATGGAAGGTTCCTTTTTCATCCAACTCTACAATCATCCGTGTAATATCCTTTCCCACGTACATATAACACACCTATTGAGTATACCTCTATCTCTATAACTCCAGTGAGCACCTGATACACGCAAAGGCTTTTCAGGCCATTTGGGTGAACCCCAAAAGAAAAAAGAAAAAAAAAACAATTAATTCCCATCTGGTCCGAAGGAAGTATTCCGATCCATTTTCATTCATTGCTAATGCAGAGAAGAGGCCACGATATAGTTATAGAGATCGTTTTCAAATTGGCCGGAAGCCCAACGGAACGTTGAATCAATAAAATTAGAGGTACGTCCATGGCTGGGTACATGGAGACATGCACACGCAGATATAAATAGGGTGTAGGTACCAACGCAGGAAGCCTAACTCATTTACGTACGGTAGAGTAAAACGTTCGAAAGCTTGGGCAAACCTGGTACCTGGCTATAGTGGAGTTCGTATCGTAGCTATATATATATATATATATATATTGTATATATGTACATGGGTATAAGTATAACCCCATCGGTTCGTCGGTTGAAAATCAGTCACAGTAGAACAACCGCGAACGGAATCAGAGAGCGAAACCACTCTGCAAACAAGCCGGTTCGACATCAATACGACCACCCTCTCCTCTGCATACCATCGTCACAGACACGTCGGCAACGCCTCCGTGTATTCTAATACCTCCTGTAAACTCCAGGAGGCTTCTGAAGGACTCGGGTAGTCCGAGCAGCGACTTTTGTGTTTCCTGATTGAATTGAACGTCTGGAATGTCGATTATGACATTCTGTTGTTGACAGAGTGGAGGTCGATGTGACGACCAAGGATTTTACTCAAAATCTTGAATCGATAGGCCAAATTTCATGGAATTTGGTTCATCCGTTAACGAGTTACTACTTGGTAAAGGAAAAGAAGATAGATTTTTGGAAAATAACTCGAGAACAGCTCAAAATCTAGTAAAGATCTGTTGACAAATGGAGACTTTAAGAATTTCAAAATCCTCGTTTCTGAATATCGTGACGAAATTAAACAAAAAGCCAATTTCGGAATGGTGAAAAATTCAAAACGAGGTATGACAATGAGTCGAGCTTGCGTCCCAAAGCGAATCGGAATGAATATAAACCCAGGAGTCTAGTATGATATGCAATATAAAAGGACTTTTTAACAAGCCCTACCCTCCCCATGCACGCATATGTAACGTTACACCGGGGTGTAAACTTAAACGTGGGGGTTGTTTATACATTATATATACTATATATACACGAGTTCCAAGAGTTGGAAGGATGGGCAAAACGCCCCCGCACTGAACCAACAATAACCGCCCAATTTAACGCACAAGTTATTTTGTTCAAGTATTCCCGTGGTAGGCCGCAAATCCCAACAGCGATCCTGACTAGCATGGTCAGAGAGAGTCTGTGTCTGCCCACGAGGTAAGCCAATATTGTTTCACCATCTCGGGGGTTTAGAAGAAGAAAAAAACTTTTTTGCATAAAGTAGAATACTACATTGTACTCCACGAATTACTTGCAACTTTTTGAACATCATTTTTGACATTTTCTAATCCCGAGAAAAAAGTGTCTAACTTGTAGGTTTATCCAGAAAAGTGCGGCAAAGTCCTTCGATATAGATATATGGGATTCGGAAATTGGTGCTTGAATAAAGAAAAATGAGTAGACGAAAGAAGGTCAAAAATTCTGATAAATAACCTCGAGGCGTAATTTATTACCAACCCCTGAGGAAGCCTCTCTCTCTCTCTCTATCTGACTCCCTCGTCCTCTGTAGTGAACCGAAAAAAGGGAGTACTAAAAATGAAATATTAAGATTATAACCATTTATTTTTCTCCACTTCCTTTTGATGCGTTTAGACAGGGTTTTTTCGATGCTATTTTAGCACGGATTAATTTCTCTTCGTTTGTAAAAATATTCAATAAACATTTTATATCAATTGTAAATAAATACTTTACTCTAGTTTCATTATGGAATTATTAAAGCTTGCAGCTATTATAAAACGTTATCAAATCTATTTCGCGATTAGATAATAATTGTAACAATTTTCGCGCGTATAGTTGGCGCTGATTTTGCGACAAGAAATTCGGCCAGATTTGAGTTGTCCCAAGCGTGTCTGATAACGGTAAATCGATTTTTCATTCTCTCCCTTCGAACTCTCATGGCGTGGGTGTCACGTGCTGCGAATCCAGTTCTGCCATATTGCCTGCAGAGAGAAGGAGAGAGAGAGAAAAAGAGAAAGGTGGAGGAAATCGTTCGACCGAGACGCTCCGTGCTTTCGACTGCTGGCGGTACCTGGCGGTGATTTAGCCAACGTTTCCGAGCTTTCGAGCAGCTTGCAAGCTCGGACGACGCCGCCATCTTTCGGAACGACGGTCAACTAGCTATTGATCAAATTCACGTGGCGGGAGATACGAAAGCTTTCAACGTCAGCACTCGGGAGATGGAAAAAAAGAATATTTTCTGCAATTTTTTACTAGAATACGATGAAGTTCGGGAAGCAAATTGAATTAAATCGCTGATTAATTCATTCCCCTTTTCTTAAACAGCTGAATTCGAAACCAAGATGTTCAGATTTGATCTGTCGGCTCAGAGTGCAGGTATTATGCTAATCCTATCCACTATCTCATGAATTGATATATCAATTCATAAGCCACAGGTGGCTTTAAGATTATCATATTTGATTTGGAAATTAAACCCAAAGTTCTGCGCGGCGACTTCAAGAAGCTTTAGCTTTGCTAAATCCAACTTACGGGCAACGGAATCGCGATGAACTGTAATTTTTTTCATTATTTTCGTGATAAATTAATATCACCTATTTTGAATGTATGGCGATCAATCGGATCGATATCGTTGAATCAACAGTGATAAATAATAAAGTGTGATGTGTATACCGTGTATATATAATAAAGTGTAGAGTAACTTACAAAGAAAATGGCCATGAAGTGTCAAGCTCCTGAGACTGGATTTTCTCATGCTTTTCTGCATGTGGATTCTCAATTCCGTGGCAACTGTTAGGCAAAAAAGAAAAAAACAAATCAAACGTTAAGTCGATCGAGTAAGTGTAAATGACAATATAACGATCAATTAATCGAAAATCGACTCAAGCTTATTTATCGTCAGAAATTTTTTTTCTCGTGTTTCAATAAAAATTTTACAAACAAGAACAAGTATAGGAGTGTAAAAAAATGAAACTAAGCATGTATAAGTTTTTGACTGAGGAAAATGCGAATAGATGACGTTTAACAGTCGATCGGTTTACAGAACGATCAAGCGATTCGAGCCAGACTGAGACGGCGACGAGAAAACTCCGACGACGAGCCATAAATTATAAGTAGGTTTACAGACGGAAGTTATTCAGAGAAGTAACGGCTCGGCATCAAGAGGATATATGCTGCTCAGGATAGATGTATAGGGATAGAATGATCGGACGGGGGGGAAAGAATCTTACAGAAAATTAGATTTCTTAGGGAAGCTTATCGCTTGATTAATGTACTTTTAATGGGACACGTCTCCGTATTTCTAAGCGGAATTTTCCACGCCTCTCGCGGGTTGTTACACCTAGTGTATAATTTACCCTATAATCGTGAAAGAATAAAGAAATATGTGTATAAATTATATCTCCTTAAGAATTAATTTTTCAGTGTAAAAAACGTATGACACGAGACGATCGATCGATCACTGAGTTTAAACTTGAGTTAGTAGGTATAACTTTTACATATTGTACAAGACTTTTTGGCAAGCTTAATATACTGGTAATAAAATCACGCAATCAAACATGACCGAATAATCAAAACTGTAACCAAAATATTCACAATTTTCAATATTAATCCCACAATTCCGGTAATTTTTTTACCAAATCTCGATGAAGTCTTTCCTCGAAAAACTCAAGATAACTGATTAGGATACTTGCGACCTAGGCAACCGGCATTCCTATCAAAGCCCCTGAGAACCGTTTCAAACGTGACGCAGTAAGAGCTCTCACTTCAATAAACCGCATTCAGACAAAATCCACGGTGTGTAAATTACTCGAATCGCCTCGACTATATAAAATGATAATTTTCACCCGAATTAAGACCGTTTGCAATTCCTCACCACGGTCATTAAATATATACAGATATACATGCATAAATATACATTTATACGCATATACATAAAATAACAAAAACAATAATAATAATGATAATATGTTGCAGCGATCGCAATAAGGGCGCATAATTCAAACAAAGCGTGAACACGACGTCGTTATAGTCGTCGGCACTGTTTACTCATTCATCATGATTCACTGCCAAGAAATTGTTTTTTTTATTTCTTCCGTTCTTCGTTTTATTATTATTATTTTCATTTTCTCTTACTTCTTGACGTACCGTAATAATTTTCATTTCAATTCAACGAATTAGATGTACCTACATTTAAAGGATAAATGAAAGTAAGAGGGAATAGTTTTTCAGTAGGTATACTGTAAGTGTTAAAAGACAGACATAAGTTATTCGCGTAAATAAATGAATTAATCAGAGAGAAAGAGAGAGAGAGAGAGAGAGAGAGACAGGAACCGAGCTTTCCCCATGATTTTCGCAGGTTCGCAGGAGGTTGAACATGACAAATACGATAATTGGGGTCCCGCCCATTGGAGCGGGAGGAAAGGCGTAGGTATATA
The DNA here is from genome assembly GCF_021155765.1 of Diprion similis. NCBI lineage: Eukaryota > Metazoa > Arthropoda > Insecta > Hymenoptera > Diprionidae > Diprion > Diprion similis. Next base: position 18,701,259 of record NC_060106.1, on the reverse strand, counting down.
TGTATATGTGTGTACATATGTATATAACATCTTGCACCTGTAGGCGACGGAGGAATATAATGCAGACATTATTCATGACGCCGTGAGTGAGACGACATAAGGGGTGCTTTGCATATTTTTCATATAGACATTTTCTACGAACCGCATATGACACAGTCTCACCGACACACCGATACCCTTGATACGTGGAAAAAAACTTTTTCTCCACACTCCCCGATGATGGTAATTTTTTTTTAAATTATACAATTTACCCTCGATATACACGTACAACGAGAGATCATTAAAGTTTTGCGTTTATATCATCATCCCCAAGTGAATGGAGAAGAAAAAGTCTCTCAATAATCATCATGGCAACGATGAAATCGAGGGCCAGACTGTGTTTAAATCACCTGACAATTCTCATTCCCAGATCAAATTTAGAGACTCGCGGTGCTCGACGTGTGTTATCATAATTTGGTCCCTGAGATAATTTCTGTCAGTTATTATTCTTCTTCTTCTTCGTGTTTTGAAGTAATTTTCGCGATGTTATAAGTCTAGGATCATGACGCTGATTCTCCTTCTCTGCTTGTTTTTCGGTCATTTTCGACTCAGAGCTAATTTTACAAGCTTCCAAAATGTGATATTGTATTTATACGAGGCCACGTTACGAGGCATCCTGCGGTTAACGTGTGCCCGAGGCGTTTTTTTTTTTTTTTTTTCGTCACCGTCATCATCGTCGTCACGGTAGTATTATAAAGCCCCCAGGACTAAGGGACGTAAAAAACCACGCGATACGTAAAAGGGTGTAAAAGGTGTACACGAGGCAGCTGCTATCGAATCGCAGATGTGATTTCGCTCCAATTCCCAAGCCGCATGGAGAACGCGGGTTACCACCTTTTGTTCGGCACAAAACCCACTCGCTCCGTTTACTAATCTCTTCGAATATCTCGTGCAGCTATGTTTGTGCATTCAATCGATTGTTACACATATTTCTAAGTCTGGAGAACCGAAACTCTGCGGAGTGTCAGCAGACCGACACGGAGATGTTGGTGGGTGAAATGGAGCCCATGCAGGACTTGTTCGCACTTCCTTTCGTTCCAAAAAGCCGCAGCAGGTTCAGGAGAGCAACCTGCGGGACAGGAGATGGTAGCCGGTGAACCGAACGGTTATAATGAAATTGATTCGGATCAAACCGGACGAGCAGTGAACCGTGGACGACGCAAAATTGGGATTCGTGAGGCATGACCCACGTCGATCGATGTCTAGGTACGAATATTAAACCTGCCCCCCTCCCCCAGGTGGAGGAAGATTGATCCACGTTAAGTGAGGTCAGTTGCAAGACTCGCGTGTTTCTCGGATCTTACAATTAGTCAGGGTTAGAATCAGCTAGCTGGAATAGTGAAATCGAGAGATATCAACCTTTCACAAAGCCCAATCGGAGATTTTTGTTGGACCCGAAGGTCGGCGGGTTTTTAACTCCAAGAATCGAGTGGCGGTGGTGGATTTTGATTATCGAATCAAGAGGTCGTCGTTTAGAATGTTATTGAAAGGGTAAATTTTCGTTAAAAACTAGACACGATTCGATATTATACAAAACGGTATCACCGTCTATAAACAGAATGTCGTAAGACGTAAGGCACGTGGAGCCTTTACCTCGTTAAATTCTGAACCTCCCGATGCAAGAGCGTCTCGTAACGTGTATTAGAAATAGTTTTGTAAAACACATCGGCCACGTTTCGTACGTCAGACTGCAGACGAGAGGCTCGACAAGTGGCGCCGCTGATCTGGAATCGCGTTGAGTTATCAGATTCCAATGGCAGGATGGAGTGGGCTGGATGGTACGGGTAGGCAGATATACAGCTGAGCCCAGAGGCTGAGGATGGGGTCAAATAATCTCCGAGATCCTTTCAAGACGGTGTGAGGTGGTGGTGGTGGTGGAAGCCCCGTGAGGATCTGAAAAGCAAAAGAGCGACCCCTCGACAAAGCGGCTGCATGCATGCATCCCTGTAGCAGCAGCAGCAGCAGCATTAGCAACTAGGCGAATGAATATTCCGAGATAAATATCGAGAGGTAAAACTAGGGATGCTGCTGTGCGAGGACACCGACACACACCTTGCCAACACAAAAGATAATACCTGCAGCAGGTCTTTTAACACGAAGTCATGAGACTGCATGAGCTGCATCTGCAGCAGAAGGTGTGACGAGCCAAGGGTGCCTCACCCCGGACGGTGCAGTTTGCTGCAATGATAAAGTGGAGGAGAGGAAGCGCACTCGATATGTGGGAGAAGGTCAAGCATCCTCAACGCCAGACAATGAAGAACTCGAGATTCAACGTATGGATCGGTTGGTACGGCCTACCGATTCTGTGTCAGGTGAAGCCGAGAGCTTCAGCCAGTCGAAGATTTTCTTCACCCGTGAATAATGCGCTGCACACTTTATAACTTTAAATACCCAACGTGTGACAGAGGTGCGATGAAAATCTCTCTTCATCTCGGCCACGGGAGGGTCAACCTCGCCTGGATGCTACCGGCTGCTTCACGTTTTACACGTGCTGCTTCAACTTCGCAAGGGTAGTCAGATAGATCAGCGTAATTAGCGTGATATTTCCTCGCCAATTACCGTTCCTCTCCACTACCAGAACCATGTACAATGGGTGGTGCTTGAATGAATTGTAAAAGTATTTGAAGCAGAGTTACTATATCATTTCTACGCTGTGCCTTTTTCATCGGGCACACAATTGAGCCTGAGGAACTGAACGAGAACATCAAATGACCAAGTCGTTAAACCGTTGCAATACACGTACCGCAGATGCGGGCGTATGGAATTTACTGCCCTTCGAAGTTTGCTCTTCTAATGTTTACTCTTACAGATATCCAACGTTACGCTTTCCACCGAGAGCAATTCCATCACGGGTAAATAGACGTCAAAGCACATAGACGTACACCATCAATGGTCATTGGGGTATGTAGAACACATCGTAAGAAACTTCTCATCTCTCGGTTATACCAGCAAATAAATTCGTTCCAATATTATCACCTATGACGAGAGTATACTCGTGTGATTTTCAACCCATAAAGCGATAAAGTTATGCTAGTCTCCTAGTTATGGGAATCTGCACCGAGGACTTGGAGACTTCATGAATTAAAAGGACATGACATCGCGTGATTTTGAAAGAATTGAAATGAATTCGACCCGCCAAGTTGAAGTCATTGAAAGAAGTGTAAGGTGTGCACCATATAAGTTGAGTTGAGGTGTTGTATCTCGTCTTAAAAATCATACACATTCAACTGACGACGACTACGGTTGTTGGCCTACCAGTAATTTCCAGGTCAACGACTGGTTACACATGTCACCATTCCCGTCCCCCTTATTTCTAGTGGCAATCGCTGACTAATATAGTTGGGTAAACAGTCCATCTATCAGGACTATAATTCCTGATCCTTATCCATACTGACCAATGGTCAATGGACCCGGAAAGCAATTGCGGACTGCCTGCACTGAGAGTAGCTAAAAAAAAGAAAGAAAAAAGAAAAAACCGGAATAAAAACCCAGGGGCAGAAACTAGAATGAATTCCGAGCAAACAGTGGCTCACTCTTCAGCTGAGTGAGCCACCACAGTTTATAGTCCACCATAGAAAAGCGCGGTGCAACTTTTCCTCCGTCCGCAGAGCAGACGTGGAATGATTATTAAGGTTGTAATCCGAGGCGTAACCGCAGAAACAAGATTCTGCGGCAAAAGTTCATCATATATTTCCATGAAAATTCTCATCCTGGGCTGCCTGTCTACCGACAGCACTGCCAAGCGAAGTGCGTGAGCTCGCATAGCAGTCGTTGTACATACATACAACGTCGGAAAAGGGTCGCGTGTGGGTGGCAGAGCTTTACGGTATGAACGCGGGATGAAAAGGGTGGCAGGAATGCCACACGATGCTCGACGAGCCTCCACGCTGTGGAAACTCAAAGGGTTTTTCCCGCCCCTGGACGTTGCTCACCGGTCAAGTTGATCTACGCCGCCAATTAGACCCAACGGGATTCCAACGGGCAGTATTTCGTTGGATCTACGAACGATTCCATACTTGCCGAAAGATTTGGGGATGGACAAAAAAATGGCCGGAAGCAAGACGTGAATAAACGACGTTCAGAGGGTGACTTTAACCCTTCTTCTCCAACTGTTGGTAACACAAGCCGAAAATCGCCGATGGCTGTAAAGGGGGATCACGGATCTGACAGCGGTTTTATTCATCTTCCAAAGTCTGCTATAATCTCTTTCAAGTGTCAAATCTCCCTGCAGCGTCGCGGGTGCAAACAAAGTAAAAGCGCGGTGTCGTCAGGGTGAACCGATGAACGATGAACGTTCTGCACTTCGTGACAACCGCTTTTTCACCGAGTCCCTCTGGCTGTGAGAGCCACGACGTCGTGACGTCTCGCAAGCCCTTCGATGCTTGGTCTGTTGCACCTGAAGGGGGTGAAAAACGCTTCAAAGAGAGCCAATCTACGAAGCTGAAGTTAGTAACGTTACTGTAACGAAGCATCAGGGAAAACTTCATCATTTTTTAATTTTAGAACGACCTTCAATGAGTTCCTTTTTCAAAATATCAACGTTTTGTTTATCGTGCTTTACTCAATTTCAGACAATCTTGAAGGTGTGAAGTAACGATTTTCCCTAAACACGGATCGTTACAGTAACGTTATTAACTTGAACCTCATGCCAAAGTGAAGTAAGAAGATCTTGGCCTGTTGTATCGAAGAAACGAATACAGCATATTCCCAGAGCCTGCAGCGCTGCATCGCATCGTGGCGAAATTGATAAATGGGGGATCGATTATCGATAAGGGGTTAATCGGAAAGGCGGTGAAATTGCTTTAGGAAGGTTTGCGGCACGGGATGCCTACTTTGTCGGGAAAGGGTGACGGCCGCAGGGAGAAGCCGAAACGTTGAATCACACAGGCGCGTACCTAAACCGCACTGCAGGAGTGCCTCCAACTTTCAGGATATTAGGGCTAAGATATCGACCCCCACGCGCGTAATAAGAATACAGCCCTTATGCCCGGCTTCCCGTGGCTTAGGCCGCGGTCAAGACCCCGAAGTTTCGAACGACGAGAGGCAACCTTCGCCCAAGAAGCAAGTTTCGATCCTAAAAATCGTAGAATCTCTCGGTTTTTGTTTTTTTTCTGCAAAAACAAATCTCACCCTCCGGGAGTCCGCTACTTTCCGAGTCCTAACAACGACTGGAAATCCTTACTAGACTCAGGAGACTTCGCCCGATAGTTTGCCCGCCTATTCTTATCCCCCTCGAAACGTGCTTTTACTTTTTACAACCTCCGGATGTTCCCTAAAATGCAGGTATTGCCACGTAGGGGTAAAAAAAAAAATGGAATTTTCGATTGGTAAAAGGACCAGAATATAGAATTTTCATGGACGCAAAAATCTCATGCATAAAATTGAAGAATTGAAAAAATCCAAGTACAGAAAAATTAAATAGAGGATGGCAAAATATAGAAAGGCCAAAACATAGATCAGTCAAATCGCGAATCCGTATACGATTCTGCAATATCGAATGGAATTCCAACGATTCTACAATTCGACATTCCATGTTCTGACCTTTCCAATCTTCCACGTCTCCGTACTTCAATTTTCCCCATTTTCAAAATTCAATAAATTAAGTTTTCACATCTTTAAAAGTACATCAATATTATAACCCTTCAATTTTTTATCATCTTCCAACATTTTCAACCCCACCCGTATTACGGAGCATCAATTGACCGTTTAGCTTTTCGAAAATCGCTGTGTGATGCAAGGGTGTTAAAACACCTCGAGGAAAGGAAACGTTCGTAAAAACAGTAGGTGGGACAAAGAGGAAAGGCCACCCAGTTTCCAGCCAGCACCGAGTTCCCTGATCGCCCCTTTATCGAGCTCGCCTCCTCGCCCGTTTATTTACATAAGCTTAAAGTCACGTATGTATAGCATCAGCATACAAGTACAACGTTTCGCGGTTCTACACGCTCGTGTTCAAACGGGATATTACCCGTCATTAAGAGGATTTCTAGTTTTATCAGCCCCCGGTTAATGGGCGCGAAATGAGGGAGGGGGGGAAATGCTTCATCAACATTTCAGGTGACGAAGATAACCAAAGCACACAACATTTGCGGAACTGTATTAATATAATCCGAGATTCATTATATGAAACCGGTAAAAATGGCGAGAGAAATTGAATTCCTGTAATTTCAGGAATAATTTTCATTTTCACCATACCGAAGGGGTTAACGTCTCCCTCGCCCCAAAACTCTGGATTATACGACGTTATACTTTCTTCCTTTATTTTTTCCTATTTTTGTTTTCACTTCCGCACGGTCAGTCGCCCTCCGTGTCGTTCGACACGGTCGTCAAATTTGCAGTTACAATTCAATTTGTCGAGGATAAACTCGAAGGTTCTGGAGTAAAAAAAAATTTATCGAGTACATAGGTATAATGTTCGATACTCGTGATACGCCCAAAACTCGTTTATACGCAGTGCTTCCGGCGTTTTTCGAAAAAACAAAATAAAACAAGAGAAAAAAGAAGAAAGAAAAAGCACCAACGAATCTCTCTTCATTTTCCGTCGACTAATGGCCGCGCTATTGTTCACGCCGGTGGTTCTCTAACAAACGTAATATACACACAACACACACACACAGAGGCTTGTATTACAATTTTGAATTGCGTCGAATAAATTCGTTTCCAAATGATTCAATGCGGTGTTGCAATGGCTGCAGTAGTGATAAAGTTGGTGAAAAAAACAAAAACTGTAACCGGAGTTTCGAAAATATTACTGCTCTTTCAAGTTTTCAAGTATATCGAAAGATTCTGTCAAAGAAATTGATGATTTTTCCTCGGGATTTTACGATCCATAAAATTCGTGGCACGAACTTGATATTCCAAAACGTTAAAGCCCCCCCCCCCCCATCCCCATCGGGAATTACAAAAACCTGTACAATCGTAACGATTGGTTATAATTTGATAAACTTACTGAGTAGGCATGGTGAGTTAAATTCTACAGTCAGTTGGAAAGACGACACGGTACTTCGAAAGTAACGATAAAACTTTTCGACTCTGGTTACGAAAGGGTTAACAAGAGGACCGACGGAGGGAGGAAACGTGCAGGAGGAATATAAAGCGGATTGGATTAATTGACGCGTCGTGAATTTTCGAGGCTACTCTAAACGGGTTAAGCATGGATCTGTGTGACAAGCTTTGACGTGCGATTAGAACTCAGAGTATTGGGAGGGCTATTAGAAACAGCGTTTGTCGCTGCTGTTGCCACGAAGTCCCTACACGATTTGGGAGGTTCGACTTGCAAATGAACGCCCTTTGTCGAGGGTTAAGGCCGGGCATCGATCATACTCGGATAAATTCGGACCTCGTCCGTTTCTTTCAAAATTTCGTTCAAGAAATTGGAACTAATGAAGGCCGAAGTAATTTTCAAATCCAAATATTTATTGTAGTTAGTAATTTCTATTTGGTTTCGAATTTTTTGAGTAAATAAATGAGTAAATCTGATTTTCGAAGATGAGATATGAAATTTCAGTATCAACGAATTTTTGTGAATTGAAAAATTTTATCAAAAATTCTCTTCTTCCCACATGCGACGGTAAAATTGAACGCTTTTAATGTTAATTAAACAATACGAATACGCGGAGAATAAGGGAGAAGAAGAAAAATTATCAGAAACCGCAATCCACTTTCACGTTCTCTGGAGAACGTTGATTTCGAACCGAAGAGAAAATCGTATATAGTGGAGAAAATCTCGACTGGTCAGAAGCTGGAGCGGAGCGGAAGAGACGCGGAGCCTGAAGAATCCGGTTGAATAATTTACCAAGTTTTCAAGTGCCGTTTCAATTTTTAGGTCGGTGAGTAAATTTTAACGAATTTTCACCGCAAACCACAATCCGTATACGTATGTACACGTATGTGACGTCATATAGGTATAATATTCGTAGGTATATTAAATGGTTTTTTTTATCCCATTCCGTAGCAATTCTACGTTACTTCCAAGCTTTTGCTTCAGCAGAAGAGCTTCTATCACATGCATACATATTAGGTTATTACGTACAGCTATAATGTATTAATTCAGGGTGTCCAGTTATTTGTGAAAATGTAATTACCTGAGAATTCCAGCTTTTCCAGACAAGAATCATTATTTATCCAGTTTCTAATCATGTACACAATAAATAAAAAATGCAATAACCATACGAACAAGAATATTTTATATTTGACCAGAGCTCAGCTGATTGTGAGGCGGATTTGTAAGAATTCACTAGCACGTACAATTTTTAAGAAATCAGGATTTGGTTCATGACTATTGCCTGAAAGTTGGAAGATAAATTTTATTTTTCTTCACCAAATGGCTAAATTTTTACAAAACTAGGATGAAAATTATTAAATTCCAGACACGACATGAACTTTCCTGAGATTTCCAGGTTTTTTTCTAGGAGAAATCAAATTCTCTAAGAATTCTCTGATTCTATAACTTCCATGAATACTGGACACCCTGAATTTACGTATGTACCGCAGACGGAGATACATAAATGGAAAGTGAATTGCTCTTTAAACTAATCAATGCTCGATGATGCGAGAATCCATTTTGACTTTCTTCCTCCCCCTCTTCATGTCCTCTCTTCCTTTTTTCAGAGAGCCTACTTCGCGCGTTCAAAGCTTGAAAGCACCGACGAGCAGGTTATCCGAAAACGAGTGATTCGCGGGGTTCGGTATTGAATTTTTTACACCCAAGGGCTCCCAGGGCTCCTGAACGATGCTATTGGCTCTTACGGTTTTACACGGAGGGCCTGCTGCCGTAAATAATTAATACAAGAGCTTGTTAACTGATCCGAAAAGCAGCTGTCGGCGCTTTCGCGGAGATCCCGCATTCGCGACAGTAAATCACTTGCGAATTAATTAACCAAATGTATACGGCACTTCCAATAACTCGAAGTTTATTATTATTCTTTCTTTTTTTTTCTCTCTCTCTCTTTGTTTCTTCGTTATTTTTTCTTCTCCAATTTTTTCGTTCAGAGGATAGAATTCCTTTTTCTTTATTTCACTTTCGCAAGATTCATAATTTCAATTTCTAATTGTACAAAAAAGAAAAAAGAAAGAAAAATTTATTTTCACTCGATATTATTTTCGCCATCTCTTTTTCTTTCTTTTTTCTTTTTTTTTTTTTTTTTGCTCCTGCGTTCTAAAATCCGTCAAATTTTGTGTAAATTTGATATTCGCGCAGAAAACATTATATATAGTATAAATGTCGTAGTTTCGAAATCTAAGAGAACAAAAATGGTCAGAAAAATTACGAAGACGCTTCAAATAATTACACTTGATATTACTGAAAAGTGAAAAGCATACCTGCAGTGCGTATAAAATATCAACGGCATAATTTTCCACAATTATATTATAACGGCGCGTTTCCGAGCTGCAGTTTCCGTCCTCAGCCTCGTCAGAATTGTTGGTGATTAATTAAAACACCTCGGTCTGTTTTCCTAGACGTTGCAATGAAAGCTCGCATGTTAACGTCGGTGGTTTCTGTACCGAAGCCGTAAGTAAAACCAAAAAAGAAAAAACATTAATAAAAAAAAAAAAAACGTGCTCAATAATTAATTGCTATAATTCTTTCCACGCTTTGGAAAATTTTCTACCGGCACTATTTAATTTATTCGAAATTGTGTACCTACTTAATAAATAAATAATCATTTCGAGCGGGGAAAATCTTGCGCTGATCCCAACTGCATCATGGTTTGCCACTCGAGTTATTCGGATCTTGCATCGTCAGCCTTTGCCGAGTTTCCGCAGCGGTGGATAGATTGAATCAGAGCGAAAACTTTCGGCCGGTTGCAGATAACAAGTCGAGCTTTCATGGCGTTGTGTGGCTGAAGATTGTATATCTGACACTTGAGAGAATGCCTTTTCTAATGGACGGTACAATGATTAAAACGCAAGGGTTCCGAAAACCTTGGAGCCTTATGTTGGCCACAAAATTCGACAATAAAATTCGTAAGCGAGAATATAATGAAAAATTTGGAATTTAAAAAACTAATTGAAACAAAAGTACTTTTCAATTTTTTTTTCTTCCTTGAACATTGTATGAATTGTGAATAAACAGGAAAATATTGTTTCAAAAAATTTAGTACATACCTCTAAGTGAATGTATTAATTACAGACAAGTTAGACAAAGACTAAAATAATCCATTTGTCTAAAAATCAATTGTCTAAAAATGTAAGAGAATCTTGATCGATTAGCTGTTTATTGGACGCGGTTAAATTTATCATCAGAAACTGAACGTTTCTCGGGATTGTGGGTACCCGGTATAACGAACCAAGTGAAAAGGTGCTTCCGGGGAGAAATAAGTCACCAAAACCGAAGTCGTAAAATATTTTTCACGGCACTAGTGAAACACCGGATGTGACTGATCGACGGTGCGACGGTTTAATGCCAGTGTTTAGCCAGATAAGAATCTGCCTGTTCGTTGCTGCCTGGGTGCGAGACATAGAATTCAGAAGTGAGCTTTCCTATCGGCGCAAAGCTACGTGACTCTTTTAGTCGAAGGGTGGTAAAGCTCGTTCTCAGCTTATACATATGCCTATAGACTCGTCAAATCTGTCATTCTGGAACGGAATGAAAATTGTTAAAGTAAAATGGATGCAGGTAGAGTTGACGCCTGTTAACGACGCGTGGTTTGGCTTCTTCTTTTGTTCTCTCTCTCTCTCTCTCTCTCTCTCTTTCTCGTTTTTTTCAACGAGTTATTATAATACTATACGTAAAACAAAAGACGACAGGAAAGCATTTATCTTTAAAGCGGCGGCTGCAACTGAACAAAGTAGAAAAGAAGTTTCTTTGCAATTGAGATACGACTGCGCGAAGCTCTTAATAAGCACATCTTTCCTTAGACAGGCCTGAGGTATTCTTTTCCCAGCGTTATCCCCCCTCCCCCCTTAATTTTCTTGCTCTCTCTCTCTCTCTCTTTTTCTCTCTTTTCTCGGTATTTTTCTTGATTCTCCTCAGAGCTTTCGAGAAATTAAGATTACAAACTTTCTCCTCATTCTCTCTTATCCTTACGTCTATTTCTCTTTCTTCAAACGTTCTTTTCAGATCCGATATTTTTACCGAGATTTTTACCCATCTCGAGAAGTTTCAAGCCTTCATATAAAAGTATATCTCTGGGCCAATCTCCGAAGACAAAGTTGTAATCAATTTCGTACTTTATTTATTCCGTTCTCGTTCTTCTTCTCCTTCTTCTTCGTATATCACCCCGAAGCAGCGATACTTGGTCGCGTTCGATGCTGTTGAATATCTCTAACCTCGTTCTCATTCACTTTGAAACTTTAGTGAAACGATAAATAATAACATTGGGAAGCAAAAGTACGTAATTGGCGTTTAAAAATCGTTGCGAAACGTTTTGCGGAAACAATTTTCCCGCACGTGCGTCGCTACTCACGTCGTGAACATACGATATGTTATAGGGAACCCTCCACTCCTACGGGGTTCCCGAAATCACGGTTATTCCAGTCGAATAAATGTTGTTCGAGGCAAACCCGGCCATGCCTGAAAACGTCTACATGCATACATCTATCTACGAGTATATACATATATCTAAAAGGCGAGGAATTTCTATTCCGACCCCGTGTGTTTGAACTGAAATTAAGACCTTCAAGCTCTGAGCTACGCTGAAAATAATCCTCGCGGGTCTATTACGCCAGACTTATTACACCTAGACACTATATTATATATGTATATTGTAGGTATACGCAGACAAGAAGGAGCGGGTGGTTAGTAAGTTTTTTTTTTTTTTTCTTTTTTTTTTTTTTCTTTTTCAAAGGATTAAGAAACTTCCCTGACGTATAATCCTTCCTTCTTTATACTTCCACCTTTTCATCTTCCTCGCCGCCGCTCTGCGTCGTCCGGCAAGCAATCGTCTCGCGATCTCTGTTATGAAGAAAAATAAGAAGGATAAAAATAAGAAAAGATCCCCATTGCAGTATGGCTCTGCAAGCGAACTGCAAATAGATTTTCCCCTGAAATCTTTACCTGAGAATTCCGACGTTCCATTCCGCTTAATTGAGTTCCCCCGTTCTCTTTCATCAGTATTCAGGATGAGAATAAAGTCTTGCAATATAGCAGCTTGAATTTTCAACGCAAAAAATTTCACCCGCTGAGGGAAAATAGCGTAGCCGTAATCGAACTTATTTCCGTTTTTACTGCAGTGAAACCGTGCATGGTATGGTATAAAATGACGCGTGGCCCAGTTAAAGTACACTCGAAGAAAAATATCGCCAGACATCAATAAAAGGATCAAATACTTTTTCTACACCTTTTTTTTTTTTTTTTTTTTTCTCACTGCAGATTTCCTCGTCGAGCCAGGAGCGACGTTTGAGGGATTTATTTCTGTTTTTTCTTTTTTTTACATTTTTTTTTATCTCTCTTTCTCTCTCTCTCATCGTCAGTCTCTCGCGCGATAACCCCGAAAGCAAGAATATGAGCATTTTGCAGTTTCCACGAGTGCAGCACAAAGAGCCTCTTGTCTCGAGTGTGCGGCCTGTCACTGCTTCTGCTTCTGCTTTTGCTGCAGTGGCGACAACTCGTCAAGCCTCTCACCAAGACCAGAAACGGTTGGGTGAGGTTTACCTGCCTGGAGGCTGCGCCGCAGCAGCGATAAAATATGGCGTAGAGGGGACGAGAGAGGAGAGCCACGCGCGCGTTTATGCCTACCAAATTTAAACCCGTCACGGACGAATGGGACGTTCCATTTTTTACCCCGAAGGACAACAGTCGCACTTCAAGCGTTCCGTAGGATTTTAATATTTCATTCCCTTCTCCCTGTCATCGTTTTGCTAGTCTCAATACGTATATATATATATATTCGATTCGAGCCCTTTCAATACTTCGCGATGGTTCACTCTTTGGTGAAATGATTGGTTCTCGATTTTCGTTCTTAGTCGCTTTACGGGTCGTAAAATTCTTCGGCTAACACTCTTGTGTTCTCAATTTTAAACATTGTCCAGACCGATCGGATATATCGCGTTTATAGGTGTACGTGAGATATCTTGAACAGAGTCTTGCAGTAAGAGACGAGCGTAAAATCCTTCAATGCCAATTTTATGGCTCTGAACTGTATTCCCTGTAAATTAGGTTAGGTTACTCGTCTACTCCCCCATATCGGGCATTCCGTGAAGTTTTCCTACCTTACCGACAGCGGGTAAAGCAGTTTTTGCATTTTTACCGCCCGAGTAAGATCAAGGAAAACACCACTGCTTGCGGTAGTGAAAATCCGATTGATACTCGATAGTCACGCAAGCTTGGAACGCGAAATCAGGATTTGTGATATCGAGGGGCGACGATAGTTCGACGCAAATCCAAACGCCCCATATTCTATCCCCTTTACGTATCCATTATACAGTCGACCAGATAAATGGGTATACGATAATACGGGGTGCCTGCTATGGTATCGGATATTCTCTCGTCTAGACGGAGATGTGTTCATAACGCAAGTTAAAGAGATGGCTTCCGTTGCCAGTCCGTTTTATGACCTGCACGGTACACAGACTAACGCCTCAAGATGGACGCGTAGAGACACGGCAACACGGAACGCACGTGAACGCACGGGGTTGCAATAACTGTATTAAAGGGAGAAACTCGAAGCGACATCACTCGGAAGATGGATAACAAGTATCGATATTGAACGGTCCGGAATTCTCGTCTGCCACTGCGGCGTGTTGTACAAAGCTGCGTTGCATGTGAAAGGACAGCCACATCCCTCCTTGTTAAATTCATCGATTTATATTACATATCCCTCCGCTTTGTTTTTTCCCATTTTTCTATTCTTCTTCTATTATAATATATTATATTCTCATTCCCCTTTTCTCGTTCCACGTCTTCACGGTCGCCACTCGACTTAATGAATTCTTTGAACACCGACATTGAAGAGGCAGCAGCAGCAGAAGCAGCAGCAGTGAGAAACGAAGATGAAGAAGAATGCAGATCGGTGAAAAAGACAAGCACCCGGTGGCGGGAGTATGAAACAAAAAGAAGAAGAAAACTAAGAAAAAGCGACTGTAAAAGAGCTGAATCAAATCGACGTACTCGCTCGTTAGCAAGGATCGATGAAGCTACGAAACGGTGGACCAAGTCTTGCATTCCAGATGAATATAGTATTTCCATACCCGTTTCAGCATAACGAGAAGGATATTGGTATGATTAAGGATCTCGACACTGCCTAGTACAATGAAGTGTGAAAAAAAAATTTTTTTTCTAAAAGTCTGCGTGGATTTTTCGTTTTTTCAGTTTTTTTTGTTCATTTTCTTTTCTATTTTTACCTCGACTCTTGAACGGTTTAATCAGACCCTCGAAGGCCTCGACTAATACAAGAAGGAACGGGGTAGCAGAATGAAAAGAGTGAGAAGGAAGTGGAGGAAAAATTACGGCCCGGTAGGGGTGCCGATGCGACTCACCCCGGGGCGGGAATATGGCGGCATTAATGGGGCATGTTCGCCTTAAAAGGAGTTATTTTTGGACTTCACATCCCACCGCTGGCACCAGAGTTACGCAACTCTTGACTCTTGGCTGAATAATTCGTGCGTTATTCACTTCGGGATACTGTATCCAACGATAAAGTGAGGATGAATGAAAATGTGTTGTTTTTATTGAAAAATCACCCTTTGAGATACTCCTAATTCACGTTTTTCGGGAGTACGAATCTTTTCGTTTTTGAACCCCGGAAGCAGCCGGGTAATTCATTTTGATTCAGCTGCCGAGTGATGGCACGAACAGTTCGCAATTAATCGCGATCAATTGGTTTAATTTGAAAATGATTAAGCTCGAAATTGTTTCGAGTGATGCTGAATCTCTCTCTCTCTCTCTCTCTCTCTCTCTCTCTCTCTCTTATTCTCACTCTCACTCTCACTATCTCGTTAAACTTGTTGAACACTCTCGTTCCGGGCGTATGTTTCTGTTTGTTTTATTTTACTTATTTTTTGCTTTTCTGTAAGTGTTCACCTTCTCTTAGTTCACTGTTCACAAAGAAACATTTTACCCGAAAGATGAGAGAGAACGAAGTTGTAACGAGACTCAAAAGGTATTTACGAGGTGTTTAAACAACACAGGATTATACGTATAAAGCCAACGTGATAGAGTCCTTTGTCCCTCGGATCAATACACTACCGGATGAAAAATAAAGCTTTTTAAAAACGAAAACCACCGATTAAAAATTTTTTAGTAGCAGAAGAGTCTGTTTTTCAACACTACCCAGAGCTACTCACGGTTATAAAATAAATTAATGAAAAACGAATTTAAAAACGCGAGAAGTAAGGAGAAGAAAAAATTACTTATGTCTGGATAACATCGAAGTGAAATTTTATTTTACAGCCAGATCTGCCCGGTGAATCGAATAGAACGGCCGTTATCAGCGATGGAGTCTGCTGTCACGGAGGACGAGACACCTCCGGTACGAGGTTTAGCAACTCTTCAATACTGCGCAAAGTATTTCGCCATCCAGGTAAGAAAAATGTTGAACTTTTTTTGTTTTGTTTTTTTTTTTTATTAAAAATTAAAAGAAATGAACGAATTTAAATTCATTGGGGGTGAAAGTGTGGTGAAAAATTAAAAGCTGGAAGGTTTTTTCGAAACTGTGATGTCTTAGCCCGTGTAGTTTCTATCTGCAATAACATCTACGTATCACTCCGCAGCCAATTGCGCGTACTTTTAAGGTTTGACGATCGATTGGTTGGGAGACGAAAAAAACCCGAGGAGAATAGACGCGGTTTGATATATGCCGTATAGTAGGGTCAAAACCCGCGTCTAGCCAGCCGCAAGTCGAATAGAAACGTTTCGACGTCTAGCCGACGATGATACGATTGTATTTGTCGTCTTGACGTAGTAGATGCTTGCTTTCTGAAACGTGTCGTCATCCCTCCTCGACTAGATCCGGTGAAATTATACGTATTTCAGGAGGGTCACGAGGTAGGTGTACGAAAAGAAATTCAACCGATATTTGAATATAAACGATGCAATATTGAACGATTGGCAAGTTGCCATTGCGGTAAACTCACCTTGGTCGAATATAAACTTCGTCGATTTCCTTTTTCCTTGACGTGCGTTATAGTAGGCAGGTATACGAATCTAGCTCAAGTGATAAGTGTAATAGATAAATATTCTATGAAACATACACGTACATATTTATACTCTGCACGATGCCTACAAATATTGAAAAACATGTATATAACATAATACAGCAATTCATAAAAATTTTTTCATCAAAATTGTGACGAAAATTGTGCACCGATCATATTTTGCCATAGGTACTATCGTAAAATTGAAAATAGATGATAAATTGTAAAGATGCAAAGCGACGATGAGTTTAGTTTAAAAAAAAAATTAAATTTCAAAAATTACAACCTACCACGTGAGAAAAGAAGAAAACATGCAAAACGTGACGTAGAAAAAGAATATTATAGTAATGTTCATACATTCATCAGCAGTAAGATTGAAGAAATGTAGAGACTATTTAATTAATCGATAAAAGTACAATGTTAGAATGATGAACTGCTAACTACCGTCTATTTGTAGTAAATTCTACCCCCACCGTTCTTTTCGAGATAAGTAATCAACGAGTCGTTGATTGCAAAGTTTCGCGTTAGAGACTGAAGAACTTTGGAGATTGCGTAGAACTAATTTTCGTAGCAGGAGAAGAAAACAAACATCATCCAAAAAAGGAAACCGTAGAAAATATGTTCCGATGTTATTTCTCTCCTCTATTTTTCCATCCACCTCCGTTTTATTGAAGGAACGCGAATCCTTTTTTCCCGGTTGCGTTTACCGTTGTAAGTTATTCCTTTCACGTTTTTTTTTTGTTTTTGTTTTTGTTTTTTCAATATCCCAACCCCTCGGTGAAATTCTGGATCAGTTACTTACATAAGGTTGTTGTTTTTCTGCCTGATTTTTATTGTTGTTTTCATTTCGTGTAATTTTTTTTTTTTTTTTTTTGTTTATTTGTTTTTTTCTCTTTTGCTTTTAACTTTTTTTTTTTTATTGACTTATCGGAGAAGCAGGGGTTCGACGTATATTCTTGAAATATTCAATAAGGTTCGTACCACGGTAGTTTCGTCATACACACAGTGCTTCAGTGCAATATGGTGCAGATGTTACGATGATGAATTAAATACGGAAGATGAAATATTTGAAATTTTAATATAATCGAAATACCGTGAGAGAAAATAGCGATGATTATTATTTTAAGAAGTATAAAATATAAGAGAAATGGAAATACAAGTGACGGTGATATTGTTATTAGCGATAATAAAGGTAGAGTGAATAATGATAGTAATAATAATAATGATAATAATGATAATAGGTAAGAGAGAGCAGAAGAAAATCGATGAGGCATAATAGAAGATTTAAAAATTCAAGTATAAAACGGGCAAAGTATAATAAGAGAAGAATAGAAAAATAGACAAAGAGAGGTAATGTACTTGAGCCCTACTGCTTTTAGTCGGCATTGATGATCACCCGGTCGCCTCAACATTAGTCCAATTCCTACCAACACAACAACATGAATAAATAATTACCATTTGTCTCTTACACAACACATGTACTAACATTTGAATAACGTGCAAATAGTTTAATTTCACTTTCACCCTTTACAATCGTCTTATCATCGTCATTTCGTCATTAAATTTTTCCACCTCAAAGAAATAACCATTTGTAAAAAGCTTAACACACTTGTATCGATACTACGATAATCCACAAATAAAAGATCTATTTCAATGAATAATAATCGACAATCGATACTCCGTGATTTCGATTCGGAATATCGTGCTGTATATAAATATCGAAACGACGTAAGCTGCAATGCGATTTGATGAATATTCTTTATATCCGAGGATACTTACTCCCGGAGTTTTCGCAACGTTGAATAAAATAATAATAACGCAGGTTACAACGATACTGCACAGGGAATAAATTATATCCGCAGGGAATATGAATGAGCGAAGTTACACAGTATGTACGCGTGTGTGTGTGTCTGTGTGTGTGCACGTATACTCTTGTACACGAAACTATATTATGTGTATAGACATAATTTACGTTATTTGCGTAACATAAGCCGAGCCTGAAGGATAATGCTAAAAGCAGAATCCTTGTACGGATTCCAGAAAGGTTTGCCAGCCAATGCCACGCGTGCTGCTTGTTTGCGTATTTTATTCGGATCGTCGAATCGAAAATTTTTTTTTCCCAACATTATTCTAAACTCTGGTGAATTCAAAGTCCCCTGACAGTTCACAATCAGAAACGTTACGACCGGTAATCACCTGTTCACAGCAGCACAACGTCCAAAGTATTCTCTTTCGAAAGTTCCTCATTTCCAATTCTGAGGCGAAATAAAAAATTCACCCTGTCAAAACTGGAACAACGAAGATTTGACAACGAATAAATATGCGGTTTGAATATTAATCGGTACCTAACAAGAAGATAAAAAAAAAAAAAACGAAAAACAAAAAACAAACAAAGTAACGGAATTTTCGTCTAAAATAGAAAAACGCAGCAACGTTCATAGGAATCCAATAACGTGGTTACCGCACGAGCATCGATGACCTCTATAGTAAACCCCCATCGACGAGTATATGGTCGGTATTAAAGCCGAGCCGTAAACCTGCAGAATTTAATATAATATGTAACGCGGAATTTGAGTGGACTGCAGTTCTCGTATCGTTGGTGGTTATAGGGATGGGGGTGGGAGTGGATGGCTGAGTGGAGATAGAGAGTGTAGAATGCGAGATGTATGAAAGAGGGAGGAGTGTGAAGTGCGCTGGGGTAGAGGGGTAAGGGGGGATGGACTGTGGCTGGTACGTAATATTATATTACAGAGTTTTGAGGGTACTCGATGACTGCGAGCCGGTTACCAGGCTTGCAGATATGGCCACGATACTGCCGAGTCTTCGATGCGCCTTGTAGGTTCCAATCCCGAAACCACCCCCGCGGAGACTCGAGAAGAGAGTCCTCTCGAAAAACGGCAACGGACGACCCGGGGCCAAAGAGATCTGGGTCGTTGATTTTAATCTGCTGAAGGGACGTCGAGCCGTTCAGCAAAAATCATCCCACCGCTGTCACCAGATATTCGATTTCCACGGTCGAAAGTGCCCGTTTAAAGGCGGGCTGGTTTTGCCGTTTTCTCATTTTTTTTTTCACATTCCCTCTTCACTTTGCCCCCCACCCCCATCTCCCTCTCTCTCTCTCTCTCTCTCGTTTGCCGCAGTCTCTTCAATTAAGTATCATCTGTGTGCGCACAGGGTAAGGTAATCAAGAGGCACAGTAGCCTAGCCACCTGCGTCATCTTATAGTATACGTATCCTACCAGCCGCTTACCAAGAGGCTTATTATCTAATTCCATCGCTATGTAACAGCTCGATTTATACATACATATGTCTACATATTACATACACATATTGTGTATAACAATAAAATAATCCCGGTTTTAACGGCAAGTATAACTCACAGACCGAGGGTCATAAATTGCCACACCGCAAGTGATTTTCACACAAAACTACGAGGCCAAAATTGTTCCAAAATCGAACGAGGAATTTTCCCAAATTAATCACCCAAATGTGCAACAAAATCCTCCTTCAACCGAAAAAAAAATAAATCATATATACGAAGGTTTTAAAATATGCCGAATGCTACATCTGCTTTCCATTTTTTGCCGTCACGTATGTGTTACACGATGTAATAATTTTTTCTCATCTTTTTCTTTCTAGATTCAGACTTTGTGGTTTTAAATAGTAAGCCGAGAACATATTGCACATAGAAAGACGATACAACGGAAAATGGTTCGATGGAATGCTTGCAGATTTTTGTTGAATAGAAAGAAAGCTGAAATGATGACTAGAATTATACTAGTAGGTAGATTTTTTCACGATTTTCATGCTCAAACTTTTTAACTTTACAAGTTTTTTCTATAAATATAATTGCCATCGTTTGTGTATGATAATAACTTATAAGCAGAAATAGCGTTTTGTTAAACAAAAAACCAAAAAAAGAAAAAGAAAATACATTACATGAAAATTATACGTGATAGATATTTTTTCTGTCTATAATCGATTCGAGAGCATCAAATCTATTATAATTACTCATAATAATAAGAAGGAGAATAAAAGTGTTTTTTTTTTTCTGCAAACAAGTGTTACCTCCGAATGCTCACTTTTTCAGGATTCCCTTGTTGTTCCTTCAATAGGTTAACACCTCGAATAAGCTGTTTTATGGTCTTGATGCAAAAAACCGAAACACCGCGTCTACCGTTTACGGTGATACGCTGCTGATCCATGGATCCACCCGTTTCCACGTCTTGGATTCCACGCGCCGTTTTATTACTCTCAAGAGCTCGAAACGTTATACTGCATTCTTTTTTTGGAAGGCAAATGCACGCCCGGCACATGGCACCCTGTAAATGGTTGCACCGACCGACACACTCGACGCACTTGACGCACTACTCGAGTTCAACCAGCTCGAAAGCCACACACACACATACACACACACAAATAAACAATCAATCCAACAACCATCGCGTGTGAACGCAATTATCGACGTCCTTGATATTACACATCCGTTGGTCAGACTTCACTTTCGTCCCCAGGAAAGCAATGAAATTTTTATTCGTTCAAGTCAGCGTCTGGTATTTATCTTTATACCATTACGATCATTATACGACTATGAAACAACCAACTTTCTATACAGACATTACGGAACATCCGTTCAAGCTTTTTGAACTTCCATTTTGGTTGCACACCCAGCTAGACGACAATTCATGCAAATTAACCAAATTCACTGACAGTAATTGATCGATAACGACACATCGAACTCTAAAGCAATTCCTTATGGAAGTTGAACAACCTTCGAAACGATTAAGCCGTTTGATTCGTTTATCAATTCGAACAGAATAGAACATTCTAAAAAAAAAAAAAGCAAAGTCCAAGCGGGAAGAAAAAAAAATGAAAACCTGTGAGACCAAAGGTAATTCAATGCTTACCAAGAGTCTCTATAAAGTAACAAATTACATTTGAAAAAGACACGTACATACATATGCGGTGTAATTACCTCGTTAGTTTACACAAATCCATAATACCAGCTGCAGACCTCGTATACTCAGAGAGTGGAAACGTTTATGCTTTTTACTCGTGGTTGAACTGAGATCAAGTTAAGCCGGCTTGAATTACCACTCGGAATTGACGCCCAAGAGAAACGAAGCAGGCTCCCGAGGTGCAATATAATGGCTGCTGGTGCCCTACACGGTTCCCTTTTAGTATTTCAAGTGTATAAGTTGTGTCTAGCACACAGCGTTTGTGGTTAATACGACTTTGGGTATACGAAGGTGTGTACATACACACACACACACACACATGTATACAATGGATATATGTATATACCCTGACAATAACTCATATCCCCCTGAACTCCAAAGTGAGGAGATCAATTTTAAACGAAGACTGTGTACAGCCGTATGTTACACGTATGGACGAGTCAACTTTGTTCCCGATTTCACAGTATGGGTACCTACCTACGTCAAATTTCCTGCAAATGGCACAAATTAATCTTCCGCGCGCAAGAAATCCTGACCAGCATTATTACCGACGTACAATACCTACCACAAGTTTCCCACCGAAAGATCCTAATTTTCTTTCACCGACAAAAAGAGAATCGAAAACAACTCCGCGCCGCTGGTACGATAACGAAAAAAAAACAAAAAAAAAAAAAATCACGCCGTCCAAAAAACCCTCACGGTTTGACCCAGAAACAAAATTTTACGAGTAAAACACGTAATGCGACTGTTTGAACTTTAAAACTTAGTCAAGGGGACCAGTCCGAGTAAACTTTGACAAATGTGGAGGGAGGGAGAACGCAGTTAGGTTGCGATTATTTTATTTAAAAAAAAAAAACATAAAAAGTTGGTCACGAGAAATATTAAAACTTAATTTCATTGTCAGTTTATACTTATTACCTCGATTGGACCAACAATCGAAGGAATCATGACACTTGGAAGTGTGCGTAACTTCTTTCAGATAAACGCAAGGAACAAGACGCTTGTCTCATTCGATTCCATCCGATTTCACATGGCCAATTAACTTTCACGCTTATGATCCGTGACGTAGGTGTTAGGCACCGTGAGATGCGATACGTCATTGCCAAGTCGGCAGTATGGGCGGTTCGTAGGGTCGTACCGGAAATTGATAACGTGCACGTTTCGGCACTATATATACGCTCTTCCGTAACAACTTAAAGATAGCTCATTCACGCACCCGGTTTGAGCTCAAAGCACCACTGGAAAATCCAAGGAGAGATGTAGATAGGAAAAGAGGGAGGGAAGAGGGAAGAGGGACGAGGGAGAAAAAGATGGAAAGGGCGCTGGAAAGAGGAGAGAGGGATGGAATATGGGTCACTTATCGATTGGCTCATGCTGGACTCTGTAATGTCTGCAGCATACACGATACATCGCGGCGTGTGGGGTACAGCCTGATCCGATTGTTGCGAAGATATTATCGCTACCCAGAAACAAGCCAGCTAACCGTACCTACCGGCTGCATCTGCTGGTCCGGCCAAAAGCGGCGACTCTCTCGAACTCTGATCAACTCAATAAATTCCGTGTAGGTGTAGATGCTGAATGCAGTCTGCTAGAGACACTCACTCCGATACTCCACTTTGGTTGGACTGTATGGGTACCTACCTACACGGGAGATCCTAGATTGCAGCAGCCACGCGGTGCGGATCTAAAGTGACTGGATGTGGATTGATATGCCCATCCGTCCCTTTGACTTGAGACAAGAGATTCAGGGAGCGAGGCATTTGCAACATGGTTGAAGGCCTCGTCAGGACCCGAACGTCTCATCTTCTCATCTTCTCCCCTCAGAAATCAACGACTCTTGTCTTCCGAGTGCCCTTCTTCTCTCCACTACTCTCTCCTCTCAAACAAAGAGATTCGGAACGACACAAGTTCCAAATCCTAGCAGGTTTGACCAGCCGTTGCATGCCCATCTTCACGAGGGTTCAAAGAAAGGGAATCTCGAAATTGAAAGATCTCGATGACGCTTTTCCGTTTTTCTTTCACTCACAAGAACGTTCCAAGTATGGAATTTGGAACGTGATGATCAAGTCAACATTGAACTCTCCTTGATATTATAATTTGCTTAAAAGCATGTTCTCGAACCGTCTCGACCGTCGAGCTTTCGATATATTCGAGCTACGGAAATTTCTACCAACACCAACGAACTAGTCGTCCCAGATATTATTCAACGCGCATGTTATTGGACAAAGATAACTTCACCTGATCTTTTCCCACGGGTAATGCCTCGCTGTGGATTCCGGGCTTTCGGTCCTTCTATCACCTAGAGTTCCGTCACTGCCGTATATACATGATTTAAATACGTCTTACGTCAATGGTTCAAGTGAATTTCTACGAATATAAGAAATAAAAGTCTGGTAGAAATTGAAAAGATTGAGAAAAAAAAAAAAATACTGTGTCATTGACTTGCGTCTATAAAATCCTTTCCCAATATGGAATGAAGTTTCAAAGATCAGTTCAACCTTCGCATTTGAAGACTCTACTCGATTTCACTAAAGCTGAACGAGTTAGTACTTGATTTTGAAGAAATTCTAGATTTCCTTCTTCGATCGTCGAATCCCACGATAATTTACGCGAAGTTATACTTCAAGTCAAAAACGTTTCATAACCACTGAGCCAATACTGAAGGTGAACAGCCGTGTCTCGAGTCGAATTAACCGTTTGCGATATAATTCGGGGTATATTTTCACCGTGTAATTGAAAAATTCTCCAATGAAGTGATAAAAAAAAAAAAAAAAAAACGGAAAAACAGAAGTGAGATGATTCAGCCAGTCTCGAGGAGGTTCTTGTTCAGGCCTCAAAAGCAGCAAAGCGTTTTTAATCCTCGTCTCATTTTTCATTGAAAATATTTACCGCTACCGAGTTATAATACATCGCGAAGTCGTGCTACGTACAAAGGTTCTCAAAATTCTCCACTCGGCATTTCGAGTCGAGGGTTAAAGTGAATGGAGGAGAATCAAAGTAGGCCAAGTGTGACTGAATTAACGAGGAAAAACACGAACCTTTCAGAAAATCTTTATTATAGTGTAGGCTTAGTTTCTGCAAGAATCAGAGCTGCACTTAATGTCTTCGAGGACATGAAAACATACTCATTACACAACATAGACAGCCATTTTTTTCAGAGTGTTTTTCTTTATTAAATCATAACTAAAGGAAGTAAAAACAATCCTGCTCAACTTGAAAATTTCTGTTGTTCATAAACGTCTTTATCCTGTATCAGCAGTTGTCTCTTTACTTATTAATTCATCCAAAAAGAGAACCAAACAACCATTAACATCGTTTCTATGGTATCGACAAGTAAAAAAGCGACGAAAATCAATACCGTGCTTTTTTCATACCACCGATCCTTAACACTCAGGCTGCAGGATATCTCCACTACAGAAAAAGTTCTGAGAGGCTGGTGCCTCAATCGAACGGTCGTTAGTCCATTCGATTAACACGATGAAAGGGTCGGGACTCACACCTGATCAGAGTTAATTTTATGTAACTTTTTCCCGGGGTTGTCGGTGAAAAAAATCCTCCTCGTTTTACTCGTGTGTAAAAAACGTTGTGGGAGTACCTGGATAAATGATCAAATTCAAAAACTACTTTCTTAACTTTTTCAAGTATATATTTCAAACGCACTAAAGAATGTTTGAATCGACGAATCCTTCGCCTCAATATTCCTCGATCTAAAATAATTAATCACTCCGAGATCTCGTTACCGACTGATGAATGTTCACAATTCTGAACTCAATAAAATAAATCCCACCCTGCATACAACGTTCAAAAGTCAAACCACCGAGGAGCTAAGTTAACGACAAGTAATCCCGAAGTTTAGAACTTGAACGGTTTTAAGAAAGAGTTAACTCGATACATCTGTCTCGTTACTCCCCTTGAAATGTAGCTCGCAGGTGTGTAATATCCATAAAAAAAACAGGATGCCCGTTTCCAGTGGATGTAAGAGCTCCTGGATGCACTGTCCTCGGGGAAAGTGCTGTGCAGAAAAGATTCCTCTTGGTGTTGTCACCCGGTTTGTGAACGAAAAAAGTACGAGAAGAGAAAACACGTAGACGAACGCCCATGTCTGAACAGACAATACCTGGAGGCCGCAGTCAAGCATCGAGCATGTAAAGGCAGATGCGCTTGTATGTGTGTGTGTGTGTATTCATTTGCGCATGTGGAATACACAAAACCGCTGACAATGATAAAAGCCGCGTCAAAGAGGCCTTCCTTTTCAACGAACGCCTCTAAACAAACGGAGGGTGGCAAGCCAAAGCGAGCGAGTGAGGCGAAGCGAAGCGAGCCAAGGGTGAAACTGTTGCGATGAAACCACGACGGGTAGCAAAGAGCAAACAGGAAAAGGGGGTGGAAGATGGTACAACAAAGAGCGTAACGTTGGTGCATCGCGCGAAAAATAAGTTCCTTTTCTCAACGAGCCATCCGGCTCTTGACTTTTCACTATTTTGCAACTTGGGGGTAGCAGCCGTGAGTCACCGAATGTAAGAAAAGAAAACTGGGTGAATAAGAGGATGAGTTGCTTCTGACCTTTGCTTCGTCGAACACCTTCGAGTGGATCCCGCTGTCATGCAAGTCTCAAAGAGCTTTCGACACATCTTCGGGTGAACAGAGGCCTGATAACAAGCGAAAGACTCTGCCAAGACTCATCAATGCCGATTGATCCTGATGCATCATGTGCAGTTTGTGCGCCTTAGTAGCATTCAATGCGGAAATTTGCTTTTACCTACCTCAAAAAAAGTACACGGTTTCATAGGTTATTACATAAATCCAAGAGGTGTGGATTTCAGACCAAACCGTTGAAGCGATGAACTAATTGTCGGATTTTCAACGCCGTTCAGTTATCGTTGCGAAGTCTTTGCCTCGATTGGATTGTCAGAAAACGAGTCTCAAGTCACGTCCGCGAATATGAGATCGACGTGCCAAATGCTAGGTAAGATATATAGGTATATGCCACATTTCTCTGTAATATGGCATCACCTTTAACCAGAAGTCAGTTCAGTTGCTGAATTGAAAATGGCACCGTTTCGTCAGGCTATAGGTGCAAACGAACAAGCAATAATTAGGTTAGAGATTGTCTCAAGGATGGGGGCCAAGTAGAGGGAAACGTTCCAGCTGACAGTAAGTGTTGATGAATGTACAAAACCGTTCTCTAATACCTAATACCCGCAAGCAAAGATTAATCTAAATGACACTGTTGCTCGGGATTAAATACCACGGACGCAACGGTCCCTTACCAGATGTACGAACCCCACCTCGACGAATGTCCAATAAAAGCTTCGAACGGGCTCCTATACCTGGCCGAGTTCCGGGTGGAGGGCGTAGGACACGAAACGAATAAAGGCCGAGGTAATAGCTGACTAAGAAGATAAACTGAAGTACAATTATTGGGAATGACGGAGGGGTAAATGAAATACGCGGTATTGTTAGGTGGAAAATCGATCAATAGTTTTAGCTGTCTGGGCCGGCGTGCTGCAGCTACAGGAAGTCGTGTTGAGTCGATGAACCGTTTCTTTTTTTAATGTGAAAAACAACGTTCAGGAAACTACCGAGTATGAACATATTTCGCCTTTGACGATGTTCTCACGAGCCCACCAAGTGTTACTTTACACCAGCTTTGCTAACCCTGGTAATATCCTGATGGACGATAACGAGAATCATCTTCACCTTTCGACAAGATTCACTTTCAGAATACGCAGTTGGCAATTCCGACATTCGGTATAGTTTACATAAACCAGTATGAATATTCTAGTTAGAATAGTTACCCGAGTCGAGTGGCAATTTGACTGTCACCTGAAGCACCTGAAAAAGCAATCATGAATCAAATTACACTTCCAAACTTTCTGTCATTCACCCCATTCTCTCCCATTATTCAAGCAAATAATATCTAACCTTCTCGTTTCTTTTTCCCCCTTCACCTCGTCGAGTTTAAAAGGCTTGAATTTATGTGTGTCAATTTTCCCCGCGTGGGATAAAGCCGTCTGAATAGGTGCGAGACGGTGTTAAGACGGGTAGTGAAAATATGGTGGGCGGAGTGGTGAAAAGGTACTTGTGATGTAGCAACACGAGTTGGGCAGCGACAAAGCGAAGGCTGTATCGTGTGCAGTATAAGCAGCAGCCGTGTGGGAAGACGTCATCTGGTAAATTTAAGATTAAGACGCCTAGTTCTCTCTCTATCTCTCTCTCCCTCTTTCTCTCGCAAACGGAGCAGCTTTAACTCCCGGCCAAACAACAAGATTTACCCGCTTGGTGCTCACGTCGTTTCTTCTCCTCCTCGGCGACGCTAACTGGCACGCCTTTTTATACCGACCAACAAACCCTGTAATCCACCGAGCTAACTACTGTTCGCAGTATCGCTGCAGGGGGTGCAAAAAATCGAGCAATCGAGTCGCCCAGAAATTCATGAAATCCACCCCAGAGACCCACATCGACGACCCACATTCGAATCACTTGGCAATATTTTCAGGCTATTGCCGTTTTACCGATTCACGGAGAGAGAGATCTGAGGTTAATCACTTTCGTGTCGTAATTTTTAAACATCCAGTCATTTTTGTAATCTTGGACAGCAGAATTTTTTTATTGAACGTATAATGGACAAGTTTTATCGATCACAGCATAGTGGCGAGATGCCACTTTCCTTATTGAATAAATTTCTACCATATGCAAGCTTGAAGTGTTGCGCAAAGTTAAGGGTCCGTTTTATCGTAACGCATGAGATATAATAACAGCTAGGTGACACCGGGTAGCCGGTATAACGGACAGGTGAGTAAACTGGGGAACTCAAACTATTCAGGTAACTAATAAACCCTCGGGAAACGGCTATCTAGAGTTCTAGGGAGTCTAGGATTATAGTCCTAGTCGTAGTCGATGTGGAAGGAAAATACCCTCGTGGTAGTCTGGAATTCCGCGGGGACTTTGCAGGAACAACACCCGTTCCTGGTGGTACGGAACCACATGCAGATGACGCATTTACGTCACATAATCGTAAGTGTTGTTTTACGTCTTAGAAGTTTATTTTATTATTATACCGTCAATCGAATAACGTATCTATAGAATCCAGACTGCATCGTCACTGATGTAAATAATGTAATTTTACTTTTACACTAAATCATTCGTTAGTTGTTCATTATTTCAAATTTTTAGTAAATATTCCGCGACTCCTTTTTCTAACTATTTCATTCGTTAGATAATTTTCTGAACTTCTATTAGTCCTGGGAACAAATGGAAACTTATCGGTTAAACGAGCGGGGCAAAATTATTCTAACAATAATAATACATAAATTTATAGGAAAAACTGATAATAAAAAAAGAGGAATAAATAAATAAAACCTGCCGAAAGTTGAGATCGGGAAATCCACGTCACCCGATAAACATCGCGATCCTTGAAAGTACTAAAAAAGTTTGAATCAAGTATTTTCCAAGGATTTCAAAGTTACGACCGATGTGCCAAGTTCCCAGCATTCTCTCTACAGCCACCGCGGTGCTATTCCTTTATACTGCAGTTTTCCTTGCACCGTTTTACGTACACAACGTACGTAGTCCTGGCAGCCACCTTATAAATACAGCTACGTTGTTTATGCCCATCTAACGCCCTGCATTCGTATGTATGATCTATCTATATGTCCGTACATCATGAAATACATTAAATGAAGTGACGTGAAGATAAGAGACTGCGACTTATCGCGCGACTTCGAGAGCCATGCACCAGCGAATAGAGTCTGATTTATATATATATAGAGATATATTAAAAATAAAAAAAGAAAAGGAGAAGAGAAAGAGGAAAAGCCGATGACGTAAAAATTTCTTATATACCTATTTTCTTCTTCCTCTGTATTCTTCTTGAATAAAGTGACTGATCCCTGCTTTTCAGCCAGCCAGTAACGCGCGTCTTCGATTATTTTCTTTCTCATGGATATGGGATGAAATTTTTGCCGGTACCAACATTTTTTATATCAATCATTTTATTTTCTTTTCTTTTCTTTTCTTTCTTTACGACACAAGTATAACGCCATCATACAGTCTGCTCAAAAATTTTCGAAATAAAAACAAAAAATATCCATCTAAGGTCAATTGTATTACAGTAATATTCCGGCGTATAATTTCGACGATGAAAGAAAATCAAATTGTCGCAATCTGTATAATTTTGTTAAAAAATTTTTTTGTTTTCTCATTCTTGAATGCATGATTTCCACTACTTTCCGTATATAATGAAAAAACACACTGATTTTCAATTAAACTCAGCTTGACTAGGTCAGGTTGTATTTTACCAATTTTGTTTCACCAGTGCAAGAAATTGTTTTGTTACTGGTGACGAAAAAATAGTAGAAAAAAGAAAGGAAAAAAAAAAGAAAAAACGAAATAGAAAGAAAAACGATCGAACTAACGAAGAGATTATTTTAAGATCATTAATATACTCGTTAGCTTTGCTCCTGATCTGAAATAAAGAGGAAAAAAAAAATCATGGATCGAAACGAGAGTATAATTTGAAAAATTAAGATATTGGAATCTGCGAGAAATCTGTATATTCCGATTACAAGAAATTCCAAAAATCTGTCAGAATATTCTGATCTATATGCCTTACACGTGAAAGAAAAAAAAAAAAAAAAAAAAAATGAAAAAAATTCTTTTTCGTACGGCGAGATTCTGCGCAGTCAGAAAAAAAAAACATCATAACAGATCCCAATAACGGGGTCAGGTTGCGTGAGAATAGGGAGAAAAACAGCTCGGGGCGGCTTTCGTCGAAACGGAATGAAGTTCAGTTATAGGTTTCTAGACTGGCCGCCATTCGCTGCCGTCCTAGATCTCACGCCAGTTTCTTCCTCCATTTTTTTTTCTTTTTCTTTTCTTTTTCTTTTCTTTTTCTTTTCTTTTTCTTTTCTTTTTCTTTTTTTGCTCGCCACATAGACAACGAAAACAATAAATACTCTCTTCAACTTTTTTTTCCTCACCTCGCACTCCGTTTTTTCGCTTACTAATAACATAGGTCCACACATTTAATATTTCTTATGAGTAAATAGTGGTTGTATATTAAACGCTTCGCCAAAAGTGATCAAACGATCTAAAAAATGGCAATTTTTTTAAATTCAGATCAGTGATGAAGGAATTTTGTCGATTGATCGATTTGGCGGAAGGTGAGCGACGCGGTCCCTATACTATATGGGGCATTCCATGCCTAATCGACAAATATTGTTTTCCCACTATTTTTAATTTTAGTGAAATAAATTTTCGACGGAATCGCTTTGAAGTTACAAGTATTTCCAAGCTTTTCCAAAGTTTTAAACTTAACTGGTCCCATGATCAAATGATTCTCCATTTTTTTTTTTAACACGACTTCGAAAATTTTTAAATTGACAAAAATCAATCTGATAGTCAAAATTTTGCAAAATAAATGTTACAGACATTCTACAATGTATTTAAAAATCCCGTCCGTTTATGTAGGAGGTGAAATTAATATTTTTACCGTTTTTCATAACTATTCCAAAATAAGAAAAAAAAAAAAAAAAAACTACTCAAAAACAGTGTCAACATCTTATCAAAATTTTGTACTCAATTGACAATGAACCTCGCGTGACACTATGAGCACCTCTATTTCTGCCATTTTATATTTTCAAGCTGCACTTAAGGGTAGTTTTCATCAGTTCAAAATTCAGCTAATTGAAAATTTATACCTGTTGTGTAAAATTTTGTAAGAATCATTTCATTTCATAAAGTATAAAATTAATATTTTCGACATACTTGCGGTATTCACTGTTTCTAGAGTAAAGTCTGCATTTTACGAAAAGACATTTTACCAAAAAACCTGACGTGTCCCTCTCTTTAGTAAAATCTGCTCATTTATTCTTTCCACGTAGGCGGAGAACTTTTTCCTTTACTTGTGCTGTGAGACTTGTGCTTGCTTCTCTCTAAATTGCATGATTCTAGGTCAACAGGAAGTACCCTTAGGTTTTGATTATATCAAAATATGTGACATAAATGGCCGTATCTTTTGATGACTTTGACTTAGAAGCTTGAATTTTTTACACCTCCAAGATACCATTGGTCTTAGTATTTTATATTAATTTCAACTTGATACCTCAACTCGTTGTTGAGGAAAAAGTCCTTAACAGACGGACAACAAAGTGATCTTACAAGGATTTCACTTTTTTCTTTTGAAGTACGGAACTCTAAAAAAGTGACGTAAAAGGAATATTTATATATATATATATATATATATTCCACCAAAGCCTTTTTTACAGAAATTAAGGTAATGAAGAAACTTTCACAACTTAGAGACTTTTTGGCATAAAATTAAAGAATCTCTGAAAAATCAAAGTCATACTCCATCTTCCAGGTTTTAATCTCAAGATGATCAGGCGCGTAGTTTAAGAAAAAAAAAAGATCATCAGGTATAAATATTTCTGTGATTATGGTCGATTATTGCAGATTATAGTCTGTCGATAAAGAAATAAAGACAATCATCCAACAAAAAAAATCATAAAACCTTTTAAAAAGTATACATTACGGTGCGACCGAATTTGGATTTTTGATTTTGAACAACGAACTCGGACATCGATCACCGTAATTTGAATGTTTAACTGTAAAATAATACACCGTATCTAGATGCATAATATTGCATCGGAATACTTGTGATAATTTCAAACTGATTGAACGAATGACGAGAATGGTAATCACGTGTGTGAAATCATGAGGAATAAAAACTTCGCCTCGCTGGGAATTTCCCATATCATCATCCGCACACTCAGGTTATAATCTGTTAACGAGATATTGATATTTGCCAAGAGTTGGATGAAATGAAATAAATATATCCAGTTACTGATGATAAAAAAAATGCTTGTCATCTTGGTAACGTGATATGATTAAACAAGCAATTGTGGAATCAAAAAATGCGAGTCAACATCGGGCTAAAAATTGCAACCTCACGATTTTTCTTCCCAACATTTATCACCGCATGTTATTCCTTACTTCTTAAAAATTTTCATTAACACACTGCAAATTCCCAACCATCAACGAAAATCCGATTGAAATTTATCGGCACGTCATCATAAATATTGGAAAAGAATATCTGCGTTGAAGTTTTGAAGAAAATTGATTTGAAAATAAGAAGAAGAAGAAGAAGAAGAAGAATAAAAAGAGATAAAAAAAAGACGGTCCGCAAATGAAGAAACGTTTGATTTCAGCCTGACTGCTGCAGTGCGCAGAGAAGCAGCTGCGGTGATTTTTCTTTGTTACGGATAGTCAATCAACGTCGACGAAGCCAGGGAGGTTTTATATTCAAAGCCGGAGTGAAGAATTAACTGATTGTGAGGGAATGAAGAGTAAATAAATCTGGACGGTGGAGGAAAAAAAAAAAAACGTCGAGCAAAACAAGCGGCAAAGGAACCGCAGGGTGTAATTAACATTTACGAAAAATCTCTTTCATCTTCGAAAACATTAAGGGATAAATTTTCCCGATTCTTCGGGAAGAGATACTTTATTCGAGGAATAAAAATATTGTGAAAAAAAAATAAAATCAACCAAAAGGTGCGGTGATGAGGTTCTAAAATTCTCAACCACCCTCCGAAAAGGCAAGTCGATTTTTCTACCAACGTCTCGATGCACCCTTTGGCTAAAGTATTTTCATTCCCGAGAGGGTGAATCGCCCTCGCCTAACTTATATGCATACACCTGTATTACTTACGGGGAGGGAAATGAACGGTTCTCAACACTTTACACCCCTCACTGTTTCACGTCTGGAACAGCGTTATTCACTTCCAATTTACTGTATAATGCGCGTAATCCAAAAAAATGATAGAAATAATAGAAGAAATGATCAAAACATACAAAAAGCGTGTAAAGATATTTTTGAGCTTAGCGTTAAATGAGTTTTCACCTATTGCGAAGGGTTTTTTTATTTTATAAAATTAACAAGGATACGTAAGTCTTATAAGAGAAAATTCTACAAAATTTCTCATATTTTCAATTATATTTTCCACCTTTTTCTCATCTACGAAGGAAAGATTCTTTCCATCAAACACAACTCAGTTCCAGATTCTGTAGTTTCAATTTTTCTACGTTCATGTATTCATCACGTATCATATCTGGATTGAAAAGGTTTAAATTAAGGTAATAAAATCGAACAATTTAACTAGATTTTCACTAATTTCAAAGCAATTCAAAACAAGGCGCAGACTTTTGTTTACGATTCCAGTTATTCCTAGTTTCTTATCGTCAAAGGGATTTGACAAATACTCAATGTACGACCATCTTGTAATAATTTGAACATGATAAAGCAAAGTTCTCCGCAAGGTCAACGTTAATTGTGGGGAACTAGAATAATTGATTGTATAAATGGAAGAACTGTAGGTAACGGCTTGGTGCAAGGGATAAGGTAACTCGTAGGGGTGATAAAATGAAATTGTATATAATATAATAAACCGAGGTGAATGGAGAGGAAGAAAAATAAAGAGAAGAAAGAAAATGGGGAGGTAAAAAAGAGTCAAGATAGAATATATATATATCTATATATCTATATATCTATATATATATACGCATAGAGTACATACAACTCTCCACGTAATTAGGAAGGTCCCTTAGTTCTGCCAGCAGGAAAACCCTGCAACGTTCCGAAATTCACGCCCCAAGTCACGGCCTAAAATACCAGTGTACAAGCGCCACCTTCCATTCTGAAATATCATCCCTTGACACGCGGTCTTATGGTTATCTATATATTGCAGGCAGCGATGGGTATAAGAAACGCACCTCGTTTAAGAAACGGGCAACTGAAAATCACACATGATTGAAGAATTTGAGATTTTCCTCGTTTTGATTCGGTAAATTTTTAGCGAAAGATACAAATGTTTAATTTTTTTTTTTTTTTTTTAATAGAAACCAAGTCAGGATCAATTTTTTTGTTTCGATTTTCTCAAAAGCACTTCGAAGGTTTCGCTGTTTGATTTCGATTCCACGCATGTGTCTCGGTTTTTAAGAAACTTTGTAAAAGATAAAATGAAAGAAATTTTGACACAATTGAAAGAACTTCTGACTTTCATCCCGTGGATAAAAGAACGTAAATCGATTATCGTGTTTGAAACAAGGAACAAAATTCAAGGGCAAGTTTTCGAATTTTTTTTTCAACACACTTAAGATTCGACAAATTGACAAATTTTGTACTTTCTGCTTTTTGAGCAATTCGAATGGCAGAAATTTTCGTTTCCCGCTACTGGATATCGAGAATCTGGAAAGTTGTAGCAGAAGGAAGGGAAGAAAAAGAAATCTAAATCCAACGTCCCAAAGATCGCGTAACGTTCTTAACCGTTGCTGGAGATAAAAGAGCCTGGCCATCTTCCTTTTTGCAGGTCCTCGGTCCGAAGGCGCGTGGTATTAATATGGGGAGCTCATTAATATTCACCCTTAGACGCGATCCGCTCCTGAGCCCAGGACGTCTTGGCCGGCGAGAGATCGAGATCCGAGGGAGAATTAGTGGGCGGTGGGGTGAAAGGCGCCGACCGCTGCCCTTAAGGGAGATTGAAAAGCTGGGGAAGAAGGGTCAGCTCGATTCGGAATAACAGCGAACACGGCGAATTAGGTTGTGGGAAAAATTTCTACAGCGAAAAAAGAACGAAGGAAACGAAACGAAATTAAAACAAGTGGCTTTAAACTAGCCATGAAGCAGCCCTCGAACTTCCCGCTCTCACACGGCAGGTTACAAGTTTATAGAGAAAAAAAAGAATAATATTCAATTCGAATTTCGAATTACAAATTCAGATTTGTGATTAAGGCTTTTAAAGCCCCAAAGATTAGCGAACCAAAAAATCTCACGGTACAAACTTTCATTCAAACCCACTCATCTATTCTAAAGAAATGATAATTTTTATTTGATTTTTTGGGATTTTGGTATGTAAATAATTGAAAAAGTGCTGAATCGTTCAAAGCCAAAGTCTAAGCAGTTCAAAGTTAGGAAAAGCCGCGTCGATTGAGATCAAAATCATTGAAATCAGGTAACTTGTTCTCGAGATATCGTGGGGCAAAAAAATTGATGATTCTCTGGATTTTGAAACGTCGAGATCTGGTGAAAACTCAATTTTTCATTTTTGGGTAGATTACAATAACTTCCTTTTTTCTCTAAAACCAGAGAAACGGGAAGTTAAAAAATAGAATGAAATGGAATAGAACAACGGTTAAAAGAAATAAATGGTGAGAGAGAGAGCAAGAGAGAGAGAGAAAGCTTTGGAACTCGACTGCGTTGCAATGAAAATGAAATATCGGCCTGCATATGTGGCGCCGCATCGCATCGGTCGACTGGATCTACTACTATCGTGGGTCATAATTTTTACCGTCCCTGGACAAGAATGTTATTCGGGCGAGGGTTTATTCAAGGGCATCAAAAACCAATGAAAATTCATTTAGGATCGAGGTTTTTAACCACCCGAGTTGATAATACGTATTTTGCTTGATAGAAACGCAATTGAGTAAAATAAATCGTTACAGTTGATGGAGAAAATAGATGGAAAGAAAAATACACGTCGTTGCGTTGATTTGAAATTTTACGGTAATCAAGCATGCTGCAGGCATTACGTGATTGAAAAAAGTAAAATACAAAGTACAAAACAAGAATCTGAATTACCGGTTTTTTTTTTTTTTTTTTTTTTCTATACCAACATTTATTTACACTGTCTGTTCTCCAGTTTATCAATTTTCAGTTTATCAAAAATGAAGCTGCGCAAACATGATGATAATGATGATGATGATGATGATGATGATGATGACGATAACAAGTAGGATAATAATAATCAATTGCCTGACAGATCGGGTTGTGTTCGGTTGGAATGGGAAGGAAGAAAAGAGACTGCATGCAGCGAAGATAAGGTCGCGTGCGTGGAGTCGTTAAATTAATACGAATGAGGGAAGCCGAGCTGTAGATCTGCGGTTAAATACGCATTATGACAATTACAAATTAGTATCACAGCTCGGCACCGGCACCCTTTCATCAGTCGTGACTCGAACGTTCTCGTCGTTTGTCAAAAGGGATTTAAAAACTTAGAAACATAGAAAAATGACAAGGAAAGAAAAAATTTGTAATCGAATCGAGTAAAAATTGAAGTTTTAAGATAATTCGTTTGTCAAAAGGGGTTGAAAAAGTTAAAAACATAAAAAAAATGACAAGGAAAGACATTTTTTTTAACCGATTCGAGTAAAAATTGATAAATGGATAAAAATGGATAATTCGTTTTTGCAATATTACTGGAAGAATTGATTCATATTTCACAAATTCAACTTCTTCGATATTGTTCAAAAGTAATTACAGCGAATTTTCATTAAATTTTATTCAAGTGTTTCATTACCTTTCGGTAACTTACTGAGAAATAAAAAGCTCTGTACGAACCTAAAAATTTCTGAATATGAGAAACAATGACAAAATTCAGCATGAAGACGTTGCTAATTCGAAACTGTTATTTTGAAATCGAAGGTTGATTTTACCTTATTTCTCCCACATTCGATTACCTAGAGATGCGGTATTTAAATGAAAACTTGAGTTCAAAAAAAACGCAGAACTTAATCTTAAAGGTAATAAAATCTTGATTTTCCATTTCATCACGGTTGCGTTTGTACTTACAATATATTGATAATATCGCGGAAATTTCGACATCACTTTGGATTTTCAAACAAAATAAAGAAACGTAAAATTTACTCTTAAAGAAAATTAAACGCTCGAAACGATTGAAAAAAAAAAAAAAGAAATTGTTATTACCGAAGTACGCAGAAGTACGAACTTGCATTTCAAACTTTGTAAGCTCTCGTGATGTTCGCTGCGAGAAGTGCAAATTAACGAGCTTTGTGCGGTCAAAGATAATATATAAATTTATACATGTATATATAATACCTATATGCATATAAGAAGAAAAGGAAAAAGAGGTGCAATCACGAAGCACCAAACAACTCGTCGAGGGATAAGTAATTGAGTTTTGGTTTGAACGAAATAAGCAGAATAACTCTCGTTGTTCAGTCTTTCTGAAAATCTAATTGTAATTGATTCGGATCCGGACGGGTATTTCAACATAATAATTAAACAAAATGAATAGAAAAACCAGAGTTAATCGAATCACGCTTTAAAGAGTAACAAAATCTTTGAAAGACTGTCTTTTTTTTATAAAACCTTTTTTTTTCTTGACGAAATTATTTATACTTACGAACAAATCGAGCGATATTTGTCCAAATTAATCGACATCGATGGATTTTATTATAAATAAATTCATGATCAACAACAGTTGGTGAAAATTTTCGAACTACTTCTATTTTACGAAACGTAGGAAACAGATTGCTTATAAATCTGCATCGAAGAATTGTTAGAATGTTGTATAAAAATTTGTAGAAATAAAATCGTAGCCAGAATTAAAGGGTCTGACGACCCCTGCCTAGGATTAAAAAAAAACAAATCATAATCTCAATATATCAATGAAAAATTTCTTTTACTCTCAGCTATGAGATAATTTTATTTACTAATTTTCCGACAATAATTCTCAAAATCTCTAATTATTTTCGTAATTAGACATTTTTCTATTCAAACTTTGTGGATAATTTTTATTTTTCTTCAGTTTAGTGCCCACCATTTTCACAATGTCGAATTTCGCACTATTTGCGAATGAGAGAATCATTGGTTTTTTTTTTTTTTTCGTATATTTCACCGAAACCATTTCGCAGTTTTCTCATCAGCCATCCGAATTTTCAAACGTAAATTAATTGTTTTACCACGGTAACCGTGGTCACACCCCATAATTTAATAATCCTTCTGATAAAATTAAACGAGATACGTTATCCACACTGAAAATGTGTGTACATACGCGAGGTGAGAGGCTTTACTACCCTCGATACTATATTTTATTCAAGTCACTCGCGGGCATTTATTACATTATGTTCTGTCAATCTTTGCGAAAGGGGGAATTTTTTTTTACAGTTCTTTTTTCTCTTTCTCTTTCTCTTTAAGACCACACCGTTGTTCGCATGTAATTGAGAAAATTTTCATGTATATATATGTATATATATATATATACTCACAGACTAGTTTATATTAACTACTAAAACTCAAGTCTGCAAAATATTGCTAAAAGTTATAAATATATATCTTGCATTATAGTTTTGATAATTATAGTAAAATCCATCTTCTTGTAAAAGTTGAAAATTGTGCTCTCGATAAGATTTGAGGGAATTGACCATACGCAGTAATATTTATTCGATTATTTGACATGTTTTTTAAGAAAAACATTTTCGATACTTCTCATGCAAGTATACATGGGTCATACAATACATATAGATATATATTTATATATATACGTACGTACTTGTAGAGCGTTTTGCTCGAGGTTGTGAGAATATAAATCCTGCAGATTTAAAAGGCTTCGGTATCCCCCGAGGGGTTACACCCGTACTTTCAACCATGCTTACATAATTTCGAACCCATAGAATATGAATTTTTTTAAACACGGTTTTTAAACACGATTCTTTCACACTTCGTATACACTATATGCATACAATAAAGAAAAGTTTGTTAAATTTTTCGGGGTTTCACTTGTAAAATATTAAAATTAAACTTGAAATAATAATCACAATCGTAATGTATTACATATAATTTAGGGTGATCCTTATTAAGGTGGTGACGAAATTTTCCAGATTTGATTTTTAATTCATGTCGTGGTGTATTGTTATCGATTCTATCTTACTAAATTAAAGGTAAAAACTTCATGAAATTTTAATATGAATATTAAAAGGTCGCTCGAAAAGATCTAAAGAAATACACAAAAAAAATTGAAAAAAATTATGAGTGACCTTTCGAAATTCAAATTTTGAACTA
Source organism: Diprion similis (assembly GCF_021155765.1). NCBI lineage: Eukaryota > Metazoa > Arthropoda > Insecta > Hymenoptera > Diprionidae > Diprion > Diprion similis. The sequence goes on along the minus strand of NC_060106.1, from coordinate 18,662,334 downwards.
AAACTTTCGGAAACTTATTTTTTTTTTTGTCTATAAAATCATACCGTAACTAGAAAAATAAAAAAAAAAATAAAAATCGATTTTTTACGATTTCTGACGTTTTACAAAATGTGGAGCGACCTCTTAAAAATTTTTTTTTGAACTGTACTTTGGAGTGGGCTCTTAAAACATCAAAAACTAACATTTTGTCACACGAGACTCAAAAAAAAAAAATAGTCCGTTTTTTTACGCCACCCTAATATACATACACACACATATGTATATATATATATATATATATATATATATATGTATAAGCAGAAAGGAAAATCGGAGTCCAGCCTCACGTGTAACGCTTTTTGAGTATCAAGTATCGTCGAAGGTATGAGTCTCGAATTCCATCTGCTTCCGCTCGGCTATAATATCTACCACCCGTGTAGACATGCATTTAGGTAGGCGGCCTTAAACGTTTTTCCGTCGAGATAAGAAAAGGAAAGAGAAACCTTTTCCCTTTTGCTTCTCGTTTCCACTTAGAATTTAGGTCAGGTTAGGTGGTAAAGTGCCTGTTTAAAAAGGGCAGGCAAGCACAGCTCTTGTTCCCGAACCTTGATGACTGACGGAGTGAGAGAAGAAGCAGAAACGAAATAGAAGAAAAAGAAGAAGGATAAGAATAAGAAGCGGAAGAATAATTCGGAAAGTGAGTAATTGCGCGATGCTCGAGCTTTTCACAGCCTTTTTTCAAACGCGGTTCGCAGTTTTCTTTTCAAGCCTCACCTTGTATATACAAGCGTCGCATTTTTCTTCCCTCTCCAACTGTGTACAAACTTCATCGTTATGCTTCGTCACCCAGTAATTTTTACTCATTTTCTCCTGTCATGTCGTTGCGCATGAACCTAGATCTCGTCAAAATTTGAAAAAATTTTCGCAGTCAGATTTTAACCTCCGTGTAAAATTTTATATCAAATTCAAAAGACGTGTAAAATGAAGTAATGAGAGACGTATACGTACAGATTCGTTCAACAAACTTCGATGTGCACACAAATATTCGAAAACAGCTTCTTTGTGAGTTTCATTCAAATTTATCAGATCACCTGAATTTGAAAATAAGCATCGAAAAATTATTCAATTGAAATCAGACTACGATGAAAATCCTAGAACATTCCAAATCCTAGCTATTCGCATTTTTAGTTAGAACAAGAAAGTTTTTTAGGTTCGTAAAAAATATTTTGCTCAAAGATCTGATAACTTTTCAGCGAACCGAAGCGGAATCGATACATAAAGTTCAAATTAAATCGGTTTATCCGTTTCCGAGTCACATCGGACAAAAAATATTCACATTTTAGCAACAATCGACCGACTGGATTATTTTTTCTCGCAATCGGTTTTCGTTTTTTACTCCAATCAACGACGCGATAAAATATCAATTTACTTGATTAAAGTATCAATTATTATCATCGTCTTACATACTAAGTATACCTATTTGATATAACAAGTCAAAGATGAATGAAAATTTTTACCTGAAATTGAAAAAAATATTTTGATTAAAAGTATAAATGATCAAAAAACTTGTCCAGTAAATTTGATTTCCAATTCACCGTTTAAAAAAAAATACAAAATAATCGATCAATCAATTGATTTTTACCAATTCGATCGAGTCGTGCTCGATTAATTTTTTGAGACCCGATTAATCGATTGATCCAGTGCCTGTATCAGACAGTAGTAAGAGGTGATCGCGGTCAGCCAGCCTGCAGCAACTCTCGTGTCTGACCAAACTCTGACCGTAATTCCTCACCGCAATGCAGAACAGCTCGCAGTAGTAACAACGGCTCTCTAATCAGACGTGATACTGATTGTGAGAATGAGATGATTTCGCTGCCGCCATTGTGACCCGAAAGTTTATTTATTCCTCCGGTATAATAATTAATAATGGCAATTACGACGAACTTTATAGACAGTGAAAAATATTCCTCGTGTTGCATAAATTCGTTTACATGTCAGGGGAATGAAGAAGTTGCAGAGGTAAAAGTTTATATAATTTTCTGTAACGATCAGATTTTCACTTTTTATTTGTTCATTTTTTTTTTTTTTTTTTTTTCGTTTTATTCTCTATCTAGATTTTATCTACTTGGGAAATAATATACGAGCGTCAACATCGGTATGAAATCTAAAACAGCGTCTCGAGAAACTAACCTTTCATTTCTACGTTAAATATTTGATTATGCCAATTCGTAATCAAGATTGAATTCGAAATATTGCGAGTTAATGATTATTTCAATGCGTCTCGAACACGCCGGCTGCAATTGAACGATAAAAGAACTCGACAACGATTCTGAAACGGTAGTAGAAACGGTCTAAGATAGTCCGACAAGCCGCGGCTATACTGCAAAGCCAACAGCTCTGACGGACAGTCGGACTCTTCCCCGGCAGTAATCCCTAATCTCGTAGGATGAACCGCTGACGATATAGCTTTGAACGATCGTTTTAGTAGCCGGATAAATTTCCCGGCTGATCGCTGATTGTTACAGAAAGATTTCCGTCGATTTTCAGTCTTTTTTATAATGTCGAGTTTTTGATTTTTCAAACGATTAATAAAAGATGTGATCAAAAATTCCTACCAACAAAATTTATATTATGGTAATATGTGTCCTGAAAAAAAAATTTTAATCACCTACGATGAAAGTGTTTGCGCAAGGAACTTTTGGAAGCAGTACGCTGGAAATTTTCTGCCAAAGTTTTTGAAATTTTTTATCACGATACATACTACCATAATTTAGATTTTTTTGGAAGGAATTTTTGATCACATCTTTTTTACTCATTTCAAAAACAAAAAACTCGATATCATAATCACCGAAATTTCACCGAAGTCCCCCCTTAAAATGTCCAATAGCCACTCTTTCATTCTCATTCATTAATTTTTTTACTTTTTAACTGAAAGGGACGTTCTCGTGGAAGCTTCCGTTGTACATACATACTGTTAGAGTATTTAAAAAAAAATAATAATAATAATAATTTGCAATTTTCCACCGTGGGAACCCCCTAAAAATTTTCTTTAAGTCAAAAGAAATATTCTGTAAAAATATGAGCGTTCTAAGTTAGGTGGAAGACTTTTTTTCCAAATTTTTTTTCAATTTCTCAAGAAACACGTTGCAGCACTTCAATTATTTTTTTCTCAAACACCCTAATACCCATACAACTTCGGCGAAGATGAGAAAGAGGAAAAAAAAAGACAGAGAAAACGTAATTGCCAATGGACTTTCCACCTGGATGAAAATTCGCGGAGATTTCCAGGTCGTCAAGTTCACGGGATATTCACATATAACAGAAGAAGGAGTAGAAAAGAAGGAGACAGGAGGGAGTGAATCAATAAAAATCGGAAATAACATCACAGACGGCCGACTCGACGTCGTTTCAAGAAACAAAAGACAATTGCGCGGATATGGATGTAGATACACTATAGATAGATATATCACGTATGCGACTTCAATTTTGACTCATAGTCAGAGTTCATCGTCGACGTTTTATTTTTACCTTCGAAAATCGTATTCCTACGGAAAATTTGCTCGCTCTGCATCTGAATTTTTGTTTAAATAAATTTATTTTATTTTCATATACTTCATTCACTGAATAATGGAAGAAATTGTTGGCAAATGACTGTTGCAGTTACATTTTCAAAAGAATTCTAATGTATTCGTTTGTTTTTAATTTTTGCAAAAGAATTGAAAAAATAACAATAATAATAATAATAATTCCTGATAATTTCAGTTCTTGTGAATGAGAAAACAAAAAAAATATTATAAACAATCGATAATGGAGGTACATTCTAGACTATTCGTCGAGAGATAAAAATTTGAGAAAAGGGGGGGAAAAAAAAGTAAAAAATTTACTGTAAACGATAGGAAAATTTTCATCCTATGATAATCAATTTCCACGACATACCTACTGGTTTCCTTAAAGCTGGGACAACGATGCAAAAAATATTATTATTGGAATTGGCTAGAACGCCTCTGCGCGAAAATATTATAAACAAATGTAAAAAATGAAACACGCAGCATAAATTACGATCCCATATGATCCAGCATCTTCCAACTGAACGTCTTATATACGCCAATTTCTTCAGGAACTTGACGTCGCGTGTTCGTGAGAAATATCATGATCTTTGGTCGTTAAGAATTGTTTGGGTGTAAAACTGAAATTCTACAGCCAAGAGTAACAATAAGTGGCGAACACACGCGATACAATCAAAACTCGAGTTCATCGTGGCGAAAATCAACTGCTGTAATCTGCAATACAGGGTCGAATTATTTCTCTTGTATACTCATCGGTTTCCGGCTACTTGGAAATACGATCTACTTTCAGATCGATCACCAAAAATCATCCGGAAAACATGTTTCTTCTCATATGTCTTCTTCCTCGCGTTCTCCAAGTCTTAGAAATGATTAATTCATAATTTTACAGAAATATCTTTCGATACAAAGTACTTAAACAATTCTTGCCTTGTAATAATTTCCTCGATTACAGACTCGAATTATCTGTTCTTTTACTACCAATTCTATCCTTCTCTGTAAGCATGACGAAGTAAACGTCTTCGAGGTCTGCAGGACACATCGGAATGACGCAGGGAGCATCGAACCCGGCTTATGCGGCAAGGAAAATAATAAGCGGCGGTAGAAGTGGGGGTGAAAATTGCAATCGGATGATGGATAAATATTTATACAGGTGTCGGGGGTCGGGGGTCGGTAAATACCCCTGAGGGGGATCGATATCTCGGATTACAGCTCCCGCTGTCATTGGCGATTAAGTAAAAGAGCTAGAAAGGGGATTACGCGGTGTGGGATTTTGTCGATGAGATAATTCCAAGAATCAAGTGAAAGCTACCAAAGTTCTAGTGCATTTGAAGCCTGGATGCTATGGCCACTGAGTTAAAAATGATCTATGCATCGATTGATCGAGTTAAAAAAAAAAAAATCCAGTCGATCGATGAATGAAATTTGAAAAATAAGCGATTATACTCGATTAATCAGGGAAAAATAATCCATTATTTTTGGTCATTTTTACGTAACACCGAAATAAGTATTGGTCGAATCATATAAAGCTAATTTATACCTCTGAAAGCAAATTTTTATTCGTGAAAATAGTTCGGAGAATTGAGGTTAAAATAAGGAAAACACGAATTTGGGTTCGGGGTAGAAATGTAGAAAGATTAGAAAGTAGGAGGGTCACAGCATCAAATTTTCAAAGATGTGAAAATCTATTTTACGAGATTCTTGAAGGGCAGTTAGTCACACTATAAAAAATTCAGAGTGTAAAAAGTTAAAGTAACGAAATCCAAAAAACGAAGAATCATCAAAAGCAGTAAGAAAATACAAAATTTCGTGTTACTCTGAAGAGAAGAAAACTGTAAAACACGATTGCCTCACGTCGACGTCACCGCCACGAAATCATCCCCTTAATAACGTTGCACAGCCATATTGTAGACCACGATTGCATCTGGCACAATTTTTCACCCTTTAGCACTTCCATTTGTACACAAGTGTGTTTGACTTATTTTTTTATCCACACCGACACGAGAGACCGGAGTCTCTGATATTTTTCGACATTTTTACCCCGATTTTTCGCCGTTATATTTTCATGCTGCATGTTGGAAAAAGAGGAGAAAAATAACACGAAACAACTGTTCTGCAATTTCAGTGCACGCACGCTTCAAGTTCTTTTTTCTTCAATCCTTCCACTCATCACATTGGTTCAAATTTTCAATCCCATGCACTCTAACAGTTTCTTTATAAAATTTCATTTCAAAGCAATGAGATATTGAATCGTTTTTTATCCCCCAAAAAAGTGGTACAAAATTTCGGTAAAATTTCAAATTCCAAGATGGCTTCTCCTTCCTTAAACTGACGATATAAATTTAACACACAACATTATAATTAATATTTTACACCGCATCACGATTCCGGTCAATTTCACAACAAACATTCCCGCAGGTGTATAAAATTTAAAGAGACAACGAAGGAGATAAGACGAAGCGAAATATAAATCTCACTATAAAAAGTATCGAAATAAAAATCACGATGTATAACTAACAAAGCTTCATAAACGTCTAATTCTCCCGCAGAGTTTTTATAACTTGCAATTCTGCCGGCTCACTTTGTCCGTTATACTTTTATGATCCAGCTGGCTCGATACCTCTTCGCGATACAGAAACAAACAAGATAGAACCTTCGGAGTAGGTACAGTTTAATGCATCAGCTGCATACTCGCACTCATAGACTCTGCAGCACGTGCAACTATCGCCTGCAAAACTGCGGAATTGCGAATTGAACTGCTCTGCAGACTGTACACAGCTTATATAGGTATAATAACAAGTTGAAATCGAGGGAAAACTAGCTCAAAATATCCAATGGCGCACCCTGCACGAATATATATCTATATATATATATATGTATATCTACATGGGGCATTCCGTGCCAAATGGACCAACCGCCTCAGTCTGTAGATCTGGTTCCCTTTTTTCAAGTCTAAAATTAGAACGAACCTGATTATCTTCGTTCTCACTTTTTTCTTTTATCCGAAAAGTTATATTTATATATAATGCATGCGATTCTTTATTTATTTATTTTCTTTTTTTTTTTTTTTTTTTTGTCATTTTGCCAAATAGGACGTATTTAAAATTGCTTCTTCGAAATGTAGAATCTCTACAGGTTGAAACAAAATCTGGAAACTGCGGGATAGATGGAAAATAGAAGGAATCGAATCTGACATCGTTATACTGGAATGCCCCGTACATACGCGGGTGTCTTGATGCAGGTATTACAATAAACTTTTTGAACCACCGTGCTTCAAGGAGACTTGCTGCACCTACACGGTACATGTACACATGCATATCATATATATATATATATATATATGTATAACTTATGTTCGTACATAGATATCTCAAGTAGGTGTCTCTTCCAAACGATCAATATAATCTCGCGGTTGCTTGATGACAAATTATACAGCATCAACGCCACACCGCTTATTGCATTACATATATATATATATATATATATATATATATATATATATATATATATATATATATATATATATATATATGTAATATATCAGCCAATATATCTTCTGAAGTTGAACGGTTCAACGATTCAAGAAATTTTCTTTATTGTTAAATTTCAGACTAATATAAAATAATTTTAACGGAAAAATTTCAAGACTTATACAGATTCTGAAATAGAATTTTTTTACATAAATAAGAAAAAGGATAATTTATCATTTTATACTTATAATGCACAAAGTAAAACTTTACTCCACTCGTATGTATCAAGGTTTTCGAAAAACAGAATTTTCGAGAAAACAGAGAGTTACGTATAAATCTGAGGAATTTTATCGAATGAAAAAAGGGATGAAAATAATTAATATTCCAGAATTTTCATCTCAATTTCGATCTTAAATTATGACTCGAAATTTGATTCTGGCCATTCTGGCATTTTGGAAATTCTCCTGAATTTTATTCACATGATATGAATGTGAATTTTATTCACATTTAGTGTAAGATATGCGAGTCAAAACGCGCGGTGATTATTGAGGTGAAAATTCTGTTTTCAGATCATTATCAAAAAAGTCGGCCATAAACGATGTCGTGAACTTGAAATTCAATGAGGAAAAAAACCAGCTACCAGGCAGATAAAACGAAGATTCTCGAATTTCTTATGGAGACGTCAGCGTTACGGCTGACTTATTTTATATTGGCGAATTACCTAGAGTACATTTTCAGTCGTATTCACTGATCTGTACAAGTTGAACTCGCATAGTCTGTTCTAACTTTTTTTTTTTGCTTACCCTCTATGTATATTCTATATACATATACTTTAAGTTTACGAAATCGGTATAGTATGCATATATGTATACTTATACAGTGTATATATATATATATACACATCACAAAAACGTTACCTCCAGCTGTAATACTTATAAAATAAGTATGTATAATTCAGAGACGTTTAAAATATTCATCAAGAGCTGCTTAATTACTGTCAAACTCATTTCGAAAGTTTCGACTCTGCAAAACACGCCTCTGAATGATAATGATAATAATAATGATGATAGCATCTACACAGCAAGAGTAACCTTATATACAAATACATACATTTATATAACTCGAATTAATCATTCATGAAAAACGTCATCCGCAGATCATCAACGTTTTGAAAAAAGTTATTTTTTCACTCTCAAGCTAAGGGTGAGTAGATATAATAAAAAAATCCTTTATCTTGCAAAAGTTGTGCAATATTCATGTATCTTAATTCGCCTTTGTTTATTTTTTGGACTTTTCTATTGATCGGCTTGTGCGGGCAAAGTTTTGAATCGACGAAAAATTCTCTTAGTTTTACAACAGATTCTTAATTTGGACAGAAAACGAAATTGTGAAATCCGTGCAGTTTGCGTTTTTCGCATTTAAAAACTCTGATATAACATATTTACGATGAATTCCATGCGAAGCCAACAAACGTCTGACCCTTGCCATTTTTGATTTTTTTCAAAAAAACTTCCGCAATTCTATCAACTCGAAAACAGTACCCTAAATCTTTTTATCCTTTTTATTCAACTGCTTGATTATTTATAAATATTGAGAGTGATTTTGAGAAGGACATTTTTTGAAACACTCAAAAAATTCAACTTTCTTCCATCAACTTCATAATAAAACCGATCTATAAGTGTTTCTAGTGAAAAAATGAAAAAGGTCCTTTTCAAAATGGCTCTTTATTTATAAATAACTGACCGATTGCAAAAAGAATCTAAAAAAAATTCAAGCTACGCTTTGAGAGTTGGGACAATTGCAGAAAATTTTTTGAACAAAAGTGAAAAATGATGAGGTTCAGACGTTTGTTATAGATTCGCATGGTATTCCCCGTATCCATTATAACTTGTGATAGAAAATTTGTTGAATCAAGTTTTTCTCTCTTGTAAGTGGCGTATTTGAAGAAAAAAAAAATAGATTCGATTCGTGAAATCCTGTCAAGCGAAGTACCTTATAAAAGTTTTTTATCAAAAATTATGCAATGTTTCGAAAGTTCCATTTATCGCGTACAATTTTGCAAATCCTTTTTCGTCATTGAATATCTTTGAATAAGACGCGAGTGGAAAAATCCGTGCTAAAAGGATGGCAAAAAGAAGCTTCCACCACCCTTCGAACTGCTTTTTTTTTCATGTCAATACAAAATTTCCTCACGCCGAGCATCGCAAGCGTAAAAAATAACGTTAACCGTAAAAGACTTGAAAGACAGAAAGAAAAAAAATCGAAAAGTAAACGATAGGCAAATAATTTTCACTACAAATATCTAAAAAAAAAAAAAAAACCATTATTTATAATATGACGAACGAGGCTCGGTAAAAAGATTTTTCTTCTATCCGCGCGACGATAACTATAAATTTGAAGAAGTGAAAATATCCTCGTGCAAGTCGGACAGTCAGCAGGACTTTTGCAACATAAAAGATCGAACGAAAGCTGCGAAAACACAATAGCCCCGAGGGCTAACCGGTGAGGTTATATCGAATCTATTTCAGGTATATATTTTCTCCCAAGGGAAATGGAAGGACGCCGAATTACGAGAGTGCAGATTTTATACACCACCGATACTCGCACGACGATGAGGGATACGTGAGTGCGTTTTTTTTTTTTTTTTTTAATGTTTTTCTTTCTTTCTTACTTTTTTTCCCCTTCTTTTCAAGTGTCAAGTTGTTATCGCTCACCATAAAGCTCACGCTTTGAGTTACAAATTTAGCAATGTTTAGACCATCGTGCAAGTGAGTGAGAGAATTGAGGCAAATTTTTCGCGGTAAATTTTAGTACGCCGTACGCCGTATCGTATATATATCTATATAATATACATACATATATACACATATGTATATCCTGAAGCTTGTATAAAATGATCAAAGGAGTTTTATGTACACACGCAAAACGGCTTGTGTGTATATATAGAAGCTGGTGAAACGTATTTATAATATTTTAATACATTTCGCGCATCAAGAATTTCACCTTTTTCCATCTTCGATCTTATATATCGGCCTGCTGCCCTCTTCGCATAATATTTGCTCCATGCCGATGAGCGAAACGCAATTTCAAGTACAATGTTTTTTCTTTTTTTTTGTTCATTACATTTATTTCTTTTTTTCGGATAGCAACGTTTTTTCATACTTGTAACAAGTTTTCAGCTACGTGTAAATATATACTGCGATTTCACTCAATAAAATATTATCAAGGGTACAAAACTTGTCAACTAAAATCAAAAATAATTGCAGGCAAATACTTTCCTGCACAAGAAAGGAAAAGGATATAACTGTAATTGTGACAGCAATATTTTGCAGTGTAATTATACATTAGTCAAATTCCTGTAAATCCTGCTGAAAAACATTACTGTAACGTAACAGTTAAAGAAACCGATAATTTTAGTGGGTATGTGTGATAGAAAACGTACCTATAAACATACAGAATCAACTATTTTAGACTGTAGAAAAAATATTTAGGTACAAACTTGGTGTCAATTTAACACTACCTGCAAGTACCAAACCTCCGAATTGATCGTAACGATATTTTTTTCATAATTCTAAAACGTCAAATTTTCAACCCAATTTTCTATTCACGATCTTGTATTTCGCGTATATAATTTCGAATATCATCAATTAAGCAAATCCTCCAATAAACAAACATTCGTATTTCGTGAAACGTCTTTCTGACGTTTCCATTTTTCTACAATCTACCGTCTAAATTATTTCGTATTCATATACCTAAATCGTAGATAAATCAGATACCCAACAACGCATAAATCTATCCTGCACGTGAAAAAAAAACACAACAAATCACCAACATAATTACATCGATGTAGATACTCGCATAACGTCACGTTAAAAACAGCAATAAACGAAAAGGCGACGAAGTAATAGATTTTGGGGAGAATAATAAAAAAAAGATGAAAAACTCACGGGTGAGAGACGCGCCGATGAAGACTCCGCATGGACATGGCTCTCCCCCTGGGATGATGGTGGGTGTGGTGGGTTTCGGGGCGCGTGGGGGGGGCCGGCAGGTCTTCGCCAGGCCCCGTCACCACCGTCGCCCCGTTTGGGCCGGACCCACCGGTCGTCGTCGTCGCCGCCGCCAGGCCGAGACCGCGGCTGGGGCCCAGGGAGCCCCTGCCGAGCCTACGCGCAAGCCTCCGGGCGATCCGACGCGCGAATCTCGCTACGTACCGCTGCGCCCCCACGCTGACGGCTCCCGCGCCACCCCCCGGGGAGAGGGCGGCGGGACTTGGTTGCCTGCGGCCCTGCCCGGGGCCCCGGGGGTTCCCCGGACTCTGCCAACCGGTTCAATGATCCTGAAACATCCAACGAGCGATTGCATTGTTAGGTTTTCATTTAGGTAGGTACTTTTGGTTGTTCTTGATCACATTATTTTCAATATTTATCAAATGATAATATCTCAGCTCAGTGTTTTTAGAACTGTCGATCGCCAGGCAGGTAAAAGTAAAAAGCGAGCAAGTGTTTTAGGTGTAGGTATATATAGTATCGGTAGAAAGATAATTAAATACGACATTTTTTAAATCACTAATATAGTTTTATTACAGACCTGGTGGGTAGAGGGGGTAGATTTTTTTTTTTTTTAATTGCATGTGTCTTTGTTTACACTTTGCACTATAAGGTAATGTCATGGGTGTTAGTGGTTTTCTCGAATGACGTGATATCGTTGATAATAATCAAGGGAGTTTGGTCACGCTTTTTCGCTTGCTGGGATTTATACGGTGTGAAATATTGGCGGTGTTGAAATTAAACTTGACTAATTAGATTTACCAGTGTGGACATCGTTAATGATTTTATTAGGATATAGTCGTACATTGGATATTTATTTAATTAGTTAATTTGCGAGCTATACGAATATCTCTTTCAAAATAGAAAAATAGAAAATACTGGAAATATAAAGAATAAATTAGATATCGATTTTCGTTCAATATCACTTCAGGATTTTTTAAAATTGAGTAAAAGTGTTCAATTTCATTCTGCGATAGCTCGTTTTAATCTTAACACTATATTTCGCAAATAGACTTCTAAACAAAATGAGTCGTAGAATAAAATCCAAGTAAATCGCATTTAAAGAAATGTAATTTAAGGTGACTTAAAAGAAGCATGAATAATCAGCTTTCGTTAATAATTTCAGGAATTTCTGTATCAGTGCTTTTACACAGATCTTCTTAGCTTAAGATTAATAAAAAATATTGCTCTTCATCCAATTACTAACCGCTTGGATGGTATAATAACATTTTCATTTGAAGCTTTCAAATTTAAATAATATAGTCTACAATTATTGAGTCTTGCAGTCATTTTACTCGAAAAGCGACGTTTTTTAACACAATAGCTGCGGAACGGTAACGATTTTTATAAAATCTGGTACAGATTCTACTCTGATACGTAGTTTTTTCAGGAAGCTTTAGGATGATAAATTTATGCCCAAACTAGACTCTTTGAATTATAAATCAATCACGTGTTAAGATGATATAAAATTGCAAAAAAATGAATCATCAAACGTTCAACCTGTCCCACCAGTATATTCATAAATTCTATGAAATAAATTATGTAAAAATTTCGCTGCTTTTCGAATATATCGCATAAGGTTCCAAGACCATGTAGAAATTCAGTTCTATTAAAAATCACATTCATCTAGTCGCAAGGCTTTTTCAAGAACCCCAGTCGTAGCATAATTTGTGCCACTGAAAAAAAAAAAATTAAAAATTCCCAAACTGAATGTGAGATTCGGCATTACAGAGTTAATTCGAATTTAAAAAACCTATTTCGTCCCCACATTGTACAACTAACGCAAATTGTCCGTAAGACGAGGGTTCGCGGAGAAAAAAAAAAATTTGTAAAATATGGCGCGCAAGAAATGTTTCGCTAATTGAAACGAATGTAAGCATGCAACTTGATTTCACTCCACGTCACAAACTGTTGTTCTAACCACTTATTCTTGTCATTCATAAAGCATGTTACACATTTACCTTTTAATTAAAAAAAAACACACACACACATCTTTTTCTCTGTTTTTTTTTTTTTTTCTAAATCATTGACTACCAGACTGACAACAATGAGATAATATATTTGTGCACAAAATTTTCTGTATCCAGCCCTGATTTAACGAGAATGTAATTTATATAAATCCTGCAACTTCAGTGAAGTGAAGCGCGTTTACGGGGCATTTTTCGGATCCCTTTGTCCGTGGGCAACAATTCTACCGGCTGTAGATAAAACGCCCGATATATCGACTCGCCTATGTAATGTACTCTATGTATGTATGTACATATGTAGGTACATGCATGCAGATTCATTTGAAAGATCGCGTTGTTCGCCCCATAACCGCATCGGAGGTGGGAGGAATATCTTTATCGACTGTCCCAATTTCGACATGATACATCAAGCCGTTCTTCATTTATCGTGTGGAATAAGTGCCGCTTCAACGTTTCCACCACATAGCTTATATGCATGCCTCGATATACGTGCCTAGCTTGCGCGGCGGTTTTCGTTCAACAGGGAAGGTCCACATCTCGTCAATCTCAGGCGAAGTTTCAACCCTGCTCATGAAAAATGTCGATCCCCAAAAATAGGCAAAGATAGGAAATTTTAGATTCCTTCGAGCTCTTACAGAGCTTCGCATTTCGTCTGCTGTGCCAAAAGCTAACGCAAATATGTTTCGGATGGATTTCTGCGCTGTCATAATGACTACGTGAAAAGTTTCGGCGAGAAGTTGTAAATTCTATTAACATCGACTACTGATAACATCCGTTGAGAATATTCTATCTGCGTTGTATAAAGGATAGTAACATTGGAAAAAAAATTATAGTAATTTTAAAAAAAAACTCGTCCATAGACGATATTAGATACAGATTTTCAAACATCGTTAATAGAGCTGATCGGAGTTGTTGCTTCGGTTGAGTAAGGTTGAAATGAAAATTTATAAACGAACTTCACTCTCGCGGTATGTTTTTAAAAGCGTAAAATTTTTCTATAAATATATCGTTGAGTGTATAAGTACTCTTTATAAAGTGCAACGAAAATAACTGCACTGGCTAGACGGAATTTCTTTATTATAATAGTGATAAAAATAACTTCTTTAAACAGCTACGAAATTCAAACTCACACGCAAATGATCGATGTACATTTATATTATGCTTTTTATGCATACGTTCGATCAAACCAGGTTCGATCAAGTCTTACTCTCTACGTCGAAAATACTTCTCACTTTGCGTTATGACTTTTCGACGAGGGATTGAAAAATTATATTCCTACAAAATTCGGAAACACGTTTTCGTAACTTCGACGTTTAGACATTCAATTTTAGATGAATCTTTGCCGAAATTTTCTCATCGCAGTTGATATATACATATATTCTAAAATTTGTCAAGACCTTTTTCACCAGCTTCTATGTACAGCGGATGAAAAATGGGTCATAAATACGAGGTTGAAATTAGTAACCTTGACGCACCGAAACATCGAGTAACAAATCACCATTTTGCTATTTTAGAATGACTTTGAAGGATTGAAGTTTAGAAAATATGAACACGTTTTGGTTTATCTTGGTTTACCGAATTCCACAGACAGTCCCGAAGTTTTGAAATAACGATATGTTTTCCCCAAACACACGCATCTTCGCAATATTAACGTTACACCGTAACTTCAACGTCATACATCCAGAATATAATTCTATATCATGACACGTACGAATAAAAACTTGAAAAAAATCCCTTCCATTTGTAATTAAGAAATAATCAAATTCCCGAAGAACAAATTCACGCTAAAACCATTAATCGTCTGTGGTAAAACGGATACGCGCCAACGTTTAATCGAAGTATCGACCAGAATCAATCTTCGGCAAAATCCTCGTACAAAGCTGATCGTGATTGAAGGAGACCCATCAGGACAGTATCCAGGAAACGACGAGTAGGTAAAACGCGATCGCCTAGTTCACACACTGTAATAAGTCTAATAACAGAGCTGAGAAGGTGAAGCAGTTTAATAAAACATAAAGACGAAAACCGCGCGCGAGCTTTTAAGCGCAGTCGCAAGTTTCATTGAGCTAAGTTATGGAAAAAGCTCAGGGGTGAGCAATCCCGCAGTGAGAACACATTGCATATTGAAACCCTTCGGAACTTGATTAACAAGCCGAGCACGACGTTGAAAAGTGGGCTGTTTAGTTTCTGCAGAGCTGAGAGAGAAAAAAAGAGAAAGAGAGAGAGAGAGCGCGAGGAAGGGAAGGAGAAAGAGGGGAAGTAATAATTACGAGTGAGACGAGAAAAGAAAAATGTGAAAAATGAGAGCTTTAAAGCTCGGTAACAGAACGCGGGGCTGTTCGACTTACAACGGAAAGTGTAGGTAAGTATATATATTTTAATACTTTACAGACTTGTTTAATTTCGTTCATTATTATTATTATTATTATTTTTTGTTTGTTTATTTGTTTGTTTGTTTAATAATTATTTTTAATTTTACGAACAAGCGAGCAGAGGCCAAACGATTTAAGACTCTTTAAAACGTGTACGTGTAAGAATTTATTATCGCATCGGTTGGAATTTAGCACAAAGAGACCAAGGTGGATTTTTTTTTTTTTTTTTTTTCCTTTTTCTTTTTGCACTCACGCGAAGCCCCGACTCGACGCTCCGAGACAATGCCGAGGTTTGTGTACATATAACGTGTAAGTAATAATATGTCGTAGTTGTACAACGTTTTGCGCATGTAATACGAATGATTTCAGGAACTCCGGAAGCGCGGATCGTGAGCAGAGTGTCACAGCTGGAAAACAATGAAGCCGGCTAAGCACGGGACGTCCAATTACACTGCAGCTAGAGATGCTTGCACGATAATTAAACGAACCCAAGGTTCTAGCGAAATAATATATAGTTTTGTATCAACCGGATAATCGTTTCACGTTTAAATAAAAGACAAAAATTATAGGATGATTCTCGCTGCCGCAAGTCACTTATAGATATATACGATCCACGTGTGAAAGTTCTGACTTATTTTCACCCAATTATTTCCTGATGACACGTAACTCTCGAATAAAATTTTGAACGAATATCGATGGGTGTGAGAATTCACGAGACTGAAATTAGCGATGATAAGGCGATGGAATAATCCGGGTAAAGTTGATTATGTATTAATTATATATTCAAGTCACTTAGAAGTAGTCAAGTTTTTTTGAAATTTTAATATAATAGGTTTTACCTTGATTATGGTTTATCGCATTTCAAACGATTCTAAAATTGCTGAATAACGATATTTGCGAAACGCGAATCAGCGCGATAACGTTAAACGACTTCTTAATTTTTTTTATTAACACAAATCACGTGTCACATTTTACGTTACTCTCAATAATTATCAATATACTTCCCAATAATATTACAATAATGTCCCAATTCCTGATTGCTCTCTGTATCGTAACGATAAATCAAACTGTCGTCACTTGTATACATAGTAAAATTTAGTAAGACGAATTGTGAATGAAAAATGTTCAAGTCCTCCAAGACACATCGTGCGTCGTTACAACTCGTTGTTGGTGTAACGAGGCGATCAGAAATCTACATTTTGTAAGAGGGGATTGGAGGTGAGGGGGGGGGGAATCAACGATGAATGTATCGACAAACGTATCGAGTACTATAGATTAATGCGTGTGTAAACACGAGGGTAATGACGAGCTGGATTTAGCGTACAAACACACAGACGACACAGAGAGACAGATGCTACGTACCTTTGAAGAAGAGTTGTCGTTTCGACGGTGATCACAAGGCAGCGTTAAAGCAATAATTAGAAGACACACTCGATGGTTGCACCATGTCAAAAATTATAAAACGATTTAGATGTAAGAAACCGAGAAACCGAGTGTCTCGTATGCAGGATATGAACTAAGAACACCTCGCGCGCGATTTGATAAACGAAACACTGAAAACGAAGAGTATAACCGAGAGCGAAAAAAGCACAAATCGCAATCCGTGCCGAGTATTCGGTACACACGGTGTGTATGTATATATATATATATATATTTATATATATATGTATTTATATACGGTTCACGTATATGCAATATAGGTGTGTATAATAGCGTGTAAATTTCACGTGTCCATCGGTAAGAATCCTCGAGGTATAATCCGCGAGGTGAAGGAGTAGAAACGGCTAATCGCAAGTCTTTGACGAAGCGAAGCGAGCCACTGAATCATTTTCCTCGGTTATACTTGTTAGGCCGAAGCACACAAGTCTACTGCCGTCCGTCCAGGAGGAGGGGTTATACAAAAGTGACGACGATGCCGACGACGGATAGATCATTACAGACTCGCTGGCTGCTCTCCCTCGATCCTCCTTCGCTCCTCTATATTGGTGTCTGTCTCCCTTGCTTCGGTTGTTAACGATCGGTTTTAGCCCCGTCGGGAAAAGAAGTCGCGAGATGTTGGTGCAGGTGGTGATCCTTAATCGCTTCAGTTACTTCCATTCTTCGTTTACATGCGTAGGTATATATCCTTAGTATCACAAGAAATTTGTTTGTTTATTTATTTTCTTTTCTTTCTTTTTTTTCTTTTAAATTTTATTTTTTATATCCTTAAAAAGATCACAGTCACAATCGATATACACATACGGGGGGCTACGTACGTATAATGTATATATACTATACATGTATATGTAACAGATGGAGAATATTGTTACAATTTTTCAAGTTGAAATTTTCACTTTATGTATTTCACGCAAGCTCGATTTTACAATTATTTCGAGATAGAGAAGGTGAGACAACAGAGAGTGAGATAAAAGAACGCTGGATTAATTTAATCCCGACGTCTCTACGCGATAGGAGAAAAAACTCCAAAGTGAAACGATCATTCGACTACCCTTATTGCCTCGATTATAAATAAACGAGCCTGTGCAGCAACTGCGACAGCAGCAGCAGCAGCAGCACTCGATTCAAATCAAATACCGTTGAATCACGAGCGTTATAATTTACGCGATGCGTTATATTATCTTTATGCACAATCAGCGTCGTAAAGGGGTGCTTTATACGTAGGTATACATATACGTATGTGCATACATGCTACTTCTGTAATGATTTTAGTTGTTTTTTTTTTCTTTTTTTTTTTTTTTTGCTACTTCACGTACGTAAAGCGTACATGGGTAGATATTTATATGTATATTTAATATTATTATAACGGCTCGTAAGAACTTGATTATCAATTTTCGTCGATATTCACCTGCAGGGTGGAAATTACCGTTGCTGTTTATGTAACCGAAGGGAATTTTAACAATCGGTTTTACCCGAACCGTGGAACGCTTGTTTATTTGTACAGATTCGCTTTGCTCGGTTCTTTTCTTTGATCAAACTTCAAAACGATGAGTTAATTAATTAGGTTCCCTCCTTTCGTAGCTTATCTTCGTTTCTTCTATATATATATATATATATATACATATACTTGTAGCAATTGCAATTCCTGCTTGCGATAATTGTACGAAACCAATTTTTAACCTCCCTAGGAAATATCCAATTCCTATAGTTTCTCTTTTAGGCTTTTATTTCGTTATTGATTTATTTTATTCAGTCAACTTTTAACCGTCGCATTGAGTTGTTAAAATTTTTAAACACGGGACCCTGGACTAGGAAGAGCACGGCGATTAAATATTACTGAAGTATTTTTTGTAGGCTGGTAATAATGTCCGTTTTCGTTTATTTTATTTGGTTATTATTTTGTGCTTGATTTTTTACTTACATTTTCGTGTACGCGAAAAGCAACGCTATTGGGCCGATCGAAGACTGCATAATATCACGTAGAAATACGGAGGGAAAACCCCAGAGAAAAGAAGCCTTTTTTTCGTTCACCTTTCTTCTTGCTTTTGGCAAATTTTTACTTCAAACACAGCTATTTCAGCCTCACGAATCTTTTTGATATTCGATATTCCTATGCGTCTGTATAGCAAATTTTAATCACCGCCCGAGAACGAACATAAATTAGCGTACGTTTGATGTTTTTTTTTTTTTTTCTCTCTCTCTGTTTCGTATGTATCAAATGTATGAAGCGTACGGATGTAAGAGTGCTGTGATAATTAGATAAGCCGTTCAACTGTAAATATAACGAAACAAAGACTTGATGTATTCGGTGAAGAACAATTACAGATAATTTGGAGTGATTTTAACAGATAATTTTTACGTTGTGAAGTTGACGACCAAAATTATGTAAGGGTAGTTATGGGTTATTTATTGTTTTCGATTAACGAGTCCGAGCGTCTGTTGTTCAAGTACGAGGTTTCGATTTCTCTTTTATAGTACTCGATGGTTTAGAAAAGGTGATATATCGGGTCCAGTTTACGTAACAACGAATTCTGTCATCGAGCACCGAACGATCACGGTTATTCTTCTTCTTCTTCTTCTTCTTTTAATTATTATTATTATTATTATTACTATTATTTTTATGCCGAGCAACAGCGAACTACACAACAATTTTTAAAAGCGAATTGCGACATTCCGTCAGTCACTCCGAATCGGCAAAGTATAGCGGTTGTATTATTATTATTTTTTTCTTCTTCTCCTTTATCAATTGATTGTTTTTTTCGCGTTGTTTCTATTTATCAGGTGGGATGAGGGAAGGAATGAGGGGTTCACCGGTTTTTATCGATTGCGACGCATGCCGCGGAGGTTACCACCTTAGGAAAAGACCTCCATCTCGCTTTCGGATCCCTTTATTCGATAACACGCGAGGTGTAATTCCAATTTCGATGCTGGGCGGCTAGCAGCCGGCCTCACACTGAAACTGAAACACCCTCGACCCCACTCTTCGCGATCTGCCCTCGGAAATCTCGCACCCCCGATTCCGACCGAAGCGCCATTTTAAGACGCGGCTACCCCATCAACTTGTCTCTGCTTCCAATACGTCCTTTTTTCAAAAATCGAACCTCACAGAGGCTAAACTTAATCTACTCCCCCCCCCCCCCCCCCCCTTTACAAAAATTTACAATTTTTTCTTCAAAAACGCTTATCGGTAAGCTCCGAACAATTATTCCGATGTTATTATTCCTTCTGCAAACCAACCAGCCCCAAGTATATTTAAAGAAAAAAAAAGAAAGACGTGACTGAACTTTTCTAGCTACTTCATACAAGAGAACACTAATTAGAACGTATATCAACTTCGATTGAGTTGATGTCGAACGATTTTTTCAACACCCTGAAATCTGTTACGTACAAACTGTCGATAAATTTTCGATGAGTTATAATCGGGTGAGTAATAATATCGTTGCTGCAGAGTTTCGCTACTCAGAAATGAAAAGGGCTATTTAATGGGAAGTGGGAATAATAAGCGCCGTAAAAAAGGTGCTTCGCGATTGTAGGTAAGACGTAATTGTTGATGGCTTTCAAATTATTATAGTCTCTAAGGTGCGAGCGCCGTGGCGAATTGTTTTACTTCAGGTGGAGAGAAGAACTTGAGGTAGTTTTCAACAAACGCGCCAGGTGCCGCGGCAGAACAAGAAAGCGATTGTCTCTTCTGCAACTGCAAGCATCCTTTTTGCCGACACCCGCGCGAATACGAATAATCTATTTATAAGTACTTCATTACATTTTGTCGTATGCATCTAGTATAATTGTTTTCTATGTAATTATAGTTTTCAGAAAGAAATAAAGCTTACGAAACCGTGCTTTCAGTCATAAGTTATTTTATTTCTCTTTTGGTCCAATAATGTTAGTACAGAACTGTTAATTCCTTGCGTTTTGCTTTATCTTTTTTTAAATCAGATGCGATTTAAAAAAAAAAAGGTACACTATGTATATTAGGGTGTTTTGGAAAAAAATGGTTTGCGATTTCCACCTTGGCACACCATAAAAACTTTCGTTAGATTAAAAGAAAAGTTCTGGTAAAAGATGAGTGTTCTATGTTATGTGAAAGATCACGCTCAATCCATTTTTCACTTTGTACAGTTTTTTGAAATATATGAAGAATCGTGAATGAAATTTTTTTTTTTTTATCACTTATATCGATCAAAATATCAATTCACTTCACTAAGAAGATCTACACTTGTAATAGTAAGTCTCCAGTTGATGTTTCAGAAGCGAAATTGACAATCTTTTGATTATTACTTCAATCTCATAAAATGGTAAAAACTCAATTCATACTTTTAGTTTGGGGAAATAAGTTTCCCGGATGATATATCGTTGTGTTATGAATCGTAATCTATGAAAAATCGCAAATAATTTTTTTCTGAATTACCCTATTGTATATATAAGATACTTTTGATGACTATAGTAACGCTAACATTATGCAATAAACAGTTATATAATTTGTATTTTTATCTCTGCATATATCATACAGTACGTACATACATATACTTATACTGTATACTATCT
Organism: Diprion similis; assembly: GCF_021155765.1. Classification (NCBI taxonomy): domain Eukaryota; kingdom Metazoa; phylum Arthropoda; class Insecta; order Hymenoptera; family Diprionidae; genus Diprion; species Diprion similis. The sequence goes on along the minus strand of NC_060106.1, from coordinate 18,640,955 downwards.
TTAGTCGTTGTCGTTTGTGCATTCAACAGTTAAAAAGTTATAATTCTATGTATGAACAATCAAATAAAATACGTGTTGCCTTTAGTGGTAAATGAAATATAAAAATAACAAATACTCTAAAGGCCAATCAATCAATAACTTGTAAATAAACTGTAATATAAAAAATATTTATAACAATTGACATGTGTCTTCTGATTAATCAGAAATGAAAACAGCATTCAAACATTATTCCTGCTCAGACTCTTTAGGCAAAAACGCGCAAATACAGATACCTCTTTTGTTCATGACAGTCCTTGTGCATTACTTTTTAAATAGTTTATCCCATAATTCTATTTTTCTACGTTTGTATTATATTCAGAAACATTGACGATGTAACATGCAACGCTAATCGTTGCTGTACATGTTTATATCAAATCAGCGCAGGCATCGCTCTAAAAGCGAGTCCATCAGTACAGAGCCGTAGTAAAATAGGAAGCACAGTTTCATTCGGCCAATGTTATAACATTGATATGACGATATCACGCAAATTGGTTGAAACTTAAGCTGAAAAATACTTTCAAGCAGAATGAATTAGTATTTTGCATTAATGGCATACAAGTAACTGTTAGGTAATATAGCATCGAATATCCAAGGTCTACACTTATCTAAATAATGAAGAAAAACAACTTACTCATCGATGATAAATCATAGTAACGTATCCAAACAATAACATCAATGCAAAATTTTTCTTCCTTCTACCAAGAATATAAATGATGCAATATAATTATGTATCGACAGGTTTAGACTCGGAATCTCAGTAAACTTTAAATATAGTCATTACCATTGGCATTGAGAGTAACAATCGTCACAAACTGTATGCGAACAGATGAGATTAAAGCATTGTATTATTTGGCCATCAACTTGATCTCAAATGATTTACAATATATGGCAATGGCAGGTGAAACAGCCAACCGGGGTATATGTACGTGCATGAGGATGAGACGACTGAGCTGGACCCAAGTGTAACGAGTCCTCGCTTCCTTCGCTCAACTCTTCGATGCTGAATGTATCCGTTAGGTCCTGTTTGTGTTTGCTTGAATCTTTGGAACGGGAAAGAGGGTACAACGTCATCTCAGCTTCGCTGGAAGGAATGAATAAACAATACTGTATTTTCATTACACAAAGTGGATTAAAAAATTGTCCAATGCAGATGTAGACAGTAGGTTTTGAACCAGCATTTTGTTTTGGTAGATACATAAGTGAGATTACTATAATAAGTGTTGACGCTACCTTTCACTGTCACTTTGCCAATATTCGACCAATGGATGATGCTCCTTTCCTTTGTGCGGTATGGGCAATCTTTGAATAGAAATGAGTCCCGTACTACTTCCAGAACCAGAATTCCCGCCACCACTATTGGGCAGTTTTTTGTACTCGGAAATCCGTTGAATTCTTTTTGCTTGCTCTATGCGAGCCTCTGTGTTAAATGAATTGAAACTTGCGTTATTACAGAATGCAAGTATTCGCATTCCTCTTTCTATACGATAATCTATAGCGCATCCATGTTCTGAGGAAAAAAAGATAGATTATCAGATTTACCTAGTTTCTTTTGCAACTGTTTAGTAGTGCTTCGCTGTGGCGTTGGTACGTGAATACTACTGCTACTGCTGTCACTGCCCTAAAAAGTAAATACGGTTGAGAATTCTACTACATTCAGATGGGTCAAGATTATCTCTTAATCTTACGCACCGGAAATAATCTTTCGTCCTCCAACTGATTCAAAGCTTTTGGATCACTTTCTATTCCACTATCCTCCATCATTTTAGAAGATTGAAATTAACAATCTTTCAGTCCGTTATACATCAGGCTATCCGTTCCAGTTGGAAAAACAAATCGTTATCAAAGTAACTGTTTGCCTTTTAAAATTATCTGCTCCATGACTGTGGTCAAATATCGTAGTGATTATGATAATTATTTGTAAATACAGAGAAGAGAAAAATCATAATGCTGTTTCTAAAGTGAACAGTTTCGAATATGTACATCTGTTACTTTTTGACCCAAGATGAGAGATTGTAAAGTTATTATGCATTGACTTACACTTTCTAAATCAGGATTTTCCACTCAATTGTATGTCTCACTAGTAACACAGGCTTTTCAAATATCACTTTATTGATCGCGATAATTTTCAAACTAATATCAGAACAGTCTAATAGTTCGTGAAGGCATATTTACAAACTGAATGAATCCCTGCTGCACACACGAAACTTGTTGAACAGTTACAACAGTGCCATGAGGTAATACTAGATAGTATTGATCTGTTCCAGCATGAAACGCGACAGTGGAAATTTCACCGCATCAGGGACATGTTTACATGAATGAAAGCAATTCATGAACGAAAACAATCATTTCTAAATTTAGTCATTAGGCAAATATCACAAATAAATACATTATAAAATCTGATATACTAACGCGAGATTATATCATATAATCATTGTGTTGATTCCTACCAGTTGAGTGGTGAAAAATAAGAAAACTCGTCCAATATATATATTATAGGAAAATTTTCTGATCTGCATTCCGCCGTATATTTTATTTCATATTCTTATTTTTATAATATCAGTTTATCTAGTAGCAATTTCCAGAGGATTTCACTTCTACAAAATCTTTCATACAAGGAGAATACAGCAGCCATTAAGTGATGGGAAGTTATAGAAATTCAAAAGAACTTTCGCACTGTACAATGATTAAAATATATAGAAAAAGAAAATATATTAACTTGAAAGTTGAGCGCAAATTTAAAACTCTGAAAATATTTACTCTCACCAAGATGTCTTAGACAACACGTAAAGTAAGTGGAAATGTGTCCAGGAAATTGTGTGAGCTATCTGTATGATTTTCCTTGTTATCTACCCTAGCAACCATTGAATTGTATCAAGAGGATGTGAGAATGAGACAAAAGATCGTGTAAAAAATAACAGAGATACAGCTGTAAAACGGAGCAGCCTGCATTTCCCTGTCAAAACTAAAAATTTCCACTGCGATACGAAGCCCATAATTTACAAATTACACATCACATTATATGCCAAACTGATATTTGTTTCTTCAAATTCTCTTTGTATGACTTAATGAATTATCAGAATTACGTCGCAGCATAAACAATATCCGATCAAATTATGCCTGTGTAAATATTAGTGAATAACTATAAAATACTCAATAGACGCGTAAATCTGGCTGAAGGAGTTTCAGATCTCTATAAATATAAATAGTTATCCATCTGTAAACACAATGCCGATACAACAACCCAAGAAACAAATCTCCAAGATATCCGATATGACAGTATGTCTGCATGAATAATTACTCATTTGCTGAAACATTACAAGAATGAAATGATCTGGCATATAGAAATTAAGAATGAACCAGGAAAAACACATCCGACTATTTGCATGTGAAAATTTCAATGTTGTACTCTTGTTACTTTTAGCAAATGTCGCTGAATCTTGGCAAAGAAAAGAGCCGCATGTCGCGCCAGGACATGGGAGCGGGTGACATGGATTGGATGCGAGGAAAAGTTCACCTCAAACCAGATGACCAGCTCCAGTTACCAGAAATCGTAAGCAAATATCGAGATTGAAAATGACATATTCATTAAATAATTGTCGCTAAGCATTACATCGCCATTCAAAATAATACTACATTTAGGTATGCAGTATTGACCGCAAGACTTTAGGATTTTATCGGAATTCTCAAGATATTAAATATCAATTTTATCAATACAGGAACTGCAGGAAGAAATTGCGAGGGTTCTGATGATGCACAATACCCGTATTCCAGATGCGCTTGTCGAGTGGTCATGGAGGCAAAGAGAATTCGTCAGATTGCCAAACCCGCCACATTTAGTGACGCTTTTAAACATACCTGGAACGATATTGCACAAAGAGTCAGAGGAAGCTAGAATTCAAATGTCGGGAGGAATTATCAGCAAGTACCATTGTGATGAAGTATAAATATTTGCGCAAAGAAACACGCACATCACCCAACAATGCACAAAGACAAGTTTTTTAGTTGACATGGCAAGATCTTATTGTTAGCTTACCGTAACTTTGAGACAGTAATATTTCTTTAGTGGAAGCTCAGGAAGAACCGATAGATTTCTTAGTTGAGAAAGACGAAGATGACGAAGAGGAAGAACAAGGTCGGGAAGAAGAGGAAGATGGGCAAGATGCCAACCAAGAGGACGAAGGTATGGAATCAAATATCTTGGCTGATCATGCGTTAACTAATTCAGAGAACTACTCATTTTCAATTGTTCTCACCTTTCATTGAGGAACAGAAAAAATAGAGGATGCTGAAAAGCCTGCTGAGCCTCAACAAGAACCTGAACCTGAACCTGAACCGGACGACGAGGAGGGCGAGATAGTAAAGCCAAAAAAAGTTCCCAATCAATTCAACTTCTGTGAAAGAGCTGCTTTGACCTATAATAATCTTATGAGGGTGAGCAGGTGGTTTTGATAGAATTTACATTTGAACAATAAGAAGTTTCACATTAATAATGTGGCTGTGCGCAGACATACTGAAAATTTTACAGTTTGATTGCATCGATGGTGTATAATCGAATTGAATGATTACTTGTCGATCTTATAAGATAATTAGAGATTATAATTTCAGGAAATGTCTACTCAAACCGTACCTCCACCAAAAGCAACATTCAACGCGCACGTCTTTCAGTGGATAATATTTGATGAATATCAGGTATGTAATGAAAGTCCGATCAAGAGCGAACCTGTTTAAGAATAAGAGTCTCTCCAAATGCCTTCCCAGGAAGATTATGCTCAACAACAACGAGAAAAAGAAAAGGAAAGAAAAGTCCCTTTACCCCAACCAAAGAAAGAGGATTTGAAACGAAAAGCACAGATAGAAGCTATGGCTGCCAACATTAGGATGTTGCAGGCTTCTAAAACGTTGGAAAGAATGGTGAATCAGAATATTTTCAATGAAATATCTCAAGGTAAATATGCAAATTTGCTCAGTTCTGATATGAGCAATAATTAACATGGATTTGTCTCAAATAACAAAAACATCTTAAACTTTGAAGTGTTTCCTCTCAATCGCTCTAAGTAATCAAATTATGCAGACTACCGGTACTGGAATGATCCAAGCGACGAGTTCAAAGACGGAGAAGGCTCTCTATTGCCGCTATGGAAGTTTAGTTACGAGAAGTCAAAGAAGCACGACGTCACTGATATGTGCTTCAATGGAAGATACAACGATTTTTTTGCTGTGGCTTTTGGAACAAGTTAGTATATCGTAAACATGTTACAAAAAATTGAACACGGTGTTCAGCGATATTGAATTTTATTTCAAATACTGTAGACTGATCTCCACGTTTTAGTGTCGTTTGGGAGTCCAGTAAGCACTGGAAACGTCTGTCTCTTCAGTCTTAAAAATCCATCATATCCAGAGTGGATTTGTCCGACCGATTCTCCCGTCATGTGTCTAGACTTCAATGCTCAACACCCCCATTTACTAGTCATTGGTAAAGGCAACAATCGTATGTAGAGAAAATGAGATCAGTGATTTTAAAACATTTCGTAAAAGACTAAAAATGCATCGACACAATTGAATCCATCCTATCAAAAAATCGATTGCATAGTATACTTCTAGATCATAATGGTTAAATTCTTAACTCAAATTTGGTGATTCTTGCATGTATCGTTATTCCATAAAATTTATGTCTTATAAAGGAACAATGGATGGTACAGTAGCAGTGTACAACATAATGCTGCCACCAACAGAGCCGCAATATAAGAGTAATGAAGTTACTCAAAAGCACGGAGGTATTGTATGGGAGGTACGTAGCGCTTAACAATTATTCGTTTCATTAAATTTCAGTTTTCATATAAAGAATACGAGTTTTATTGTACACTGAGTTTCTAGGTGAGATGGGCACCAGATACTGAAGAAGGAAATCTTACCTTTTATAGCGTAAGCATCGATGGGAAAATCAATCATTGGGTGTTAAATCAAAACGATTTGGGTGTCACCACCATCATGACATTATATCTTGACCGACCTCCTATTCCCGGACCAGATGGTACCATGATTACCCTGAAAGGTCCGAAACAGAAATAATATGGTGTAAAAATAAATTACAATTGGTACTCTAGCTAAAAAATTAAAAGGTATCGAGGAGAATCGATCAATAATTTTTTTCTGCAGGGTGTGGAACATGCATAGCTTTCCATCCGAACGATGGAAATATATTTCTAGTGGGAACTGAAGAAGGTACAATTTATAAGTGCAATACTGCTTACAGCAGTATATACATGAGAACTTATGACGAAGCCCATAATATGCCTGTACACAGAATTGTCTTCAACAAATACAATTCAAGCATATTTGCTAGCTGTTCGGGCGACTGGAGAATCAAAATATGGGAAGACGAAAGGCTGTTAGTTGTGCATTAAATTTTTTATCTTAACTATGTCCAAAATATGAAATAACATTCAATGCAATGGCATTTGTTCCGAGTATGTATTACAATACTTTAAGAATGACATTTATTTCAGAGAGCCTCTGTTCATGTTTGATCTTGGAGTGCCGATCGGCGATGTTCAATGGGCTCCGTATAGTTCAACAGTTTTGGCTTGTGTGTCGAACGATGGAAAAGTTACAGTGTTTGATTTGAATATAAATAAATATCGGCCAATTTGCACTCAAGCAATTGTTAGTAAAAGAAGGAATAAACTAACTAGACTGGCATTTAATGCAGCGCTGCCTTTCGTAATCGTTGGGGATGATAAGTAAGTGTGATTATGTGTAATAAGACAGGAAAAAAATAAGAGTACAAAATAAATTCACGTTTCTGCAATTCCTCATCGGTAAACACTAATATACTATCGACATTACGATTAACAGGGGAACAGTACACACGCTGAAGTTATCGCCAAATTTACGACTCAAAATAAAGCCGACGAAAAAGCAGTTGCAAATGACCCAGTACGAATTGGAAGCGTTAAAATTAGAACGGCTTCTGAGCTTTGTTAGAGAACCGCCAGTTTTAGTTCCTCCACCAGACGTTCGAATAACAAATTAAATATTCTTCCAAATACAAATTAAAAACGAAGAAATAACTGAGATGACATATTCTTATAAATATTTGAATATATAATATTACTTTTATAAATGAATATATTTGAATGGTGGTTAATATTGTTATGTTTTGTTGTGAAATTATTGATACAACAATCTATCTTTATCGAAATATCGAGTGAATTAAATTACTTTTGTCACTCTGTGAAACCAAGTCGCTGGAGTCGAACGTAAGTTTTCTATAGTTTACGTAAATTTGCAAATTTGATATATAATTTGTTCAGAACTTATGCGTCCAATATTTGAGTAGATCAAGAAAACTCAGTTTGTTTTTCTTCCATTCCTTTGCAGTTACAGAGCAAACGTGAAACGATTGGGCACAACAAATTGAGAGTCAAAATATCAGATAATTTATTTCAGAAGTTCATGTTGGACATTTGTTGCTATATCTACAATAGTTGAATAATTGTTATACGAGTTTTGATCTGGATGGGTCTTGCATTCTGTACACTAATGGAACGCCGCCCTGTGTCATTGTAAATTGTTAATAAAGATATCACAAGAGAATGACGAAGACAGATTAATTCATTCTTTTAATTATATACCTACATATTTACCTATATCAGCAAGTAAATGTGAATGTTGGGATATTAGAATAAGCCTAATGTTAAGTGTTGACGTCACATGTAAAATCCATATTATTATTCACGCTCTCAGCGGAATATTCTTCTCCCTTCTTTTTCTTTTCTTCTTCGTTTTTTTTTCATCGAAAAAAAAGAATTGAAGATAATGACTTTGTCGAGCCAGGTAAGAATATGTAACATTTATATAAAGCCTCTTTAAATATACATGGTATATGTATAACTACGTAACAAGAAAACTCCTACCAAAACCTTCAACGATTTTGAATTCTGGGTTAAATTTAAGTTTTTGGTCTTTTTTATAAAGCCACACGCTTCAACCCTTACTCACTATCAACATTTTGTGAAAAAATTTCACACAATTATTCCAAATTTCTCATGGTACTATCGGCACTTATACCAGAAGCACGAATTTATGACAAAAATATTATGACATAATTTTATGATAGTATTGCTGAGAAAAAGTAGGGATGGAAATGAACGGTAAATTCATTACCAGTACGGAAGAGCCCATAAAATATATCTAACCAACTGGCGAACAAACTGAGAAGTCAATATTTGTTATTGAAATGATATTCGCACACATTATAATTTGTTGTCCAGATGGAAAAAAAATAAGACGAGATGCCCAGCCAAGTTAAGACTTTTCTTCCAAATATTCTGAATGTTATCTCTACTAATCTTCTAAGGTAATAATGATTTCAAAGCTTGAAAAAATATAGATACAGAAGTTAATATAATTTCAACGAAATACAACGATCTTTTCAAGTTGATCGCATTGTTTGGCAAGTCAATAATCTGTGTCACGTCTTTAAGTACTATATCGTTATATGATAATAAAAAATAAAAATTAAACTATACCTATTACAGCCATTTAATTAATCCATCATGTGATATGAAAAAGATGGTTTTCAAAAAATTCTAATCAGGAATGAGTTTTCCAGGTACTTCAGGGTTTTCTATCACACCTTTATAATATTTTATTTCCAAAAAATCTCTAATATTATTTGGACACGGTACTTGTCTGCCGGCAAATTCGATACTGGACATCGGATGTAAAAATTGTTCCGGAAAATCCTTGTTCTTTAAAAACCAGGCATCTTTCATCATCGTACCATTTTCTGCATAAAATGGAAGCAAATTGACATGAAGATGATTTGTTTTGGAGTATTGAACTTTAAAAAATTCACCCTCTGTAGCTTTTTCCCAAACGAATCCCTGGTTGTCTGTTACAGGTTTGTTTCTAGCTCTGGCCAACCACGGAGACCTCGTAATATCGTCACGATTCAATCCTACGTCAACTTGATAACCCCATGGTAAAATATCTCCATTTCTCATCGCCCCCAGCAGCGAATCTCCATCAATCCAAAAACGAATGCCAACTTCTTCCAGCTTATCAAATACATGATGAGCTACTCTTCTCAGACCCGTTAAACAACAGGGAGGTGTGTATCGGTTTTGATAAAGGTAGGATGGTATTCCATTAACAACAGATCCAAAACACCTCGGGGTCTCTCGAGAACAGCCGTACCATTCGACAGATCCAGACACGCGCGTCACTTTCTTTATCCCTAATTTCTGGAACATTTCACGTTCTCGACTTCGAGACAACTGCTCCACTTTCCACTGTGCCTGATGGCTACGAAATAGTGGCTTCCCTTCATTGAAGTGATGGTCGTTCATTATATGCACCTGAGAAAAGAAAGCACATTCCAGAGTTCCACTGAGATACATGAAGCATGTGAAGCTTCTCATATCAAACTGGCCTCTTTCACCTTATTGATTTCGACAAAATCTCGAGGGCAAAACAAGTTGTTCCAATGAAAAGCACAAGTGAAAAAAGTAACCTGCTAAAAGTAAAAAGCTTCACATGTTCCTGTCCTAAAAAAGTACAAATAGATCAATTTGTCAAGACTCAAGTCAAGTTTAGATGAAAACCAAATGATATATTCTCACCATATCAATACCAAACTCGTTTGGTGTTAGTGATAAGAGTGTCATGAATTCTGAACATAATGTAAATTACATGGTAAATCATAATAATATAATAGTTGTACTTACCAGAAAGCAAGCTCTGAATCTAAATACATGCATAACAAGCACATACCGAGAATGCGTGGCGTCCAAATAGATAACAAAAACCGATGTAACACTAAAAATAAACCGTAACATTTCCCGCTATATTACGATATACGTGGGTAAAAATAATTATTCTATTAGGCGTAATGAAGATTACATTTGATAAGGGAAGATACTGCAGGCGATTTTGCATTCAACTATTATCGTAACAATTTTATCAGCTATTATGGTATAAGCAATGAAATTATCAGTGTGCATAAATATCCATAACTACATGTAGTACAGCTTGATGCTAGGTGTGAAAAAATTTCCTACACTTTTACTGATCACAGAAAAAAAATTTGGTTTAATATTATAATACTCAACATGTCTAATAACTGCAAAAATCATAGAACTGCGTACCTTAGCTCCCAACGCTGTAGTTTGGATGTAGAAAGCGTCTGTGAATGGCAGAATGAATGGATCGGATAATTTCCTCAAGGTTCTAGATTCAATCATAGTACCGTGACGTCCAATTATAGAATCACATGTTGATCCGTCGATATTTGACATTTCTAGGCTCCACTCTTTCACTCGCAGTGCCATCCCAATGCAACTTAAAGGACTGGCACCGACTGGCACAGAAACAGCCCCCAACTTTGATGCCTGGATAATCATACTCTGGAACAGTAAAGATATTTGACTTTTGTAATCATTGCATAATCGCGGTAAAAAATTGTTAGATGTTGAAACAGTCTAAAATTGTAAAATCATGAATGGAATAGAAATTGCGGGACATTATAAATAGTTCTGGCGTATCAGACAAATGTCACAGAGATTTATACTCAAATTCGCTCGTCTACTTTTGCACACACTTTGATCGTACCTGCAATACTTGTTTGGTGCTCAATCTGGTAGCATCGGGAAGAAATAGAACGAATTTTGTTCTGATGAAAAAGAGGGGATTCCTTTCTTCGAAGGACTTGTTAAAATTGAGTTGGAGATTGATGAGCTTTACGTATCGCATTGTGTCATTTTTGAAGTCCAGTTCCAGCGGTGGATAGGGAAGCTGGTCGCATATTATCAAAATGGGAATTGAAGGAAAGGCGGACATCACGGATTCGACCGTGGCAGAAACGTCATTTTCGAATGTTTCAAATTGACGGATAACAATCGTCACTGACCGCGCTAAGCCCCGATGAACCTTTTGGGATGTTTCGACCGTCGAGGCGGCCGGCGCCGCCGTCAGAGAGACGCTCGGCCCCGCGAATAATTTCCATATTCTATGCCACACGACTATATTACCAACCAACGCGAGCACAAGTAATATTTTAACCAGTTTAAGGCGCATATTTTACTAAGAAAAACTCAATTTACTCAACAATTCCATGATTCGAACGGATCTTTGACAGGTCGCTCCGTTTTCGTAACAACCAAACCAACAGACGACGCAACAACGGCCATGCTTTGCCGGGATTAATTAAGAGTGCATTCCGAAATTAGCTGGCAACGCTGAAACTCCCTAGAACAAAGACAGAGCTAGCCTCAAACTCGGCAACGAAAAGAGATAAAAGATTGCTGACAGTACTGGGAACTAATTTCGGAACGCATCCTAAACCTAGCTGCTCTGCTCACTAGTCTGTGGCGCGAGTTTTGAATTTGACTACTTTACAATGTGAGAAAAGATTGATGCAATATGTTTTTTATGACGTTATTTAAGAATAGATTCATTACTTTAAGAACGAGACAATGTATTGTTACACGTTTATATTGAAAAATAAATTTTTAAATTAGGGTACTTACTACAGCATAGTTCTGGTGGAAAAGCTGATAGTACATACATAGATACATACTACAAGGACTACGGCCAGAACATTCAATATAAAATATTTTTCCATTGATCTTTATTTTACAATTAGCTGGAAAGGAAAACAAAATGTTAATGTTACGGCTTGTACGGTTTAACCAAGTTCTCGGAAAATTCTTTTATATGTTGAACTCCGCGAACTTCGCGTTCCAACAATGGCAGTTTCGTCACGTGGAAGTCCTCGTACAGATCTGTAATCTTTGAATCGACGAAAGCATTAAGATTATCGTAGTTAAAGGTGTGGAAAATTATTATAACAATTATACATTATAGAAATTATAAATTGGAAGAATGAGACGAGGAGAGATCAATGAATTACCTGATCTAAATGCTTGTCCTGAATCTTGTGCCTGGCCTGGCAGAGTCGGCAAGGCACATCACCTTCTTTTAAGAATAGCAATTGGTTTACAATAACGTTGTGGGTGTCAATGCCGCATTTTGTTAACTCTTGAACCAGTCTTTCTGTTTCATAGAGGGACAAAAATTCGGCTATACAAACACAGACGAAAGTTGTTTGCTCTGGGTCCCGGAATTGGTCATTCACTTGACGAATTACTGCCAGCATTTCTTCCATTTTATTGGAAAATGTATCGACGTTGATATCCGACATACCCAACAATGAACCTATCTGTAAAAAGTTAGTTGATTTTATTAATATAATCTGTGTAACTTTATGGTTCAACTTGAAAATTAATTTCTATTACACAAACCTGAGATATGAAGGGACTGATTTTCATTTTCAGTCTCATTAATTTTCCTAAACCCTTCTCTACAACTTGTGGAAAGGACAACAATCTCAGAGTGTGACCGGTTGGTGCAGTATCAAATACAACGACCGAAAAGTTCATTGCTTTCACGAGCCTGAAAAAGATGCCAAAAAAATTAATAATTGCATAGAAGACAACTGAATTTTTACAATAATTACTTCACCATATTTTGAGACATGGAGTTAAAAAATCTTACTCACTTCATTACTTCGGCATAGCTCATAGCTTCGTCTATTCCAGGAAAAGCGCCGACTATCTCCTGCATCACGCTTCTGCTCAAACGTATCGCTTCTCCTCCTATGACTCCTAAAAATTGTTGAGAAGGTAAATAGAGTTGAAAATATTGCATTGTCAGAATAATTCCAATATCAACCAACCAGCTTCGCCTTCAAAATATTCTTCAGGTAGTTCTGTGATACCAACATTGGGGTCGATTTCCATGGCAAATAGATTATCAAATCCTTTGACTTTTGTGGGTACTTTGCTGAATTTCTGATCGAACGCATCTGATATATTGTGCGCAGGATCTGTGGAAATGATCAAGACGTTCTCGCGAACTTTAGCCAGCTGGATGGCCAAGGAGCAGCTGTATTGAAAATAAAATTAGGGATACAATTATCCGTTTACGAACGTCATTTTAACTGGACTCCTATTTTCCTACGATATTCCCACACTCTTGTATAGGTTATGTACACTTCACCTGCACGTTGTTTTCCCAACACCTCCTTTTCCGCCAACGAATATCCATCTCAACGATCGTTGATCAATCACGTTTCGCACAGACGCTTCTAGCGGCTCAAATTCGGCATTCGAAGCCATATTTTTTCTCAATCTCTTATTGACGCAAAAGTCGAAACGTCACCCGTCACGACAAACGAATTTCGCAGTCTCGCTGAGCTGCGTCACGCTCTGCGCCAATTTTTCACAGCTGATACTAATGACAGTTGTTCCCAACTTGTGCTCAACTGTTCCACAGGGAAACAGATGCGCAAGTAACGACGACGCAATCAATATATCTATATGCTTTTACGAATCGTGTATTGCATTTGCATTAATATTAGACAAGTTTTATCGAAGAATGAAATGTTATTATCCATTGTAAAATGACAATATCATTCCATTTTATGAGTTATAAAATCGTGAGATTCATTGACCAAAAACTAATTTCGCTATGTTTTACAATTCATGTTTCTAGCCGATCTAAAATGACCGTCTCGATTGTGGATTGAGTTCCGTCGGACGCTGTACTGGAACTAAATAAGAGAAGAAGAATGTATTTAGACTTTTACTCGAGCAGCCAAAAACCTGTTTCACATTTCGAGATCATAAAATTGAAAATAAATCAAAATCTGCCTCCACTATAGACGTTTAAAGTTTGTCATGATATCGACTCATCTCCGCACTTTGAGCGGAATTCTACATAACACAGCTAGGTAAATCGTAGAAATAAATGCCGTTTCAACCTCGACACTTGTAAATACCAATTGAATTATGAAGTATAATGATTCGTCTAGTTAAAAAATATCAACGTAACGAATTTTCGAAAACCTAAATTCGATTTCAGTACGGCATTTTTCATTTTCCATCAAGTTTAAATAGCGCCTAACGGCGGTTTGTCTATCCGAATATCCCTTGAGTTGCCGTGGAAACGGGCGGTAGGTATAAGACTGTAAACAATACACAACGCACCCACATTATATCGAATGGTTTAAAAATGTTTTTCACAAGCGATCCGTTTGTTCGTTATTTATTTTTCTCCATTATTTTAGAGAATATTTTCAAAGTGAGCACATATCCGAACGGGGAGTTGTTCCAATACGTTACTCCGAATATGTGTAAAAGAGAGGAATATTTCAACGTTGGATCATTAATTTGCACTCCCTGTGACACGACGAAGAACCTCGAACCCTCAAAAGACCGCAAGTCTAATTTATTGCCCAATTTATTGATACCTTAATGAGCGTGGTGTAATTTCTTCCTTTTTTTTTATCAGATACTCTCAAGTACTTGTACTTTCAATAAATAAAAACGATATATAAACTTTTTCCAACGTATATTTTTGACCTATCTCGTTCATTGTATACAATAGAGCTAATAAATGAATCTGAAAAAAGATATAAAATTTCGAATTCGCCATTACAGGGCTTGATTGTATTTGCAATAAACAAAGTAAGTTCGTGAACTTTCAAAATGGTGATCCGATCTGTGAGCTGTGTGGCCCTAACGAGATTCCCACTATTGACGGACTGGATTGCGTCCCCTGCTCTGATGTTAGTACCAATAGTAGCTGCGAATGTTCACTGGTTGAAATCAGATGTGAGAAACTGTTATACCTCAAAATTGTGTATAGTACAAAGAATAATCGATAACTGAATATTGAGACCATAAACTTATGTTGTTATTTTTAGTGGAACGAGACATAAATGGTACTCTTTTCAATAACGTAAGATGCATTCCTTGTCCAGAGAACTCCTACCCATCGCCAGATGGAACGAGTTGCATACCGTGTAGAAAAAACGCATTCAGAAGTCACGCGAATTGCCCTTGCCCATTGGTTTCACATTTGAAAGTAAAAGAGTACTGTATTAAGAAAAATGGGCTAATGGAATGGCCTGATGTGAGAAGTACGTACTTAGTCAAATACGAAAGCCAACATATCGACAGTTTTTACTTTAGAAACGAGCTGCAACTAGCTGTTTACCTGTGTAAAGTAAGTATTCACAGTTTTGTATCTCGGTATTGCTTTTTCCTTTAATAATATGGAGTGAAGATTCTTCCAAAGTTTCAAAGAATGAATAACTTAACATTGAACAATCAGTGCATAAATAACTTTATTTCCAATAATTTTTGTAATTCCTCACACTCGGATTCTATACTTGTTTTCAGAATGGAAACAAAACAGCTTGCGAGCATGTGGCGAACATGTGCGCCCTGACTTTATTCACATCTTCAATACCATGTAAATTATTCTGGGATAAACATAACTCTCCTTTATGGCTCTACTATGGAGAGGGCGAAGCGCCAACAGTACTCAATCGTGAAAAAATTTCACAAAAGTATAGTCTGGATGTAGAGAGTAATGTAAGCGGAAAATGAAACGAAATTATTTAGAAAAAAAATCTCATCCGTTGGCACTGGACGTTAATGACTTTTTTTTTATCTCACAACAGAGTAGCAGGTTGAATATTACATTTGCTACATTTTCAATGAATGGACAATATCAATCGATCTCCGTACCAACTTTAATCTGTGACTTGTTCAAAAATATCAGATTTGGTATTAATATTGAAAAGTCATGTACAACAACTGCCAAAATACTCAATGATATAAAAATGGAGTTTTTTGAACCATATCTTGGATACAGAGAGGATGATAAAATGATTCTATATGCTCTGCCGGTTCTGATCAGAAATACGAATAAGGTGAGCTGATTAAGACGTTTTTCATAATTAGGAATAAAAACAGCTACAAATGCCCAAGTTTCATTTTAATCTTTGCGGCACTCTCTAGGATGAAACTGATGCTTCTCGATGGCAACTGGTCAGAAGATTTTTCTTTACTGATACTACAGCTGGCATTAGAGCCTTGCCAACATCGTTAGGCACTGCCTTTAAGAGAGAAGATTATGCAACTGTTGTGAGATATGCTAAATCTATTAATATTTTGTGAGTATTACCTCGTTTTTTGAAAATCTGTGTGCTGTGTTGCAAAAATTTATTGTCACATGTTGAGTAATTTTTTTCAAATTCAGAATCAAAGTGCAGAATAAAGAAGAGAAGGGAAAAATATTCGCACCATTACTTATGATTGAATATGGTGAATTGCTAAACGAACATGTGCGCCAAAACGTTAAGGTGCAAATTAGCTATAAAATCACTTACATACTGGCAGATAACGACATGTACAATGCCATAGAGGTAACCATGTTTATATTTAAGTAATAACGCACAATTTTTTTCGTTTGAAGCAATTGTTAATCAATCAGCCCGAGCACTTCATTCCATCTTCTGATCAAGATTTGATGCATTTCAGGTGTCTACAGGCGTTTTATCAAGTTTAGCAGTTGCTTTTGCTGGAATCAAGGCATGGAGCTATTGTAAACGAAATGGCAGTGAAGTTCCAAATTCCTGCACGTTTTTCTGGTTTTTTATATTTTGCTCCGGTCTACTAGGAAACGTTTTTATATTCGTAGCTTTCTGCGCCAGTGCTCACATGTTCATCTTTTATAAAGGCCAGACAGTAATGCATGTTTTATTGCCGAGTGAGGCCAACGAGGAGAATGTCAGAATATTCGTGATCGTTGCATTCTCTTTAAAAGTGAATAATGATATATTTTTATACTTGACAAACCTGTCTGACAATTTTCAAAGTTATTGCATTAATTATGTTTGCAGCTTGTTGAGATAATGGGACTCATCTATCAGATTAGAAACATTGACATGTTTTTCATTGATTGGGAACAACCTAGGTCTATTCAAAGCCAACCAAAGTATGATTCACCTCGAACATCTCTAAAGAAATTGTACGCTAATAGATTTTCTGATGAAAAACGCAACTCGCCAAAAACGCCATCAGAAAGAATATCAGCTAGTAGAAACAAAACACCGCGCAAATTGGGTGGTATTAATACTCCGAGCAGACATTCAAGACTCTCCGTTCAGAGTGATTTAAACAATTCAAATCTCCCCGATCAGTCAGGTGGAGATATTTTTTCTATGGGAGATACTGCTGATCGTAATGATCAACAAAAATTGCCAGTTAGTATTTGGCGAACTTATTTCATCGCTAATGAATGGTACAAAATTAAAACAATCAGAAAAGTAAATATGCTTGTACAAGGCATTGCAACACTGTTCATTTTAGAGGTCAGTAAAACTTATACGACCTTTTGGTAAAAATTGTTTCAAACTTGATAGATAAATTAAGTACAGCATTTTATTCCCACAGGTTGTTAATCTTAAATTCTGGGCTCGTTCAAATCCAGAATTTAGCATTCGTGCTGTAGAGTCAACTCTGCAGGAAAGAGAAAGCTTTACACTAAAATTTGCTGTTGGTACCTTAGTATACATATTTGTATACCTTGTACAATGGCTGACAATGGTTATATTTTACAACAGATATGTCAAGAATCATATAAAAGAATTTGTTGACTTATGTTCGATGGCAAATATCAGTATATTTATTCTTTCTCAAAACCGTTACGGATATTATATTCATGGAAGGTATGGTTTATTAAGTTGCTACAAAATCCATACTTCTATGAATACGAAGTTGATGGCTAGAACTTATTTTTTTGATGTAGAAATTAAATTTTCCATAAAATATTCAACTTTCAGATCAGTTCACGGATTTGCAGATACTGATCTAGCTACTTTGATCAGCGACCTAAAACAAGAAGAAGACAATTTGTGCGCACACAGAGGACTTCTACCCGGTACCACAGAGCAAAGCTTTGTAATATTAGTGTCAGCAACTTTCAGAAACTTTTATGATAAAATAATGAACCCAATCAAATCGGTAGGGGATACAAAGGAGTCAGAATATTATAATTTGTTTTCTTTTAATTTCGTTTCATCACAATCTTTGAAGAGAATTCTAATATAAAGAGGACATTATACCTATATTCTGTGTTGCAGGAAGAAAGCAGATTTCTCAGAAACGACATAATTTCAACACCAAATTTGGAAAGAAACATTCAAACCTATCAAAAGATGAAACAATTCCTGACCCAATTTATAGATCACTGTTTCAAAGACTTGGAATACACTGTTAGAGATAAGCAATTTCTTGAGAAACTTTTAGACATTGAATTCAACGAAGGAATCGATAGATCAATTTTCTACGTAGGTAAGAAGCCTGACTATTCAAAATATTGGGGAACTATTATTTTGCAACTAAAATATAAAATGCCTTCTCCTTTTCAGACTACAACCATTCGTTTGATCGTATAATGTTTTATGGTAACGAATGGATGTTAGTAACTTTTGAAATTACCTTATTCAACTTTATGGAAGCCCTATTTGAGGACTACACCTTGGCAATAATAGTTACAGTATTTGCATCACAGCTATTAATTATCTGTTGCAAGTTTAATGGTAAGAAAAATTTAGCTCAGAAAACCTTGATCGATGAAAGATTTTTACTATGATTTAAGAAAATGTCGCATGTAATGAAGAGCCAAAGTAATTTTATGTGGACAAGAAATTAAGGTTTCCAAGGTGCCTAAGTAGAAGCCTAGAAGTATGTCGATACTATATATTAGTCCAGAATATAATTAAGATCTTTGTCGCTGTAGAATAGCGGGTAACCCTGTTTAATGGGACTGTAACTTATAATTTGCTTTTATATGAGTATAAGTATAAGAAAACCAGGAATGGAAGAGGCAAAACGATTTTGAGGTCGTATTTATGCAAGTATCAGAATGATTGATAAAATCATAAGGTCACTGTTATACATGTACCGCTCATGTGTTCTAATCACTGCTTCTACAAATACAAAGTAATATTAAGGTTAATGTCATTGATTTGTATGACATCAAAGAAAGACTGGATTAAGTGTGGCAAGTATTGTTCAAAAGTAAATAATGGAGAATACAATATGCAGATATATTGAAAACATGTCTACTGGTACAAAATAAAATCGTGCTAAAACAATAATCACACTGTTCATTGCATATATTCTCCTGATTCTTGTTAAGCCAAATCTACTAGAAATAGTTCGAATAATAGGAATTTTAGTTACTGTGTTTATTATATCATAAACTACACTTGTATCATTACCATCATTTCATTTATTATATCAATGGGATGAGCTGGAAAGAAATTCAATGATGACTATCATGTTCGCCATCATGTGAGCCATGGTCATGGCTATGGCCATGGCCATATTCGATTCCAAAAGCTTTTTCGAGTCCTATCGTCAAGAGAAACAATGGAATACCCAATTTAAAACCACACGTTGCATAGCGGAAGCCACGTCCCCAAAATGTTCCCCACTTCGTGACGTCGTAACGCCAAATTTCATTCCGCAGCCAAGGATCCTTCAAACCTTCCTGTGCCAATTTTTCTTGAACCTTTATCAATTCAGGTGCATTTTCTAGTTTGTATACAGTGTGGTCTGGGACATGGTATGGTTTGTGATGATCATGGCCCCCCATCGCTCTGAAAAATGCAATGACTAAGATAAACTTCAGGAAAAACCGGAACTCTTTTACAGTGGATATTTTTTTGGAGGAATAAGCAACCGAACGATAAGTTTTAACGATGCAAAGAATTCGTTTAGAACCACAGCTTGAAATTAGTGACATTACATGTCAATTGAGTGCTCATACCCAGCGTGAGTTTCTGTCTTAATTTCAATTTAAAGACAGATTTCCTTTTTAAAAGATATGTCGGTATTTCAGTAAGGTAGAACACGTAACAAAACAGCAAACTTTTGAGGTTACGAATGAACAGTTCGTTAATACAGCGTCAATCAAGGTATATAACAAAGATATAAACTCTCTCTAAGACCTAACACTACGCTAGCTTGCTTGCGCAATATATTATTCCAGTGCCATAAATTTTCACCTTACCGTTTTAATCAAATTAAACAAATTATGTAACTTTTTAACCTCAATCCTCGTACTGTCGAGCAGACGAGAATCTGGAGCAGTCAGCTACCTTCAAATTCGGAGCTACCAAATCTTGCGCATGAACTGAAACTTTTGGATGAAAATTTTATCGAGAAATACGGCATCCTGACCGCAGATAAAATTATAGAAATTAAAAAGACCCTGTGGATTATGATAATAAATAATTAAAAATGGCAGTATCTTTGTTCGAATAAATATCATATCAGTTGTTTAAACTTTATGAATTGCCGGTACTGTACCTCGACGAATGAACCTATCGATTTCTATCATTTTACGTACACTCGTGCAACTTCGTGATATGATTCTATTCGCCCAAAGGTAGTTTCTTTAGTTTCTCGTGAACTCTGCGTTGAGGTGCGCCGTGGTGTTTCTGTGTTAACCGACGAATCGTTTTTGGGGAAATTATATTCGCGGTTTATGAGTAGATTCGTGACTGAAAATGTGGCTAGAAGAGTGCGATAGTTTCGCTGAATTATGCCGCGGCTACCTGCCTTATTACTTGTTGATAGTTTTGCCAATTTTCATTATCATTTCACCAGCTAACCCCGTTGCCGCATCTCACGAGTTTCCCGTATATCGGATGCACCAGTATGACCTGCATGGCGTACCACATGGTAATTCTAATTAATACAATATTCTCTGAAATAATTTATGCAACATCAAGTCATCGATTCCAACATTTCGGGTCTAGTAAACCGTTCGAATTTTATGGTTTACACTAATAGAACCTACACGTCATCGTATGCAGAAAAAATGGTTCCAAATTCTTACCCAATGCAATTATTGATATGCTCAAAGTAATTTCCTTTCGCAGTTTTAATGACAACAGGATTGGTCACACCTTTTTTCCCCAATTTTAGATGATATTTAAAACGATGGAGTCTGTTACAAGTGCTTGTAAGAATGATTCTACTATTATCGTGCTAAAAGCTACCTTCTTTATCTTCAATAAGCACACCTGAACCTTGAAAAATAGTCAAAACGTACACATTTTTCAGAATAATTGCTTTGGTGTTTCACACTTCTCTAGACTAGCGAAAAAAATATTTTTCATGAGTATTACTGACGTAACACGAAACTGTATTATCCTTGAATATAATATATTGCGATTGGCTTCATGCTTTGCAATAACTGTTTCTAAGTCCACATCCTCTGTGGTTTCGATTAAAATGTAATAAAGTTAATCTTGGCTTTATTATTTTTCTCCAAGGATGCCGTAGCTCCCCTGTGTCCTTGGAAGCTAGATCGTTAACTGGATGGAGCACATCTAGGCATTGCATTATTACCAGAGCCTTGGATTTAGCACCTGATTCATTTTACTCGATTCGCAGCAAAGCTGGAGCTTTGGTAGTAGTTCTTCCAGAAAAAATGGATGCCCTCTCAGAAGAAGAAAGACAGGTAATGTTACAAGGAAGAATAATCATATTTCAATTTCTAAAAAGTAATCAGAGAATAAAAATAAGGCTAATTCACCAGTGTTTAACCTCTTTCGATGCCCCCCAGCTACTCGAAATCCATTTTTCTTACTCTTGTAATCTAATCTTTTTTACAGCATATTATGGCATTGGAAGAAGTAATGTTGCTGGGACCAGAAACTCCAATTCCAGTATACTTTGCACCCTGGACGCCAGATCTCCAATTAATTTTGGATGACGTATCGAGCAGTTTTTTGACTGACGATAAGGCTGGTTCAGCTGCAGAAGCCATGTTCAACTCTGTTTCCGCAAGTGGTTACCAAGTTGTTGTAGCCACGAGCCAAGCTGTCGCTAGAACTGATGTCAAAGTAGCGACACTGCAAGGAAAATTGTCGGGCACGGGACAAGAAGAAAAATTACCAACTATCGCGATAGTTGCACATTACGATAGTGCGGGGGTTGCTCCAGTAAGTGCCAATCAAAGTCTGTTAGAATGATATTTACAACATTCTTAAAAAGGACCTTATTTGTTTCATCTCTTCAGACATTGTACAAACAGCAATGGAAAAATCATGTCACCTGTGTTTGTTCCAGGAATTATCATTCGGAGCAGATAGTAACGCATCCGGTGTATCGATGCTATTGGAATTGGCCAGACTCTTTTCGGCATTGTATTCAGTGGGAAGGTCGAGACCACGGCAAAATTTGGTATTCATCTTGGCCGGTGCGGGAAAATTAAATTATCAGGGAAGTAAAAAGTGGCTAGAGGATCAACTTGATGGTTTAGAAGGCTCGATAATACAGGTAAGTTTACCGAAGCATTGTTACTGGGAGATATTTAAAAGATTCCTGTAAAGTGCAAAACTGCAATTTTTTACTCCTCATTCTCATCTTTTAGGATGCTTCCTACGTAATTTGTCTGGACTCTGTATCATCGAGCGATAATCTATATGTACATGTGTCAAAACCGCCAAAAGAAAACTCCCCTGGTGGTCTTTTCTACAAAGAACTCAAAGCCGTTTCCGACGCGATTGGCGGAGTTAACGTGGAAGGGGTACACAAAAAAATCAATCTTGCTGAAGAAACACTGGCGTGGGAGCATGAGAGGTATAGCATCAGAAGGCTGCCAGCGGCGACTATATCTAGTTTAAAAAGTCACAAGGACCCGGCAAGAGCGTCTATTTTAGACATGCGGCGGGACGATCAAATAGATAGACTACACACAAATACCAAAGTTATAGCCGAAGCGCTCGCCAGACACATTTATAATCTGAGTTCTAGTCAAATATTTGCCGATTCTCTGGTAATTTTGATTATATTATCAATGCTTATAATAACCAATTCATAGTCAGTGGAAGTTGCTTTATTTAACTTTTCTTTTGTTACAGAGTGTTTCCAAAGATGCTTTACTTCTCTGGCAAGAGTTCTTGAGCAACCAACCGAGAGCTGCTCCGTTATTAGCTGACAAACAAAATCTTTTGGTGACGACCTTGAAGGAGGCTATGGCCCGATATCTCGGAGATGTCAAAGTAACACTTCACACTCCAGATAAACGTGATCCTGAATTTGTCTTCTATGACGTAACGAAAGCCACACTCAATGTTTACAGGTGAATATACTTTAATAATTTCTGTATCCGCACTGTAATTATTACACAGCTGCAGAACAAGTTGTGTGCGACTCACAATTGATTCTTTTTTTGATTACAGTGTCAAACCTGCAGTATTCGACCTCTTCTTAACATTCGCCATAGTCTTGTACCTTGGCGTCGTGTATCTAGTGGTTCACAACTTCACTCATGTCTACAATCTGGCGACAAGTCTATCTGTGAAAAGTAAAACGTCGTAGGATTACAGAGACGATTTGCTTTTGTCAAACGTCAGATTAGTAACTATTCGTATGTTTCATTTAATGCAGTGAAAAAAAAAAAAAAAAAAGACAGGACAATTTTAAATGCAGTTGCGACGATCAGCCAAAAATCTGTATAACTTAAATTTTTATCATTCGGCTACCTTTTCACTCAAACGTGTGTAAAGGTAGATTTCGTGCAACCTCAGTATGATGTAATGTTATCCTTGGTAATCTTAACGCTTTTGCAGCAATACTTACAAAAGTTAAGCTCTTAAATTATCGGCATGTAATAAATACACGATGCTATTTCTCATCTGTTTCCAATTGCGTTATGAGAAACCAAATATTGGAAAATCCTGGTGTAGATGGCTAAACGAAAAATTAGTTTTTCTTGGAAATTGTAGAATTTATTGCATTAATCTCATATAAGCGTTACCAGAAGTGAATAAAAGGTAAAAAAAAATAAGAGAAAACAATTGTAAAGCAATGAAGACAGTAAAATATTATTGAGTGAGTAAACCTATAGAGAATAGCAAGAAACTGAAAGTTCAAAAGCTTTCAAGACTTGAAAATTATTTACAATATTTATCCATCATTCAGATAAATCTCACTTTTTTTTGTACAGAAATGTATATTGTTCTGACGGAACATATTAATAGTTAATTGTAGAATAGTATAACTACTAGTCGCCTTGAGTCAAATTTACAAAATCTGCTCAATAGTTCGAACTATGGCGAAGAAATTTGTTTGAAGAAAACTCGAATAATGTACAGAACAACCATGGAAAAATTCCTTAGTACACAATAATTATCCATTTCTTTACTTTTTGGCAGATGGAACTGATTTTTGATGAAGTTTCTACTCGTTATTCAAACGCCAATGCAACAATTACTGTTTAAGATTAATGAACATCGAGATTCTTCGTTGCCTAGACTAAAATAGGTACTTGTGAAATTTTTTTTTTGTCGTCCATAAATTTTTTGTATTATTTTATTTTCGCTCGTGTCTTTATGAAATAGTCACGATTAGAATGTTACAAACGGTATACATATAATATTAAGCTACGTTACAATAAAATTTGAAAATTAACAGATGTTGTGAATTCCTTTTCTCTCCACTAGTGCTACTCAGTAGTACTTATTTTCCAAAACAATTTTCGTCGTTCATTCATACTGTAGGAGTAAAATACAGAATTTTTTATTTTGGTAATGTCTGGCTAACACTTTGAATATGTTTACGTTGTTTATAATTTCAACACTATATTATGCTTTATTCAGCAGGTATGAAGGTCAACTACTTTAGCGTTTTGACTGGAGTTTTGTTAATCATGTGTACTTTCTCTATCCAATATCTGCAGATATCTTACCACAGCATAACACGACCAGCAGCCAAGACTTTGCAATGACCAGTTTTACTCAAAGTTACAATATGCGAATAATATTTAAACAATGTAAGTTAAACTTTTATCATTTTTAACACTATTGAGCTTCTAATTTAACTATGCATACATTTATTCTTGCAACCTTTACTTGTGAATTGAGTTTAAATTTATTCTCGTATTTTCGATGAGGCTGTATAACTATGTATAATTTTCCAGACTGTTTGATTATTCTCGAATAACTGCATGGTTAAATTACTTCAACTGCAAAACTCATAATCGTTATTCTTGTAATATTAATTCTATATTGGAAATTGAAATTGTGCGAGTGATTATGTTTTTTCTTACGACGAATTGTTTGTAAATTTGTTATTATTTTTCAATGAAATTATTTATCTTGCAGTTCCTCAGGCAAAATGTCATCTACGATCTAGGATGAGTTCTCTGGCAGCAGTTCTACAGCCAGAATTAGATGCAATTAAAAGTGCTGGAACATGGAAATCAGAACGAGTAATTACCTCGCCTCAGAGCATGAAGATTCGCGTTGCAAATGGAAAGGAAGTTCTGAATTTCTGCGCAAATAACTACTTGGGATTATCTGTAACTATGGAATCTATACTCAAGAAATTATTCACGAATTCATCTACGAATTTTTTTCAAATATATCATATTGTTTTTAGAATAACGAACAAGTAGTTGCAGCAGCTAAACTAGCTTTAGATAAATATGGAGCTGGTTTAAGTTCAGTAAGATTCATTTGCGGTACTCAAGAAATCCACAAAGAATTGGAAGATAAGTTATCAGCTTTTCACCAGAGACAAGATACAATTTTGTATGCGTCTTGCTTTGACGCAAATGCTGGGATTTTTGAAACTTTATTAACAGCAGATGATGCCGTAATAAGTGACGAATTGAATCATGCGTCAATCATTGATGGGATTCGACTTTGCAAAGCCACAAGATACAGGTATTATTTCTGAAAAATGAAAGATAATTTATTTACAGTGGTCAGGTCATAATCCTCATTTAAGCTCTAGCTGTACTTAAAATGATTATATTCATGGTTATATTTTCTGAAAATTCATCTTCTTCTGTCTCCATTACCAGATATAAACACAGAGATATGGCAGACCTGGAAGAAAAGCTAAAACAAAGTGCTTCGTCACGATTAAAACTGATCGCTACGGACGGAATATTTTCAATGGATGGCACAGTCGCACCATTACCCAAAATTGCTGAATTGGCAAAAAAATACAATGCCTTGACATTTGTCGATGATTGTCACGCGACAGGTTTTTTTGGAAAAACTGGCAGGTAGGTCACATGCCGTTAATGAATAAATTGATCTGGATAGTCGATGGTTTGACAGTAACATGGGTACAAACGTTCTAATTCAACAAAAGCTTACTCTTTTTGGTACCGAGGTTTGCAAACAGTGATTTTAAATTACCAAATAATTATTGCAGAGGAACAGAAGAGTATTTCGGCCTACTTCCAAGCATCGATATAATAAATTCAACACTTGGAAAAGCCCTTGGTGGGGCAGCAGGTGGTTACACTACTGGACCAAAAGAGCTCATTGATTTGTTAAGGCAGCGTAGCAGACCATATCTGTTTTCTAATTCACTGCCGCCACCTGTCGTTGCTACAGGAATTAAGGTATCGCCTTTCGTTAATGAGTTATGAGGCCGCTGAAAAGAATTTACTGGTAACCGCAATAAAGAAAAACAATACTTACTTCTTACTGTGTTCACAGGTCCTTGATCTCATCACTGATAGCACGAAATTTCTAGAACGTGTTTCTAGCAACACTGAACACTTTAGAAGCGCTATGACTTCGGCAGGATTCACTCTAAGCGGGGAGGGACATCCCATTTGCCCAGTCATGCTCGGAGATGCAAAGCTGGCGTCAGCTTTTGCGGAACGAATGCTCAGTAAGGAAATAAGTTTGACTATCCTTTCCATATTCTTGTTAATAATTTTACTCGAAAATGTCTAAAGGTAGTAGTAAAAATATAACCCCAAGCAGTTTGATTGTTCTTATAATTTTGTCTCTTAAATTACTACAGGAGCAAATAGGTCAAGTGCTAGTTTGGTAGCATGTACTTTTAAACCACCAATTATGAAATCAATTGGAGATTACGAACTTCCGCAATTAAGCAAAACGATACGAAATCTCTCAGGTATTTTATATTATTTACAGATAAAGGCATTTATGTGATTGGGTTCAGTTATCCCGTAGTACCAAAAGGAAAAGCAAGAATACGTGTTCAGATTAGTGCAGCGCACACCACAGAAGATATCGAGAGGGCAGTGGATGCTTTTATACAAATAGGAAAAGAACTTAAAGTTATATCGTAAATATTCTCATCCAATCTTGAAGTTAAATAAATTATACAATGTGTACGTATGCGCCTATATTAATGTACACAGTTATATATGACTGTTGAAATTTGTGCCAAATTAAAATAACTGCATGGGAAACAATGTTGACTACAGAGCACAACCAGCTATTAGCTTTTCTTAAAAAATAAAAGCATGTACACATGTGAATGGATGAATGAATTGGTTCTGAAATAACTGTGAGTAAAATTTTTGTTCTATTTGATCATAAATAGGAATTAACTACTTCAAGTTGATAAATCGATCTGTTTGACAGATTTTCCGGAATTGATAACCAGTCATTTCTCAGAATATAAATTTATAGTATAAAATTACTGGTAGTATAACAGCACATAGCAGTAAGTATTTACAATGTCCTCGATTCATCTTTGGATAAATCTTTGAAGAATATTTACAGATTACTATTAATATTATAAAATTTTTATATAAATTAGCAACGAAGTATTGATGTTATACCAAGTTGTAAATACCCAATGATTAATAAATAATTCCATCGCCAGTAGAATACCACGAAGTAATTTGAATCAGAAAAACATGCTTGAGAATCTATTCCAATAGGTTGTGAGGACGTGGGATTTATTTTCATTAACTTACAGCCGATATTTGCATCTGAAATAATGACGATTAAATGGACAGAACGTGCAACTGTAAAATTGGTGATTCTTTACGGAAGACACGAATGCCTGTGGAATCCATTTCTTCCAGAATTCAACAAGCAGCTTTGTTGTTACCAAGCTTACAAGCAAATTGTTCGGTGTATGAATATACCTGGGTTAACTGTATGCGATTGCGTCAAACGGATATCGTTTGTGAAAAAACAATATTGTTTTGAGCTTTCAAAAATTAGTGCTGCCATATCACGTGGCACTTTTTATAAGCCTAAAGCTAGTTGGTTTGAAATTATGCATGAATTGCTATTTCCATACATTCAATCAGAATCCAGCAATTGCAACGAAGATTCTAGAAAAGTAAGATGCACATTTTTTGGCGTAAACTGTTTTTTAGTATAAATTGTAAATATATGGCCGAAAATTCTTTACTACAATCCAATTTTTTTTATAGGATTGTGATTGTTCGCAAGACGAAGAAGGAGATGGTGATGGATGCGACAACGAAAACCCAGTGATCGACGAATGCGAATGCCCACCGTGCGAATGTCCACCTTCTGAAAACTTTGAACAAGATCGTACATCTTACACCAACAGGGAAACATGTTTGGATCTTCCTCACAAGAAACATCATCGTTCTAAGTCCCGTGCATCTAAAAATCGTGGTCCCTCAAAGTCACCAATATGCTCTACACGCAGCAATTGCGTAGAACAAAATTCTGCGTCAGATTTAGAGAGATCAAAACCGCTACAAAAATTTAACAAGCATGTTAGACCAAGTACACAAACTGACAACGCCACGAACACAAGAAAGACAACGTGTGATAAAGGAAACGATGTTATACGATCTATGAGCACAACAAAATGCGCCCAAGTGTCAAAGAGATGTATGGATGCCGGCAACAGAACGAGCTCACTTTATATTAGCCAATCTGAAGTTCAAACTGAAAGAAAATCTACAGTAAATACTTACACGAATTGTGAACATGCAGAAAAGGCGCAATGCACAATGGTACTCGCATGATTACAGTAATTATTTTGTAAAAGGCGAATGAGAGTCTGTTTCTAGTTCCGCGATTGTTACAGAATGACGAATTTTTGCTGGAAGATGTCTGCACAAATTCCGCAGAAGGAAGTGGGAAGAAGTGTAACCAGTACGACGAATTTGATATGTTTGGGAAGAGTGTCGCTTGTCAGTTGCGTAGTCTCAGCTTAGGTAATTGTCAACTCTGAATAACTTTATTCGACATGGAATTATCAATTATCTGAAGAACCTAGTGAAGTATATTTCAGGAATTCAATTTAAGTTGTCTTTGACTAATTTTATGTGTATCCGTCTCCTTTTTTCCCCTTGAAATTGGCTCGCAGTAACATTACACACATATGCATTTCTTTTTCTTTTTCTTCTTCAAGAATCGGCTATCAATCTGGAGAAACGCATACAAGATATGATGACCGAAGAGCGACTGTGCTGTATGAAAGATAGCGCAGCTGTAAAAATGAGTAGCAAAGATTGCACCTGCACTTGCAACGAATGCAAAGAATGTTGTTCTTCAGAAAAAGATCAAACTTGCGCATGTGGCGTACCGGTCAGCAAATGTTTGCCTTTATTTCCAATGAAACCGAGCCAATGTTACGGATTTGGATGTAATTAAAAGTAACTATTTTATCCGCCATGATTATTAATATTTACCAAAAATGAGCTGTAATGATATGCAATGGAAAACACAGGATATCTGTATTCAATTGTAATTTACAACCTATTCCAAATCTGTCATAATTCGGCATTTCTATTTTGAAAACTAACAATATTCTAAATTAAAAAAAAAAAATTTTGTAACACAACAAATACGAAATGTTATTTATCCATAGACTTTTAGGAGCCGACTTGCAAGCATAATGAAATATGTCGAGCAAATGGGATGACAAACTGACCGAAAAGTTCCTGACATTGTATCGAAAACATAAATGTCTTTGGAATCCGTACTCTTATGATTATAGGAACTGTGCTGTTAAAAATGAAGCCTTTAAAACTGTTGTACAGGAATTAAATTTCCCCGGCATCAGAGTGCCTGAATGCTTGCAACAAATTGAAGTCATAAGGGAAAAGTAAAGTCAGGATGACGCCGGTTTTACACATGAGCTTAACAGGATTACATCAATGTTTTTTTTATTTTCCATGTGTGATACTTTTTGACCAGCTTGAAATAACTAAAGTTATCAAATTTATTTATTTAGATACAAACGAGAACAGGCAAAGGCTGCAAAGAAACTGAAATCTGGAAATCTATACAATTCGAATTTACCATGGTTTAATCTTATGTCTCAAATGCTATGCGAAGTGATAAACGATGAGGAAACGTTCAGTAAAAATCCAGTAAAATTCGCTCCATGTGCTGGGACAAAGAGCAAGCGCACCAAACACTCTCGAACATTCAATGAGCATGGGCAACTTATCTCAAAAGATAACTATGAAAAAAATTTTAAAAGCAAATCGGAAAAGAATGATTCCAACACCTCAGTTCTCACTGAAGAGGAGCTCAAACACTCAGGTATCATACAGTGGCTGACGTAGCAGTAAAAGTTTAGGAATACGTGTTCAATAGATATTCCGTGACTGGTAGTATACGTCAGATTAATATCAATTTTTCGCAGGATTCGAAAAACCAAAAGCACAGCGTCAAAATGCTAATTTGCATGGTGAATTAAAACCAGGTGATGATGAAAATGATCAGCATAACAAATGTCGATCCTGTGGTTGGGAAACAGAAAAAAGTCAGGCCGAGTCACACAGTAGAACATATGAACTTAATAATTGTAAAGAGAGCAGAACCGAAATTCAATCTGAAACTGAGAGAACTTTTCCAGTAAATTCATCAAAACTTGCCGATCAAAATTTGGTTGAGGAAACAAATCCTCCACGTTTGTGTGGCAAGAAAGTTAACTATTCAAGTAGGGAAACTCAAATACAGGAAACAGATGTTACTCAATCTCAAAAAAACGTTGAAATCCATGAAGATCATCCTAACCCAATGCAAAATTATAGAGGAAAGTGTGCTTCTACTCGACAAAAAAATTTCGAAGATACAGAAGATACGACATATCAAGATAATATCAAAGCAGTAAAATTAGCAGACGATATTTTATCAAAAGAAATTAATTATGTTCACTGTCCCGGAAGTAAAAAAGAGTTTGGAAACAATATTGCAACTCATCCAAGTTACATTGCCCATGATACTCAAAGCTACTATTTGGAACACATCCAGCCCAATTTTGAAATAAATCGAACTAGCCATCATATCCATGAACCTACGCCAAATATGGTTCGTTACCAAGACGCATTTAATCAGCAGTCACAGAGAGCAGCACAGTTTTTTGACGACATAGTTGGGAATGATAATGTGTCTCCTACCAGGTATAATGCATCCGTTCAGCAATTCGACGGAGTTAGGCCTGCAGTATTACCAATCACATCTGAAGAAGATAAATATGAAGTCTGCCCACGATTTACAATCATTATCCCAAATTCAGATGACGAGGATCAACATCTAGAAATTATTGGATACGAAGTTAGTGCGATCAATCGACAACTATCGAAGTCTATGTTGTGCTCACATGAGAGTGAAAAAAAAGCAATGAGCACTTTTGAATGCTTGTGTAAAACCGATACACATGTAGCAAGTAGAAATGTAAATATGGATTCGGCAAGACATAGCAATGTTATTAAGTTGGACATAAACCATGGACGTTCCAGGCACAATCATGCAAAGAAACGGATTCGTACCGCAAGAACTGCCTGCGAAAAGCAATCCGAAGATGACTCTCAGCATCAAGATGTCACGAAAATTGGAGTACAGCATAAACCATCTACCAGTAAGGGTACGCAGACTGATACATCTTATGAAAATGAAATAATCCAGACAATCCCAGATGTACAAACAGGGGAACCGAATCGTTCGAAATCTGTTTATAACAAAGACGTTTCTTCAATGACCACATCACTACGCCATAATGCTGCACCACTTCCAACTCTACATAGAGATGAACTTCCGATAGATCAATACTCACATGAATTGAATGATGATCCAGTAAGCAAAGAACCATCGTGCTGTACAGCACGCCCAGAAATTAAGAATAGCTCATTGCCAGCGGAGAGTTTTGATAATACGAGGATATTACTGAATGTTATTGTAAAAATATTAGAAGCTGATAGCACACAGGAAGTACCGATAAACTTGCAAAGAACTTTAAATACAATGCTTGACACGTTTCAAGAAATAGCAACACTTCCACCAGCCACTGTAGGACACCAGGAGAGTAATGATAATGAATTAGAAGATGCTGTGCTTGATAATATTACGATGGAGAGCACCCAGTATCAATTGCTTCCTTTCGACAAACCGTCTAAGAGTAAACAGGATCAAAAGAAAAATTCACAAGGTGAGAATATGTATAACTAATATAGGACGAATATAATGCTCTCCCTAATCATGCCCAATGTTGTTTACTTTTCGATAGACATATAGTTAGATAGGCGAATAGATTATTCTGTGAAGTATCGAGGTACAACAGAAATTTCAATTTGATGCCAACATTTAGACTTTCGGCATCTTAGTGTAGACACTTAATTATTCAACTTTATATGGCAGATTCAAAGATAAGAAATATATCTGAACTGACAAAAAATGGTTCTAGACTCACCTACCAAGACAGTGGAGATTGATGATGCGACTGAAAATTTAAGGCCACAGTCTCCCATCGAAGGACCTATTCGTCTTAGCAGCATATTGGAAGATGAAAGGACCATGTACCTCTTTCCA
Organism: Diprion similis; assembly: GCF_021155765.1. Taxonomy (NCBI): domain Eukaryota; kingdom Metazoa; phylum Arthropoda; class Insecta; order Hymenoptera; family Diprionidae; genus Diprion; species Diprion similis. Next base: position 18,608,446 of record NC_060106.1, on the reverse strand, counting down.
GAAGGGGTCAATTATGTAGTAAATAATGATACTAGTGGAAACAAACAAAACCCTGAAGTTGTGACTGAAAAAAACCAATCAACCAATGAAACAGATATTAGATTAACTCAAATAAATGAACCAACAAATGAAAGAAATGCCAGGAACGTTTTGCAGAATACACTTCCAGATCATTCGAATATATCAAACTCTATATCCGGTCCAGTTCTTGATTATACAAGTGAATTTGGTGGAAATGAACCCATTCCTTCGTCATCCCGGAACATCAGCGAGACTCTAGCTGCAAGCCAACTAGCAAAAGATTTCTTAGATGTTGTAAAATATACAATAATGATGGATCAAATGCTACATCCTAAGGAAAACGGTTCGCATCGATTATGCATAAACACTCGAATGCATTTAAATCGAAATATACCGGTAGGAATCCATTCTCATCTTTATGATTCTAGGAAACAACGAATGCTGCAAACAACCGAGAAAATCAACGGATTCACGACATTTGTACGTTTTAATCTGTTTTTTTGTTTTTATTTTTTTATAGTTAACAAGCCTAACTGTGTTGCCATGAATAAATCATTCTCATATTTTTGTTACAGACGAAGATGATGAGATCTGATGTATATCCTGTCAGCATTACCAACATCTGTTGACTTCCGTTACACCAGAGAATGGGGTAACTGTTCATTAATTACGTACCAGCCACACTTCGAACAGCGAAATATTTCAAAACTAAAGCAAGGATTGTGAAAATATTTGAAACTGTTTTTATAAGCTCTCATTAAAATTTTATAAACTAAATATGAAATTTAAAAATAAATCCAACTATATACATATGAGTCAGTAAATAATGTTATGTATGATCGGTAAGTTCATTGCATAGAAGTTTTTTCATATCTCAATAACGTATAAACCAATGATACTGAGTTTTATGCAGGTTGATCAACCTAGAAATGAAAAAAATAAGCGAAGCGGAGTTAGATTGATTCTTGTTAGAAAAATGTTGCTGAGTATTGTTACGGGTATTGTGTTCAAAATAAGTAAATCAAACTGTATGGTAAAAACAACTTGACAGAATGTCATTTTGACATTTCTGGTTATAAATTCAAACCAAAGGTACACAAATTTAAATAATTACAGGATGTATATTGTATCTAGGCCATAAATGATTGACCTATATTCTGCATGCCCAAGACCGTTAATATTTTACAATTATTATGAAATCTGAAGAGTTGTTAGTAGTAACTCACAATTGGGTTAAAAATTTGGAACAAACTAACTCCTGTAATCCATTTCGCATTATTAACACATAGCGGATCATCGATCGGAGAAAAAATGTCTAATCAATGGAGCGAAGCAAAGCTGTTCAAATTTTTAAGATTTTACAAAAGTTATGAATGCCTGTGGAATCCTTATTCACCTGAATATCAGAACTACGATGCAAAATCAAACGCATTTTCTCAAATATTATGCGAAATGAACGATTTTGGATTAACTGTTGACAAATGCTTGATTCAGATTAAATACATCCGTAAAACTTATAAGCAGGAACAGCAAAAATTAGAGAACATTGCATTATTAGGAGGCCGTGCCTATTCAAATTTGCTGTGGTATCCGTTAATGAATAGCATGTTCTCGAAAGTTATTCGGGACGAAGAAAAAGCGGTGAGGAAAATTTTTATTTTTAAACACATGTTTATGTCACATAGAAATATGATATTTTTTGAATGAACTTTGTTAGAATACAAACTTGATTAAAAATGATGTCTGTCGTGTCACTAAGAATATTATTTAATTGTTTAATTTTCAACTTCATTTAGAATCAAGAATCTCGCAGTCTGAATCTTATGGCTGTGCCAAAACGCCTACGACTTAATTCGGGGGATGAACTTGCTCGAAGAAATTTGCAAGAAAGATCTATGGCGATTTATGGAGAGACAACCGCCATCTGTCCATATATACCAAATTCGAACCAAGAAGATTATACGGATGACTACCCAAATTCTATAGTGCCAATAAATTGTGTTGACATGTGTGTTCCGAATGAACATATAAGTTGTTGTCCTACCTGTGGATTTTTGAGGGATAGCTATTGTAATTGTCATTCAATCAATGACATTGGGTGTAGTGCAGAAAATTTTAACCAAAGCTATATTTCGCAATCACAGATTGATTATCGGCCTAAGACCTCGTATAATTATAGAAACGGCGTATTGGAAATAAACTCTGCGGTTCGAATTCCTGTATCCCAGCCTTTGAAAAAGCATGGACGTAGCCATGTCATCGAAAGCACAACACTAGAAGCACCTAAAGAATATAATTTCAAGTCCTGTTCCAGTAATCGACAAACAAACTATCAAAATAATAAAGATGATGAAGAATTGTCGGTGCAATGTAACACAAAATCTGTTCAAAACAATGAGAACAGTAAAATAGCAGACGAATATAGTTCTCCGAAAATCCTAGACCGTGCTGTTAATATTAATTCAAATACTACAAACTCTCAACCTAATAAAAATGGTGTTTCAATAAGAAATATTAGAGGGAGATTAAAGAAATCTAGAAAAAACAGGGGGAGTGTTGATAAAATAGTACGAGCTAAAAATTTATTAGGCTTGATTGGTACAACACCAATTTCCACTTGCAAGAATATCAAGCATAATGAAAATTGTACCGGCGGTAACAAGGCAAACGACAGTAACCTGAAGAAACTTAACGATAATTTAGAATCCGAACAAAGCATTGATTTGAAATCATTAACGAATACCAAGCAACCAATTGTAGCACTTGATTCAAACCACCAACGTAACGTGGATATCATAGATGAAAATACGTCAAAGAAAAATGTACCCATGGCTGATATGAAGATAGAGATAGATCAGGTTTCTACCACAGCATCAGAAAATAATGGGTATTTTATAAAAGAGAATATTTCCGTTGAAAGTCCACAAGGAAAAATTGAATATGATCAAGTTGGTAAAAATATTAAATCTGGAAATTTGAAAGTAGAATTAAGTTCAGGACAGTCAGAAAAGTCAGAAGCATTGAACTGTGTATTGAACGAGAAACGTTTTTCAGAGAAGATTGATGATCTTAACCAGGGAAGGCATAATGTAGAAGATACCGAGAATCTAAAAGAAAAATCGAAAAGTATGATGAAGTATAAGTTGGCAAAAATTGTTATAGATTTCATCGACGAAACCTTAAGCAAACCAGGTAAAGGCACGACGGAGGATCACGAGGAAAGGTTAATTCTGAAGAAAGTGGCTGAAGATTTAAAAGCGGTAGTGAATGAAAGTAATCCTGGTCAATATCGAAATCACATGATAAAGCCTACGAATAAAACAATTTGTTGGCGTCAGCCAATCGCAGAACGTTGCAATATTATTCCCTGCAAAGTCAGATCCTCAGTTTGTGAAACCAATTATATAGAAAATATCTCATGTGGAAAATCAGTACAATCAAATAATAGGGATAATAAAACACATAAAAAATTGCGCTGTTTTAGAATGATGGCAGGCGCAGATTCTGGTGTCGAACGTAATACGAATAAATCGAATTCGTTTACCCAGCATAAGGGTATAGCAAAAAATGGAAGAAATGTCGAAGTATCTTGTAACAAAGTGTGCCAAACAAATTCTCCAGAAAATATCCCTGAAATAAAATGTATGCAACCTAATGAAATAACAATTTCAAACCATTCAGTTTGCAAAATTTCACAGTGTGAGAATCCGCAATCGTCATGTATAAACTATGCGAAAAGCTACAAAGCTTCAAATTTACATGGAATGAAGGATAAATCGTTTCGACCGAAAGGTATTAGTAACAAAAAGTACCCTGATTTGGATCTACGAGCTATAGAAATAGGTGGCAAAATAAAGACGAAACAAAGCGAATTGATGGCTAAAGATAATTCTGAGAAACTAGTGAGTAATTCAAATATCTGTAATTCAGATCCTGCTTTGCAAGATATAATGAGAGTTGAAAATTGTATAACTACCAATATTTCAGTTAATGCATCGGAAAGCACAGAAAACTCGGCGTTAGATAAGGTTGTAAAAGAAATAACAGACTGTCTCCAAAAAACTTTAAATAAAAATGGATATGCAATTGAAAACAAGAATTTTTTTTCAAAGAAGAGTCTAATTACCAGTGGCAATGGTGAAATAAGTAGTAAGGTGATAGAGAATGAAACGGTGTGGAAAACAGAATTGAGAAATATAGTTGGCGATTTAATGAATAAAAAAAATACTGAGAATCCAATTACCTTCAAAGTCAAAACAATGATTTTGCCAGTGATGGATGAATCAGTTACGGAAGTGGCTACTTCAACTTTATCACAATTGAATACAAAAAACGAGTACAATATAAGCAAAAACACACCTCTGCAAGTTTGTGAGGCATTCGCTAATGAACATAGTTCAATTAAAGATACTGAATGCAGTAGGAGTGAGCACAAATTGTTTGCAAAAGATGACGAAAAACGACCAAAAGAAGGGAGAGACTTTAGTACTTACATTTTAAAAAGTGATAAGAATAATTATAAAATCACACCGAGGCAATCGCTTAATAAATCAGAAAAAAGAACTTGCAATGTAGAAACCAATAGTCCCAATTCTGCTGCCCTGTTCCATAAATTATGTCCAGAAAGTCGATCGAAAAACAAGATATTACCAAATCTGATAAAGAGATATGTTAAAAGAAGCAAAAGAATGGTTCCTATATACTCCAACAAAATCTTGATTAATGAAGCTAATCGAATTGTCTTATCCAACAATGATCATTTAAATGGATTGCGGAAGCTATTGAAATATTTAGAAAAATTTGAAAGGAAATTTCATACTATTCCTAAAAAAAATGATATTTTCCTGCAGAATAGAACACCAGAAAAGAAATATGCAGCGTCAAACGATGAAGAATTTGTAGAAAATCAGATCAATGCTCAAGAATATCCAAAGAATGATTTCACCGAGGCAAAAAATATTTTTCCTCAATCTTATGGTGAAGATATTAGCGTTTATTTATGTACAGAAATATCTCAAAATGATGAAACAGAGGTCCAAAAGGCAACGAGCTGTGATGATCATTTTTGTAGAAGTATTTCTCATGATGTTAACAGAAGTTCGTTTTTTACGAATCAAGAAAATAAACTGTTCAATAGTACTTTGAGCAGTTGTTCAATCAAATTTTTGAGTAGAGACGAGATGGATTTCAGTGAGTGGGAATCGTTCAGTGAATCTGACGTAGAAGCTGGGATGATAGAATTACATGGTAAACATCGAAATTCGTCAAGTCTGGATAATCCTAAAAGGCACCACGAAAAAAATTTTCACAAAACACAACTTCAGATGTTACAAAATTCGGACAAGGGGAACAAAGATTCTGCATCGTATTCGACGGCCCCACCCAAGCAAACCTGCTCAGTTAATACTATGACAGAAACAGGAAAAAAACAATTTTGGTACTGTAATAGTACCGACGATATACAAATACTAAACAATATTGTTTCACCGTTTAGTGAAGGGCGTCTTCAAGTGTCGGAGGCAAATTTATTGAAGAATATATCAAATGTACAACATAATTATAGTAGGAATGACATGAATATAAATCAAAAAGACATATCGGACTCTGAGAAACACAGCAAAGTATCCTCATGTTGTTTAGGTAAAATATATAATGAGTATGAAACAGTTTAGATAAAGATACGTCGGATTTGTAACAACACCAAAGATATTTAACAATTGATAATGTGTTTTGTTTGTTTAACAGAACTTGAAGATACTCGAAAGATAAATGAATCTGTAATAACGAGTTGTAACGAGTCTGAGAAAGGTCGATCATTATTGGAAGCTAAACTGCGAATCGCTGCCAAAAGTCACATCAAGTCTTGCTGTAACAAAGATGTCACAAGCAGCATATGTACACCAATTTGCGATGTGACCAGTCGCCTCAGATTATGTGCAATTATGAAACCACCGAACGAATATCTACTAGCTAATAATAGTGATATTCTATCAGATAATACATGTTACTGTGAAAGTATGAGACAGCCGGAAGAGGTGATTACTGAAAGGGATTTAAAGTTACATAGAAAAGCCAGTCAAAGGAATGCGATAATAGGAGATGCAAATGTAAAATCAATGTCTGCTACTTGTCAGACCGAGCTTTTGAAAAGTGAACGGAACGTGATTGAACGGCAAACTCAAGGAAAGATTAGAGAACCTGGACAAAATTTAAACGGTACCTTGCAGATAGCAGAGAAAGAAACAAATACTTCTGCTACTACAATATCGAATATTACAACATCCGACGAGCAAGGTACTACCAAGAATTTAGTATCAACTTCGTTAGATCTGACAGCTTTGCGACAGGAATCCGTATTGCTGGAAATAAAAATGCTGCAGCCACTATTTTCAATTGAATTGAGAAAAGCACCGAAACATATAGAGAAACTAGGATTAACCAACTTTGAGGAATCTGCTGTTGAATCTAGTACAGAAAAATGCACGATGACAGACGACGTAAACCTGAATTCCGGTAATGCAACCACTCCACCAAATTCTATCAATAAAAAACAGACAGAGACGGATCGAGGAACACTTCTACTGATACAAAAAAATGTAAAAGATATTTTTTCGTCTACAATAGAATCATCAAATTCAAAGCCGAACATGGAAAATAATGACAATGAAATTAAAGTATCGAAAGATCAGAAAGAATCTTTAAGTGAACAAAAAAAAAATGCCTCAACAAATTTTCAAGGAAATTCAGGTGGCTCAGATCTTAATCTTTGTAATATGATTCCTCCGCATGTGGTAATATTATCGAAAAAATACGAAGATTCTGGTAATCAAAGTGATACCCACAAGGCGTTAATGAATGATTGTTCTGTTGATTGTGCAAATAAAGCGATACCATTATCGGAAATAAATTCGTGTACAGGGACGGAATCGATGACAATAGAAACTATAATAAAAAGTATAGAAACATGCTTGCAGCGTGTAACGGATCCTGTTCTTAGAGAGGAATTGGTTGGAATAGTCAAGTACATAAATAATCAGAATCAGAATAACAATTACTCTTCAAGAAAAAATCATACACAGTTAAGCGAAGAAGCTCCTGAGTATTTAAGATCATCTGTAGAAGCAAATGGAACGTCAATCCTGTTTAAATATGAAGACGATAATGAACGGCAGTCGCATTTGCCAATCACTGAAAACAGTCAATGCGGAGAGTCATGCAAATCTTCGGAAGTGACTGTGGCCACAAGAAGTTTTGAAAATGATGGAGGGATCGACGAAGATAATCATACTTTGATCGACAGGTCTGAGATTATGCTAAGTTATGAGAATAAACCCAGTTCAATGGAAAAAATGAGTGATAGGTTTGTAGACAAAGAAACAAGCAATCAGACATCTGGGAAAAATCGAGAGGTACATCCAGACGATAACAAATCCTGCTTTCAAAGCAAGTCTCTAATAATCCCAATTGCACACAGTACATTGTTATCAAGTGCTGACGATGCTAGTGAAAACGGTGAATTGAATATATCAAGATCCGAATGGCCGTTTTCCAAACTTACGCAGCGTGTAAAATCTAAGAACCCAAGTATGATTTCTGTTGAAAATCAGGGTACACCTTACAACGAACTAAATGAAATCAAAGAAAGCAGGGACGTAATAAAAGCCTTGAATTATTCTTCAAAGAAAATATATTGCGATGTTCAAGAAACAAGAAGCTATGGCAGTAGTTGCGATGAAAGTATTGATGAGGAATTAAATTCAACTCCACTGGCACAGAATCATGAAAATGATGAATCTAAGCATCGGTGCTGCAGTGGACAGCCAACAGAAATAAATATAGATGCATTTACCACTTCAATTGCAACCCAACTGCAAGGCTTGTCTATAGGTAAACGAAAAATAATTCAGTAATACAAATTTAATAAAAACCTATAATAATAATCACTATTTGCAAGCTTTCATTTTTATTTTATAGAAGCTGCTTTAAGATTTCAACAGCGTATCCAAGATCTGATAAGTGAAAGTTATTTGGAGGAGGAGAGAAGTATAAAAACTCCGTAATTTGTCAGAATCTCAATACTCAATGCGTCTAATTATTGGAGCAAACAAGTCTCAGATCATTATAATTATTGTAAATTATGGAGAAAACTAATGAATCGTTTTTGTAAAGTTCAAAATTTTTACATAGTTTTTACCGAAATATTTAAACACATTTTACTAGCGTAAAAATATTGTGGCAAAATTAGAATCAATTATTTGACACTTATGTCAAATATTTGAATTTTATAACGACGTCGGGTAAACAAAACGTGTTCAGTGTGAAGTTGGCAACAGGCTGAATTCCACATATAGTTATGTTCGAAAATCACCTATACAGTGATGGATGAAATCAAACTTTCGATAAACGGGTCATTTTAATCCAGAAAATGATGGAAAAAATGTCTCGCAAATGTAGCCAGACAAACCCAACAAAGCCAAAATTCTACGATAGCATTGAGTGTAAACTTAATTAAACGTAGTATGTAATACCTTCAATTTTTGCAGGGTGTTCAATCTGCAGCAATTCGCCGGACTCAGCGTCCCATCTTCTATACCTCACTGCATACACTATTATATACACATATCGACACGAATACACACACTCTTCAGAATAAATACACTCAACCACACGCTAGACTTTGAATAAAGTGACTTCAAACACACGGCACCGAAAGCGTGGCTCCCGCGCTTGTTTCGCTTCAATCAGATTCAGCTGTTTCTACCGGTTCGAACGGTTCAAACCGAACTGCGCATACCTTCAGGCGATATGATCACACACGAGGCATGTGCATGCATGGCACAAGGGTGTGTTCCAAAACACCACCCAGATGACGAAGATAGAGGCAAAGCTAGTCACAAACTCAGCAGTGCAAAAGAAATAAACCACCCTACCTTACCCACTCGGGTGGCGTTTTGGCATAAATCGGATGGGGTAGATGGTGGACAGCTGATATTTGCAGACGCACAGAATTAGAATCTGAGACTTGAGATGCTTTTGATCGAACCTGTGAAAGCATTTTGCGAGTTTTTCCTGATTCGTCTAAAAGCCGTGTATCTTGATTTATCCCTCTTTTTTAATGCATCTACTCCTCGATTATTTGATCAGATTGTTATAAACACAAGTAAACAGAAATGTTTAATGTTGTTATTAGCATCGTATAATATTTTATTTATTCGGTATAATAATATTGTGGTTATGTATATATGCCAACACATATACACATAACACACACACACATATACAGATATTATATACAGAAGGTTGGTGATTCGTAGTAGTATTATAAATGCTTGAGCCTGCCTATGCATTTTGTATAGTTTTCATATTGCGTATTGTAATAATAGTAATTATCGTAATAATCTGGATTTGTAATACTTTTTCTTTAAATTTATTTATTACTTTTAAAATATATCCTAGGACAAGTATTATTCAACATCGTTATCTCTTCTTCGGTGACGAATGAACATTGGTAGTATATTATTTATATTATTATAACGTTTTCTTTAATCATTTTCTCTGAAAAGTATTTACAGTTTGTCCATAACTAATTGTTGGTTTGCTGCCGTTAGCTGTGTTTAGTCTCTTCTTATAATTTGATTTTATTTTGTCTGGTTTTTTTTTTTCTCTCTGAGGAACAAATACGCGTCTCGACTTCAGTTATAATATGTAATATAATACTTTAGCATAGACTCCAGAATGTATATGTATATTGTGTACTAATAATTATTCTATCAATATAAGATCTCTATTATCTATAATCATAATAAACGATTGAAAACATAAATTAGACTTTATAAAAATACTATCAACGGCCGTATGCAACGTTTCAATACAATTCCGGGTACATAATCATTAATCAATAATAATAATCAGGCCATTAGTAGTACAATATATATATTAATTATCCTAGTGTAATCATTATATCTGGATTGCATTGCAAATCCTACAAGGTAAGCGTTTACTTTATATATCTGATACTTTACGTAATAATACAATAACAATAAAGTGCATTTATTATTCAGTTCTAGATTTCGTACTTCTTTTACATATGTACCATACACTTTTTGCCCCTTCAATTAACGAGTTACCTATATCCGTAGCGTCGATGTACGCTGGATTATGTTTATTGTTTAAAAAGCTGCATTTCTTTTGTACGATCAAGAAAGGTTATTTTATACCAATGCAAGTTAACAAGCTATCTATGAACAGTTTTTTTTTCTCAAGTTTTCTTTTTCTCTCTACTTTGTTTGTTTTTTACTTTATTATTTTCACGAGTAATGTCTCGTTCTTCTTTTTCTTCCATTCGTAGTTATTTTCACTCAAGTTATTTTGGAATGACTCGAGGTGCTCGTTTAAAACGCCAAGCGCAAGAGCGGAAATTACATAATACATAGTTAATAATACTTTTTAGCAGAATAGAGGCAGAAATATTCGTAATCTTTTTTTGCTTCACTTCTTTTATAAATCCAAATGTACTGCTCGAGACTGTCGATAATTATTCGGTGAATGCCTACGTATATTGATTAACTAATCATAACAGGTTTGGATTCGATTTTGAATCCGGAAACCAGAGTCTTGAAATTTCAATTTCGGAGAATACACATTCCGAGTTATATAATCATCAAACATACTTCTTTAAAATTCGCAAAAAATCACCTTTAACAACTCAATTCGTACGTGCTGACTACAATTTTGAGGTTCATTAGTTTTTCTTTAATTTATCTATATTTATGTATAATATGCCATATGTATGTACGTTTGGTTAATGTCCCTTCATCCATTTGATGAATTTTAAGTCTCACCACACTAGAGATCCGCACCAGTCAAATCGAACCTCTTTCAATTCCAATTTGAAAATAGACAACATACCTAGCTAAGGACTCGTTTCGATTAACGACCGAAGAACAGGTTATTGATAATAGGTAGATTTATAGAGTAATGCGCATTAATATAATTACTTTTTAGTTTAACGGAAGGCAGAACATTTGTTGCAAAAGTCCTTTTCTCGGACTTTCATCGTCGACGTCGTCATAATCATTTTCATCGTAATTGTCGATCGCATTGTTATTGCTGCTACCTTTATCACAAGTAATATCGGCAATACTTCGACGCCGCGTAAGGATCGGTTCGTTGTACCTAAACGGAAACGGTGGCTCCAATCTATGCTCGAAGAAGTTATTGTCATTGGTATTTAATTCCCGTGGAAATTCCATCGTGATCATGTCATTTTGATTACGATAACGATGATGACGGCAGTCCGAAGTTGCGGTAGGGAGAGTCTGAAGCTGAAGCGTATCTGATCTATCCTGCAGGTCATGTAAATAGCGACGTTGTGGCGATTCTTGGTGCAGGAAGAATAGCGGCTCTTGTCACACGCAGTCTTCTAACGACATCAATAACGGATTCACGTACTCAAATCCTTCAAACTCGCTCTGGTCAATTTTATCGATCACTCTCCTGTATAACATTTTACAATAATAATGAATATTCAAGTGAATAACACAAAACCTGAGAAGTGAAAGATGACAAACGAAATGAAAATCTGGAAACTTACGCATCGTCCGGTGTAAGGTGAACAGGCTCGTCAGTGAATTCCGGTGGGAAATTAGCCAAATCTCTATCAGAGTCTAACCGCGGTTTGTAAGGCGGAGTGACTTGTTTTTGCTCCAACTGTAAGCAGACAATAGTAATTTGAATTAGCATTCGCAGACGCACATAGTCAAACCTTTGGAAAAGTCTAATTACATTATAAGAATACATACCATATCCCAATCAATGGCTTTGAAAAACGAGTGGCCAGCGATATCAAAGAATCCGTAAGATCCACAACCCAATCGTTCGGCAGGATCTTTGCTGAGGAATCCTTTGAGAACGGAAGCTGCCTTGACGGAGAGCGATCTCGGAATTCGTATGGTCTTTTGTAAGATAACTTGAAATAGGTAATCCTCTGTGTTCTGGTCTGGATTTTCGGAAGCCCCGGCAATATCGAACGGACTACGACCTGCCAACATTTCGTACAGCAGTACTCCGAGAGCCCACCAGTCCACAGAGAAGCTGTAATCTTCGCCCCTCAAGATTTCCGGGGCAATATAGTTGGGCGTTCCGCAGAAAGTCGCCGTCGTGTCACCTTCCCTCACTCCTTCCTTGCACATTCCATAATCGGTGAGCTTCACGTGACCCTCGTGATCCAGTAATACATTGTCCAGCTTCAGATCTCGGTAAATAATTCCTGTTTTGGACAACAATACAATGGAATTGGTAAATAAACCTTAACTGAACAATGCGATGCCTCAATGTGATTTAAAGGATGAATGAATCGTCGTTCTAACATCAATTTTTTGTAAGAATAAAGAAATAAAATGACTTAGCCCAGAAAATAACGCTTAGGAGGTGCAGTGAAAAAAGAAAATACCAATAAATGGAAAACATTCTTTTACCCTTTTTGTGCAAAAAGTTGAGAGCAAGACTGATTTCAGCAGCATAAAATCGAGCATGTTCTTCAGGTAAACGTCGTTGCCTCTGCATGTGGAACATCAGGTCGCCACCACGAACAAACTCGATGACAAAAAAGAGGCGCGACGGTGTTTGGAAGCAGGAATGAAGACCGACGAGGAACGGATGATTCGACGCCGTTTCAAATACGTGCTTTTCCGTCTGTACCCAGTCGATATCTTCGTCGTCCGTTACCAGAGCTTTCTTTATCACCTTCATGGCGTAAATCCGCCGCGTACGTTTCAATTCAACCATTAGTACTTTCGCGTAAGAACCTCGGCCAATAACTCTGATCAATTCAAAATCACTCAACGAATACTGCCTCTGTAATTCGATCATGTTATCCGATCCAGTTCCAGCCTCCAATGGTAACTCTTCACCCTCATCACCCGGAGCGCCTGTAATTATCATGAGCCAGTTAATACTTATTCAGTTTTACTTACAAAAAACCGACAATTTAACGAATTTGAGAATCAAAAGTGAAGAGAAAGTCTTACGATTGCGGGAATGGTCCTCCACCGCTGCCAGCTCTGTAGATTCGTCATCCGGTGGGACGGCAGGAGAGCAATGCAGAGAATCCGATTGCTGTTGATCACCGTTTCTGTCTGTTGAAGGTGGTTCCGTTGTTTGGGGTACCTGCATGCTAAAGCAGGGTTTGCCAACCACCTTGTGACACTTTTTGTGAACGAGGAGCTTGCATTGAATGCATTTGAAACCTTGCCGTCCCAGACCCCAGATACGATCTTGGCAAAACGCGCAAAATGCTCGCTGAAAAACCACATAAATATATAAAATAAAGTTAAAATTTGATAGATGAAATTCAAGAGGTATTTGCAATTGAAAAAATAGCTTATTCTCGTTAATGATTAATGGTTTGTTTTTTAAGTTCTTGTACTAAAAAATATTATTCGAACCAATTTGAATTAGAATTTGATATACACATATGAAGAAAAGGTGCTTCTTACCCGGTTGAAACGTTTTGCTTGAAAAATATGCCCATTGACTCGGTAAAGTTTTCTCCATCTTCGAGCACCACGCCTGTAGATACTTCCTTTAAAAATTAATATCAATTAATTCACTAATTGAACGTTTAAACGTAATGACTGAATTCAATTCCAGATGAAATGCCAGTATTCACACTAATCGTAAGTTTATCATCGTTCATTCGGAGAAATATTTCTAAATATTGAAAACATTTCAAAATTTTCGTCTACCTAAAAATATTATGATACTGATACTGTTTTGTCTAGATATTAAATACTTACTGTCTTCGCCTTGACAGGGCATGCCTGGAGCTGCCGGTACATTTGGAAAAACTGTAAGCAGAAAAAAAACAAAAAAATTTATTATTATTGAATTGTCAGAAGTAAAAATAAAATTATACAATAATTTGCCTAGTGCACCGGCATAACTGACACAGTGATTGAATTTCCAACACGTTCGCAATTAATACCAGAAACAAAAAAAGAGAAGAATTCTTATTGCTAAAAACGAGGGGCTTTTTCTTGTTTGTTAACTTCTACCAAACTTCTAGAAAGAAGTGTAAACAGAACGCTGAGGAAAAAAAAACCTCTAAAAGCAAAAATAACGATCATACAATTATTTATGAAAAATCAATTACTTTCCGAACCTGTACAGTGAAAAAAAAATCGTAGATCACCCGCACTTGTCGAGCAATGATTGATGCGAGTTAAAATGATGGCAAGAAGAATTCAGTAACGGTTTCACTTTCCATGAGTCTATAAAACTTGAGAAGTCAATTCACGATATTCGCTCGTATAATACAAACACGCGCTTTTATTGCCTACGTAATAATTCTCTCTTGACATGAAATCTCATGAATCATTTTTCCTTCCTTTTCTCCTATCTCCAAGATACGAAGACAATGTATCAAAATCAACCCGATGGTCGGGTGGTTGAAAATTTAGGGTGTGGCCGCCGTGGCAATGGGTCTACAATCGCATCAACCGAGCAGGATCTCCTAGTTTGTTTATGAATTATTGCAGCAGCAGCAGCAGTAGTAGCAGCAACAGCAGCAACAAATTCATGCATAAGAAACTTGGCCATAAAATTTAGAGCAATAAAAGCATCGATCCGTAACCCTGACCACACAGCAGCTTCCCTGCATTCATTCATCCCTGACCTCTCTCTGTCTCTGTCTCTGTTACACTCTTGTGGCCACCAGAGCAGTACAGATTCCCCCCAGAATCCTGCTCTAGCGTTACATACATACATTTATTTTGGCTTCATTCCCATTGCGTCGTTTCGCCACCCCCCCCCCCCCTCTTTCCTTTTCTCCTCTCTTCCTCTCTCTCTCTCTCTATCTCTGCTCTCTACTGCGGTATTTTCCCGTTATCAAAGTTTGTAGTATACCTATAGGTACACCTGCTGTGGTATATCGGCAGGTTTTAAAAGGTGCGGGGGAGCTCTACTCCACTAGTAGCTATGCGCCATCCAGCCACCATTCCTAGTGCCCTACCTGACCTCTTACCGAAACTGATAGATTCGCCAGGTCAAATTACCCCCCCCCCCCCCCCCCCCCGCGCACAAGTCATTGTTTTCCTCTAGCACCCCTCAGCATTGTGCTAAAACAAATGGATCATATTGGAGTCAGACTTGAATGTTTACTTATGGCATAGCACATTAAGAATAACAAAAAATTTCCTCTCTCACTTCTCAATTTTAATTCGAAGTAACTGTGGTCACAGACACTTGACGACAGAGAAAAAAAAACATTGTTTCCGTCGGTATTTTCGATCCTTGTCTGTAGAATTCTAAACTTTGTGATTATTGATTGATAGGAATAAACGTTCACCTTTGATGAGCTCTTATTTTTGATAAACCTGACGGACAAAGAAATTAAAATCGATTTCGATGTGTCCCGTTTTATACATACTAGCTTCTGCCCTTTGTTTCTATCTTTATATGTTTACCCACAATGTTGTGCTATTTCTACAAGTTCGATATTGGTTACCGTATATGTATGTACAGTATAATACATATATAGCTTTGAGTAAAAAGTTTTCTAACCCCTTGCGCGAAATACTATAAGTTACATGTATACGGTATTATACACAGTACACACCAAAGGGCAACCGCAGCAAAACTTTTATCCGAGGATCTGAAAACTGCTAAAAGTTTTACGAATACCTCTACACGTAGGTATATATATATATATATACATATACAGACTTTGTTCGTATTGTCTGCTTCTTCTCCTTTCTTCTGTAACAGCGAATAATGTATGATGTGTGTCCAACAATGTGACGCATCTGCCGTCGTTTCTGCTGCAGTGCCAGAAAAAAGAAAATAAAAAGAAAAGAAAAGATATATAAACGAAGTAAAGTAGAAAATCTGATATATATATATATATATATATAATACTGCTGCAAGTTAGAAGAAGAAAAAAATCTTCAATTCAATTTTCAGTCTAAATAAGAATGAGGATAAACAAACTGAGCTCGATGGTTGTTAGTGACATAGAAATGATTATGCTGATAACCGACAAGAAATTGAAAAAAATTTTGAGACACGTATAACCCTTCATATTTTTAGCTTATCTTATAGACATAGTGAAGTTTATTAATTACTCAAGAAACAATTGTAAAAGTATGCAGAAACACTCTGTGTTTCCTGTGTTTGCGACAGTGAAATTCTCGAGCTCTGAACGCCTTGAACTGATACGTACGTTAATCTTTCGCGTGATGTAACACGTTACTTTATTATCGCCCGACCAACCTGCTGCGGATTTGCCTTATTGTATAAAAATGAGCAGTTGGCTCGCGACACATGCGGTTGCGGTATATAAAATACTTGGGGATAAATTCTGCGGCTTTAAAGGCGTAAATCGCATAATACGAACAAGTTTGCGCGGGTTCACCGCAGTCATTCACGATCGTACAGGCAATGCGATTACTACAAGACATAATATTATAAATAGCCCAGTCGGAATGTGCAAAAAAAAAAAAACCCACCGGATATTGAAATTTTTCGATATAACACAATTTTCTTTTTCCAATCGTTGGGCCGGAGGGATATGGGTAGCTGAAATACAAAATTACGTCCAAATTCTGCGGTAGCTCCAACCGCCATCTTGAATTTATGGTTCAAGTCGGTAAATATCGATCGTAGACAAAAAATTGTTATAACCAAAGCTGTAGGGAATTAAATTTCAAGTTTAGTTCAGATGATTTTTGGAGAAAAGTTGAAAATCAGCGAGTTATTTGACAAAAACTAATCCTCCTATAAATTCAAAATGGTGGCCGAAGCTACGCCAAAATTTGGTCGGAATTCTAGATCCAGGCCATCGCAATGAGCCCCACTCGAACGATTAGGGAAAGAAAATGGTGGTACCAAAAAATTCTATTTTAAATGTATATACGGGATATTCCATGTCATCTCGATCAAGATTCTAAGTCGGTGTCTCAGATTGACTTAATGATTTTTCGTATCAAAGTACATGTCGAAAAACGCAACCTGCAACCGCAATTTGTTTCAGAATTTTTTAAATAAAAAAAAAATCCCACTTTTTAAAATCTAAAAAAACTTCAAAAAAATCTGCCACGGAATGCCCCATACATTCCAATTGGACTAAAATCATTACCGCACGGTTATGTACATACATACGTGTGCAGACAAGTTGGCGATAATATGTTTACCGAGGTTGTTTAAAATTTCGTTTTTAATTTTCACCTGAATTTTGAAACGGCCGTAACGAAGGTAGAGTATTCAACAGAGTGTATACGAGTATATCCGAACTATCGAGTCGTGCATGTATGTACATGCATGCAGGTGACCTACTCCAGAAAGGCAATTACTAGAGCGCTGGCATGCCTGCAGGAACGGCTGTGAGTGCAGGATTCGCCCCCTTAATTACAATTTAATCGTCTTTTGTAATTAGTTGAAAACGCCGGATGATTAAGCATGGTTTCGTAGGTAGGCAGGACCTTCAATACCCGGTGAACCGATGAATTAAAGAATGGCGATAGATAAGATTTATTTCCGAAGTTTATATCTCAACGCTTATATACCCAGCGTATCGCATAATTCAGAACGGTGTTATATTATATATACTTGCCGTCGTATAATTATGTGTATTTATTTTACACACCGTGTGTATATAGGTATGCAAGGGTCAATTAACTCGGAATCATTTCCGGATTATATTTACATTATGAGCCTACACGTGTCGAGCAACGTTTATTGAATATTCCATGTGGCTATGAATTTTGCTGACTATATACGCGTCCCTCTAGTCACCAGATATCATCCTCAAAGCGTAATGAAATTCAATAATCAATGAGCTGTTCGAGACTATAGAAGATAAATTTGTATACCTGTATTTCGATTATGTCTTACATCGTCGTGCCGAAGTAAATTGTACAACAAATTATCCATGATTATTTGAGAAAATATAACGGGTGGATAAAAAAATATAAAGCTTGTAGAGTGATTAATTGTGTGCGGAAGTTTGAAATTATCAAAAACTAACGCCTAACTCGTGCTGATACGATGAGAAAACTTGTTAACTCTTGTTACAAATGGAGAAAGAACCAGTCACATGTAATAAACAATAACGAGGTCTCTTTCTGTAACTCGTTACCGCTTATCGATCACCGGCGATCGATAATAATTGATGAGGGTTATACACACATCGGCCACGAACAAATGACTATATCTTTAAGAATAATGATTCACTGCCATACCGATAGTTCCCTTGTCGCCTGCGATCCACAAAAGTTTGAACATATAACGTAAATTTTTTTTTCTCCGTACGAAAAACGTGCGAGAATAAATTTTGTAATAAAATCACCGCGTTTGCAGAGTAATTAAAAGTGTTTTAAAATTGAAAATATTTACCGTTTAATTCCTGAGATGACAAACGAAAACCGAAGATTTGAAAAAGATTACTGACGACGAGAAAAGATTGCAAAAATTGCATACAAACGTAGTTGAAGATAAAATTAACGTGTAAACATGAGGTTGAAATTGATTGTATAATGAAATATATATCCTCGAGCCCAGATCTGGGAGATATTGTTGAAATATGAGTGTATACCTTGGTCGTGGATGTTAAATCCGTAGGCCAATATGTCCTGACAGAGCATGGGGTAACCATACATCATGGCAATCTTGAAAACGCTGTTGTTAAAACTGCTGAACGACATGTCAGTGTTTGAACGTTTATTCCAGGGTATATCGAGATTTGAAAAGCGATAAGGCAATCCTGATCGGCAGTTTAACAATGGAGTGTAAACTCTGCATAGCTAAGAAAGCGACTAAATACACTGTAACGAATCACTTTTAGTCATCCCGGCACGTTTATATGACACTTGCGCTTCCTTCGTTCTTCTGATTCGCCTCGTTCCTGTATTGTTTCTTTGAAACTTAAAACATGTGTCGGGATACAAGGGAATTGTTGTCGTCTATACACATAAGAGTCACATGCAACGGTTGGTTGAAACCAGTTAAAACCGACGGTAACTCGCGCACTGCGATCCCGAGTATATTTTATTCAACCCAATAAACTCGACTTAACTGATCGAATCTCTTTGCCCTACGGAGAAAATACGAGCCAAGAGCGTGTCAAATTCTTGTTACTCGTTATTCCCGCCTAAGCAGATCCATTCCTCGACAAGACTGCGTAGTTATTATTAAAGCGCGCGTTGAATTTAGAAAAAAAAAAAAAAAAAAAAAAGAAAAAAAGGCAAGAGAGAGCAAGAGAGAGAGAGAGAAAGAGAGGAAGGATCACCCGGAAGTGTCAAAAATCCATACCAACAATAGGGCATAACACAAGGCACGGATGTGATAATGCCTCTTCCCACGAAAATACAAACTCCTCGCAAAACCATTTCGGCTCTGCAACGGCTATAATATTATTATCTATATACGCGCGCCGCCGTTTCTACAGCCCGTATATAATACGCACCAGATTCATATAACGCTGTGGCGAGATAACGCTGCTCGCCCTATCATCGCCGATATATACACACATTTTTAACCGTTTTTTTTTCCTTCTTATTTTGCCCCTCCTCCCCCCCTCCTCCACCCTCCAAACAACCAAGCCCACCACGCCTTATCGGTTATCGCTTCGCACTGCGAGAGAGAGATGCTAGTATATGTATATACATATATACATATGTATTATATAGTATTATTATATATTATATATGTATATTATACAATATAACATTGCTGTAGAGATTTCGCTTGAATTTCGGACAAACACTGGACACCTGCAATTATTATTTTGTAAACTTTATACAGGGATAAGAATGTGTGTTGTTTACATATAGGTATACATATTGCCTAGTTATATTGAGAAGAGAATGAGGAAGTAGATTATTCTGATCGCGAATTAATTATGATTCGTAAACAAAAGTTGAAACTACATTTTGTAGCGGTAACAATGATTTCTATATACAGGTATACCGTGTTGGATTAAAATTTAATAATTCAATACCGTCGATAATGATATTGTGACAAAAGAAGTTTCTAGTTAGTTTTATAGACGTGTGAAATTATTGCGATGATTTTATGAAATTTTATAGCGTGATTTGTTATAGAAAAATCGATCGGTACTATGATTCCAGTATTTTCTATTTTTGATTTTTAAAGAGATTTTCCTAACTTGGGAATGTAATATTTGGATAAATACTTATCAATGTATAACTATTATTTGGCAATGGAATTAACCCTTTGAGTCACAATTGTAGGTATATGCTTACCACCTATTTATATAGATTTTTTGTACATGGGGGAGACTTTTCGACATATTTCTTTGCGGTTTTTCACTAACTTAGACAATGTACTATTCGGGTCTTCAATACTCGAGAGTAATTATTGCGGTAGAAACAAATTGATTGTGAAAATACGTAAAAAATGAAGGAATAATTCATTGCCAAGAAAATTATTCCTCTACACATACACATACATGTTTTACATAAATTATAAGTTTTTGATCTGGTCACTGATTAGGAAACTGAAATCGGATTTAAAAAATTCAAGATGGCAGATCTAATGTGGCGGATGAAAATTCAAATTCGATCGAATCCGGCGAAAAACCTCTACCCACAGGTTTTTAGGGACACTGATTAAAAATCTGAAATCAGATTTTGAAAATTCAATACGGCAACGTCAATCAGCGACCTCGAAAACCCCTGCACAGAGTTTTCTGACCGCATTCGATAAAATTTGAAATTTTTGTCCATCATATTAGAACCGCCATCTTGGATTTGTGAAATCTGATTTCAGATTGGTAATCAGCAACCCCAAAAACGACCGAATACTATCTTGCTATAAAAGTTGACTCACGTCAGCACAATAATGTGTGACTCAAGGGGTTAATAAGTACCGATTTCCGGTCAACTAACCTCGTTAAAAAACGTCCTAACGAATACGAATGCGTGGATGAAATCACCGCAGAGAAAATTCGATGAACCGTGTGTCAATACCGAAGTAAATGTCCACATCTTTTTCCCTTCCGATATGACAGCCGGATGAAATTAATTACTGTAAATGTACTATATAGTGTATACCGTCTGATTGAACCTGGATGAGGATACAGGACGTCAGGTTGTCGTTTGTTCCCTTTGTGTCGGCGAGCGATTACTTTTTTGGCATAATTTTGCCTACCTAGGTAGAAATAGCAGAGGACCAAGCACCGCGGAACGCGAAAATAGTCAAAGAACCAACGACTGGCCCTTGGGCTCTATGCACGCTCTAGCTATGTCCAATTCTCCTATCCCTACGTATATACGAGTATATCCCTTTGTCACGTGTAAGTATGAACGACAACGGTGTAGACATACCAGCTACGCCGGCAAAGAGGCTGGCTTCGAGCCAAATTAAAACGGCGATGTTCGCTTTTCTGGGGAAGAAAACATGCTGCAATAAACGTTCGAATGGCACCTTGTCGGATACATTTTCACGAGCAATTGGGTTGTTCTTTGAGCCATGTTTTTCTGCGCCTTTTTTCTCTCCTCTCTGCGGTCTGTAACAAGAATCTATGCACGACGTGCAGTACGTTTAGACCTTTGTAGGATTGACAAAACCGAGTAAAAATTAAGCACACTTTTTGACCATTATTTGGTGAACGAAAAGAAAAGGACACGCGGATTTTTACTATTGGATTCATAAACTTCTTGATTATTGTTAAATTTGATTTGCACATCGGCAGAAGATCTTGTCGAATCTGTATATTGGAATCGTTTTTGTGAAATGTGATATTGGTCAGAGGGTTGAAAAATCAGATACCCTGTGAAGTCAGCTTCGTTTACATTTTACATTTTGTAGCGGAGTTTAACCGAATCGTATAAATAAACCATGTCACTGTGAAAGAGAACTTTTGATAATGTATAATATTTCAAAGATCCGGTTTTTGAGCGGCGTGTGAAACGATGGGAAAATATGTTTACAAAGAATGAAGATAAGTGTGAGAAAAAATTGGAGATTAATGTTACACGGAGCGTGAAAAATCCTCACTAGATAAATCTTATTTTGCATGGTATAACATCATTGGAGATTAAAATTAGTGAGTTTGGTAAAGCGTAGATATTATAATTGCGACTCGTGCATAACAACGAAAGTTTTAAGTTTCTCAAACTTCTACGACGAGTTTCCTCCTCATTCTCTTGCAGCCCGACGCGACGCCCTAATTTCACGCTGTATATAAGGTGTATAAAAATTTTACACAGCACGAAACGGGCTTCGCGAACATGTTTTATTAAAAGACAATTATCTTCTACGCTCCTGAATCAAGTAACTCTGAAGACTTTGACTCCTTTCAAAAACTCAGAGATATATACAACTATAATTAATTAATAAGAGAAAAACTTCTACGAAAGTACATATTCTAATGACAAAGAAAGCTGAGATGGTTCTGAAATCATGTCGATATTATCTCCCGTGCGATTTTGAACTTAGATTTTCATTAATCATCTTATTTCTTTAATTTTCAATACGCAGTAAGAGAAATCGGTAAAGTTATTTCTGCAGTAAATATAATCCTGCAACGTGAATATAGAGAAATTAAATATTCTTCGGAGCACGGTTCCACAGAGAAGTCGTGATAAATTCTCGCAGGAAACGGGCGTATTCCCTCGGCATTTTCCAGATGCGCATAAAACTCGAGATTACTGAATTAAAAAATGTTTAGCTGCAGGTTATATACCATAAAGCAGCCTGAAAATGGATAAGATCGATTTTAACCGGACGATGTCAACTCGAATTCGTTATAAAAATGAAAAATTCTCTGACTTCTTATAATATATAAAATCTGCAGAGTTAAGATCGATAATGAAATAGTTGAGCTGAACGTAATTTTTCAAGCAGAATTATCAATTTGTTATTATTCTACGTTTTTTAAAACTTTATTTCTTTTTTTCTTCAAAGTAAAACGAGCACGAATCCAGTGGAACAAGAAATTCCAAGAATTTTGTTAAACCGAGGTATTCCAGTGATGTTGCGTAAGAATTCCGTGATGTTTTCGAGGAGAAAATAGTGGGAATAAATCCCGTATATAAATAAGCCCATGAACGAAAGCAAGTCGGAGTTTGAAAAGTGGGTTTTTGGTTACATCTTGTTAAACTTTACAGGGTCAAGTTTAAACCTTGACCTGATTCGCTCAAGACTGTTTAACCGTCACCGTTGCAGGAACACATTTCACCCTGCAGCGTGTACGTATAGAGTGTATAATGCGGCCAACTGCGGATCTGGAACAACCGCGTTGAATTAACCGGAAACGTAATTGATCCCATTCCCCCGCATGGGATTTCCGATCGCTGATTGATCCTATGCGCCACTGCGTCTATGTGTTTGTGTAAGAATAAAAATATTACGGAGAAACGAGACGTTCTCGTGTATTGGTTGATTATTTATGATATCGAAGTTAGAAACGTGATCGTGAAACGATTATTCGTGCTGAGAATAAACAGTTACTTTGCGATACTAGAATTTTGTGAAACTCCGTTAAACTGTAATAAAACAAAACACACTTATATTTCGAAATCTTAGGTCCTTAAAAATCATTGTAAAATTAAGAAAACACACTTTTTTCCCTAAACTTTTGTTACGATAATGTTACTAACTTCAAACTCGTGATTATTTTAGCTTACGGAGGAACGATAAGATCGATTTTAGTTTCGTCGTTCGACGATCGAATTAATTAACGCCGAGAGAACTTTTTAATTGTGGTACCTACTCAATAGACAGTTCTTGGTACAAAATGAGATTAGTTTTGTAGCTTTAATAAGAAAATCTAGTACTTTTGCTAAACATTTGCCAACTCTAATCACAGTGAATCGTTATTTGTACCACATTTGTTTTTGTAATTCCAGCGATATTTAATTAGTTACTGTAACGATAAAAAATTTTTTTAAATTTTCCATTAGCTATAAAAAATAAAATGATTCTTAGCGCCGAGAATACGTTTATATTTAGACGATTGTCACACGACAATTCGCGAACTTTCTGTCGGTGATTAACGACTGTTTTTATGACCGAATAGCTAACAACAGCAAATCCGCGACGGTCCATCCTAAGTGCATATCGTAGCACAGCCTACACGGTGAAGTCAGCCTCTCGGTATTACGTCATCATAATACGGATGAGTTCCTCCACTTACTGCGGGAAAATAAAAAAAATATCTGCCACTAAGCAAGTAAGCAAATAAACACAGAGATATCGTTGTTTATATGTGTGAAATTTTCAACCGATGAACCAAAATTCTATTAACGAAAAATTTCGCATCGAGTATTTTTCGCAACGGACGAATTTTCCGTCGATATAAGTAATTCCATGATAATTGTTTCCCGATTTGGAGCATAATATTAATTAGACTCGATTATAAAATCAGTGATTAATAAAATTAGTTAATTGTATATAATCAGTTGAGGTAAATTCTTGCTGACCTTAATTCAATTCTTGCGATCATAGCAATTAAAATTCACGTCTCTCAGATCGATATTTCGGAGGTCACAATTATTCTAAATACTTATGTAATATGAATATTGTCGATTCATGAATTGAGCTTTCTTTTTCTCGTGTGTTAGGAAATCCTTGTGATATTTCGAGATACTATCCAAATTTACAATTTTCATTACCATCCTGTGCCATGTTTACTGTGAAATTATACCTGGAAAGCTGCGCAATATTTCTCAGATTTGTATTTAGGAAAATGGATGTACTAGGTGTACAGTTTAGTAAAAAATTAGAAAAAAAAAATTAGGGAAACAGATTACTTCAAAAATTCCACGACCGTAGTTGATCGAGTGCAGTTTTGTGTAAATAGTAAAATGTCTCTAAATGAATCAGACTTGTTGAACGAATGTGAATTAAGAAAATTCAAACGACAAATTTAGAGGCTTATAAAGTTATCCAGACAGAAAAAGAAATTTCCCAGATGCTGATCTGTAGAAAATTATTACTGGAGAAAACAAAATAAAAAATGTTTCTAATCATTTCCAAGTTTTCGATAATTTAGTTACTAGAAAAACAAAAAATCTCCTCAATTTTGAACACTGCTTTGATGAAATTAAATTTGATCAACATGTGCAATTGCACAATTTTCATGAGTCTGTAATTCTGTTGACTAACGTGTACATCCGTCACATCCAGCTTTAATATTTTAGCGTATACTAAAATAACATTCATGTTCAAGTCCCCAGTAATTATACACGTATAATTATCGCTCCCTTTTCAACCAAATATGGTCAATAGCAGGCCGAAAAACGTGAAACAGAGTAAAAACACAAAGTCCGCAAAATGACGCAGATATGACCTGGACCGTGTCCATTGCTCAAAGAAAGTAAGAAACAGAATGGAAAGTTACTATTATAGGTATAACTGAAAAGAAGAACCGTGCAGAGAAGAGATGTTTCACCTTGCATGATTCGAATGATGTATAATATATGGTCAAAGACGCAACCGTAACGTGAAACGATGTAAACACGCGGTTGCATGATGCAAGAATAAAAGGTAATCCTCTACGCTTAGGCATGAAAAACAACACATGGCGAATAAAACTAAACAAATATACCTAATATAGATCTACCAATTGTACCGTTAGACTCTGTCGAGTCTCTGCCAGGCCACGACCTACCCCAGGTGATGTTATTGAACCTGCCGAATTGCGCGGTACCACCTGCAGCAGGACCGGCGGCCGAATTAGCGGCAGCAATAGCGGCGGCGTAATCCCCAACAAGATTCGATCCCGGGGCAGAATTTGCGAGATTTCGTTCCTGAGTGTTGCAGTGTCCGTGAAGAAGACACCCGGCCGCCAGGGTATTCGAGGCATAAATGAG
Source organism: Diprion similis (assembly GCF_021155765.1). NCBI lineage: Eukaryota > Metazoa > Arthropoda > Insecta > Hymenoptera > Diprionidae > Diprion > Diprion similis. The sequence continues at coordinate 18,582,593 of NC_060106.1, read as the reverse complement.
TTCGACTTCATCGTGATCAGGATCATCGGACTCGTCGTCGTTGTTGCCGCGAGGTATGAGGTTGTGCCGTCTAGTGGTCTGAACGCCGGCGTTTCCCTCCTGGTGAACGTACGCGGCGTGTGACTCGTCCTCGGCGGAGTCGCTGCAGGGTGAATTAGACGGGAAGACGACTGCGCTGGTCCCCGGAAATCCGGTGCCAGGACCTCGAGGAAGAACTGCCGCCTGAAGCGCGGCGCCCTCGACGACGGAGGCGCGTCTCCCGGCGGCGGCAGCCGCTGCGGCGGCCGCAGCCGCGGAATAAGAGTAAAAAGAGCCTCCCTGTATCATGAGTGTGCACGGAGGATCCTCGGCCGCGTTGCCGACGGCTGACGAAGACATCTCGCATCCTTGGATCTGCTGCAGCGTCGAGGAACCCTGGAGAAACTCGGAGGCGGCCGGCGTCGTCTGCTGCTGTTGCTGTTGGCTCTGTTGTATCGTCTGCTTGTCCTTGTCGCGCCGGGGCGACCGGCCCCTGTCTCCGACGGAAGTCGCGCTCCAGTAGCCCCAGGCCATTTCGGATCGTTGTTACGTCACAGTACCTGCACGCTGCTGTGCCGCGGACGGCTCGTCGCGACAATTCGCTCCGGTCACGGCGCACCGAACGAACCTCCGCACCTTCGACGGAACGTCTCCGGGTTCTTAGCGAAGACTGATGCCGCTGTAGGCCCGGCTCGAAACCGAGCGTGATCGACACACCTAGATTTTTCCTTTCCTGAAGGAGGCGGAGGCGGAGGTGGAGTAGGAGGAGCAGGCCGAGCAGCTGAGCCGAGGCGACGCTCGGAGGGAGAGAGTCGGAGATAGAGAGCCGGAGGAGGAGGACGTCGGGAAAGGATGTCACCGGGCTCTGTCCACGCACCGTAATAACTCCCCTGCTGCGGAATAAAAAAGATTCTATAACAATGCCAGTGTACTATATACTGCGATAACAGCGATCGAAACACCGAGAGTATACGGAGTCAAATTTCTTTCGCCTCTCTCTGCCCCCGGGGACGGCGACGAGGATAAGGCGACGCAGGGTTGCTCGTGGCGCGGTTCGGGGGCGGCCCGAACCCCCGTTTAGCGGGGCTCTGCGGTGCAGGGTGAGTCACGGGGCGCGTTACGAGAGCGAAGTACTCCCGGAGAGGACTGGCAACGGCACGACGACGACGACGACGAGGAGGAGGAGGAGGAGTAGGTCTCGTACCTCTTCGCCGCGACGTTTTACTTTCCGGGGGCGGAAGGGGGGCGGGGTGGAGGTTCTGTACACGCGAAGTGGGTAATCAGGGCGAGTAAGATATCGACTGCAGCAGAAGCTCTACTGCTGCTGCCGTCGGCGTCGACGTCGACGTCGCCGTCCGGCGCGCCTCTCACGGCGCAAACGCGCACGCAGCTTTTCTACTACCCATGACGCTTATACCCTGACGATATATGTATATGTATATGTATATACGGTATGTACGTGTCGCCCTTCTTCAGTCATGCTCGCAATCGTTGTAACGTATAGGTGCGTTGAAAAGGTAAATCGCTAGCAGCTAGCAGCTAGCAGCCTGTCCGCCTTATGGATGGCTAGAGGTGGTGGGCGACTCTACCTGCCTGCGTAGCCGTCTTGCGTCGCGACGCCTCGCTGCCTCCGTCTACCTATTGCCAAATTTTCAATTTTATCAGGGACAGGTGAAGCGGAAATTACTTCACTTACTGTCTGGAATAAGTTTATTCTTTATGATAGTTACTACGAAGTAGAAACAGAGATGATCATTCGTTTACGTTTAAACATTGCATGAATCGGACGGTAAAGCGACTGAAATATTATTTTTAGAAATGTAACGAGGAATGAAATGGAAAAATTGTAATTATTCTGGATCGATATGAGAATTGCTTGAAATCGTAAGCGTAGGAATCGTAAGCATGGAAATCGTTGCAAGTCTTGCGGTAGACGTCGAATCGTTTCCGTCGATCAAAATTCTACGCTGATTTCGATATACCGTGTATCACGTGATTTCGTTGATTTCCACTTCATCGAGTCATTTTCATTGATGTCTCAGCGTTTAAGGTAGTTTTCAGTAATATCTTGTGATAATATTCTGTGATTGATTCTATTCAATCCGGAAGTCATTGTAAATCAGGAAATAACTCTGAAAATTGATGAACATTATTTAATGAGATAGAAATCGATAAAAGAACGTACATTAATGTATGGGAATCATTCATTAAATTTTCAGGCGACTAGAAAATTCTAGTTAAATATGTAATTATAGACTGAAATTTTGTTTTAATGATTTCTTATTCTCCTCATCATTGTTCGGTACTACTGGCTCATAAATTTTTCATACGAGACTGAAAATAGTCTGATAGAAGTCAGACGGAATAAACAAAGGTTCGATTCATGATTTACGCATTATACCTGCTTTACGTTACAGTGAAATACGACATTCAAATTATACTACATCATTCGCCAAGTTTTCAAGCCATCTTGCCTTTCTTTTCTGTTTTTCACGTTGCACAGACATAATAATGCTTGCATTGAAAACTCCGTCCAGACAATTATGCAACGACGATAAATAATGAATGAAAATTAAGTAATACCTCATGCCCGCACAAAAGAAACTTTATTAGACCCTGATATCCGTGCCTATAATATCAACACGCGATACTATAGGGGTTTGTTGTGCGATAACGGAAAACATCAGCGGCTGGGTTGAGAAAGGAATTACGCTGACTGCCTCTCGACCGGTTGGTCGATAAGTCAGAGAACTGCATTAGTATTACGGTATGAAATAACGAGAGAGAGAAGAGTAATCAAAATCGTCCGATAACGGGCAATCAGAGACTGCGACGCGATTCTCCTACGAGTTTGATTTATTTATTGGAGAGTAAAAACGTACGGTCGTAATCGATGATTCGAGAATCAATGGTACCGTTATATTAGGGTGGCGCAAAAAAACCGACTATTTTTTTTTATTTTTTTTTTTTCGAGTCTCGTGTGACAAAATGTTAGTTTTTGATGTTTTAAGAGCCCACTCCAAAGAACAGCTGAAAAAAAAAAATTTTAAGAGGTCACTCAACATTTTTTTAAATGTCAAAAATTGTCAAAAAATTTAATTAAAAAAATTATATTTTCAGTATTTTGTTTGATTTTTAATTCATGTCGTGGTGTATTGTTATCGATTCTTTCTTACTAAGTTGAAGGAAGAAAATTTATGAAATTTTAATATGAATATTAAAAGGTCGCTCGAAAAGATCTAGAGAAATGCAGCAAAAAATTGAAAATAATTATGGGCGACCTTTCAAAATTCAAATTTTGAACTGAAACTTTCGGAAGCTTATTTTTCTTTTTTGTCTATAAAATTATACCGTAACGAGAAAAAAAAAAATAAATTAAAGAATCGATTTTTGACGATTTCTGACGTAAAAAATGTGGAGCGACCTCTGAAAATTTTTTTTTTTGAACTGTCCTTTGGAGTGGGCTCTTAAAACATCAAAAACTAACGTTTTGTCACACGAGGCTCAAGAAAAAAAAAAAAAAATAGTCGGTTTTTTTGCGCCACCCTACCGTTATATACCTATAGTAAGTACTGGGTCACATGCAGCGGTTGATTAATTCACACGGACCTTAACAATCGTCGCAGAGAAGTAAAATTCCGTCATCGCGATTTTCGGAAATTCAAATTTCGAAAAGAAATATGAAAGAAAAACTAATTTACGACGCATAATAACCACGCTAAGCCCACTGTAGAACCTGTATTCTAATTTCCAGCAAAATTCGTTGCTCGATTTGTATAATGGAATAAAATAAGTGTATAATACATATGCAGTAGCGTCAAACATATACTTGAGCGATTGTCCCACGGCTGTTAATCACTTTGTTACTTGTTACACATACGTGCTTAAGAACGTTTAACGCCTAGTGATTTGAATGCTCGCGTGAATGCTTTGTTTGCCCTCATTACAGAGCGACATATAACGCCCGTGTGTGTATGTATATAAGTATATGTATTTTTGTTTTAAAAATAATTAACACCCGTTCACAGCTGGTGGTAATGAATGTGAAACTGCAATTGGTTACATTACACAGTATAAAAGGCCACTCGAGAGTTGAAAGGCACCTAAATCGTTACGATAATACGATACCCACCAAAATCTTCATAATACAATTATTATACAATATTCTATAACTGTTTGAACGAGGATCAATTTTCTTGTCCCTTCTTTCATCGCGAACTTTAAAAATTAAAATACCGTTCACCGCGTGTCGCGTTCTCTTTTTTCAATTTTTTTTTCCACACCTACATCCGTACTCGTATAATAACAACAACAACAACAACAACAAAAATAATAATAATAATAATGGTAGAAGTAGTAAGGAAGGAACAAATTCGAGCCCACTAGAGCCTGCAGAAGCTGTTAGACGATGTTGACATGCGCGGAGCAGCGGCAAGTGCCTTTAAATAAGGCGGCCAGGCACAGTGGCTGCTGGGTCACCAACGAAAATGCCGAGGGTGTCAAGGCCAATTACAAGCATCAAGAAACACGAAACGTCCAGAAGCCCTCGGGAGTTTAGTTTACACACGTATAACATGCAGATACATATATATGTATGCACGTATATAATTTAACCGCGTAGAAACGAGAGTCCGCGACGTCTGTCTCCCTTTGGGAAAAAAATTTCATTTAATAGAATGTGAAATTTTTAAAGCGATTAAATCGAAATATTAGCTTATCCAAAGAAATTTTATTACTGCATAGTGATTAAGGTTTAACCCTGTTGTAATTATTTCTAGTTATTAAAATTTTCTGTCAAATATAGTTACCAGGGGTAAAATAATCGTCATTCCATGAGTGAAAAAATTCAAGGTTGAAAATTTCGATCTGTAATCTCAAGGTATACACTTTGCATAATGAAATGTAAGTTTGGGAAAAAAATTTTTACAAAGTGGTGGAAAATGTGAACGAAAAAAAGTTTATAATTTTCATCAGGTACCAACAATTATATCTTGCCTTACACATTGTAAAGATGAGATAATAAGCTCGCGTTAATAAATAACAGACGCCATGAGTTGTATTAATTGTAACGTAACATGTAAGAAATAAAAAAATTTTCTCCCAAAAAATCATATTACTTACAGTAATTCGCGTGAATTATGAGTTTCGAATTTCCAAAGTTCAACTGATCCGTACAATAAATAAATTGCTACTCGAAGAAGCGTTCTGATTAATTGTAATAAAAGTCAAGACGAAAGGAGGAACGGAATCAAATAAATGAAAGTGGGTACAGGGAGGAATGGAGGGAGGGTAGGGTAGAGGGGTGACTTCTTTGCTCTTCGATGGCGCTAACGCGAAGTATATAATTTACCGTAGGTATGTAATTATGTATGTACGTACGTAGTACATAGGATTGGTGGGAATAGGCGATGGAAAATGAGATCGAGCCCTTTGTGCATGGCTATGTGTACCAACCGTTTCTGTGTGTCGGAAAAGACGAGAAGACTCGGGGAAACTCGAATGCGACGTGGAGATGAGAAACGTTACCCTGCAGAATTCATACTCATGGCACCCGCACTGCTGCTCGGGAATTGAATGGAATACACAGAGGAATTGGAACACAACGAATGCGACAAAGGAACAAGGAGTGCCTCTGACTAATCCTTCACCCAGCAGCCGCATTATCATTGACCTATATCGAGGGCGGATATTTATCCCATACCGTATAAGCATTATATATAATATATATATATACATTGCGTAAATAGACAGTTATTTCTTGTTTTAGATTTTTTTCTTCCAGCTTGATGCGCAATCGTCATTATTATAGCGTTATTATTATACCCCAAGAGTGTTGCTGTGACGCAGGGAAAAGATAACAAAATAATCTTGAGAAATTTTTCCTTTCTTTTTTTTTTTTTTCAACTCTTTACCCGTCTTGCCGCAATTACAAATACGCACATGAATCAAAATATATTACGAGTCGTTAGAGATCAGGGTGAATCTCCGCCGCGGCAAATAACTGAAATCGGAAGTTGTTGTTGTTTTTTCTCTTCTTTTTTTTTAGATCATTTAGACCCACATATACATGAATTCTATTATAGAATTTTTTATCATCGAACTATGTATTCGCTTCTCTAGTAAATTCTATTAGTCTATATACATGTAGGTACCTATACATATATATATTTTTTATGCAGCTCTGCAGGACCGATAATGAATACCAAGTGTCAATCTCTCAGGTTCAAAGTTATTTTAGTATACAATATTGATCTTTTTCTAGCGCCATGTTGTTCGTAAATACGATATATTTTTAAACATCGACGCAATATCCGTCATGACTTCTGATCTCAACACTTACACGTTTAGAATTAATATTATGCCGATAAATATTGTCGCAGCTTTGTTTTGTGTATTTACTCTTGTCGATAATACTTTGTTCCTCGTGTGCGACAAATGGTGAAAAATATTCTTCGACGGAGTAATAAAAAATAGAAAGATGAAAAAATGAGTGATAAAAAAAAAGTTACAGGACTGCTAAGAATATGGAAATTAGTTAGTTAAGAAAAGTTTCTTGAAATCTTTTTCTATTTCTTTGTTTTTTATCCACTCTCCCTCCCTCGTCATTTATTGTTTCTTGTATCAATACGATGACCAGACACCCGTTGCCAAAGATGCAAAAAAAAAAACAAAAAAAAAAACTAATAATAATAAAAGTAATAATAAATTTTTCGCGTATCAGGGAGAAACTTTTGTACAATAAATGGATACAGAAACAGAAAAGATGTTCAGAGCAGAATGTTGCTAAATGTTCGGCTTCAAGACTCGGTAAGGAGAACGTGTATAAGAATGATTGCAAAAAATCTAAAAACGAACGTTTAAAATTGGATAATATAGGCAAAGATCAAAGTAACGTGATTAAACTTCTGATTGATTGTAAGCAAAAAATCGACGAGTAAATAGAAGAAAAAGAGTTTCTTTGTTTATATGAACATATTATACGTACGTATAATTATATTAACAACGATCAATTTATTATCCAAGCACACGTGTGTAGGTCAACACAATGTATAATTCTATGTATAAGTCTCTATGTATTATATATATAAACATACAATATACACACATACGTAACACCCATTTTCATTCATGGCGGTAGTCAGTTTGAGAATGAGGAGGCACACTTTGTTTTTACTGGAAAATCGATTCTCCTCAGTCAGCTGTTCGAATATGTAACAGCACGTGTACATGTTGCATGCATGTATGTATGTATGTATGTATGTATGTATGTATGTATGTATGTATGTATGTATGTATGTATGTATGTATGTATGTATGTATGTGGTAACGAACAACTCAGTATTATAAGAGGAAAAGAGAGAAAGAGAGAGAGAGAGAAAGAGAGAGAAGCGTGTGGGCCATGTAAGTTGAAACGCGGCCGTTGGACGTCTGCTCGTTAAATAAACATACACCACATTCATATATACGTAAGTTTTAAACTTTTAAAACACATTCCGTCCGCGCTCCTCGGCAGCACCGGTAGAGATATGTGTATAGCGAATAACGGTTAGCGTTAGGTAAGCGTAACGTGTAAAATATAACGCATGCATTCACGTTCTGCACCATGATATATACGTATAGGTGTGTATGTATAAGGTATACACTATACATGTACGTACAGTCGTATATGTATAAGCGTAAGGAGAAAAGGAGAACGGATAAATAAAACAGAGTAAAATTCAAGTCGAAGTGTACGGAAACGAAATTCAATGAAATTTTTTCAACGACAGGCGAACGATCTTATCGATAAATTTATTCGCCAGACAGCTATTTGCGTCCCGGATAAAAAAAAATCTCAATACCTAAAATATCCGTCTATTCATGAGACTGAGTAATCTCAAATGAAAAAGTAAACACCAGCAGGGAAAATTTATTGTTGTGCCAAGATTTTGTGAGACTCGTTTCGTTCGAATTTTATTCAACATTTTCATTCACTTCATCAGTTTTGGTTTTTGGATGCAAGAGAAATATGAAGGAATAAAACAGTGAAAAGTACTTTGACACCTGTTTCAACAAAGTCGACGAAACAAGATGCCTATCGAATACCTGCTACAAAAAAAAAAAAAAAAAAAAAAAAAAGTCACGAGTTCACCATTTCTTCTTGATTCATACCGGTAGATACGAAAAAATTGTGCGAAGATAGAAAGAAAAATGAACGTCTCTTTACAGCCTCTTCACCGTAAACACAGCGTGCTCATCTTCATCGCGATGTGACGTCAAATCGAGTGCAACGTCACGCGACACTAAACGACCCGAAACTAATTGCCCTGCACGATCTTCCGGTGGATTGTATATAAAGTTTGCTTAACAAGACAAACTATTCCTTATCTTTTTCCTCTCACTATTTCTACACAGATTACTTTTGCTTTATTCCAGGATTTTTCACTCGACTCGCGTAACAAGCACGAAGAGTAAAGATAAAAGAGATAGAAACGGCTTTCATTCATTTATGTAAGTTGAAAAAATAAAAAAGAAATATGTGAAAGATCAAACGACCCAATCGCAGGTTGAAAAAAAGGCGATAAATAACGAATGAATTCATTACAAAAATGACCATTTCATATGGCGTAAGACTTTAACGTGTAAAGTATTCTTCGATGGTGAGTAATCTTTTACTCTCTAAGATGAGGGGGGAATAAAGAGAAGAAATCAACGAACGACGGTGCTTATCGTTGAAAAACGACCTTCGCCGGCCTTCTGCGGGAAAAAGTGGCCTAGATGCATTTTTAATGGGTTCAGCGGTCACGGCGTGAAGCGAGATAAAGGATAAACTGACCGTGTATCGTGATTTCCGTATCCTTGTTGAGCTCGTAGAGACGCAGCGCCTCGTCGAGTTCCGGCTGCGATCCTATCGTGCAGGGATCGCCCTCCTCGTCCACCCATTTCATCGTGAACTGATCGTTCTGCAGCTGATCTGGTCCCGTTCCGAACCCACAAATACTCCGCATTTCGTCGCGGAGCGCGTCCACCGACATTCCCGTACCCGCAGGCACATAAGTTATTTGTACCTCACTGTCGAGAAAAAGGCAACGATTATCCTTTGTTTCGTGAGCAGGTATTTTATAGGTTTTTTTTTTTTTTTTGAAATTTTCAATCGTGATTAAAAGTTTCGACTTTTTTATGACTCGATGTTGTAACATATCTCAGAGAAAATCCTGATTTTCCCATTAGAAGGCAGCTCTCTGATTTTAATTTTCACTCTCTGTCTTCCTCTCTCTCGTTCTCTCTATATTTCTAATTTCTTGATCTATTTCCATTTTCGCAAAAAAGCAAAAGAGTGAAAATTCCGATAATGAGACCACGAGATCTTTACATCGAAACATAAATTATCTCTGCTCCGATGCAATGCCTATTTAAACCACCACCTGGGAATTTCTTGACAAACGCAATACTGCACTGACAATGAGTCACACTACAATCTAAACGACAGCTCATTCTATTAAGAGACTATGATGACAGTCATCGAAGAAATTGGCCTGCCCAAGTGTTATAGTAAACCAATTTTAAAATCGATGTACAAATACTTTGGTACCTAGAAAAAAAAAAAACTGCTCAATTATTTATCCTCAATGTATTATATCGTTGAAAATATGGAATATTCTTTGGGTATTTCATAAATTGGAGATAAATTTGCTTCTCCGTTAAATTTTCATGCCAATGTAATAAACACAACGACGTTAAGGCGATGCGGCGATAAAGTTTTATCAGCACGTTGCTTTGTTGGTGTGACAAAAAAATGTGAAAAAAAAAAACCGGAAAGAAAGGAAGAAGTAGTCAACAAAAAAACGAAAGAGCGTTACCCATTGTAAACAATTTTGACTCGTATCTCGTTGTCGGCGTCACCCGTCTGCGTTGGCATTCTTCAGACTATCTTGATTATTCCGGGTTGACTGAGTCCCCGGTTTTTCTCTCTCTCTCTCTCTCTCTCCCTCTTTCTCTTTCTCTTTCTCTCTCTCTGGGTAACTGAAACGACGATGAGGATGATTATCAGTCATACAGGCAGGCGGGAAGACGCGACAAAGAATCTGTTCGATTGGTGGGCGGGATGAAACAAGTGCGAGCTGAAAAAGTTTCGTTCGAGTTTTGAAGCAAAGCGCGCGCAGCGTGTTTACGAATTTTCGAGCGACACGCGTCCGGGTGCCGCCGACGGTGTTTTCTTAACTATTATATAGGTAATAACGATGCGAAGAGATGGCAGAACGGAAGGTTAAACGAACGGCACCCGACTCGCGAGACGTTTTGTCAAAGACTAATGGCAAGAGACCAGCAGCGGAGAGAAACGTGACGATGAGAAAACACTCAGCGTTCCGGGATGGAGAAATTCCTAGGCGGGCGACGCTCGTGACGAGGAGGTTTAATTCACCCCTCCTCGGCGCCAATTAACCTTATTTATTTGTGCGTGACATCGTCGCTGGATGCGACTGACTCACCGTGTATTCGTAAAACAATAAAACACGCTCGCCCAGTTTGAATATCTCTTCGTCGATTGATGTTTCCGAACCTCTACGTATCTGCGAGAAACGTTTCCGGCGGTTACGTTACCGCTTACTGGCTATTCGTTGCTTAAATGTGATCTTGATACGCCTGCTGAAAGTCGCTTGTAAAATCGACGTTCCTTTTTAAAACGATAAACCAAATGTAACGGCATCAAATTAAGAAAATCAAACACTTTTCGAGCGCGGCTGACGCACTGTCACTTGCCAGATGCCATCTTTCGGAGAAACAACATGGCCGACTACCACCAACGCATGTTACCCAGATGGCGCTGCTCTACGAATCATCGCAATTTTAGTTCGCCTTCGCGCCGCTCGATTCAACGATCGCAGCGCCACCGCGGCAGAAATGAAATAGGATAGTCGAAGGGTTCGCCCGTACAGGTACGGGTTTTGAGGGTGCTTTCGTGGGGCCCGATACCAGTGCAAATTTTTGAACATGGCGGGAGTTTGAATTATACAGAAATTGGCCACTTGATTGTCCGATGCTCGAATCATTCCGAATCTCGTTTCCGTTGTGTTGAATAACATAAGTATACCAGTTATTGACCTTGTTTGATCTTTACTTCTAAAATTACCAAAACATTAATTTGTAGTGTCCAATGTTGTAGCAGTTCGTTTTTAGTCAGCGAGAAATTTATAATTTTGGAAAATAAAAGGGTCATTAACTGGTACACTTAGCTCAATCCCACTTCTTCAGACTCTGTACGAAACATGCTTCGACCCCTAGATCACCCAATGATTACTGGTGACATTGAGAAATGATTCCTGAGATACATCGCATTTTTATTATTATTTGGTTGGAAGGTTCACGAAATCGTAGCCCGCGCGGAGTTTATGTGTGCAACTAAATTCTAATTTAAAAGTAATTTCGCTCACATTTATCAAATGATGGACAATGAAATTTCCATTAGACATGAATGTAGTTAGAATATACCGATTAACTTTCAAATTTTTGAAGGTGTGAATCTTCGTTAAAGTTTTCTTTCACGAAGAATTCTAATCACCTTGAAAATTAATAGGATGTAAAAAAAAAAAAATTACGATAACGTGACATAATTGCTCTAATCTATACCCCGATACGAAAGACTTGAATTTCCATTATTTTATCTGAGACAAACACTGAGGGATTCAGATCTAATTGATCAAGTATTCGACGTTTGTTCGACCGGTCTCCGCGGCTTTAGCCAGCGATTATAATGTACAATTTTATTTCACCGTTTTAACGCACACACCCGCTCGTCTCTATCGCGATATTTCGTTACTCGTATCGGTCGTTTAACCACATACGAATAATACATGCTCTATCAATTCCACATACTCAAGACAGCTGCTGCTGCTGCGCGAGTCAAACGACTCGCCGGGGATCATCGGCGGATAAGGAAACATTTATCTTGTACCTAGAGCTAAGCTCTGTTACGGCTGTTGGCAGGTGCGAGGGACGTGTAAGACACGACAACGGCATGTAAAAATATTATTTCAAAGATATTCTTGATCGGTCTTTTTTAGACTGAATTTTCTACCTGTCTTGATATGTATGCTAGCGTAACATCCCTTGAAAAAAATACAACCATGTACAGATAGCGTTGAGTGAAGATGCAGTCATCGCAGATAATTATATTCCTCGCACTATCACGCGCTGCAGCTGACGTCAGTTTTATACAATGTTTTCCCATCATACGAGCTTCGCATATTTTGAATGTCGCAACTTTCGTAAATTCTGCAATCCGGTGGTTGATAGGCGCTCGACTTCTTTATCATTGCCGATGCACTTGAACGTTCAAAATCTGTGCCGCTATCTTTTACAGATTAAATCTTCGTATATATTCAGACGATATACCAGTTCTTAATGGTCTGGTAATATATTGCGTGGGGGCCAAAAGTTGGAAGGGTCAATATTTCGAATGGCCGATATATCGACATTTCACACATGCGAAAATAAAATAACGAAACATGAAATGTTTGAAATCTTGATTCTTGAAGGTGTTGCTCATCAGAATGACTACTAACCAGTGACTCAATATTGAAGTACAGATTTTTCCAAGTCTCATACTTTTACAGTTCGATTTCGAAGTTGACAAAATTTTTCTTTCAACTGGTTCGCGGTTGGAAATATTATAATCCAAAAAGTCATTAACTTTTTCACTCATACGCCGTAATGTAATCTGGTGAAGCAAATATCGCCTCCGGATTAGAGAGAATTTTGTCTGTACGAGAAAAACTTAAACGATTACGAAAGAATCGTTCGAGATTTTCTGCATCATATGCATAATGAACCTGAAATATGTTGATGTTTTATCTGCAAGTTTGCAAGACACATGGGTGAACGATTGTAAGACTGTATTTCATATGAGCACGAGGCTCATACATAGCGTACGTGCCGTGGTACACAAGCACTTGTACTTATCTGCCTGGTTGCACATGTTATCGGTAATAAATGCGTTATTTGTCGCAAATTCATTCTATATCTCTGCTTTTTACCACGCGAATACATGCATAAGTATTTGCATATATACTCGCGGTAATGGACGAAACGCACAAATCTTTGTGAACTGTGACGTTTTTGAAAGAAAAGAGATAAAACGCGATGTCTCCACGTAACAGAACGACTCGCAGGCCGGTTTGGCGGCTTGTATTATTGAGTATTCAGATTTTTCAGAGCTGAAAAAAAGACGCTCGATGCGTTAGGCCCCTGACATCACATAAATATTAATATCCTGGCACTAATTTACAAGAAATTCGGTAACAGAAAACGGGCGACGCGCGTCTCTCGTGTTATAATAAATCCTGTTCGACCCGTGTACAATACATATGTATATCGGAATATCTAACGCAGAATAGGGTATATACATTACATACGTACGTATGTGTGTACATACATGAGTACATACAATCGTGGACTATGCGAACGGGCGAGTTAAATAGGAAACGCGCGCGAATCGTGCGTGCCGGTATATTCACCGGAATTTTCGATCAATGTTATAATTTGGCAATATTTAAGCCTGCACGGCACCGTTGAATTGTACATACATACGTACATGGGTAGATTACCCGGGTATACCTGGTACCTAGACATACGACAGTATCAAGAATAAGTAAAATCATTCGGCTATCTCCGATATACCGCAATCTTCATATCCGTTCAATGCCAAATGGGTGGTATTACAAGCGCGTCGTCCGCACCGCGTGAATATAGCAACGATAACACCCGGCATCGTGCAAGAACAACACCTAGATACGTGACGATTCAGTCATGAAACCCTAGAAACGAACGTCGGAAAGATAACAAAACTATGTGCGTAGGACGCGCATAGTATGTCGCATCGTCGTGTATGTCTGAAACTACTACACGGATGAGGATCGGGCATAGGTGTACATATACGTATGCGTGTGTGTGTGTGTTACATGGTACAGCACGTATGGATACGTAGGCATATGTATTCACACAGATGTAGGTAGGCCGAGAATACGACGCGCCAGAGAATACGAGAGGTGGCTGTGGGTACCGTTGGCGAAGCAAAATATGAATCTATATCGCAGACTCCTTCCTGGCGAGGGCTCGGCCAAGTCCGATATGCGACTCGTGGTAACTCGTGAGTCGTGGGTATACGCAGGCTATTTTGACGGGAAGGTCACATGACTAGACGCTCCGCCGACCGCCGCCGCCGCCGCCGCCGCCGACTCGCATACACACACAAACGCGCATTGCACGAGGATGAGGACGAGGACGGCGGGGGGGGGGGGGGGGAGTAGACGTCGAAACGAAGAGAGACGACATCGCGCGCGCGCGCGCACCACCCCCAACCGTGCGAACCTGGTCGTTCGAAGGGTTTAGTACTTTAGTGTATGCGTGGTACTCGACACGCGTTGAGTTGTGTGCGAGGTCCAAGAGTGTGCGAGAGTTGCGTGTGCGCGGTGCGCGGGGTAAACGCAGGGACGAGCAGGCGGCTCGGGCGAGTGTGCGGTGGCGTAGCAAAAAAAAAGGGGGCGGCGGGGGAGGGGGAACGAAGAGAAAAGAGGCGGCGGTCGCGAGAAGGGGGGGCGGGTGGGGGCAGGGAGGAGGGGAGAGCGACAGACACAAGAGTTTACCGAGATTCCTCCTTGGACACACACGCAGCGGGCGCGAGGGCTGGCGACGTGAACGTACGAGCGGGAGACTCGTGGGTTCGAGCAATACACGCGCGGCGAGATATTGCGGCGGGGCAGAGGGAGCAGACGACGACGACGAAACCCACACAGAGAGGAAGCGGCTCGAGGAGACATTACACGGACGCACACGACGCGGCGCGACGGGACGGGACGAGGTGGCGGCAGCGGCGGCGGCGGCGGCGGCGGCGGCGACGACGGTGCTGTCTGCGTAGCATTGTATCGTGCGTCAGGCTGGATAGTTCACTTCACTTCAACTTTACGCAGAAAATATGCGTAGCCTCGCGAGTCGTCTAGTGTACAACCGTGCGTGCTCGATCGATACGCCATTGCGGCGTACCGACTAACTCGTCGATATACATACGTACAATCGTACATACATAATACGAATGTATGATACAACGCGTGACACACACACACACACACACGCACAGCGCGCGTACTATTATCTATTTTTTTTTCTCTCTATTGTTATAAATATTTTACAATATGCAGCGGGGTTAGGGGAGAACGGGAAAACATACGCGGTGACACGCACCTTCGGATACTGATTAGAACATGACTGTTATTCCACTAAGGACTACGATGTCGATGAAAATCGCGACGATTACGACGACGGCTAAGAGATCCGCGACGCTCGCCTACTATCGCTTCTCGTAACGTATATATGCATACATGTATGTACAATATACACACACGCATATGTATACACATATATGTATGTATGTAGGTATGTGACATGTATCGTATACATATAATAAACACACGACGTATTTTCACCCCCCGCACACGGCGTTCCCTCTCAATCGAGATCGTTTACTAATAAACACTCCCCAGCCAATAGCCAGAGCATGCGGTGCGAGTGCAGGGGAGTTGCTGCTGCTAGACTCGAGACAGACGGACAGACATGTTGTTGTTTCACTCCTGCTACCGCTGGCCTCTGATCGCACTCGGACTCGAGCGGCCCGAGGCCCAGGCCAGGCCCAGGCCACCGACCCGCAACCGTATGAACCTGAAGCTGAAGCTGAGGTTGAACCGTTGACGCCGTTCGTTGCCGCTGCCTGCCTGCCTGCCTGCCTGCATCTCGCTATATACAGAGGAACGTGGTCGTCGTCGCATAGCGTCATCGTCTGTGCAAGAGGAGCGTAGCGGAGCGGTGAGGAGCGGAGAGGAGAGGAGAGGAGAGGAGTGGAGTGGATAAAAAGAGAAAGACAGTGATAACGGAGGGTGGCAGTGTGGCACAACCTTCGCCTCTCCGCTTATTTTATTCACTCTTTAAGATTCCGAGGCAGCAGCACCACCACCACCACCACACCACCATACCACCACCACCAGTTTCTGCAGTGTTGTGTATTTATCGCGTCGCGTGGTGTTTTTCTACGTTTCGTCGTCGTCGCAGCCACAGCCACAGCCACAGCAGCAGCAGCAGCAGCAGCAGCAGCAGCTCGAGTAGTCTCGTCGTCTCGTGGCGGACGACGGCGGCGGCGGACGCGTCGTGTTTCGCGTTACACACATCTCTATTGTAATTCACCTACTTCTGTCCGTGTCGTTTCACCTTTGCCTGTGTCTGCTAACCGCGTTATTATTATGTATACTCACATACCGATCATTTTACGCTGGATGGATGATGGATGATAAGTCCCGGACTGTAGGTATTATTACTTCACCACCACCACCACCACTACCACCACCGCCAGCGGCGGCACCGGGGGACGGACACTCGTCCTCGCTATTTATTACCGCTCGACGTCGTCTACGTTATTCATCAATGAATTTGAGGAACCTAGTGAGATACTACGATCGGTTTATTTAACCTGTGCTATACCGCTGCTGCCTGGAATGCGATAACACAGAACCTCCGTCTGCTCCGCAGAGCGACGACTCTAAAAGTCTCTCTCTCTATCTCTCTCCAGTTCCAGCTCTTCACACTCTTATTAATAATCCGCAGGCAGGACTCTCGGGACTTGTGTGTACCTACGGGTCTCTCTATCTCTCTGTGTGCGGTTTGTGTGTCGATCGTAAATATTATGTGGACGTGATAATGATAAGCACTGAGTGAAATTAATTAAAGGATGAGTAAAGAAAACGAAAACAATAGTAAACACGAGTGATAGGGACAAAACAAAGAAATGCGAACGACGTTTGTAACCCTAACTCGGACAATGAACATGTAGCAACAACAAAACAGTTGAAAAAAAGGACGCTAGAAAATGTATTGTTTACGTACGTGAACCGATAAACTTGGTGCAAAAAACTAATATATGCACATGTTATTCATGTACAAGTTCTAAGGAAGAGTTATAATAACAATAATAATAATAATAACAACAAAAATAACAATAATTATAACTAAAGGGATAAAGTAAAAAGAGTTCATTTTTTTTTTGTAATTCATTTTCATTCATATTCTTCTCATTGTCGTATAATGGAGACATTAATATCTACGAATGCAAACAGCCAGTCTTATAGTCCGCAATTAAAATCCGTACTGAAAACTTATCAGCTATCGGCTGTAAAGAGCCTTCAGGGTCCGAGCTCGGCCCTGTTGGGCATGGACTGTAAAGGGCTTCTACAAGAACCGGCAGCTTTTCATTTTTCAACGATAAATCGTTCCACCAATGGGGCGATATCTGATTCCGACACTGAGCGGCCAAATTCGGCAAAGGAAATCGAGAGGCTTGATAAGCTCGACGATATCGTATCCTCCAAGGAACAACAAAGAACTATCGACACCTTGGAAGATTCTGACTCGAATCCGCCACCGCCGGACAGGGCGAAAGTCATAGTAGATAACAAGCGAGAGCCGGAGTTTCAGATACCGATATTAACTGCGCCTGATCAGAGCTGTTCGGAGAGATGCGAAACTTCCCTCGAAGGCGAGAGAATTTCATGCTTTGTTGTCGGCGGCGAGAGGCGCCTCTGTTTACCCCAAATTCTAAACACCGTGTTACAAGACTTTTCACTCCAACAGATAAACCAAGTCTGCGACGAGCTTCAGATATACTGTTCACGGTGCACGAGAGACCAGCTTGAGGAACTCAAGCTATCCGGTATTTTGCCGAGGAATGCGCCCTCCTGCGGTCTCATTACCCAGACAGACGCCGAACGGCTGGTCAGTGCTCTATTGCTCAGGACTGAAACCTGCGAGACGCAGGATATTATCGAGAGCCAAAAAATTATAATAGAAGACTCGAAGGATGAGGGGGAGGAAAGTTTGTCGTCCAACAGGTTCAAGGTCTACCATGAATGCTTTGGGAAGTGCAAAGGCATTTTCGAGGCGGATCTCTTCATCAACGAGGATTCCCCCTGCATAGAGTGTCTCGAATGCACCGGCAGATTCTCACCTCAGCGATTCGTCAGGCACGCCCATCGATCGTTGGAAAATCGGACCTGCCACTGGGGCTTTGACTCTGCTAATTGGAGATCTTATCTTCTCCTAGCACGAGATCAACCCCACTATCCTCAGGTTGCTACTCTTTTTCGGGAGCTCAAGCAAAGGCATCTACCCAATTCCAAAAGGAAACCTCAGGTATTTTTTCTTTCAATATCTTGTATCGAACGATATATTCTCATAAAGCACTGAAACAATCCCAAGCTTGCAGCTGTAAGAGAAATTTTTCTAATTCATGTTATTCATCCCTAAAATCCTTTTTTCAAGGTGCGACACGACACTGAAAAGTTGACCAAGAGAGCTAAAAAGGATTCAAACCAAGAATGTTCACCCGGTTATTACAAAGGAAACGGTATGGGAATGTACCATCCTGCAGCATCCGCCGCCGGTGTCAATGATCCCTATCTCCAGATGCAATGGGCAGTTTTTGAACTTGCGGCAAGAGGCGCATCGGCTTTCCGCCCTTGGAGTGCTGCCGGATCTTGTAAACACAGAGATGGGTATGTTTACGCACCATACCTTGATCGTCGAATCACGTTTGGTATAATTTTCGCTCATTATAACAAAGCCAACTTTTTAAGGCTGGAAATACCAGTCTACAATCAAAGTTGAGTACATTGTTATTAAGGGTATTCAGACTGAGAATACAAATTTAAATTCTTGTTTCATTCACTGACCAGAGAGATTCTCGGAGAAGGATATTAGCTTTAACGATACTTGCAAATCAAGATAGAGTATTGGATTCCGATGTTCGAAAAATAAGACAGTGAATTTATCAATATTATATATCTCTATTGAGTTTAGCAAGAATTGTTGCAGCTCTGAAAGTTTTAACGTGCTTTTAAGGTGATTCATAAAGAGTGTTTACTAAAAAAAATATAATAATAATAATTTATTGTAAAAGTCAACGTTGTCAGCTTCCTTAGTGGTTGATTCTCATTGATGTTATTGAAAGTTGTTTGAAAAACGTGAAAGCAGATATTTAAACATATATTTCTAGTCTATACCAGCACCTGGAAAAATATCATCAAACTACAGCTTGCGTATCTCGCTGCTATCAACCTTTGAATCCAGTGTTGGTTTTGAGAGTGATACCTAAGACTGTTGGCTGTAATTTTAGATGTTGGCATGATTAGACTAAAGATAACATACTGGTGATGGTATATACAAGATGTCTACTATTAACACGAACCAAGATAAGGAAAGTAATTTTTCCTATATCATCGATTCAAATATTGAAACTTAGACCTAAGCAATTAATTGTAAGCCAGAAATGATCGAACGATCTTCCACTGACAGATAATTAACATGGGCTTAATTTATTTCTCTAGAACGTCTCTGGTTCCTGCGTACCTGAGTCGAGGACCTCCGGTTCTTCAGCATCCCGAACGAGTGGTACCACATTCAGAGTGCGAACGTTTCGAGCCCCACTTCCAGCCCAACGTTGCTCTGGCTCCTCTACCGCCCCTCAATTTACCGCCTCTAGTTCCACCAGCCTCACATCATCATCACCACCACCATCATCCGAAACGTCGCCATCACCATCGCCAGCCGAGTCCGGAAGGAAAAGTTGAAACATTGCCGATAACCGTTAAATTAGAAAAGCCTTCTTCACCTAGTCCGGGACCCGGTCCTGGTCAAGCGTCGCTCTCTTCGCCACCCGCGTTATCCTGCACGACGGAAGGGGACGAAGACAGTAGTCGTGGGATAGTACCAAAAGAAAATGTCGAGGAAGAGGAGGAGAGCAGCACGGCCGTCACTTCGTCGACGGTAACGGTCGATCCCCCGCCGACGGAAGCAGCAACGTCATCGCCGGACAGTGATTCGGACTCCGATTCGACGGTTGGCACGGATCTCGAGTCGAGATTAGCGACTCTCGACGTACCCAAGGATGTTACGGAGCTTGTGCGACGTTTGGCGTCGCAAAACGCCCGTTTGCGACGGAGTCGACGTCGCGATGCCAGGGAAATATCAAGGCTTCGATCTCAGCTTGAACTACAACAGTTACAGTGCAGTACGAGTAAGGATGATGGTAAGAATCATAACGAGGCAAACGTTAATTATGTAAACTTAACGGCAAACACAAATGAAAATGCAAACGCAAATGCAAACGCGGCTGATAGCACCGAAGGTAGCGAAGAGGCGGAAGCTGTTCCACCGTCGAATAAGGATAGTAAGGATCTTGAGGATCCCGATGACCCTGCAGCTGGTAATGATTAGATTTGTTTTTCATTAGTTCATATCGAGATTAGAGAAGGAAATAGATAATTGGAGATAGGAAAGGAAAAACAAAAACAAAAAAAAAAAAAAAAAAAAAAAAAAAACTGCTCACCAAACATTGCGCCGTTTGTATTTTTGGCAAAACAAACGCGCACTGAAATTTATTGTTCAAATTAATAACAATCTGATGATTATTCTAACTTCTGTAATATACAGGATGAAAAAAAACAAACATTTTAGGAAAACAATTGATGAAAAAAAAGAATGAAAACTGTTCTGGGTTATGTGATATATAAAGAGCCTTTAACGTTATTTCTATTGATTAGAAGTTCTAATATTATAGGTATAAACTTTATGAACGGTTTCATTAATTTATAACCGGTTTGTAGATATTGTATTATACGGAAGAAAGTAATTAGGTTTAAAAAGAAAAGTGAAAAAGAAGAAAAAAAAAAAAAAATGAAAACTTATCATGCCAATAACAATTACGTTTAACGATTTATTTAATTGTAATCTTAAGGACATGAGACATGAAGAATTACGAGCATTTGAGTATATTAAATATACATCATTTGCCCAAAATGATTTTCTATTTGGTCATACACTCAATGTTTTATTGTAATAGGTAGAACAAAGAAATAGGCTGCTTTCCGTTAAAAATCTCTCTTTTCCCATCCTCCTCCACTTCCTCTTCCTCTTTCTGGTAACTATACATGTATTATGATTATATATATACACACAAACACACATATATATATATATATATAGAATCATAATATCGCGGAATGTAAATAAATTCTCTTATCACATATATCCGTACACACAAACACACATGCATATATACATGGTATAATTATGCGTTAATTATTTTATTTAATTAATATTACGCGAATTAATTATGAAAGTACAAAAAACCCTAGGTGCTATGTTGTTACGTTAGCCTACGTTTCGAGAGCGAACGCGGCTCGTTGCAATACTAAAAAAAGAAAAAAAAAATTAACCACATTTATTAAGTACACGTTCGGTTCCGCATTGTCTTCATTAGATACTATATTAATTATTTTACGATAATAGTCTCGTTTAATATTTAGTCTTGATTATACATTATAAATGCGTACAGTATATTGTCGAACCCACGGCGGACTTTAGACATTGTTGTTCATCAGTCATTTAATGTGCAGAAAACGCATTATGATCCCACGAAAAAAATTACACACACACACACACACGCACATCCATACATGCTTTCATTCATACATACATATACGTATGCACATGTTCTGAATCAGAAGCGGATTTTTACATTAAAAAAATAACAAGAAATCGAAAAAAAACGATTAGTTCTCTTTGTCAAGTCAAAACCCGTACCATATTCTATTATATAGAAAATAATATAAATATTATAGTAATAAAACTATTATACAGTTCGTGAATCGTATACATAATATTTTAATTATGTATATGTGTGAAGAAGGGGAAAAAAAACTGACAATTAACTGAATGCTCGTTTGTACTCGAGGTACATACACACATTTATATACAATACATGTAATAAATCGCGTATGGACTGCTTTGAAGAACTCGCCTTCGTTCGTTTGCATCCGAAATATACCACAATAAAATACCGTGAAAATAGTCATTAGAAGATGTTCAAAAACTGTATTGAAAAAACGCAAAAAACGAAGAAAAAAAAGCAAAAAAAAAATAACCAATACCGTACCTTCACGCGACGTTTCAGAAAAGAGTATACATAAATATATCTGCATATGATAAACGCGCGTTACGATCATTTTCTCCGACTCTGTACACCGTAGAGCCTATTGAGAATGTTGTTATAAATAATGATAATAATAATAATAATAATAATAATGTTAATAATGATAAAAATTGCAGGATAAATTCCACCCTTGAATTAAAGTAGTATACATACATAAGTAATGATAATAATGACGGTGATTGTTATTATTATTATTATTCATTTGCAATAAAACTTGACCGAGATTTTTTCAAAGCTATCCTGCAAGCACGGGACATGATAATAATAATAAATACATACATACATACATACATACATACAGGTATATTATATATTATATCCATATGTAATATACTATAGGTACCTACATACAATCATTACTCTGTTCTAAGTACGCTACATGATAATGTTATGATGTAAGAGTCCCACCTAAACTAAAGAATGTAATAATCTACGTTTTTCATACACACTCAGTTATTATATTTACTTCTAGTATACATATATATATATACATACATATATTATATGTATATATGAATTACAATAGTACATATACTAATAATGTGTATACCTTATCTACTACTCAGCTTAGGATGCATTTGAAGCATAGCAGATATACATACATATAGTTACGTGTACTATACACTCATACCAGTTCGAACAGAGTCGCAGGAGATCTATAATGCTTTCAATCGAATTATTCTATCCAATATCGAAACCGACCAAGGAGTCGTACGGAGTATATAAAAAAAATGATTACGTACAAATTACATGTTTAAATGACATCGATTTCATGAATAAAAACCACTATATATTCGAGTATAGTGAATATAATATTATTACGGGGCAATCACATAAGTCATTCGCGAAATAAAACCATTTTTCAAATACAAGTATATTATGTATAGCGTAACAATTTATATTTATATAATTATTAATGAACCTAATTTCAGAATCGGCTCTGACCAGCATTTGTTTGTGGTTTTTTTTTTTTTTGTTTTCTTTGCCTGCTTGATGTTAAAAAACAAAACCAAAAAATCCTTTCCAGAAGAGTATACTAGGTTCAATAATCATTTCTTACGAAGCCTGTGATATTTTTTCTCCATTAGCGGAAAGTTTTCGTGATAAATTATAGATACGTCGGTATTTAGTATATTCAAGTTTCTGTATTTAGTGAGAAAAATCTTTTTTTTGGTTCACATGAAAGAAATTAAATTAGTAAAACGTGACGAACAGGAACGTTTATCAACGATTTATAATACTTTCCCTGTTTCGAAATATTTCAGGCAACTCAGATACGATTTATTTTCGATTTTCAAATTTCTTGAATATTCTCACGCGGCTGCAGCAGAGCGAATTCTGAAATAACAACCCCTAATTCAGTCAATTTCACGTACATTATTTCATAAAATAATTGTATATAAGTTCGGTTTATTCATAGAATACGGATTGTATATGTACGTGTATATATACATATTATACATACGTACACAATGATGTTAAACAGATGATATTAGTTGAAACGTTACAGTTCTTCTCTCAATTTTTGTTTCACATCTGTAGCTTTCGATGCGGCTGTTATGGCTTGAAATGTATTTTAAACCCGAATAAGAATGTATTACAAATAAATACGATATTTGTGATGTTTGATTTACAAAGTTTATTGGTTCATTAATGTCTATTAATAATATATGGAAATTAGCGATTATTTCATTCGACGAGTAAAGTTTCGCGTTGACAGTTTTGCGTATTGAAAAATTACGTTATCTTCTTACAGGCCACGGCCAACGGAAAAAAGTAGACCACGTTGCACGTCTTTGTTGTAATTATGTGATTTATTATATTATTGAATGATGCAAATATGAAGATTCTAGGCCACGTGCAAGAAAATTAATTTACTGGAAATCAATCATTTAATTACGTCAAGTTAGCTGTTTCTGCCACACAATTGATTCAATTCAAATTTTACGATATTTTCAACGTTTCGCCTTCGGATCGGCTAAGATTGTTGAAATCTTTGAATTTTTCAACTTGGAAAGATTATCTCGCTACTCGTGAAATAACTACTGCATTTTTTTTAAATGATGAAGCTTCCGACTGACGGTCAAAAGTAGCATCAAGAAACGAAAAATGATAGATGTTGTACATTTTTTAACAGTTTTCTACAGATCTTATTTCAAAACCGGAAATAACAGAATCTTGAAAAACTTTCCAAGAATATATCGTCGAATCCATATTTCCTTGGAAATATCATTTTAATCGGTTAAATCATGTGTTCGGAATTCCCAAAGCAAAAGTATAATATGCACACCTCCACATCGCATAGAAAATTCGTACATGTTGTATTCACGTGTGTGGGATAGAATTTTGAACCTCGGCCAGAAAATCTATGCGTTCTCCGAGTCTTACTCATCCTCCCAATGAACTTAATACTCTCGAAACGATGCCGCAGCTATGAATGAATATAAAGTCCAATTAGCCGGTACTTGGAAACGGTCGTTACGAGGTGTCGAATATATCACCACGAAATTTTCGAATTACATCATTTCCAACTCTAATTGCCAACAAAATCTGGAATCGCTGCTCCTTTCCGACCAAGCAATTACCCGTATTAGCCCCTGGGTCATAGTTCACAGGGTTAATACATAACTCATCGATTTGATGTACATCTGGTTTCAAGATTTTAGGGATTTCAAAGAATTTCTACAGATTTTCAAAGATTTCCGATGATTTCAGAGGATTTCAAAAGATTACAGGAGACTTCGTGAGATTTCGAAGGATTCTTCGAACGGAAAATTTCCGACATTTCAAAAGATTTCAAGGGATTTCATAAGATCTCAGGAGATCTTACAAAGTTTCATGACATTTCAAAGATTTCAGAAGATTTCTGGAAAAGTATACCCCAGATTTCACGAGTGAGATTAATCCTTTGTACCCTCCTGAAATGACGAAGGCGCGTGTGCTACGTCGCGCCTTGCAGGTTCCTGCTTTATCGACGAATCGCGACAGTTCTTACCGGTTGCGATTCGGTCGGCCCGGCTGATCCTGAGAACAAGGGGCCCGAGGGATCGCCACTGTAGAAGGGCCCTCATCCCCACTCCGGAATTGATTTTGGGACCGACTCTTGCGTCCGTTGAGCCAACTTCCCATTAGGATTTAATGCACAGCAGGTGCGTGAACTCTATCGCGTCTGAAATTCATCCTCCGCGGTACGATTCCGGAGTGACTTCTCTCTTCCTGATCCAGTTCCGAAATAAGTACAGCTGGTTCAGTATTTCTCAGGATCAGGAACTCGGGGGCGAAACTGGCCTCCGGAATATCAAGGGAACTTCTCGATCCGATCTTTCTTCAAAATGATCTCGAACAGACCCAGTAATTAATGAAAATGTGAAGAGGAACCTGGGCCCACTGAAGGATGGCTTTTTTGTGCCCAGTCCGTATACGCCGTGGGAAAAAAAAGAAACGTACGTAATTCACCAGAGTCGAAAGAGACCAGAAATATCTTTGGAACAATACTGCAAACTGGCAACTTTGGCACTCTGCTTTTTTCTCTTTACAAACAGTTCATTTCTTCTTTTCACGTCGATGTAAAATCTACTTGCACGGAAAAATTGAATCCCTAAATTCTCACCCACTGACACTGGTTTTAATTTTTACCGTCTTTCAGCTGGGACTCATAACTTCAGTTTAGAGAAAGATGGAGGCGGTGGAGGAGCCGGGGGGGTTGGACTTGGGACCAGAGTCCCTCTGCCTCCAGGAAGAATAACGGGGAGTGCAAGTATCGAGACGCTAGTCAGAGTTGGAATCGAAAAGGAGAACGGACTTTCGCCGGATAGCAAGATGGTCATCGTTCATGATTTCACACCCTGCGTTGACGACGAGCTTCAAGTCAAGCGGGGTCAGGTTAGCGATTGTCTGTTAAAATTTTTTAATTCAGAGCCATCATTTTCTTGACATAAAATGACTCCACGCTTAAGGTATGTTTAGGCGAGACAAGTATTGTTCACTGAACTTTAAGTTAATATGGAATACCAGAAATAGATATTGTCACACACTTGCGCCAATCTTTTGCTTCGTAAAATCATAAGTAACATTTGCAATATGTTATAGGTGGTGAATATTTTGTACAGAGAAAACGACTGGGTCTATGTCATTGCGGCAGATACTCGAATGGAGGGATTTGTGCCGCACTCTTACTGCGCTCCTTACACGTCACAGCTGGCCGAGTCGACACTTGCAACCTTGAATAATGTCAAGAAAAAACTTCCTCGTTCCAACGAAAACGATATTGATCCAGCGAACGTTTCTCGATCTCAAACTCTGCAGGATATGCAGCAAACAGATACTGGATCTGCTTCTGACTGCGAAAGCTATGTTCGGCATAATATTACCACAAAGGATGCTACTATAAATAGATCCAATGTTGCTCAATCCCAAAACTCTCTGCAGAGTACATCTTCGCAGCCGGATGTGCACCCGTTCTTCAAGGTACAGTAAAATATTGAAATGCTAATTTTTATATAATGTCTCTACTGCACCTGCATGATGAATCTCTTGAATGAAGAGTCGTCGAGGCTTTTCCAAGAAGCTTCGATATTTTTACATCAGGGCTCGTACAGTGTGATTCTTGACCAAGTATCGCTTGAGAATTGAAAAGAATAATTCTCTAATAATTTTATTTTGAGGAATTCATCGACAGGTTTTAGTGTGTCCTTATCTGTGTGAACTCGTGATGTCATATAAATGTATGTGTATATATTAAACTTAGGATCCATCGGCAGGAAGATATATAGTACTGTACACATTTGTGGCACGTGATGAAAATGATGTGAGTGTGGAACGAGGTGAGTTTGTCACCGTTCTCAACCGTGATGATCCAGACTGGTTTTGGGTACTTCGACATTGTGATGGCAACGAAGGCTTTGTACCGTCTGGTTTTGTCTACCCTGGACATATTCTCCATTCCAACACCTCGACAGATCCTCACAGTTTAGGTTCGTCTTTACTTTATTATTTTTTAAAACAATGTCACTGCTAATTTTATTCCAGAGTTTATTATTGAACTTAATTGTCAATTTTTTTTCATCAAAACTCAAAGCAGGAACAGGTAACGCAAATGTAACGGGTAGCGAACCGTTACAGCAAAAAGACCTTAGAGATTTTCGCGACGAAACGAGTGGTACAGAACTAGTGGTTCTATATGATTATAAAGCACAAGCACCGGATGACCTCTCGGTGAGAAGAGCTGACTGGATTTATGCAGACCTAGCTAATCAGACTGTGGATGGATGGCTATGGGCGTATGCGCCAAAAACTCGCAAGTATGGTTTTATTCCGAAGGCATACGCTCGTCCCCCTGCAATGACTAGCCTATAATTCAACGTTAATTAATGATAACAAATATTAATTATAATTATATCAAACGATTAATTATATTTAGTGGGGAAAAAGTTTTCTCAAATCTATAAACCTCACTAAATTAATTATACGTTACTGTTGTATTCTTACCCTATTTTTTTATACACACATATATACAGTGTGTATATATATAAATATATGTATATGTATATATATACGTATATGTATGCATGTATATATTATATACATGTACACATTATACATATATTGATTATTTGGACAGCCGTTGTATCGCAAAAGAAGAAAAATATGAAAAAAAAAAATTATTACATAATATATCATTAATTATTCGGAGGATTATTCGAAAATCCAATATCTCTGCGTTTACGTTCGTCCACCTTAATAATAATAGTAATAATAATAATATTATTATTAATATTAATGATGTAACGTTATGAAACATTTCCGTACTATCCCACTAGCAGTTAAAAATATATAGCAATGTTAATATTATAGCAATGCGTTTTGTGATAATTTATTTGTTTATTTATTTTATATATACTTTCTATAATCATCAAATGATCTTTGCAAATATATGGGACGATACAAACGAGCCGTCGTTTTTATGGGCCCGATGTGCTTTGATTTTCGATCAGTGCACGCTCACGTTTACATTGAGGCTGGTGCAGCCGGATGTAATGTGGTTGATGAAGCCTTGGTGCAAAATTACGCAGTCACCGGTTGCGAAGACTTCTCGTGGACGTTGCGCTGTTCGCAGAGAATTTACCGGCCCCGTATACGTCAACGATCGCAGTCCACCGTCGTCGTTCCCGTCGACTACCTTGAAAATATATATGTATATATATACTTTTATTTATTTATTTGCAGTTTAAAATCCTGTCGAATGAAAAAATGTCAGACAGCGAAGAAGACAGTGGAAAGATGAGCCTTTAATTTTGTATTTGTGACAAGTCTTATAATTTGAAGTGAAATCACAATTTCCGAAGAAATGAAAGTGCAATTTTTGATTTTCACTGGGATAATAATACTTGAATACTGCATCGCAAAGTGCCACTCGCTGCATCCCCTACGTCCAGGCCGGCAACCCAAGCTATTACGATGTCGCCCTGAGTTTGCCCCTCGCCGTGAGCCTTTCCGTCGTCCTCGCGAGGATTTTGACTCGAACAATGAAGTCGCGCGGCCAAAACCGGGAGCGGAAGTCTGTTGCGGTACCTAGGCTGGATCTGACTTCCGTTGAACAATCTGGCCGCTGCACCTCTTATCATATTGCCAAGGGAAAAAGAAAAGGATACCATTGATTACAGAGATATCGGCCAATGACCATAAGAGCTCGGGGTTCCCTAGTGAAAATGATCATGTGTGATTATTAAACGTTATGACTGAAATTCTTATGTAATTTATTACATGATTTATCTTGCGAATTCGATAAAATATATAAAAAAATCCCCTAATAAATTACAAAAGCATAAATCATCAGGTATATTGGATAAAAAACGGTATAAAAATTATACAGATCACTATATGATTTTTGATCTAGCATATCTGATGATTTCAGCTTTTGTAATTTATCGCATTATTTTTTATATATTTTATCAAATTCACAAGGTAAATAATGTAATAAATTAGACTTGAATTTCAGTTATAATAACGTTTTATAATTTAAAACATGATCATTTTCAGCAGGGTTGTTGAATCTCCTACAAGCGTTTAAATCACCAGAAATCGATCACCATGTCCATCGAAAAGTATAGACAAGAAACTTACGTGAGTTTACCGGAAACTAAAAGCAAAGCAAGACAGCGACTCGAGTCGCAGGAGAGAGACGCGAAGCTGACGATGAGGGTGCTTTTGGCGCCAGGTTCAACGCTGAGGATCGGAACCTCGGGATGGTCAAAGAGGAAGTGATGAGTAAGGGCGGAAAAGGCGACGTTGACGGCGCAGTCTAGTCTGGGACACCTGATGGGCCTTCGGGAACACTCGGTGTGAATCAGAGCGGCGTTTCCGTTGCCTGCATCCCTGGGGAAGTTCCCGATTCTCTTCCGGACTTCCGGTTCCAGGTCAGCGTCGCCGCCTCTCGCGATGCTGCAGCAACTTCGCTGTTGATGACGGTGAAGTCGCGAAGAACTGGCGTTCGCCAAGGGCTGCCCCACGTCTCCGGAATCTCCCTCCCATCCGGAATTATACCCAGTTGTGCAGCGCGAATTGCTTCCAGGAATTGCCGGCCCCGTTCTTGCAACCTCGTTGAAATTTCGAGACCAATTCTTCGGCTGATATTCCGCCTCATCACCCGGTGTCGACGATCGCGTTGCATTCCGGATCACCTGGACCACCCCTCGGGGATCAACCGACGATGATTGCACGTTCGGCTGACGCGTTATGCGGCAGCAGCTTGCCGTCGACGCGTAAAGATCTGCTCCGCACACCACACAGCCTATGTCTAGAAATAAAATATAGCAAATTAATTCGTTGCCCATCCACTTCCGTTTTCCACTTACTTGAATTTGCGATTTTTTGATACCACTATTTTCTTCTTCCAATCGCTGGAGTGGGGGTTATTGATAGTCTAAAACCATAGTTTTAACTAGATTCTGCAGCAGCTTCGCTCGCCATCTTAAATTTGTGATTCAAGTCGGAAAATATCGATATAAAGTAGATAAAAAGTTCTCATGACCAAAGTCGTAGAATATTACATCTCCTACAAGTTTAGTTTCGACCATTTCTAGTCAAAAGTTGAGAATGGCTGAGTTATTTGATAAAAAAGAATTCCCTCATCAATTCAAGATGGCGGCCGAAACTGCCGCAAAATCTGGTTTAATTTTTGGATTTTCACTACCAACGCCCCCCGCCGCCGCCCCGTCGAAAATTAAAATTGCATCGTCAAGTATACATTCCTACTGGACTATATGTATAATAATAGAAAGCTCAAGAGAATGCTACAGCCGGACATGAGAAGAAAAACCGTTCTCTTCGGTCAGATAATTTATCACTACGAATACTTGTTGTTAAATATATAGAAGCTGAAGAAATGCGATACTATAGCTAAATTATTTACACGAACCTGAACAAACTGTGTAACGGTGAAGACACTGCTGACAAAGAAGATGGCCTTGGGTGCACGTGAGCATTGGTCCCGGGTTTGTCGAAACGCCGGCAACACCAGCAACGCCGGGTGCCAAGTGGCAAACGCCGCATATCATGGGTCTTTGAGTCGGCCCTAGGTTCTTACAAGAGTTGTTCAATTGTTCCTCGGTGTAATCGTCCTCGGGCTCGTCGTCTTCGACTTCTGTCGATTCCCCCGTCGTCGGTGACCTGTCGCTGAAATTCTCGCGCTTTCTTCCACCGTAAAAAGCACCTTGATTCAGCTGAAGGCTCAGACGACTGTTCATTTCACCCCGGAGAGAATTAGGGGCGATTTGTGACCTCTGCTGCACCCTCTCCATCGTCTTTTGCCCCTGTTACGCTCGTTTCCTGGGTATTTCAGGGGGGCTTTTGCTCCAGATTTCCTCCGCGCCGACGCTACTTGATATTTCTGATCCCAATTGACGTTGGTCAAGCCTCGAGCTGTGCCTTGGTTCTCGACAAAACATTGTACACTTAATTTCAGCTTGGTTTTTCTCGCTCACTTGTCCAATTCTGCGCTGATTTTTCCTACGCTGCAGATCACTGGCTTTTTTGCGAGCAAATCGGCTCGTTTACTTGCCGCAGAATTGAGATCAATGATAATTTATCCTAATCAAAATTTACAACCGCAACGGGCTTCAGGAACGACCTAACGGTGTTAACCGTAAACCCTGTCATTGACAGAACTCCATATTGGTATTGACAGAAAAATAAAACAAAATGCACATCGGTTTACGTCTTATCATAAATTTATTCGATAATAATTTCAGACAGTAATTACGTGAACATACGTGTGTATCCCTACTACTAGACATTTTTTAGAAATTTGTAATAAATAGAGGCATTGAAACTTTTGTAGATAATTCAGTTGGACTGTTCCAAAGACAGGCTCTGCTCGACACATCTTTCTCGCATGTTGGTACATATAGAGATTTATATAAAAATTATAAAATCGGATTATTCGTCATAGAATTGTTTTGGGGAAACAAATAATGCATTGTAAATTCAAAAAAAAATTCATTTGAATGCTTGTATATAGTTATTTAAAAAAATCCGAAACTTCGCTGTAGTTTTTTTTAGAAAAATCTAAATATAGATATTTACAGAAAAAAAAAAAATTATCACCAAAAGTCTTTAACACTTGTGTTACGTGTGGGTATGAGTGACAGCAAATATTGTATAAACAAATACAATATTTGCATTTAGTTTCTCGGTGACATACGCGTATTTCAAGAGCCTCACCATAAGTGTTCATTGTATGCCTTTCTTTGTATGCTTAATACCAATATTTGAGTTATCCAACGATACTGTAATTTAGGCGGTTTTTGATGCGAGGCAACCAACGCTGCATGATATAGTTGGGATAATTTTATACTCTGTTTCGTTATGCTAACGAAGTCATAAAACACGTTCGATTCCTATTTTTACGTGGGTTGTGGGTTGAACCGAGAACTCCGATGATTCAAAAGCCATTATACGCAAAGACAGTATCTATTATACCATATTAGAGGCAGGTAAAGATTTTCGATTATATGACAGCTGAGTAATGGTATACGAAATCGTTAATTTATTATACATCGAGTAACGGACTAAAATCACCGTACGCCGTATCTTCCAGCAGTATTCTTCTCATTACAGCACGTCATAACCGCGGATAATAATTAATAAATGTCGTCTAGAGGTAGTACTTCCGTCTTCGCTCTGAAATTTTTAATTCCTTTTGATTTACGAGATGTTCAACAGCATGTATACCATCGATAACAGACATAATACGCGAGATTCGGGCGTGCGTTACCCAGGTTTTTGGAAAATAGCTTGAAAGTTAAAGCGATCTCTGAGTTTTCGTGTTGTGCACAGTACATTCCATATGAGATTATCGCTGTCGCAAACAAAATTAATAAATTCAAGGAAAAATTTCACTAAATTCACTTTTTTCGTGGACGTAAATAAGTTCGATCAAGTTACATCTTCTGCAAGTTAGAAAATTCCAAACTCTGTACCAATTGCCACAAAGATTATTTCTTTGCAAAAACGCTTTCCTTTCAGCAAGGCCAATTTTTTTAATTTGTGAAGTTGTACTCGAAAATAATAAAATTCCGATAGTAATTATAATAATGCGATTTCTTTTATTCAAAAACTCATACCTGTAGCCTCTCACATCCGCCGAATAAGTGACACGGACGATTTTTTTGCTCTTTTTATCGGTGTAGCCGTATTCCCCGAGCACGGTTCCATTCTGCAGCTTTTCTTCGTTGCGAAATTGTTCGTTGCCCTCTGCATCAACGACGTTGTCGTAGCCAAAGGCGTAGGTCCCAGGTCCCTGCAGGGTAGATTCAATTCAATATTAATACTTGATATTTTTGAGCAATAATTATTCGGCGAATCGATAAGTTGAATGCGAAATTTGCACATCGTACATACATTGGGATCCTTAAAGTTGTACGATGAAAACTCTGCCTCAGAAAGTCGACCTTCTCTGTGCCGCTCCTGATCACCGAATCGTAAATTTCGTGATGAATTACTCATCTGATCAACAAGTTCGTTGCCGATTGACGCACTCTCGACGTTTTTACTCCTGTGAAAAAAGTCAGTTGGTCCTCCGGTAGCCAGGCCCAAAGTCAGGCTGAAGAGAAGAGCGATTTTCCACGGCTGAAAAATCGCGGTGATGAGATATTGCAATTTTGTTATCGTGATAGTCAACACTATAAAAAAATAGTGGCAATCTCGTTTAACGTTAGTGTAAAGCGTTTAATGGATGAGTAAATAACCGGTGAAATTACCGTCTCGAGCATTGGAATATTGAGTAAAAAAATTTCTTTTGCAAAGTGAACGAACACGGAGCGAAGTTTTTATGAGGAAAACTATTCAAGTCAACCAAGTTCAAACACTGTTCCTAGCTCGCTGACAACTATCCACCAAATGTCTCGCTGGATTCTGTAACCCTTATTATAACTTTCGCGACCATGAAACCGCGAGTGGTCCCGCTGCAGAACCCCCACCTATAAAATCGCCATTAAAGTTTTATACGAAATAAATTCCCACGTTTTCGTTTTGACCCATAACTGTTGTGTTACAGATTATGCGGGCTCGTTTCATTCATATTTGTACCTATGGTGGGCTTAAGAACGGTCGTATTATATGGGCTGCTGTTTTTATTATGGTCATTAAAGCAGAAGTGTACTGAACCGCGAATTCCATGGCGGATGATTGTAGAGATAATATGTATTTCCTATACTCATCTCTCAGCTGGAAAACAACGAGTCTTTCTGTTACGCTTCAGTTGTAATGGAATGTCGTAATTGTAAAGTACGTTCCACGATCTTAGTTGAGAATTGTTGTAATTGTTCAACTTTTTTCAAATTCCTAATAAAAATTTTTACATTTAAATATAGATAGTGGTATTATACATGATACAGCTATGTGTTTGAAGTACATATTTAAAGATGCAAACTTTTTTTCAAGATCGATTAATTCTCGCTGGCGATCTAATTATAATGTTTTCTTGAAAATACTTTGCACAAATCATTGATTCAATGCGTGATTTTCGACTCAAGTGTGGTGTCCAGATTCACGAACTTTTATGATCTGCTCGTATTGATTTCTCGTTCAGTCTGCATGCCTGGATCTGGAATTACGTTGTTGTGGGTCGTGCCAACTATCATTAACGTAATTAAAATAATTGCTTTTACAAAACACTTTAATATAAATACACATTTATCAACAATAAGAGATTCTTTCAATCGATTTTCAAGCTTTGATATTACAATGGTGTTATTTAACTTACTGTTACTTATGTGATTCGCTAATGGACTCACGTTAGTTATACTTGAAATCGGGTTGAAATTGAACATGTAAAGTTAAGAATTAAAATTAGAGATGACAACTGTATCTAGATCGGTATAGATCTTAAATCGATGTTATGCGCATATAAAGCTCTCTTATGGTAATTGTATATCGGTAAGCTACGGTACAAAAAGGTTGCCGCGGTAATTATTGGCTAGGACGTAACAGCATTACACATTACTCATGTCTTTAACATTAACAAGCTTACATGGCTTAATTTATTACGTCCTTTTGATACGTGCATTAATTTTACACAAGATGACTTATTTTCAAGTTGTTTTAATTCCATTTCCATAATGTACCGATTCAGCGCATAGTTTGATAAGAAATTTCTTCAATGCACCATCGTGAAGCGCCTCGATACTCTTGGCTAAGCCAACATTGCCGTGGCCAAATCGGGAGGAAAAATTCTCCCGAGTCGTCATAGCTTTGTAGAATTTCCTTTGACCGTATTCGTCCACTCGTGTCCATACATGAAACGCGTAATACAGGTAGGTAAGTACTGTACAGGATCAGGGCTGTCGCATGTTCGTGGATATAAGGCCCATTAGGACGTGTAAGCCTGTTGAAAATTGGCTGCAAATCAGGAAGAATCCACGGTCACTAACGACGTTTATACTTCTCGGGCTCTTCGACGGGTTCGGATGATGCTGGGCGCGCGTGTGGGCTTGCAGGCTCTAAAATTTTATTCACGGTACCCGCATATTACCGAATAACTGTTCGCGGGTTATACATTTGGATGTGGTAGTTTAACCTTAGCAATACGACTATTTCTCACCGTACGAACTCTGCAGTCTTTCCGTCAAAGGAATTTTGTTGAACTCTGTTAAGAATTATCCACTTTATCGTATGACAATCGATATATTTTTGTCAAACGTGACCTTATAGGCAATGGTATAATAATACCCACGTAGCTTTAAAATTGGCGACATTTTTCTTTCTATTACACTTCGGAATATTACATTTGTTGCGTAATCAAGTCTGTGAGGTGAAAATGTTCGGAGAAAAATTGGAGGAGCAATAACCATAGAAATTCTTGATAAAATTTCGTGTATATTGATTATTTTAGTATAGGCTGTACATTCTTTCAACAAAACCTTACAACTTCTTTGCATTTTTCTACAATGAGTAAGATTTTGATGAAATGAACGGTAGGAAAATTTTTAATACACTCGAAACACGTTGGAAAAAATATGAAAGAAGAGCAAAAATTTGTAAGATTTTGGTAGAGAATTGTTTTCAGAGTCACGCCTTAGCGAAGGCAACCCGTTTTACGTAACGGAAAGAGGGCCATCAGGCTGAATCGTCGATACGATCAGCTGTATGTGATGTAAGAATTGGTAGGATGATTATAATATACAGCGTTATATACAGTGAAAATGAGGCTGTAAAAAAATAATGAATAAAACAATCATACAACCTTCTTCGTGTCTAACGTAATAATGAATAATAAAACGTCGCTCAATTATAACATTAAATATTAAGTTAATAAGTGAAAATCCGTAAACCTTTTGAATAATTATTTGCGTCAGACATCAGAGTTCCAATGATCATGACAAATCTCATTGTGGTGACCCCTGTATCACTGAAATTTATGTTATTTAAAAATAATTCCACGCAAATATCGTTAGGTGATAAAATTCACAGTCGGCGCTCGGTCGGCGTGCGCAAGAGAATGATTCAATTTTAAATAATCGCCGCGCTTATGCGGCGGCCATTTTGTTTTCGCCTATCCTTTCGCGTTTCGTGTTCCATGGCCGTAGGCTGTAGCAGAATAACATCGTCGGCCATTATTGTGAATCGTAAATTGAGACGGGTCTTACAAGAATCTTCAGAGTTACAGTAGCAGTTCGTGTTTATCGAGCTTTTAATATAAGACGAAATATGCACACGATTACGGAGCTTGGTGCCAGCGTGCCAGCGTTCCTAGGCAAGTTGTGGAAACTTGTCGAGGATCCAGAAACCGACGACCTTATTTGCTGGGCACCCGTAAGTTTTTCACATTCGTAATTTTCCATTCAGGTATAGAATTATCGGCAAGTGTAATCACACACTCCGAATCATCAGTCATGTTTTACATCAAGTGTTATAAAATATAATTGCAAATAGCATGATCTTCATTTCTGCCTATAATTTGGCGGCATTTGACGTTTCCGAATGTACGGTCTCCCATCAATGATACGAACGATCTTACCGTGCGACGTACGTACACACGCGCAAAAAACACACACACACACACACACACCAACAAGTTGGTACAGAATTTGATTATGGAAATTTTTGAATGATCCGCCTCATTGACCATATAAGAGTCTATAATCGTGTTTAGACAAAATGATGTAACCTTTTTAATTTCCACCTATTGACAAACATTCTTGCATTTTGCACAGAATGAAAGTACGCAATTTTTTCTATACTCCCAAGCCCTTTAATAGGAACTTCTTCTTAAATTGGACCACATTTTTAGCATGTAGATTTCACTGAGAAAAAAGAAGTATGAAATTAAAAAAGTGAAATCAAAACTTTAGTATATTGCCCAATTTCAAACCTGTTGTCATTCACCTACGATGGTTGGAATAGATACGTCGATATTTGTTCTTCCATGGTGACAAGTTTTATTTTTCGACAAAATCAAAGCACACAAAATTACAGCATCTTTGTGACGGCTATAATTTTTTTTTGCTTCATTTAATTTTAACTTCAACTTTGAATCCCGTCTTGCATTTTGGAATCTGGCGTGTAAATACGAAGCTCGAATCGAAACTACTCGAAGAAATTTCTTACCTGATATTACCGATTATATAAATTTGTTTGATGATTATTTTTTGAAATCTGTTCATTATCGCACAGGCTGACACACATACAGGCCCAAAACAATTTTTTTACCACTAATATTTTGCAAGTCTTTCTTTCCATAATCATTCGTCGGGTAATTTTTGCGAAAAATATATGTCATGTGATAATTGCACTAGTAGAGCCGTTTATAAAGAATACAAGAAAAAATAAGTGGCTTATGTAACTTCTACATAAGCCATATAATCAATACATTTCATTGTCTTTCAAATTACACATATATCAGTTTGATCAATAGGACAAGTTTGTGGACATACCTTTTTATACCGATGAATCATATCGTATAATCGAGCTCATGAAAATATATTTCATTACAAGTAAATTACGATCCTGTTATGAGTGTTTGTAAGGAAAGTTACTCACAAAGTTGCTACAGTAAAAAGCACTTGTACATCAGATCAAAGGCTTCCGACTCTGCATTGCTTATGTAAAATTTTTTCTCATGGTCAGGACTGGTGAAAGTGAATTATGTTAGTGTAAATTACTTTTTCCATGAAATAGTAATTCTAGTCAAATTTTGATTTATTTGAAGAGACAAAGAAAAATTTCTCATTTTTTCCGAATTGTACACACAGTACGTTTCACATTTTAGACTCTTATTGATATTGATGAGACTATCTTGCTCATCCCAAAGGTTGCATGCCATTTTATTACAAACAAGCTTTGAAATTTGTAATACCATAAGTCCTGCGTAAGGTTGCTCCAGTTCGACACCGAACTTCAGCAACATGAAAGTGACAAATAACTTATTCTCTTTTGGCGTGATTACAGAGTGGAACAAGTTTTTTTATCCGAAACCAGGCACAGTTTGCTCGAGAGTTACTGCCTCACTATTACAAACACAACAACATGGCAAGTTTTGTCCGGCAGCTTAACATGTGTACGTATTTATTATTAGTGAATAAACGTTTCAAGTAGAATTTCAATTTCTCTTAAGTCACAATTTGTCTAAAGAAAAAAAAAAGATTGGGCGATGTAAAAATTCTTAAATTCAACCCTTTGTTGCTTGCGCACTTTTACAGATGGATTTCACAAGAAAGTATCCGTCGAACTAGGAGGCTTGAAGTGTGACAAGGATGAAATGGAATTTGCACATCAGTATTTCTGTAAAGGACATCCTTGCCTCTTGGAGCATATCAAACGAAAAGTAATACTTTTGTTTCTTTTCATATTCATTTGTCAAAAGTTGTCGTTGTTGGACTTCATTTTCAATTCTTGTGTGATATCTTGAGAAATCTATTAGAAACAAATTCTATTGAAAATATCAAACCCTTAACACCACAAACTAGCCGCTAAGTAATTGCAAATTCTGGAAACTGGTAATTGCAGATAGCGTCCAGCAAAAGTCAAGATACGGCGCAACCTATAATAAAACCGGAACTTATGAACAAAATGTTGACGGAAGTAAGGAGCATGCGCGGTCGTCAGGAGCACCTCGACTCTAGGCTGGGCACGATGAAACGAGAAAATGAAGCTCTGTGGCGAGAGCTGGCAATGCTCAGGCAGAAGCATATCAAGCAGCAACAGATTGTCAACAAACTGATCCACTTTTTGGTCACACTTGTTCAACCATCCAGGAATGGAGGTGCAGGAGGTCTTTCCGTCAAAAGGCGATATCCTCTGATGATCGATGATCCCAACCGTCAGAGAGCCAAACAAAGCAAAATGTCAAATGTTAAGGTAGGATGATTTGATCGAAGATTTGAATCTATGATTTCAGATACTTATCTTGACACCTGGGACAAGTAGTGCCTTGGAAAAACTAGATATAAATTTTCTAACTGACTTCTGAAACATGTTCGTCAAGTGATATTTTCTCTTCTAGGTCAACACGTCACCTACGGGTCCAGTCATACACGAACTCGATCCAACCGAACACGAGTTGGAACCAGAATACATTGTTGCAGAGTATGTTGCCGTTTCAAAGTGGTTGTGATGTTTCTGCAAACGATATTATTTTTTCATTACTATTGCTTGTTTAATTACAGAATTTTAGAGCATGGAGCCAGCCCTTCAGTCCATAGCCCCGACCCCCGTGGTACATCTCCAAATGATGACAATATACAGTTCATCACATCCCCAAGTCCCATCCATAGAACAGAAGATGTGCATTTGAGCAACCATCAGCAAGAGGTCGATTGCAAAAAGAATCGCGGTAGTAAAGGGAAGAAGCCGTAAGTGTGACATTATTTTTTTTTTAAACACGTTTCAATATCATTCATCTATGCATTAATTTAATTTTCATTGGGCATGAGGGTTTCATTCAACAATATTGCAATACTTTTTTCTTTTGGAGACTGTTAGAGAAAGTAACGTGTCAAATGGTATTCATGAGATTCTGATTCGAATGTGATGATTGTTGATTGAATTATTGTTCTGTGAAATACTAATGCATTAATAAATCTATTACCATTCCTTGCATAAGTCTAATCAATTTTTGGCAAGGAACTTGTTCTTTTTATTTAATCAACTGAAGGTATACATCGTAAATTGCATTTCGTGATTTGTGGATATTATTATGTATAAGAAATGACTGCGTTTTGAACGCTGCCAGGAGGAAAAACAAGGTGCCCGTCAAAATTCTAATTCCGCCGCTGGAACAGGGCGAAAATACCAGGTTATTCATATTTCTCCTGTGATTGAGTTTGGTGTTGGTGTCCGAGATTTGTCATGCTTGCAAATATCGTTCTGTCTTTCTGTTCCTGTTTCTTGTTTCTTTTTGTTACGCAAAGAACTGAACATTCAATTAGATATCTTCAATCTGGAATTTTCGACAAGGCTTCTCTTCGATTTTTATATAGATACACTGGAAAAGATATAAACTTCATCTTATTTTGCATGAAATTTTTCCGAGACAACATTTTTCTTTTTTTTCATCCAAATACCTAGAAATCTCAAGTTATGCTCTACTATTCACTTTCAAAACAGACCAGATCTATGGTTACTTAACACGCCAGACTGGTAGTGTGCTGGATATTATTGTAAACAGGTAAATGCTGGTGGATTTGCAGAACAGAAATGGAATGCATGGCAGACTTGTAAAAATCGTTTCCCAGATTGAGCTTAGGAAATTTTAATGCGTTTCGCAATTCGTGTTTGATTTTTATAAGAAAACAATCGGAAGAAAAACATCGAATTTTCGACATCGAATTTCTGAGCGAGTTAGAGAATTTGAACAATATTTTTCATAATCAATCTCTTCGTGCATCGCATTATGACACAATTGTGATGTTGATGCACGATTAGGATGATTGTGAAAAGTTTTATCCAAATTCTGTGAATTTTCCAGAAGTTCGAGGTCGAAAATCCGAAACTTTTGATTTTGATCTAACAATGCTTGAAACATCGAAAGAAATTAATCTAACTAATAATTTTGTAACTTCGGAAAACTCTTGATCATTTGTTATCAACGAAACTAGAGCGGAAGGCCTGATATTATATTTTTACAAGTCTTAACGTAAACAATACAAACTATTTATTACTTTCTTAGTTGCTATGCATTCCAAATCAAAGCATTACTAATGAGTATTACATTTGTAACTATTTCTACTGCTTAAAGCAGATTGCTCAAGCCTTGTAGTTGTGCAAATTGAACTTTCAAAAGCGCAAATTTATGTCTTCAAAATATATGTAATCCAGCATGCTAAATCTGGTGTACCGATGGCGCAAATGTAGACAATTTGTATGAATGAAAACTGTTTTTATGATGAAGTCACAGTTCGTCAACTTAACGTAACGATGCATTACTGGAAAAAAACGTTATTTCATAACTTGAGGATTGAATAAATTTTAGTAAAGATTGATGAAGCAAAACATACTTAATTCAGTCTGAAGTTGCGAGATAGTATTTTTTTTCCCAGTCTTAAATTACGTTGATGTTACTAACTTTAATCTCGTTCCTTATTCATTCTTTCTTTCCTTAGGCACTGCTACATACGAACGATATATTAATTATTCCATCCATGGTTCCATGATTCCATGATTCATTATTGACATAGTTACTATTTCTGCACATTCCTGTTTTCGACAGTCTTAATATTCGTATTTGTAGTCGTGCCTAAGGCAGAGCTGAAGCTACAGTTAGCAGCTAAATATGCTGAACTTGTTTCAAACAAGGTAATACAGTTTGGTTTCATGCCCATAATTTGGTAACCGTATTAGGGCTTCAAACCTTTTGACGAAATATTTATTGTTCTATTACATAATTTTATTTTCACGTCTATTTTTATATTATCATTTTTGGCTGTTATCTCCGGCTGCCAGCATAAAATTTGCATGTCTGAGAATATGGATAGAGAAAAAAAGGAAAAGAGAGAGACAGAGAGAGAAAGAGTGCGAGAGAGAGTATTAAGCTAAGTAAATCGAGATCAATATAAAAATCAAGACTAGCTATCAAGCGGGGCTGTCTCGGTTTTTTAGGGAAGAAACGCTGTTTCTTGAAGTGCCTGCAACAACTTCCAGTAGTCCTCCGCCTGATAAAACTTCACCCATCGAATGTAAGGGGAAAATGAAACCTGTTCCATTGGCTGTAGTTCGGAGTTCGAAACTAGCTGCAATGGCTGCAAACATGAAGTCATCAAACGATTTTGATCTTGACCTGGATATCGACAGCGCTGGAAGCGCAGAAGAGGATCGAAGTGTGGATAATGTATCACCTATAGAAAAATTACAGAAACTCGACGAGATACTGCTGATTCCTGATGCCATTGAAAACGATAACGACAATGTCAATGATAATGATGTTTATGAAGATTCACTGATGGAGGAAAGATCATCTGGTAACGAAGTTGACAACGCGATCAAGAATCGAGAAGTCATCACAAATAACAACGGAGAAGGAAGTAGCGCAGCGTCTAGCGATTTATCATTGAGTTGTTTAAATGATCCAATTAGGTTAGGACCTACGTAAGTTCAAATCAGCCCCAAGGTGTTCAACCAACGTTATAGGGATTATAATTTTGATCCCAATTCCTGAGTGTGGGTTGTTTACAATGAATTGATATCTCGTTACATCTTCTCTTTTCTAAATTCTTCAAATATTACCGT
Source organism: Diprion similis (assembly GCF_021155765.1). Taxonomy (NCBI): domain Eukaryota; kingdom Metazoa; phylum Arthropoda; class Insecta; order Hymenoptera; family Diprionidae; genus Diprion; species Diprion similis. The sequence goes on along the minus strand of NC_060106.1, from coordinate 18,540,289 downwards.
AATACTCATTTCAATTTGCAATTTTCACATATCATTAGCTTATTCCAGACAAGTCAATTGATTAAGCAAACCATAAATATTATTCATATTTATATGTATTACAGATTTAAAAAGATTTAGTCATAGTAACAATATTCTTATTATTAATATTTTTTTTCAGAATACGTTTGTATATTTCATTTATATTTTTTAAGTACTGAGTCGATTTTTAAGCAATGTGTATATTTGGTTTTTTGTTTTTCACAATAAAAAATTGTCTTCAGGGAGGAAGTGGACAACCACGTGGAAACTGTGCAGTCCGAGTTGGATAACTTGAGAGAATTGCTGCGAGGCGAGGGTTACAGCATTGACGCCAATGCTCTATTGGGAGTATGTATAAGAAATTGATTGTATTTGATCTATCGATTCTTGAGTCATTTATTAAATGACAATCCTTCATGTGCTACTTAATCATCTGCATTCAACTCTGTCTCATTATCAATTATTTATTTGTTTTTTTTTTTCTAATGTTTTTCAGTTATTTGGTGCCGAAGATCCAATGTCGTTTGGGATACCAATGAATCCAGAACTTGACCCACATTCGCAGATGCAGAGAGAAAGAGAAGGAGATGATATGGGTACGCTGAAAGCTCCAAAGAGTTATACTAAAATTTTTATTCTGATCTAAAAATAATGTACTCTTTATCATTGGTTACCTGGTTGGTATTGACAAATTTGTGCTAATTAATATTTCAGAGCTTAACGGGGGTGGAGAACTCATGGCATACAATCCTCCTCAAAATTTCCTCGATTTTGATAATGATATATTTTTGGGAGCAACCTCTTCGCTATCATCCCCATTGAATAATTCGACAAACAATTATCAAGATACTTACGACCTGGAAGACAGTAAGGCATCGCTTTTAGAGTCGTTGAAAGCTGTTAACGACAACCTAGAATCCTCTTAAGTCTTCTTATGCGGTGAGCACATATATTTACAGTCAAGTTCTTTAATAAACGCTCGACATTATCAGAATGATGTGCGATTGAACAAATAATTGACAAGTTGAAATTGTTTTATTTATGTATCTATATACATGTATATGTATATGTATGTTATTATATTCAAGTTTTTAGAATGCAATGAATTTCTATCGCAGCTGTCAAATTTCTTGACAATTTGTAATAGATTGCAAAACCTTTTAATAGATCAGGTTTGAGTTTCAGAATGTAGCCTCACTCTTCTTGGTATTATGTAATCTCTCTATACTATAATATTGACTATAAAAGAAGCACAGTAAATTCAGAAACACCTGGCGAATAGGTTGTAAACTTACAGTGCATGTAGAGTTACATTGATCATTTCATCAATTTCGAAATATGGAAATAGAGTTGTCTAACAACATTCATCAGTTTCATTGAATGCTTATTTTCTTGCACAATGATAGTTTTTATTTGTGTTTTTTTTTTTGCCACAACTGCAGGTACTGTTCAGTCGCAATATATTCAGAAACTGAAAAGAACGCAAAGATTGTCTTTATTAAACAATAACAGTGATTAGTCAAGTCTCTTGATTGAATGTGGAATTTGAGAAAGGTATTTTCTGTAAATATTCCCTAAACTACCTGTATAATCAGAGGTTAATGAAGCAAAACATTTATAGTGATAATTTTATGTACTAAAAGCAAAAAAGCGAACAAAAAAAACAGCAAAAATATCATTGCATTTGGTCCAAACTGTTACTTACAGTAATAACTGACTTTAGATTTTATAGACGACTATTATATGTTTTACCATATAATATATTGATATATATATATAAATATATATATTTCTTAATAATCTCATAGTTGCCAATAGAATTCATTCAAACAATGCAAGCTTGGATAAGACTATAAAAAATTGCTGTATGAACGTGTGAAGCGATTGATTGTCTGAAAAAACTGACAATCAGTTGATGAAAAAATGACATACCACCGATAGATTAATAAGTTCCATCTGTTCTTTAATATTTCTGATAATCGATAAGTTGGCTCAATTTGTATCAGTTTCTTAAATTTAACTTTGATACTAAAACACTGGAAGAATACCTGCACAGTATTCTTATAAGTTTTCAATGCAGAAATCACGTATTAATTTAATTCAAACTGTTACAAAAGATTAAGAGTTCAACTTTGATGGGTAAATTTAAGTTCACCATTACTTGAACATTTTGATTGAAAATGTCCGGCTACAAGGCTCAGATTTTTGGTATGAAATAATTATCGGCACAAAGTAACGGTCGTTAACTGTTAGATTAAGAGAGCCGGTAATTTTGTTTTGCAAATTGCAAAATTTTTCCGACACAATGTGAACTATGTACTCGAAATTTTTGCGAATTTTGTCAGATTGTTGTATATTGTACCTCTCCTAAATATGGTTGTTAGAAATGTTTAGTTGAAGCCTTTTTCTTGAACATATTGAACAATCTTATAAAACCGTGGTCTTATTTTTGAAGATAGTAATTTGTCGGTTTAAAAATCTTCATTGATGATCAATATTTTAATATATTCAGACTGAGCTTCTAAAAAAAAATGATATAGAATCTGGAACAGATTGATTATTTATTTACTTTAATAAATTTTGAAAGTGCTTTGCAACTACTTCCGAACAAAAATCTCTGGAAGTTCATTTTGGTTTTCTTTTTTTTTTAACAACTTGTGGATCAAGTCAAACTTTAAATTCGATTATTGACAATGGGAAAGAGTGGATTGGGAAGTATCCGCAGATTTTTGTTTTTCTTCATGTACGGTTGAAGCACTTTTGACTTTAGTCTTCAAAGTCCAATTTGAATGAATATTGTATAGAAGGATAATTTCGAATGAATGAAAAATTGATTTTCGAATTATAATTTTTATGAATGTTTTCAACGGTTTACAGCAAGTACGTCTTTTAGACTTTTGCTTTTATTTAAAACCGTAGCACCTCTCGCACTATAGATATAAACTGTCCAGTGAATTATTCAAAGGTCATATGGTCTGAAGCTATCGAAATTAGCGGATCAAATTACGATTAAAATTGTTCGTTTGATAACGAAGCTTTTATGTATATTGTAAAGTGAATGGTGCGAAATAAAATAAAAGACTGAAATCTTCCGAGTAAAGTAGAATTTAGGTGTATCTTTTTGTTTTGTTTCTTGTTTTTTATATTATTGTATACTGTTACCATATGGCGGGTACTTTGTACGGTATGCATCGCTAGAAGACGCCTTTCACAGGTCATGGTAAATGTGCCGTTTTGTCGCTGCCCCATCAGAAAATTCGGACCAGATTGAATGTTGACAATTCGGAATTTCTTTTACATCCATGAGCTTGCAGATCGAATGTTTTCATGGTCTAGTAATAGCAGAGATCAGTGAATCGAGACATTTTTTTTTAGTTTAACGTAGTCTATATGCTATACACTTTATTCTTAAGTCGATGAAAACTATAATTTCTTCTCTTTCTATTTTAGAATTGGAGGAAAGACTAAGGGTATCGTAATTGGGTAATTAATTAAATTACCAATTGATTTTGTTATTAAAATATAATAATAATAATAATAATAATAATAATAATAATAATAATAATAATAATGCAAAACTTATTCTCTATCAATTAATTGATAACTTAAGCATGTTTATTAATCAAAAGGAGGTGAAAATAGCGAAGTATTGAAGGTCAATTTGTATGTAGTATATATGCTTACGATTAGAAGCACAGGGTTGAAGATGTGAGACATCCGGCCAGAGTTCAAACGTTTATATACATGACTACAAAAAACATTTCTGCACTCGCATTACTGACATCTGGCTAGTATGTATATTCCTTTGTTAAACCAAATTACTTGAAAATCATTTACTTTTACGAACAACACAAAATTTACGTATCTCCTTAATCAATGTGTTGATCACTAAATTTTCAACAATAATTTGACTATGTTTCTTCAGACAACAGATAGGAATACCTTTCCTCCCCTTTATTTCTAATTAATTAATCGGTTTCTGTAAAAAAAAAAAGTTATATATTTGGTCTGGGAAATCGACAAATAGGATATTGGATGTTAGTTTTTAAGTTGGATTATATTTTACTAATTTCAGTTGTAACAATTAATCACGTATTCTTTAATCACTATGAGCACAGGCTGGTTGTGTTTTCATCGGTTTTACATAATTGACTAACAACAAAAGGAAATAACGCTGTTAAAATAAATTGGAAACAGGTTGAATAATGTTCCAAATCTCAGCTTCAATAATATACCATAAGCAGGATGTTCCATTCTTTCTGTGTGATGTACGTATAAATAATTACGTACTGTGTAATTAAGATTTCTTGTTAATTCATTTAGACTTCCGAGACTTTCTTGTGTTCTGCTAAAATACAGTAAGTTGATAAAATAGTTTATATCAATCTTTGCTTTGCACTGACTCATACCTCACAAGCAATAAGATTATTAGGTGATGCGAGGTTTGCATTCACTGAAATCCATATTAGATATACAATTAAGTATTGTACAATCTAGCATTATTTTTCTAACTAGACAGTAATGGTTACAAATAATTCCATACTTAAGTACACTTTGAGTTAAAATGTTTTGGTTTACGCATACACACACACATGCAGACATTGTAGGACATGCTTCTTTGTTGGAAATGTGAAAGAATTTCATATTTACTTGTCTAAAATATTTACACAAAAAAAAAATCATTCTCGTTATTGTATCCAATTGGAAAAAGAAATCATTTTTAACACGGAAATTGAAACTTTGCCGATCGCGCAAACTCGGATATTCATTTTTATTGTACAATTTAACAAGCTTAAGTTGTTTACGTCTAAAGAGAAAATCAATAGTACCAAATGAAGAAACAAAAAAAATTTCCCAACCAAATCTTGTTGGTACTTGAGAATGACAATTGGCGTTCATTCTTCTTTAATAAAAACATTTAAATGAGTTTGGTTTACGAGCGTCTAACCGCAGGTGTAAATATTTATAAATGTTGTTACTTGTTGAAATGTTATTCAAATGCAAAAAAGGAGATGTCTTTGTGGCTATAGTTATTGTAATTTTGTACATATTTTGTAGTTTCGCAATCATATTATAACACGGTTGTAACGTTTTCAAATTTCGAACTGGAAATATGAAAATAAAATTGCTTAAACATTGGCTGATTTTCTAGGAAAGATTATTTGATGTAAAGTAGAGTCTTATGATCTTGCGAAAGTCGTTTTCGCATCGTCACGTGCGGTTGAATCTTCGAGATGAGAGCCATTTACTATTTTACAAGGGATTCCCAGGTATATTTTAATATGTCTGTAATATATCGTTTCCTATAATGTTAAAGATTTTAGCAATATCTACTGTTTTGGGTGAAACTTAAATAACGAAATAGAAACAGAAATTCAGATGTTTGTATTTTATTCTCAATTATTTTAACTATTATGTTACAATATTTTCATATTTATATAAAACGCAGTTCAAAGTAAAAATTGGGTATGTAAATATCCACGAAAATTTGTATTCTTCGTTAATCTACAGTAAAAATAAACTCATACTATTTGAACTGCATATGGCGTTGAAGCTTTGAGACTGAAGAATATCTTGGATGACGTTAGTACCGTTATTCACCACAAAACCTATCCTACCTGTATTTTGAAAACCAGTAAAACCGTTTGGCCAATAAGTTTTTGTCATCAGTAGTGTGTATAGACTTCAAACCATTTGTGTCTTGATGTAACAGCGAAATTATGGTACCGAAATATGATATCCTCATATAAATAAACAAAAATAAAATTTCGCTTCATTATAAATCTGATGCATACATATTAGATGCTGTAGTTACTAAGGAATTTACATTTCGCAAACTTCAAAATACGTTAGTAACACTCGAAGGTATAAAACTGCTGTAACTACTTTTTGCAATGCGTATTATAAAATTTTTTTACCATGTACAATAATAGCTAACTAAAATTTAATTAATAAATAATACTCATTACTATTTTAATTCGAACAGATGTACAAGAAGATAGAGGGAAATTTTTCAACATTTTTATGAAAATATCGGTTGATTCTGAAGTATGCAATATCGAATTTGGTAAATATAGCTGTTGAATATTCAGTTTAATTTATTACTTTCATCGTTTCCTTTTAAAAAATGCAGTGATTTAAAAAGTTAGTAGAAGTTAGACAAAACCTTCTAACTTCCATCTGTCAGCCTTCGATTCGGTCTACATAATTGTTATCTGCGCATAGGTGGGGCAGGTGGTGGTTTTTTACTTTGCACAAGGTCTTCCGATTCTCTTGAATAATCGATGTTTAAGTGAAGTAGACTCTCTATGCCGGCGATCGACATTCCGCGACAAGCCTTAACATCTAAGAACTGTAACGCAGTGCAGTGAATTTTTATCGAATCCAAGCTGTGATCAGTCAGCTGCGAACATCCCTGTTTTAGAACAGTTGCAGAGGTGAATTGATGATCATTGTGTAATACCTTCATGAAATAATATTCCTCATTTGTATATAAATTTGAGACTTTGTACCTGTAAATATAGACTTTTCAAACGATGCAGTCTTTTAGCAATATAAGAAATTCCCATGTCCGTCACATTATGACATTGGGATAAATGCAATTCTTCCACAGCTTGGTTATTCCTGGTCAGAAAATCCAATCCTTCGTGTGTTATCTACAGAAAAATTGAATGTTTAGTACAAAAACACATTCGCCCATTGCAGGATATTTTTAAACAGTACGAATCATTTTTTGAAAAATGTTCAGTAATTGTCTTACTTGCTGGCACAGGCTAAGATCTAGAAATCTGAGTTCCGGGAAGTTGAAAGCATACTTTAGGCTGACATCTGTAATTTTATTGCATCCAGCCAAGTCTAATTCTTTCAATCCTTTTAGTCGAGCTAGTGAAAATCCTGAACATACGTCGTTATCAAATAGCGTGGAGAGGTCTTCGCACATTTTTTTTACTTCACGTTTCCGCTTAGCATCACGCCAGATTTCCTCCTCTACTCTTGAACCTAGGCGTATTCTAAGTTGAGGCTCTGGAACTTCTATATAACTCTGAGCCCAGGTTTTCTCTAAATTTTCTCGATTTCCAGCTCCCATTCCAGTTAAACCCAGGTCACTCACTTTGTCGCAGCGACTTAACGTCAGCGATCTTAAAAGCACTAACTCTTTAAATATCATCTGAAAATGTGAAAATCATGGATAGTTTAGTTGAAATCATTTGTGTACTGACTTTTTTTTAGCATTTGTGTTAAAAAATTAATCGTTTCTCTTGCCTTATGATTAGAAAACAAGTTTAAATTATACTTTTTCTTTACCTGTATGCTACTGTCTGTAATAGCATTGAAGCAATATCCAACATCTAGTAATACCAATTTTGGACAACTTGTCGCGATACTAAGAATTGATTTTTCATCTAAATTCAGTGCGTTAGCATAGAGTTTTTCTAAATTGTTATTTATCCTCTTCTGTTCTGAGGGCAGTGACTTGGTAACATGTTTAGTTGGCCCTAGATAATTAAAGTCTACGAAGTTCTCGTTGTTTTCATTTTCTTCGTTGTCTTCCCAATCAGCAGCACATAGACCATTCGTAATACACTCGCTTGTAAGTTGTTCACATTCCGATATATCCAACTCTTTGAGGTGTTTTAGTCGTCGTACTTGCTTGACACCATGGTCTGTGACTGCTCTGCATCTTCTTATATTCAACGCTTCCAAGTTTGCCAAATTTTTGCAAATGCAAACTAAACTGGCGTCTGTTACTCTGGTGCAAAAACTTACATCTAGAACTTTTAAATATGTCTGATGTTCCGTCAAGGAGCGAATACCAACGTTTGTCAACTGGTCACAACACTGTAGTTTTAGGGATTCTAGTTTCAAGTCTTTTATGGTACATAAAGTAGCCAAAGCTGTACCGTCTATCAACGTAGAACTGAAACTAAGGTACTTCAAGTGTTTCGCTTGGCGGTTTAGGAAAGTTAAAATGTTACAAAATGTTAAGACAGATTCTGACACGTGCAAAACTGTGCTATTGCTGGGATAAAACTTTTTATACAAGCCGGAGTGGAAAGATATTTGGCAACCACTTAAACTTAGCGATATCAAGTTTGGACAAATGTTTACTAGTCTATTAAATAATGCGTCGCTCAAGTATCTGTTAGAAGCTAGACTCAATTCTTTCAAGTTGAGCAACTTTGCTGAGAGAACTTTAACGTCATTTTCATCATCCAAAAGTCGTCCTGACATCAGGCACTCTCTGCAAGCATTGACGTGTAGAGTTTGCAGATTGTCGCAGCTCTTCAGAATTGCAACTAGCATTTTTTCTCCCAAATCACAGTTCACCTAAATTTCAATCATGTTAAATTAAAGTTTGCTCAGTTTATTATTTTACTGTCACAGTAATATTGGGCAAAGTATATAATCGTAATACCAGAATTAGGCTTCTCATGTCCGGTCCAAACTTTTCCCAAAACCATTCCATTTTCCTCAGCTCGAGATCTTTGAATATGAAGTTGTAGAATGGCCGTGTGGAGTGTCGGAGAATATTCATAAGTACATGCAAATTGTCTCCCGAAGAGCCACGAGTCAGGCTGACAACTTGTTCATTAACAAACCGCATGTCAAGGGATGCTTCTCGCCAGTGACAGCAAACCTGCCCCGCTGCATTTCGATCCGCACAAAATAGATACGACATAATATGTGTCAATACCTGAAAGAATAAATTATGAAATTTTATCGTCAGGAGTTCCCACTTTGATAATAATTTTTTTTATAAAGTATAGGTTCTTCAAAAAGGCCTTGCTCATTTTTAGTTTGGAGAAAAAAAAAATAATAATCAAGTAGTCTAGTAACAACTAAAAAAGTGACATGATTGATTTAGCTTAAACAATAATTGTGCAATTAATAACATTGGGTGTAAATTTGAATGTAGATGTGTTACTACACTGCCCACAAATATCAAGATTTAGATTCCTTGAATCTGACATACTTTCTTACAGTGAAATTCAAATTTCGCAAAAATTCCGAAATGTCCCTACTGACAAGCTTTGATATTCAAGGTCACAACAATATGATAATTCGTGCTGTCGCCGTGTGTCTTGACCTAGATAATTTTTAGCAACTTCATTGAAAGACCTGTAATATAATAATACAATTGCGAAAACGGTAATTGCGCAATCAATAAACTTATACAATCGTCTAGAATTTATTTGATCCAATTCGATTACGGCGGTGCTTCAGATCTTAGACACACTTTTGTATGTGGTAACGTTTTGATTAGACAGACAATGACCAGAAAGATTTTCAAGTCGTAAATTCATTATCTATAGTATATCTATTACAATATGTGTATATATATATATATATATATATATGTATACATATTATATTATCAACGATTAGCTGTCTCCGAGGTTGATTATTTAGATACTCTGAAATAATGGAACGTCTGCAGCTATGCGAACTAAGTATTCCAAGGCAACCGAAGATTGAGAATCTTCCGTATTCACTCAAGGTATTAAATCCTATTTGTTTGTGTGTGACTCTTTGACCGTTTGCATCAAACGTGTAATTTCTTTGTTTTATAAATAATCAAATGGCCTCATGAATATTTTTTTTTTCTGTTTTCTTTGCAAGCAATTCATAATTTTGCAGTTGACAAGAACGCATTGGTTGAAATTAAAAAAGTTGAATCGTACGGCCACTTTTTTCGCCGAGGTGTAATCATCTTTTCTTACACATATCTTACACAAATGTCCTCGTTCGCTGGAGTTTGGAACGAGGGAATGCTTTGCCCATTACAACTGAAGACTTTAACAAATACTGTGCAAGATGATGACCGAATAAGTTGAATATTTGATTCACAGAATAATGTTAGGGAATGAAATAACTCTGTGGCAATTAATTTTTACATTCATACAAAGTCTGTCAGTGATTGATACTCGTGAAATGAATCGGGACTGCAGTTGTCTAGATTACGTGTTTTATTAAGATAACATTTAAACGGTATACATATATTGCATATAATAAGCAAATGCGGAACAAAGGAGTCGTTCAATGAAACCTCCGTCTCACCTTCAAGGACGGTACACAGGCTTTGTGAATGTCATTATAATGTACCTATCTATTGTCATTTGTCACGCGGGCGAATTATTACATTGCAATCTACGTGTAATTTACATATATTTTAATACAACGATTTTTCTTCCGACTCTCTGTCAGTTGCTCTTGATTTTTCGCATGCAAGTGCATCTCGATATCACTTTTATTACAATTTCGGAGTAATTTGGGATTTCAAATTTCGATATCGATGGGGTTCGACATCGCGCGAATTTTTGCAGGGCCGGCTAGCGTCATGAGGTCCGATGTATACTATATATTATTTTTATCTTCGGTCTTTACGGACTTAAAATATAAAAACGATTCATTATATTGGTTCAACTTCCTGAAATTAATCAAGGTTTCAAAAGAGGAAATACAGTAACAATTAGTTTTCAGTATTTCGGATTTTGTATTCTATACGAAATTCCGTGCGCATTAGTAACTCTACGGTTCATAAGTCGATAGAGTATCGTGAACGAATGCACGTATTTTTGTTTACCGGTTTGAGAATAATTTACACGTTTGTATTATATCCATTCCGTTGACGTTTTCAGATGTTAATAGACTTGTGATTGGATTCCGGTGCCCGCAGCGTTATACCTGTACAGTTCGTTGTGACAATTAGCGGGGCTTCCAATTAAGGAAAAAAATATTTTCAAAAATTACGAATCATGCGGTTAGGACCAGCGACTAGCGACGGTAAAAATGGTTAAAAATTTTGACAGATGTAAGATAATATCTTCCTCTTACGAGCACGTGCATCACATCTGTGCGTAAAGTGGAGTTTGCAATCATTTTTATCAACCGAACAACGATGTGACAGTTGATACAAAAAATGCATCAGCTCTCGTGACGCGAGGATGAAAAAAACAGCTGTAAATTAAGTTCACGAGGTTCATTGTGGTTGAAATTATTCAATTGATGTGCAGGTCCTACGCGAGTTATGTATGACAGGAATGTGAGATATTTTATCTAGACAACTGCTCTCTGTGGGTGAGACCAGCTTACCTCGGTCGGTAGATGAGGTGTTACATCACAGCTTCCTGAGCTGGTCATTTCGAGCACACCGTCGCTGGTTATTGCCATTGTGCTGATTTCGGTCAGAGAGGAAAATGGGAATCTCGGACCTTCGCAAAATTTGTCACAGAGAAGTAAACGTCTGTACGCTGCTCCGCCGCGTCTCACGATCAGCAGCAGTCAGCTGATCACTGGCTGTCGCACACCGCTCCTGCCTTCGTATCTTTAGTACGTCACTCGTCATGGCTGTGCATAGTAGCATCGGCGCCCCGGCTTTTTAGTGTACAAATCGTGGACGTGCGATAAACGATGTTAAATCGAAATACAAATTAAGTGACAGAACCAGACGCTTCGTAAACAGAGGCTAAATTATCACTTTCCACATGTTAAATTTCTTTGTCCCGTTTTGACGTAGAGACATTTTTGAACTGCATCGTAACAGATTTTACATCGCTGGATGTAAACGCGAAAAAGAAGATGCGTGGATTGTATGTACCGGGAGATTGGAAGGAGATGAATCGCACCACGCGCCTAGCAACAGGCAACCCAAAAAACAATCCATAACAAGTTACTGCAGTGACTTTTGGGTTGCGTGATCTTAGGCGGATTGTGTTACCGACAAGGAATGCAAAGCGCAGTATGGAACTGTAAGAATTTGCATTTAACTTTATATTCTTATAATATAAATAAAACCCTTCAATGTCATCTTATCTTCCCGCTATTCGAATGTGTGCGTAATTTTGACCAGAAGAAACTCTACATTGTCTTCATCCAACGGACCAGACCCCCTCGTCCCCTCAAGGCATCGTCCGTTCGGCGAATCGCAGATAACGGAAAAGTTGAAAGAAGCGATTAAGTTCGGGTTGATCTTGATTACTTCCGGGCGGATGTGGAACGCCTGCGCGGGGGCGGTTCTACGGGGTGCATCCCCCTCGCGAGCCGCCGACGGCGTTGGTATCCTACAAGGCTCACTTGTCGCGCGTCCCTCGATTCGAGCGGGACGGAGAGAGCGGAGAGAGGAGAGCAGCTGCAGGTTCGTCCGACAGTAAGTCGGGCGGCCGTGGCACGCGCGAGTCGAGCTTTCGTGTCGCGTGTTGGGGTGGCGAGGGGAGGGGGCCACGTGGTCGCCAAGTGTCCGAAGGATTGCCACCCGCGTCCGTTGGAAATGACCGAATTGTGTCCTCCTTGCGGGTTGTTGTGTTTCCCTACTTGCAGTGCTTTCGATTATACGGTGCTCAACACTTTCGTAGAAATCTTTGATTAGCCAGTGTTTGCTGCTCGTCATCCTGGTCGACCGTTCCTTTCGGAAAGGCTATTCGTCTTGTGATATGTCCAGGAGGAAACAAGCCAAGCCGAGATCTCTTAAAAGTAAGATAAAGTTTTTACAAGTTTTTTTTTTTTTCAATGGATGTTTGAGAGGAGAATTTATCGTACACCAGAGGCTATACGCTCAAAAATCACTTCGACGTCAATTGAAAATCGATGGAAGTTTAATTACTGCATGCATATTAACGTTCGGAATCAACGACGATTGCTTCTCGATCATATATGTATGTACATGAAAATCTGTTTGCGAATAATCTATTCGTGCCACCCAACAATAACACGAATAAGTTGTTCAGGGCATTATTTACTCCCGGTACTTTCTACTGATTCTAAAATTACATTGAGGTTATGTTTCCGATAGCTTGATGAGTTCCAGTAAAATAAAGCGCTATCACTCGTAAGTTTCAGAAGATTTTCAACTCTAGATTTAATGTGAAGAATTTGATTCTGAAGTCACTGCAATCTTAATCTTTCAATTCCTAATTTAGGAATTCAGGGTTCCGATCAGTTTATAAGTGCGTTCCGGAGTTTGCTATGGGGATAATTTTTGTTTGTTATTGTTGTGAATTACCGACTCGTCTCAAATGTTTTTACGATTAACAATGCGATTGTAATAAATTCCTATCTGCCTTCCGTAATACGTATTTGCAGAACGGATAGTTATATCGCGGTTTTGCGAGCGAATTCGAGACCCAAAGGCCTCACAGTGTTGGTGAGCGCGACTCACTAGTCAGCCAGGATGGAATTAGGTGGAATCCCGTAGGAACTCAGGCGGTGGTCCTTGGGGAATTCCCGGCCTCTATAATCACCAGTTCGCCTATCCCATATCCTACATCCTATCCAATCCCGTACTTTTCTCCACGCTATAATAGCGCTCTTCGATGTTTTGCTTCCAGGACTCGATTTCCGTAATTGCAGAACGACCGTGCAGCAGTCGCACGCAATGATGAATTGAGTTTCTGGAAAACGCGCGACAACATCGACTCCTCATTTTCTCAGAGTTGTCGTAGAGATCGTTGGAATTTGATAAATCAAGTTCCTGGAAAACGTCCGACAACATCGGCTCTTCATTTTCTCAGAATTAGCACAGAGATCGTTAGAACGAGCAACGGTCGGATAAATCGACTAGCCTAATTATTATCGCAAACAAGTATGAGTTTACATGGTTTAAAAGCAATGATCTATATTCTACAGCGTGAATTTCATTAATGGAAAATAAATTCGTGAGACGTCTTGCAAGCAGGATAAGAATTAGTGACAAAGTACAGCCAAGTACCTTTATTCTAAACTCGCATGCCTGGTGTTGCTGACTTTCAAAATTAATCGTGCAATATTGTAGATTGAAAAAATGTCTAAGCAAATTCTCTAACCACGCGTAGAAACCCATCAGTAATGAATCGTATCTACATATAATTACGCATAATTTCCATGACGACGAGATAGACTAAGCGTGTAGTCAGATAGAGAATGCAATTCGAATTTGTATGGTTCGTGGCCGAAAGCGTGTTGGTACGTAGGTACCTCTGTACAGGGTCTAATAATTGATATACAGTAATGAACCGCGTCGAAACCAAACCTATATTAATAGATTCAAATCACAGACCGTTGCCCGTTCGAGCTTCCCGTAGGTATTCTGTTATTCGACAGTGCAGCTTTTACCTGCACAACGAATCTGCACGCATCTATCAAATTTCAAACCACATACCGGAAACCCCGTCGAACTTTGAATTTCCATCTCGTTCCGATATTATCTCGCGTGATTGCGGATGAATATCTGCAGCTGTAGCACAATTTTAAGAATTTCAAATTCTCGAAACAAAATTAAGAATTTCAATTCTTCTTTTCGACAAGGATTTGAAATTATTAGAAATTTATTTTGACCAGTTTAGTTTTTGTAAATTTGCAAGTATCTACGTGGACAAGTCGGACTTCATTCCATCGCAATATCTTTTTGTGGGGTCGCTGTGTTACCCGGCAATTTTCATTAGAGCCTGCATTAGATTAGCTGCATATATATATATATATATATATATATATATATATATATATATATATATATATATATATATATAATAACAACCATACGTGTGCAGTAATCTCGACGCGAGTGTCCAACGGGCCGGCACGCATACAGTGCAGTAAATCGCGAAGGTAAACATATAATCTAAACAGAACGCGACAGTCCGAATCACTGTGCACATTACCTACCTGCACGGGCCCCGGAGTCCCTGATTGTAATTTGTACGCCAGGCATAAATGCATAATTATTACTAGCGAATTAATTTACGCCCCTGTTAATTAATATCGACGATTCTAATGCAGCCTCGGACAAGACGAGTGCACGCGCATTAATCGAGTTGTGATATCCATTCGTCGTGTTGTCGGTATCTTGGCAGAAGATACCTCAACTGCGGATGGGTATATACGGGAGTTATAATAAACGGGTTTGCGAGATGGAAATACGCAGAGATTCGAGCTCGCTGAAACTTTCAGGTAAAATTTCAGACCGTCTAAGCTTTTAATCGTAGGATTTCGAAAACTTGAGCTCTGCGCAGTCTGCCGTTGTTAGTTTTTGCCTGCTGTGACAGGGCTCAACTCGTAGAGTGTCATCATTATAATACCGGCTTCAGCCCGTGGATTACGACGTCATATTTTTCCCCTGCAATGATTCAAAGACGTGAGTATAACACGCCTACCACGTGAGTATTTTAAGGATTTGTTTTAATTCGTCGCGAGTTTGAATATCTTTAACCGAACCTCCTTTTTGGGCTAAACGGTCTAGAGTTTGATGATTTTTTCTCCTTCTGTTTCCCTCTTTTTTCTCTGTCTCTCCCTCTCTCTCTCCACCCCTCGCGCTATTTCACCCTCTTTTGCTATTATCGAAGTCAGACTTTTAGTACTCCGTCGAGAGATTCGAGGAAGATTCGGAGGGAATTTTAATTGACGTGATTTGGGATAATAAAATATACGCTTCGTTGATGGAACGTAGGTATTGCGAGAGTCGATATTACGGAGAATTTAAAAGACATTTCGTTAAAATAAGACACTGCACAAATAACAGAGTAGAAACCTGTGTTCAATTATTTCGCATATTTTTTGACAACGGATCGCTGATTTTCGACTATCCTGCATAATTGTACCCAATAGTAATCAGGTGTCGGAAAACCCCGCGTTTAACACCGATTGCCATCGCGATTGGTGATCTTTGAATATTGAAATCTTTGAAAAAAAATGCACAAAACTCGAGCTCCCACAACCTCGGAACAATTTGAAACGCATCAGAAACGTTCTGCGGAGAAATCGCGCCGAAGTCCAGTTACAATATTTCTAACTACTTCAGCTCCCGGTTCCCGGCGTCAGGGACCAAGAAGACCTCGAGCTCTGGTCTCGAGAAGGGGTACCCGGGTTCCCCAGGGAGTCTGCTCTCGCGTCAGAGCAACCCAGGGTTAATTCCCCGGAGAGAGTCAACCTCTCCGCTTCCAATGGCTGCTTGCAGACTCCCGTTCGCGAGCTGCTTGTCAGAAGTCTCAAGACATTGTAGGACAATAATTCTCAGCAAAGCCAGCCAAAATTCGTCGAGTTAATTGTCGTTTTTGGATGTTTCGTGGGTTTTTGATCCTCGTACTTGGGGATTTCTTTTGGCGGCAAACATGCGTCACACGTGAAGTGAAGTTGACTGGAAAGTTTGTTGGTGTCTTTGTAAAGTGACAGGGAGAGAGAAAGACAGAGAGAGAGAGAGAGAGAGAGAGAGAGAGAGATTGCAGGTCAAGGTAGAAATGGTCGATTTCGAAAATAACGTATACATACATCTCCAAATATCGAAGTTCAAGTATCTGAAACGCGAAAAAGGACTTAGCAGCCCCATTCTATACACAATTCTGGACAAAAACACTTCAAATATTTTCATTTGACGCAAGAATTACAGAAATACCATGAATTTCGTTGAATCCGTGCCATTTCTTTATTTCTCTGTCCAATGAAAATTCGTTGGAGTATTTTTGTTCAGAATTGTTTATAGAATGGGACTGTTCAGCCTTTTTTCGCTTTTGAGGTACGTGGACATCGATATTTGGAGATATATACGTTGATTTCGAAATCGACCAGGACACCCCCTTAACAGTTGCATTCACTCCTTACGAATTATGATTATAACACTGTGCGACGTATACCATATCAATTCGGCTTTGAGCGTGAGACTCTCATTGATGTACCTGCAAGCTAGATGAGATTGCTCATATACCTAGAGTGTCCTTAGTCTTATTTCTGCGAGCTCGTATTCCGCGTGTGTCCTCTTCTCGGGTGCCCACCCTAGGCAACGTTCTGAGACGTGTTTCCTGGTCCAGGACGTCGTATCCTGACTCCTTATGCTATATATATATATATAAGTCCTCATTCCATCTTATATGGTATCATGCGCGGCTAAGGATCGCCCAAGACGATAGCCAATCCCGTTGCGTTTACGGTTATTACGTATAAAAGATATATATATATATACACACACCAACACCTGGGAACGGACCTCATTCAGCTTACCGCCAAATTGTTTGCTTTTCCTATCGCTGCTGGTGCTGCTGTTGCTGCCTACTTACGGCAGATTGAATTTTTCCTATAATACTTACTTGCATGCGTGTGTCGATGCCCAATGCATACCAAAATACCAAATCGCTACTGCAGCATGGTCAAGCGTCTAGATCCGCCCAAATGGTCGGTTGAATACTCGGGAATTATAAGAATAGAAGACACCGATTGAGTTGAATAAAATTATCGAACGCTTGAGGCGTTATATTTCAACTTTAGAATCATATGGAATTAAAGAACCCGTGATTAATGAAAGCTTCCTCATACTATAGAGACAATTCCTCGCCTATTCCAAAGTCATTCTCAAATCGCGAAATGATGATTTTTGTTCCAATATTTTCAGCGTCAACCTCGCGATATAAATTCAAGTAAAACATCGGTAGGACAGTTCACAAGGTTCGCATAACGAACCGGAAATCGACTCGTTCCAACATGAAATTAGGATTGCTCAAACCTCAAGGAATGTCTTGGGCCGACCGCGGGCGTCGGGATCTCCTCTGGTTTTCCGGATTGGTTCGCATTTCAAGACTAGCTAATGGGAGTCAAAATGGTTCTACGGGTCTCGACGTCTCAGATCCTGCGATGTGCTTTTAAAATATTCAAACCCTTCTTGCGGTTATCCCTGTCGCATCCATCCGTCTGTCCGTCTGTTCCGGGGACTGATGTATCATAATATTTAGCTCTAAGGTTATACTGCAGAGGCAGCTCGATGCCTTGCCCTCCTTACTTAAACCCAACCGAAATAATCAGCTAATTATCTGAGTGCCAAGTTCGCTGCATCAGCCCATCGCATCGTTGTTATGTCAAATTTGAGACGAGTGTCCGCTGTGCTGTGTCAGGAGCTAATGAATTACATCCGAGGTCGTAACGATCAAGTTTTCGAAAGTTTATTTTATCTTCATTTTTTATAAAATTAAAACTTGGAAAAATTGGATTTTACTCCAGGGGACAAATATCATACGTCGATCTTTGTTGATAATAGTTTGCATTTTTTTTCCTCATCTTTCAGGGGACGAAGAGTGGGATGACATCGGTGAACAAAATGCGTTGGACAATTTGGATCATGATTGCGAAGCCTCGGCGATCAAACGTGAGTTTAAAGTTTTTTTACACTCTTTGTAGTGTTGATTTTTCGCCGTTTAGGGATAATTGCTGTAGACATGCAACCCTTGACGGAAAATTTTATAAAAAATATCGTTCGTCGGTTGAATGAAAATTTTTATTACACGTAATTCTTACAACAATTATTGGATATTAAACAGTACGATAGCAGTAACATAAAATTTATAGAATTCTTATAGAATTATTCTTGGAATAGGCTGATAAGAGTCGATGAGTAAGTTTAAAAAGTGCAAGTTTGCTCGTGGCGAAAATAGATTTTTGCAAGCTGTACAAGTGTCTTCCAACCACGTTCCCTGACCCAGTCAAAGAAGCTGAAAAGTCGCGAGGCCTCCAGATGATAAGATGGAAAGTTATTTTTTTCATTGAAAGCGTTACCTTGCCACGTGGCTTATTTCTTTTTCTGAAAGCTCAAATTAAGGAATCGAGAGTCGTAGGTGTCTCGGTGACGAGCTCAAAGGAACGAAGGAACTGTCGTTCGTGCGTTTGTGTGTAACACGCGTTGTGATGCATATTACGTGTGTCCGTGAAAAGTGCGAGTGTTGTGAGGTATATTATTTCCGAAACGTAACGGCTAGGGATTATTTTCGCTCTTGTTTGAGTAGGTGTACGTATCAAATGATGACAGTTGCTTTTAAGACCCCCTCGAAGTCCCCGGTATCCTGTCATTCTCTGATGCTGCACCTCCTCCTCCTCCTCCTCCTCCACCTCCTCCCATGTGAATATTACATTATGTATTCGGTATTATATTCCCATTACCTTGCCGTACCGAGTGCCATGCGAATGTTACGTCCTCATCTCAATGCCCGTATGATGCGTCTCTTCTCGCCGATTCCAAACCACAATTTTCCATATTATTGTGCAAAGTGCCAAAAGTATGGAAGACATGATGCAGCTAGGACAAAAATCAGGTTCAAGATTATTGCAATTAATTTCTTATTATTCGGATTGTCGGATTTTTTTTTTCATCTTGATGATATAATGGAAATTGACTTTACATTTTTCTCGCGACTTGCAATTTTTTTTTTTTTGATGGCTTCTTCGTTTTACTTAATTCTTATCTTCACTTATATTCTTGACGTGTTCCTTTGCAAATTGTTTTGTTATATTCACTTCGCGCAAGATTTGGATTCCCTTTAGGTAGGTATCTACTTGGTGATAAATTCCTTTACGGCCCAGTTGTATTTTTATAAAATTTATACCTTTTATTCAAGACATTGAGCAATTTAAATCCTAAAAAATTGTCGCTTTTATTTTCAATTTTATTCATCGATATCAAGGAGTCAGTTCTAACGAACGAATTTAATTTGACCGACGTTACTTACAGGCATTGGATATCTGTTTCACAATTCAAACGCTTACTTCGGTCTTTTTTCATTCTTGGAACATTTTCAGTTTCCATTTTTAACCACATTCTAACCATTCATACATTCGCACAAGTAGGTAAAAAATATTACAGCATTGATGATAATGCGATTATATTAATTTCATTGTCTTTTTTATCGGTGCCTTCTTCCCAACGACAGCGGACGACGACGAGGACGAAGACGAGGAGCTTCAACGAGCTTTCAGCCGAGCTTCCGACGGTGAGTAAAATTGGCTTATCCTTAGTAGTTTGTGTAGTTTGTTTAATCAATTCAAGCTTGAGGCGAAGTATATTTTCAATACAAAAATCAAACCTGCGCAAAAACGCCGGCAAGAATACCAGCTTCTGCAACTCAGGGTGAAAAAGTTTATTGTTTCCGCCTCATCTCACGCGGCACAAAACGACGCGACCGCCGTTATCACTTCGTGCACCGATGAAAACAATGCGTCAGTGCGTCGGGATCCGGTTTTGTTTGCCCCAGGTGCTTAAGAAATGCAATCCCTGATCGCGTGCGGACGAATTGCAGTCTTCGCTGAATGTATTCTCTCTCTTTCACCGCCGGGACGGTATCAGGAAGGGAGGGAACGCGTCCCCAAGTCCCGAGGGTTGACCCAGCCTCGACGTTGAAGTGCAGGAGGTGCATCCGCGTTTATCTCAACATATGTGTATCGAATTTGTGGATTTAAGCCCCGTGCAAGTTCTGCAGCTTCGATTTTCGTGAGATCCAAATGTGATTTGAGTCGATCAAGGGAACGTAATCGATCCAGAGCGTTAGAATTTCACCCAGGATCAAGGGTAGGACATAAACTATAGGCTGAAATCAATCCGAAAGTGATTTGTTGTATTCAGTTTTTTATTCACAACTGAAATAATTACTTTATACTTGTTTCGAACATCGTACGAAGAACGGATTTTCAATTCTTTAATACGCTTCTTTATGCTTTTAGATAAAGTTTTCGATTTTCCTTGCTATTGATTATCGGATTACCTGTTTCAGTGTTTTTCTTCTTTCTTTATCACTTTTCCTAAAACCAGTTTCCGTTCCCTCGTTTCGTATATGTATAGGTACTACCGGGCATATATAATATATAATATATATATATATATATATATAAGCAGCGCCTGATTGCGCTCTTCCCTTACACCCGGACGAGATGTTATTATTTTGAGTTAGCTTTCATCAGGTATACACTTACATACTTTATATTACTTGGAAGTAGAACCGGCTCGAACGGGGCCGAGTCCCTAAGGAGTACCCAACTTCCCGGGGGAATCCGGTATATCTACCTGCCTGAAAACATCAAACTCCTTTCTTCTGACGGGGCGCAATGTATTCCTTCAAATATTTATTGGGTCCTCGAAAGTTATAACTTTCCACCTACCCCCAAAACACGTTTGCAAAATACAATATAACGCTATATACGTTCATCCCCGAAATTTCTAACCGATACATCGGTTATACCTATATTCCTACACAATACGAGCAGCAGCACTTAAATCTCGGAAGAAGAAATTTTATCTTATTCTTTTTTTTATGTTTGCAAAATTTTTCTCTTTTCCGAATTAAGAAAAATTAAGGAAATATTTCAGTCTCGATTTTCATAGTCACAAATCGTCCAATCGTTCACTTACGTATAACGATCTGGGGAAAAATCGAGCCACGCTTTATGAAAAAGGGTCGATTAAAAATAACCGATGAAGGTGCGTGTTTCGTTGAATAAATGATTCAGCGGACAATAAGTGGTAATCGCATGGGGATGCTAATAAACCGGTCGCATACTTATTACGCCAGATATATATATATTATATATATATATTATACACATGCACATATATAATACAGAAGGCATAGGTGCGTTGTCACGTTTACTGTGCAAATTGTGCGAAGGTGATAGGTCGGTATAAACGCGTGTGTTTCAACACCATCTTGGGAATTATCCGCTCTGTTTCATGCGCTCTGCACGCCATGCCAGGCAGGCAAACCGGGGTCGTGCCGAGGCATCGAGGGGCGGGGGTGAGAATCGCGTTACCCTGCAGGTGGGGGCATAAACGCCTTATTAAAGCGGGTGAATTTTTTTCGCCCTTCATTTCCCTCGCCTTACGTTCTTCGGGATTTTTCTTTTAATCTTCTTGTTTCCTTTTTTTTAGATTTTTGCTCATTCCATACGCGAGGAGGAGCTGCTCGAGCTTCCTGTCAGACGTTTTCAATTATTCACCAAATATCGTCGATTCCCACTGCTGTTGGTGCTTACTTTATACATAGGTATAGATATATGCTCGAATACTAAAGATTTTCAATTCCGTGACGGTGTAATGGTATTGAATGTGGCTGGGTACTTCATTTCTGTTGTACGATCTCGAGTCTGTAATAAGAATAAGGATTCGGTATTTTTGAAATTCAGTGAGACGTAGGTAAGGAGGAAATTTCAATCTTTGGGGATTTGGAAATTCTCTCGTAACGAGTTTGAGGTTTTTGTCAAATGAGCATGAGAACGTTTTCATAAAAATTAGTTTTTCTCGGAAAAGTCTCAATTTTTTTCACTACGAAAAATTGCAGCATTTCTTGCAGAGAAAAGGAGAAAGAAAATGAATCGTGAAATAGCGCAACATTTTTCAAAGCTAAACAGTCATTATTACGCATAACGTTATCCCTTAAGTTTTTTTTAACACAAAAATGTTGGCGGGTTTAAGGATTCAGATCACATGACGATAGTTTGATTAAACGTTGTTTTTATAAATGTTGATTTTTCCATCAAAGTCTGATTCTCAAGTTTTAAAATGGTGATAGCTTTCGATTTTTCCTAAAAATTTTGAAAACGTAAGGAACAATTTTTCTTTCTTTCACATTCAATCACACTGGTACTAGGGACTGTCCACGAATCACGCAGCTCTATGTTGAACACTTTTGAACATTTAAAAAAGAACAAACAAATATTTCCATTTAAATTCTTATTACGCATGCTAATCAATATTAGCAGGAAAAGAATTGTTCTCACATTTTTCTTGACAGTCAAGCTGAAGTTCTACTCATGTATCCATTATAAAGCCACGTCATTGAAACTCGTGACTGCAAAGCAGATAATATTGCGTACGGAAAAAGAAATTAAAATGCATCAATTTCAAAATCACGTATCGCAGACTGAGACCCCCCCTTCACATAGCCTTTCATGAAACTCTTCAAACTTCTGTTAAAATATCACTTCGAAGAAGCGAACTCGAGAGAAATTTCCAGTCACGATTACTATACCGTTCCTAATGATATTATACTTTTACATTTACCATAACCGAGAAATAGAGTTCTGGGAACAGATTAAAACTGAATTTTTCTAGCCCTAACCAGAATATCTATTACGTGTTACCATATATATATATATATATTTCTTTTCCTTATTTGATTGCTGGTATTACATTATCTTGTAACTATATTGCGATAATTTGATGATGGCTCAACAACAAATTGCCGTAGAGGTCTTATTGAACTGAAATACCAATTGTAAGCTAAACAAAATACTTATATTTAGTGTTAAGTCCCTGACGCACGTAGCGATAATCATCTCGGCATAAGTCCACGGCATTCCGCGTACTCGAAGCTGGAAGGTCCTGTACTTTGGCGGTTCGCGGAGCTGCTGTGGTGTTCCAAGGCTCGCGGGTTGCGGGGCGTCAGGAGGACGCCAAGGGGATTCCCCAGAGACCGCGGAGAGGCCCAGCGCGCATGCGCCTCGCTGATTAGTTCCCTCCTCCCCCGACGTTTCCGAGTGCCGGCAGCGCCAGAGGAGAGCGCAGCATCCCCTTGGGGCCACCCTCGTCCTCCTCCCGCACCCTCCTCATCCTCCTCTTCGTATCCCTCTTCCACCCTCCGCTCTCTTCATTCGGCTGGGTCCCTCATGGCCTCCGCATCTATTCCCAGTACAGCTCGCTCGCTAAATAGATTAATGGAACCTTATAATACTTTAAACGCGGTAGAAAACTTTTGTGAGATCTTCTCGCCTGTATCGATGAAACGAAGAAAAGAAATCATCGAAATTTTTCAATCCAAACTTTGACCAATGCAGGAACTAAATTTTTTTCGGTGCGTTTAAACTAGATTGTTATAAACCATCAATTGACGAGCGCATTTCCATCTCTGTTTTCATTACGATTCTCTTTTTGGACATTTAATTTTTCGGCTAAATTATACTTACTGTCGGGACGCGAGAAAAACAGCCAGGCTCTTTGCTCGGAGTGTACCGCCTTCGATGTATGTATGAATAAGGGTGTCCCAGGTGAGACTGAGCTGCCTCCAGCCGTGGCACAGCGCTACGTACCCCTGGGGAATCTCTCTTCCTCTACCCGTCGTCTATCTCCGTCTCTTTTTCCTCTCTCCCTCTCTTTTCAGCTCACTCTCTCTCTCTCTCTCTCCCTCTTGCAGCAGCAGCAGCTCGTGGAAACAACTATCGCCGGTGAACCGGGGGTTTGTCCACGTTTACAGCGACGTGCTGCGAGCTTTTGCACCCCTGTCCTCGGCCGCGATCCGCAGAGCCTCCAACCAACCCCATTATAAACTCGGATCTGTAATGACCTGACCGCACTTTTGCACCGAGGCACGTAATGAAAACGCAACTCGCTGGGGGACATCTCTCCGAAATCGCAGTTTTTATGATGTTTTCTTTTTTTTTTTTCTTTTTTTTTTTTAGCTTGTTTGTTTGTTTGTTGGCTTACCTTGTCGTGCGTGGACAGGTACATATGTTAAATTTATAGTGCATCATAAATCCAACGAAACGTCAACTCATCACGTTGAGTATAAATTTTAATTATATTAAGAATCGATAAAATATTTTATACATATTTATACGTTTTTGATGTATTCAAGTTCATCCGAAAAAGTATACAATTTTCTCTTTTGGAGCATACATTTATCGCATGCAGCAATTTCATTGATCGATACAATCTTTCATTTGTACAAGACTGTGTTTAACTTGTTTTTCATTCTAATTGACAAAATATGAGGTATATTTTATCGCGAAATTTTTAACATTATCCTTTCACCCCCGGCCATCGATTATATATGCAAAATACACGAACAAGTATTCCATAACCTTCTTTAATATCATTTAAGCATCAATTTCTTTGGTTATAATGTTCCGTTTTTTTTTGTGTTTCTTTTTTTTTAATTTTTAGCTTCTAATTATCTTTCTCACGATTATATTATACTTGGCGTTGAACTTGCAGCAGGAGGGAAACTCGGGCGGAATGTAAAACGAAAAAACTCCCTCTTTCCCCCTTTCCCTCTTACCCTTCGTCATTCTCCCTTCCCTCTCCCCATTATCCGTCCAAAGACGGAAGAAACGTAGTTAATAATTCTAGAGTAGTTTAGTGCCACAGTGCTTTGGTAGTCTGCATCGTAAAAGTTGGGCAAGTTTGAAAGATAAAGGCGCCACATAGCCGCGGGCATTTCAGCCTCGGCAACGCGTCTAGGCAAACCAAAGACGCCTGCTGAAATAACACACCACCCGCGATATGAGTTCCGCTTAATTTTCAACAACCTACAGCAATGCGTTTGTTGTCGAAATTTTTTTAATATTGGTCTTATAAAATAGCCGCTTATTGATTTTTAATGTAGGTACGCGAATTGTCAGCAAAGTGGAGATGTTAAATTTGCCTTTGCAATTTTAACTATATTAAATTTGGTTCTCAGCTCAAATTACAGAAATCCTTAATGTTGAAAATTTTTTATCGCGATAACGGTTTTTTAAATAGAGAAGTGAAAAGATTACTGAGCATTAACTTGATTCGAAGGAATGTAAAAAATGGGAAAAAATCATCGAAAGGGTTGAAAATTAAGCTATAATTTTTTTTACTAATTTATTCAACTGCAGAGAAAATATTGTGAAAAATGATTAAAATTCACGGGAAACTTCCGGGCCAAATCCGGGGTAAAAACCGCGCAGCGCAAGCTCGACAATCGGAAGTAAGAGAAAGCCGCAAGCCGCAGCAAAAGTCCGAGTAAGTTTTACTCGCGAGAAGAAAGCTTCTTCAGCATCTCTTCTCCGTCTTGTCATTTGTCTGAAAGTTTGCGTTAATCTCTTGGTCCTCAGCCCCCTTTCCAGTTTCCCCCAGTCGATAAACGCCGACTATCTTCTATTCGAGTATACTTTTCGTGACGTCAAGTCATCCCTTGTTACGTTTGACGTAACGAAAATCACGGACGATATTATTTAGGACGAAATCCACGGCGGTGGAGAAACAAACGTGGGAAAAAACAGGGTGCATGGAGCAGAAAAACATTATCCCATTGCTCCTGCAGGATCAGCCAGTCGAGATGAGGAAGATCCTGCTGCAGGTGCTCCGCGCCTCGTAAAAGTAGCATAAGTCATAAAGGAGCCGCACACCTGTGCTCGTCCTTTCGCTGCCGGGTAATAAGAGACCTTAGACCCTCCGGGGGTTGTTAAAACAACAAATTAGCCCGCCGCTGGAGATGCATCAGCTCGTTATTACACAAATATAACATTCATCGGCTTCAAGGCTGCAATGTCTGCAGGAAATTCGGATCGCTGTTAAAAAAGGCCCGACATCCTTTCTTGCAATCGTACATAATCGAATTCAGTAAATTCTGTTTACTTTTTTCAATTTTTTTTGTTTTTTATTCGCTTTAAAACTGCGCACATTTTCCGGATTTATATTATCTAAACCGCGAGCTGAGGGTAACGAGAAAGATGCAAAGATTGTTTTGAAACTTAACTATCCTTATAATAAAGATTCTTTGGATAAGGATCACGTAACCTGATAGGATTATGATTTTAGTCAACGATCAATTTTACGAAATTTTCTCATCCTCTGCCGTTGCACGTTGTTAAAAAGTAGGCAGTAGTAATTTTATTTCATCCATCATACGTAATTTGATGATTTTTATAAAAATTTGAAAATTATTTCTGCATTCAAATTTTTCCAACTTTGTTTCCTCTTTCTTCCCGTTCACAAGATCGTTCAATTTTAATTCGAGAATCAAATCCCAAATATTTTTATAAATGTTATTATATGACAAATTGTAAATTATTTACGATTCAGATCTTGCAAATAAGTCGCTATGAACGGTATAATCGCTATATATAATACAATACACATGTATGTAAGCGTTTGCATGTGTGTATAGGCTGAGACTCCCAGAGGTGACCCAATCTTTCGAGACTAACAGAGTAAATCTAAGAAGCGGCCATCTTTCGGAGAAAGAAATTAAAGTTTTCCCAGAGGGATCGTGGAGAGTTGGGCTGGTGGCCAGTGGGCTATTGCCTATTGCTATTGTTTGTGTGCTCCCTGTGGGATAAGCTGGCCCTTAACAGTGCCGTGTAGGGATGCCGACTCTTCCTATAACGGGTGTCGCCGAATCGTTGTGGATCCAACCTTCTTATACGAATCGAAAACTTATACTTAGCAAACAACTCTTCGGTACTGTTCGCTAAATTTAACAAAAAATAAATAAATGTTTGATTCCATATAAATTCTTTCCAGCGGCTTATTTTTTGTATTACATACTGCAGCTCATAATCCCACAGATATTTTATTCATTTCACGATATACGAATTAAAAAAAAAAATATCTGATTTGTTAATTGAAATAACGGTCGTTTCACTTGTCGATAAAAATTGTTAATCTCAATATTTTTTACGCTGAATGAAATTATTGACAATCGAGAAATTCAAATGGATCTTAAGTTTATTCTTCATTTTTTTGATCGTGCTTTCATTTACAACAAATTTCAGACTCGCCGAATATTAATAGTTTTAAAATTCTTCACATCTCATCCGTTTCTTCTTTTCCACAATTTTCATTCCCATTTTCGAAACACTTGAAAATCTGTCAAATTCACTCGATAAATTTTTCTTCTGCTAATTGCAGCGTGGATTCGACAATACGACTCTCGATTTTAATTTCTCTCGCAGCACTCGTATTGCACGCAGTAGTACAATCAAGAGTAGGTCAGACCTCACGCCTGTCTTGCAATCAGTAGTAGTCACCAGCGGTAGATCAGCCTTATTCCTTCGCCGTCGGAGGCCTTTGATGTACTGCTAAACCGACAGCGGAAGACCCATCGAATTCGCAATTTAAAATCGAACTACTTTTCATGGCTTTAAAATACAAAGTGGTCTAGTATACATAAAACATGATAGCGAATCGTAAGAATTTTGCGATGAATTTAATAGAATGCAGAAACGATTAAATACAGTAAACTGGTCATCAAGTAATTTGAATGATTTTTGATTTTAAATGAGTAATTGAAATGAAGAATGTCAATGGAAATTAAATTGCAAGTTTATTGTAAGATTATCGTGGTTATGAATTGATATCGTTTTGTATATTGATATGATGATTGCGTGACTTGATTATTGTCAGTACAAATAAAATTCAAAATAAATCAGATTAAAAATATGATTTGAAATTTGTCTCAAATACAAAAAAATTTCAAGTCAAATTCTTTATTATATACATTTACATTAGACATATTTAAAAAATTTTAAATATCAAAATTTCGATCCAATATTTTTTATGTGTATGAAGAAAAACTCGCGTAGAAATTTTTTTTCGTTTTCTCTAAACGCGAACGATGTTTATTATTTTAAAAAAGATCGAAAGCTCCGAATTTGCCTCAATTACCAAGGTGCCTTCATCTAATTAGGAGGGCAAAAATTCTTCAATCATTATCATCTTTTCGACTATTCTATAATTTTATTCAGTTCAGCGATTTTCAGCGACTGTAGGATGTTGAATGTTATATTTGAATAAAAAATAGGTTTGAAGGTTGCACGAGCAGCTAACCGTTGAGCCCGAGTTCCGAGGGTTTGTAATATGTCGTATCCACTAAACATGAAGTTTCACATCCGGCTTACAAAGTTCGTCGAGGCATCACGTGCGTACCGAACTTGACATAAAAAGATGAAAATAAACCAAAATAAAAAATTACCCTCTTCGGAATAATTGTCGTGCCAGATGGCAATTAAATTCCACCTGCAAGGTGTACGTAATGAATTATTTTTAATAAATTTCCCACGTTGCCTCCGCATCAGATCTTGCGTTAAAACAAAACCAACCGTTTCTACGATCTCATATCACACCTTTAAACTGGCTAAAGTTCATTAACATAAAAAAAAAAGAAAAGAAAAACAAAAAATGTAATAATTTCAAGCCGGGAAAAAAAAAGAACGAAGGAAATCACAAGCGCTTCCAAAGTTCCAAGTTTGGGATGATATTTTGCTTAAAAATTGCAAACGCAATAAAAAAAAAAAACAAATAAACAAACAAATTTATCGTGAAAATGAAAGATGACCAAGCAGCGGTTGAGAACCGCTGTGCGAACCACTGGGGAGTCCCTCGGGTGCACTGGGAGCAGAGGGGAACAGTGGGGAACCTCTGTGCCCGTACTGGGGCTATACTGTTGGTGGGTATAGAACGGAGGGGGATTCCCCAAGGAGGTAATTACCCCCCCCCCCCCCCCCGTCCTCCCGCCCGCCAAACCACCCAGCCCCACCCCACTGGGTTCTCCCATCCGCAACCCATCGCAACTTCAACTCCTACAGGAGTTACATGCTAATACAAAACCAAACCGGTCGGTCTCCGACATTGCGCAAACCTGTAACATCATAGGTTTATATCTATATAGTTATATACCTACTTGGATAATCCTTCTCTATCCAACCTACCCGCTTGAAGGAATAGACGTTTAATGAGGATGGCATTGACTTCTGGTTAATAAATGGATCTATGGATGTTAATCACAAGTTGATTTTCAGCCGATGGTATGTGTGTACATAACTATACGTGTGTATCGATACTTCGTGAAGATTTGTTTGATTTGTGACGGTCAGACGAGAATTAAGTCGTGAATTTATGACGGAGATTGAAAAAATTTGTCTAGGGTCGAGGATTAAAACTTGTATAAATGTTTAATTGTATCGAGCAGGTGTTGAAAATTGAGTTTTCGGTCTGTTGTAATGATAGAATGAAAAATTGGTAATTGGTAATTGGTATGAAGTTGGCATTTCTATGATTTTATATAAACTTTTAGGGAAATTGGGACGTTCGTATAATTTTTCACAAAAAATCGTTTTGTACAAGATAATAAATATGCGTAGTTTGGATTAAAAACTTGTACATTTTCATGAAAATTTGTGTAGTTATAGTATAAGAAATTTACAAGATGTTACAATTTTTAACGATAATTAATAACTCTTTGCGAAAAACTATGCATATTTACTATTTTGTACGAAATAATACGAAATAATCCAATTTCCGTAAAAATTTAGATTTCCGTAGAAATTTTCACCAGGGCTCATACGCTCGCAGGGAAATGAACAAGTTGATCGTTACAGGGTCCGAGATTTTCCGGGAAAGAAGCTTTTCGTGCGCACGCGAAGGTGGGACTTTTAAATGCAATTCTTTGTGAAACTCATAAAAGAAGAAGAAGAAGAAAAGAAAACGTTTAACTAAGAAAAAATGTCAATTTTCTCTTCTCTATAACCTTAATATATCATCACTGCTATTAATTATTCTGTACACACTTTCGAATTCGAAGACGAAAATTACAGCCTTCGCCAACGAGATCGTGTAAAACTTTGAATATGAGATTTTGAATTGAAAAAATAACTTCGCACTTTTTCCCCAAACGTAATCAAGTATTAAAAAATTCAAAAAATGTTTCTACACCTATTCATACAACAATCATACACGGATTGATTGTTTAACAATGCCAGCGAGCTTCTGAATCGCGATTTCAACCCTGAATTAAAGGAAGTATCAGACCGCGCGGATGTTTCATTTCCGGTTTGACGCCACGTTCGCGTCATCCTACGCTGCATGCGGATGCGCATAATAGTATAAATGCATGGACGGAATCTGCGGGGTTAAATTGTCAAGGCGTAATCGCGATTGTACCGCGATGATTTGTAACTCGTCGCAAGATTACGCAACGCAACGCGACGCAGGAATTAAAGGTAATGCACGGGACGCAAAGCGGCCGGTTTGGCGCAGAGAGAGACTCCCGGTCGACGATATCAACGTTCCCCAAATGTGGCGATGCGAGAGCCAATATCACCCGGCTCAATCCCTCGGGACTGTGGCCGTGGCGTAGAGAGCACTGCTGTCGCACACCTTTGCAATGGATATTACGCAGGTTAGGTGCGACGGATACACGGAGAACCTTCCCCAAGAACTCTGAACCCAACATTCCTGCACGTTGAATGTGCGATATTTTTCCAAATTTCAATTTACTCCGGTCATTTCGATTCGTCAAGTCCAAGATATTGAGCTTCAGATTTCTGTCGGTCAATCGATCCATTCATTCGTCATTAAGTATTCTGGTTTTTCGAATCAGCCTTTAAAAAATAATTCAATTTTATGTTTCAACGATTAGGACGATTCCCAAAATGCAATATCTTGAACTTAGTTTTTGCTTAACTTGCTTTCAGAGTATCTGCAAGAAGATGGACCGCAGTCACCACAAGGACCTGACTTGGAGAATCAGAACAGTTTCGACAGTGGTGAGTGTTGATCAATATATTAACGTAAACGTTTAGTCATCACAACCGTAATTCGATGGTTGGAAGTCAAGAGGCATCGTAAGACCCGTTACTACGAGTATTTCCCAAATTAACTATCAAGGGACTCAGGTTCTGGCCTGCGTAGCTGGGATGACAATTTTTTTGGGATGCAGACTGGAGGTAGAATTCTGTAAATTTTCGTCACACTCCCGGTGACGACGCGGAGAGATAGGCAAGGGCGGTGAAAATTACACTGCATTAGGTATCAGCCAAGGAAGAGGATCTCAGAGTGGATTGGCGTGGGTTTCGAGTGTCCCGTCCGAAGGACGAGGGGCAGTTTCGTCAGTCGGGCCAGGATAGGTCGGCCAGAGTTTTAGTGCGACATCAAAGTGTGACTGACCACTATGACGTAATACCTGGCTCGCGTTTACGCTGAGCTTGGCTTCCCGGGATTGTCGGATATCGAATGTAGGTAGGGACCGTGGCTTTCAGCTTTGGACTAGACCAAAATTGGACATTTACGACCCCGTATATCTGCCGCCGAAAATTTCACTCCCAACACCGCTGAGGTCACGGATTACTCGTCATCTAATAACTTTCTTCGGAATACGAAGAGTTTCTTAAAATGTTCTCCTTTGGCGTATTTTCAAATGATCGAGATTCAAAATAGTTCAGAATTTTTCATTGAATGGCTGTAATTGAAAACCAGTTTATACTTCCAGACATTTTCAGTGGTCGGGCAAATTTTTGGGGAAAAGTGGATGAGAATTTATTCATCGAGAAAGAAAAGATGGCGTATGGTTTCTTAGTCTTGATTTATGGGTTGAATTGTTCAAAATGTGGTTGCTTTTATTTTGATCTTCGATAAAAGTTGAGAACAACTCTCACCATATTTTTCTTTCATCCACTTTGAATGTATTAAATTTGTAAAAAATTACGATAATTCTCAGAATCTCGTAACATCGAAATTTTGAAATATATTTCTCAAATCTTACTGTGAAATCGTTCAGAGAAGACGGTTGTTTTCAACACCATAAAATGTGGGATAGTTGAAAATGCAAAAATGATAAAATTTATGGTAATCCTGATAAAATGACTGAAGGATCAAAATGCTGAAGGATGATACTAATTATAAATCAGAAGCGATCGGAACACCGAGCTGCCATAAATTTGAACTGATAAGAATCTTGAAAGTTTTTACCGATGAGATTCGAGCCAGTAGTCAGTCGAATTGTGAGGACGAAGTTAGTAACATTCCTATAGCGATGCGTGTTTTCAAAAAATCGTTAATTCGTACCTTATTGTGACTTTCAGAAATTTGGTAAAGCGTTATAAACAAAAGTATACACTGATCCTAAAAAGCCAATTTCTTGAAGGTAATCCCAAACTGCCCAATGATGATTTTTTCTCCTGATGCAATCGTTGCGTTAACGCGTTACTAACTTCAGCCTCACGTCGAACTAGAATCGATCATCGATAGTAGAGAAGAAGTTGTTCTGCATACGGCGACTGTGATTAGGTATAGAGCCGTCGTGATAAATTCAGGAATCTAAGATAATAAAGGAGTTATGAGCGATGGGACGGCGAAGGTTGACCCATGTCCGCCGTTTCATGGTAAGTATATAGAGACCGGATGACGGACCGTCGCGTTTGGTAGTGCCTCTACGGCTTTCTGGGTCGTCACCGTGGACCTGGATAGACAAGTTAGGGTTGCCAGCTAGCGGACTCCTGGGAGGACATAAACGTGCCCCTTTAGCGGATCCGTCCCTCCCTCTCCTCTCATCTCCTTTCCTCTCCTCTCTCTTTTCCACCCTCATCGCTGCATCGATAGACTCTGTGTGGTGAGCTCAAACGGATAGGCGTACGGCTGTTTCTCGACGAAGTCGCGGTAAATTAGATAGGCTCATTCGATTGGGGGAACATTTTTGTCAACAAACTTTACCGATTACGATAGCTTTCAGCTTTGAGAATCGATGACAGAGAAAAAACAGCTTTTGAGAAATGCTCCTTAGATCGTTGACGGTTTCTTTTCAACCTTGGACTGATATTGGCGCAGTACTTCTACGATTGTGATTGCGAAGAAGATGGATAAAAATTCTTTGAAGGGTGAAAAGTTGATCGACTATCGAAACGGAAGTAAGAGAATCTTATTTCATAACGATATCGTGAAGGTGCAACGCACGCTTGGAAAGTTAAAATTATACTGAAGTCAAAATTACTCGATTGACAAAATAGCGGATTCAAAATTTTGTAATTAAATTCCGAGCTATGTATTTTATAATTGTCTAATGTCAGGTTTTTGATTCTAAGGTCAGGTTTATAATTTACTGTAGAAAATCGCGAAATATTTGATATCTGATATTTTTAAATTCACAACTTGAAATGCAGCTTATTTGCACAATTGTAAGAAAAGAAACGCAGAGCTTTGTTTTGATGGCAATTCTGTGTGACATGCGATATAGGGGACTACGGAGTGCAATTTATCTCGTTATCCCAACCGCAAGGTTAGAGACAACAACGTCTTGGCCGTCTAATTTATTGCTACTGGTTTACGGATGTTAATTGAAAGTAGGTAGTCAGCTTTTGACGTGTCTAATTTATGTACCTTGTTTGTGAGTTCGGTCCTTGTAGATATGGGAAACCGGGTCTTGAGGCCCAAGCAGCAGCGGGCCACTTGTTGGGCAAGCAAACACTTAATTAACCCATCAAGCTTTGAGATTGAAATGGCCGTACCCTTTGCAAAGCTGCTCGTCCTTATGTACGTATGCATACCTGCGGGAGGCTACCCTAAGAGATTGTTGGAATCGTTCTTGGCTGCCACAAAATTCACCCCATACGATTTACAACCTGGATCTCCCAGGCTCGTTGTGTTTCCACGGTAATTAGAACGTCCGAAACAACCGAGAGTCTTATTCTCGACCACATTTCTCGTTCAACCCTTTGCAGACCGAATCATTTCCGATTCTGTTTTCCAACGTCTCGCTTCTGCCCCAGGACGTAGGCAAAACACGCACGAGTTGATCGCGTGAGCCAAATTTTCATTGCTTCAGCCTTTCAAAATCCCGAAATCGTGCTTGAACTGTACTTTTGCCGTCATCTTCTTTGACGTGAAGTAATAACAAACGACGCACCGGTCGTAAAAATTAGCTTAGAGTTGAAATAAAATCGCAGGCGTGTCGATGGCGGCCATGTTTATTTTATGTCAGTTGAAAAAGTCCATTTTAAGAAAGAGTATTGCGGCTGAATGAACTGCAGACTTTCAGTCAACCCAACGACTGTTAAAGAACTGAGCTTTACACAGAAATTGGCAATTTTTCTGCTACGAGAAAAAGTTTCTTTTCTCATCCTCTGGCGAAAATGGAATTCAGCGGATGAGGGTCTGAATTAGAAGCCCGAAGCTAAACCATCCTCACGGGTGTTAATTAAGGTTTCGTTCCATCCTTCCGTACGACTCACATGTCCTAAGTTTTACGAGATACCATCGCATAAGATGCGTTTTCGTCTACGTGTAGGGTGCTGACCAGCAGCCTCAGATCCCAAGTATATAGAGAGGATGAATGCGCGGGGCGCGAGAGAAAGAGACGGCAACTGAGCCGGAGAGAGCGGGGGATATGAAAGGGGGGTGATTTTAGTGCAACCCCCGTGCCGGGTCCTCGGATGACCAGACTGAGGTGGCTTTCCGACCACACTAGAGGCAGGTTTACTGCTGGTTGTGGGTGAGTCGGCTACCGTGCCCATAAACCGAGCGGACTTCCAGTCCTCCTGACTACTGGAACACCGACTACCATTGGAAATTCTCAACGCGTAACTTACAGCAACGCACCTGGACACCGTGCATTGCGAGGAAATA
The DNA here is from genome assembly GCF_021155765.1 of Diprion similis. Taxonomy (NCBI): domain Eukaryota; kingdom Metazoa; phylum Arthropoda; class Insecta; order Hymenoptera; family Diprionidae; genus Diprion; species Diprion similis. Next base: position 18,505,419 of record NC_060106.1, on the reverse strand, counting down.
GTGTCGATTTTTTTTTCTTCACCAGTATAATGAACAACTAAAGTGCTATGCAGCAGGTTCTTGTTTTCGTCCTTCATTACGGTCCGGTAAAGATCGACGTTGTTGATGAGAAACTGGAAACGATCTCTGGAAAAGTTATCTGTTTCCCGCGTTGCGTATTTCGGCTTAGTTCCCTCGAGCAGACCGAGGAGTCGTTGGCGCCAAAAAGCAATTCGCAATTGGTCCTGTTAGTCTGAGTAAAGGAAAACGGGATTGGGTTCTTTATGCTGTTTGGTGAAACGGTCTGGTCATTTGGAAGCCAATAATCCTTGCAACGTGGGACAAATAACTATATAAATCATGAAGAGAAACATTATTTTTTAACTAATGGAGTTTTCGTTTGGTCCTTTCTTTTGCTGGATGAAATTTTTGCCCAAAAATTACTCAAGTGCGCAAAGTGAGACGATGGCTCTTTTTTTTTCTACTGCCTTACATTGAACAGGACGTCGCGCAGGACGCGGGGGCGCAAGCTCTGGTTTAGTACATCGTGCGATGTTCCCATGGGAGTTTCGATTCGCTGGGACAGTAAGATCCCAATCTCTTAGCTGGCCGCTCTTGCCCTATCTTCAAGTCAGTCACACGGTTCCACTTCTTTTCTCGGCCCTTGGGACCCATTGCAACTTTAACTGCTTCGTATTACAGATCTCTGGCCTCGAGTTGCCTCGCGAATGTCCTTTCTTCGGAGATTTTAGTCGTGCCTTCTTAATTTCCATCCGAACACTTTACCTCTTCCTCTTTCAAATCTAAATGCGAGGTTGATTTAATTTATTTATTCGATTTTTAATCCCTTTCCGGTCGATGCATCGAATGATATATTTGTATTTTCGTCGAGGGGAATAATATCGAATAAAATAGAACATTCGAGTTCAAAGATGAGAGAACAAATATCGAGAGTTTAATTGACCCAGCAGGAGAAGAGGTCACCCCTATTGGGTCACCGGAAAGATTCACGAGAATGAATGAAAATAGAACTGCCGTCGACATACTTTTGATTGGATTTCTATGCAATTCAACCCGATAGCTTGACGGAGTTTTTCATTATACCTAGTTATGGGAAAGTTCCGCAATATCGAATATCGCCGATTGTAAATCAGCTTCCGAATTTTGACGTTGCTATTTGGGAACATCGACAAGTTTTACAATATATCAGCAGATTTCTTTCTCATGAGACGATCAATGAATATAATTTTACCAAAAACGGTAGATTCGACTCACCTGCATAATGTCCATAAAAATTTACGCAAACTCGAAGCTGGTTTATCGATCGAAGTAGCGCTTAATAGTCGACTGAATAACGGAGAGATTTCGATTTGGATCGGAACCTTTCGATTTATATAATAAACAGGAACGAAGCTCGCTATTTTCGTGAGTAACCGATGCATTTCCCGTGTATGCATCTCCATGCAACTACTTGTTCCTATCTCTATCCAACTGGCGCGACGACCTGATCTCACTCACGAAATTTGAATGCATTATACTGCATTTCGTCCTGCAGTCAGGTCGGTTGGATGGTAGACAATGCACGTTGCACATTGGCACACGTTTGGTCGAATCGCTAACGCACAGTGAATTCGGCGGGTCGGAGTTGGGTAATTAGACCCGATGGACGCCGACACGAGCGAGCACTTTAAATGTCCATCGGGCGTTGACGCGCGCCGAGTTTATCTCGTTTGTTATTTAACAATCCAGACTTGCTGACGGACGCTCTGACCGCTCGATTAGAGGGTCTGATTCGCCAACACAGAGTCTGATAGTTTCAAAGTTTAACCTCCGACCCCTCACGCCGAATTCTCTCACTCGTTTACCTGCACTGACTTGACAAAGAATTGAGCTAGCCAATATTTTATCACCAGCTTTAAAATATTGAAAGAGGACTTTATATATTTACATATTCGTGCTTTTAGGATTTTCGCAAATTTCGAAAGTTGAGAGAAGAACCAGGGAACTTTGACACCGATTACAGTGAATGAGAAATTCGTATACAAGAATCATAATCTTTAATAATTACTCGACAGTTGCTCCAAACTCTTATCAATATTATATCATACAATTAGACGTGGCTCGAATATTCACTTGTGTCTCAGTAATGGAATAACACTAATTAACAACGTTGAGGTTATTCTAGGCGTAAGGTAATCAGCTACCAACTTTGAAAGAGAAAACAAAATGATTAGTCTAGATTCTAGAAATAGTTGGATGGTGTTTTCGATTTTTTCATCCCAATTTCGTTCTGGAATTGTGGCCACGAATCTTTACCACGGTAATTAAAAAATTTATCAAATTCATACGCACTGGAATTCATTCGAACTTTAGTGCAGAAACTGTATCTTGATCCAACAGATTCACCCATACAATTATTTTCTTCTTTTTTCCATTTTTCATTGTCAACGTAATCGGACTCGATCTTATCGCTTAATATTCACTTTGCCCATTGAAATCTTGTCACTGGTTATCCTTAGTAGAAAGACAAACAAAGAAACAAAGAAACAAGCAGTCATAAAACAACGTAGGTATTAATTCTACCCTTATCTCGTCGTCGTAGCCTTTGAGCTTGAATCGTAAATAGAAAACTTGTTCGAAACAATCCTCGTTGTTACTCCTCCACAATCTTCATCTTCTTTCGTGTGAACTTGAACTTTGAGCCGACTCGTTGTGGCATGAAATAGTTAGCTAGGTTAGTACAGTATTTTCAATCTCTTTGTGTGGATACACCAGTAACTTGTTTATTTTTCCATTCTATTATCTGACTTTCCATATATTTTATCACCTTCAAAACCTGGCTGACCGATACCTTTCAACAGATATTTAAATTAAACGTTGCCGCGAATTCTTAGTTTACTTATCGCACGAGTCGATGGCGCCACGCGGTACTCTACTCGCGTTACACGAATGCGATCGGGTTGCGTGCCCTCAGGCGTTAGTGACAACTTAAATTCTGCTAATTCGCGAAGTTGCAAAAGAATATATTACAATTCATTGGATTCCGAATTAGACATTTTGAAGAATAAATGAGATGCTGCTTCACCCTGTAATTTCATTCGCTTTATTTTACTTCGTATAAAGTGTTGGACTTGAAAAAAATACAATTCGAGACCTTTTTTTGAAACTAAATCAGATCACGTGGAAAAATAATAAAATTTAAGTATTGGTGGTTTCCTCCAGTTGCATTCGGATCCAGACTACACATTTGTTAAAAATTTCAAATACTTGGAACATATTGATCTATATCAATATCACAAAAAAGAAGGAAATAATGAATCACGAGACGTAGAATATAGAAATTTTGTCGATATGTTTCCTTTCGTAGCTCCGGTTACCTGAAAACAATTGTATTACTATTGGGAATCTCGCTTTAATTTAATGTTCAAGTTCTTAATCACATTAGTCAGTGATTCATCGCTCCAGATGTAAAGTTCTTAGAAATTCCTCAAGCTTGACGCGACGTATGAATACGAAAGAATATAATTAAAAGGATAATCGAAGCCTAATTCCCACATCCAACAGTGGATTTCTAATGCATACATAGCCGGTACAGGAAGGGCGTGTAATAATAAATAAACGGCAGATAGACGTGTGCAGGTATTATACCTACACATAGGTTAGGTATAAGAGAAAGATGTTTCTCACCTGTAAGTTTGCCGTATATCGCCGCACCCTCTTTCTCCGCCCCTGCAGTGCGGGGTCCGTACAATACCTTAGCGCGCATTACATACAGCCTGGTTATTTCTCCAGGGAGTTTTCTCACATCGAGGCGATATATGTATGCACACCGTTGAAACCCCGCGTAAACACGTTTCGCGATCCCCCGTCTCTGCAGGTGTGCGTCTACACCCAAGTCTTATATCCGGCAGAGTTACGTTTGCACCTTACTTCCTACGCACACCTGCACCCGAGATGCACCAACACCTCGACCTCGACGCCGGTGTGCCTGGGGTGGACCTGGCACGCGGGAGGCACACGGCACCCTGGGGATACTCGGCGAAACTTTTCCCAACGAGAAGAAGAAATTCTTATGACGGAGGAACTTTTCAACGCTTCCATGCTTCTCTGCTTTATTGCGAACGATTTCGTGCATGCTATTCCCGAATCGTCAAGTACATACATGCACATATCGCTGCTGTTATAACCGCGATGTATTCTTATCACCCGATATTCGAGCCTAATTGAGAATTTTAAGATCGTTTGAAAATCACACTCTCATCGGTATGCGAGTTTTTATTTTTTTTGGTTCATCGGTAGAAATCGGTCGAGCTTGGAAGTTCATTCGTTTCAAAGCTTCAAGGCGTGCAAAGTGATTCGATCGATTCGAAATTCGAAGTCTTAGAGTTTTTTTTTTTTTCCAAATTTAGTAGACTCGCTAGTATGAGTGGTTTGGATTGATTTGAAAACATGTATCACAATCCCATGTAGATTTTGATCTCCGGATTGAACAATTACTAGTAAAATGAATTTGTTTACAATGATTTTCAAGTGAATTAATCTTGGATTGCAAGAAAATATATACATTACCGACGATCCGAATGACGTGTTCATCTGACTTCATCTTAATCAATGGCGCAGAGTTTTAGCGTAACTGTAAGCATATCTTTACTCGTTTACACATGTAGTGCGTATACTATTATCTACGGTAAACAGTTATACGTCGTCTCATTGTCTAGCTGGCGTGGTGAAAGAAAAACGAATAAATGAAAAATCCACATTCAAACCCTTATACGAATACAAAACGAAAAAGATATTTATAAAACGAAAAACAATAATGGGACATGAAAGAGGGGCTTTCAAATAGAGAAAGAGAAAGAGAGAGAGAGAGAGAGAGAGAGAAGTGGTTAGGTGGTTAAATTTATCGTAGCGAAGCGCTAGCAATCATCATTACAACTCGGGCTTGTTACGTTTTCCGGCATATGTACCGTATATGTATGATATATGTATAGGTATAGGATATACGTACATACATATGTATGTAGAGCCACGTATATCTATAGTTGAGCGATTCTCTGTCTCGCACACATGTCAAGGGATGACTATAAGGCCGCGGTTATCTCGCCTCAGTATCAGTTGTGCCTCTCTTTCTAATTTATCTTTTTTTCTTCTACTTTTCTTGCGCTTTAGTCACCATTTGACGCTCTTTGTCGCGGTAATGTCCAGGAGGCATTGATACGTACATACATGGTAAGTAATGTTAGGAAAATAGGGAAAGATAAAAGAGAAAAGAGAAAAGAGAAAATTGCGATGAAGATGTATATGAAGTTGTTAAGATAGCACACAGAGATAATATGTATTATGAGGTATAATGAGGCTGTTCGTAATATGCAATCGGAATACATACACGTGATAAGAAGAAGAAGAAAAAGAAAAAGAAAATATCCGAAAGAAGAAATTGAAAAAGAAGAGAAAAAAAGAATGTAGAAAGAAAAGTACATAAAAAAGAGCGATGCGAGAAGCGTATACGTTCGGACCTTCGTACGGACAGATGTAGGTACGCAGGAATTCTCTTCTGCGATAAAATCTGCCGACCTACACCTCCTCCCTCTTCCTGAAAGAGTCTCCCTCTGCTTCTTCTTCTTCTTCTTCTTCTTCTTCTTCTTCTTCTTCTTCTTCTTCGAGTCCTTTCTAGAGCCGCCGCTGCAATGGTTAACCGACCTGTGTATTCGGGTTGTTCTTGTTGTTGTTGCGGAGGAAAGACCGAACGTGACTTTATAAGAGTTGGGTGTAGGTATTATGGAGCTGTACACACAGCCATTGTGTACCTACTTGTCGAGTATGCGTGTATGCAGGTCTACCGGTTAAACGGGCATCGCGATATACCAGCACTAGGTGCAAGGGGTTAACCGAAGACAAATGTTCGCCGATCGATTGGAAATCAATCAGACGCCCCGTTGGGTAAGTGGGCACTCGAATCGGAACCTCAGAGCCCGCGGACTCCCCACCGATTTTCATAACCGTACCGCGTTTCGTACACGCATCTATATCTATGTACATGAAAGCATATGTATGCATGCACGAGCTGCACCGCGTTCCATCCAGAAATTAATCCACCATCAATATACCATCGAGAAATATCATTGAGAAATTGTAATTAGTCGAACGATCAATCGCGCTCATGATCGGTTGGATTTTCATTTATTTTATTTTTTTTTATTTATTTTTTTTTTCAAACATTCAAAGAATCGTCGAAATTTTTTAAATATTCTTCATTTTTGTATTCTAATTTAACAATAACAGAAATTCTACGATTTTGATAACTTACGATAAATTAATCGATTGTATTGTTTGAACTTGTGAATTTGATCGAAAGTTTTTCTTTCCTCCTTTTCTGCGATATGACTTTTCTTGGCTTTTGACCGTTTGTTTTTCGAATGTTGCTTCACGACTTCACGGAGCTTAATCACCAACCACGTTCGGCACCCTGCAGAACAAAACGCTAAATAATGATTGCGTGTGGTGAACGTATATACTTATAAAAAAAAAAACTTCAAGACACGAAATTATCACGCGTGACGGACGAACTGTGTTACTCACGTTTGCCACTTCCGCGGTAAAAAATTAGCCGCCCACATTTCTGTGGAGAGAGTAATCGGTAAGCCAAGAAGCATTGCCGACAAACTTGCCTAGAAGAAAGGAAAGATCGAATGAAAAGTGGATTTTCATACATTCGGTCTCTGGAATCAATCCACTCGCAATTTGAAGAAATTACCCAGTTGAGTGAAAAATTAAAGAGCAGTAAAACCCAGAAGTGAGGAATAATTTCAATAGTCTAACCGCTCAGTTCCATTTATAGTTAAGCTGCCTCCATAGACAAACTACTTGAGTGCAGCATAGTTGAGTCGTTTTCGTGCCACCCACAACGTACATACCTGTGAGATTCGTTTAGATCGTTTTATGTAACGAATATAAAGTCGCGTAGTTGGTTTTGCAGTAAAAAAGAAAAAAAAAAAAATTCACCCTTTCCGCGAAGCATTATTATTTATGTTATTAGTAAAAGAAGAAGAAAAAAAAAAGAAAGGATATTCAAACTTGAAAGTTTCTGTTCAAATCTCACGGTGGTTTAATGTACCTGGGAACTGTTACGACCGCGAGTTTTGAAAATATGATTGGGGTAAAGAAGATTGAGTTGTTTTAAAGAGGAAACGATTTTTTATTTCTGCCGTTTTTACATTACTTGGGGCTTAATTGATATTTCTGTCAAATATCCTTCGTTATAATTGCACGTATAAAATGGCTGGTTTACAGGCGCGTTTAGTCAGGGAATCATCCGGCAGATAACAGATCTTGAATTGGCGTTTCAAAGTCGACCGCAGAATTCACCGCAAATCTTATACATCGCGTCTATGCTTGCAACCGATAAACTGTTCTCTCAGCGGAGAGTGTGGGAGTTTGTCCTCTGAATTCTCGACTGCCAGCTGTCTAGCTCTTCTCTCTATGTAATATGCAATGCTGAGAACACTGTGACGTCGTTTATTCCAAACGCTGAATGCTAAATTGCTTGAATTTGTTTAAAAATCCGCAAGGAGATATAACACGCATTTGTAATTACTAAAACTTATTCGGTCTTTTTCGTTTTCGAGCTTCCCTTAATTTCGTCTATCAACAAGTAATGCGAGACACAGAACGATGAATCGGTTCGAAATTCTAATGAGAAGCTAATTTTTTATCCTTACGTTTTTGAAAATTCCTGTTCTGGTTGTATTTCTTTTTTTTTTTTTTTAATTTTTTTTCTATGCATTTTGAATTAAAAAAAAAACTTGAGCTGACCGAGTCAGTTTCTTATAACTGTACGTATAACCAAAAAACGTCTTAACGTACAAGAAATCACGATTGCGATTGCGATAAATTAATGTTTCAAATTTCAAACTTTAAATCGTCGAGAAAAAAAATAAATCTCTGTTAAAAACGGTTAAAAACTAATTATTTTTTGGAGAATCAACGTTTCCGAAAGCTCGAATTTATTATACACTAGGAATTATGTCCATCTAACGATTGAGGATGATAAAAAAAGAAACAGAAGAAGGAAAAAACAACAACAACAACAAAAAACTGCCAATTTGAGTCGTGTTTTTTTTTTGTAACAAACGTTTTGAGTCCAACCAGTCAAACGAGATCGAATGTTTGGATTCAAAGCCGAGTAGAAGACACGAGAAATGAGTTTGAGCTGATGAGGAGGCGGCGTCTCAGGGAGACGAAAGCAGGTAGCTGACATCGGATAAACGGATACCCGAATAATTACAAGTATTTTTGATACGGAGCTACCGTAGAAGCCGATCGCCGCCGCCGGACCTCGGAGCTATCGAAACAAAATAAAGACGCCGCCAATTAGTATTTGGGTTCATGGGGGGCGATAAGATCTTCTCCGGGGCGGCAGGGGGGAGGCAGCAGGACTCTTCAGGTCTCCATCATCGACGCGGCACTTCGATCTCTGGCTCCTGGATCATCGGTGCAACGCCATTACCGACGGTGACTCCCTGCATTCTATCAACTGTACAGGCATTTCTCTGTGCCCCGGGGATCTTAAACCCCGTGTAGTTTCACTCCATGGTGCAGGGAGGGAGTTGCGCTCTTCTTTTTACCCTATGCCTTGGACGTCGTCCGAGATGCGGACGGCAGCTTATCGAGCCTCCTTCTCATTTTTCTCCACCATTTTAATTGCCCCGATTGCTGTGAGATCTTCTTTGCAATCGGTTACACCTTCTTCGATTTCACATCCCAAGTCCTCATCCTCTTTTACCAAGTTGAGGATAAAGACGGGGTCCCTGAATCGATCGTCTTAAAGTGCTTATAAAGAAGCGTCGTATACACCTCGAAAACGCGGGGAAGCAAAACTCCTATACCGCTCAAGCGATCAGAGTGAAACTTGGGCAGTTATTGCCTGATTTTTGCAAAAAGTGGGGCGTCTTTTTACTTTTTCAAAATTTGGAAAAAAAATTTACAGATTGGTTACCACCCACAGAAATTGGCCAAATTTTCACAGTTACATTGAATGGATCGAACTATACGGTATGATGCCACTCGGCGGTGATGAAACACACATTTTGAGCCCAGTCCCATGAGATTTGATGGTGAAATGACGAAATGGCAGCTGATCTGGTTTTCGATTACGAAGTACACCGAAATCTCATTTTGGCGAAATTTGTTACCGACCTTTCATGCCTGTCGGTAATTTTTTACCGACATTACATGCATACATTACCGGCATGCGCGTAATGTCGGTAACAAATGTCGCCAAAATGAGATTTCGGTGTTTTTCGTAATCGAAAACCAGATCAGCTGCCATTTCGTCATTTCACCATCAAATCTCATGGGACTGGGCTCAAAATGTGTGTTTCATCACCGCCGAGTGGCATCATACCGGATAGGTCGATCCATTCAATGCAACTGTGAAAATTTCGCCAATTTCTGTGAGTGATAACCAATCTGTAAAATTTTTTTCAAAATTTTTCTTTATAAGCACCTCAAGCTCCGACTCGGTACCTTATGTATGTACCTTATACCTACTTGTCGTAACCTTCGACGAGTGTTGAATTCACTTCGCTTTACCAAGGTGAGTTTGAATGTTGAGTCAAAGGAGAGAAGAGGAAAAATGATCCCTGGTCCCATGGTCGAGATCCTGAGGATGGCGTCGGTCAGGCGAAAAGCAAACCATAGCCAAGGAACGCCCTCGCTCTTGTGGTCGGTTAGTCTTGCAGTACCTAATGGAATACACGACGATCCGTATAATTCGCGGTGAAGTCTCTACAGCGTGTGGGTTATATAACGAACGTTGAAAAGGTTGCTTCGAAGTTCCGTCGTGATGCAGCTTGACGGTTTTTAAGGCTTAGGCAATACCGTAATATGCTTCGAACGTACCCAGGTTGCGATATAACTCGCCTACACGGTATACTTACTATATGTATAGGTACTGCATGATGCATGCCTCGAAACCGCAGAGAGTCGCTTAAACACTAATTGAACGCGGTGTATATAGATATTTTATATATACATACACCTACTTATGCCTATGTCCGAGGGTATACGATTTGCCATTAAACATTCTGAGACCCGACTCACCTTTGCGGGCTTTCAAAAGCCTGTATGAGTATAGACACTGGGTTGCGGGTTTTGTGCCCGAACTGCCTTCGCCATTCGCCGATCATCGATTGCAGAGCATCGTAGACTGCGAGTTGGTTGATTCGAAATTTTCTTATACCGAGTATATTTGTTGTATGAATATATTCGCAAGCTGTAAAAACCTTTGTGAAAGTACAACAATAGAAGATGAACGACGGCTTGAATGTTGGTGCTTCGTTTAGTATTGTTTCAAGATTTTTAGATTTTAGTCTACGATGATTCATTTTATACAGAATTTATTATTGTTATTGTTTTTTTTTTCACAATGTTTAATCCGATATAATCATTTCTTATCGTGGATACTCAATGTCGATGTGCAATTTTGTAAAATTAAACATAATAAAAACGGTGTTTCAGTAAGATTGCAGAGAATAATAATCTTCTGAATAAAATAAGGAATGGTTGGGTGAAATCGAAGGATTCTATAAAATTTCGAACAATTTTGCATCGAGTCGAATTGAAACTTAGGCATCTAAGCTTTTGTTTACAATTCGATTATTTTCCGTGTATGTACAATTTCATTAACCAAGCATTTCTTCGAGACGTCCGATTTCTAAACACTCCGAAAATGCAAATAAAAATGAAAATAGCTTTCTTTACATCTGCCGAGTTGTATCTCTATGTAGGTATATCGTAGATCATGTTTAATATACGGGGAAGAATTTTTTAAAATTTTTCATTCTAATTCATTAGACAAAACGCGTGTGAGGCGGGAAATTAAAATGTGCGTAACGAAGCTTCGTGCATTCTAACAATTATCGTAGTTGTGTAACGCATGTGTAAACGGCGTTAGGCGACTGCAAAAAGCATCTATTTCACTGCAGCAAGCAGCACACGATGACGAACCCGTGGGTTTCGCGTTCTCAGCTCGTCTCGTTAAAAAGTAATTTTTATCAACACCTGCCAGCGTTTAAATATTCATTTAGTCACGAGTCCTCGTCGCATCAAGATTATAAGTCGGAGCAGCTCGTGCGCCTATATATATACCTGTACATATGTACCATACATATGTATATTACACATTATATTATACGTATATACACGTAAACTCTTTTAATTTCGCACCCTCTTCGCGTCAACCGGATGGAAGAAAAATCTATGAACCGTTCAATTATGTACCCGGTTGCAACGACAAGGTAATTGGACCCGAATTATTTTCGACCTTTGCAATTTCCGCGTCTGGAAAATTTATGTAAATCAGGGTTAATTTGGCAGAAATTTACTCACCTGATATCCTCGTCGATAGTCGCACGTTCAGGGGCAAAAGGAGGGGGGATTGATTTCTATTCTTTTTCATCATTTCGGGGGTAAGTCGATCGCATCGCGGGTTTCAGCTTCAGCTTCAGCTTCAGCTTCTGGAAACGAAGAGATGATTTATGGGAGCGCGGATGCAAACGGGCCGGGGCCCCATGTAGAGGGACTTGGGTGCACAAAAACCCGCGGGGTAGCAAAAACTAGACGACGGGGGCCCGCGCTGCTGCTACCACGTGGGAGGGCGTGCGCCACGTGTTAAACTCGATCGCCGCCTTCCTTCTCCCTGCGCCATGCATCATATATATGTACAATGTACATGTATAGGGTATACCTATATATACGTAGGTATTATAGCCGTACCGAAATTATTTGATTCATAAGAATTTCACGCGATTTTTTACTGTACGACGCGCTGCGTATCCGAATTATTTTCAATCATTTTTTTTCTTGTTCTTTGTTTTTTTTTTTTTGTTTTTTTTTTCACTACGATTCCGTCGCATCGTCGGGTTTTTTTTATTGTATCGTCTGAATTTTTTTTTTTTTTCCGAAATTTTGGAAAACCGACATAAGCTGAACGCATTTGGCGGATAAAATGATATAGTATCGATATGTAGAATAAAAAAGAAAAAAAAAAAAATTTAATTTTCAAATACGCGAAAAACTGTTTCATCGAATTATTACGAAATGTTGTTGTAAATTGAGATTACGGAAAAGTCGATATATGAAAAGGTAAGGAAAATTTATGTTTCTATTCTTTAAGCTTTCTACATTTCGACTTTTCTTTACATTACACCATTTCATATCTTATTTAAATTCTGCCAATTTGATGTTCTACTCTCGAAAAATCCGATTACATTTTGTCCCTTCTATGTCGTATAGAAATTCCACTTTTTCACCCTAACCGTAGAAAATGAAAAGCTCGATCGATCACCGCGAAAAAAAAAAAACAACAACTACATATCGAGTTGAAGAATTTGTCAAAGATGCCGTTTTTTACTCTGTATAATCGTTTGAGCTTCTTTTTCGTTATTTTTTCTTCTTCTTTTCAAGACAACCCTTCTTCCTACCTTCTCGTCCTTAAAAACGACGCCTGATACACGCACTCGACACACGCATTCATGCCCTGAACCTTCGCGTGTGTATACACAGAGCGTTACATAAAGCATAGGCTGAAACGAGGCAATGGGGTGCCGTGCCAAGATACCCATGGGGGTTTACTCCCCTCCCCCTCCTCCCCTTCACCTCTCTCTCTCTCTTTCTCTCTCTCTCTCGCAGGCGGAAAAAACGTATGATGCTAATAATAATAATAATAACAACAATAAAAATAAAAGTAAAATTCGCACTCCAACTGCTCTCGCTGTTAGATTGTTGTTGTTGTTGTTGGTGTTGTAGGTACAGTAGGTACCTACCTATACGTGTAATACGGAGCAGGTACGCGGTTTGTTCGACTGCGCCGCGAGAGATCTATGGGAAGCAATTTAAATTAAAAGCAGCTTTGCGCACCCGATATTTGCCGGACCCTTGGGGGCTCGTATCATTCGCATAGGTTGGTTTTACCTCGGCCGAATACTACGGACGTGTGTGTTGTGCTTTGTCCGGTTGCGATATACCTAGCCAGAATCAAAACGCAAAACACCGATCGACAGGCCGATGCGTTTCAGATTCTGAAACGGTGCAGCTGCTACTCGAAAGTAAACTATTTAACTGAAAATTTAAATTTGCCGACCAACGGTCGGATTAAGGAATAATTAACGAGACTCCAAATTTCTTTAATTAAATGGTAATACTTGAGTTCTCGTTACTCAAACGATTTCAAGTCCTTTCTATGTTGTTCACCTCAGATTTAGGTACGTACTTTACAAACTTCTTTGTCACGTGATTCAAACCAATTGTTCAAACACTTAAACGACGCGTATAACTAAGCGCACCTGCGTGAGAATTGACTCGATGGCTTGAAACATCGACTCAAATTGACTTAACGCAGGTTTGAATAGTACATTCAACCCCCTTGTGTCTGATAGATACACCAATTTCTTCACGCTCGCACGGATCCTTTGAATTTACGAGTTTCGAGTCGGGATGTTGATGTGCATAAAGAAGAGTTCAAGTATGCATGACGATGGATGAGGTGAGGGTGTAAACAGTAGGTGGAGGCAAGAGGAGAGGGAGAAAAAGAAAAAAAGAAACAAAGAGAGAGAGAGAGAAAGAGGCTTGTTCACACAAGTGAGTATAAGACGCGTGCAAAAGGTACAGCGAGACATCGAGGTGTCTACCTATACAATGACCTAGCGTAGGTGTAGGTCTTCGAATACATGGACAGACCCACATATCTATACTCATGCACGGAACGAAAGGCCAGGGGACTAACAATCGGAAAACAGCGTTGGGCTGGCGTGGGGGTCGTCGAGGAGGAGGATAGGGGCGCCAAAGGGCCGTTCGAGGATTCTCATCTCCCAGAATCCCTCGCCTACCATACGAGCGACGTTCCTATTCTGTCCTCCTCCGCTCGCCATGCTGCTGTAGGTAGGTAATCATAATTACACCGAAGGGTCTACCCGGCAAAGGTGACCCCTAACCTCTTCCTCTCTCTCTCTCCCTCTTTCTCTCTATCTATCTCTTTCTGTCTGTCTGTCCGAATCTTCGACCCTCGATATATGTAAATATTTTTTTAATTTAAGGCGGCATCGTTACGAAGGGATGTGAATTTTATGGACGCCATAGAGTGGGATGGATATTGATTTAGTTGATACAGTTTTGAATGTAAAAACAAGGGGAATAATGCTTGGTAATTTAGTTGATCCCTCGCCGGGAATTCTTTGAAATATTAGATCATTACCTCAAAACCCGAAGATCTATGAATCGTTATGAAAATCGTGCATAAATCACGTAATATGACCTCATTTTTTAGTTTCGAAATTATAAATATTTCTTCGTATTATTCAGTGTTCTAATGTTTTTTTATTACATTTAGAACTAAGGAATGAAATTTATAGTACGATTCTCGTTTTTTGATGTTATCTATTTTTCAAAAATACTTTCATTATTTAAGACAAGTTTTATATCGAGAGTACTTTTTCGGTTAGATCTTGTATTAAAATTACAAGTTCGAGATTATTAGTATCAGCAGTATTTAGTCGGTGATTTGGTCTAAAGTTTCGATTTTACATTTTATAATACAGACCCGATATTCGCAGACGCAATTGTGAACTAAAACTAGTTTCTTATAGTCCACTATGTACGAATCTCTATCAAATCTGTACGAATCTTTACGAATCTGAAGTCAGAATTTGCTCATTCCCAAATCCAAGATAACAAATAAAACATGGCGGATGAAAAATCGAAAAAAACTGTAAAAAATTTGATGATTCTCGCCAAAAATTAGATTTTACCGTATTTTAATATTAAAAAAAAAAACTGTCACAAGGTCTTTCCCACTGTGACTAAAAGAGTTCATTCATCGTGTGCCGCGTTTATTCATACGGAGGATTGATGACGAATTAGTGGAAAACCAGGTGTTATTTAATTTCCACTCGACGATCGCGATCTGCGAACGATCTCACCCTTGCGACGTTTCCTCATCCTCGATTGACCCGCCGGTCTTCCTGTACACTCGTGGTCCTGGTGAGCAGAGGAGGGGGAGGGGGGAGGTCGGAATGTAATGCATTGAATTAGACACAAATGCACCCTGGGCACCAGTTCAGCGAGGCTTCCCCACGCCTCGCATCTCTCCCCGGAGAGGCTGGCACTCCTCGACCACTGCCTCGTTTTCCTCGCCTCCTCTCTCAACTTTGGAATGCGGTTGCATTTAGAACAACCGCCGGATTATGCCAAAGTACGAATAAACAAACGAGATTGTATCGCCTTAACGCAATTGCGCGCAATTTAACTGCACACGTTCAGGTTTTTCACAGTCACGTCGCAATTATTATAAACACGGTTATTGCGAGGTAGAAATTTTTTTATTATATTCTTTGGAATTTTTGCTAATCTTCTTATTTTTTTGTCCAACATTTTTTTTGGGTTGGCAATAATTGATTATTTTTTAGGGTGGCTTATTTTATTCAGAAAATTATCTTCTACAGAAGACTGATTTCGTTTTTTTTTTTTTAGTGTCGATCGCTGCGATATTTTAAAATATGATCAAAAAATAATGCCTAAAATCAGAATAAAATGTTTAAAGTAATTATGATTCCCGAATAATTCATGTTTAACAAAAAATTTAGGTGCTTAATTTTATCCCTTGTTAGTTAAAAAATTTCAGGGTGCCAACTTTGGCCCCAAATTTTTCGATATATCAAAAATTTTAATGTGAAACCTTACAAATCTGTCAGATTAATAACGATTTATGTTTTTATTTTTCAATTAACGAATCTTGTGTTGTTGTTGTTTTTTTTTTTTTTTTCTTTTTATTTTCAAAGAAGTCTTCGCAGTAATTTCACGCAAACTTAACGCACGATCGTCTCGTAATAATATTAATAAAAAGTATCGGTTACCGGCCGATAAACCTCTTCGAAATTTAATCGAGTTTCATTGAAAGTAATTTTTAAAACATGTTTTCACCGTGTACTCATTTCCCGATGAATCGCGTATGGATTTGACGAAGGAGAGGAAAAAACTGTAGGAGTTTCTTTACGAGTTTCCTGTTCCCTTACTATACCGTCGCGGATTCGAATCGTCAAACGTCAATGCGACCCAATAATGCTTAGCTCGCGATTCATTTTACAGAGCCGTTGAAAAAGGGTGGGTTTTACCTGCGCCCTCGTCAAATGGTTAGGTACCCAGGTCGGATGTATAAAGTTACCCCGTCGTTCCCTCGGTGCGTATACATCATTCTCTACATTAATCCTTAATTCTCTATCTATAGACCTTCGGCTATATTCACCTGCGTGTGCGGCGCGTAACCAGATACCTCAATCATCTCGTCACGGTTTATAACTTACCAAAGAGAAAACCCCATAGAAGGCTTACAAAGGGTGTCCCACAATAAACCGCCCTCATAGGACACCGTAAGCAAGCAATTCGCCTGCTTGAACCGCCCCGCCCATCGACGGTCGAGTCGTCACGTTTTTTTAAAACGCGATCACTTCTCGAAAATTGGACCGTTTCAACTGCGAAGGAATCGATCGGTTCGTTTTTTTTTTTTTTTTTTTTTTTTTTTATTTTATTGCAGTTTTCGTACAATTTATCAATACAATTTTTCGTTTGTTTTTATAATTAATAAACAAATCATTATATATCCTAAAAAACTACATCGATTGCTTACACGCAATATTTTCATAAATAAAAAAAAAGAAAAAGAAAAGAAAAGAAAAATTGTAATTTATTAACGACTCATAAAAAGTTCTCCAGCATAATCTTCAAAGTTACGGTCAATAATTCATTCATTTTTTAACTTGCGGTCAGAATTAAACGTTTTTTCACTAAGAGACTGCGATTTTCACTAATTTCATGTTTTCTAGAGCTTGTTCACGTTGACAGAAACATTATTGTGAAGTGCTTGATCCGTCGATCTGTCTTCTGAGGATCAAAACTGAGCGTGTTGACAAATATCTTCGGTTTAAGAAAATTGAAGAAAAAAGAAACAAAAAAAAAAAAAAAAAAAAAAAAAACTCTCAGGTAGATAAAAGAAAATTATGCCTGAAATGATTAAAAAATGTAATTTCTTAATAGTAATAATTTACGTCTAGTTAACAATTCACGTGTATTTACAGCACAAAGCAGCAGTTTTTCGGCGTGAGCGTTACACGGAAATAATTATTATAGAATTGGAACGGGGTCGGACTTCTTAAAAAATTCCTGTACCCTAAGCCCCACACGGGATCCCGTACTTTGTTTTACAGCGGCGAGGTTGAAAATGGGGGATTGGGTTACGGCTTCCCCAAAAACGCAGCCCTCACCTGTGTCGGCTCCTTGTGCATTAATCGAGGAGCCGACGAAGTTTCAACGACGTGAAAATACGCTTGATAAAAATAACGTCGTGTCAGAAGTGCGCAGAGTTTTTTTTTTGTGCAATCATATCTAGATACAAAGAGTCGGGCTGAAACGAGGAACAGAAACATTCGAATTATTGACCGATTAATCGTAGAATTCGATTAATTATTTTTATCAATTTTTGCGCCAGCTGTTTAATAATAATTTTTCCGAATAATTCGTCATTCGTTTTTTTAATTAATTAGAATTTTGAACCAACTGTTTTCTTGATTAATTAACGATCGCGTTCTTTTGATAATACAATGAATCGAAGTACACGATTGATTAAAACATTTTTAGAATAAATTCACGAAATAATGGATGTATTAGGTATTAGAAAATTTGATATTGAAAATTGCAAGAAATTTCTCATGAAAATCAAATCACTTTATTCGGAAGAACCATATTTTTTTCTTTAAAAAATATTGATAAATCGTAACTATTCCTTTCTTATTTTATCAATTTTTAAAATTTGACCAAATATTTGAGAGTGCAAGATTATTTTCATAATAATTTCATCCAACGTGTGATGTGCGTATTAATTGTTGTCAGGTAGGAACGAACTCGATTCGTTTGTACTCGAATAATCCCACCCTCGAAATCCACAGAGTGTTTTTTGGCCCTCAGATCCTGCGACCTCGAAGCGTCCTGACGGGAGCGCGAAGAAGAGGTTCGAATAATGGGTGGTTCTGATTTTTGTCTTTCTTAAACGCGTCATTGTGGAAGGAAGGGCGGGCTTTTGATGATGAATCCGGGTTGTGCGTGGGTACCTTCAAGAATCGCTGGATACGCCGGCAACGACACCCGATACACAGGCTATTCGTGCAGTTGAACCCAAGACTCCTAAGCGATTCATCAGCCTTTGTCGATTTGTTCTTAGACGAAACGCGCCCGACTCATTCTCAATTGTAGGTATATTATACACGCGTGTATATGTATGCCCACTTTCAAAGAGATCGGATGATCGGAGAGAACGGAATCGTTTCCCGTAAAACTTTGAAAAATCCTCTCCTCACATACGCCCCAGCGTAGCTGGCTCTTTCACAAAAACGCTTCCCACATTCTAGAAGAGAAATAATAAAGTGAGAAGAAACGAATTCATCCTCCTCTATATTTTTAACTGGTTTGATAAGGGGTTGAATTTCGAAAGGATTGAAAATCTACGTTGTATTTGTCAAATTTGAAGTCGAAATTTCACACATGTGTTTCAGAAATCATTTTTTCGTACTTAAGCATCGGTTTTTGATCAGTATTTTATACGGATGTTATGGCAGGTAATTGGATTAGTTGAAGATCGTGATTAATCGAAGATCGATTTTCTTACGCCAGTCTCAGTTAGATCGCGTTAGACTTGTATGAAAAGAAACGAGATCAATGAATCGATCAAGATTCGAGGATTTATTGAACCAACGGGAAAATGGCTAGAAGAGAAGAAGTTTCGCATCAGGTACTATCAGGCACTTGCACTTCACGGCGAATAATTCAGTCAGAATGAGTTCATCTGCTGGCCATAACGGAAAGTCATCAGTATATTGGTTCTGTTAGGAAGTAGTCGACAGGAAGAGGAAGAGACAAAGGACCGAAATCTGTAAAACAATAACAAGCATTTACGCACAGATTGAAAAGTCTGTGGCACTCGAGGTTCTCGAAAAAGCAAGTTCAATGGGAATTTCATAGTTCAACGATGCACGAGAGCTAAGAGTTCACAATAACGAAATTGAGATGAAATAACACCTGTAGAAAAAAGCGGATAAACAAAAAGTGAAATTCAACTTGAGACCTGCAAGAGTGAAAGCCAAAGCTGGAGGGTAAGTGGCCGAAGAAAATTCGAATCAAGATAGGTACTGCAGAGAGGAAAAGAGAGAAAGAAAGAGAGAGAGACCCTTGGCGAGAGGGTGAGATGTAATCCGAGTGGGTTAAACATTTACACCGAACTTGCCTTTCTTGGGTTTCTATCTCCGTTTCACTCTCGCTGTTTCTCCTTGCCTTTCCATCCCGCGATGAATTACAGTGCGTCCTTCCCTGGAGGCCAGAACCGCCGTTCTGGCACCAAGAGTCGCGTGATTTCCACCCCAGACACGGAAAGAGAGTCATGCCGAGTAGTTCATTGCCAAGAACCAGGGCCGTAGGCATTCCGTTTCCCCTGATACACGGCCATCCACCTACGTCGCGTCGACGGCCTGCCCGAAGGATCCGAGCTCATCTCCTCGCAGCGTCCGCAGCACAGCGCTTACAAACTGTGACAAATCGATACGTTCCGAGAAGATTTTTTCAAACATCGTCTCACACCTTACTTCAGCCGTTTCTTGCCTCCGCAGGACCTCGCCAAGCTATCTGCATCGTCCGTTTCTTTGGCCTCATTTCGCTGCTGCTCCCGCTTCGGCTGTAAATGTATCGGCAAAGAGTTTGACCCTCGGTATTATCGAGATTCAGAAACGGGCACTTGGCGTTTGGCACTGCAATTCATATGCCCATTCGGGCGAATTAATCGTCGCAAAAAAAAAAAAAAAAAAAATGCAGGTGTAGAGAATCGGAAATATCCGTTACGACAATTCATCACCATATTGACGAAAAATATATTGTTAGATTTTCAAGTATCTCAGTTCGAACGTTCACTCCAAATTTCGAGTCGATCGGGCCGAAGGTTCTCGAGTTATCGCAAAAAGCGTGATTCGTGGGAAAATAATTTTTAGGTTATATCGCCATATCATCAAGCATTACGCTCAGCGTCTCGTATCCCGACGACTTTTCTGAAAACACTTAGACATTCCTGTCAGTTAAATGTTACCAAGCGAAAATAGTTTTTCCCGAAAATTTCCACGGAGGGGTGGCGTGATGCAGAGGCTCGAGGGGAGGAAGGGGAGGAAGGGAAGGCTGAGGAGAGATCGGGAATTTCAAGTTGGCGCAGAAGCCCTGATTCCCCAGGGTCTGCGCCAGCAGGGCGGATCTCGGTAAGATTGGCTCAGGGCTTGCTCCCCGGAGGCCAAGACTCAATTAAACTTTAAGATGATATGCAACCCCCTCTCCCACCCCCGGCCTATCCGGACGCTCCCCGGTGCCATCCTGGCTCCCACCAGCCTCCCTGTTATACGGACATAATACTCTTCGGCGATAATTCTTTCCCTCGACAAAGGTCCAATCTCTCAATTCATTCGCCGCTCGTCGATCGCGATTTTTCATGGAATCGATAGCTCGATTTTCGCGACACGAATTCATATCTCCAATTTGATTTCATTATCTATAGATATTAATATTGTCACTTACACGGTGTCGAAAAAGGACTCGTTATTCATCGAAGTGCACCTGATCTATGCGACGATCCTTTTTCTAGCTGGCAAATGAATTTACGTGCACAAAAAGCACGTCGTCGATAAATTTGAGCATTTAAGAATCGTGCATAGCTATATGCTGACGCTGAACGTTTGGTGAAAGTATCTAATTGAGGATGAATTGATGTGGGTTACACACGGTGATGCGATGCAGGTGATGAAAAGGCGCGGGCTGTGGGATCGACGGTGGCGTGTCGGTGTTCTGTATCGTTGAAAATGCGGCTAAAAAGTCCTTGAAAGTCCTTGGAAGACTCGGGCCTTACCTCGGTGACGGGCTCGCTTGGTCTGTTTGTACATCGCGGAGCTGCGAGAGTAACAGCGATCAAAGGATGACCATCAATTCAGTGGCGATCAACGGTGAAGTAGGCCTGAACATTGGCGTCACGTTTTCTGTGGGAGCAGAGCGAATTGTAGCTAAGCGAGTGACAAAATAAAAAGAGTCGAGGTCACCGCCGGACTGTGGGAAGCTCTTTGGCTATTGAGAGATTCCCGGCCCGGCTGCAATCTCTCTCTCTCTCTCTCTCTCTCTCTCTCTCTCTCTCTCTCTTTTTTCTTTTTTTTCTCTCTTTCTCTCGTCCGCTCCTCGCCTCTTCCGCTGTCTTCGTCTATCCGTATTTTATATTCATTCAACCTTACGGATTTATCTTGACAGACGTTTGACGGACCCGGCGAAATTCTCATCCTCAATGCTGCACAATTCGTGCCAACTCCCTTTATTATAATACCGAAATAAATTCTTAACGGGTTTTCACGGACGCGGTTTATTTCCATCCGATCGATTCTACTGTCATTTCTCGGTATCTTCTTAAGCTTTCTCAACTATTACAGAGAGGAAGATTCGCGGATGAAACGTCTTTATCGATGAGATGAGGATCGTGTGCAAGGATGACATTACGGGTTAGGACACGTTTCTGGGAACGATTTGTTCGAAAAAATTTTGTTTCGGACTCAGGATTTGCAACATGTACCTCATCAATCGAGGTTCAGACGTTTTGGATCTCGTTATAACTCATCGATACATCGACGATATATTTTTGCAGTTCAGAACTGTTAACAGAAAGGAAACCTCTATAGTCCAAAAACAGGATAAACCTTGATTTATGCAATTGAATACTTTCGCAGAAAGATTTTGATTCCGTAATTAGTCGGACAGTTTGACACACTTTTTGGGATTAGCTCCGACAAATAAGATATCATTACAATTTCTCTGTTTTTAATATACGCAAAACTTTATTTCGAAAGAGTTGGAGACTCTGTGCATCTAAATTAGACTAATGATCAATTTGAAATTTTACCAGGACCGAGCTGTTTTCATCGAAATGCAGTTTTGATTCGAAAAACTATAATTCTTCCTCGTCTGTCAGATCTTCACACTATATTTGGGAAAACATTCTCTTTTTTCCGTGAAAACCAACGAACGTTCGAATGAAAATTTGGTAAAGAAGAGAAAAGTGTTTGTGCGAATTATAAAACCTCTGAATGACGTCTGTCTATAAATTTTTTGTAATTTTTGAAACTGCCCTTTAATTTTCTCTACGATTTTTGTTTCCTGAGACATTTCTGTATATCCATTTTGTCTCAATGGAAATTGTCTATTACGCACATTCCGACTTGTAAAATATTACGTAAGAATGACTTTTACCCCCCCTGTATAAATTTTTTTCCGCCCCCCGCCCCTCTTGGGACCCTTACGTAATTAATAAACGACCCCTAATACCTCCTTTTTCAAGATCCGATTCGCGCCTCGATTCATCCTTAAATTCGTCATCAGATTTTCGGCAGCTGTGCGAGATCGAGCCGAGAATACCTAACCGTGTTCGGTTGACTCGTTCCTCGTGAAACAAACGCATGGATGGACGATGATGCCGGATTCGAAGTCGGCGGAGAGGGGGGGCGCCCTGGATCATTAAATTGTCCGTGACACGAAACGCTCGATTTCGTCGGGGACACGAAGGAAATTGGCTTTTCTGAAATAGATATCGGAGAGGCATGTGACAATGACGTGGTGTTTAACATGGTCAAGCCAGCAGCGTCAGCGGGGGGGGGGGGGGGGGGGGGGGTCGCCCCCCGTAGCCGCTACGGGGGTTCTTGTCGTGTGTCCGAGTGTCGGCCGAGCGCTCCCACGAATCCGTGGAGGAATAAGACCGTCATAGATTCTCAACCAAAGGCATCCGCCGTCCAATCGCGATGCGACATCGCGCCTTAAGGCCGAGGATGTAGAAAAGAAACCGCGGAAGAAACCGAGGTTCAATTTGAGAACTTGGAACCCCCGCAGCGTTACCCTGGGGACAGTCTTGCTCGCGCGTTTATCACACCTACGCAGACCCGTAGATAAGGAACAAAAACACGACGAATGATATAAGGATACGCATGCATCTCGGACGAAAATGAAAAATTGTAGCTAATATACGGAAGAGGAGATTCGGCCGGATAATATGAGAGGATTCCTCGATTCGTGCGGGAAGGAAAGAAGGATGTAATAATAGGTATACCTACGCATATACGCATACGTATCTACTACTCCTGTAACGTAGCTGTAGAAGTTTTTTCCAACTTTTTTTTTTGTTATTTATACTAAAATCGAAGGTTTTAACGTCAGGATTGATCGGCTGCTTTTTGCAGCTTACTTAATACGTAGTTCGAACATCTTTGTCACTGCGGAGCAGAAGAATGTTAATTCTTGTTTTGTCACGGTAGTCGGTCGGCTGATTTCAAGCAATTTTCATAAGGAAAGCGTCGAGAGAGATCTTCTGCTACTAATTTCCGTTAAGGAGGTAGAAAAGATAAATGAAAAACGAAGTCGTAGAAAACAGAGTCCAAAAAGATGAACGGCAGGTTCGAGGTAGCCTTAAATTTCCTGATTTTGATCACTGTCGTTATAAGGAGGCACGTACGTGTATCGTCCAAACAGGAGTAGGTACGTATGGGGTATTCCATGCCAACTCGACCAGTGTTAAGCCCCGACCATCTCAAAATCGTTTCATGTTTTTTTCTAACATTCTACTCGGTAAAAAATGTGACCTGAATTTTTTTCAAATATTTTTATTAAACCGTTTAGTTTTCACAAATATCTGAAGTCGATTGCGATGCCTCTTTTTTGAAAATTTGAAAAAATTCTCAGAAATCCAGTGAATGACACAAAAAAAAAAACCCCGTTAAGGAAAACGTGGACCGATTTTTGTTCTATTTTTTTTTATCACCTAATTCGGAATTTAAAAGTTTTTAAAACCAAAATTAACACAGGATCAAATCTTAAGCGTCAAATAAGGGTCAATTTACTTGTAAATATTCGTTTTCACCAATTCGATGATGCACCACTCTCGTTAGTAAAGAGAATTTTAGGTTTAAAAATTAAAAAATTCCAAATTAAGTGCTAAAATAATAGGAAAAAAATTCGGTCCCCACTTTTCTTAATCGACGGTGTTTAGTGTCATTCACTGGATTTTTGAGAATTTTTGCAGATTTAAAAAAATGGGCATTCGCAATCGGCTTGAAATATTTATCAAAAATAAACGGTTGAATAAAAAAATTTGAAAAAAATTCAGGTCACATTTTTTACCGAGTAGAATGTTCGAAAAAAATATGAAACGATTTTGAGATGGTCGGGGCTTAACACTGGTCGAGTTGGCGTGGAATACCCCGTATACAGTACGAAACACTCGTAGTATGCACCGTAGAAAGAGACCCGCGTATACCGTACAGTGCAAAGATTAATTAGAGACGCCACTTCGGAGGCATTGAAAATTGAAAAAAGTAAAACCCACGAGCACGTGATGGGTTGGTACAAAAAAACTAAAAAAAAACAAAAAAAAAAAACGGAATTAATAAAAATACTATCCCGACGCGGCGCCCGAGGCTCGGCTCGATGGCACGCGGGAGAGATCGGGACGTGCCAGCGTGCTTATGAATAAGAAATAGTGAAAAGAAGGAGTGTGCATGGGCGGTGCAGTGAAAGGGTGAAAAAGCACACACGGAACCCGTCCATGCACCGAGTGACACAATCGCGTGTGTGCATTCACGCCAAGAAGAAAGGTCCACACGAAGATGCGCTCTGGGAGACGAAAGAGAGAGAGAGAGAGAGAGGCTGGAAGCAGCTGCGGATGTGTCGTGCAGGACGCGAAGAGGGCCGCAGTGGTGTTGTGAACGCGTGACATTTTAATCCTAAGGAACCCAAATACCCGTCACTTCTTAATCTTGGTACAATTCCCATGGGTCAGATCGTAATCCGAGACACTCGGGGTGCCCTCAGAAATAGGGTTGCGCTGCGCACACGAGCACGAGTTTCTTGGGGCAGTACATACCTACCCATAACCCACCCGACCGACACCCAAAACGCCCCGACCACCTGACGCGCGCCCAGCGTGAGCCCCATAGAATTTTAGAGAGAGCGTAAAATGCTCCAAGCTTGGATATTGAAAAGGCCGGGGGATGAACCGTGGCCAAAAGCCAGAAAACACGCCGAGAATAACACCTTAGAAATTATACAATGCCGTATGATGGTCAATATTTTGACTCGAAGCGGCCAATTCAAAGAGGATTAGGCATAATTTTTCTCGTTTCCATATCGTTGGTTTTTCACGTTTCTAATCATTGTATCATTTTTGCAAAAATCCTCTGCTTTTTCTTCGACGTATCTAATCGAATCTCTGATTGAGAGTAACCTGATGTTACTGGTTAGACAGACTCGGCGAGCAACAAGTAGTTGCTCTCGTGATCCGTATGCGATATAAAACCTTCGTGATGTACCGCGTGCGGGGTGTGTAAAGGAGGAAATCGCAGGGGAAAGGCTGCAGGTTGTACGGAAGTGTTTTTACTTTTGCAAAAAGTGAACAAGCATCACGTTCCTTTCAGAGTAAATAAAAAATTACTTCGCAAAATCTGAGAAATCGTTTCGTCTTGTTTTTACTTTCGTCTTGTAAGAAGTAACTATTTTTAAAGTGCAGCGTATAACAAACGGCAATGAGACAGGCGGTGTGAAAAAGTGTTTTAAGACACCTGATAATTTTAGGGCGACATCGTGACGGGCAATTCTCTTTTGAAACACGTTATCTGCCGTAGTTTCCCACCGAAAGGAACCTCCTGGATGAACGACGTTACCAAGACAAATTGTGATAACTGTAAATGACGTTGACCATCAGATCAGAGGTGCTCACCGTTAATTTCCGCACCGACACCGTGAAATGATTTATTTGTTCCAACCGCGAGTAGAATTCTGCAGCGAGAGAGCCTCGCTTTTGTATCTTTCTATTTGTTTGCTTCTCGCTCTCGACAAGAAGCCAAGAAAATGTGAGAATTTAAGGGACCAATTACTCTTCCACGGTTCTACGATCGACTTTCGGATCTGCGCGGATCGTTAATTGTGCATCATTGAATTGGGTCTTTGCGTGAGGGAATTTTTTATGCTTAGGTATAATATAGAGCAGAGAAACCAAAAATAATTACGTAAAGTTGTTTTTTCCTTTTCTCATATAGAAAGAAATTTAAAGAAAATTTTACGACAGATCAAAAATTACAAAAATATTGAAATATGTTTTGAGATTCGGTGAAGTTCAATAAGTTACTTTAAAACTGTAATAAACTTTTTCGAATAGAAAAAAAGAAAACATGATATTTGAAATTCAAAGCTTTCTTCAATTGAAACGATCCATTTCTTTTTCTTTTTCATTGCATATTTATTCCACCAAAGGATTTTGACGCAAACCTCTCGAAATTATAATTCCTGCACTTAAAACGCGGCTTAGTTGCTTATTTTTTAAACAGGAAATCTCTGAAGTCGACCGCGGTTTGTTTCGGGTCACTTCATGCCCCCGAGATTCAAAACTCTTCCGTCTTTTCTTCTTCGTTTTTATTTTTTTAAGCGAGTCACTTTGTGTTGTCACGGAGGAATTCCATTATATCTCAGAAAAAAATTAGTACATTAATATTAAAACAAGTTATTGAAAAAGAACTATAAATAATTAAGACAATTCAAAATTTTTATAACGGTGAGATTTAGTTCTGGTCATATTCCAATTAGGTATATACAATTCAATTGATTGAAAGTTTGGAACAAACAATTTAAAAAAAAAATGCGTACTGCACAGTCATGAATAAAAAATCAAAAACAGAGAGTAGGGGAAGGATCCCTTCATCTTTCCTTTGCTTTTTCTTCTTTTTCTATCTGGTGACTAGCCAGGCGTCGAAGGGTTAAAGGGCTTCGATATAATTCGAACCAATTGTTAGCTAAATCGTTCCTCCACCTCCACCTCCACCTCCTCAACCTTCCCTTCGGCTTTCTCATTCTGTTGATTCTACCTGCGCCCGCGGCTCTTGTTTAATCTGGAAACCAGGAGAAGGTTTTGGTCTGTCGCCCAGGAAGATTGGCCAGCAGGTGCCGCCGCGTGCGGTGTTACAGGTATACGCATAGTCCTATACAAAGGATATAATTATAGTCAGGCATCGGAATATCATCCTCGATTACATTCAGATCTCCTATTCGCAGAGGTATATATCCTTTCGATTTTATTGTAAACAAATCCGCCGACAATTTCATACGCCAAAAACCAAGATCATGTAGAGAAATTGAACGAGTACTAAGAAGTACTTTTTTGTACATAGAATATAATTTCGGTTTCGATAAAATCTAGAAAGTCAAATTTTTTTGATTGCTCGCATTGCATTCGCAAATTAGTGAAAATTTTCAATTCCTGTGTTTAAAATTTCAAATTCATCTTTCAAGTTCAGCTGAAAACGAGGCTGAAAATCATGTCGTCAACCACAGGCTACAATTTTGTTTCGGTTTGAAACCTTCGTCGCATACCGAATCCGGTGTTAAAAACTCTTTGACAAAATGTCGAACACGTATTTTTTTTATCTTTTTCAGAACAAGTTCCATCCAAATACGCAAATTTTGAAACTGATCGCGAGTTTGTTAACAATAAGTAATCGTGAATATGGATTCAGGTAAACGGCGGGATTGCAGGAGCAGGTGATGCCGCGTTCAATACCTTCGACATACTCTGATGACTTCTAACCCAAGCATGACCAAAGGCACGTGCCGCCCCGAACCCCCGTCACGAAATGGGCCCGAATCTTTTCCCCCGCGACTTGCGCGGACACCCGGATGGTGATGGACTGCGATCGAAAATTTATAACCTCCACTGCGTATCCAGTGAGAAACCGATCCGATTCTCTGTGAAGATTGAAGTGATCGGGTTTAAAAAAGGAAAATTGGAGGTACGGAGAAATTCAAACCATCAATTTCTCATTCGATGGTTTTTACCGTATAATTTTATTATACGGTGAACGAGAAATTCTTAGCGATTCAAGTAATTTTCGTCATTTGACATACAATTGTTGTTGCAAACACAGGTAAATTCACATTGTTTCAGATTTTTCACAATAGCTGAAAATCAAATTTAATCATACTATGGATTCGCGCAGAAAAAAACCGGGCATCAAATTTGATCCTCGGTGGTAAGAAGGCGATTTTTTTCTACCCAGATGTCCATACATTTTTCATTTTCTTCAAGTCGAAGTCGAAGAGATCGGACGAGTTCCGGTTTATTTTTATTTGAAAAATTCGAAAAGCCGGGAGTAAAGAGATGAAAAATCACAATAGACGAGCAGTTATGACACGACTTTGCTTCCTAGCACGGTCATCTCTTTTTTAGTTATTTTTATTTTTCTCTTCTCTCTTTGCTTCTTCAAATTATTCCTTTTCTGACTCGTCACCGTGGGCTTTGAGTCTCGCGTCAAAGCAAGAAGCTGGATCCTTTTCACATTTTTTACACCGCCTTACATCAAAGCAGAGTCGTCGAAAGTCGTGTGTATGGGAGTCCAAACAAGTGAAGAGCGACTCAAAACTTATTCGGACCGAAAGCAGGGGCCAAGACTGTCGCCTCGGCTACTTACCTACCTTCACTTTGTCTTTATACACCGCAGCATTACGCTTTCAATCTTTTTTCTCTTTCCGCGCAACGTTTCCCCGCGATAATGTGAATAATTTCAACCTCCCTCCTCTTCCTCCTCCTCCCCCCTTCGCCCTCCCTCCCTACCTTCATCCTCGTATTAAACGCAATTACACCCGAACTCCCCGACCTGTCGAAACAAAAGTGGACATTTATAAGTAGCTCACAAACTTGTGTATTGTGTATCGTTACACCCGCAGGCTCGAGGCGACAATCAGAGCGTAGTTTAGAAATTTTCATGGGACTTGGGATGTAAAGTAATTCGAGGGACACTTGAGCCTAAAAACAAAGCCGCGAATTCACACTTTAATTCCATTCACTGAGGTTAATTGGTCAGATGACGATGACTCGCTGATTCTAAGACTTTGCCTTATAGATTTTGTTATTAAATCAAGGCATGAAAAAAGGCGAGAAACTTGTCTGAGTTTTTGAGGGTTTTTGTGTATATAGTATTACAGATTCTGAGAGAATAAATACGCGCAGGAATCGCTGGGGTGAAAAAGGGGTTGAAAATTGATCAATTTTGACCGGTAACTCGGTTCTTTATGAAGAATAATTATTGATCTCACGGTGATCAGGAGTGTGGAAAAGTCGGCAGAACGGATTACAAATCCCCACTGGTTTCAGTGTAAGAATCTGGTGGTGTGTGGATGATGATGATGATGATGATGGTGATGATACAAGAATAGCGGAGGGAGGAGATCGCGTTTAGACGACGAATGCCGGCCGATCGGCGGTTACTTTGATACTTCGGGCCCCCAACGATCCGAAGGTTCACCTGCTGCCGACCTCCATGGTTACCAACCACGACAGAAGATCCGGCTCGATTGCTTTGCTTCTGACCAAACGACCGCGAGATTTCGGCCTTTTTTTTGCTATCGATAAAAAATCTTCTCCTCCGATCGTCGGGGCGAAGGTTCATCTGGACCACAACGAAGAGGGTGCTCCACCCGAGGATATGGGGGGCAAAAAATAAATTAGTTTATATGTCCGATAAACGTGTCCCCTTGGTCCCTGGTTTTAGACACCCAGAATGTATGATAAGAAAATTATAGTTGCGTAGGTTCAGGAGGAAATCGTGATTTGTAAGAAGAATAGCGCGCTGATCCGATTCAGCGCCTTGTGCCTTGAAAGGCTTTGGTCCTAAATTAAAATGTCCGCTTTACTTACTGTCTCTCTCTAATTTTTTGTTGTTCATTGAACAAAGGCGACGAAACTTCGTCACGGGATTAGACAACAATCTTTAGAATCGTAATTATATGTTCCTTTTCTCATTGTGCATATTGTTACACCGCAGACGGACTAGAAATGCCTAAAAACTATTCGAAGTCATTATTCGTCCGGCGGAAGGGTTTGGGGAATAAACGAATTGCGGTTTGCGGGAAAAAAAGTCGTTGATACGGGGAATAATTAGAGATTGTCACGAGTCTAGATTTCCGTGGATGTCGGAAGATGCGATCCGATCCACCGCTGCTGCAGCGGTATAATAAAACTCTGACTAGCAGGATCGGGTTTGGATGACGATTCGTTACGAGTAGTTTAAACAGACTTGAATAAATTCTACGTGCCTGGCGTCATCTCACATCACAGTCCGGTGGTGGCCAATGGACTCCGCGGGGTCGAAACCAGGTGACAAAAATCAGCATAGATAATTCCGCGCGGCCCGCGGAGATTCTTGAGATGACAAGAAGAAGAAGAAGAAGAAGAAGAAGAAGAGGAAAATAAAAAAGGAACGGAATGGCTAACGGCAAGGAAAGAATAATAAAAGAAAGATCCAGATACAGAAGAACCGTTTGTCGCTTCTGGACAAGTAGGTAGGCGACTTGCACATATATATATATATATGTAACTCACTGTATTATACCGAAACGGCGAAACAAAGCTGCAGCAGCGGTACACAAGCCTCCTCCCCTCTCGATTCGTCAAAATTTATTCAACCGGTTTATAGCCACGACTTATATGAAACGCCGATCTTTATTCTAGTCCGAAAGTATCCCCGCAAAGCAATTTATCCTGTATAACACTTTACAGTCGATGCGAAAAATAGAACAAGAAAAACAAGTGCATAATTTCACGTAAGTTTATTAACGAACAGAACAGAGATGCACAGGAAATTGGAATTTCAGAGAAAACTTGAACCCCTGAATCTCGGAAAAGGGGGAAACGAGCAGGTCAGGCAGGTGTAGGCGACAAGTTACGCCCTTCTGACTCCAGAGTAAACGAAAAAGGTTGTAACAGAGCGAATCGAAAATGCACCCTGAAATTAGGGGCGGGACTCCAGCTCTGCCTTTTGTAAATCGGTAGCGAGACCCCCTTCGGCTTTTACAAGGATCTCGGCCTTCGGTTCAACTAACTTTTTAACGAAATCATTATTAGACTCAGCTACCTGTCGGTCTCGAATTGCCTCTTGACCAGTCTGAAAGAAACTACAAACAATAACAAGAAAAAAAAAATAAATAAATAAAAAAACAGGTGAAAAAGGAGCGAAGGTAAAACAATCATCCAATATCGTCGATTAACATCTAATGGTGAAAATATCTTCTTGATTTGTGAGTGTTACGGAATGTAATTGTTTTTGGATATTGATGTATGTAATTTTTATCTTCTTTTTCTATCACCTGTTACTGATGCAAATTTCTACTGTTTTTCTTTTTTCTTTGTATCGTTGGAATTTGAAACTGAAAGAAACTTTCGAAGTGAATTGCTGTCCTGATCTTAAATATAGTCAGATCGGTAATAAAGATTAACGAGTAAACGTTACTTTTTCAAATGTTACATTTATAAAAGAGAATTTATCCCCGAATTTCATTTTAACCTTGTATACTTTATTCCGAGAACACTCGATTATCGATGGGTAATTCGTTGATTTAATTATCGGACGTCTTTAGCAGTAAATGATCGTTTAGAAGTAAAATTGACTGTCTACCACCGAGGTAATATGAGTAGTTTGAAAACGATTCGGGGCAGTTAATTTGGGGCGAGCAAATAGTTGTGCGGTCAGGGTGAACAGTTATATATATATATCTGTCCTTGTGATCTGAGAGTAATATACGAATAAGTAGTTTACCAAATAGTGACATTAGTGCGTACTCGTTAACCACCTGGAGACGCAGACGTCTGCGAAGGTGTCTCCTACAGATAATTGGGCAAATCGTCGCCCGCCGGTCATTAGTGCGGGTCAAAATTTGTCGAAAGTAGGTAGGTAAGCGCCACCGAAAACTGTATACCTATAGCATAACTACCGACGACGTGCAACTATCGCGGTTAAGACATTAAACCAAACAATGAGCCGGACAGCCCTGCACTGCCTGGGCTAATTCAAACTCATAAACCCTTGACGGAATTCGCAGATCCGGGCCTTCCGGATGCCGAGGAGCGTCTTACAGCCGGGTTTCTTACCCGAGCCAAGATGGCCGACGAGATATATCACTCTGTTTAGGGTGGAGCTGGACTCACCGACTGCTAAGAGGGTAGCCACTTCCGGTCAGAGTACTTCCTGCCAGTTTCGCGTGCTGCCTCGACGAATCGTGGGGTATATATAGGTACCTACTTTCTCACTTCCGTTCCGTTTCTCTCGAGATTTACCTCCGGCAAAAACGGAAGCTGACTCGGCCTTGCACAGCTTTGTCAAAAGTTCGCCTCGGCGAGAGTACGCGATGATCGTAAGGGAGGTACAGCTTGGACGGTCTAAAATCATACCCAATTTTATGAGTTTCTTCGTTTTTTTTCGTTTCTTTTCTTTATTTTTGTTAAGAAAATGAAAACGCACCAATTTAAGTTTCAGGGCTTTGTTATCTATAGTTTCAAGAACATTTTTACGAAATTAATAACAGAGTTCGAGGGCTTTTGCGGTGGCGCATCTTCATCACATATCACTGGCCAACTCGTAACAGATGGAAAATTTTTTTTCTGTAAAAACACCTTTTCGAGTTTCAGCTCGTAGCTCAAATGTTGAGAAAGAAAAAATATATATATTAAAATATGTACGATTATGAAGAAAAAATTTCGTTTTTCGACTAAAAAATAGTTAAAAAAATGTTGGGTCTGACATTCAAAAATCTAGCCACGAGCTCGAGACGATAAACAAGTTTTAAAGTTTGTATCAAAGTTTCAAGTCAATCAAGTAAAAACGTGGTCGATCTCTACTCGTATGCGCCATGTCGTCATTTTGTTATTAATTTCAATGAAAAAATTCCAAAACATTCTTGAAACTATGAATAATAAAGTCCTTATACTCGAAATGCTCCAAGTGTTTTAATTTTCTAAAAAAAAAAAAAAGAAAAGAAGAAAACTCCTAAAAATTGGCATGCAGGTATGATTGAGTACCTTTTAAGCTGTACACCCTCTCCTTAACGCTTTCAGTTTTCCATTAAAATACTTAATGGCTGTATGTGACAATATTCAAGGATTTTAAGCTTCCAAGAATCGAACGATCAAATGTTTATCCATTCCTATTGGTACACACAGCTCGTACCTACTTGTCTGATATATACCGGATGCGCACTGTTTGACCCCAACATCCTGTTTGCAGACGAAAATTACACTTGCGGAGGTCAAACATTTCGGACGGATAGTTACTCAGCTATACCTACCCTCCCGTTTCTTTCCTCCCTCAGATCTGCACTTTGCATCTTTGCCTAACCTGAGCTTCATTACCTACACGCGGGTAACTCGTTTTACCAACGAAGAGTTACAATCATCGTCATCATGCGTTTTGCAGTTTACAAGTACAATTAACAAACAGTTATGTTTTACTTGTCTAATACTTCCGCCCTCAAAGTCAGGCGACTTCGACATTCCCTATCAGCGTATCGGAGAAGATAAAGTATCCGACGTCGCTGTTGAAGTGGATAATTAAGATAAATATCAGACAGCTGTGTACAGCGCCTATTTGACTCGGGGAAATCCTCGAAGAGATAGCGTTAGCCCGCATTTTCCTCCCCCCGCCACCCCGTCGCCGAACGGCTCGGTATTCATGAATGGGAAATTCAAGTCGGAAAGTTGCATTCTCGGACTATGCGACCGCCGCTTGCATATTCACGGAAGAAAGACTCGCGTAGGCGGAGCTGGTGATCGGGAGCTAGAGGCTCGGCTCATGCGCCCGATTCGAAATCCCTCCCACATCTCACGTTCTCTTTAGTTATCCTCTGTGAAGAGCCAACTCGCGCGACGATTTCGCCGTGAAATGATGATGAAGAAGAAAAAGAGCGAATGAGAGAAAAAGCGGTTTTCACCTCTCTCTTTCTCTCTCTGTCTTCGTCTTAGCAGCGTTTCTTACCTTTCGCGCCTAGGCGCGACAAGCTCTCGTCGATGATTGATGGTCGTATTTTTACTTCACTAACTAGCTTTCATGGGCTCGGAGAATTCATTATCAAATACTAAATTACCGTTTTCACAATGTTCTGTCTATGCGGTGTGGCCGTATTTTGCACCTCTGCAACGTGCACGCATATATTCTACGCGTGTTTGTAATTAGCAAGTAACGCGTCGTTTTCATGCGAACAACTTCGCATGGTTCTCGTCGGGCAAATTAACGCGGCTCGAAGACTGCGGGAAAAGCTAGTATCGTCAAATTCTTTTTCAAATCGACTCGAAGACGCTGAGAAACGCTGTGTTCTTCCTGTTCGATAAAAAAAAAAGAAAAAACAAAAAAAAAACAAACGTGGTTTGCTTGAGACAAGAACCAGGATTCAAGCTTCAAGGAAGGCCTGCATAGCTGATCTCTGCTCCTTGAATCGGTCGTCCATAAGCTTCGTAACTCAACACTGTAGCCAACGGCCGTTATATTCCGGGGTGGCAAAGTTCTGCATAGTTTTGCCAAACTTCCGTTACCTAATTGTTCCGATATTCGAGCGCCCATGTTACCACCAATGAACAGCTTGAAACTGTACTTGTGGATGAAAATAGCATTCTCTGAATTCTTGTATAATATACATGTGCAGTGACATAGCTAATTGCAGTAAAGAGTGATCGAAAGATTGCGGAAACTGAATGCCGTCCACTTTTCTAAAACTTTGTTTTTACTCCTGGACTGATGCGTGTGAAAACGATAGCTGTAACTCTCTCGGAAAAACGTCGATTCTTCGTTTCAGACCACCTATTAAGAGGACCGTTACAATTTCAACGCGGACACTCACAATCAGACCCTTTGCCGTAGTTTCGAATAGTTGGCAAAGTTTCCAGCTAACCGACTTCAACAATGGTTCCAAAACCTTCGTCACCTCGACTCGCTACCAAATTAACTATTTACAAAGGTGCAGGAAATATCGCTGGAGTCGATAATAGCTCTTCGGGATATAGACAATCTTGAACTTCCTCTATTAGATCGGGTAGAACATTTCCGTCGATCCTCTCCCATCGATCGGGAAATGACGTGAGAAGTTTCCCGGATTCGCAGCCAGATTCAAGGGGCCCAAAGTCCCGGGATTTCCGCGCCACAAGCGGGCCCCAAATTAACTCGTTGCTCCCAAGACCGGCAGACCGGAGTGCGGCGGGTCCGCTGCCGCGAGATAAGCCCCATGGGTGGGCCCTGTGCCCCCCATGCGACCCCGTCAGCTCCCCTATCCTCAGCGCACCTCGGGGACTGCCCCCCACCGTCCGAGTGTCAAGGAAGGGCCCGCGTGGGGCCCATAATGCATGGAGGCCCGCGAGAGGTGGCACAGAGCTCCAGCCGCGTGTGAGAATCCATTCCGCGCGATTTCACAGCACCGACAGGGGGTCCTATTTGTAGTTTTACTCTCTTTCTCTCTCTCTCTCTCTCTCTCTTTTTATTTTTATTATTTTCTTTTTCATCCCTTTTCCATTTCGTTCGACAAACGATCCCGCCGCGGGGTTCGGCTAGGGCACCTCGAGAGCCTGAAATCCTTCGACGTCATGGACTCGGTCCACACAGGGTGTGGTGCCCACCTATGCAGCTCTGATTTTACTCCGAACTAATCACCTGCATGTTGGATTCTCGAGAGAGAGAGAATTCTCACAGTTCGAAAAACCGTCCGAGTCTCTCGACGGTCTGACACCGTGGCTAACAGGATTTCTCAGACTTTTTTTTACGGACTAACCAAGGAGCACCCAATCTGACGTACACGCCTCGAGAGGATCCCAGGGTTACACGTAAATATTTGGAACACGAAGAAGGGAAAAAAGATGAAACCTCTTGGCTGAAGTGCCACGCATCGTGCGACCACACCAGACATTCCGAACTAGTTAAACGAACGTGCGTGATACTCTGGATCATCATCCAGAATTATATGAAAAACCCTAAGAAACGATGACCTGACATATCGTCTGCTTCCGGAAAAGTATCACGTGGATAAAAGTTTTGTATTGCAAAGAATTGGCTCAATATCAAAATCACGTTTTGGTTGATCGAGAAGTGTCGCAGTAGAAAAAGTTTAATCCTTGATTGTCTAACTTGAAAACTCAAAGTTTTATCAAATTATCCGTAAATTCTGAAAAACTGTTCATCGTAACTATCAAAACTATCAAACAGAGAATAGAGGAAAACGCATGTGAACGTGGGGTTGAAACCCATTGTGAGTTCTTCCGTGATCGGAATCGATCGAAGGTGGATCGGCCTCGCACACGCTGTTCGAAATGAATGAAAATCGGCCCTGTATGACGAGGAACTAAGAATCGGGGTTCCGGGGACGCGGGCACATCACGCATGGAAGCGTAATAGTCTAGCAGGCATCGAAATCCAAACCGAGTCGGTGGGTGGAGGCTAGCCTCCGCCTCCTGGCCAATGCGGTTGCCGACTCCCTGGGGGCGCCCGATCCTCCGGGGGTCCCTGATCCCTCTCCTCGCCGAGTAACTCTAAGGACTTGTGCCGTGCTGCCTGCCGGTCTCTCTAGTCACTCCACTAGGCCCCTTCGCCTCCTTAGTCGTCGTTTAACTCGAGACCAGCCAAGACGCGACTACCAACACCGGATTAAACCTTGGCCAAGTCTCACCCACCGGGAATCGCAGGGTGACGAAGTCGATCGTTTGTCGCGGTGTATACACGGCGGATTTAAACATTTCATTTTTCATCTCCGATTCTATTCTCGACAAGTTTTTCCAGTCAGTGCGTGGAGGAAACTTTTATCGACTGTGGTCGCAAAAAAACTGTTTAGTGGAACGAGATGGTACGTCAGTGCTGTGCTGTTGACCGTAAATTGACGCCGTTGACATCGGGCTATTGACAGGTGACGCTTACAGTCTCGAAGTCGAGGCTCAGATCGAGCGACGCCTTCTGCGACGAGGAATCTTAAGATGCTGTTCAAAGGTAATAGCTCCCGGCTCGAACTGCTGATCGGAAAAATACAGGCACACAAGGAATCGCCGTCGCCACCGCAGGACGAAAAATGTCACCCCAAATCCAAAGGTCTGATTTCAAAATTGAAACGCCCTTTGCACCCTCATCGGAAACATTCGTATAGCACCTTCCGAAACCCTCTTCGTATAATTCTTCTCACCCTTTCTGTCCTAGCCTAATTTCTTGCATCTTTTTCCAAACATGCCTGAAAACGATCGGTTTCACCTCAAACACTTTTAATCCGGTCGAAAATAAACTCTATTTCATAAACTTGACAGATTTTAAACCCCTGAACCCTTAACCCTGCTTTTGGCTTCTCCCAAGTCCCGGTGGCGGCGTCTCCCATTTTTTATGGTAAATCTTTCACCTGATCACATTGCATCACACATGTACAATAAGGGGTATTTATATATATATATATAAGTTTTAGGCGAAGTGGCAATGCAGTAAAACTGACCATAACAATCGTTTATTGGTGGCCCGGCTATAAACGATGACCTCTGCTCCACCAATGGCAAGGCGTAAATTAAAAGACTGAAAAGTTTAGTGTATCGCAGTCACTCTCCAGTCATCAACCAGATCTCATAATTCTTTGGGTTCGCGTTGATTTAGCTCTATTATTAAGCGTCGCCTAGGTTTATAAATAGCCTTAGGGAGCTGACAACATGCTCGCGGCATTG
Source organism: Diprion similis (assembly GCF_021155765.1). NCBI lineage: Eukaryota > Metazoa > Arthropoda > Insecta > Hymenoptera > Diprionidae > Diprion > Diprion similis. The sequence continues at coordinate 18,467,804 of NC_060106.1, read as the reverse complement.
GCAGGTCGCGAAAAGAGTTGACGGTGTTAAGTGCTACTATTCTCGCCCCGATGACACACGCCCTGATTGCGCAGGAGGTACTCGTTTCAGTTGATGCGGAAAGTCGTGAACAGATCTAAAACCGTAGAAACATTTTTATTTATACGACCCTCATCGCGTCGCGTCTTTGCGTCACTTTTTAAACTGATCTTTGGCCCTTGGTGGCCGCACAGATTCGAAGCTTAAACTCCAGCGTGTTCCTAACAGTCTTGCGCATTCGCCCAACTGTTGCTGCTCTGCGAATCACGATCTTTGCGCTCTCTCGACAGCAACGTGACTCAGAAGTCGACCTGAAAAATTCTTCTGGGCCAAGGGTATTTCTTTATTTGCAATTACGAGAAACCCATGGAGAGAACACTTTTACACAAATCAAATCATGAGCTTGAAATTCAGGAATCTAGGATAGTAGGTACTAGGCCTGACACGTTTCATGTGTAATCTTTGATCGTACCAAGAGTGGAAATCATAGGAGTCGTGAAATCTGAGAGACACATGATCTGATGGTACTTTATGATTAAGTTATCCGTCCTTCTCAACGTTCGATTAGGTAAATTCCTTCGCGAGACCTTCACGAGCTGACCGTGAGTTAACTTTGAGAAAGAAACGAAATTGATACAATGTTTATAATTATTTGCAGAAGAAGCGAAGAATTTGTGTAACAACGAAAAGAATCATTGAAAATAATGAAGATTCAGACCGTCCGAAATTTGTTCCATGGTCGATTGATTTTTGGTCATTGATACTGATTGTATAAAAATAAGATTACATGTCCTTTGATTCCTGGTCTGAACAAAATAAAAATAGTGATTTCGATCGAATTCCTCACAACCACTACTGATTACCACTGGTTAATGGATCGTCAAAGAAACAAAACTATTTTCAAAATCACCAAATTTGTCAAAGTATACAAATACTGACAATACTCTCGTCGAATTTCCAGCCAACAGCTCGGCGACCGGGTCCGAAGGATCGTAATTAGAATGATCGGCATACTAGTGAGCTAAATTGGCTCTACTTCCTGACTCCTAGAGCTAATGAGTAGTTAAGCGAGCGGACCGAGCTAGGATCTATGTACCTAGCTGAGAGATGAGTAAGTGGTATCAAAGAGGCATCCTCGATTCCGGAGTCGCGTGTCGGTCGTGAGCGCGTGTTGAGTTCGTGTGACTAATGCAAAAGTGGCGCCTAGCGAATTGGGCCCCGTGCGTCGAATAACCCGCGGGTTTGAATTGCCCGCGTGGGCAGAGGATGCGACCCATTTAGTGTCGTCAGCTTGTTTCTGTGTGCTTAATTACCGGCCCGTCATACGTCGTCGCAACGTCAACCGTTCCATGGGTGGCGTTGATTGGCTCGGCAGCCGTCGACAGCGGCTCTCGAGTTTCCAGCTTAATACGCTCAACCCTGGATTCCGTAAAATCTCTTAAATTGACTGGTGGGTGTCGCCTCTCTCTCTCTCTCTCTCTCTCTCTCTCCCTCGCTCGCTCAACGCTCCGCCAACTCGGACAAATGAGGAAACTGCTGCCCACAGTGTCCACATCGTCATTTCCAGGTTGGCCGGAGGTATGCGAGTGGTTTATCAACGCGGTACGTATGTAATGCATCTTCACATCTTCGTGCAATTTTGAGATCGGCATATCTCGTCTTCGTAAGAAAATCCTCGGCGTAGAGCTCATCGGTTTATCGCCAGGTCAGTGAAGAGCTTCCGCGGCCGGTTTGTCGATCTCTTCGATTCAAATCAACGGCGTTTCGCTGCAGGTTTCGGTGGCAAGTATATTCACTATACGTAGGTACAGCGTGCTTATCGCCGTCGATCAGAGTCCGTTTACTGATTCATGCTTTGGCGTAGAGATATAATACCGTGAAACCGTTTTTTTCTTCCTCTTTATACTGCTATACTAGCAGCTTATCGTTTCATCCTCAAAATCGTAGGTAGTTAAGTACAAGCGAGCCTAGATAACGGTATTTGTATAACGTGAAATACGCGTCTCACCAAAGAGGATGAATAAGCAAACGAGGGAAAAAGATATCCGAGGAAAACGGGAGGGGGGGGGGGGGAGGGTCAAAGATCATCGAGCTGACGGTCAGCCAAGAGTTTCTGGCCACATATTAGTACGATGTCGCACGATTGTTATTAAAATTAATTCCTTCTCTCGACGCGACTTTACGGTGTAGGGAATCTGGCAAAAGTGGAAGAAACGACATTTCCGCAAGTTGGCTTAACTCCAAGGATCACTTCTCGCCTGAAGTCCTGTTACCATCGCTGCGCGGACAAACTATTCGCCGCGTATTCCACGCCAGTATATGTATACATACATATGTGTATAACGTACGAGTCTTGGCCCAGGTTACACCTCAGATAATGGTACAGGTTTTACCGCGGTTTGTTGTCACGAATGCGTAGTGAGCTGACTGCTATAAGGACGTAACTAGGCGGGGTGGTGAGGTACTTGCGGAGTTCGTAAGGTCAAGAGAACTCGTCGTTGGGTTTACCTTTTAACTTCGCTTCGCCTTGGCTCGCCTTGGACGGCTTTTTATTCGTCTGGTTATAGCCCCGCCGATGTTATATGTGCCTTGCTTAGATGTATGTTTAATGTATATATATATAACACGAAATTGGCCCACTTTGCGTTGAGGTTGGGGTACCGCTTGACCTTAGACTCAATTTATAACAATCCGGCTGCGAAGATATCTCTTCTCCTATGCTGGCCACCCACCCTCCTCCTCCATCGACCCCTGCGAGTTTCTGCCTGGCCAAAGAAGCCAACACAAATGCCTCGCTCCCAGCTCGTTCGTCATCATTATCTCGTCATTTCTCACCCAATTCGCGAATCCATTTCTTCGCACTTTCTGCCTAACATGTAAACTCGCCCCACGTCATCAGGCGATTCATCAAGGCGGGGGGTGGCAGGGATTTGACATTCTTAAACGTCGACTTGGACAAGAAGAAGAAATGGTTTTTATCCTCTTGCTGCGCGTGGTTTTCGACAACGTGAAATCGAATTCATTGCTCAATGAGAGGACTAGAGATCACCCGTACAAGATGAAAACCTTCACAAACAAAAAGAAGGTTGTCGCGTTATTCGACTCGCATAAGTCACTTCGTGACGCTTCTAACGAATATCTCTATCTCTGTGCCGACCCAAAAACCAACAATAAGATAATAAAATTGCAACATATGTCTCGTTTAGTCGCGTATAGAACGTATGCAAATCTGAACCAGTTATTCCCCGTGAAGTAAGATCGCATATCTACGTTTCATTCCAGTTCGCCTCCCGGCTCGTTTCTCCCGAATTACAAAACGCATATATACCTAATGCCAACTTACCTACATGCGTCGACTTTTTTTTTTTTTTTCCTTTTTTTTATCTTATTTTTCTCCTATTTCATAAACGGTGTCATTTTCGTGCGCACGCGGGGGTCTCGTGGCGAGCTTGCGTCATCCCCGTCATCCTCTCACCCTCGTCGCATTAAAAATGGACGTCGGTGTGAAATTGCTTGATCGTTTCCCCTATATTCTCGGATCAATATGTACGTCCCTGCGTTCCTGCGCCGTGGAAATAATCGTAGGTTTCTTCCTTTTAAATTTTTCAGAAGCTTTGGGAACCGGAAGTTCGTCCTGGCACAGCGAAGATGGTGGTCCGGTGTCGAGGAGGGGTGGCGACACGCCATCTTCTTGCGCTACACCAACCTCGGCGAGTTTCCCCTCGGAACCGGAAGCGGAAGGTGAAAACGGGCCGCACGCCGACCTGAACAACCCCGCGGCTCCTTATCCATGCCAATTTTGCGACAGATCATTTCCCAGGCTGAGCTACTTGAAGAAGCACGAACAGGTAAGCGTTTCCTCTCGAAAAAAAAAAAACGAAAATTGCCCAAAAGACCCGCGAGGATATGGGAGAACTCGCGAGGTTTCATACTCGGGTCGCGTAATTTTGCGGTTTGACCGACTCTCTCAAGCTGCAATTCAAACCGCAGTATATGAAGAACCGCTACGGCAAGGCGAGTCGCTCTTTAACAGGAACAGCGACGTGGGTTGAAACCGCGCGAAATTGAGAGACGTTGAAGGATCAGAGAGTGCGGAACCCGAATTACCTGCATGTCGCGGACAAAACGCCCGTTTTTGGCCAAGCTGTTCGCGCCGCATGGAAATTCCTATCCTTTGTTTCTGCTCTGCATGTCGAGACCATTAGCCACGCTTCCGCGTGTCCTAAGCCGGGGTCATCTTTGGGTCAAAATCTGGATTGTCCTGTAACAGGTTGCGCCACTCGCTTAGACGCATACAGATGTTGTGTCTATACGTCGTTACATACCTACGGGTACCTACATGTAACGCGTTCCTCTCCGCAGGTGCCGTTCGACTCTGTACTCACCTCACGCGGAAACCTGTTTTTTCTTCCTTACTTTTTTACAAGCAAAAGGGGGAAAAGATCTAGAAACTTTTGTTGCTCCGCACAATCGTGTGACAACATAAAATACCGTTTATAAATTTGGGAAATTCAACTTGACGGAGTCTAATGGTTTTGATGGACCGTGTAAGGCTCTACGCAAAATTCAATTCGGTACGTCATTGTGGCAATTGTTCTACCCAACGAAATTTGCAATCGGTTAAAACGGTGAACTGAGATACGAAGTTCGTTCTTTTTACGATCTTGGAATAGCCTGCAGTAAGAAAAACGCGAATTTGTAATGACGAAGAATATTTTTCGAGTCCGAATTGAACGTTGCATATTTGAGATTGAAAAATCGAATCAATTAATGACACAACGGTTATTGGCTGTATCGAAGAATGTTCAATTATTTGGACTACGTACAGCAAGAAACACGTGATCGTAGTGTCATGACGTAGCTGCGGAATGCTAGAGAAGCAGAAGAACGAGGAGTAAAACGAAGTGAAAATCGTGGAAAGAAGCGAGGTTTATGTCGCGTACAAAGAAGCCGCCCCGGCTTCTCACGTCTTCAGTTATCTCATATATATGCTCCATGATTTTGAACTTAACTCAAGTTTAACAATAAGATCAAGTTGCGTTTCCTTGACCGAGTCGCAGCGGCGGCGGCGGCGGCGGTGCTCCGGCCCTCGCGACAAAGGATCTTCTTATCACAACCTCCGATCTGCCTCCAGGGTGACACCAAGACTCGAAAACACTTGATATCTTAACCGTGAACTTGTCGCCGCATCGCGACCGCCGTCGTGTTCCGCGTTCAAAGAGCCGCTGTCCGTCCGACGCAACCTCCAAAAACTTTCCTCAAACTGCACTTTTTTTTATTACATTGTGAAAATTTTTCGTATTATTCAACTCTTGCAAAAACGCGGGACAGTGCATAGATAGAAAAATTTAATGAGCTAGCAGCCACAATTAGCAATCAAACGTTCCTCGTAGATCTTGATATTCGAAACTCTCACTGATTAGAATGACTGGTAATCAGTGATTCTTTCAAAAATCAAGACCTCGAACAATTCAAGGTTCGCATGTTTGAAATTTCGATATATCGGTCATTCGAAATATTCATTCTTCCAAGTCTTGAACCCCACCCGTAGTAAAGTCCGTATATAAAAATTTCGCGAAATACTTCAAACTCCCGATACTTGTATAGAATTCCAAGGATAAAACTGAAGTCCATTTTTCCATTTCCAAAAAGTTTTAACACGCTTGGCTGCTAGCTTCAGCTTTATATCTGTAGATACCTACTATATATATATATATAATATTTCATTACCAACACCGCATAGCCATAAGATACAGGCAGGTAACTCCGCACTTAATAATCCGGATGAGGTATATAAGCTTGAGATTTGAGGATCGTTTGCCCTAATTATCAATTAGGCGAGTTTCATACGGCGACCACAAGCCGAGCTACGCAACGTAATCGTTACGTTTCGGCGTTCCGTACGCCGCTCATACCTGTGTGCATGTCCCCTATAGCTTATACCCGCGGAGTTAACGAACTTGTTAAAAAGTCGCGGTGTACCCTGAGCAACGGGTCTGGCACCACGCCGAAGAGGCCCAGGATTCAACTTATCTCGCTCACCGACCATCACTAATGTCTCGACGATATAGGTACTTGATACGGGGTCAGCCCCCCACGCCAGGCGAGCTTTAATGTCGCCGTTGGTTATGCCTTTTACCTTCTGTCTATATTGCAAGTTTATACCTGTATATTGTGTATAAGGTAAGTATTACTTTTGGGCCAGTGTAATCGTCACGCCGCTTCTCGTTAGGAGATTGTTAATCCATTTCGCCCGAACTAATACCCTTTAAGTCTCCAATTAAATCGAACGACCGCGCAGAAATAATGCTGCGATCATTACATCGAAGCTCATTGTCAGTTCTCGGGTATAACAATGTAGATATAGATCGGAAGTCAAGATCGATGCACCTTGACTTCCGGGACGTCTTCGATATCGTTTACCAGTCAAATGAAAGATTTGCAATATTTTTATAGATCGTTAATGCGATCGTTTACTCGAAGGATAATGTAGACATCTTCTTCATCGTCTGGCAAAACCGTCAAGTATACATACATGAACCGAACTTCGTTGACCCTTCTATGACCTAACTTTGGTTTTCTGCACTTCTTGTGGACTTTTACTTAAAATGGATAATGAATTTCGCGTCACTGTTTGTTTCAGAGTCACGGTGATCAGATGCCCTACAAGTGTAGCTGGTGCGCTAGGTTGTTTAAACATAAAAGAAGCAGAGATCGACACGTGAAATTGCACACCGGCGACCGGAGATATCGATGCACGCACTGCGAGGCCGCCTTCTCCAGAAGGTAAGTTCCTAATTATACCTCCCATACCCGCGTGCACAACAGTCCTCGATACCTTCACACGCGATCAATTAGCTGAAGATCGGCGCGAAGAATAACTTTGTATAAAACATGTGTTTAAGATAGAAGATTAATTGTCTTTCAATGCATTCGTTGCACGAAATTTACAGGCGTTGATTAACTCGCGGAGAAATTTTACAGTCTTTCGCGGTAAGATTGGATACGTAAATAGGTACGGAATCACTGTACCAGGAAATGAATGCACACAGGGATTAAGCTCCTTACATTTAACTAGGATCGAGATGAATATACACCGTGGTAATAGTTTCATTGAAACTCAATGAAACTTTCTAAGCCATCAAAATGATATAAAATAAATCACTTTACCGTCGCGAGTTGTAATTATTTATCTCGTATTTCGTTGGCGCAGGATAGGAAAACGCGATAAGTTATAAAAGGATACGTACGTACCACCTCCCACGCGTATTTATGCCTTAATACGTTAAAACGTGCAAGGTGTCCAGCTGCTGAGGTATTACATAACGGGGTAGGGAAAAAAATCGTGTCACGAAAAAGATTAATGGTCGATATTAAGTAATAATGCGTTTGCGAATCGAGGGTGGAAAAATCAGGGAAGGAATATCTGTGGGGGGTCCAGGAAATCAAATGGCAAAGCAAAATCAATGACAACAAATTGTTGGTTCAATATTTTTATTACATGTGTGTAAATAACTTGGGGGTAGATTGGGATCAGGATATAGTATCAATGACCCAGAGAATACAGTTCTTCGTACTTTTCATATTTTTCTGATTTAACTTTTTCAATTCAATGCACTTCGAAGGATTTTGCATAGAGTTATCGGAGTGTAGTAACGGTTGGAGTCACTTTCTTCTCAATTAACCTGAAGCGATCACATCTCAGTGAATCACATGATTGGCTGAAATTCAGCCCAGCTCCAAAAAAGTGACGTCCTGCTTCAACAGTGAATTCCTAAAATGTGAAAAAATTATCGGATATTTAGGAAATTCTTTTTATTTATTCAGAATTGGTTTCGAGCAGCAAAAAAAAAAAAAAAAAAAAAAAAAAACTATGAAAGTCTATTCCTCAACTCTACGGGGAGTTTGACAAATGTTTGGGGTGAAATTCACCCGGAGTGACTGATTAGGGTTAAATATCGTATATTATTGTTCACTCCGGCAAGTGGTCCATCCATAAACGTGTACATTAAGGCACGATTCCCGCAGACGAGTTGCAAGAAGGTCGTTGACCAGGTTCGCGTTCGGGGTCGCGGAGGTTGTCCTGGAGGAAGCCTCCCCGCGAGGGTTCGTTCGTTTGACCAACGCGACGCCCTGCGTACCACAACCTATTGCCGCTGCGCCGGTGTAACGGCGATAATTCAAAATCGGAGAAAAGTGAGGTTAGCCCCGCTTCCCTCCGGGGGTGACAAATGAATAACGATAACACGGTGACCGCGGGGCTACGCGCATTAGTCAGGCTTATTTCTCTCGCGCATGCCAGCGAGCCCATGCCATAAGCGACCCTCTCGTCCTCCACCTCGGTCCTCGAGCTCATCTCCGTCTTCCTTTTTGACTAGCTTCGGTACTCTCCTCTCCTCTCCTCTCCTGCATCCCGGAATCACCCGCGACTATCCCTTCCACGAAAGTTCCTCGTTTCTTGGCCCTCTAAGCGCTTCGGGCGCGCGCCCGTATTCCATTGAAATGCCAAGCCGCGGGGTATGCGAGTGTTGTAGACACGCAAGTGGCCAAGAAAGCGCCGCTTCGGTTCGTCGTGTTGGAAAAGTACTCATAACCTCATTGCCTCGCGCTCAAAGTTTAGCGCGTGCGTTCTACGCCGTGTCCTATGTCTGTCTATGCGCGCGCACACATAACCTCTGTGTACTCATATGTACCGTATATACCCATATTTTCTCTACAAATGTGCGTTATACGATTGCGTATATAAATGTATTACTGCCGTGTGACGGCCCAGCGGCAGTGCCGCGTATAGGAGGTGGGTAGGTGTTGCGGGACAACAGGTAGAACATTAGTCAAGTGTCTCCGTCCTCTGACTCCCTGCATACGTTTTTCTCTCCTGCCCCTCTACTTCCAACTTCTTCTTCTGGCATCCAACGTCGAGGCGCGGGGCCTCGTGTCTTACGAGACCAATGAAGGCGCGGTTGCGACCTGTGGATACGTATCAAGTTCGGAAAAAGGTTGTTAAGTCAGTCGTCGTCAGGTCTGAATATATTCCAGGCTATTTTTCGGCTCACATTTCTTACATAAATTTTTTCGGTTATCGAACTTTTCGACGTTATTTTCACCGGTTCAACGGTCCCGCGGCTGATTAGGTCCACGTCACGAGACTCTGACCAATCAGGAATCGCGACAGTGGTTCTCATGCTATAGAAACTATAATGCAGAAAATGTTATCGCAATGTCTCAGCGTATATCTGTTCACATTCTATTCGGATAGGTATGTTTCTGGTCAATTTTTATTAAACCGGCGGACATATTCGATTTCGTAGTGATATACGAGAATTGTTTGTTTTCGAATAACGAACCACTACATCAAAACACATTGAAAGTTTTTATTTTTTGCTAGACTAGTTCAAATATCCGATAAATTAGAAATCTTATCTAGTCTGATAATAATCTAACCTGTCTAAAGTGCGATCAATATGACGTCATCTTATTCGACTCGATCAGATCACAGATTCACTTTCGTTCACCCTTGCAGAATCTTCATTATCCTGATGAAAAAAAAGCACTCTTTGCGTCCGCCATTTTTAAAGCTTTCCGTTGCATCCCGGTCCTAACCGCCCACTAACTCTCGGAGCTGTCATCCTCTTGGACAATCGTGCTTTGAAATCTCCTCGCGCTTACGTCTCTATTCGTCCGTCGCAGACCTCGGCTTGGGTGGACCCAACAAAAGGGTAGAGAGCCTCAGGGGTTCTCATAACGGGGATTGGAAACGGGCGGTTTCTGTTGCTGTAATCGTCTACGAGCCGAAGTTGAGTGATCGGTAATCGATTCTAGTTTCAGATCGGTAGACACATGTAATGATACCGATTCGTCTTTGATCATTCGAGCCATTATACTACACGTATCGCGTATTGGTGTATAAGTAGAGGCATATAATTCGAACGTGTTCCAATATAATGTTTTGTCAAGCAGATCGTGAGAGTCAATTTCCAATACAATCGATACCTGAAAATATATTATAACCTACTCGGATCGTTTCTCATTCTCCGGCCTTTCTATACACGCGAATCGGATTACTCCTAATTAGATTAGCCTCGCACCATTTAACCCGCTGACTTCGACAACCGGCCTACCGCCGTTATCGCCGTTAGCGGATCCCTCCGATCGAGATATTTGGGGATTACAAAAACCAAACTTCTTTACAGCTGCGCATTCGTTCCCGTGAGTATCGAACGAGGTTCAATCGAATCCAATTATCTACAGAAAGAACACATTGCACGATAAATACCCCAATTTTCAAATCGCGTAAGCCTCAAATTATACCTAATTTTCAGGAAAGATGATTTTTTTTATTTCACGAGTTATAAGAAGAGAAATATTGAAGCTAGAGTGATCGGGATTAATTTCATTGTTTTCTTGAGTTCCGAAAGTATTAAAAAATGGTCGAGTAATGAAAGCTTCGACGTGTTTCCTTTCCCTCCACGAGGCACAACACGTGGGTGGTGTTACATCGAGCTATCATCTTTCAACTTATAATGATTCGAAGCAGAGATAAGCATTTAGAAGTGTTGCGTAATAATGGTACAACATCCCAGTTAAACCATACTGATCATTCTCCGAATTCAATTAAAACTTGTACGAGATATATATTATGTTTACTTAACGAATTAGTGATTTGATTAATAATGTTCTATGTAATTCGTGTGTAGTGATTAAGTGAAAAAAATGTCCGATTAATTTTTACCTTGGTCATTCAATTCTACTTTGTACGCGAGACGGTCAAGAAAAGGAAGGAAGAAACAAAAACGAGGAAAAATAATTGATTCCTGAAATATAAACGACATTATATAAAAGTTGGTAACTTAATTTTTCATACTATAATTTGCTGGCTTGCCTGAATTATTAATGTAAATTTAATTTTCTTACGACACGCCGACATTCTTTACTTGACTTTCATCCATTCCCTGAAGGCAATAACCTTTACGCCTCTTTAATAATTGCATTCTTTTTGCTAAATTATACCTGGACGATAACTGGCCATAGACGCACGTATTTACAGTAAAAATATTTGTTTACAAGTCTGCGGTATCTTGAAATAATGAGAAAAAGAAGAAAAAGAAGAAGCCTGAAATGAAAAAAAAAAAAAAAAAAAATTAATAACCGCGTGTGTGTACCTCGGTGATTAATTAGCATGATCAATTAACGGCGAGACACCTTACGGCGTGTCAAACTTATGCGTTGAGCCGATAGATCATCGAGTGCCTCGTATAGCTTTTCATATACGCCTAAAAGAAACGGCAACAATTTAAACCGCGAAAGGATATTTTTCAAGTACACAACGATTTGGTATAGACTTTACTTTACGCATGACTCGACATCGTCGGCGACGTTAAACTTTGGTCTCGTACTTTTTATTATACGGAAGATTTAGCGCGATATTCTCGATACTCATAGCCGAGTCTCACGCTTGATCGTCCGTCCGGAGGTTTTTGGTTCCCTACCGATCTCTTTATTCGAGGTGGAAAATAAACGATATAGAATTAAAAGGAAGTCTTGAAGGAGGCGACGAGGGTGTTGGTAACTCGGTTCGACGTACATACCTTATACCTATACATATAGGTACGTCTCTTCTCCGTAAATCGTGGGAACCTCGCTGCGTTTCTCTCGATATCCGACTGCAGGTTCGTCACAGGGCGAACTCATTGTCAGTAGCGTTTCAATTTCATTCCTCCGAGGACGACGACGTAGTGTAAGCTATATGCAGTTCTTCGCCTTCCGCTCGAGTCTTCGGTATCATTATTCTCCGATTGGTACCGAACCTATCACCGAGTCTCGTCTACGTGAGACGACGCGATTCTTGGGTCCCTGCAGGGGTAAACCATAAACGAACGCTTCACTTTCACGCACGTGAATCAATTAACGATTTTCTTTTGTTTTTCCCCCACCATTTCTACCGCGGTACAAATCCGACTTGCGTGTAACGACGAACGGTTGTTTGTCCTTCTTTTTCCCTCGTCGACCGCAGAAATCAAGCCTAATCATTGTGGATATACAAACAGTCCGTCCAAACTGATTTTCCACGTTTTCCTATAGGCGACATGGGAATCGAAACGGTGCGGGTTCCTTAACCGCGATGAAAATAAGGCCCAAAGGAGCAGTCGGTCGCGCATGCACCCCTGGTCGCATTCACTCTAGCGTTGAATGGCTTTGTAGGGGAGCAAAAAGCCCGAGCCCCTTTAGAAATCAGTGGGGTCCCCATACGCCACGGTCCCGCGTTCTCCGGCCGAAGAAGAACGATCGAGCCGCTGACGGGAGAACACGTGAGAGACTTCCTCCTTCTTCGAAGATATCGCGGGCGGGCGCTCGAGTGACCGTTGGAGGGGGAGGGGGAGGAGAAAAAAAGGAGAAGTTTCGTTTCAGCTGATCTAAAAAGTTGATGAAGACTTCTCCTCCGAGAAGCGGGTACCCCGGTTGACCCCGCTCTTCACGCCCCCATGTCAATTAAAATCCCCCATAGCTCTCGCATGCGTGGTATACTGTATACATAAAGTAGACGACATCGAGACGAGAGGATCTGTTTTTTTTCATCCTTATTCATTTTTTATCTGTATTCTTCTTTCAGCGACCACCTGAAGATTCACATGAAAACGCACGACACCCAGAAACCGTATCAATGCACCGCCTGCTCCCGTGGCTACAACACGGCGGCTGCTTTGACGTCCCACATGCAGTCGCACAAAAAGCACCATCACGGCGTTACGCAGAACTCGAAATTGGACTCCGATTTTGGACGGAGAAGCGTCTCCTCCCACAGTACGGCCTCACCCCCCGTACCAAACTCACCCTCGCCGAGCTTGAACCTCACTTTGGCATCCAGGAATCAGGGGAAGGGCTCACCTGTGGTTCCCAGCGCTTCGAACACCCCGGTTCTCCACTCTCCGTTGAAGCTGGCCTGCATGTACTGCACCAGAGACTCCTTCACGAGTATGCAGCAGCTCCAGATGCACGTCCACGCTATGCATCGAGCTATCCTGAGCGGAGATCACCGGACGATGCCGTCGCCGGGTCAGGTTTCGGAGGTCTCGAGCCTCTCGAGGGACCGAATATTCGACGTGCAGGATAAAGCGTTCAAGGAACAGGACAAGAAGCTATCGGACGAGAGACAGGACAAGGCATCGGAGGGCGGTAACAGCCTCTGCGTAAAGACGGAGTACTTCGACAACAGCGGCTTCTCCTGTGGCCAGTGCACGATGAAGTTTTCGAGTCTTGGGACCCTCAGGGACCATCTGATATCCATTCATCGGGTCGACGGGTTCGGGGCAACGCTGATGTGTCCGCTGTGCGGAATACCCTGCGTCTCGGCCGCCGCCTACGCCGAGCACTACGTACTCCAGCACTGCGATGACCGGAGGATCAACTACGCGGAGAACTCGGACTACGCCGACCTCAAGACGACCTCCAGGAACACCCTCAAGGCCGATGCTCTCGGATACGGCACCAACAAATCGTCCAGGGATTCGGAGAGAGCCGTTAAACCGAGCGGCAGGGAATCCGCCGAATCGAAACTGGTCGCCAACGGAAATTACGAACCGAAAGATCAGCCTGCTGACCTGACCAACAAACATGGAAGATCGGCCGAGGCCTATTCAGCTGGAACTCTGCTCTGTGGACAGTGCGGCGCTGCTTTGAAGGACTTCGAGTCATTCCGAGAGCATCTGGCGAGGCATTTACAGGCCGACCACCGCAAGGAGGTCGCCAAAAACCCGTGCCCGAAGTGCGATGCCTCCTTCCAGGACCGCGAAGAGATGCTGGGGCACCTTACCAAGCACTTTCTTGGCCAGGTGACGAAGGAGTACGCCTGCGGTGTCTGCAAGAAGTTTTATCCTCATCCCGACCTGCTTCAGAGGCACCTGCTCGACTCCCACGCGCACCATCTGTACCGATGTGCACTCTGCCGGGACACCTTTGACTCCAGGGTCGCGATCCAGGTCCACTTCGCGGTGAAGCACAGCCAGGAGTGTCGCGTGTATCGGTGCAGCGTCTGCCCGACAACGAACAACGAGAATTCACCCGGCAACTCACCCGGGGGTGGAAGCAGGAACTTGTTTAGAAGCGAGGCGGAAATGGCGAGCCACGTGCGAGCCGTTCACGCACCTCCGGTCGCCATGGCCGAGAGTCCGATGATGCCCAGGAGTCCGGTGGCCACGCCAGGTACTCTGGGGGCCAACCTGCGGTGCGTTTTCTGCGGCGTTTGCTGCGGATCGGATTTAGAGCTTCAGCTGCACCTGGCGAACCACTCGGCGAGTCTATATCGGTGCCCGATATGCCGGGAGGGTTTCGCCGTCGAGTTTCTCCTCGACAAGCACATGCAGTCGCACCACCTCGGTGGACTGCCGACCGGGCAGACAACCCCGCGGGAAAACGGGCGAGTTGGCAACCCCAGGTCGACTCACGGGACGGAGGACTCTGTGGGCCGGGTTCAGAAGAGAGGAAGATCTCCGGCTAACAGCAACAACAACTCGGTCAGCCAGAGGGACAACAACAACAAGAGAACCAATTACGGGAGCAACGTGGCTCAGCATTGCGAGCTCTGCGAACGGGGCGAGTTTGCCAACGACGCCGAGCTTCAGGCCCACAAAAAACTCGCCCACACGCCGCCCAAGGCCCAGAACAAGTCCCTCGCCACGCTCAGTCTGACTTGCGCCTACTGCGGTGAGGTTTGTAGATCCAGGAGCGAGCTCGAGACTCACACCAGGGTTCAGCACGCCTCGAACGAGCCGGGGGGTCGGCACAAGTGCAACATATGCGACGAGGTGTGTCCCTCCGGATCCACCCTCGCCGAACACAAGCTACAGAAACACTGCAAGATATTACTCAGCGACACGTGCGTAGTATGCCGTGGTGTGCTCAACTCGGAGAACCAGTTTCTTGAACATGTTCAACGCCACAGCATCGAGAATGTCGACCCCCAGCAGAGGGTCGATAACTCCTTACCTCATCTTCCGTCGCCCTGCGTTATCTGTCGACAGACGCTTATCACCGATCTGGAATGTCGCCTGCACGCCAGGTATGTCGAATTCTATTTTGCGACTTGTTGTTATCGAGACTTGACACCCTTCAGATCCACCATTGTATAATTTATACATTTGGGCTTCGGGCGTTGATTTTTTGATTATTGTTTTCACACATTTTTTTTATAGTCTCGGGCAGCCTATCCACTATATGTATTAAATCATCAAATTTAATTTGCATGTTTTCTAAACATCTGTAATTTTTTTCTCCTCCTGACAAGAGATGATGTAAATACGCTAAAAAGTCAAAATGAATCCTCATCAGGGTTATCAAATTTTCTAATGAAAAAATAATACTTTAATCATTAAATTTAATTTTGCAATGGAAATTTTTTTTAGATTAAAAAATAAAAATTCATTATTAATAAATGCCAATGCATTGAAAAATTTGATGCATTATTTACAACTTTGATTGCCAGGTACCACCTGAGGGCGAGTAGTTCGCAAAATTCGAGTCCAAACCTGAGTCGAAAATCGCCAAATCCGAGCTGTTGTATTTGCCTGCGAGAATCACCCGCGGAGGACGTCGTAAGCCTGCCTTCGAACCCGGTGAGTGGAGGGAGCCAATCCTTGCAGGTCTGTAAATCGTGCTACGTGAGGCACACTCAAGGCTTACCAATCCTCCACTCACCCTACGAGCACGTTCGCCACGGAGCGGCAAAAGACGACCGCACCTGGGACCAGGTCAAATGGGAATCAAAAATCAACACCAAGGATTTCGCGAGGGTTCAGGAGCCCACGGTTAACCCCTCGGACGAAGAGGTCCGGAGGTGCGAGGACTGCGGCGTCAAATTCGAAGCCCCGGAGGAGCTGGAAGCCCATAGGACTCAGGAACACCCGCAGCGCGAAGAAAGTCAGCCGAAAACTTATACCTGCATTCAGTGCCAGGTGAGTGATCCAGTCCTCTCGACGATGATTAAACCGGGCTGTAAAACAGCTTGAAGCGAAAGATGGACTTTCTCGACTTTTGAGGTCGACTAATCTAGAACCTTTTCTCGCAGATCTCCTTCGCGACGGAAGCTGAAATCCAAAAACACGTGAGAAAGGAACACCTGGAATCGACCGGAAAACCCTGTACCGACGCCCTCAGGTGTCACCTTTGCCTGACCGAGGCGTCCAGTCCGCTTCAGCTCCAAGCCCACCTCATCGAGCACACTTTCGCCGGATGCGCAGCCCTCAGCTGTTACATTTGCCAGGCTCTTTTCACGGCTCCGGCAGGTTTGCAGGTATGTACTTATCGGTCCTCGATATTTCTCGAGGGTTAAAACTCCGCGGAGAACTTTCCGGAGGCTTGTCCGAGCGTCTCTCACGTTTGATTGTGTTCTCGTTTTGCTCCCGACAGAACCACATGCTGCAGCAGCACGGACTCGGCGCCCGTCCATACGACTGCAACTTGTGCAGTCTCAAGTTCTTCTTCCGAGCCGAGCTCGACCATCACGTAATTACGTCGCACCGTTCCGGGGGGTCGGTGTCACCGGGTGATCACCAGCCGACTTCGAGCGCGGTTACGATAAGGAATCTTGATGGTGATAACAAGGAGACCGAGCAGAGGAAGTCCCACGAGGTCAGGGTGAAAGATGAGATGGTAGTCGGCGAGGAGGAAGACGTTAACGTTGACGAGCAGGAGGACGAGGAGGCGAGAGATCGGGGACAGGCTCGAGATCAAGATCAAGACGGAGAGGAGCGAGGAGAACAAGAAGTGATAAAGGCGAAAGTGACCGCGCAAGACGAGCCGGAAGGATCAGTGGAGAAAAACGATTCGTGATTCGATAGAATTAAAAAGTAGAAATGAGAAAAAGAATAACTAAATGATTCGCCAATCAATTAGTCCCCTGTAAATCAATCGGGAAATTTCATAAAAATTTGGTTTCGTCGCATCTGTAATGGGAAAAGCTAAAAGCACGACTTGGCTAAACAGTGTGAATTTATTTATTTTCGCGTTTCTTTTTATCTTTACTCGATTGCCACGAATGAGTAGAAAGATCGATTATTATATGGAGAAAGTGAAACACAAAATTCAGCGATCATTTTCTGCTACATTCAAATGTACAATAAACTTTTCAATCTGCAGCAGCGGAAAGTCGAAGCTATGATTCGCGATTGTACGTACAGAGTAATAAAAGTTTTACGTGCACATAATTCGTTCTTGATCGTGGCGCATTGATTGTTTATTTGTTAGCAATTATTATAATTATTACTATCATCATTATGATTAATATCTATTATATATTTGCAAATTAAAAGTTGTACTATGTTCTTTCCGACAAGCTATTGCATTCAAACCAATATTCTGTCGACGAGTGAAATCGGGCGAGAAAATGTTGAAAGCTGATAAATAAATAGCTACTTATAGAGATAATATATATATATATATATATATATACGAAAAAAAATTGTAAATAATTTTTCAACCCAACAAATATAAGCGAAACGTAAAATACATATATATATATACATACAAATGTTAAAGGTAAGCTTATACCCGTTAAATTTGACTATAAAATAGCATAGCATAATCTTTTTGACGTTAAATTTTTCATTATTTATCGCTGTCTTGGATACAATATATGTATATTTAAGTGTGATAGTTTTTCTCCTTCTAAATATATTATTACATTATATTTTATCATATTATATTATATCTGTTGAACGTTAATTTTATAATGCAACGATATTTTCCGACTAATCAATCACTTTGCCCTTGAACGAAATGATATCGAATTTTTCGCATTACCTGCTATACGGCTGATTCGTTTCATCATGACTTCCAAATTAATCGTTGACTACATTCCAGTTGAAATTATCATTTCCATTATTATGTTTGTTAGGTGTGGTTATTATCGTAGTGATGTATAGGTACCTATATTTAATATTATTTCAATCCTATTAATAGGTATGAAAAATTCATTTGTTAATTTTCCTATTGAAAATAATACTATAACGATAGAAAAAAGAAAAGCAAAAAAAAGATACGTACAATATACATACAAACGATGCATACAAAAGTATTCCTCTGATATAACGATGCAAAAACTCACATAAAAACACAACCGCCACGAATTACTATATAATTATTTATGATAATGATAAAAACGTTAATACGGTTTCCTATTGTAAATACGTTGAAGTTTTTAGTTAACCTCGACGCTACGTCGGTACTAATTTATTCCTAATACGAATACTAATAATGATAACAATAATACTAATAATAACAGTAATAAAATATGGTATTACTACGATGTAGGTAAAATGAATGAAATTTGTCGAAAAACAAAAAAAGTTAATAGAAAAATGAACAAGAAAAAAAAAAAAAAAAGAATCGCAATAACCTGTCCACTAGTATTAGCACAATCGGTATAAAATAATTCTGTACGAAATAAATTATTGTTCTAAATCCCATCTCTATCACATTATCCCTGGCAGCGCATTGACCATAAAGCTAATCCTGCTGCACAGCCGCAGGAGGAGGATTAAAATGTGTTTTAGTGCTAACACTAAAATGCGGATTAATTTCAGCGATTAAGCGGTGGCCCCGGTATCACTTTCCTATAAATTCAAGCCTATATGGTTGGTGGTTCGTAGGAATTGGATGTAATATTGGTGTCTTGTATTATTATGATATGTATAACCAGCACGATGCATGAGCACGTGATTTTGATTCTGATCTGTTAACCGCGTAACTACATCATTTTTTTGAATTCCAATTTATTTTTCACCGTTCCGCTGTATGAGAGAACACTGTAGGCAACGTCGTGCCTCGCGGTCATCTTTTATTTATACCGCCTTGTCTCCTGAAATGAGGGAGCACACCCTTGGGGTATAATCCACCCGGAGTAGCCCGCTTGGAATCGTAAGGGTGGCTTCCTCGGGATCCCCCCTTTCGCTTTCGCGACTGAGATACGCCCTTCCTTCCCTTCCTTCTTTTGCATTTCCTTCGAAAAGCTTATATTTTTATTACAATACGAGACTGCAGCATCGGTACGTGTGTAATACTAACACCCTGCACATATGTGCTATAGGTACGACATATTTCTTTGGCAATTTATGCGGGACTTGTCTTCTTATAAAAATTAAATGATCCCAGCTGGTTCTGTGAGAGTTTTTTTTTCCGAAATTCATTCCACATCGCAGGCTATATCTCAATTGTAAGTTTATTTATTGAATTGCAATCGGATGGTTAGAGAAAGTTAGAGTACCACGTAAACGCAGAACGAGAACCACGTTCGATAATTCATAAAATAGAATAATCGTTAGTAAGCGCGATTAATGTTATAATTGTCAGTCGTGATATTGTTAGTGCGTTTAGTTTATTTTTATTAATGTTTGTTATAGCGTGACAATTCGAATATCGATATTTTTTTAATATATCTATTACTATATATTATTGCCGACACCCCTACGTGTCTTTTCCTTTCATTTTTCTCTATTCCTCTTTCTGACTCTATTCCTATTTATTTAATTGTATTTAACAGTTCCTCTTATCTATTGTATACCTTCAGTAGTGAATCTCATTATGTTACTTTCCGGAAATTGAAGATTACACGTTTGGTGTTGACTTTTGAAAGTTTGCCGCTGTTAAAAAAAAAAAAAAAAAAAAAACAATCCATTTTTGTTATGAAATCCCGTGTACAAAATGACTTAAAGAATTTTCCCGAGAAAATAGAAAACGACAAACCTGGTTGAATATCTTATTATTACCGAACAATGGTGAATAATGAAGACTGTTAAAGACGGTTATCTTAATGAGTGTCTTATGGATTGCGTCTCAAACGGCTCCCGTCGATGAAGAAGTTACATGTCCGCAGAGTTCTGATCACGAATACTTGGCTAAAGATAACCGTCTTTAAATTCTCTCGTTAATATGTTGATACCGGAATTTCTACTTGTGCAAATTTTTCAAATATTCCCGCTGTTTCGGATAATCTCCGTGTGGCGTGAACCGATGGCGAGTCGAGTCGAATCGAAATCCGAAATCAAATCGGAATCGAATATCGAGGGCAGATCCAATATGGCAGCTCCCTTAGAGTCCTAGTCTTACATTGACTCGGGAAGCGTGAACACGTGCTAGTATCTTGTGCGGAATAAATTAAGTTCTAATCGCAAATAATGGGTAAACAAAAACGTGAAAGGCGCAAGCCTCACAAGAAAAATCCTACCGGACTTCCCAATGTCGAAGATCTCGACAAAGAAGAAGAGGAACTTGACGAGGAGGACAAAGATGCGGCATTGCAGCGGATGATTGATCAGGTAAAAATTAAGCTAAGCTTTTGTTTTGCGTTCAGGAATCGTCATAATGCTCTCGCAAATTCCGCGTTTTCATGAATACTTTGCTTTTACTCGCCGCTAGCTGTGTGAAAGCGATTTTTCGAGCAGACTTGCCCAGTTTGAGGTTATGTACATACTAGAAATACTCCTAACCTGACATAACCTAACATGCGATTTTATTTTCACAAAATAAAATGCTGAATATCGAAGTAAAACAGTGTTATACGATCTGATGCCCTCAATATTTAGTTTCCGATATTTTTGTTGTGCTTACTTCCACTAAACTATGTTTAGTTTCGAAACGTCAATCTTAGAGGTTCTCAAAACCTCGGAGTGCCATTTGGCGACTCGAATAATTTTATAAGCTGATCTGAAAAATTCTCTATAAGAACTGATATAATTTCAGTTGGAATCCCCAAATATAGAAGAAAAATTATCTGGCCTACAAACATTAGAGTCAATGTGTACCAATGCAGAGATGGCTATGCAAGCCGCCAAGGGAGGTGTAGCAAGGATAGCGGCTCCGTTGCTGGTAGATGAAAACAACTTGGTACGAGCCGCTAGCGCCAGCGCCTTGCGTAACATAGCCAACAACGGAGGCGAAGATGCATGCAATATGCTGCTAGATCACGATATTATGACACCATTGGCCGCGTTGCTGCAGAGAGTAAGTCGCTGTTTCAACAAGAAATTTCTTTCCCGTAGATGTAGAAGTAGATTTACAAAATAGAGATTTTTTGGACATAGTTTATGGCTATCTTATCCTTAATTTCATTTACTAGTGTTATAAATATCTCAGAATTTCCGTGCGCAGTCTGAAAGCTCCCTGAGGAGCAATTCGCTAACTTATGTGAATAGCTTAAATCCTCTCTAAAATTTTGGGTAATACCTTTCTATTTAGCAATTATTCTATGAATATGAGCCTCCTGGGAATAGCTTAGCTTAGACGGGAACATTACCAACCCAAATATTCCAAGTATAAATCTAGATTGTTTACATTCCGAAACTTGACTTTATGAGCTGTTTTATAATCAGAATTTTTTTTAAGAATGTTTTCTTTCAGTATTGTGATTTTTAAAAATCTCAATTTCCTTATTTTTTCTCAGTTAAATACTTTTGACTCAATAATAATAACTACGTCTACTACGATATAAACTTGATCTAAATGATTCGCAAATGTTTTGTCGATTGAGTTAAATTCAAATGAGTTGATGTACAAACCGATTGAAATTTTATGCTTGTATTAAAACAAATATAATTTTTTCAAACAGCATTATACATCCTGGCAACCAAAGCCCAAAGAAAAGGGGAAAATAGATGATGAAAAAGAAACTTTCATTCAAGCCATAACTCTGCTCTGGACTTTGTGTGAGAATGATGAGCACGCTATAAAGTATTCCAACGAAGGTCACCTCATATCGATTCTGATAAAATGCTTGGACATTTCTCTTCACAGTTTGGACGTCAATATAATAGCTGCTCAATGCATGTTGACTTTATCCGAAGATAATCCACTGGCTATAAGTGAATTGAAAAAATACGAAGGACCTTTGCTCAGCTTGTTAAAACTGAAAACTGACAAAGAATCCGACTTGTCTAATGTCATGCTTCTCAAAACTCTGTCTGGCGGTCTTTTGATGAATATCAACAACTCTGAAGGCACCTCAGCGATTGTCTCTTGCCAAGTAGCGACAGCGCTCGCCGAAACTCTGGCATTCGATCATAGAAAATTATTGAACAGCGTTACTTCGACGCTCCCTCTAGATACAAATAGTTTGAACGTTAAATCTGAGAAGAAATTGAACGATATTAAGAAGTACTTGACAGCGCAGCAGCAGGCGTTAGAAATCTTGGCCAATTTATGCTCTGAGGACCCGCAGGAAGACATGGATTCTGATTTGGATGATTCAGATCCAGCCGAGGAAGAGAATGATTTCATCGACGACGATGTTATGTCTATGGATAAATTCCACATTTCTACACTGCCGATAGAATTGACGGAAGTTTTTGCCAGTCTTAAAATAGTCGATATAGTTTGGGCGAAAACGATTTTACTTCCGGAAAACGTCAGGCAAATATTGTTCGAAAATCCTGAAAGCAAAACGGTTCTGAAACAGGCCCACGTTCTCAGGTGCAGATCATTTTTGTGCCTTAACAACTTAATTTCTACCTTGGATATTGACGGATTAGGTGGAGTGGAAAATTTATACAGGTGATTCCTTGCCTTTTGACTTTTAGTGCATTTTAAATCTTGAATCGAATGAATTGCTTGAATTTCTTTTGAATATTTCTAATCCCCTGAAACGAATTTTGCAGGATGTGGGTAGAAATCGGAAATGTAGTCTTCAAAGAGGCCGATCAAAACGATATTGCACTCTTAGAATCAGCGACAGCTGCAATGAGAGCAGCGTTGCAAAAATTGGTCGAAGTACGAGCTAACGTCTTCAGCCAGTTAAGCATGTTCGACATTCAGGTAATGTTGAACGGGGAACAACAGTGTCCAAATCCCAACGTCAGAGTGAACTTGGTTCGAATTGTCGGTAATCTTGCCTTGGTTTTCACCAACACGAACACAGCTAACTGCCGAGAACTAGTCAAGGTTTGTTTCGTCAAAAATAACAAATTCGTTTATGCTAAACTGAAATGTTGGAGCAAACATCTGATTTCTTCTTCTACTTTTTCTTTTTCAGCATCTTTCTATATTTCTGCTCGATGCATGTGCGAAGGAACCAGAGGTGTGGGTAATTGCCGAATGTTTAGACGCCATAATGGATATCTTTTCGGAAGATGAGACGAACGAAGTGGCTGCTGAAATCGAATTGGTCGATAAACTGCGACCCTTGGTCCAGATCTTGAACAACAAGGTAAGAAATTTATTTCATCAGTTCATTTAAACCTGCTGTATTTCATGTTAAAAAATCGTGACCAGCGTGCGGGTAAATTGCAAAAACGTTTATCTATAAATCGCTGAAAATTCCGTCAGTTAAAACTTGATAATTCTTTTACTCTAGATTCGTCAGCAGAAAAAACGGCTGGGTGATAACTTCTACGTCGTGTCAACCGTGAAAACTAATCTTAATAGATTCGTAAAGTATAAGGGAGCTCAACTGGCAAAACTCAAATGAATTTTCACAGCTAGTTAAGCGTACCTACTAATATACATAGATTTTTTTAGATCTAAATTTTACTTTTTCTTCTCGAATGTACATACTGACTTATATTGAAGAATATAAACGTATATTGCGGTTGATAGTAAGTTGATGATGAAAATTGAACGTTGAATACGACGGTTCTTGAAAAATTATTGTGATTATATCTAATCGAATGTTTAATTTTTGGAACTTCGGTGATGTAAAGAGACGGTTTTTTACGCCGCGTAAAGAATAAAATATACGGGAGGTTATAAATAATAGTACCTATGTTTAGGAAATTAAATAGCTGTTTTTTTTCTCTATATTTTCTGTTTAATATTATTTATCAATAAATAATGAAAATGATAATTTTAGATATATATATATATAAATATATATATACATATGTATATATATGTATATACATATATATTTACTACAACAAGATAACAGAATATATTATGTATACTGTTTCAATATTATCTAACATGCTATATAATAATTATTTTGTTTAACATAACAACAGTACGTGTTAAAACCTTGGGGCTCACAGCCGCTGTATGATGACGTTGAATTAAATTTGTTTTATATTATTACAATCAAAGGCACGAAAGTAAACTGGTATAAAAAGAAAAGTTTATGTATAAGTTTCATTCAGGCCCTCCTAAGTTGTTTCCGAAATTGAGGATATGTTGAATACAATTTTTATTTCATTTCTAATATTGCAGTATAATATACCAATATTAATTAAAGGAAGACTGAATCCTTTGTGTTAACGTAGTACCAATCATAATTTATCATTCGGTCGATATTACCGGTTTCGATCAGACATAAATATCCAGGGTATTACATACAACCTTTTGCCAATTTCAATTAATTATTAAATTTGTACACTTACGTATAATGTGAGAAGGTATTTTACGATATTTACATTAACAATTTCATCTTTCGTCATTAATTATCAAGTGTATATATATATATTCTATTATTCTAAATTTTTTTGTATTGCATACCCAATTTAGAAAACGATATTAAATTGCGCATTAAATATTGCGTTACTCTTTAATTGGACGACGTGCTATTGTAGACGTAATCGAGTACGGATATGTAATTATCGAAAATTTAAAAAAGATGAAAGCTACAGTGCTCGACGAAACTGTGGCCTACCGATTTTCCGAATTTCTTCACATCACATTAGTTAGATGATCATTATATTTCGCTTTCGTTCTGCGACTTTTGCGATATATAATATGTCGATTATACGACGATGACAATTGTGCGCGATTACTCAACTTTACATGCGATTTCGATATTACAAATATTCACAAGGAATCTCCTCGCGCACCTCTGCCGTTCTTACTCGAATCGACCGAAGCCTTGATCCCGTTGCTCTCGCCGTTTAAATTTACACTTTGAGCCTGACTTGAGCTGTGTCGTCTCGGCTTGGGCAACGGGTTCACGTTTACGTCTTCGACAATTTCCGGTACTTGTTTTATCGGCTCCGAAATATGAAGTTCTACTATTTTAACCGGCTCTTTCGGCGCCTCGATCGGAACTGGCGGATCGGTCAGCTTGACGACTTGAATCTCCTTCTGTTCCCTCGGAAGTTCCTTAATCTCGATTTTTACACCGTTCGGCTCGTTGCTGACCATGTTTTTGAAAAAACTTCTACGATTCGCCTGAATCGAGAGTCTCGTCTCCGACGGTTCGTAGTATTTCTTATCTTCCGAAATCGCTATGCTATTGTTATTTATGTTGTTATTGTTACTACTGTTATTATTGTTCGCGTGTTTCGACTCCAATTCCTTTATCTGTCTTTCAATTTGCTCGATTTGCTCTTTGACCGAAAAGCTGTCGCTTCGCGAAATTCCACCGCCAGATGAAGGCTTCTTTCTCAATTCAACTTCCTCTAAATCGACGTCTGCGGCTGATTTCGACGAATCTTCATTCACCTCTTTTATTATTTCTATCGTATCTTCTACGACTCGTTTTATCTCTATTGTTTCCACCTCTATGTGGTCGTCGCGGTTTTCATTTTCGTCGGACTTCACCACAACATCTTTGTCGTCATCGGTCTCTTCCCTCGGTGATTCGGTGGGGAATTTTCCGTTCAACTTGACTTCCTCTAAGTCATCACTCGAATCCTTATTTACTTCTGTGATTGTAATCTCGGAATCGTTTTCCGGTACCTTACCGTCAGCTTCTTCTCGAATCGAACTAGAATTCAATATTGTCTCGTCGATATTCTGGCTTTGCTTGGTCATCTCCTGTATATCCTCCGTTACTTTAGCTATATCGATTGACTCCTTGATTTCCAATTCCGTCGGTGGGGTTGCTACGGCGGCAGATTTTTCCTGGAAAATGGAATAATGGTTGTTAATTTGTGTATCACACGTGCGCGCGCGCGTCCTAATTTCATAAGCTAAATTATCAGTTTTTACAGCTTCACCGAACGTTAAACGAGCAATTAAACCATTCTTGCCGTTATTTTGTTCGGCGTGAAACTGCGATTGACAAATGTCAAATCCGGGAAGCGATTATACAACTGAAATAAAATCTCAAGCGTGCCGATGGCGGCCATATTGTTGATTTTATTCCGCTCGAGGGCAGAACGAGTCCCGTTTACCGATCGTTTGCGAAAAGAAAAAATCGCGGGGAAGCAAATCTTAACGTTTTTTTAATGTACTGATAAGAAGCAATCTCGCAAAGCGGGTAACACAGATAAAAATTGACATGCATGTACGTTATGTAAGTAAAACGATAATAACAAAAATAACACACTTAACGTTCAAAACATATAATTAGGTTATCGGTGATGCATGCCGCGTAAAAATATCCATAAAACTTGCAAGATTATTTTTCAACGACACTAAAAATTATCACGCAAACATGATGGAAGGTAATTACAAGTCTTTGAAATCCATAATTTATTTAGAATAATCTTGAAACAATATAACGCGTATCAACTTACTTCGTGGTTCTCCGCCGATTCTTTTCGCTGCGGTGGCTGCGGTGCTCTGCGCTTTTTTCTTCCCGACATGCTAATGCCACTTGCCGTCGATACGCAGCTATTGATCGATAAGTTTGATCTGCGTACAGCATCCTGGCTACATCTTCTAAACACGAAGTCGTCAGCCAGGTTCTCGTTCTCGTCTCTCATCGTTAAATCCGACCCCATATCTCGCTCTAATGGCTCCTCTGCCGGTGCCTCCAAAACGTTTACTCGCGGCACCGCTTTTCGACTGTGTCTCCTGTTGGTTTTTGAAAAAAAAAAAAAATTACAAGTCTTCTGTATAATTTTTTATAGGATAAACTGCTATCCTTCAGCGACATTTTCTAACGTGAAAATTATATTATACGCCAGCAATTTGTTTTTAGGCATTGCACTGCGGGATAAGAAAGGCGTGCTGATAGTTAATGAAACGCGTATTCACACACTCAATAAACCGAGTTCTCGGAAAATGATTAATTGTAAAAATATATGTTCAAAGATAACGGCGTAACGGTTTACAGCGTCGAAATCGAATCTGCGCAAAGTGAATGAAGTTTTCTTAACAATCGGAATAAGGTGTACATCGTAATTTCATTTTTGATACATTCTTTTTGAGTTCAGTTCACCTTCTTCAGCTTGAGTGCCATATTTTTGTAATAAGGTTAGATTCTTTTCAAAAACGTTCAAATACATTGCCACATTTGTCTATGTTATCTCAGTCAATTTATTGCCAACTGGTTATCAACTTACTTTGTGGGAACAGGAGCTTCTTCAACTTCTCTATCATCAGTATCGCCGGTTTCAGATTTACCTTCAAATTCCAACGGTGGTATTTCGTCTTTTGACCTTGGACTGACTTGCCCGAATCTGTACAACGTTTTAACCAAAATGAACAAAACTTGGCAACATCCGTAATAACGACATGTTTTTTTTTTTTATTCGATACTCCGGACATTTGAAATTGAGCTTCGTGTTAGAAAGAATTTATCACTGAATTATTATTGCCTAGCGTGTGTATAAAAATTCTAAAATCTGATATTTCTATCACGCTATATGTATTATGCGTAGGTGCTTTTCTTGCGGTCAGCTGCCGCTGGTCGAGTATAATAAAGAACGTAAACAGATAAGGTAAAATCAAACGTTAATTAACCTTCTCGCCGGTGGTTTTGGCGTAAGTTCTCCTAAAATAGAAGTTGTGGTATCCTGCGGACTTCCGTTGTAAAGCCTTGCCGGATCTCCGTTGACGGTCAAATTTGAACCGTAGCGCGAAGAGCTTTCCATAGTGTATTTTTTTCGCCGTGTGAACGTACCAAATGCTTCTTCAAATTCCTGCTGATCTCGTGCCAATCGCGGCGGTGGTATTGGCCGAGAAAATTGGCCATTTTGGTATGTTGTAGAAACTGAAAGATACAAGTTAGTTCAGTCAAGGTTATTAATTTCTTAATAATTAATCTGAAGGTTTTCCGTTCTACGACATGCAGCTTTCATTCTGCAGCTTACAGCTCGTTTTATCAGAAATCTGGATCTATCGAACACGCGATAAACTGTGAAATTTAATCAACGGAACGTCAAACCACAACCCACCTGTAGTGATAGTTGTTCTGCGCTCCATTTCTGGTTCCTTACTTCGTTTGCCGAAGAGTCCGCTCCTGCAAATGTATCACAATTGTCAAATGTAAAAACATTATTAAAAAAAGCTGATAAAATTGTATAGCGTCAATTGGCCAGATCGATTTACATCTAAAATCGTATACCACTTTTTATTATATTTACGACGGATCATTTTTATTTCACTTTCTTTCTTCCTATTGGTAACTCTTATCGGGAGGAAATAATACGCGGATGGTCTAAAATATTCGCCTGATTTCTATGCATCTTAATCAACGTTCAGTCAGGTCTACAGTATCTGAACATCCAAGTGGCTTACAGTCGCGTACGCAATTACGGAATTAAGATTAGAGGTCCGGATTGAATGTGGGCGTGAACGTAGCACCTCAGAATACCAACGCGATGTCACTTTATATTAAGTTTTCATCTATGTATCTTTGTGCAATGTATACGATTCGAATGAAGACGGTCGATTGATTTTGATTGCACGTTCTAAATTTCGTTTTAATTCCTTTTTGCGAGATACGCAATGTTGAATCAAATGCGCATTAGAAAATTGGAATGGACTAAATCAATACTAGTATAATACCAAAAAGCGACTAACTCTTGCGCCGCGATAAATAATCGATTTATTATTATAAAGTACCTATAATTTCTTGCCAGTAGAATGACATTGCGTGGGGATAGACTATATATTTACAAATCTAGATAGCCTCCGAAAATCTAGATTATGTCAACAACCCATTTAGACACTGTTTAAAAGAATTCCGTAGCGCGATGTGGGAAGCAGTATTCTTGAAATGGAATTTGGAATAAATTTGCAGTAAGACCGGGCGTATAAATTCGAAGAATTTTTCCGAAAGGAGAATTTTAAAATAACGTGAAATGCCTGCGATGATTCAGTCAGTCTTATACACTGGATCGCATATACCTATATGTATGAGAGTAAATTAGATCTATCTCTAAATCGCGCAATTCCTGATTCAGGAAATAGCGTCCGTCCGAAGTCATTAAATCGCACCATCAAATCTTCGCAGTGAGTCGTATTATAAAGTAGTTTATGAGGATCCGCCGCCTCTTCGCCGAGACTTCGTGCTCTCGAGAACTCCAATTATCTTTCAGAATACGATTTGGGATTCAAGTATCGCCGCCGGGGTCAGGCGGTCAATTTGCAGCTACTGGCGCAAGTACACCAAGTATGACTCCAAAGCGGTACAACAAACACTTCCGAGCTCGTTAAACTTACTCCGCGCTTCTATTCCTTTCCTCGAATTAAATCCCACCGTCGATAATAATAATAACGAAGGTGTAATAAAAACGTCAAACGAATTGATTCGTTGTAATGACTCGAATTTTCTCTTCGTTTTATCCGAATCCAAATTAACGTAACCCAATTGAAGATATCGGCTTATCATGCTTGGGTCATCAGAAGCTATAAATATATCTGTAATTTTACAATTGCACCTGCAAATTTGAGAACACTTTAATTATTCTGTTTAAATAATTCAGTAGACAAAGCGAAGCTGAAATACAAGTCGAGTAATCGATATAATTATACTCGCACATTATATACGGTAACTAACAATAAGTAACTTTGTACTTCAGTCAGACCCAAGAATCGCGGTTACAACGTATATGCCATTAGTCAAATCTTAATGATCGATATTCTGCACTTGTGTTCGTCTTTAATCTCCATATTATACGAGTTACTTTCGCTCATTTGTACACACATAGTCGTATTTTATATAACAACAAGCGCAAATATCTATACTCCTCAGAACCCGCGCCGATCATGATACTTGACCCACATATGTGCTTGTACGTATAGGTAAGTTCGCTTACATGTAAATTTATTTTAAAAGTGACGATATATTGCGGCATGAGAAATAACAACAAAAAGTTTTATAAGAGGAACAAAAACGAGGAAAGAGTGAAATAAAATGAGTAAATCAACTGTCTATACACACACACACCCACATATATATAGGCACACATATGTTCGGTGTGTTTATTACGAAAGATGATGTCAGACCGTGCATGGACAAACACATCTTGAATACTGAAGTCAGTGGATCAAATATAATACCTTATCTAATACCCAGTACTCACCGAAAAAAATACCCGTCGTATAATATTCCTGTATACTTATATATACATACATATGTATATCTAATAACTATGACTGATGTATAATCATGTTTGTGTGTGTGTGTGCTGAAGCAAGATGCATTAATTCAAATTTGAATAAATAAACATACACTTGTGCATATGTTCGTGTAAATAAAGATGCGCCCTGCAGCTGTTTCGTGAAAAGAGTATTTATTTCGAGATTGAAACGCGGTAGTATAATCCAGTGAAAATATGCAGAGATGTAATACTCGGATTCGGGTATTTGACCGATTTTGAAGAAACAGCTTTGGATTTGTGAGATTATTTGCAGCGTGGAAAGAAAGAAAAGTTTTATAATAAATACGAGAAGCAAACAAATATGTTCAAGGTAAACGACGCGATTGGAAATTAAGAATTGAGTGACAAAGTGCCGATCATCATGATCGCAGAGTAAGCATTGAGATTTAGACTAAATTGAATGCAGTTTCAACGTCAAGTCATGCAGGTACTCATTATTTTATACATTCATATCCATTCAGCCATTTGTTATTCACAAGGAATCCAATTTTCACGCCGAAATCAACGTCTACCTGTATTGAGTAAAATATCAAGCCGTCAGTTATACGATCCAGAATTTATCAAAATTGAACACAAGTCTCAATACAGGGAACAAGCTTTCGCCTATCTTATTATCAACGTGTCGGTACTCATTTTCAATCAACCGCTACGAGCAGAAACGTCGGTACCTTGTCATACGATCATCTTGAACTTAAACCTCTGATTGATGAGACTCGCGACGCAATCGCGCGGTTGTTTAATGAAATGAGGACACTGCAAGCGGGGAGCTAGAAATGCATCTAGGCGCAACGCAATATGTTATGATCCGATCGCCTCGCCCATGGACTCGCATGTCACAGCAAGATGTTGCATCGATTAGACCTGTTAAAGTCAATCGTAAGTATATAGAATCGATCCTAGACGTGGAACCTTTGCTGAAAAAGTTTTTAACGCGATATGCGGTGATAAGTGCATCGTAAAAAAAACTCACCCCACGATCGCGTCACTTTTGCGAAACTTATTTACATGTATATATGTATATAGTAACGTATTGTGACAAAGCTCAAGTCTGAGGGCGTGAAGTTGGAAGAGAGTCTCTGTCGTCGAGAATAGCCCCTTTCTTATCGAATGACCGTGACATAATGCCGCTGGTTGATCTACAGAAGCGAGCTCTCAATCCACGCGGTTACCTTTTACTCGATAACAAAAGGACAAATGATCCCTGAAAATGCTACGTAGTTGTCGTATAATAAGTTCGTCGACGAGACTGACGAGGTGCGAACAAAGATGCAAAGTCAGTAGACGCAGTGACGGACTTTGTAGATTTGATTTTAGACCAACATCTTTGGCACGGTATTGCGATTTGCGACACGTTCGAAGTATAAAGAGAACTTCTGGACAATCGCCAATTCAGGTGCGACCCCTGGGTTCCGCCATCTTTACAAGTTCAAGTTCAACAAACCCCTCTGAAAGCTCGTCTCGTCACGAGCTTTGCTTTGCTCCTCGATTTTGATACGAACTTGATTAATGGTGATGAAAAAAAGCGTGGTTTTTGAGACCTAAACTCTTTCTGGGCCAATTGATGATCGTCATCGAGATTTGGAAGTAACCAAGCTCATTATACTCACCAAGCAGACTTCACCGAGAAACTGTTGGATCGTTTCTTCTTACTCCTACCGAATGTCCAGAATTTATTCTTAGGCTCTTTACCCGGTCTTAGCTCAACGCTGACCGCAGACTGCATAGCTGGAGTGTTTGCCGCATCTTTGAACGGGTTCAAATCTTCCGGGTAATCGTGGATGGAAACACTTGGTCTCCTCGGCCGCGACATCGCACTTACATTAACTCCAACTACAATATCACTTAACTTGAGCTTTTTTTTTTATTATTTATTTATTTGTTTCTTCTTCTTCTTGTTTTTTATATAATCCAAATCCGGAGAGACACTTCGATAATCCGTGAACACTTACTGTATCCGTATCTTCTGTTTCTTGATGATTGATCTGTAAGAAATAAAAATGAATTTATCGTTAGTCAGACGAATACAACATATTTTAAAAGTATTACTAATTTTCGCAATTTTTTTTTGTTACAGGTACGAATATATAATTAATGCATGTCTAACTCGGTGAAAATTGACTTGCGATCATTGGCTGATGAGGCTCGGCTAGTATTTCTATTGCAATTGTTCCGTACAGTCCTATCATATTAGTAGCCTTGATTTTAACTGATAAGACAATTGTGATTGCGATACGCTCGTGCAACGGCACTTGTGTACAAGGCTCTGTGCAGCAAGTCGTTTTACGGCAATGAGATATCTCCTCATCGTTTCACATACATAATATTACTACGAAGATGGGCTTTGGCATTTTTAATTTTGGCATAACGATTGAAGTGATACGGACGCAATGTAATTAGACAAGATTGCTTGGAAACATATTTACACAACGTTATTCGAATACTCGACTAATTCAACTCATTGTCAACTCTTCCTCCAATGTATGCGTAAGATCTATGGTTTCCACTTCTCGTTGGCTTTCGAACAATGCGTGGAATTCGATTTATCGTTTAACATACCCTGCGTACACACGTGCCCACCTATCCCAAGCCTAACGATAAGTGTAAAGTTTCATTAAAATGTTCATCACGTGAAGTCAACCGCGATGACGTCTCGGTGAAGCTTTTCGCGTGAAAAGTATTTGCAATAACAACTTATGACCGTACGACATACAATCGCGAACAATGAAAATTCTTGAAGTAAAAATCAATATGCGATATCTGGTAATGAAAATTGACAGCTGACGTGTTCGTCGCGACTGATTTCGTCACATTTGACCCGAGTCAATATCCCAATGCGAGAACTGATTGGTAGCTAATTGAAATCCTTTATCTGTGAATATTAATCTTCGGGTTAAAGACTGGAAAACAACGTCCAACTGATGCGTAGCCCCGTATGGACTCGATATTTCTACTCTTCGAGTGAAAACTTACGTCGGTAATTATTCTGTTTTATTTTTTTATCGCTCCAGTCGATAATCTCCGACTCAACACCTTTTCGTGTAACACTAAAAAATTAAATTCATCACGCTTGCTAGCCGGACGTTCGTCGCCGAGCTAAAGGCAAAGTGAATAATCAACTGGCCTGTACTTTCTGCGTGCAACGAGCTCGCAGGCTGTTAACAAACGCAATTAGCTCGATTAGCCCGTTGTGCTGTTTGTTCCTGATCCTTGGTCTTTTAATCGATGCCTCGCTTTGTTTCGTCGTTTAACACGAACGTCTATTATCCGAGCTGAAGAGGATTGCAATCGATTTGAACGTGCAGTTTTGCTTTCAGAGTTCACACATCTGCACGTGAAATATTCGTCGGTGAGAAGTGTTGAAGTCGCTTAAGGATAGAAAGTATTCTACATACAACGAATCGCTTGAAAATGGTTGAGTAAATTTGCTCTGCAACTTTGGAGGCAATTTTGTAACTGATATTCATGTTCGCCCGGGGTTATCAATGAGCGATAATGACGGTGACGTTGCTTAATTCGCATAACCCATGTAGAAATGAAACTTTCATCCGTTGAAAATTCTGTGTGTAGTAACCTCTGAGCATTTTATGCTGTAGACTCGGGAATAATATTTATACTGCTAGCGACAAAACATTATTATAAGTTTTGCTGTGGAAAGATTAGAGTGAACGGTGTTATGAGAATTTTGAAGATCCGTCGCATTCGTTCCGGTGAATTGAACTTACTATATTTTAAATTGAAACATGCCTAACTTGATCTTAAAAGCCCGTAGTTGCGTAAATAGGTAAATTAGGGAACGTGGTCATTTAAATTGACGAGGCGTGAAGATTGCTGCGTGCAAAGAATTAAGTAAGTGCCACAACTTTAACCTTCGTTTACTTATACCTGAAGAACAAGAACCGAATTCCAAATTTAATATATTCGGGATTAATACACATGACTTTATCAAACGATTCCACGTCTCCAGAAATGATAATTTCATTTTTCTCACGAGTTGAATCACACTCATTTTGCACAAAGTAAAGTACACACATTATTATACATATATAAAGAGTGAATCACTGCACAAGACGATCAGTTCGCGAAAACGAAAAAAGTTATTCTTCAAACCTGCGTTGAAGAAATAATTCTTTATATCTAAAAATTTGGCTAAACTCAAGAAGAAAATTAATTGTCAGTCGAATTCTATTGCTGGCAAAAAATCAAGATGGCCGTCATTCACTCGCTTGCAATTTTATTTCGGCTATACGAAAATTTTCACCGTTCACCATTAATCAAACGCTATTTCATGCGAGAAAAAATCGTGGCAAGGATAGTTCACTTGCAATATCACCTCTGACATAAGCTCAAGAACTGGGAATTTATGGCTTTCAAAATCGATTCATATAGCGTAGTTCTTGCGCGATTGCATTTGTTTTGAGCCGTAAATAAAATTGACTTGAAAAAATTCGCACGACTCTATAATCCGCGACTTGATATATGAATCCACGTAGTACTTCCGACCAACATGTTGCACACACGACTTCAATAACATGATTACTCAGTTGCATTTTGTACATACATAAATGTACACATGTATGTAAATATACGTACAAAACGCAGACTTGTTAAGTAGATAAGAATCCCACACTTTACCTACTCCGTTGTTTTTTCATGATTATAATAAATACATTATTATATTAAACACTTGAACGACGTGGGTTGAAATCAACTTGAAAGACACTCGGCGTTAAATCGGTTAAGTCTGGTCCTAGTCTGCATCTCAAACGCCGGTATGAATTTCGCCATTTGTATATAGATATAATAACGCGTTCTAGCCACCGCTGCGGAAAAGGTTGACCTCCGTAGCTATTGGACTTAATTTAATGATTGCGTACACACAATGTATCACGGTTCGTATGCGGTGAAATCGCCTCTTTCATTCTACCCCCTCCTCGCTCTTTCTCTCTTTCTCTCGAGCGCAGAGCGTAGCAATTATTCATGCAACACAATCACGCGTCGTAGGCATGTACATACATGTATTAAACCGATACGGTCGTAGACTTCGGTAATGTTCCTAAAACATTTTCACTCACACACCAACTGGGCAGGGTCAGTACACCACAAATTACGCAACACGTCCCGGCGTCTAATCTTCAGAAATAATTTATATTTATACGCGGCTTTGCGCACGAAATTTGCTTTTCATCCCGGCCAAAAGTCTCACAGCTTATTTATCTAATCGCAATTGAAAGCGCAAACAATTAGCTTCATGCTTCTCGGAACCGTCCAGACTTTACGCGGGTCGTC
Organism: Diprion similis; assembly: GCF_021155765.1. Taxonomy (NCBI): domain Eukaryota; kingdom Metazoa; phylum Arthropoda; class Insecta; order Hymenoptera; family Diprionidae; genus Diprion; species Diprion similis. Next base: position 18,432,261 of record NC_060106.1, on the reverse strand, counting down.
GAAGGTATTTTCTCTCTCTCTGTTAATTAAACGAGTAAAGAATGTCAGGTTTGAAAGCTAGAATAATTGAATGAAATCGTGTTTCGTGCATACCGCTTGCACTTCTAATGAGGAAGAAAGACGCGAGTCTTTCACTGATGGAGCTTTCAGAACTGGCGATTGAAATTTTCTATGACGTGGGATGCGGCGGATATTTCGAGACGAAAAACAAAGGATCAAAAGCTTCTCGTATCCGATGAAAGAGAGGAAGAAAACTAAAAACAGAAAAGGGAGAATAAAGAAAAAACAAATCACAACGTCTCGTTCTCTCGTAAAAATGCATGCGAGTATTTCTGGCTCACTTCCAGATGCCGATAGCTCTCTACTGTATACTATTATGCCCACTGCACTATAGTAGACGCTGCAGAATCGTTCTATTTTCCAAGATATTTTTGGACCGAGTTTACGACCTAATGACGGAATTATACTTATTATAGTTTTTCTTCTCTTCCGGGCGTATAGAGATAATTTTCTTTCCTATAAAATATATCCTTCTCTGTAAGTGACTGTAAGCTCTTGCGCTAAACTCTCAGCTTATTATAACATTACTTGAGAAATAAAAATTGTCAATAATTTTACGGATCCGTAGCGACGCCCTGCACAGATTGTCTAAGTTTATGTACACACCTATAACATTTAACAATACGCCGGTGTTACGCCCGTATATATATATATGCATACGCATAAACCGCTCGAGGCTGTAACATAAAATTAAAATATTTATTCAACCGCTCCGAAATCTAGTCGACTGTTGATTCTTTTTCTATTTAACTTATTTTATTACTCATTCAGGACGCAGCTATAGAGCTACCACTTCATAGACGTCCGAAATAAAGCATAGCGTCAGGTACGAAACTTCCATCAACCGACGATTCTGTCAAATCTTAAGGATATGCGATCAACGATGTCGTCATGAGAAGCTAAAATAGCCAAAGCATGATGCTGAACTTTGAACTGCCAACGAAGTTCGATCTCGTTCATAAAACTTTTACGAAATTTCATCGCGCGATGATCGTACTTGTTAATATAAAAACCCGGCCTTCCTTGACCCCGATAAAAACGAGGCTTACAATCGACGAAACTGCATTGAAAAGTGAGATGGCCGCATGTTCGAACCGCGATGATTAACAACTTTGTTAATTAGCAGAATCGGAGTTGAAGGCGAAGGAGGTACCGGCGACACGAGGTGCGTGTAGAAAATTCTTGAATTCTTGTTACACCTTTGGTAAAAAACGATCCGAGACTATTCGCGCAAACTTGCTCGCACAGCGGCTTGCAGATCCTATTGTATTCTAAATAATTACGTAATAATATATCAGGCGTATAAGCATACGAGACGCGTATGTTAAGTGCAAAGCGTGTGTAATCGATGCTTCTCACGAAGAAAACTGACCTTAAGAGTATGATTAAAGCACTTTGATACGTCGCACAACGAAGCGAACACCTCACAAGTGGAAATCACAAATTGTGCCTGTTCAATTATTTTCTTCCTTCACTCAACAAAATTATTAAACATTTATTTGCGGATCGAACCCGGAGCGCGTGTCGCGGCCGCGAGTCGGTGTGGCTGACTGCGGCTGTAAGAACGTCGCCGCTAAACTTCGCCGTCGCGACGCGTGACGTCACTGATAACTATGTTTTTTACTCTTGAATATCGGACGAATACAGCTGCCGCGAATCGTCTCTTCTTATTCTGCAATAATTTCGACGTTGTTTTATTTTCATTTTTTTTTTTTTTTTTTTTTTTTTTCCTTTACCTTCTATATACTCTTCGTATCGATTAGGATTTTTGGCAACTGCAGTGAATGAACTCCGACGGTTCCGCACAAGTGGAAAGGCCAGAGTTCACCGGTGATACCTTCATTGCATGTATTGGCCGGTTTCGTTTATTTTTCAAATTTACAACTTCTTGATGTATATAAATATATATATTTATATATAGATATATATGTATGTGTGCGTAACGTGTATCTGAGTGTAATATACCGTTTCGCATGCTTTCGCAGCTCATCAGCTAGCAGCTACCTGACGTCTGCCTCGTGATGGTAATTACGACGGTGATGTAAGAGCGTACATCGATCTACATCGGCAAGTTTGCTGAGCGTCGAATTTCTTGTACGTTAACGATACGTTACACGCGTCAAATTGACAGGCTACTGTTATTTACAGATTACTGACAACGCGTTGCAAGTCCCTTGCTGCATGCAGGGATTTATGTTGTTCCGCAGTTCTTCCACGAGACCTGTAATCAACGCGGTGAATATTAATATTAATATTAGTACCGATAGCTTGTGATTTAAGAACGTTAACTCCGTCGATTTCACAAGCACAAACTTCACGGCTACACATACAGATCCAGCTTCATCTTCTTAGAAAGATTACAAAATCTTGATTATACTCGATAGAAAAAACGAATAAACTCTCTCTGCGGTCCCGTGCAGGTTCAGGAAAGCGAAGAGTGTTGCAGCTGCCTGAATTTGATGCGAAAAAATCGATGATACGACGATGAGGCAAGTGGTTAAAAGGTGTGGTGGTCCTGTTCACGTGTAAAGGTAAGTATTCCCATGCGTATACATATAAATACCTTCATCATATATCTACCTGCAGCATTTGCATTTGCATTTCTGATGTCAGAGACTGTTCATTACTTCAGCCGCGGCACCGCGTGGTCGTATAATAATAATAATAATAATAACAATAATAATAACTCATAAAGGTAAGAATGTGTGCCACCTTTAATATTCATCGCCACGTGACTTAAAGTTCCTCGAGCATTGATGGAATAATCGTAATTTCATATATTATACAGCCGAAGCAGTCGATCGAGCGCAGCGATTTTATGTCCAGCACCGAGAAACGGATGATCGCGGTATCGATCCCCCGTAAAACATGACGAAACTGGTTGTAAAACTTGGCGGGATTGCAATGATTTGATTTTATTCTTAATTTCATTGATTTTATCGATCGTTTGGAAGACTTGATTAGTACTGTGAGTAAATTGATATCATTAAGAGAAAAGAGTCATTGAATCGCAACTAAATGAGTAAATATTTATTTGTTTCAATTCAAGATCTATCGGCAGTAAATTTTGTTACACCAACAATCCAAGTATTTCGTTGAATTAATTACTTGTACATTTTGTTCGCCGCATTTAGTTGAATCAAACTTGAATTGAATATCACTTGACTCAAATAATCCTTTTTCTCAGTTAAGCACCATCGATCGATAGATAAGAACTCATTACGACGTAACGATACACATTTACGACGGAAGTCTATACCTGTAAGCGTTGAATCCTATATCATTCCGGATAAAATTGCTGTATCATCTTCAGTCGCGTAGCTTGATTATTACTTCACGCTCAGATTTCCCATTTAATTTATGGATTCTATAACCATTTATACTTCTTCAGGGCATTTACCTTGGATTCAGGTGATCCGGTTGTTGGTTTGTGTTTTATTTCTACCGTGTGGCACAGCTGTTGCGAATCGCCTACAGCTTTACATGGATTCATTGTCAGTCCGACATTCGATTCGTGGTAATCGTTACTTTGACGGAGATAAGATAGCTGCGGAGCCAGTATAATCATATCTTTCGCATGACTTCGACGATACGCAGATTGTTGCATGTATGTACATACCTATTTCGCACGCGTTTTGATTTTGTTAGCGAGGGTAAAATTGTCCTCACTTTGGGCACAACAACAACAACATTCCAAGCATGCAATTTCCAGCCGACCCTTTACCCAATTAGCAATTATGCTACATCCATGCATCGTACATCCACACGTCCATATTTACGTGCCTTCTATACCCAACACCAATATGCTTTGGTCGATACGTAGGTACGCCAATTTGTTGAGCTCATTTTAAACCAGCGATGTCGCTTAGGTGATGCCCAAACGGCTCGTTATATTTTTGTGCCTCGTTTCGCATCCGACCGGCTGGAAAATTGGATCATTTCAACCGGTGGTGATGGAACACGTGGAAGAATTCGTTCGAATTTTCGTAATTTTTGGATACCACGGTTCTTGTATTCCTACTTCAAATCCCGGCGATGCCGGACTTCCATTCTTACGATGCAGGCTTGGTATATCATCGCGCAAGGAAAATTGATCGCTCTAGGCTTAAGAAACGTGAAATCCTATACTGTACAGTTAGTTGCCTGAGCGTGACTGAAATATAGTTTATCTTCGATCTCTGGATGGGTTTTGGTCAAGGTCTCCACCAGCCGATAATTGTGGTCGGGTAGGCAATATCGATTCATTATTTTCCTGCCCTTGCGGCGAATGAGTTATACGACACCTGGACCCGGGGCAATAAAAAATCGACGAATTTCAACGCGTTATTATAAAAATCTGTCCTTATTATTGATCACGCATTACATAATATCTCAAGTGTATTATGAATGCGTGAAATATATTTTTACACGATGATGCGTTTTTACTTCAGAGACTAGAAATAAGCCGTTCCTACCCTCGAGTATGTAAGTGAAAGAATTTAATTTCGCTTCCGGCTTTCACGGTTACCGAACATTCTATCGTTTGGCATTTTTTGAAATGTGCTGGAAGGCTGCACAATTCACTGTGTAGCATCGTAATGAAACTTGTAATACATGCGACACCTTCCATGCAAGTGTCGCTGGGTCAACTAGTGAGAACTAGACCAAATTGTTACGCAACGAGGACAGAAATGAAGTTTAAACTAGTTCGTACGGTTGGCGTATATATGTATCATGCGCATGATAATGATTCCGTATGCTAATTTAAGTGCAGGAAGACCGGCCATTTAGATTATACTCAAATACCGTCTGGTTTCAGAGCTCTACGGGAAACCGCGGGATTAATGATAAATTCAAGTTTCATAAAAACCTCCGATCGCAAGGTACCACAATTATCTTTCATAAATCATATTTATTAACAAGTACACGTAGATAGACCGCAAAAGTGTTTTACACGTTATGATCGTACCGTCATGTATGCATATGTTGATAATTTAGTGCAAATATGCAAGGTAAAGAATGGTGAAATACGAAGAGAATAATATTGGAAGTCTGCGACCGAAATCACATTAGCACTAGAAAAATCGGTCGATTTAATAATCGCCTGGGTGAAGTAAAATATATACTAAAATGTGGCCGAGGTTTGCAAAATAATGAGTACATACATTCATTTATCGCAGAGTAACGAATAATAGTGAACCGCCTTATTCTAGACAGTCCGACATACACGATGCAAACGGATGTATGGTAATGAGAATAGAGAATTGCATTTGCATTGCGTGACAGCCCAGGGTTAATATATCCGCATTAATAATTAGGAGCAAAAAGTTGCGGAAACATCTATTCAGCTACCATTTTGATTTGGTTGATAAAGTTAATTCTTGTATTAAAGTCAATAGATGAAATAGAAAAATGGATTTAGATGACGATTCGTCGTGAGGAAATGGTACCAAGATGCATGATTTTCGTCATTATGTTTTTATTGATTCTTAGCCTAGCATTTGAATACATAATTCTATTTAACATCAAGTTAAATCGTTCAATTCAAGCGAACCACATCGAATAGACGATTATCAATGTACGCCACTGAGTAGCTCAAGAGATATTACAATAATATTTTAAAACTTTTGACATTATAACAGTAAATATATGCATGTGTGTTTAGTGATATAGTCACGTTTGGATCAACATGTCCTACAGTAATGCGATCGATCTAAGTTTGTAAAAATTCAATTGAACGCTAATTATTTTTCGTTGAAATAAAATCTACTTGTAAATGATGTATAATAACTTATGTACAAAATATACATAGTGGTCCGGCAGTAACACATAATTAATCCAACCTACACAAATGCTTATAGGTAATGTGATATCAGATTATCAAATACTTTGTATGGTTAACCCCTAATTCTCTATTATGATTTTTTCACTTAAAATACAAGTTTATTTTCCGGGTTACGCATATACATGCGTAATGTACTATATTGTTATAAAAACATTCAGGGCAAGTGAGGTAACGAGCGTAGTTATACTGTATACATTACATCATTAAACATCAAATGTTTCATCTTTTAAATTTAGTTATCTCAGTAATCGCAATGTTTATTCGTTTATCAGGAATTACTGAGAAATAAACAAAGCTAACATATCACAGTTCAAAATCAATATCTAGTTTGTATTTCATTTCAAAAATCAGATCGTGAATATTTATCTCCCGTACCTATACGTTATTATTATTTATAAAATGCATTCTGCCAGATTTTCAATTGAAAATATGTAAATGATTTTTTCACTCCAATGAATCGAATTATTCTCAGTCACTCTGATAGTAAAGAAAAAATTGACTAGCGCAACAAGTGGGAAAAAAAATGTAGCGTCAGAATTGGAATTCACGGGTCTGATTTTTAGCTCATGCTAAAGTTACGTTACAGAATCTATCTTACACACCAAGTATTTGTCTTTGAAGCGTTATCCAATCCACTGCTTTCTGCGTTATACTTTTCTTTTCTAGCAGAGCTTTCGCCGCCTGCTCAAATTTCTCCTCATTTTTACGGATATACATTTCGGCGTCTTCTTCCAACTGGGCGAATTTCTCTGGCCTAATTTCTACCATTGTAACCATTTCGGTCAGATATGGATTGAAGCGATAGTAGACATGATCTGGCAGAAGGTCATTCAACATTGTGTGCGTAGCTGAAATTTGAATAAACATTTTCAGTTAAAATGTTTTAACACAGAATCACAAGAGGTCAGGTTTCAAAAAGAATTTATGAAGAACTGTGCAGAAGATAAATGTATTGCTGAGAGAAAATTGTACCTTCGGTATCTGTAGCACTGTCAAGAATTTTAAAGAACTTTTCTTTCCAGCTTGAACTGCCAGCGACGGGTTTCGTGTGTCCACTATCGCTGCCTATCAAACTGTGAGGTATGCGACCAGTTCCAAATGAGACAACGCATTGAATTGGATTGTTAGGCCAGAGCTGCTTCGCCTCATGGATAGCCACGGCGCAAGGATTGTTCACCATAATACCTATTTTGAATTTCTCGTTTAAAACATGTGAAAACAAGTAAAACAACAGCTCCTTTCGCATAGTTGATCACGTCTTACCTCCGTCTTGATGAAGGCAATCGCCGAGTTTGAATTCTTCGAAGTAGCTCGGAGCTGCTGCAGACGCTCGTACAGCTTCCCAAAGTTTGTGTCTGTAGGAGCCCATGTATTGACTCTCAAATCTATAAGGTAGCGTGTAGTTTCTGAAGACATAAGCCATTACTCGTTCGTGATTAACGACCGTAGAAATCACGGAAAGCTGTAACGTGATACAATAGATTACAAACTGTTGACTGATTTCCAGTTATACACTGGGAAAAATATAACAATTCGACGCCAACCTTTGGTGTAACACTGTCTCTGGTAGTTCTGATCAAATCTTTGTCGCCCATTTGGTCTTGCAACATTTTTTCCCACAGCGAAGTATCGTAATAAGCATGACTCCAAACGAGATTACTCGTACCCCACAATGCACTTTGAGTGAATATTTTCGTGCTCAGCTCCTTGTAAAGCACAGAGACCTCGTCCAACGACTTTCGTTTGTATCCTCCTAGAAAAAAATTATAAAACATTCTTGGTATTAGCATGAAAGCAAGGCCAAAGAAATGTCGGATTCTGTAATCTGAATTATCCAAGAATCTTTAGTTTTCAATCGTTTGATCAAATGTTGAAAAATTTTCTACTATAAGTATTTCGAAAGTTTGTACACAAAGAATGAAATCAATGAATGAGACAGTGAAACATCTGATGGTGATGACACAGTCTTGGGTAATTAGTAAAATCTTGAATTAGAAATTGAGTTAATGGTAGAAAGAGAACTAACATAAGTCAAATGAAAGCCTCGTGATTGGGCATAAAATTTATTGTTGCATTTTTGAAAATTATTATAACACATTCTTTACTTCATAAAATTGTATGTTGAAGTTCATCTTTCTTTTCCACCTATCTACTCAATTAAAAATTCAGTTTTTCGTTACATTCCAGCACCGATTTCATTGCATTTATGAATACTACATACCTTCGCCAGATTCCTTTACGGTGGCTGCAGGTGGTATAGAATTGAGAAAAACAACTGATTAATTATTTTCAGTGACAATAATGTTAGATCAGTTACATACCAATCACAGCATACATGCATGAAGATAATTTTTTAGTCTCGATTGCTACTATTGTGACTTGAACCATGATTGATAACTTACTTAAAACTTATATGAGACTCACCCAATACTACAGACAAAATGGCGCCAGTGCTGACTCCGCAAATGTAGTCAAACAATTCATAAACCCGTTTCCCTGTAAGTTTTTCCAGCTTCTTCAACATTTCGATAACCAGTACGCCTCTCACTCCACCTCCGTCAATCGAGAGAATCCTTATGCCTCTGCCAGGCAAAGGATCGACGTAGCCCAACACAGCCAAGGCTTCTTTAACAGCTCCTGAAAAGAAAATTTTCAATGTGATCAATTAAAAATCTCTTTTAGGGAAAGATATTCCAACAAATGCACAGCTTTTGTAAATATTTCTATTTAAAAACCAACCAACCTTTGGTCTGATCATCTTTGCAGGTTTGCCGGATAGCCAGCAGGATTCTGATCGCACCTTCCTTTATAGCGTAATGCCTGGCTTCGGGATATTGATCAATGTGTACGAGGAGATCCTCGACTCTTCGCCATCTCGACGCATTGGACTCTGCAACTGCGATGCTGGTCAACAGGTGTCTGGTTCTTGAGGCAATACTGTTCTTCGATATGTTATCGACGTTAGTTTTCCACTTTGGAATAACGATGGAAGTGTTTTCGTCAGATTTTGGACTAAGCTTTGGCATCAGACCAGTAAATACATTAGGTAATGAGTATCCCTGTTCCTTGGCAGGTTCCTTTTCCTGTTTTGAATGTCGCGCTTCTTTTTCTTGAACTTTGTTAACAGGTGGACGAATCGCATTGCTAGGAGGGCCATCTTTTTTATCAACCTCAGGCAGGTTGGTGGTTACAGTTTGCGTCACATTTTCACCACGTTTATTCTGCTCCGAGGGAAGCGAGGAGTTCCCATTCGTCTTGCCGCTCTCATCGTTGGTGAATTTCCTAACACTTTTGACCTGGGCGTAAGTTATCCTTTGAAAGAAGTTTATCCACTCCTTGTTTATAACCAGTTGAAAATTTCTCTCGTAGCCAGATTTATTTAAATAGTCTTTCAGCTGTGTTAGGAACTTCCAGTAGTGCGGCATCGACATCTTTGTATTTTGCAGTATGTTAACCTCTGGTCCTGAGATCTTACTCGGCAGAGATGTTATGTTCGCTGCGCTTCCATCTCGGCTCGCCGTGCCTTCCGTGAATTGTCTGAATAAAAAAAATAAGTGATATGTGAACAAAAGAATAGACAAGCTAAAGACATCTTGCCAATAGTTGAGTAATCGGCGATCAAACAACATCCAGTAAGCATCGAGCTCAAAGTTCACTTAAAAAACAGTAAAAAGCTTGCGAGGTTGATGACGGCAAGCTTCGGATTTCTATAAACCACGCAGAGAATATTTCCAAGTTGAAATTGTGAAAAGAAGTGATACAGTTAAGTGACTGTAATAACAATAATCAAGATTTGAGTTACGTTTGGCTCGAGGTAACCTCAAACGAGTGAAATTACAACCACGAGCAATGAGAATCTGAAATCTTTGGGATGCCAGAGTGCAAGAGAGAGAGAGAGAAAACGATATGAGACTGGCAGAGTTATCAAATGCGAAAATATGTTCTTATCCGATCAAGAAGTGTAAAAAATCAAGACTAATCTCGGACAAGAATTTCGTGTTGAGCTCGCGGAGCGATAATGAAATAATTTAAATTCGCTCATACGTACCCTACTAGCGATTTATTGAAAAGAATTGCCGTAGAAGTGCGCTAAAGCTTTATAGGTATCCGAGAGTAAAAGTGTCTGCGCAATTGTTGAATTCGAATTGAATGAATTGGATCATCATACAATCGGTCTCCGTGTTCCGAGGCGTTCAACACAACTCGCGCTGTCAGAATCAGCTGTTTCTCGACGTTTCTCGAGGAATACGCGAGGTGTGTAATAAATAACGATACTTCTAGACCTTGGTAGAATTTATTTGATACTTTGATTAGTTTCAATACCGAATCGCACTCCTAACTGAGAAAATAAAGAAATTTCCAGAGACGTGACTGCGGAGCGGTTATCTATATTCGTAATTGTATTACGCATATTCGACACAGGTTCAAACAATATACACAAAGATAAGATGATTTGTAGATAATTGTATAAGTATATTATGAGAATGATTTCTTTTTCTTCTGCTACGCGAACTTAGATGTTGTAAATTCAATCTTTCTTCAATGTTAAGATAACACACGTTATTGATTCGAGATTTATTTGCTGCTGAATAGCTTACACCAGCTGTGTTAATTCTGAATCTAATCACACTTTCTCGTCGATCGAATGACGAAATTCAGTAAAACATAATGTAATTTTCAATAATCATTAGCGCTCACCTGGTTAGCGATATGCATCTCCGACAGTGTTTGACGTTCTTGCTGAGAGACATGGCACACTGTTTAAAGTATATTAGGTGTTATTTCCGGTGTTGATCTCACTTGGAACTAGCTCCGACACGTTTATACTTATAGATTTTAAAGTCTAACTGTATTGTCCAATTACGTGTAAGTTAATTATAGAAAAATTGTAAGTTCTGAACTAACGGTTAAATATAAGACAAAATAACATAAAGATTTGCTGTCCACTTTCTATTGTTGTTTACCAGTATTCACAATATGGTAATTAATTTTACACACCCACTTCGAACTCGCAATTGAAACTAATTATCAAGTACTGTAATTATATCACTTCATAGCTTAAATCAGCCGATCAATAATCTGTCCGAAGGCAGATTATTAACTTTGAAAAAGTGCCTTATAGGCAGAGGATGTTTTTCACACCTGCGCAGATCGCGAAAAATACACAATGTATCGTGTGGTTTGTCGACGTTACGTAACGCCACGTACGGTGCTTGTATAATTATTAATGAGTTTTTTTTAGGTTATGTTCTCGAAAGATATTTCACTGGGTTACTGACTGTCCCTCGGTGCCGCGTTCTTTTATAAGATACGCGCTGCGTGACGTCACGATTGCGTCACGACCCCCGATTTGTAAATAAATAGTCGTACGATGTTTTGCTAAAGCAGCAGGAACTTGGCAACGAGACTAATTCCATCCCCGCACTCCTCGTCCAATTCACAATTGTCAATTAAATGCCTCGCTGCTCACTACGCCTTAATTCACTATACTGTTATAGGATCATTGGTATCGAACAATATTTTTGTTTTTCTATCGCTACATCGTGCATCGATATATTATTTTCTATCATTACCAGCTGTAGGTAATCTGCACGAACTACGAGCATGAACTATATTTTACACACTCATTCTCGCCTATTTCTATAACTGCGAAGTGTTTTGCATATTTTCTTCTTATCTTTTTATTGTCTACCTATACCGTTAAAGTTTCAGCTATATAGGTTTATGTAGGTATTTCGGTGTGAAAATATGTTTACTTCTACAATACATACATTATATCTGAGAGTACAAAGCCTGTTGACTTTTGCAATCGATCGCCTTATACCGCTCAGATTTCACGTGCGAAATGAGATCACGCAGCGTGTACTTCCGGGCTTGTATACATATAATTAAGAATATTGCAAATATATGGGTATATAAACCGCTGATTTGTTACTTCGTCATTTCTTTCATCATGTGTAACGTGATAATTTTCATTCGTTTTTGCGCCGTATTTCCGATTGAGGAAAATGATATTTTCATTCGCAGATTATCGAATTTTCTTTTTTTTCTTTTTACTTCTTTTTTGTTCAATCTGTCGTGGTTCAAATTGTCATGAAAAATTGACCAAATCGTGATCAGGGTGCGCTTACGGATAAAATATCTGACACTAACAATTTTTCATCTTGCAGTTAGATATATTATTATCAATCGATACGTGCATCGGGGGTCCAAGCTAGGAGTTTGGAGGCATCTCTGATTCGATTTAATTTTCATTTATATGCAATTCGCGCACAAATTTAAGATTTTGTATTGCAGCACATCTCTACAAAATTTTTTTTTTTTTTTTGGTTGGAAATTTAACCATGCGTTACTGTATAATATCTCTGGGTGTCAATTTTTTCGGCACGAGAAACGATTTTCACGTGTCTACAGAGGAAGCGCGTTCAACTGGTGCAACGAGATGGAAAAAGAATTAGAAATTACAAAACGTTCGTTGAAACGATTTTCTAAAAATAAAATCGTACAATCAAAATAAGGAATAATGAATTATCGCAGTTTTTTTATCTAGTTATATAGCAGGTAAATATTTCGTTTTATAATCTCAGATTTTTTTTCTTTTTTTACTCCAATAACATAATTGCTATCTATATCACCTTGTTTTGCTATCGTCAAATAAAATATACGTATGTGCCAATCAGGTCGGGGGGATTCTTATCCGCCGTTGGCTCGAGACTTCAGATTTATGCAGTTGTAGAATTGAATATACGATAAATATCGATCATCGATCGCAATGCGTAATTACCAACGATTACAGTGATGCTAAAGTTTATCTGACTTGTATGTATGAGTAAACAAAAATCTTTCGAGGCTACAATCAGCAACGAGTAGTCTAATTTCTTTATAATTATTCTGAGCCCCGAGCTCAAGGCAGCGCGAAAAATCGCGTAAAAATTACATCACAACTGGAGCTACGATCATCCTCAACGTTGCGAAAATCGTCGAGTGATTGCTTTCTTCTCGAACAATTTTCGCAGACACAATTCTCCGAAGCTCTATTGTGATATGAATATCATGGCCACAGCTATAGATCTCGATGGAAAAATATATGCGATGATCGATGCATATTTGTTTAACCAGTTGTATATACACAGACATATGTATGTACATATATTATACCTCTGTATACGCTTTGTACTTTTATTTTGATAATATTAATGTTTAGTTACAATTACTGTATCAATAAATGTGAAAATCAATCCTACAGGTAATGAAACTGCAGTCGTGATACGCGATTCTTATATCATTTGTGGGCCGACTGTCCCGTTTTTTTTTATCGATGACGATTCCTGGTTCGTCCCAATTTTCTAGCCTCTCAAGTATCGCGATCATCGACGAGAAGGACGAGAAATCGCTCAGCAATGTCTTCGAGATCTCCGCGGACTCCGAGAGTCGACGTGATCTCTCCTCGGGCAACCTTAGACTCTGGATCAAATCCAGTTTTGGGATCACCGAAATTCTGCGAATGGGAACAGAAACTCGAGTTTGAGGTGCGCGGTCAGGATTCACAGGACTCGTAAGAACTGCAGTATCACAATTACATAAACTTTCATTGTGGATCAATTGCAGACTGAATCGCCAGCGAAAGGTGGCGATTGTGGAGATTGCGGATTACGGGGGCGTGAAATGGCTCTGCACATTGCTGGACTTGAGGAAAAATTGAACGAGGAAACACAGGCGACAAATCGCCTCGCGTACGTTTATTATGTATCCTCAAGTGCTTGATTATTATCACCTTCTTCTTTCCACCATGTAATAAGAAATTATTCAATGTAAGATGATTGTACGTCATCTTCAGAAATCATTATACTTAATGACTAAGGGGATGGGATGATCAAGTTTCATTATTTCGTTCTCACGTCGTGTACAAATACGTTTTATTCGTTCCTGCATAATTATTACACTTTGTATAGACGTGCATGATAATTGTTATATTCTACATGATTTACAATCATTTCTTTTCCAAGCTTGTCAGTGTCGGAATACGAGATACAAATGTCAGAAAAGGCGAGGGAGATTGAATTTTTGAAGTTAGAAAGGCAGGAAATTCAGTTGGAGCGTGACGGGCTGAAGAAGCAGTTAGAAATAACTTCCAAGCACCTTGACACCATCGAAATATCCTTCAACGATGTTCACGAGTAAGAATTCTTTGCCTCTCTTTCGCCGCTTTCGCGTCTCATCGTCGATCTCGACGTCTATACTGGCAACAGATATTTATATAAAATAAAATTTTAAGAAGGGCTGTTAAAAATTCATTGATCATCATAGAAGGTAGTCGAATCGTACAGATTTTGATACTGTTGTAAAAAAATGTCTTACATTATAACACCTGCATTGTGCAACGTTTAGAAAATACGAGAGGGCCAAACAGACGATTCATGCACTGCACCAAAACGTAGAAACTCTCAAAGACAGTCTCGCTGAGCGCGATGCTTGTATCAGTCAAAAACACGAGCAGTACCTGAAGTTGAAGGAACACGCGATGGAACGAATGGATTTGTACGTGCCGCAGGACTACTTGTAACATTTTTGAACAGTAATTTATTTAATATAGATATACACAAAGGTGGTGGGAAATTATTTATTACAAACTGTTATACGTACGTACGAACCTACCTGAAACTTTCTTAGCGCCAATTCCCAGTTGGATTTGATCGAACGGAAGTATTCCCTTGAAACTTCGAAACTTCGAGCTGCGGTAAGAGAGGCTGAACTCGGTGCTCGATCACTCTCCGAACAGCTGGAACAAAGGAACAAGGATAATGCTGAATTAACGAGGCAAGCCAAAGGCCATATTGTTGCTTCAGAAAGAATTTTAATCTTTGCTAGAAAAGATCGATGTCACTTCGATTGGGACAATTTGCTTGTAACATTAAAACCTGTGATTGCTTAAATCCACCAAAATCCTGTACAAATTAATCTAATTGTGTCATTTTCAGTATCTGCGACGGTCTCATAGAAAGAATGGACGCACAGAAAAACTCTGGGTTCGAAAACCAATCTCTTTGTCCTGAGTAAATCGAAAAATTGAGTTCTTGACCGTGAAATTATCTCAATGACTCGCGAATGAATATTTGACAATTTTCAAATGGAGGAAAACGCTGATATTATATCATGTGAAAGAAGACCGTTAAATATAAAACCGTGACTAATCACCTGAATGTTATTGTTTGTCACTCGCTAGTGCGCGTTTCGCTTACGCGATATCCGATCACTTCCCGCAAAATATTGTGCGAATTTTTGCGAACCTTGAAGTGATAAACAAAAGTGAAAAATTGCTAGTGATTGGCCGGAGCTGATCACCTCAGAGAATCCAATTGGCCGAAAGAGGGGCTTGACGAGTCGCGCCACTCTCTCGTTATAAACAGCGCTATCGCAAAATTAGACCTAGCTTAGAATCACTTACCGAAATAATTTAGGAGACAGGCAGACGGGCTCCTCGACCTTAGAAACACTCAGGCACGTGCCTCGTGGCGCCACGAGCTATGATATGTCGTGATGTGTACGTTGCAATGTGTGTTTGCAATTGGAGCTTTGCGCGAGAAAATTTTATAGGCGAAGGCTGCGAAGGCTGCGAAATAATAATTAGCTGATCACATATTTTCTTTTTTGGATTTAACATAAATTAACGATCGAAAGCTGCAACAATAAGACGTATTATATAATTCATTCGATTAGTTTTGAGCCCCCCCCCCCCCCCCCATAGTAACTTTACCTTTTCGACAAAAGTTTTATTTTCAAATTCAACTAACACAGACAATAAAATAAAGTCATATAAATGAAGATTATGCATTTGTGAAAGGTAACATTATTTCGATGGAATCCCCCCCACCCCCACCCCCACCCCCACCCCCACCCCACAAACTGGTAACGTAATTTATGGAAGACCCATAAGGTACAATATATTATAAAATTGGTGAAGTTCAATTACTTGTAAAAACTCTCTGCATTTTGTATGTGAAAAAATTGTATGTCTATTTTACACAAAGGTCCGTTGTCATTTGGAGAAATAAAGTGTGACTGATAAAGGTGGCAAACGTGGTTACCGAGCGAGCAAGACGCGCGTGAAAAATATCTGTCGACATTTTTTCTATCGCCTATTTTCTCTGGACGTATTTATGGGCAGAATCTATTTTTACACCCGAGTAGATTAGCGCCTTAATTTTCTGACTTTCTTGAAGTTGTATATAATATCTACTGATTATATTTAGGACCAACACTTGAGATAATTAAGTTAAACTAAATTTAGACCGTGTTCAATTATTATTTTAGTTCGAACTCGGTCGACAAGTCAATTCATGATCAAACCCTTCGGCTTACATCATTCGTGAACAATGGAAATGCATTCCTTTCGTGTAGGTAAAATCGTTTTCTTCAATTACTTGTATTGTTATTATTTTTCATTCATCAAGCAGTACAAGCAGTTTGTGAATTTATTCATTCGTGCTCAAATCAAATTTTTATCACCGGGAATGAGAATGACTCGCTCAAGATTCAAACTCAGAATAAACATGACTTTGGCAGTTTTGTTGGTTTTTTTTTTTTTTTTTTTCCCTCTTTGTACTCAATTCTTGAACTAAAATTTCATCTTGTAATAATTTTTGACAAAATCAAAACAGAATTACATAATTCGGAGAAAAAACGAAAGAGAGCGAAAATGAACAAGTTTCAATTTTAGAAAACAAGTATTAGTTTAATAAATAATCGTACATATTTAACTACAGTTTCGCAGGCATTAGCAGCCGATGTTTCAGTCTGGTTTAGATGGTCTGTAATATTGCTGAAAGATGGCGGCACGCTACTCGAACCGTTTCCCAGCCCCTGTGTGAAGGAAGAATAAGCCCCTATATAGGGGTGAGTTTTGCCCCGCGAAACTTCAGATCTGTTTCAGCGCGCGCGTTGCTACCTCTAAACCTATATATTATATTATATTATATTATATTATATTATATCATAGTACATTATATTTGATACACATCGTTATCATACCTGCAGATTTAATTTTAAAGAAGTGCAATGTAAGGGTAAAAAAATAGATTAGTTAAAGAAATATCGAGTGGAAGAAGCGGCCGTCGATTCCACCTGGAAATTGAAGTGAAAATATCGCAGTCCTCTCTCGGATGAAAATGTTCGAAAGAAGTTGTCACTGCATCGCGAGCGGAACTTTCACCGTTTGCTTCGCATCTAGAATTCTACTAGCGACGACGATGATTTCAGGTGAGAAACTTTCGCCTCAAGATCACTTCTCCATGATTTTGTATTATAGTGATAACGTTAAATTTCGTCGGAACATCGAGAAAAGAATTTATTTATTTACTGTTTTAAAACGTGTACTTGGGTATCGCGAAATAAACGTTTCGTTATTAGGTTATCGAATTTTAGTTGAACCAAGTAATCATCATGATCATCGTGAACAAAACATTTTTAATAGTCAATAAAGTACATTTGGTATGACTAAAATTTGATTATTATAACGATATATTTATTTCACCGTATTCAAATATACGTTCCTTTATAGTAAATAAATTCTTTTTTCAGTTATGGTTTGCTATAATAATGAGCAGCATTATGGGATACTTTAGCTTCTTTTAAAAAAAAAATGATGTTATTTTTATATGAACGGATTTAAATTTTGTTCACACCGCAGTTGTAAAGACGTTGTAGTTTTTCATTACATATAAAAAAGATTTCGTCTCGCTAACAAATGTTTACGATTTTTTAAGGCGAATAATTACCTCTGGCTTTTTCATTTTCGCACTTTCTCGCCTCGGCAAAACACGTGCCTTTGCGATTATAACTCACTTTGAGGCGTTTCGGAATCCTTTGGGTTGAAAATTCGACAATTTTTCATCGAATGTGGTTATTTCACCAACGAAATTCTCAACTTCGGATCAATTTTGCCTGGAAATTAACTTTTTACGTCGAAATTCGTTTATATCCGAATTTGATCTGTTATATAATCTGTTTCGCATTTAATTAATTACGATTCGCTAGTCTTGCTGTTATTTGTGGTTTAAAAACGCCCAAGAATTAAGAATATATTTGCAACGATATCGCGAAATTCGAGCCGTCGCATACAGAAAATCATTGTAACAAGGTGAATTCTGCATTCACATCGCACTGCACAATTCTATGGGCAATCATGCAGAATCGCTACACTCGAGAGGATGCTACGATCATATGACGTTACATACACTGTTGGTTTCCAGAGAATTGGTCATATGAATAAAATAATAATATTTCTGCTCGATGTCCCCTGATTGCGCGGACGATTTGTAATTAAATACCCGCTTACTTGGTTATCGTCCGTTTATTCGTGTAATTTATAACCGTACTACGAAGGTAGCGCCGTGAATAAATCCGTCAAAACTTGCTTCGTTAGATTTTTGTACTTTTATTCTAGGTACAAGAAGACTCGGGCTTTCACATTGCATCGATATTTCTTGTAAAAGCGGATCTAAAAGAATCCGATTTTGATAGTACGAAACGATCTTGTCTTATTCATTGATTAAAAAATAATTTTAAAACAGAATTACTGAAAAAATATATTCCATGAAAATGATTTAAACTATTTTCATATTCATATTTTTGAAAACCAATTGTAGTATTCTCGAAAATAGCCGCAAAGAATCGATGTAAATCTTTAGTTGAAAACGAGTAACATTTGAAGAAGTTTAGGTAAAAATTTGCAATAACTTATTCTCACGTTTACGTATATCAACAACCTTCACAAATTCAATTTCCACGCTTTGTTGTTTCCACGCGTTATTGAACTTGTGCCTAATCCCAACGATTCACCGACTCTTTATAATGACGTATATTGTACAGTTATAACGTACTACACATTCCTCGGTTATAAAAGTTAATCGCCTCCGTTTTTCCTTCCTTTTCCTTTCACGACGGTGCAACATTTCATGACGTAATTATATATATTTTTTTTTCTGTATTCATAATCGTATATTTAAGCCACTATCTTCTTTTCACGAGTAAACCTATACAAGCCTACGAAATATTCTATTTTGTAATTATTAATTTTAGACAAGAGTAGAACATTAAGAATAATTATCCCCGAATTAATTTACATTTATCTTATGATATTTTGATTGCAAATAAAATTTACGACATTGGTCTCTTTATTTGCCTTAGTGGATATTTTCGACCCGCGATATGCAGATATAAGATAAGTTTCGACGCTTATACATATGCTTCAATGCATCTGATTACCGTCGATTTAATCACCGTAAGATTTTTTGCACACGGCATTCTCTTGTCTTTATAATGCAAAAATTTATCAGAGTCTTATCAAGATTCGCGCCAACGAATCACCGCCAAGTAATCGCTGCACAAGATTTTTTGCACACGGTTTTCTGTTCTCTGTATAATGCAACGTCAAAAATTTTTCAGATCCTTATCAAGATCGATCGCGTCGACGAATCAGCGGCAAGTATCCCCAAGCCGGCGAAAACTGCCAAGAATGTTCAAAGCTGGAGTGACTCTCTTCACTCTTTTGAAAGTTGACAGGCCGTTTGTATTGACATCGAAACGCGTTAAACAAGAATGAAAATATGTACCTGATTCGCAGGTCTGTGATCAACATGCAAGCAATTTATCATGGAATCACTTTTAGCTAAAAGCCGTAGAAGAAATTCCGCAGAAATTATAATAATTAACATGACGGGGTACTTGTAGCAATTTAAAAATGTGATGTATGAATATTATTCATTATCGAATGGAAGTAACGATGAGACGTTACCGTGTTATCGATAAACTCCTTTCGATTCCTTGTCAATATTTCCAAACCGAAATAAAAACCGAATAAAAAAATGCCTATAACGGACTGCTGCACGAATTTCCGTTACTTCGTTTTCATCACGTTTTTTGATCGCCCGAGGCTGCAGCTTTTATACTGACTTCCTTGTTTCCTCACTTCCGTTTATTGCCTGCGTGCAAAGTAATTGAATTCACGGAAGCAAAACACTGAATATATTTATAAAGTCTAGATCAACGACGCTGAGGTCAACAACTTTTTTGTACCAACCATGGAGCCAAGTTTTTCCTTCTATCTGTTTAGGAGTGTAAATTCATTCACTTTAAGGTATTTGTCCCAATTTCTAAGCATGCCCTTGATTAGAATAGCCGATCATTTGAGACATGATCCAGAATTACGTCAAATTACGTGATTCGAAATATTCCTCGCAAGCCATCAGTCTAATCGTGATATTTTTTCAATCCATTTGTTACATTACTTGTAACCAAAGCATACTGCCGAAGAAATAATTATTTTCCAGCGACAGACGCGCGAATGCTTGTCTTTTTATATTAAAGTTCGCGTGTATGCTAAGCTTGTTTAATAATTAGAAGCTTCGCACCAAGTTTCTAACGTCAGAGCAGTGAATTAGTCGGCATATAACGCCGAGACGCGTCTTTGAATAACGAAACTGAGGAATACGTATCTGGGAGTTTGATAAATTTATCTCCTCCACGGGAAATTATACTATATAAAACAGCGTGAATACACAGATTAAATATTCTCAACCCCCTTATTACAAGTGCTCGAGTAAATCGGCACAAGCTATTGCCGATTTATATCGCCAATTCTCTTTGACAGATTTCAACCAAGGATTGTGTAATTGTATAAAGTAACGAGAGGATGGCACAATGGCATTGCCCAACGGTTTTGTATCGTTATAATATTCAAAGGATATACTTAATAATATATTCTCCTCGTTATAAGTTTCGGTACAACCAAAATATTCCAAGCTTTCATCTGAATCATTCAAAATTTCATCCATCCCTCCGAGTTTTGAGGAAATATAAACACATCGCTCCATAAAAACTGAAATAATATGCATGAAAATTGCGTGAGTTTAATAAAACAATTTTTTTTCTCATCTTCCGTTGAACCAAAAAAAACCGACAATACTTGCAAATTTTCAAGGCAGTTGTCAAATGTGCAAAAATATCGCTTTCACACATAATTCATTGTCAGAAAATTCAAAACGAAATTCAGACTAGTATATACGAGCACTATAACTTATAATCGTTTGAAAACTGTTTCAAGGATATCGCATATTAATTGAGCCGATTGAATCACTGCAGTGTGCAATTATGACATTATTAAAAAAAAAACCATATATAGGGTTGCAATTACGTAATTAAGCCAGGGTCGCATCATGTGAGTTATGAAGTTTTTAAGTGTACAGTATATTACACCTATAGGTATCATAGATAAGTTTCAGGTATCGTTAATTATTATTATTATTATTCTCATTGAATCCGCCGATCATAGTTCGAAGGAAATACTGCTTATATGGTCATTTATAAATGTAAATTTTTGATATTTTTGGGACGATTCAGCTCTTCAAACACCGATGCAATCTTACAACGTTGGCGTCCTGATGGCTTCGCATCTCGACAGTCCTTTCGACCTGGAACGCTGCGGTCCTGCGGTTGATTTGGCGCTCGCTGAGGTCAACGAGTTTCTGACCGGCCACAACGTCCAGCTGCAAAAGGTCCAGGGCAGGTGAGCGATCTCTGAATCCACAGTTTCTGTTTGAACAATATGAAAGGATCGTTCGATTCAGAGCAGATTTACGAATTTTACGTTTCGAAGTCCTTGAATGAAAATTGGTGGCGAAATTTGAAGAATTAAAGTTCGTCGTAGGATGAAATTTTTGAGAAAGTGAACGCAGCAAATCGCAACTTAATCGGAGGCTTAAAATAGGAATCTAAACGACATGATATACCAGCTTTGAAGAGTTAAAATAATTTACAGTCTACTTTATCGTACCGATTAAAAGAGTGTCGTGTGCATTCTGATACCGAGGAATTAGCTAAAGGAATTGACGATAATCTCTATAAGCAAGTCAACGAACTTCTCCGCAGAGAAACATGTTTTCTCGACGTTTTGTTTATTTATTTTTTCTTAGTTTTCTGCTACCCAATTACGGCAAGTCAAACGAATTGGTGAGTAGACGAAGAGGTTCGGGTCTATGAAAAAAAGAAGAAGACGAGAGAAATGTGATTGTTTCGAAGGCTTTTACGACACTTCATGAATTTATATCGACGAGTCGTCATCGTGAGGGGAAAAAGAGAAGGATGTTGTAGAGTGGGAAATAGATACGTGAATTATACTGCTAAGAAATAAAATATCGCCGTTCGTTCTAACTAGTGATCGTAACGTGATGATGATATGGTTAATGTTATCGTGATTCAAGTGATAACCTAATTTATGAAGCCGATGAGTTTTTGACCGTTTAAGATTAGCCGAAAGAAATTTATACAACAATTTTTGTAAAAATGATGTGATGAGCATGAAAAAACGGATTTATCCTTCTCTTTGTTAATAAAAATAAAAGTATAAAGGCTACGCTATTTTGCGTATATATTATGAGCTTGCGACGGGTCCCCAAGTCGATTTATAATATGTCCATAAAACGGGGGAAACTCGGGTTTGGAAGAAACTGATGAAAAATTCCAGACCCAAGCGTCTTGTTAGGGAAAATCTGCAGCTTCGGAATATCTTCCAAAATTTTTGATAGCCAAGAGACTGAGCTGTGCATGGGATTGAATTTCAAACGACCGTTTCCGGTTCGAGGGCTGGAATTGATGATTACATTCTTTCGACAATCAAATTTCGCGACTCATTTCGTGCGAGACTTCTATACAGCAAGTGTAATAAAAAATAATTATCTCCCTTACCGGCCAGCATTTCTCGCATCGGATTTCTTGTCGTCGTCAAAGCTCGAGGAACCGTTTCAGTTTGTTTGTAGCGAGACGCGTCCTGCTGACTGATTATATATAACCCATTAGATTGCACATTCTTTGAGAAATATTCGTTACGGCGTGATAATGAACGCGTTTATCATCAGACAATGAGTGTGGAGATTATCTTGTGTTCGATATCGACTATAATTAAACTGTTACAACTTACGTACCCGTGAAGTAGTTTGAAGTCTATAATCTGACTTAAACGTCGAAAATTTTTATTTCACCGTTATAAGGAACAGATGAATCATTCAAATCTTACCGATGCCAGACTAGATTCAAAATGCTTAGAACCGAAATTTATCCAATTCGAACTTGAACCATTTTTAATAAGGGATATCCTTTTTTGAATTTTGAAAATCGAGACAGTTGATTGAATCATTCCGATGAGTATTGAAAAGTTTAAAATAATACGCAATTGATATGAGAATAATATGATTTGTAAACCAAAACAGAATGGGATCATACAATATGAGGAGAGAGTATAAAAAGCGTGGGAAAAACGTCAGGTGTAGTTAGTGATAATAATCATTGTACTAATTAAAACGGCGCAGCGCGAGTTTAACTCTGCGGGTTTTCCATCATCTCGGATTTCTGGTTCGTTAGAAGTTTTCTCGCCATTCCTTGTAGCTACTCAAGTCGTCACGTGTTACGTGTGCCTTCCCTGTAACATGTTACAGTTAATTATAGCGATCACTAATTAGACGAATATCACGTGTCAGCGCAATGCGATAGTCCAAATAAATTGTCTCAACTAAACGCGCATTGCCCAAAATGTCCCTAAAATTGGATGAGACCTTTACGCCGTAAACCGTTTCATTGTCAACAAGGTTTCGAAATCGTGTCTGATTTCCCGACGCAAGTTACACAATCCGTTATTAATCCGAACCACCAGACGCCGCGCTGTTAAACTTGGATTACCGAAAAAGTAATTTGTCTGAGAATTTTCGGTCGCATTTCAGCTTTGAAGTGTCAAGAATCATAAATATACCAATATAGATATTAGAAACTCAATCGGAAGCTCTTTCTTGGCGAATAATATAATTTATGGTCCATGGTAAATCTGTTTTAAAGGAGAGACCTTTAGCTTTTGATGCATGCAGCCTAGAGCTTGGAAAGCAGACGTCTATCACAATACAGGACTAATTAGACGCCATGAACTGTCTCCTGTATTCCCATTTCTATGGAAAGCACTGAATGCTTCAGGACGCGTTGTCAGGCGTGATCCAACACGGGCCGAGCCCAATCACTGTCCATTGTCCAACGCATGGAAACACCTTCGTTGTAGGTGTTCAAGTGAAATGTAGCATTTCAATGACCAGTACGAGTTACGCTCGTGACTTATCGTCTATTGCTCGACGCATTTATCTCATTGTGAGTTAACGTTCTTGCTTTTGTTTTATGATAACATTCTTAACTGTGAATTGGCAGACCCATAAAAATTAAATGTTACAAGAAAAGAAGAACCATTTAAAAAATTTCGAGCAGATATAGGTGAACACGAATGATCCAACATTCCTGGCATGCTATAATATCGAAACAGATCTGAACTACTTCGATTAACCCAAGCTAAGATATCGACAATTTGAAAAAAGGTTTTATTATTCGAACGTTCAAGATCATCGTCTCAGCATTTGTTCTCATTACGTTTTAATGATTTTACTTGATTTTGAACAGCATAAAGAATCTCAGAGATTGCATAAAGACAGTTTATAAACAGTTATCTCCCGAGTGGATAAAACTACGATGAAAGATTAAATCCTCATCACTTTCCGAGTTGGTATTTCCGCATGTACACTTGATTTTCTTCACGTACCATTATTATTGCCTTCGTATCCATCCAATTTTCTGTCAATGATATACGTGATTGCTTCAATGTAGCAGAGGGTCGTCCGTTTCCGCCTAGATGCCACACAGTAACTCACGATTTGGGGTAAAGGAAATTGCATTCATCCATAAGGGGGAGAGAAGGTACCGGAAATCGGTTCCCCAAGTTTTAAAACGATGGGGTTACGTGCGTCGCCTCAAGGGGGTACCAGAAAATTCTCTGTAAAAGTATAAACATCTCGACACTGTTGTTTAGTTTTCATCGGCAAAAACGATTCCCGCGAAACTCAAAAGCGGCTATATTTCAGAGCAATGGTGCTCAAATCTGCATTCCCCATATTTTTTTTTTGTTGTATTTTTTAAACCAGAAAATCAGAGAACAACTGCTGATATTGCGTCGAATGCTGTGAGCGAAAGCTCTGTGTTTGTACTCGCTTGGTGATATTTCACGGGCAAACAGGTGCATCGCGATTGGCAAAAAGCAATTTGAAAATCAAACAGTGCGCGCTCCGCGTTCCTCACGAGATTGCAGTAATCGTGCGAGCGCGAGGTCACGCGATATCCAGATTAAACAGCGGTCAGGGATAGAGGGACAATTCGCCCTAATCCTTCGGCCTAATTCGATTCTTAGCAAATTGATCCCAGCTCCCGTCCTCCGTTTTCTAGTAAGCCGTTAGACCGTTCTAGCAAATGTCCTTGCAGATATTGCAGATCGAGGTTGAAATTCCGAATTTGACAAGTTCCGAAAGCAAGTAGTTCCGAATTTTTGGTGGGGAAATTTGAAGTAAAGAAATCATAGAACTTTGAAGAAACATGAAAATTCCGAAAGGGCATTTCTCTGAAAAAGTAATTAGCGAATCGATGGATATTTGTACAAAAAGATCTGATAAATTCTTGCTCCTCTGAATTTTATTCATTCAGTTATCCGTCGTGCAGCGGGGCTCGAGCACCCGGTTTGGCCGCTGACATGCATTTTCGAGACAACGTGATCGCTTTCATCGGTCCTGCTTGCGCTTTTGCCCTCGAGCCAGTAGCCAGGCTTGCAGCTTACTGGAACAGCCCGATAATCACTGGTATGGGAGATCAGGTGGGTACATTTTTACTACGTATTTGATTAGCCGGTGTAGAGGATCGTTGAACATGCGGCAAAGCAGTTCGTCGTTCCACTTGTTATGCGCCTAAAACAATAATTCAATATTAATTACCTTCTTCAAATAGAACAAAAAATTATTACCTCCATTTTATAAGCGGTTATTGAAACGTAAATTTGACTTCTCGTGTCTTTAATCGATATCAAACCGTGATTCTCACTTTCTACTTGGCTAGCCACCTTCGGAGGGAGAGTTATCAGTCACTTCTGGAATTCTTGGTCGACTGCACAAATGGAGAAACGAGACATCTGTAAGAATTATGTATAGGAAACCTCGCAATGTATCGGCTTATTCCAATTTACTCTCGTTATACCGATTCATGTTCAATATTATTACGCTGCAGCTGTAGAATTAATTTTTTTTTCTTTTACTTATTTATTATACGAATGTGTCCTTATGATGATACTTAATTATGTCAATATTTGAGCGCAGACTCACAAAATTATACATATAATTTATTATTTCATTGCTTTATTATAACACGTATAATTTTGTCGATAAATATATTTTATTCATTTCAGTGTAACTTCTGTTTTGTTTCCTCTTATGATTTTGCTTGTCTGTGGTTATTGCAGCACGATCCGTTGTTTTTCTATCCAGATTGTTTTTTGCGATTATTTTAAACATCGTTTATTATTTTGACACAAATATCAGAAAAACACTTTCACATATGGAAAAATAACTTTTGAGTATACATTTAGAGTCCTTATTATCTGAAGAACAGAAAAATGTTCTGAAATAATTTTTTTTACCAGTTTCCTGATACGTGAAAGAATTCCTTTTCATTTTTTTTTCTTTTGCTTTTGATGGAATGAGATGTGGATAAAAATCAGAAGCCCAAATTTATACCCACACACGTGATAATTTCCAGGGAATATTCAAGGACAAAAGCAAGTATCCAACACTGACTAGAATGTCCTACTGTCAGTGCCGTCTTCGGCTGGTATTTTCGAGTATTTTCAAAGAGTTTGGCTGGTCACACGTGGCACTAATTCTAGACAGATCTGACTTGTTCTCCCTGACAGTTGGTAAAAATTTGGAATACGGATTACGCAAGGAGGGCCTACTCAAGTTCGTCAGGGAACTTGACGGCAACTCGGACGAAGAACCTTACCACTTGTACTTGAGAGATGCTAGCATGTATGCGAGAGGTAAGTGTTTTCCTATAACTTTCCCTAATTATTCCAGAATAAACTTCGGTTAGTTCAAAGTTACCGTTATATGTATACCAACACGTGATGCGTGGTTCAGAATTGAACTTTTCCTGTAATTCACAGTCGTCATTCTAACCGTCCGGGGAACTTTGGTCAGAAGATTCATGCTAGCAGCACATAATCTCGGAATGACAAAGGGCGACTGGGTTTTCCTTGATGTTGAAATATTCCAGGTGAGGTTCACTGCCACGTATTAGACACAAATTTTCAACCTTATCCACTTGGCGATTTACTTTCTCTCCAATTTTTCAAATCTGTGTCAGCAAAGGGTCAATAAATTCAAGACGCTACAATCAAGCACACTTATAGGATTCTCCAAAGTTTTGTTGAATCGATACTTGACTAAGCTTCTGCGCTATCCATTGAATCTAATACTTATCTATTCATAAGAAGACTGGCAAAAACTGGGAGCAAGGACTTCGTCCGAGGGCAGAGAGGGATGAAAAGCTATGTCTTTGTAGTTTAGCCAGATGTTCGCGTTTCAGGGTTCGTACTGGGGTGATCACGACTGGGAAGTCGGCGACAAGGATGATTCTGTCGCCAGGACGGCCTACGAAGCACTCCTGAGGGTCTCGCTTCTCCAACCAACGAGTCCCAGGTTCCAAGACTTCGCTGACAATGTCAGACAACGGGCTCAGACCGACTACAACTACACGTTTTCCGAGGGAGAAGAGGTACTTGACAACCAGATGGTGAACTGTCAGGAACTCGGCTAATGAGTTGTTCGTACTTCAGGTTAACTTCTTCATCGGGGCCTTCTATGACGGCGTTTACCTCCTCGGAATGGCTCTGAACGAGACTCTGGCCGAGGGTGGCGACATTCGAGATGGCATCGCGATCACCAGACGGATGTGGGATCGCGATTTTCTCGGAATCACTGGGCACGTAAGGATCGACGACAACGGCGACAGGGACGCGGACTACAGTATCCTGGATTTAGACCCCATTAACGGAAGGTTTGGATCATCCTTAACTCGATCGATTAACGGTATCGTGCATGTGTTCCAGTCTGAAGGTGTCAGTTTCAGGGCCTTCAAATTGAAGGAATTAGACAATAATAAGATTGGAGTGCCTACTAAAAAACGAAACAGTAATTTACCTTTTTTAGAGTTAACAACTGTACTTGTGTTAACTTGAATTTTTTGATTTTGTTTGACTTTATTTTTGAGTAAAGTTTAACTCAACAAACTATAGAGTGACGCATCTCTAAGCCTTGATCTTGCTAATTTTTCAATCGACAAATTGTTCCAATCCTAAGCATCGTTAATTTCTTGGAAA
Source organism: Diprion similis (assembly GCF_021155765.1). Taxonomy (NCBI): domain Eukaryota; kingdom Metazoa; phylum Arthropoda; class Insecta; order Hymenoptera; family Diprionidae; genus Diprion; species Diprion similis. The sequence goes on along the minus strand of NC_060106.1, from coordinate 18,404,101 downwards.
ATTGAACCATCAGATTAAATCTCCCTCGATCCCTAATTGTCTCCAGGTTTGAAGTGGTCGCTCATTACTTGGGTCTGAATCGAGAGTACAGCCCGGTGTCAGGAAAGAGGATCCACTGGCCTGGAGGCAGGGAAGGACCCCCTGCCGATGTCCCGGAATGTGGTTTCCTGGGTAATGATCCAATATGTTCGAGCAGAACGGAAGCGTACACTTTCGTCGCCTACTCGAGTATAGCCTTGACCGTATTCCTGGTGGCCATAGCGTCGGCATCCTGTGTTCTCTATAGGTAAGGTGGGAATTCAGACTTTTTCGAGTAGCCTTGACCCAGGAAGGGGGAATAAAAATTGCACGAAGAGAGCGTTGCTGGTCGGTTTTCTAATTTCACTTCACCTTTTTTTGTACACATATACATTTATCCTTCCCCTCTTTCTCATGATTTATTCTTACCGCACCTTGCACTTTCCCTCGTCTTCGATCGAGCGACGTTGAAAACTTTTCCAATATGCACCGCTCTATCCGTGAATTTTTTATGGCTTCTTCGCGCTTTCACAAACAAGTATCACTTCACAGACATCTCCGGTTATCAGCCGACTTGCACAATATGTCTTGGCGTATCAGACCCGAAGAGCTTCTTCTCGAGGTTGGGAAGCCTTTTTCTTCGAAGATGAACCTTCATCAGGCAATGTCCGATATTAACGTGAGTTCGTTTTTCCCCATGAATGTCGCGTGAATTGAGCTTCTTGTTTACACTTAAAACCGGTGCTTCGTCTCGTTTCTTTTCGCAGAATTACGGGCTTGAAAAAATGCGACGTGGCTCCGCCATGAGCTGTGGGTCTCTACCCCCTTCGACGGTCTTCACTACGATTGGTATTTACAAGGGTGAACGTGTCGCCATCAAGAAAATTACCAAGAAGAAGGTGGTCGACGTTACGAATAAGCTTTTGTGGGAAATTAAGCAAGTCAGGGATGTCACTTCGGAAAATACGGTCAGGTGAGAATTACTGAACATGATTTTGTAACTATTAGTAACGAACTTTTCCCGGTGATTGAAGCTATAGGTTCGGGAATTTCATTTCGTCAGGTTCATCGGTGCCTGTCTCTGTTCTCCTTCGCCAACAGTCTTGATCCTGACCGAGTATTGTCCGAGGGGTTCGCTGAAGGACGTTTTGGAAAACGAGGCGATTCAATTGGACTGGAATTTTCGAATGTCACTGATCCACGATATCGTCAAGGTAGAGAAGGTGCAAAGGCAGTCGAAATTACTATCCGCGTTACTCGATTTATCGTTTTTGCATTACGATCACTGGTCGGTTTGTCGACTTCAATAATTATATGGAATCGTCGAGAAATCTTTCTGTTTTCATCTACCTTCAAACTGTCGAGAACAGAGCAATTCGCTCAAGTCTTAATTACTCGTTATTCTACGGGCAAAAATGACCTCAAATCCGAGTTTCGCAGAGCTTGGAATTATCTGTCTTCCCGCAATCGAGTCTTGCAATTACGGTGAAACAAAATTCGTGGTTTAATCTTGCCTGCGGAATGAGAGAGAATCTTTAACTCTCCCCAGGGAATGGCCTATCTTCACGCGAGCGAGGTATCTGCCCACGGAAAGCTCCGATCGTGCAATTGCCTAATAGACGGTCGTTTCGTTCTCAAGATTTCCGACTTCGGCCTCAAGACGCTGACCACCCCCTGGGATCTCGTCATGGATGATAATTACTACACGAGTAAGTATGACCGGTAATCTCTTCGTGTCACGATCAGGAAGTCCCGCTAGGAATCCGAGTTGCCAAAAGCATGGCGTTGGTCGAAATTTAATTTATCTTTTACAGAACTGCTCTGGATTGCCCCAGAGCTTGTTCCTCTTACGGTGACCCCTGGCAGTGCGGCGACCCAGAAGGGTGATGTTTATAGCTTCGCCGTAATCCTCGAGGAAATAGTCGTCCGCGGAGGACCTTATGAGGTGGCGAGGACCTACATGACACCACAGGAGGTATTTTAGTTAGGAAACGACAATCGCCCCCATATACAACTGCGGAATGACATTTCGCACTGCGTTGCTCTACTTTTTCCGAATTTCGTTTCACTTAAAGAGGACCAGAACCAGTAGTAGACGTTCTGAACGAGGTGAATTATTTTATTTTCAGATCGTGAACCGAGTATCCACACCGGAAGACCCACCCTTCAGGCCGGAAGTAACCCCGCGGGATTGCCCCGCTGACATTTTACTTTTGATGGAAAAATGCTGGACCGAAATACCGGAGGAACGTCCTACGTTTCACACGATTCGCGGGACGATTAGAGGGATTATGAAGTATCCGTTTCATCACTAATTTATCAAGTCTGACTCGAAAGACTCCTCCTTAAAAACAAAGTTAACGAAATGGTAATTGGTTTCAGAGGCTACTGTGAAAATTTAATGGACGATCTGTTGAGACGCATGGAGCAGTACGCGAACAATCTCGAGGCTTTGGTCGAAGAGAAGACTGAACAACTCAGTCTGGAGAAACGGCGAAGTGAGGAACTGTTGTACCAAGTTCTTCCAAGGTGAGCGACGCGTTATGGTTTAACAAATGAATGGCGTCACTCGTTCCAAAATCAGACTCACAGTAGCATTGAGAGTCAATTGTCCTTTAGGCAAGTGGCTGGACAGCTGATGACGGGAGAGTTGGTGCAGCCAGAACAATTCGAGTGTGTGACGATATACTTCAGTGACATAGTCGGGTTCACGGCACTCTGCGCTCAGAGCACACCCATGGAAGTGGTCGATTTCCTGAACGATCTCTACAGCACGTTTGACCGTATAATCGGTTTCTACGACGTTTACAAGGTAAAAGAATGAGCAATCGGTTTGGGAAAAGGCTTCTGGCAATTGCAGTGTGAACGAACTTGCTTCTTGACCATGACTCATTGTTCCAAGGTCGAAACAATCGGGGACGCTTACATGGTCGTGTCGGGACTTCCTGAGCGGAACGGAGACGAGCATGCGAGAGAGATCGGGTTGATGGCACTGGCGATTCTGGACGCGGTGAAGTCCTTCACGATTCTTCACAAGCCTGAAGAGCAGCTGAGTGTGAGGATCGGAGCACATAGTGGTCCAGTTTGCGCTGGTGTAGTTGGTCAGAAGATGCCGCATTACTGCCTCTTCGGTGACACGGTGAACACAGCCTCGAGGATGGAGTCTTCGGGACTGCGTGAGTATTGATCCGCGGCATTTCCGGAGCTGAGTATTGACGACTTTCGTTCCTTGTTTAGCTCTGCGAATCCACGTCTCCGAGGCGACGAAGAAAATTTTGGACAAGTACGGAACATTCGACCTTGAGCTTCGCGGCGAGGTTGAGCTTAAGGGTAAAGGTCGCGTAACTTCCTACTGGCTACAGGGGTGTTCCGAACCCGATCCTAGGCCACCGACACCGAAGCATCGACGGTACAGCAGCAGCCCGTTGGAGAACAACACTGCTCTAAATCCCTTGATATTCCCACCAAACAATAACGTTGGACCAAGGACGAACAACAACACCTTCATCAATTTATCCGAGCTGTAACGATCGAGTGACTTAAGGACGACGATCCTAAACGATGGTTGGCCGGAAAGTTCGCACAGTTGAGGAGTTTGAGAGTAGATCGACTTCGGCTTGGCATTGATATTATGTGTTATGGGTGTACTTCGGTTACAATTTTAGTTCTCCAAGTTTTGCTGTTATCAAGATATTATCACGGAGAAAATGGTAGTGATCGCTATAATAGTGATAATTCGGGCGAGAGTTGTTAAATCAGCCCAATTAATATCGCGCGCGATTGACGGTATTTTAGACCCCATTTATCTGTAAGCTCCAGCAAAGGCTCCGGCTTTGTATCTGTCGTGACCAAATTTGTCAAATATCTATATACCGATACTTGTTACTTGAGTGTCGGCGTTTTAAAGCCAATTATTTATTACTAGATAATCTTCTTGTGTCTTGAAAAGATCTGTATAGAAGAAAGATTTTACTTCCATGATAACCAAGACAAAGGAAGAAAGAAATTGCTTATCGTGCAAATTATACACGATGACTAGGTGGTGGATTTACATGTACATTATATGATACAAACCGAATTACCGTTAAGAAGCGAAAAATGAAAGTGAGGCGAATTCTTACGAGTGTATGATTATGTCCGAAAGGAAATATATTTTTTAATAACGTTGTGGAGGACTGACGAAAATTTTGACAGGTTATAGGTGAACGAGGATACGGAGGCATATCGTGACATTGTATTTCATGGTGTGAAAACTGTACCAACTATATTTGTTTATTAAATAAATGACCGTGATGGTATGCAACATTAGTGTAGAAAATACTGTCAATCCATCGTAAATATATAAGTGCATGGGAAACGTTGAAAAGTTAGGAATATCGCATCGCATGAAACTAGAAAGTACTGGCTGTACTCTTTTGTTCACGATTTATTACCATTTATTAGTTTCCACTCGACAGTTATTCAACATCGAAATAACTCCGTACAACAAATTGACTTACTAATTTTTTTAGGCTATGAATAGTACAGTAAATCATTGTAAAAATTTGAAGTTTTTGTTTATTTTCACCTGTTTTAGGCACCTTAGTTGTCCCGCGATTTTTCTATTTTTCTATTGATCGATACCATGTACATTGTTATTTCGTATAACTGATTTTAATAATCATAGCTGTTACATCGTTGTGCGTATTATTTTCCACTCAATATAATTCAACCTAGTGACACAGATTGTGAATATTCAACCGAAAAGATTTCGAATATAGATAGCAGTACAAAACTATTGATTCGATTAACACATTACTCCAATCCTAAAAATAGTTTGAGTATTTAAAACACATGTGTCAACTGAACACAGTGTTTGAACACAGGATTCTTAACGTAATCCAGTGTCCCATCAGGGCCTAGAATTCCAGATACGTATTCCCAGCACCTTTTACTTGGCGGTGTAGATGTTGGTTAACAAGACCTCTGGTGTGTTTGATTTCTCAAACTGAAAGCCTCCAGCTCATTCTCTAGTCAATTGTTATATGTGGTTCAGCATCAACCACATTCATCAATCTTCGCATTCGCCACTTGCACAGCTTTTTTTTTCTACGTAATGCGGATAGATGAAAACTCGACGTATCGGTAAGGATACAATGCGAGCCACTTGCAGGATGCTTTTTTGCAGAATGCCAATACGGACTATCCAGCAAGGTCCAGAACAGGACGCTCCACCTACCACCACTTAAGGATACCATTGTCACGTCCCTTGACGAATTTGTCACCGTGCAATTTATAAGTGAATTTGTGCATGACTTGTGACATGCAGGTATTTGACGACGATTTACTGTATACAATAATTCAAAGTATACATCCTACGTATGACGGGGACGTTATCGCACGTGTTGGGACATCGGGTTTACAATCAATGATGTGTGACTAAATGTGTTTATACCAAATTTTCGTTTTCATCTGTTAATACAAACTTTAAATTAGTTACGTAAAGTGCTGGCAAGGAAATATTTTTTAACAAAGTATAAAAAATGATGAGAAAAATTTATTGAAAAAAGATCTTCGAATGCCAAATGAACACACTGCATGTATTATCTTACAGTCCATTACAAATCTGATGATTATTTAAGTTGGTTGTTAACACTAAAGTTTCCTTTAACTATCGATGAAAGAAATACAGTTATTACTTTTATGCTAACAAATCATAGTAGTGGATTTGAATATTGATTCATATCGAATCATGATTTGATATTGAAATCATTGTGAAATGAAAGGTCGATTATATTGCAGATACCGACGACAGTCATCCATTCCATTTGCATAGTTTTGACTTCTACGTGTTGTCCGCGAGCAACACTTCGACCAGCGAGTACGGATACACAGTCGCTGAAGTAAAAGAACTGTGAAGTAAATCTCCAGGCTTTCCGACCTGCGGCAATTTTGACCCGTTGAGTTAAGCTGATGTGAGAACGTCACAGACTGAATAAAATTCACTCCTTTATTCGACTTGTCAAAAATTATCCAAAAGATACAAATGAAAATTCAAGTACTGTCTACCTGTCGAGCTTTTTTTTCCACATTCAGAAATGGGTTTTTATACAGGTGAACTTTTATTTTTTTATTATCTTACCAAGTACAATTGCAATTTCATGGGGTACCTGAGTTGATGCCTGCGATGAAAATGAAGAAGACGAATTGACTTTATTTGCAGCTTTGCAATTCCGGAACCACCGAGATCACTGTAACAGAATTTCTAGTCTAAAAAAAAAATCAGTCAGTATCCCTGGGTTTTGAAATTTCTATGAAATACATGACGTTGTTCTCATGGGATTGGTAGGTATATCAAAATTGACAGATACGAGTACATGAGATCGCCCGGGCGTTCGATCTTGAGCTAGCACGAGCAGTCTTGCAGATGAATATGCGATACTTACTGGCGATTTAACGTATCGCGCATGATCACAGGTGTCAAATTTATTATCTACTCATCGGAATGTATGTCGTACCGGGAAATCCCACTGCCATTAAGCGACGCATAAATAATACGATCATTTACAGACTTTGATGAGTGATTTACTGGTCCAAGATTTTGTCACTTAGAATGGTATTAAAATTAAGCCCATAATTTTATAATCAGCATCAGTGTACTTACAGGAAGTGTAGATAAGCGTCTGTATCTGTATATATTAAGAATGCACGCCAGTTATTCAGTGTGTCGCTGCGTCTTACTTACGTTGCTCTCTAGGACCGAAGTCCTGAGATAAAAGATGTTTTCATACGGCAAGGCATCTTTACTTTTACTCGCAGCTTTAACCATCTTGGCACCGGTTCTAGGAACAGTTGTCGGTGAGAGAAGGAATTCACGGTTTTCCAAATAGAATTTTGCATTTTATCCTCAAAGGAACAATATTACCAAGTGGCAATAGTCTTTTCAGTAGTACTGTGACTAAATGTATAAACGTAACATAGGTTTTTTGAAATATCACAGAATTACCTAAACATTATAACCGGAAATCACCATGGAAGGACTTAGCTAAGCTCGGGATTGGAAAGCTCACGGAAACGGATTGTCTTCGACCATGCATTGCAGGGGAACCATCGCGAGTCTGTCTTTACACATTTGTTTTAGAATACTACGCGGCAATGGGAACGTGAGTAACCTTACAATACTTATACGTAATTAATGTAGACAAACACAAATTGAAGCTTACTTGTTTCCATGAAGGTGTTATATTTTTTCTCTGAAGAATTGTGATTTGCGACAACAGTGATAATGACCGAGTCAATTCTTGTACGACTGCAGAGCCTGCGGGAATTGTTCCGAAGGTGTTCTCGAGGACTGTTACCTGTCCCAATGCATCCCAGTCGATGGAGTTGAAAAGGGAGTGATGTCCATCAACCGCCAAATCCCCGGGCCTCCGATTAACGTCTGTAAAAATGACCTGATCGTAGTCAATGTGGATAACCGAATGTCCGGTACGGGGTCGGCAATGCATTGGCATGGAATTCTGCAGAAGCACAGTCAGTGGATGGACGGTGTTCCCTATGTGACCCAATGTCCAATCGGAGGATCGAGTTTTCGATACGCATTCCCAGCCGATGTCAGTACAATTGTACTTTGCCCGTCATTTCACTCGTGGTTATGACGGTGTGAATTCTAAACTGGGTCCTCAATTTCCTTCTCCACAGGACGCTGGCACGTACTTCTACCACTCTCACACTGGGCTGCATAGAACCAATGGGCAATATGGTGTGTTGACTGTCCGTGAACCACGTTCCGAGGAACCCTGGCCGCAAGAACTCTACGAGTTTGACGTACCAGTGCATACGCTTCTTGTTTCCGATTGGATGCACGAAACCGCAGAGATGTTTTTCCCCGGTTTGCCCAGCAAAGAGCCAGGAATTTCACCAACTACTATATTGGTTAACGGTTTGGGATGGTACCTCAATGGAACTACGAGCGAAGATTCTGTGAACGCGTCATTTCCTCTGGCAACTTTTCACGTAGAGAGGAATTCAAGTTACAGGTTTGCGACAGGTTTTTTAACTTCCAATTTTTATGTAAACGACGGTGTCCAATAATCATCATCATCATCATCATAGGTTCCGGTTTATCAACGGAGCAAGCCAAATCTGCGGCTTCCAATTCCAAATACAGAATCACAACTTGACTCTTATCGCCACTGACGGATCGCCGATCGAGCCAATCACCGTCGATGCCTTTGTCAGCTATCCTGGTGAACGATACGATTTTATCCTCAGCACGAATGACACTTCGCTTGATGGCGACGCGTTCTGGATTTATATCACCGGCTTGGGATCATGCGAAAACATGGATATCGATCAATACGCTGTGCTGTCTTACGGCACAAATGGCACAGATTTAGGTAATGATCATTCAGCTGAGTTCCTAGTATTTTATAAGTACTTGCAAATTTCTTTCTCGTATGACACCGTTGTTAGGTGTAGAAAGTTGTTTCTCTTGGATAAGAGTAGGTACTATACCACTGTGCTATTTGCTCATACAGCGACTTTCATATTGCAGGGATTATTCCAAACGCAACTCGACCTACAGTATCCGACCCTCTAAACTTTACGAGGGTCTTGAATTATCCGAGCACCACATGTGGCGAAAGTTCGGAGTACCTTTGCGTCACTGATCTGCGACTGGCCGGATACGAAGCGGACGAAGATACCAAAACAGTCTTAACGGCGAAACCAGACGTTCGACTGGTGATCCCGTTCAATTTCCATTTCTTTGATCTCGACACCTTTCACGACGAGGGAAATTATGAAACATATGAGAGTGAGATGCTGCAAATTTTTTATTTGACGTTTCTTTTTGAATGTGATAGTAACAGTACCTTAAGACGACTTGATACATTCAATTCTTCTAGACCTCGGCGGAACCACAATTCGAGCGGGCATGATGAACAACATATCCTTCACGTTTCCTTCTAGTCCAATAATTTTCAAAAACAGACCTGATGAAACACTTTGCAACGCAGACAATTTACCAGCCAAATGCCTGCAGAGTACCGACGACACGGATGGTACTTATTGCCAGTGTACCAACGTCGTGGTCTTGAAGCAGAACGACATCGTCGAACTAACATTACTTGACGCAGCCGACGGTGAGTTTAACTAGTTGGAAACTAACGAAATTCCTAGTTGTACAGCTCTTTCTAGTAAAAACGCATCAATTTGGCCAATATTAATCACTAACCTTAAATTTTGTTGATTGCCTCTTAGAATCGGGAATCAGTCATCCGTTCCATTTGCATGGCTACTCTTTCTACGTGATGAGCATGGGGTCAAACTATACAAGTGGGGTGAAAACACTCAAAAGTCAGACCAACTCTTATAATCCTCCACGGAAGGACACGGTCAGTGTACCATCCGGAGGATACACTACCGTGCGATTTAGAGCCGATAATCCTGGAATTTGGTTGATGCATTGTCACTTCGAGTGGCATCTGGCCACTGGCATGGGGATGGCTTTCTGGGTCGAGGGAGATATTACAGCTCCACCCCCAGGCTTTCCGACCTGCGGTGATTTCGATCCATTGAGTTGAGCTGATGTGAATCAAGTCATTGTATGCTAAGCATGAATGACCCTGCAATGTCTAAATTCAAGTATCAGTATCTCAAATATATACCACATAAATTGTAAAATCACATACCTTTTTGTGATTTCTTCCAATAAAATGGCACTTTGTAAACCGTAATTCTGAGTTTAATATGCTTCTTGAGTTATTCCATTGTCACATTTGAAAACTTATTTGCAACGTACCCTAATGATGTTGGAATCAGTTGATCACATATCAACATTAATATAAAGAGGAATAGTATGTTTTGCAAGGGGTGACAGTTAGAATAGAAATGAATACGACAATTCAGGTGATTCTTCAATGATTCTGGGGATTGCCAAATAGTTTTGTAGTAGAAAATATGGAGAAAAAAAAAAATTACTTAATCTTACATAAGAAATCTGACTACTCTATAGGGCTGAAGAAGTGCTGTATACAAAGATTTAAGCAAAGTGTGACAAATGTTACGTAAGACAGTGACTGTTGGTCTCATGACGATGAAAACGCAATTTTAAAACCTTCGAGGAACAATGAGTCTGCAAAAAGTGTACGAATATATTCTGTAAAAAAACATTTTTTGCTCCGACAATCAAGGGTGAGGTAGAGAGCTGACCTCATCGAAATTTGGAAGAAAATTTGAACAACTCAGCTGCTGGAGTTTCCTTCATCAGTTCGCTGCTGTTGGTCCTACGCTATTTTCAATGCGCTTCCAGTCTCTGAATGTCCAATTGATCGAAGGTGGACTATCGGAATTATTTCTAAGACGTGAGAGTTTTCGGCCTGAGAAAATAGTAAGCCTAACCCCTTTGAATTTGCGGTATTAATTTCGAGGATATCGGTAAATGCTACTAACAATTCTTTCACACACTATTCCGACGTAATTTTACGAAAAAAATGGATTCGGCGCAGTCCCAATACGCTGCGAGCAACGCCTAAAAAGTTACAAGCGAAAAACTGCTGATTTTTGTCCTCATTTCTCTGCTGTTGGTCCTACGCTTTTTTTCATGTGTTTTTTGAGTTCCTGGGGGTCCAATTACTCCGGAAAGGGTCATACGAATCGATTCGAAGACGACGAAATTTCGGCTCCGGAAATTACAAAAAAACTAAGGCTAACCCCTTTGGATTTTTGGCGAAAATTTCGACGTTTTCGAAAAGTGCTGCAATTAATTCGTTGAGGCCTTATTCCGACGTAATTTTGCGAGAGAAATCGATTTAGCGCAGTCCCAATACGCTGCGAGCAACGCCTGAAAAGTTTCAGGCGAAAAACTGCTGATTTTCGAGCTCATTTCTCTGCTGTTGGTCCTACGCTCTTTTTCATGTGTTTCTTGAGTTCCTGGGGGTCCAATTACTCCGGAAAGGGTCATACGAATCGATTCGAAGACGAAGAAATTTCCGCTCCAGAAATTACAAAAAAACTAAGGCTAACCCCTTTGGATTTTTGGCGAAAATTTCGATGTTTCCGAAAAGTGCTGCGATTAGTTCGTTGAGGCCTTATTCCGACGTAATTTTGCGAAAGTAATCGATTTGGCGCAGTCCCAATACGCTGCGAGCAACGCCTAGAAAGTTTCAGGCAAAAAACTGCTTTCTTTCGAGCTCATTTCTCTGCTGTTGGTCCTACGCTCTTTTTCATGTGTTTCTTGAGTTCCTGGAGGTCCAATTACTCCAAAAAGGGTCATACGAATCGATTCGAAGACGAAGAAATTTCGGCTCCATAAATTACAAAAAAACTAAGGCTAACCCCTTTGGATTTTTGGCGAAAATTTCGATGTTTCCGAAAAGTGCTGCGATTAGTTCGTTGAGGCCTTATTCCGACGTAATTTTGCGAGAGAAATCGATTTGGCGCAGTCCCAATACGCTGCGAGCAACGCCTGAAAAGTTACAGGCAAAAAACTGCTGATTTTCGAGCTCATTTCTCTGCTGTTGGTCCAACGCTCTTTTTCATGTGTTTTTTGAGTACCTCGGGGTCCAATTACTCCGGTAAGGGTCATACAAATCGATTCGGAGACGAAGTATTTTCGGCTCCATAAATTACAAAAAAACTAAGGCTAACCCCTTTGGATTTTTGGCGAAAATTTCGATGTTTCCGAAAAGTGCTGCGATTAGTTCGTTGAGGCCTTATTCCGACGTAATTTTGCGAGAGAAATCGATTTGGCGCAGTCCCAATACGCTGCGAGCAACGCCTGAAAAGTTACAGGCAAAAAACTGCTGATTTTCGAGCTCATTTCTCTGCTGTTGGTCCAACGCTCTTTTTCATGTGTTTTTTGAGTACCTCGGGGTCCAATTACTCCGGTAAGGGTCATACAAATCGATTCGGAGACGAAGTATTTTCGGCTCTGGAAATGACGAAAAAACTAAGGCTAACCCCTTTGGATTTTTGGCGAAAATTTCGATGTTTCCGAAAAGTGCTGCGATTAGTTCGTTGAGGCCTTATTCCGACGTAATTTTGCGAGAGAAATCGATTTGGCGCAGTCCCAATACGCTGCGAGCAACGCCTGAAAAGTTACAGGCAAAAAACTGCTGATTTTCGAGCTCATTTCTCTGCTGTTGGTCCTACGCTCTTTTTCATGTGTTTTTTGAGTACCTCGGGGTCCAATTACTCCGGTAAGGGTCATACAAATCGATTCGGAGACGAAGTATTTTCGGCTCTGGAAATGACGGAAAAACTAAGGCTAACCCCTTTGGATTTTTGGCGAAAATTTCGACGTTTTCGAAAAGTGCTGCGATTAGTTTGTTGAGGCCTTATTCCGACGTAATTTTGCAAGAGAAATCGATTGGGTGCAGTCCCAATACGCTGCGAGCAACGCCTGAAAAATTACAGGCAAAAAACTGCTGATTTTCGAGCTCATTTCTCTGCTGTTGGTCCTACGCTTTTTTTCATGTGTTTTTTGAGTTCCTGGGGGTCCAATTACTCCGGAAAGGGTCATACGAATCGATTCGGAGACGAAGAATTTTCGGCTCCGGAAATGACAAAAAAACTAAGGCTAACCCCTTTGGATTTTTGGCGAAAATTTCGACGTTTTCGAAAAGTGCTGCGATTAGTTTGTTGAGGCCTTATTCCGACGTAATTTTGCGAGAGAAATCAATTGGGCGCAGTCCCAATACGCTGCGAGCAACGCCTGAAAAGTTACAGGCGAAAAACTGCTGATTTTCGAGCTCATTTCTCTGCTGTTGGTCCTACGCTCTTTTTCATGTGTTTCTTGAGTTCCTGGGGGTCCAATTACTCCGGAAAGGGTAATACGAATCGATTCGGAGACGAAGAATTTTCGGCTCCGAAAATGACGAAAAAACTAAGGCTAACCCCTTTGGATTTTTGGCGAAAATTTCGATGTTTCCAAAAAATGCTGCGATTAGTTCGATGAGGCCTTATTCCGACGTAATTTTGGGAGAGAAATCGATTGGGCGCAGTCCCAATACGCTGCGAGCAACGCCTGAAAAGTTACAGGCAAAAAACTGCTGATTTTCGAGCTCATTTCTCTGCTGTTGGTCCTACGCTCTTTTTCATGTGTTTTTTGGGTACCTCGGGGTCCACTTACTCCGGTAAGGGTCATACAAATCGATTCGGAGACGAAGTATTTTCGGCTCTGGAAATGACGAAAAAACTAAGGCTAACCCCTTTGGATTTTTGGCGAAAATTTCGACGTTTTCGAAAAGTGCTGCGATTAGTTTGTTGAGGCCTTATTCCGACGTAATTTTGCAAGAGAAATCGATTGGGTGCAGTCCCAATACACTGCGAGCAACGCCTGAAAAGTTACAGGCAAAAAACTGCTGATTTTCGAGCTCATTTCTCTGCTGTTGGTCCTACGCTTTTTTTCATGTGTTTTTTGAGTTCCTGGGGGTCCAATTACTCCGGAAAGGGTCATACGAATCGATTCGGAGACGAAGAATTTTCGGCTCCGGAAATGACAAAAAAACTAAGGCTAACCCCTTTGGATTTTTGGCGAAAATTTCGACGTTTTCGAAAAGTGCTGCGATTAGTTTGTTGAGGCCTTATTCCGACGTAATTTTGCAAGGGAAATCAATTGGGCGCAGTCCCAATACGCTGCGAGCAACGCCTGAAAAGTTACAGGCAAAAAACTGCTGATTTTCGAGCTCATTTCTCTGCTGTTGGTCCAACGCTCTTTTTCATGTGTTTCTTGAGTTCCTGGGGGTCCAATTACTCCGGAAAGGGTCATACGAATCGATTCGGAGACGAAGAATTTTCGACTCCGAAAATGACGAAAAAACTAAGGCTAACCCCTTTGGATTTTTGGCGAAAATTTCGATGTTTCCAAAAAATGCTGCGATTAGTTCGATGAGGCCTCATTCCGACGTAATTTTGGGAGAGAAATCGATTGGGCGCAGTCCCAATACGCTGCGAGCAACGCCTGAAAAGTTACAGGCAAAAAACTGCTGATTTTCGAGCTCATTTCTCTGCTGTTGGTCCTACGCTCTTTTTTATGTGTTTTTTGAGTACCTCGGGGTCCAATTACTCCGGTAAGGGTCATACAAATCGATTCGGAGACGAAGTATTTTCGGCTCTGGAAATGACGAAAAAACTAAGGCTAACCCCTTTGGATTTTTGGCGAAAATTTCGACGTTTTCGAAAAGTGCTGCGATTAGTTTGTTAAGGCCTTATTCCGACGTAATTTTGCAAGAGAAATCGATTGGGTGCAGTCCCAATACGCTGCGAGCAACGCCTGAAGAGTTACAGGCAAAAAACTGCTGATTTTCAAGCTCATTTCTCTGCTGTTGGTCCTACGCTCTTTTTCATGTGTTTCTTGAGTTCCTGGGGGTCCAATTACTCCGGAAAGGGTAGTACAAATCGATTCGGAGACGAAGAAATTTCAACTCCATAAATTACAAAAAAACTGAGGCTAACCCCTTTGGATTTTTGGCGAAAATTTCGACGTTCCCGAAAAGTGCTGCAATTGATGCGTTGAGGCCTCATTCTGACGTAATTTTGCGGGAGAAATCAATTTGGCGCAGTCCCAATACGCTGCGAGCAACGCCTAAAAAGTTACAGGCGGAAAACTGCTGATTTTTGTCCTCATTTCTCTGCTGTTGGTCCTACGCTCTTTTTCATGTGTTTTTTAAGTTCCTGGGGGTCCAATTAGTCCGGAAAGGGTCATACGAATCGATTCGGAGACGAAGTATTTTCGGCTCTGGAAATGACGAAAAAACTAAGGCTAACCCCTTTGGATTTTTGGCGAAAATTTCGACGTTTCCGAAAAGTGCTGCGATTAGTTTGTTGAGGCCTTATTCTGACGTAATTTTGCAAGAGAAATCGATTGGGTGCAGTCCCAATACACTGCGAGCAACGCCTGAAAAGTTACAGGCAAAAATCTGCTGATTTTCGAGCTCATTTCTCTGCTGTTGGTCCTACGCTTTTTTTCATGTGTTTTTTGAGTTCCTCGCGGTCCAATTACTCCGGAAAGGGTCATACGAATCGATTCGGAGACGAAGAATTTTCGGCTCCGGAAATGACAAAAAAACTAAGGCTAACCCCTTTGGATTTTTGGCAAAAATTTCGACGTTTTCGAAAAGTGCTGCGATTAGTTTGTTGAGGCCTCATTCCGACGTAATTTTGCAAGAGAAATCGATTGGGTGCAGTCCCAATACGCTGCGAGCAACGCCTGAAAAGTTACAGGCGAAAAACTGCTGATTTTCGAGCTCATTTCTCTGCTGTTGGTCCTACGCTCTTTTTCATGTGTTTCTTGAGTTCCTGGGGGTCCAATTACTCCGGAAAGGGTCATACGAATCGATTCGGAGACGAAGAATTTTCGACTCCGAAAATGACGAAAAAACTAAGGCTAACCCCTTTGGATTTTTGGCGAGAATTTCGATGTTTCCAAAAAATGCTGCGATTAGTTCGATGAGGCCTCATTCCGACGTAATTTTGGGAGAGAAATCGATTGGGCGCAGTCCCAATACGCTGCGAGCAACGCCTGAAAAGTTACAGGCAAAAAACTGCTGATTTTCGAGCTCATTTCTCTGCTGTTGGTCCTACGCTCTTTTTCATGTGTTTTTTGAGTACCTCGGGGTCCAATTACTCCGGTAAGGGTCATACAAATCGATTCGGAGACGAAGTATTTTCGGCTCTGGAAATGACGAAAAAACTAAGGCTAACCCCTCTGGATTTTTGGCGAAAATTTCGACGTTTTCGAAAAGTGCTGTGATTAGTTTGTTGAGGCCTTATTCCGACGTAATTTTGCAAGAGAAATCGATTAGGTGCAGTCCCAATACGCTGCGAGCAACGCCTGAAGAGTTACAGGCGAAAAACTGCTGATTTTCAAGCTCATTTCTCTGCTGTTGGTCCTACGCTCTTTTTCATGTGTTTTTTGAGTTCCTGGGGGTCCAATTACTCCGGAAAGGGTCGTACAAATCGATTCGGAGACGAAGAAATTTCAACTCCATAAATTACAAAAAAACTAAGGCTAACCCCTTTGGATTTTTGGCGAAAATTTCGATGTTTTCAAAAAATGCTGCGATTAGTTCGATGAGGCCTTATTCCGACGTAATTTTGGGAGAGAAATCGATTGGGCGCAGTCCCAATACGCTGCGAGCAACGCCTGAAAAGTTACAGGCAAAAAACTGCTGATTTTCGAGCTCATTTCTCTGCTGTTGGTCCTACGCTCTTTTTCAAGTGTTTTTTGAGTTCCTGGGGGTCCAATTAGTCCTGAAAGGGTCATACGAATCGATTCGGAGACAAAGAATTTTCGGCTCCGGAAATGACGGAAAAACTAAGGCTAACCCCTTTGGATTTTTGGCGAAAATTTCGACGTTTTCGAAAAGTGCTGCGATTAGTTTGTTGAGGCCTTATTCCGACGTAATTTTGCAAGAGAAATCAATTGGGTGCAGTCCCAATACGCTGCGAGCAACGCCTGAAAAGTTACAGGCGGAAAACTGCTGATTTTCGAGCTCTTTTCTCTGCTGTTGGTCCTACGCTCTTTTTCATGTGTTTTTTGAGTTCCTGGGGGTCCAATTAGTCCGGAAAGGGTCATACGAATCGATTTGGAGACGAAGAATTTTCGGCTTCGAAATGATCAAAAATGTAACGCTTTCACCTTAAGAGTATTGCTAAGAATTCGAAGAATTCAGAAAATGATAAAATCAATTTTACGATTCACTATGTTGATCGAAAGTCGCGCGAGGAATCGATCACGTGCAGTACGAACGTGCTGTCCGCGAAGAATGAGGAGCAGCGACCGAAAAACGAGGACGTCATTTCACTATATTTTCAGAAGTTGCACTAACGTTTTTTAGATTTCACTTCTGCATTACTAAGGGACTAATCTAGTCTAAATAGAATTCCATCAATCAATTCCAGTCAAAAAAATCTTGAGTTTATAAACTACTGAAAAGCAAGCTCAACCCCTTTCAATAATAAATGAAGAGCTCTGCCCAAAATATTTGAAATTTTCACAGGAATTTTGAGAAGGTGGGCAAGAAAAGTCACAAATCAATAGCTATCAAGTTTAAACTGTTTACTTACCATGCCCTAATTCTACTACAAGTGTTCAGGTATCAGTGTGTAGTAATTCAATAAATTATCCAATAGTATGAAGTGAATCATAAAAAAGAAATTATATTCCACACAACATGTAATAAAAATCACATAAAAAAACATATAGTAAAATTGTGTTTTGAGATCTTACCAGAATAATTGAATCTTTCATTTAATATTGAGTCAATTCATATTACATTATCAAAGATGCATTATTTCGAATGTTATGATATTCATTTCAACACAAGTTAATTTGAATTTTAACTCATCCATCTCATTCAGACTGTTCACATCATTGCAATATTTGGAATACGCCTCATCATAAATAATTAATTTCTTTGCCTCAACTATATTTTGATTCAATTTGATTTGAAATTTCCAGTCACGTGAACAGTACATAATAAGTGAAATTAACGATTTGCTACGGAATTATTGTGCGCACAATAAGTTCCTGGTTTGCTTCTCCGTGTTATCCAGGAGTTGCCATAATCCGCATGACGACTTATGCAATTTGATCTTGATACACATTGCCGTTCGTGCCAACTGTCTTCATACAATCGTCTTCTTTATGCCTTGCTTGCGTTGTATGCTCAACTATAGTTAAACACATTTGACCTCATACGAGTTACTCTCTTTGAACGAATGCATCGTTGTCTGATTTCTGTTTTTTGGTACACATGTTTAATTATACAAACGCCTCGCTGTTATACTGTTGGCTGTAAACGATACCGTTTGTTCGCTCCTTTTTTAACATGTATGCTGGAAATCCTAATAATTGAATCGTTTCTTTTTTGGTTGTACTTTTTTCCCGATGATAGCATCACGGATTCATAGCTTTCGCGATTTGAAACCCCCATACATGCGCAACATCAAAACTGCAATTCACGCCTAATGTAGGATGTCAAATTCACAACTAAACACGTGGAACGCGATATAACATTCATTTATGCGGTCATCTCAAGTAAACATTTTTGTTGCCAACACTTTGCACGAACTTTGGAGTTTGACCCAATTTCTCGCGAAAATTTCATCTCAAGAAATTGTCTAAATAATGATGAGCAATAAAGTTGAATTCAGGAATGACAAAATTATCCAGCACAATTATAAAGATATGAACTCCGAAATCACTTGTATTATTTTTGTTTCTTGACAATCGATTTAACACGTCGAAGCATGGTGGGAACCCACGTTGTCCAGGGCCAGACCCTCTGAAAACACTCGATTCAAGGTCGTTAAAAAAGAGTTTTACAGAAAACGGTAATGCCTTCGGCATCTATTCCAACTGGAGATTCCAATAGACAGTCCAATCTGAATACTCTGAAACGGCAAAGAGCGAAATGTTAGTCAAACAGCTACGAATGTTGCATGATTGCTTTTATACCTGGATACCTGTGATACTTTGGCATAGTTCTCAGGATGTTGAGGAATCCACTCTACGATCATTCTCCAAATTTGTTCATTTCTTGATCGATATTTACCATTAACATGTGTATAAATGTATAAACGCTCACAAGGACGATCTAATTCGGGACAAGGCATCGTTTCTACAGAATTCGTTTCGATAGTACATATCGCTTTAGCAAAAAATAATGAACAGAAAATGGAACAACAGGAAATCATATTTGTCTGAAGACAGCCTTTATACAGCAATGATGTATCACATAGAAACAAATTCTGTAGAAACGTATCGTAGTTTCAGTGATATTAAATGAAATTTAGTAGACAAATTGATAATATTATTTACAATTCATGTTTAGAAAATCCATCAGTAAAATACTTTACAAGTTTCCATTCACCATAATCATTATTGTATACTTTATTTGAACTACATACTTTGCAAAATATACTTAATCGACGCTATACGTCTTCTTCGAATATACTTAATCCTTCGCCAAAATTTTGTCCACATTTGTTCAGAATTCAGGATACTCGTAATCGGAAATACAAGTAGAAGCTTAAAAGCTTGGTGGTACATCTACACTGAACACACGTGTTTACCCAAAAACTCAATTCAAATCGGTAAAACCATTCTTCTGGAATACAGCAGTATAGCAATACAGTATTTCTTAATCCACGATCAAAGTTGATTAAACAATCTCAAAGTCAAACACCTCAGGTGCTAGTAAACAAAAGAATTCTTTCCGAAGCGCAAAAATTCACAGATGAGGCAAAACTGTATGAAAAAAGTAAGCTTATTTTATGTACCCTACAACGTTCACTTGCAATATCTTATCACGGTGCGAATCCGATGAAAAACTTTTGATTATCCTGTGTAAAAAAATCCGACAGTTCAACTTTAATTATCAAAGTACGTGAACCGTTCTACGGGAAAATTAACGGTTTGAAATTTCATGCAAATATCAAAGGCCTCAAAAAATATTTTAACCCAATACCGAAAGACTGCGCTGGATATCCACCCCAAACGAACTTTTATCTATGCTACTGGGTCCTCCGACGTGATTCGCTTCAAGGTCCTCAGGATAGGACCAAGTTGTTAGCGCTGTCAATTTTTCACCTGCGGTGACAGAGGATAGACGTGAGGCTCAAATGGGATTAATATCCACTAAAGTCTGTCGTTCCCGTTAGCGTTTTGTTGCGGGTAGTTGATTTTTTTCTCTTTTGTTCTTGCTAAAATGAAATATTGAAACTCTTATTGAATAATCAATTATAAAGAAAAACGTTGACCGCAATGCCACACGACAATTGCAGCGATTCGCATTTCCGGTGTCTTCGTTCCGCGGCTTCAACAATTTCGCCAACCGACCATTTTCGTACGACAATGTCGTGAACAGACTAATACCATGGTCAACAATTTTTATGGTTATTCTTTCCACTTCGTCTACTTAACTCATTTTCAATTTATGATATAATTTTTTCTCGCTTTCAGATACTTTTTTCTGTCGACAAGTACCTGCCTATGAATTTTTATCATCAAAACGTGTGAATAACATACCGTGAGTTCTGTAGTGAGAAAAACTGCAATCAAACATCGTGACTTCGTGATACTTGAAATTTATCTGCCTTTTTCATGAGCTTTTAATTTTTATGTCGGTTGTCGCCTGTTAGTTCAAGCGTCAATGATAATGATTTCTAGTAGCAGTGATATGACATGTTGACATTCGCGGATATAAGGACATAAAACCTGCTCCGAGTGAATGGTTCTTGACTATAAGCACGTTGTGCATGAAATAAAAATATATTGCAGTTAATTTCATCGCAATCACCGGTAAATATCGGTGCAGACAGCACTTCTATACGGTAATGAAATTTGCACAGCAGTGTTGATGCAGTTTATAACTTTCGATTACATTTTACTGCAACACTGTCACTACGATAAAACTGTGCTAATAACCACATTCAAGCACTGTCCGTAGTTAGTGACCGCCACATGCAAAAGTGAATGCGAAATTTTATACGTTTCCGCAATAGATAAGCGTGGTTATGTATACTCGTGTATTGCTGCGACTGAGTTCAAAATACAAAATGTGTTGCTACAGCCGGAATTTGCTTTTGTTCGTAGCTTTGATAATCCCGGCCTCGCAGTCTTCTGGAAAAATTATTGGTGAGTGAAAGAATTGAGGAATTTGACAAACACTTGCCCACTTTACCCAAACATTCAAAACAATAATTTTACCATGAAACGATTGAGTTTCGAATGAAACCGTAGATGTTACAAAGTTTTTATAAAAATTCGCAGAATTACCGGAAGACTATAACCGGGCGTCACCATGGGATGAGTTAGTCAGGCTTGGTGTTAAAAATCTGAAGGAAACAGATTGTTTGCGTACGTGCAACGTTGGGGAAGCACCGCGAGTCTGTCTTTACACATTTGTTTTAGAGTACTACGCGGCGATGGGAACGTGAGTAACCTTACGATACTTACACGTGATTAATGTAGACAAATTTGAGCTTACTTGTTTCCATGAAGGTGTTATATTTCTTTCTCTGAAGAATTGTGATTTGCGAAACAGTGATAATGACCGAGTCATTTCTTGTACGACTGCAGAGCTTGCGGGAATTGTTCCAATGGTGTTCTCGAGGACTGTTACCTATCCCAATGCATCCCAGTCGATGGAGTTGAAAAGGGAGTGATGTCCATCAACCGCCAAATTCCCGGGCCTCCGATTAACGTCTGTAAAAATGACCTGATCGTAGTCAATGTGCATAACCGAATGTCCGGTACCGGGTCGACAATACATTGGCATGGAATTCTGCAGAAGCGCAGTCAGTGGATGGACGGGGTTCCCTATATAACCCAGTGTCCGATCGGAGAATCGAGTTTTCGATACGCATTTCCAGCCGATGTCAGTACAATTGTACTTTGCCCGTCATTTCACTCGTGGTTATGACGGTGTGAATTCTAAACTGGGTCCTCAATTTCCTTCTCCACAGGACGCTGGCACGTACTTCTACCACTCTCACACTGGGCTACATAGAACCAATGGGCAATATGGTGTGTTGACTGTCCGTGAACCACGTTCCGAGGAACCCTGGCCGCAAGAACTCTACGAGTTTGACGTACCAGTGCATACGCTTCTTGTTTCCGATTGGATGCACGAAACCGCAGAGATGTTTTTCCCCGGTTTGCCCAGCAAAGAGCCAGGAATTTCACCAACTACTATATTGGTTAACGGTTTGGGATGGTACCTCAATGGAACTACGAGCGAAGATTCTGTGAACGCGTCATTTCCTCTGGCAACTTTTCACGTAGAGAGGAATTCAAGTTACAGGTTTGCGACAGGTTTTTTCAACTTCCAGCTTTGATGTAAACGACGGTGTCCAATAATCATCATCATCATCATCATAGGTTCCGGGTTATCAACGGAGCAAGCCAAACCTGCGGCTTCCAATTCCAAATACAGAATCACAACTTGACTCTTATCGCCACTGACGGATCGCCGATCGAGCCAATCACCGTCGATGCCTTTGTCATCTATCCTGGTGAACGATACGATTTTATCCTCAGCACGAATGACACTTCGCTTGATAGCGACGCGTTCTGGATTTATATCACCGGCTTGGGAGCATGCGAGAGTCTGGAAATCGATCAGTACGCTGTGCTGTCTTACGGCACAAATGGCACAGATTTAGGTAATGATCATTCAGCTGAGTTTCTAGTATTTTATAAGTACATGCAAATTTCGTTCTCGTATGACACCGTTGTTAGGTGTAGAAAGTTGTTTCTCTTGGATAAGAGTAGGTACTATACCACTGTGCTATTTGCTCATACAGCGACTTTCATATTGCAGGGATTATTCCAAACGCAACTCGACCTACAGTATCCGACCCTCTAAACTTTACGAGGGTCTTGAATTATCCGAGCACCACATGTGGCGAAAGTTCGGAGTACCTTTGCGTCACTGATCTGCGACTGGCCGGATACGAAGCGGACAAAGATACCAAAACAGTCTTAACGGCGAAACCAGACGTTCGACTGGTGATCCCGTTCAATTTCCATTTCTTTGATCTCGACACCTTTCACGACGAGGGAAATTATGAAACATATGAGAGTGAGATGCTGCAAATTTTTTATTTAACGTTTCTTTTTGAATGTAATAGTAATAGTATCTTAACACGAATTGATACATTCAATTCTTCCAGATCTCGGCGGAACCTCGATTCGAGCGGGCATGATGAACAACATATCCTTCACGTTTCCTTCTAGTCCAATAATTTTCAAAAACAGACCTGATGAAACACTTTGCAACGCAGACAATTTACCAGCCGAATGCCTGCAGAGTACCGACGACACGGATGGTACTTATTGCCAGTGTAGCAACGTCGTGGTCTTGAAACAGAACGACATCGTCGAACTAACATTGCTTGACGCAGCCAACGGTGAGTTCAAGTATTTGGAAACTGACGGAATTCCTAGTTGCACAGCTCTTTCTAGTAAGAACGCATCAATTTTGGCCAATATTAGTCACTAACCTTAAATTTTGTTTATTACCTCTGAGAGTCGGGACTCAGTCATCCGTTCCATTTGCATGGTTACTCTTTTTACGTGGTGAGCATGGATTCAAACTATCCAAGTAAGGAGGAAACACCCAAAAATCAGAGCAGCTTTTGTATTCCTCTACGAAAGGACACGATCAGTGTACCCTCCGGAGGATACGCTACCGTGCGATTTAGAGCCGATAATCCTGGAATTTGGTTGATGCATTGTCACTACGAGTGGCATCTGGCCACTGGCATGGGGATGGCTTTCTGGGTCGAGGGAGATATTACAGCTCCACCCCCAGGCTTTCCGACCTGCGGTGATTTCGATCCATTGAGTTGAGCTGATGTGAATCAAGTCATTGTATGCTAAGCATGAATGACCCTGCAATGTCTAAATTCAAGTATCAGTATCTCAAATATATACCACATAAATTGTAAAATCACATACCTTTTTGTGATTTCTTCCAATAAAATGGCACTTTGTAAACCGTAATTCTGAGTTTATTATGCTTCTTGAGTTATTCCACTGTCAAATATGAAAGATTATTTGCAACGTACCCTAATGATGTTGAAATCAGTTGATCACATATAAACACTAAACTAAAGAGAAAAGGTGTGTTTTGCAAAGGGTGACAGATAGAATAGAAATGAATATGACAATTCAGGTGATTCTTCAATGATTCTGCGGATTGCCGAATACTTTTGTAGTAGAAGACATAAAGAAAGGAAAAATATAATTGAACCTTACGTAAGAAATCTGACTACTCTATGAGGGTAAAGAAGTGCTGTATACAACTATTTGAGCAAAGTGTGAAAAACGTAACGTGAGATAGTTTATGTTGGTCCCATGACGATGAAAACGCATTTTTAAATCCTTCGAGAAATAATGAGCCTGCAAAGAGTGTACGGATATATTCTGTGAAAAAACATTTCTTGCTCCGAAAATCGAGGGTGAGGTAGAGCTGACCTCACCGGAATTTGGAAGAAAATTTGAATAACTCTGCTGCTGTTGGTCCTACGCTCTTTTCGATGCGCTTGCAGAGTTTCTGAAGGTCCAATTGCTCAAAGGTGGACCCTGCAAATTGATTCCAAGACATAAGATTTTTCGACCAAGAAAAAAAGTAAGGCTAACCCCTTTGGATTTCTGGTGAAACTTTCGAAGAACTCAGAAAATGATAAAATCAATTCTCCGATTCACTATGTTGACCCAAAGTCGCGCGAGGAATTGATCACGTGCAGTTCGAATGTGCTGTCAGCGAAGAATGAGGAGTGGCGACCGAAAAACGAGGACATCATTTTACTATATTTTCAGCTGTTGATCCAACGTTTCTCTAGATTTCTGTTCTGCATTATTGAGGGACCAACGCAGTCTAAAAAAAATCCTATAAATCGATTCCAGTAGAAAAAATCGTGAGTTCGTAAACTCCTAAAAAGCAAACTCAACTCCTTTGAATAATGAATCAAGAGCTCTGCCCAAGATACATGAAATTTTCACACGATTTTTGAAAAGGTGGGCAAGAAAAGTCACAAATCAATAGCTACCAAGTTCAAACTGTTTACTTACCATGCCCTAATTCTACTACAAGTGTTCAGGTATCAGTGTGTAGTAATTCAATAAATTATCTAATAGTGTGAAGTGAATCATAAAAAAGAAATTATATTCCACACAACATGTAATAAAATTCATATAAAAAAACATATAATAAAATTATGTTTGGAGATCTTACCAGAATATGTGAATCTTTCATTTAATATTGAGTCAATTCATATTACATTATCAAAGATGCATTATTTCGAATATTATGATATTCATTTCAACACAAGTTAATTTGAATTTTAACTCATCCATCTCATTCAGACTGTTCACATCATTGCAATATTTGGAATACGCCTCATCATAAATAATTAATTTCTTTGCCTCAACTATATTTTGATTCAATTTGATTTGAAATTTCCAGTCACGTGAACAGTACATAATAAGTGAAATTAACGATTTGCTACGGAATTATTGTGCGCACAATAAGTTCCTGGTTTGCTTCTCCGTGTTATCCAGGAGTTGCCATAATCCGCATGACGACTTATGCAATTTGATCTTGATACACATTGCCGTTCGTGCCAACTGTCTTCATACAATCGTCTTCTTTATGCCTTGCTTGCGTTGTATGCTCAACTATAGTTAAACACATTTGACCTCATACGAGTTACTCTCTTTGAACGAATGCATCGTTGTCTGATTTCTGTTTTTTGGTACACATGTTTAATTATACAAACGCCTCGCTGTTATACTGTTGGCTGTAAACGATACCGTTTGTTCGCTCCTTTTTTAACATGTATGCTGGAAATCCTAATAATTGAATCGTTTCTTTTTTGGTTGTACTTTTTTCCCGATGATAGCATCACGGATTCATAGCTTTCGCGATTTGAAACCCCCATACATGCGCAACATCAAAACTGCAATTCACGCCTAATGTAGGATGTCAAATTCACAACTAAACACGTGGAACGCGATATAACATTCATTTATGCGGTCATCTCAAGTAAACATTTTTGTTGCCAACACTTTGCACGAACTTTGGAGTTTGACCCAATTTCTCGCGAAAATTTCATCTCAAGAAATTGTCTAAATAATGATGAGCAATAAAGTTGAATTCAGGAATGACAAAATTATCCAGCACAATTATAAAGATATGAACTCCGAAATCACTTGTATTATTTTTGTTTCTTGACAATCGATTTAACACGTCGAAGCATGGTGGGAACCCACGTTGTCCAGGGCCAGACCCTCTGAAAACACTCGATTCAAGGTCGTTAAAAAAGAGTTTTACAGAAAACGGTAATGCCTTCGGCATCTATTCCAACTGGAGATTCCAATAGACAGTCCAATCTGAATACTCTGAAACGGCAAAGAGCGAAATGTTAGTCAAACAGCTACGAATGTTGCATGATTGCTTTTATACCTGGATACCTGTGATACTTTGGCATAGTTCTCAGGATGTTGAGGAATCCACTCTACGATCATTCTCCAAATTTGTTCATTTCTTGATCGATATTTACCATTAACATGTGTATAAATGTATAAACGCTCACAAGGACGATCTAATTCGGGACAAGGCATCGTTTCTACAGAATTCGTTTCGATAGTACATATCGCTTTAGCAAAAAATAATGAACAGAAAATGGAACAACAGGAAATCATATTTGTCTAAAGACAGCCTTTATACAGCAATGATGTATCACATAGAAACAAATTCTGTAGAAACGTATCGTAGTTTCAGTTTCACTGAACACACGTGTTGACCCAAAAACTGAATTCAAATCGGTAAAACCATTCTTCTGGAATACAGCAGTATAGCAATACAGTATTTCTTAATCCAGGATTTAAGTTGATTAAACAATCTCAAAGTCAAACACCTCAGGTGCTAATAAACAAAAGAATTCTTTCCGAAGCGCAAAAATTCACAGATGAAGCAAAACTGTATGAAAAAAGTAAGCTTATTTTATGTACCCTACAACGTTCACTTGCAATATCTTATCACGGTGCGAATCCGATGAAAAACTTTTGATTATCCTGTGTAAAAAAATCCGACAGTTCAACTTTAATTATCAAAGTACGTGAACCGTTCTACGGGAAAATTAACGGTTTGAAATTTCATGCAAATATTAAAGGCCTCAAAAAATATTTTAACCCAATACCGAAAGACTGCGCTGGATATCCACCCCAAACGAACTTTTATCTATGCTACTGGGTCCTCCGACGTGATTCGCTTCAAGGTCCTCAGGATAGGACCAAGTTGTTAGCGCTGTCAATTTTTCACCTGCGGTGACAGAGGATAGACGTGAGGCTCAAATGGGATTAATATCCACTAAAGTCTGTCGTTCCCGTTAGCGTTTTGTTGCGGGTAGTTGATTTTTTTCTCTTTTGTTCTTGCTAAAATGAAATGTTGAAACTCTTATTGAATAATCAATTATCAAGAAAAACGTTGGCCGCAATACCACACGGCAATTGCAGCGATTCGCATTTCCGGTGTCTTCGTTCCGCGGCTTCAACAATTTCGCCAATCGACCATTTTCGTACGACAATGTCGTGAACAGACTAATACCATGATCAACAATTTTTATGGTTATTCTTTCCACTTCGTCTACTTAACTCATTTTCAATTTATGATATAATTATTTCTAGTAGCAGTGATATGACATGTTGACATTCGCGGATATAAGGACATAAAACCTGCTCCGAGTGAATGGTTCTTGACTATAAGCACGATGTGCATGAAATAAAAATATATTGCAGTTAATTTTATCGCAATCACCGGTAAATATCGGTGCAGACAGCACTTCTATACGGTAATGAAATTTGCACAGCAGTGTTGATGCAGTTTATAACTTTCGATTACATTTTACTGCAACACTGTCACTACGATAAAACTGTGCTAATAACCACATTCAAGCACTGTCCGTAGTTAGTGACCGCCACATGCAAAAGTGAATGCGAAATTTTATACGTTTCCGCAATAGATAAGCGTGGTTATGTATACTCGTGTATTGCTGCAACTGAGTTCAAAATACAAAATGTGTTGCTACAGCCGGAATTTGCTTTTGTTCGTAGCTTTGATAATCCCGGCCTCGCAGTCTTTTGGAAAAATTATTGATAAGTGAAAGAATTGAGGAATTTGATGAACACTTGCCCACTTTACCCAAATACTCAAAACAATAATTTTACCATGAAACGATTGACTTTCGAATGAAACCGTAGATGTTACAAAGTTTTTGTAAAAATTCGCAGAATTACCGGAAGACTACAACCGGTCGTCACCGTTGTGTGTTTGCATCTGGTGTAACTATTTTCTCTGCACCCCGTTCTCGTCGAACATTTATGTCATGGAGCACCATGTATCCCAACCTACTTATATATTCATAAAAACTCGATCACCTCTAAAAGCTGAATTGGGGGCTTCTATTTGGCTCCAATTGGCCTTCACTCAAATATTGGGACGGATACATTGTTTGATGTAATGGTCTGAAGGTGTCACGGAAAATCAAGGTGACATAATATCATCAAACATTATTCACGACACGCTCGTTTCGAACCTGTCATTATTCGTAATATATCACAAAACGCTTTTATCCACGGTAAACTTTTTCAGCTGATAAAACAACTCCAAGATTGAACGAGACTTGTGCTACAACGGAAATTTTTGGTATAGCACTATTAAGGTAGAAGAATTTGAAAAAGATAAAACACCTTCAATGTCGCTTAATGTTGTGATTGAATTCAACAATATTGCTGGATTCTGAGTTGCAGGAAATGCATTAGATGCATAAAAATACGCGGAATTGGAGTTTTGTAATCGAACAGTCTACAGTTCAGAATTTGTTTATCATTCATAGGACAGTAAGATTATGCTGATATGCAAGTTAAAAAATGTTCCAGAATGTTGTTTGAAAGAGTAGGCACGAATAATGAAATTTGAAAAAAAATTAACAAATTTAAAATCATCATGGTAATTTGGTAGGGAATGCACCATAGCCAACATGACATTTTCGAACCTCTCAAAGTGGATAATTTATAGCGCAAAGCACTTATTTCTGATCTGCGATTCCAGTTGACAAAATGATCTTCACCTTCAATATGTCATATTCCAGTTGTCATGAATTTTCAGACTAACAATAAGTGAATTTGCTGAAAAAGGCACGATGTAGGTACACAAATGTACTAAAACAAACTCATTCGAAATTTTGATTGAACGAAACGTGACGTGTACCGTTACAGGTCAACTTATGTTCTATGCCACGTATTCACATACCTACATCACTTGTCCATTTGAATTTGAATTTGAAGTGAAACTGTTGATAATTTTTCAACGACGAAATTGAACAAAATTTTCACTCAAATTAGTGCAATTAACTAATATTCCAGAGTACTTGAGTGATTGACTTGTTTCATCGAATATCTTTTAGTTCAGTCAAGCTTCAGAAATACGTATTTAAAATATATTTAAGTGTTATTTTATATATGTTGAAGATTTATTCAAAATAAAAGCATTTCTACCCTTATTTCACAACTTTCATGAAACGTTTCGATTGATATCATTATGAATGTTCCTAATGTTCTTTTTTTTGGGGGAAAGCGTCAAACTTTCGAAAAAGACGAGATTGTTTTTCAAAGTGAAATTAGGAGGTCTTGAGCTTATCTATCAACTAACAAAATGATTGAAAAAATCAACTGCAAATTCAATACGTGGAAGCAAAGCTGCACATTATAATGCTTTCGGAATTCAATTTGTTTTGTTTCCAATGACTTTAGCGAGGGAAAATTTTCATTCTTTCGCAGAGCTGTTCGTAGAGCAGCACATCGCGATATTCCAATCTCCTAGAAGATTGAATTTTTTTATAACAAATGCATTTTCCAATAGACATACAAGTGGAATGGAATGATGTATTTTAAATTGTATTCATCGACACGTTTATTTCAACGAAAAAATTCAAAAAAATTATTTATTCTTCCCCTGTCGCTTTACATGGTCTTATCTTAGACGTCAACTTCTTCAGTTCTGTAAGCACATAAATTTTGCAGAATGACAGTTTTTGCTTTAAGACAGACTTTCTGCAACTGCGTAAAGAGACACTATCTATATGTATGCTCAAGAGGCATATACAGGTATGTATAAAAGCGCACACCACTGGGTGGGCTTCCTGCGTACGAGTTAATTGTAACAGCTACCCCCAGCGAACAAGACGGAACACTGAAAATGCGTGTCTACAATAGGACTTTGGTTTTAATCGCAGCGTTGATAATCGCCGTATCTGTCCAAGGCAAAATAATCGGTGAGACAAAGAAGTGAAATCAAAATAATTGCGCAAGAAAACTTTGACAACTGACTTTTTTAGTCCAAAAACCATAATATGAGTACAAAAAACTTTCTTGTCCACAGAATTACCAGAAAACTACAGTCGTACTTCACCATGGACCGAGCTGATCGAACTAGGTGTGGTAAAATACACTGAAACGGATTGTGTCCGCACCTGCGTTGCCGGGGAATTACCGCGAGTGTGTCTTTTCACATTCACTTTGGAGTTCTACGCAGCAATGGGGACGTAAGCAGCCTTACACATATCGAACATTCGCACTTTGGTCAAAGGAAACAAGCTCGTACCGTTTCGATCACGATTCACCGTCATAATAGCCTGCTTATTATTACTTATTTGTACGACTGCAGAGCCTGCGGGAATTGTTCTGATGGTGTTCTGGAGGATTGTTACCGACCGCAGTGTATTCCAGCTGATGGAATTCAGCGAGGGTTGATGTCCATCAACCGCCAACTCCCCGGAGCCCCGATCAACGTCTGCAAAAATGATCTGATCGTAGTCAACGTAAAAAACCAAATGGCCGGCGAAGAAGTCACCATCCACTGGCACGGCTTTCGGCAAAAGCACAGTCAGTGGATGGACGGGGTTCCTTATGTAACCCAGTGTCCCTTCGGAGGCGAGAGTTTCAGATACATATTTCCAGCAGAGGTCAGTACGAGACATTAAAATTTTTTTCCCTCGGAGGTGTGGATGTGTAAACTCTACGGCGTGATCGCTATTAAGTGAAACCTACGTCTTTATTTGGCAGGAGGCAGGCACGTATTTCTATCACAGCCACTCAGGCACACAAAGAACCAACGGGATTTATGGTGCGTTAGTTGTCCATGCAATAAAATCCGAAGAGCCCTGGTCGGAAGACCTCTACGACTATGATTATGTGAATCACACAATAGTGTTTTCTGATTGGATGCACGAAAACGCAGAAATGTTTCTTCCCGGTCTGCCGAGCAGACAGCCAGGCGTCAGACCTACCACTATTTTACTCAACGGATTCGGAAGATACTATGACGCCGGGACGGACTCAGACCCCGTCAACGTTTCATTTCCTTTGGCAACTTTTCATGTCCAGAAGGACTTGCGATACAGGTACACAAAGTCCCATCGTAACTGCCATCCTTATTCTCAATGGGCAATACCCTACGCATAACTCCCTCCTTTTGAAGGTTTCGCATCATCAACGCCAACAATCACGTCTGCCCGGTTATACTTCAGATACAAAATCACTCTTTAACATTGATAGCCACCGACGGCATGCCGATTGAACCGCGCACAGTCGATTCCATCGTACACTATCCTGGTGAACGATTCGACTTTGTCCCAGTACCATCTGTAAACGTCACGGCACAAGATGCGTTCTGGATACACGTTCGCGCTTTAGGGACATGCGCAGCTGATGAAATATATCAGTACGGCGTTCTCTCGTATGGCACAAGTGGCGATGAATTAGGTAACAGCTTGTCCGACTTTAGTTTTTACTAATCATAATTACGCCTAGCATTATATTGATCGTTACTGCGACAGATACTTGATCTGCGCTAGATAGTGAAACCTCAATATGCTTCACGTTTTACTATAAAATTGCAGGAATTCTGCCGACGCGGAGTCGACCAACCATAACGAATCCTTTGCCGACGGGGATAGTCCTTAATGAACCAAACACAACATGTGGGCAAGATGCAAGCCGCCTTTGCATCACTGATCTAATATCCATCGGATACGATGATGCCGATGAAGTTAAAAGGATTTTGATGACAAAGCCAGACGTCAGGTTGTTCATCCCGTTTGGTTTTCATCAATTTGACGTCGATACGTTCCACGAAGATGAAATTTACCATTCATTCATGAGTGAGAAGCTTGAAGTTCATATTTGAGAGAAATAATTTATTCGCATTCGTAGAAAAAAACTATAGAAATTATATTATTCAGATCTCGGAGGTGGCGGCATTCAATCGGCATGGATGAACAACATATCTTTCAATTTTCCGGACAGTCCAATTCTATCGTCGTACAATTCTTCCAGGTCTCAAAACAGCTACTGCAACCAAGACAACTTGCCAGCCAAATGTCTGGGGAACGATGATAATGCCACGTCCACTCCTTACTGCGAATGTACCCAAGTTATAGTTCTGCCAGAGAATGGCATCATTCAGCTGATTCTTATCGACAACGCCGGTGAGTTAGACTCACTGAAACCAAAATGTTCCAGCGGGTCGTCTGACCTCGTTATGTAACGTAGCATCACTCGGGCATCGACCACACTCATCACTAATCACATTCCTCCTTCTCGTGTTCTTCAGAAATCGCTGGTCTCAATCATCCGATACATTTGCACGGCTTTTCTTTCTACGTGGTACATATGCAACAAAACTTGACGAGACACCAAATGTATACTGTAAGTGAAGCGAAAGAATATGTCAGTGTATGGGAGTTGGAAAATTCCGACAAAGCTTCGTCGACGAATAACACTATGCCACCACTAAAAGACACCATAAGCGTGCCCAGCGGTGGAATGGCCATCGTGCAATTCAAAGCTGACAATCCTGGATCTTGGTTGATGCATTGTCACTTTGAATGGCATATGGCCGTGGGCATGACGATGGTCTTCAGAGTCGAGGGAACGATTCCTTCAGCGCCTCCAGGCTTTCCGAAATGCGGCAATTTTGATCCGTTGGAAGAACGCACCACAGCTGTAGTACGTATAAGTAACGAATGAAGATAGATAAAATCGGACCTATGCGAACTTGGTATCCGACTTGCGAATGAAAAATTTTTGTAAATTAATATGGATTGCACTTTATTTATACTCGTTTGTACCACTTTTTTTCGTTTGTACTTCGAATAGAAAAAAAAATATGGCGTTTTCAAAAAATGACGCGCACCACACTTTTAAAAATTTCGTTTTTTCGTACGGGAGCTGTTTCAGAATCGTTTGTACCCATTTGTATCACCTTTCGTCCGTCTGTCCCTTGATCCAAAAATAGACAGACACCTTCGGTTTTTTATTGTTAGAAAAGCTAACTTTTATGTTTTCGAAGGTAATCGAATTCTGCCAACAGGGATCGCTTCAGAATCGTTTGTACCCGTTTGTACTATCTTTCTTTACGTTTGTACCTTGACCCAAAGAGAGTTATGTGGTCTTATAATTATTAGCTATAAGTGTAACAATCGTACTTTGACATAACCATACTCAGATTATTTTATTACCATAGCTATTCAGTATAATAAAAAAGAAGATAGATTGTGACGTAACCTAGTTAACACAATACAAGTTTTGAAACGAGTAAAAATATTTCAAATGTTAGATTTTCTAAACGTCAAACACCGACTTTTCTCTTTTTTGGGCCAAGATACAAACGAAGTACAATCGATATTGGTTTCCGATTTTTTTTTATCCAAAATCGGGTGCCAAGTTCACATAAGTTAAAATCGGTGCAATAAATAATTTAATCACAAGAATGGTAGATAAAAGATGGGTGAGGAAATTTTGACTGCAATGTAGAAATAAAAATTCAAGTATTTTGTGAGAAATATTATTTTGATCAGTAGGTTCATCCGAATAAATACGTAATTGACCAGCCAAAAATTCGAAGTTCAACTGCTCCTAACTTTGATAAGGTGAGTAGTGTCGAAGCAAAGAAAAAACCACACGGACAGTAGCATTCTGAAGTACCAGACGACAGATCGAATATGTTGCAACAGAATTGAAGATAATGACCGCTCAGTGCTGGATCAAAACAAGATAATTACAAACCGAAATAAAGACAAAAATTATATTAAAATGTATTGCCTGAAAAATTAGCAATAAAAACGTTGGCTTAATCCTCATCACTATCGTCATCACTATCGTCATTACTGTGAGTCGAATATTGTGTTTGGGAAAATTTATTTTGCGCATGCATATTTTCCAACGAAAAAAATGTAAATATGTTATTAGAGCGAATGAATAACAAATTCTGTTACATTTTCATTAAATTTTTTTGCCTCTTTTTACCACTTCTATAATTTTTTAAACTTTGATTGGTAAGAATAGTCAATAAAAAACGAATTCATTGAAAAGAGCATACGTATGTAAATTCAGGTAAATAAACAAATTTTTACGCTCCATTCAGCACACTTAGAACTTTGTTCCAATTAAACTTGACGTCCTTCTGTTACATGTCAAATGCAAAAGTATCAAACGATACATTCAATTTTATACGTATACGTATATTCTTATTGTTCTATTTCTAATGCGTTAAGGTGAAATTGAATCTTCTCTTTGTTTTTCTATCAACTAAGTTCAACATTCGTCTTAAAATAATTATTTTCATCACGGGTATTCAGAAATCATTACTTTTGGAAACAACATATGCCAATTCGCCTGAAGAAAAACTGGGAAGTCTTGCTAGTTTCTTTTAAAAAATTTTGACATTTTTTGTGAGATAACAGAAAAAAACTGATCAAAGTCTACGTGGAAAATAAAGTGAGTGGTACGAAAACTACAATCCATTGGCATGGACTTCTTCAAAGGAAGGGTCAGTGGACAGACGGAGTTCCTAACGTAACGCAGTGTCCGATCAGAGAATCGAATTTTAGATGCGGATTTCCAGGTAATGTTAGTACAAGACCCCATTAATCTCTAATCGTAAGAGTTTCGTAAATATCTTTTCCGAAAGTGGAGACAATCACTTCCGTTCCACTTGCAGGGCTACCATTTTACGTGATGGATGTGGGTCTAAGCTATTCGAGCTATATGGAAAACACCGTAAACGATGAACACCGCTGAAAGATATCTTGAGCGTACCCAGAAGAGGGTACGTGATCCTCCGATTATTCGGACTGATAATCCAGAAACTTGGCTGCTCCATTGTCACTTTGAGTGACACCTCTCCACTGGAGTGACAGTATTTTTTGGGTTCAAGAAGAACTTTCGCCTGAAGCCCCAAGCTTTTCGAAATGAGGAGAGTTCAACCATTGATCTCGGCTAATTAACCTGAATGAAGTCGTTATCTGCCAAACTTGACTGCAATAACCATCGCAACAGTGATTACAGAACACCGGATGAATTGTAAAAGAAATTTACCGTTTGACAACTTGTACTTATCTAGGATCGAACGTGATGATTCGTATCAGTAGAATCAAAACACTTACTTTTCTTCTTTTTCAGTTGGCTATCTTCTGATGAGAATGGGAATGTGCTAGATCTTAAAACACTTCATGATACACCATCAGTTATTCCGTCATGGTCATTTTAAAATTTCTTTCATCAGGTCTACGAATAGCACCTCTACACATTGGAGACTGGGCAGAAGTAAAATGTTTGTCAAAAAGTTGCGATCATCGATATAAAATTGCAAAGAGACATTGAATTTGTTCTGGACATACCTGAGGGTACGCCTGGATACTCTAGAACGGTTGGAGGCAGAAGTTTGTTTAAATTTTTACGATTACCTGAAACTGTTGGAATGAAAAATTACGATAACAATTCAAGTATTTTCATAGCAGTTTGATAGTGAATTTATTTAAATCTACGGGTTTACAATATCGACATGCTGAATTCATTATGCTTAATATCTAAGGTGCTTAATATAATATAGCTTCTTAGTTATTTATTAAATTGATTGGCGAGACATATTTGAGAAGTATAATTTACCGACGTTCCACTGTATGAAGTCTGGTATTGTCATTTGAGAAAACCACGGAAGCTAATGCCATGAGTATAAAAAAGAAAAAAAAATAAGAAGAAAGAGAAAATAACTATCAATACTATTACTTAACGCAAAGTTGCGTTAGGCAACTGACAGAATAATTTCTTACCATGGATAAAATTTCAGATATATATATATTTATATTTCTATGTATATGCATATGTATACGAATATAATGTATAGATATTTATATAAATATAATCATGATATAGCTCGTCAAGATCTGTGTATAATTCTCTCGTCTACGCTCTACACAATCAACAGTCAGCGAATAGATCATAATCCGTAGTATTATTACTTGTAATAATATGTGAATACCTATTATTCATACATATAGCCGTGATGCCAACCATGCTAGTGAGGATTATATTAACTTCTTACATCCTGCCCTCCTGTAAGCGTTAGATCAAGTCTCCGAGTGAGGCGTTACTTCGATGCCAAAAACATGATCAGTCTGAAAACAAGTCAACAATAAACACGTGAGTATCGCCATAGTTCATATCATGTGAATATTTGCAATTTTTTATTTTTTTTTATCCCGCCAGCAATGTTAATCGAAAGAAACAAATCAACCTTGGTGAACTTGATACCATTCAATGCGAGATATTTTTTTAAAACTCCAAGTGAGCTAGAGCCATCAGCTGACCAACGGCCGCCATATTGTTCCCAGTAATCACTGGTCTTGTTTTATTATTACACAAAGGAATACCTCACGTCACTGGCTAAAAATCGGAAACTATGAAATAGCAAAACGTAGAAGAAGAATTACCGTGGAATGTGAACATACCGAAAGTTGATAGCTTTTGCAGCTAGAAGTCTGTTACACTCGGCGGTATCAGGGAGAGGTAAGGGTAGATACGGACTCTCGTTGTCCTGTTCGGTAAAATCAAATCTGTGTATTCTCGGCTGTACTTTCATGTCGCCGAACGGTCCTTTGAGGATGAGATAGTGTAACGGCAAGGGATACGTTGTTTTCGTTTTCAGTATTAACTTGAAACAGAAAACAGGAGTTGAAAAATTTTTCGTAGCTAAGCGCTGAGTCGTCAGACCTGGATTGTCATATCCAAGTCTGGAATAATATTAACTGGATTACCATGTAGGCTGACAAACCTGATAGGTCATATCACGTTCTGAACTTTGTGTAGGATCACGTTGGCTGTTGTTGATCCTGGCCTTGACCACCCATTGGTTGTTGAACGCGGTGAATCTCGATGTTTCGTAAAACAATTTATGGACAAACTCGTCGGTTCGATACGGCTTCATTTGTAGATCTTTGAAGCAACGGAAAATAATGTGACGATGCGAATCATCTGCATTTCTAATGGTTCTAATTACACGATTGATTTTTTTAAGCCGTTGGTAAAAATTCCCTCCTCGCTCTCGGTATTTCATTTCGGTCTTTTGAGGGTCGGGATGGAAAAAGTCGAGCGAATCGATTTTTGTAGTTATTTCCAAAGATCCGCTGCATTCCAATACGTAAGTAGTAGCCTACTTCCTATAATAACTCGAAATGAATCTAATCATACTGCACACCTCTTTCCACTTTTCACTTTTTCCAATCCGTTCCCTGGAAAAAAGAAATTGACAAACCATTAAATGTGATTTTTTCGTAGGACAGTAGATCGAACACGCTGTCGTAGAGTCGACGTTCCTCGAGGGTTCTGGCATCGATGTCTCGAAGTGCCTCCATGACGTCGGCCCCGGTACGATGAGGATGGACGCAGTGGGTCTCGTGCTCGGCTCCTTCGTGGCTTGGACCCCGCCATGGACACCCGATCCGGCTATACTTGCAGCTGGATATTCTGGAACCGCGTTAAAAGGCGCTTGAAATCAAGAGTATCGAAGGTTCGATCAACCGATTAATTCCGCTTGATGCGGGGGTGAAAGGGTGTTTCCTGAAAGTTCGTCGAGGAGTTACCTTTCCTCGCACATCGTTTCCTCGTGCCGCTCCAAAGAATTCCTCGGGAATTCCTTGGCGCAGTATTGACATTCGGCCGGAAGTTCAGACACTGCTTTTTCAACGGCAAGATTCCTCGATGCTGACGTTTTGCTGATTTCAATCCGACAATTCGGACAAGTGGCGAGCTCATCGCGAAGCCTAGCGTCGGCCAGGACGTGCGTGAAGCATCCGGCGCACATCAAATGTCCGTTGGTGCACTGCAATCACCATTGCAGAAAAATCAGTATGGCAACTCGGGAAATCCTTATGGCGAATTATTCGTTTCGCATAGGTTATGCAATTCGTGTATTATTGTATATTATCATGAAGCAAATATGTCACGGTTATCAGCAAGGTGGATACAGCAATTATTACAAATTCTTTGTTTAATCAGTTGAACGTAATATGTTCATTCACTTTTTCCGTTTTTCCGTTTTTTTTTTTTTTTTTTTTTTTTTTAACTTACTTAAGATTTTTGTCGAAACACAATGATCATCGAATATTCTGCTATTTCGGAAAATCAAGTGTTTGTTATACGCTATAATCGTACTTGATTATGTACAAGTGAATATTACAGTATGAAAAGTATAAATGCAAAATATTCTACAAATGATATCTGAAATCGAGAAAGAACGAGCTGTCAAAACTTTATAGTCATTTCTTCGTTCATCATCGCCACTTGGCATACGTGCACGTGAATATTTATAAATACGTACACATATAAATACTCATGTGGCACGTAAGCTAGTTAATGGAAAGGAATTTTGAATTATATCAGAGTTCTCGGAAGTCTAGAAATAGAATTGTAAAAATGGGTCAGTTTTTTTTTTTTTTCGTTTTTTATCGAATTGGGACCGGGCATTAAGTATAATTAACTTGAAAACTAATGTGTTTTGTGATACACTGAAGCTGTTTTATCACCGCACATGCCAAAAACAATTCTTATAGCTTATAAATATGCAATCTAATGCGTTGTTACCATTATTTTGATGTTCTATAACCTGAAACACAAAATCGGACGTAGAGTATTAATTATTGACGAATTCTCAATTTTCTTTACAGGTATATAAGTAGGGTATATTAGAAAAAAGGTGGGCACATTGAATATTGCATGTTAGATCGTACGTCACATAGGAATGGATGTACTTTTATATATTCACGAAAATGATAATAAATAATGATTTCTTATTATTTGCTTTTCTTCTAAATTTCCCTCTAGCTATAGACGAATCCTAGTACAAAAGGCAAATCACTATTATTCCTGTATGATGAATATTATTGAACTATCGATGCATACGTTTATATTATGCACGAACAATCCATGTGTATATCATAATTAATTGGGAATAGGATAGGGATAACACATAAGAGGTGGTAGCATTCAAAATAACTAATTTGAAAAATTAACCTTCGTTAACTCATCTCTTTATTTTATTCTATAACCTTTTCGAGCTACATTTTATACAAAAATTTGACGATAGATCAATACTGCTTTGCTTTTGCAGATCAATCATCTATAAATTCGAAATTTCGCACATATAATTGTGGCCTATCGACTATAAAATTAAGTTGCGCTAAATTAGTATCATCTCTAGTTTATGTACAATAACAATTATAAGTACATTAAGCGGTATTAATTTATTACATTTCATAACAGCACACTACAAAAGTTAAAGTGGCGTTGGTATATTGCACTATTAATATTAATCGCTTGGTTTTTTTTTTGTTGTTTTTGTTTTCTAAATTGTCTTTCTAAAATTTCTTTGCAACTTCAAATTATGCGTATGTACTCAATATAATTGATAAAATCAAGTGACAAAATTGTCCCTGCATGTGAATAAACGAATAAAAGAAGTCTTTCGTCATGTGTACACTTATTTTATCCAGTGATTTATACGTGATTTAATAATGAAGAATGAAAAATACGAATCATCCTATTGTCAGTTATATTTTTGTCTGTACATTATGCATATTGTAATGTGTACACTTGTATATTTTTGTTTGCGTAAACTATTTATTTATATGAAACGATGGAATAAATATGAAACGATGGAATGCTTCGAAATGAATTCGACATTCCAATACCTGCGAAACACAGGTGATATATAAACATATGTATATATATATTTCTCTTCGTCTTATGCGAGACAGCTTTAACGGGGATTTTCTTTATTTCACATCGAAAACTAATTATAGAAACGTGAATGTACGTAATATATGACAGGATTTTCTATCCAGGACCTACTGTATATGGTTCCTTTACTCGGTTAAATCTGCGAATCACATTCTGCCGTTGCAATCGATTTTGTAGTATACCTAAACGAAATGTATTTGTACGCGAGTAGGTACGCTTCATTTTACACAACATCCGTGTTGTGTAGGGAATTGGAATAAGAAATAATAAAGAGAATATGAACACATAACAAAACATAAGGGAAGAGACTAATTCTCGGTTTATTGTAAAAATAAGGGGGAGGGGGGGACGAACTTGCGATGATTCATTCTTTTTTTTACAAAAAATTGATATAACGGGACTAACCCAGCTGCTCGTTCAAAACTACTCTGATACTCGACCTTCGAGTTCCCTTTCTAATGATCCTCACCGTTTCATTCACAATCATGTTCGATCAGGACAGAAAAAGTTTTGTTTACCAAATATAAATAGAGACAACGACCCTGTAACAAGAATTCCTTCAGCCCGTCGAAGCATGGAAGATTCTTGAAGAGGGTAATCGTTACAGGACAGCGCTCATTTTGTAATACCGATATTCGTACACAAGTTATTTGTCTCAACTTATATCACTCGAATTCCTTCCTGTACTCATTTGCGTTGTACATAACACGAATATATTGTACAGTGGCGATAAGATAGCGAGACACGAAGTAAACGTTTTGCTTTTCATTGGTCTTTGTTCGTATGGGCATACGTCTATACACCTGAACCATAATCGTCCCTAAAATAGACATTGAAAATGAAAAAAATTGATGTTTATCAACGTTACTAAAAATATCGTCGATTCATCAAACCAGAAGCGAGAGACGACCGAACTACAGAAGAAGAAGGAAGAAAAAAAATAGAAAAAGAAAATTGCAGAAAAGAAGAATAACCACGAAGTCAACGAACGCAATGATAATAGGGATTCGCTGTCTCCTGTCTACAAATACAAATCAGACAATGATAATCTTTGCGTTATTTATTTTGACCTAACAACTTCTCTGGCTACACGTGAAACACATATTATCTCGCATGCTGCTCGCTTTGATTGCCAACAATTATGATATCGCTAGACGCGAATGTTTATATAAGCAATAAAACCAGAAAGAGATATTCGTTAATAGTTTGAACCTCTAAACGAACTCGGCTCAATTCGTATCTACATAAATTATACTTTGAACTTATAAAAGCGTACATATTGAACGTTATCAAAGACGCGTCTGGCTCCGTATAGTGCAACGATTACAATCTTCGGAATGAAAGGAGATAAACACTGATTCGAGAAAGAATAAAAAAAAAAAAAAAGGGAAGAAAAAAAAAACAAGCATCGAAATCGAATTGACGCAAAATGGCGTCGCGTGTTGCGATTACTATATACATAATAAATCCTCGCTATGCATATGCATCGTGCGTGAATGCAGAGAAAACCGACAAGTGATAAGAAAGAGAAAATTTAAAATAAACAAAGTAAAAGCGCAGCATATTTTGACGAAAGGCGAGAACACGATCGTATTTAATAACACACAGAAAACTTGAGATTAGCCATTGTATGCATTTATATGTATATAGGGACAGAACCGCTGACTACCGGCAAAGACGCGGAGGGAATGATTAGATGTAAATAAAAATATTACTGCGTAGAAGAAGCCACGGAAGGTAAGGTAGGCTCTCAAGGTTGCGTAACGGTTTTCACGCTGCAGTAAGCGTACCTATATGTATACCTACACCGTATATACGCAGCGTGGCTTCAGTTTATATATATAAGAAAGCTGCGCTATTGTTGCATACGTTCGTGGTACATACGTATATGTATATACATATAGACTAGATTGGCCTGCGGTGCACGATTTCGTCGCTCGAATAGTCACGAGGTTGAAGTTGGTATGTAACGTAATTCTAACGATGCTTACAATTGGAGAGAAAAAAAAAAATCGACGTTATTTCGCAACGTTATTGATTGAGCCGTATAAATAAAGCGAATTATTACTGACTACGTACTGATATATTTATTACTCACTCAATCTGTGATTTTGAAATTTTAAAATAAAGTGTTTTCCCGCCCATGTTTTGTTACGTTACAACGTTGCAGCCAACTTCAAGCTCGTCGTTCAATTGTTTTCGATACCTATGTAGATATGTACGTTTCTCCATTGAAAGTACAGACTTATAGAGGATAAAATAGGGTCAAACTCTGACTCACGATCTGATACACAACATGATTTAGGTGCCTAGGTGTGTCTCCAGGCTTTGTTGCCGATCGTGAAGAGTTAACTCCGTCTTGACCATTGCCGGTTATTGATTTTTCAAACCCCATATATTCGCCGT
The DNA here is from genome assembly GCF_021155765.1 of Diprion similis. Lineage (NCBI taxonomy): Eukaryota > Metazoa > Arthropoda > Insecta > Hymenoptera > Diprionidae > Diprion > Diprion similis. The sequence goes on along the minus strand of NC_060106.1, from coordinate 18,362,046 downwards.
AGACGGGAACGCGATATTATGTAGGTGTAGTACTTTCGAGAGATGAATCGATTCTCGATGACGAAGAAAGAAAGGCAGAAAAAAAATTATGATTCTATTCTTTTTTATTCGGTCGTTTTTTTTTTTTTTTTGTTTCTTTCTTTCTTTTTTCTCACTATTTATCGGAGATATTTTTTGTTCCTCTGTTTCAAGAATAATGAAACGTGAACGCCATGCGAGGTAGAAAGTCGTACATTGATTATGTAGAAAGAGTGTAAGAGAACGTAAATTATTCACCTACCTTGTTTTTGCGCGTAATTTGTATATATAATATACATATACGTATTACAGCGTTTGTACACAATATACCATTTTGCGCAACAATTATCGTATACACATTCAAATTACACTCACGTACATACATACACACACGCACATCACACAATGTACACACGTGCCGTGGACTTTAAGCATTTTTGCTTTTTCCTTTTTTTTTGTCTTTTTTTTTTTTTGATCAATACTACAAGTTATTGTAACTACCGGAATAATAGAAAATTTTTAGTTTGTACGATATACCTATGTGATAGGGTCGAGTGTATACTTGCCTGACAATCCTTCATCCTTCTTATTTATTCTTTTTTCAATTTATTCATTTATCTATGTCTTGTTATGCGTGTAATTTTGTTTTTTATAATATCAAAAAACAGACGTTACAGTTCTGCAGAGATTGGGGAAAAAATAAAGCAAATCATGAACAAAGATTAGTATATGTAGATGCTATGGTTGTTGCACAGTTCGTTTGTATATTACGTTTTACTTATAAAACTAGGATAAACGCAGTTCTATGTTTCATCCAACCGTTGCATAAGAGGGATAAGAAACAGAAGAAGAAGAAGAAGAAGAAGAAGAAGAAGAAGTAGAAGAGATCTCCATTTTGTGTCGTACATACACGCCTTCTATCACAATCACCCATTACATGTATATAAAGATTGTACGATCGGAGAAAAATCAGGAATAATTTGCGAGAAAAGAATAATATATTTCGAAAAAATCGCTAATCGTAAATAATAAAGAAGCAAGGAAAACAAAATCGATAAAAGAGACATTCGTCATCATATAGGAGTGAATGCGATTGGTCCTACGAAACGAGACACGAGCTTCCTTCTCGTCTCGTCTCGTCTCGTCTCGTCTCGTCCGCGTTAATGTAGTGGAAAACGTCAAATACGCGTTTGGTGGATGGATGGATACGTGAGGGAACAGCTGTGTCAGCTGTTCGGAATCGCTGTCGCGTCACGGAGAGCGAAGGAGCAGTCGAGACAAAGAAGAGACGCGGGGTCGTACATACATTGCAGTGATGCAGGTCGCAACGCGAGAGGGAGAGAGAAGGGCGAGAGGGGCGTACATACCTGGTAAACGGCTGCCCGGGGCAGATCGAGACAGACGGCGCAGCAGAGGATGCCGCCCAGCCGATGCTCCAGCTTTTGCTCGGTCTTTCCGTCGGCCCTCAACAATTTCCTACGCTTTTTCTCCGGCTCGAGAAAATCCTCGACCTGTTTCTCGGGCTCGTCGCGAATCGGTGTTGCGGCGGCGACGGCCGCCAGATCCGAAGCGCCGCTAGACGACGCGGCCTCGCTGCTCGGATCGGCCATTTTTGTTGTTTTGATTTTTGACAACCGCCGACTGGGTGCCGCCGCTCTTTTGCCTCGCCTTTATCCTCTATCTCTCTATACCTCCCTTTATATCTCTCTCTTTATATATTTTACACCACTCCGATCCTGCCCCGGGCCAATTGACGCTTGCTCCCCGGCTCAAAACTCTGCCGTCATCCACTCGATCTATCAATTTCTCTACGCACGCTCGCTGCTCTTTATATTCTGTCAGATATCTCACACGCGCTGCTGCGTGACACTGACTGCGCGACACACGCCGTCACAAAACGCGATCGCAGCCGTCGAATTCCCAGCTTAAGGGGCACGTCGAGCAACAGAGGACAGGAGAGTGGGGGGGAGCATGCGAGTCAGCTGATCGACTCCCGACACTGCGCAGGAGCCGTTGGCCAATCGGGCGAGACCCTCGCAGGCGGCACGTGCGATATTTTTAAAAGTCCTGCTATACTATACGCACCTCCCTTCCTTGATGCAGTTATTTATAAGTGCCTAGATGGATTCTTCTCTGCGTAGCTAGGCGATGATCTTTCGCTATGCAGTTAGAAAATTTTGTCATCCAACCATTCGCAGATCTGGTTTTTTTTGCCAATTCACTGACTTGATGTTCTTTTATATCGCCAATAGTAATATGGATTCCTGTTCAAAATCATCTGCTTGATATCTGCTTTTGTCAACGAAATTTCAAAATCTTATACACTTAGACAGGATACAAATTTCACTGTTTATTCAACTGCGGACTCTTTTGATGCTGGGAAACACCGTCGATTTGATTTGGATGAGTTAAACATTTCGTCTATAGTGCATGACAGCAAGGACTCATTCCTAAAATGCATATGTATATAAAAATAAATTATTGTATTAGCATTTATTATGGACCTCTATATTTTGATATATTCGAATAAGACACTCGCGTCTGACTGATACGAATGATAGGAAAACGTCGTGTATAAGGGACTGATAAAATAAACTGTTTATTTAAATTTGAATAAGTTCTCACAGGTTTTATTAACACAATTATCGTTACAACGTTCTTTGTCTTTTGTGTGTATACGTTCCTTTGTTTTTATTTTTATGACATGTGAAACGACAAATTGTTTGCCACGATAAAAGCCTGGCTAATGATAACTTTGTGTAGAGATTTTAATCGGACTTGAATTCCACCTTTGTTCAATTTCAACATCATCACATGGGAAAATTTATAAATATGCCTCAAGGCTAGAAGCAGTAAGCGACTGCAATTATCAATGTTTCTCAATTTCTTAATTTATCATATTATAAATATACTATACTTTTGATAGTTGTGCCATATTTCATAATTCGATTCAATTATTTTGTATCGCTTATATATTGGCACGAAAATGTATCCTTTTTTCTTCTTTGAAGTTAAGTATTTCATTTTTACTTGAAAAAAACCCAAAATCATCGATTTAACGTGTCAATAGATGATTCCGCAAATTTTAATACTTTTGACACTTTGATATCAATTTATTAAGCCTAGCAATCTTTCCCTCTGTTTGTCGTTGCAGACACTTCATTAATTTTACTTTTGCTTTTCTCCCTAACTTTTATTTTGATTGACTTTAATGGGTAATTACAATATGCCAAATTCGTATAATCAGCCTGATCTTTTCTCGAAATTGAAAATGTAGCTTGAATAATTACATATAACGATTTTCACTGTCATTCAATTCAATAAGTACAAAAAGAAATTCACATACACTAATCGTTGAATACCAGTAATCAGACCCTATTCATATTAAAAAAATTTGATTTCATTTGCACGAAATAAAATCAAAAAAGTATATAACTATAATAAATCTTTTTATTTTTTATTCCCTTACTTTAACTTCTTTAAGTAGAAATGTATTTGATACACCTGTGTATACTTTGTATACGAAAACAACGTCTCTGTGTAACGAAAATTATTCATATCATTTCTCACCTTTCTAATTTATTCTTTTCGCCCTTACTTTTCTGACGGAATTTTGATTCCAGTCAATGCTACGCATTATTTATTTATTCTTGTCAGTTACTGATATCATGACTGATCGTACCGTTGCCATCGCTTCAAACGGGATCCACTACCCTCTACAAAACTTTCAATACTTTTTTTAATTTTTTTATTCTGTATGTCTTTTTTTCCTATATAAAATGTACAAGAATAATGACAACACCCTTTATGCGAAATATTGAGAAATTATTTCCAAACCGTTAAGGACTTTGTACTGTTGACCTCAATATATCCGGAAATCCGTTACACATTAACTATATAAATAAATAATAGAAATATTGATAATATACGACTCAAATTAATTATTAAATGCATTCTCACTCCAAAATATATTTACAATTCGTTAAAACATTATTCTCATGTGTAGCATATCTCGTTTCATGCATTTATGTATATACCTACTATGTAACTATTGTAACTGGTACATATTATTAATTATGACTTTGTTACAATTGAGATAAAAAATATGTACGTATCTCTCATGCTATATTGATTACATGAACCAAAATCTCTGGCAACAATACCTTTCAAATGATATAATAATATAAACAATTCATTGATTGGTTATTTTATACCTATATGTATATACACCCAGACATGTATAGGTATTACCCTACCTTTCGCGAGGGTTTTTATTACTAATTTTTACTTTACATAGGACTTTGTTCAATCAGTGGAATTCAACAAGTAATCGGAGGTTCCAAGTTACGTGGTGCCATCACCCCCTGCATTGTTTTTCTGTACTTGTTTAACTGGTACAGATTCCACAGCCGATATGCTGGGTGATTTTCCATTTGCCTCTCCTACAATGTTCAAGAAAAAGCAGACAAATCAGCGGGAGACAAAATGAAAAATAAACGAAGACTGCTCTCTCCAATTAAATTTCAATATCGTAATCACGTTTGATTAATTTATCAACTGAATATTTACATAAAACTATCTGAATTAAGCAAAGAGGCGAGTGCATGTCTAGAATTAAGAATATCTTGCACCGTTGTGATTCTAGTCTGAAGAATGAAAGCCTTTGAAATACTGACCTCCATCAGCCATCTGCCCAAGCAATTTGGTCTCTGATGATTCTCTGACGTCTTTACGACCAGAAACTTTTCCAGTCGAGACCGCGTCTTCAGTTGTGACGTTGGCTGTCAAGTTTTGGAGCTTCGTAATAGACACCAACATCGCGTCGCTAGAGTTTTGCAATGAGTTGTATCTATTTTCCAAATTCTTCAGCTTCTTTTCTAGTTCAACATTACCAGCCTTCAACTGTGAATGAAATGTCAAATATCCATAAGAAATAAATACAAATTGTAGCACGATTTACCAATTTTTTGGAAGATTTGACAATTGCACAATTATTGAAGAACATGTATAACATAAATACACTCACGCTCTCAGATAATTTATTAACGGAGTCCTTAATTGTTGCCACATTGGTTATCCTCGCGCATTCGTTCTCCAACGATTCGATCTTCGTACTAACATTCGCCACTTGCTCCTGTACCACACCTAACTGTCTCTGTGAACAATAACATGTGCATTGAGTTTGAATATTGGTTAATCCATATTTAAATAGTTCATAAAAAAATAACTCTGATTTTGGCTTGTTTTGAAGAGTAAGATTTAAATTTCTAGGCCTGACCCTGAAGTTTTTAAATGACAGTCCGTAATTTTAGGAAAATCACAGGAACATGAAGGAAAAAAAAATCTGCTATAGGTTTTCAATTCCGACATGCATTCCTCGATGGATTATAAGCGAGGAATTATTATTATTGTATCCAATCTGCATTCTTACTCGGTCTGCCTTTCGATTCTCAGTTGTCCACTTGAGATTTTGCGTCGAATTCTCAGCAAGTGCAGTCAAGTTTTTCACCAACTGAGTAATCTCCGTGCGAATCGATTCAATCTGAGCTTTACTTTCATCAGAAAGTACAGCTTCAGGACGCTGCATGTTGCTAGATAGCGTCGCCAGTGAATTCTGCATGCAAATATAATACAAAGTTAAATTTTAATCAATTCCCCCAGTTATCAATCGTGATATAAAAGTAAGTATTCCAACGTCTTAATGAAAGGTTCGTATGAAACACAGAAAGTACTTATATTTCCACATTTTTGAAAGATTGTAAATTTTTTGTAAGTAATCAGTATTTATCTCAACTGTTTTAGTACTGAGCGAACCTCTAACGTTGTTATATTCGCTGATAAATTATTTTGGACATCTTGTATCCTGGTGTTGCTTGATTTAAGAGACGTGACGGTAGTTTCCATGTCTTTCACTTGGCTACCGAGCGTCGCTTGATTGGCTTGGAGAGATTTCAACTCTTCAGGAACGCTACTGAGTTCTGGCGCAGCCTTTACAGTATTCTGAACATCGAGAAGCCCGTGCTGCAGAGTCGATAGCTGAAATGCCACGAGAGGAGAAAAACAAATTTTGTCACCAAAGGTCTTAACATTGAGATACCAAACAGCAAAGACACGTGATTTTATATACCTGAGTCGTAAAATTGGCTATTTGAAGTTTGATGTCGTTCAGATTGGCGAATATGATCGTTTGGTTGTTCTGAAGATCCCTCGACAGTGAATGATACTTCTGGAGAGTATCCGGAACGTTTTCATTGCCTGCTATAACTGAAACACAAACGTACAGCGAAGGTACAAACATCAGTACAATATTCACAAACTTCGTGTGCATTGTATGTACAAATGTAGCGTACAGAGTTAATACGCAGACCTTTTGACTCCTGCATGTATAAAACTAATAAAAAAAATGCTGATACCCGAAAATTATTTCAGCAGGTATGAAACAAAATTTTTCACATTGATTTTGAAATGGGAAGAGAACCAATTTTTACTTCTTATGTATACTTTTTTTTTTCTTTATGAACCTGCATATCATAAAGTTCCACCATTTTTCTACTCTTTCTTCTTCACTAATAGTCATACTAAAACCCATTTTCATTTTGGATTGTATCGATAGATATAATACACATATAGATATAACAAGATCATATTCTTACATAATATAATGTTTCTACTCTTATATATAGGGTACGTGACTTTATACTGTGTACATTAAACCGATTGACGGCTTCATACATGTTTTATAATGAAGATTAAAATGCATTTATCAAAGGATAAAGAAGCCTCGAACCTACAGAGAAGTAAAAGGGAAGGTAGAAAAATATTATACGTGTATATTTCTTTTTTTCACAACCATTACATCTAAAAGTCATAAGCTACAACCCCAGAGAGTTGAATCGGTGAACTGGAAGAGACTCCGGATGGCAGGAATGGAGGTCTGAAGTGACGTCAAAGGAAGAGGAGATTTTAGCTCCCTTTAAGTCACGCGTTACAGGCGTGAAAAAAATTGGAGTGAAAAGTAGGCAGCATAGAGATACAATGAACGCGCTTTTTCCGCCAAAGCTTTCGAGCTTCCGGTGTATTGTTAATAATAATAAGTCACACGTTTTTAGAACACAGGGAACAAATTTCTTTTAAAATGATTATTTCCTACTTCAGCACCTCGTTATATATTTTCAAATTCAATTCAAGTGAATCGAGTTTCGTGAAGTATACAATAATTACAATAATAATCAATATATCATTATAATAGATATCAGTAGTAACACAGATTTATGAACAAATCAACATATGCCATTTCAACACAATAACACTAACGTAAATGAATTGTTTTGAAAAATATTTTCCTACACAATGTGAAAAATTCACACAATTCACAATAAAACTTTTTATTGCCACGACCAATTACTTGTATAATATATTACGTATAAATCACGTATGAAAAAATAAATTACGAGGACCCACCAAGAGAGGTAAAATAATAACAATAAAAACAACAATAATAATAATAATACTGGATTCGCCCATCAGTTGAATACGAGGTTCATCGTTCCTAAGGATTGTCCGAAACTTTTGTAAATTCGCCTTCTTTGTGTCGACGTCTTAATTATTATACCTTGGTCCAATTCCGTGCGAAGAGCACTGAGCTGCTGACGAACGTCGATAAACAACCAGATCAATGTTGCTGTGGCGAGAATCGAGGCACATGCTAAAAATGCACTGCAAGCTCGAAGAAAACCAGGACAACTTCGACTTCTTCGACTTCCTCGACACTTACGACCCCCTCGCGTCGAAACGCTCCAATATTCCGATCTGTCGTCGCTACTGTCCGTCAGAAGTTCCTAAAAAAAACAAAACATTGAAAAAATATTTTTTTCCTTATATTTAAACGGTCGATGCCGTACAAATTATTAACTAATAATAAGTTGTTTTTTTTTATACGTATTTACAGTATATGAATCGTCAAGTATCGTCACAGTTTTTTTGTTGTGGAGAAAAGCTTGACTTGAATTTGAAAGTCGGGGAAAAAATTTAGATCCGTAGTTTCAACGAGGTTTCGAAAAGAAAAAACGCTTTGAAATTCAGGATTCCGTTTTTTATGGTGTGTAAAAAATTAACGACGTTTCAGGCTCTCTGATTGTAGCAATTTCGGTTTATCGATCATCTGCAATTAATCATTTTATAGTTTACATAGGTATAGATATAGTATGTCAGCTATGAGAATTAATAAACTGCCATTTGCTAATTGGAAAATAATCATGTCACGTTTTTTCTTTCACGCGACTGTTGTCGAGGGTATATAATCGAAAAATTGGAACGATATTTAAAAACGCCAGAAAAAAGAAATCGTCAGAGAAATAATAGGATCAAGTATCAGCGTTATCCTACGGATATTGGCATCTTTGCAATTGATCTGTGCAACATAAATTATTGAACGATAAGTGGGAGTCAAAATGTAAAAAGTTGAGAAAACGGAAAAGTCAGAATATCAAACTTTCGAAAGAGCGAAAATCTATCCTGCAGAATTTCAAAACATACAAAATCGAAACGTAGTCAGGAACCTGCTCTCTAAATATGACGAAATAAAAACTGAGCCGTTCCAAAAAAGAGTGAGATATGTAGATAGAAACCTAAAAAAAAATATTTGAAAAATTAAAGTGCTCTCTAGATTGTGCGAAAAGTTGTAAAAAAAAATTGGAAATTTTTTTTCTTTCTTGTTTTAAAAAAATCAAAGAACACCCAAATTTTCTCAGATAAAATCTCACTCCTGTCATAGCGGTTCGACTTCAACGCGAAAGGAGTGACTTTTCACTCCCCAAAATTTCGAAAGATACTATCTGTGACTCATGGTGTCCAGTAAAAAATCCGTAACGAATTCAAGGACAATTCCAGGACGTTTCCAGGACATTGAAAATAGAATATTTCCAGGATACTAGGAAAATTTGAGGATAGTTTCTACGACTTTTGAAGAACAAGCAAAATTCAAGGACATTTCTAGGACCACTGTTTTGTGGCTTGCTGTGCTCTTATTCATTGTAACGACTCAGTAACACTTTAGCTTTGAAAATCTGACATTTGTCCCTCTATTTTCAGATCCTTCTACATCCTCACCCCCGTTCAATGACCGAATAAACAAGCAAAAAACCTTGCTGATTTGCTGTATTACCTGGGAGCTGCGTTTGCCAGAATTTCGCCTTGTGATGGCGTGTGGAGCAGCCAAAGCATCGAGCTCCTTGCGTTTCTTCATCTTTTTCGTCGGTGGTCGAAGTGGCACCGTCACAGCTACGGAGTCCATTTCAAGGAGGACGACACTGTCGCCTTCGGTATTATCCTGGGCACCCACTTTACACTATTTATTTAACTAACAAGGTTCTTTCCACAACTATCACCTCCGTCTTTTTCGAGACCAGGAAGAAGTCTGCCGCATTTGCCGCAGCTAGACTTCGGAACAAATTTCACCCACGAGTTTTCCCTGTTCTTCTTTTCTTTTCTTTTCGAGTATTAAACACCGCGAGTTTTCAAAATTAGTTTTTCGTCATCAATGGACGTACACTGTCAAATTTTTACACATATATTTATAATATTTATCATTTGAATAAATACTCACAGTTTTACTCGTTGGAAAATAATGTGTTATGTTATATGCGAGCTTGAATTCCACGTTTATGCTTTTTTTTTTAAATTTCTTTATCCTCGTTATCATATGTACAGTTCAACTGTAATGAATCAAATATTTTCATTCGAATGATATTGAAATCAACGACGAGGAATGCAAAGCAAAGAAAGAGAGGAAAAAAGAAAAAACTAAACATTTATTGTCGACAAAATATTATAAGATGAGGGTAAAAACTTATCTCATATGTTTCGTTATTGATTGTATAACATAGGTATTATGGGAAATAAAATTTTGTGTGATACAGAGTACATGTAAATGGAATCAAAGAAAAAAAATAATCAGTTTTTACCCTCTTACGAGAACAATGAAAAATCGTAAAAATTTCGCATTAACTTCGTATAATTTAAGATATGAAAGGAACAAGTTATTATTTTTATCTAAGAGATAATTGAGTATAACGTGGAACTCTGTGAAAACATATTTACTCTTGACACGTATATATACACAAAGGTGATAATAAACTATGGTACGCCTATTTACAAGCCTTAGGTGCTGTGCTATTCGTACATTTGTACGAATGAACCAGCCTACATTTTCAAATAATAGCCAGAATTTGAATTTACGGAAATCTGATTTCACATTTCCGTTATCAGTAGGTCTGTGTATATCCGGTCCGACTATAATTTGGTCAATATTGTTTGTACTGACTATCAATCTGTGCGATAAAATTTAATTTTATGATTTCTCTTTCACTATATTTTAAAAATGATAATTATCTAGAACCGTCGACAAGTAAATTCAGAACCACGTAAGTTTTGTGAATACATCGATTTGAATGAAAAACGTTTATCATCGTTTCATTGTACGATCGGATTTCCAAAACATCGTTTTTGCTTGACAATTTTAAAATACACTTAATTCGACGATATTAGGCGGATTGCAGGTTTCGACAAAGCCGATCCGTATGTACACAGAATACCACGTGATATCGTCAGTTTAATATTCAATAATACATCGCGACACACTTGACCAAACAAAGGAAATTAAAAAAATTATAACGTATTGCAGGATGCGTGCAGACGATCCAACTTAATTGCACGCAGTAAAATAACTTGCGACGACAAGAACGAAAACGAATGAATAGCGAAAAAAGCCTCGCCGAAATGTTATTCGTCCATATACACGAGTTGCGTATTCCCCTTAAATATTATATACCTAAACGTCATACAAGCAAATCGTTATTTCATCCTTCAGCCTGCAGACCCGGTCATTAATCGATCAACAAACGTGTTCAAAATTCCACTTTATATTTGTGTTATTTTTTACATTTCTATTAGAATATTAAACAAATTTTTGTGGTTCTAAAATTTAAATCGTCACATAAACTATCAACTTGTAATTTTCAATTTGTTTTTTTTCACTTGGTAATTCATTAAAAAATGGTTAAATTAACTCAAAAATTTTAATGGACTTGCTGGGACATTTTTTTTCTACCTGTGTACGTATTCCTCAATATGTACACACACGCACACCTGAATTTCCCCTCAAGGTTCTCGAGCAGCATTGTCTAAATTTTTCAGCGGTGTGAGGTACATTAATATTCGTCGTTTGTATAGTCGTGGGGATCGATGGATCGCACGGTGCGATGCGATAGACGAAAAAATGAACCACACCTATAACAATGTACTGGGATCAACGTCAGCTATACATTATCGATAGACTATCTCCAATTTATCGGGAAATTTTAATCAAGGCCGCAACCGCGGTTTATCGTTTGTTTTATACAGAAAAAAAACGCAACCTAAGTCAAGTCAAGTGCGCCTCAAAAATGAATCCTACGAAAAATTAAATGATGTAAAAACTGCAACGTAATAATAAAACTGTAAGTTGTAAGTCCTTAAAAAAAAATTTTATTTCACAGAGATTACGATTATTATTTTTATTACTGTTACTATTATCGAGCAAAATTACTATCGCATATAGTGTATAAGAACTGCAATAACTGCCAGTTATTATACGTAAGGAAACTTTTTTTCTCCCTCGTGAAATATGATCGAGACACTTTTGTAAGGCGAGTTTGTTTGTTTTCTTATTTGCTATTCACTTATACCGTGAGATTTGGAAGACCGATATTAGCGGATCAATTTAGCGCTTGATGCAATCGACAGATCGATCGATAGATCAGGGCAATCACTACGACGCACTGTGGTTGTTATAGATCCGGAGTTTATGCGCCATGCGACAAGTCACAATGCGGTTTAAATTTTGAAAATAAAAATTACGAGATCATCTTCACGCTTATGCAGGTATATATAGGCACTTTATATTTCCGAGCTTCATGCAGCGAGCTCTCGCGTGATACTGCGGGAATAATGTAACTTGTATCGAGCGAAGCAGTTGAGCTCTTATCAATCGTTCTGAAACGACGAGTCCAGCCGGTGTGGGAGAAGAAGACGGACGTCGCAGCCTTGCGAACAGTACAGATATAACGCAATGTCAGGTGTGGGTGTACGTACAGGTATACGTACAGTAATTAAAAACCGCGACGAGTGAAACGTCGTGAAAACAAAAATGCCGAGGAGAAAAAAGAAGAAGAAGAAGATGAAGACGAAAATGAAAAGGAGGACAAAATTTGAATGAAATGAATAATTACTAATAATTACCTATCTAATCTACGATTTGATAAATTGAAAAATTTTCAATACATGCTTACAATTAATTTTCAGTCCCGCTGTACAATTATTTTTGGAAAAAATTGTGAGAAATATTTTTGGGATTCAAACGAGAGAAAGTGCAGTTTTTTGTTCATGATCAGAGATAGATTGATGCGATTTGTATTGAAATGATGAAATTATTGTCGATTTTAGGATCGCTAATTCTTCAGAGAAAAAAAAAAAAATTTACGTGTCAAGTCGGTTGAGAAATGAAAGATTTCTGCGTGGTATTAAATTTTGTATTTTGGATATTACGAAAAAATTTTTGGAAGCAAACTTTTGGCACGTTTCAAACGACAGTAAACTCAACTGGAATAAGTATAATCGTTGGATCTCGTAAGATTTTCAAACTGATATCACATGAAGAAAAAAACAATTGAAATACAACGATTTGTTTGTTTTACTAAAACATATTTTATCAGTATAAAGTTAATCTCTGTTTCCGCAACATGTGTGGTGGAATCTTTATTACACGATTCGACCATCGTTATGAATGATTGTTTGCTGGAAATCGGTGCCAATATTGGCGAACGTGGGATTTAATGGAACTGGCAATAAGACTTACGGATGAAGGTATAAGCTGCTGCCTTCGAGCTAATAAATTGTTACCGCCACGCCCAATGTTCATTGATTTACTTTACATAAGCATAGATCGATATAGATTTAGGTGTGAGTATAAGGTGACGTGAAGGAATGAGGTTGGATTGCTCTTTCTGGAAAAATTTAATTAAAATTATTAGAAAATTTTCCTCACTAATTTATTGAAAGAAAATAAAAATTAACTGAACGCAAAATGAAAGAATATTTTTTTCACATTGACTCTCTGCGCGAATCGATAAATTTATACGAAGATAAATCACAGATGAAAAAGATATTAGAAATCTGAATTTAAAATGTTGAAGGCGTGGCTTCAGATAAGCAGAACATATGAAGAGTACAAAACAAGAGTAAATACGCGATGCCGATGACGAATATCTATATGTACATACATACGTTACATATACTGATATAATACAAGGTACAGAGAACTTTAGAAAAGCAGCAGCAATAGCCTGGTGAGTGAGTCACGTCGAATAAAAAGTGGGTTAGTTAAAACGATTTTTTTTCTCACATTTTTTTCCATTTATATCGGTTCAACACACATAACATGAATTGTATGAAAGAGAACATAATAACGAAAATTATTTCGGTCGAGTGTGCAGAATATATTTATTTTGGTAGTTAATTTTTTTTTTTTTTTTTATTTAATTCGTTCGTATTATCCAAGTCTTGGGAAGCAAGAATTTCAGCACAGTAATAACGATATCGAAGATTTGACACAGCACAGTGATTCGCAAAAACGATTGTATTTACCGTTTGGTTATAAACATAATTCTACTCGACGTATTAATCGCGATATTACACGAGTTTATGCAGCGATACACAACAACATTCTAATAACTCAACACGTTTTTCTTACGTAGATACGTACAATGATAAGTGCAGGTGAGAGCAGAACGTGACGTTGAAACGGCTCTGATTAGCCAACAAGCGATTTCAGATCGTGCGGAAAAATTGTGTGCGCAGAAAAATTATCGTAACATGCAACGGAAGTATTTTAAACTTAAAAGAGTAAACAAAAATTATCTTAAGAGTACTTTGATTTTGTATTAGATGAATTAATTTTTTATAAATTCAAGCGAAATTTCTTGTTTTTCTATTTTACCATGTAACCAAAGAAAAACACACTTCTTCCCGGTAAAAAATGAAAACTAGTTTTCTAGCTGTGACGGGGAGAAAATTTAACAATCTGATCATTCGTACGATATTTTCTTGTAATTATTGATAACTTGATGTTGATACTACGAAAAATTGAAAAAAATATAAAACTAAACTAAACAAACAGATTGAATGTAGAAATAAGCAGGAAATGTGGTATTGGCAGTGAATATTAACTAGCATCAGATTTTGCTTGAAATTTCAAGAATAATAGTAACCGCTGTCGCCTGGATTTCCTGTTGCAAAAACGTATATCCGCAATGAAACGCGTTCACGGAAGACCAAACGGTAGAGCCTGCCTTTTTATCTCTTTTTCTTTGTCTTCTTCTTCTTCTTCTTCTTCTTTTTTTACGATAACGTGTCTTTGCCTAAGTTAAATACCGAGTATGTATACCGTCATCCTCGCGTCACTCAAAGAAGAAAGAAAAGGAAGCTAAAAAAAACGCAATTTTAAGACTCCTTAAAAAAATAAGAAAAACCTCCGGCAGGTCTTAACAACTCCTTAATTATCAATCTAATCGCTTGATTACAGGCTGCATGGCACGACACGCCTTGTTACCTGTCCCTGCTGTGTATAGAATGTATTACATATGCGTGAGTATAATCCTAAGCCTCGTGAATGTAAATTTTGAAAACAGAACACGAGCAACTTGGAGATTAAGTTGGAACAACATTTGAATACAAGTTTACGGGTATTATAGGTATTATATTGAACGAGTGCGAAGGTTAATACCGTAAATATAAAAGAACCGAGAATCACATGTCACGATAATTCAAGTGTGTCGTACGTATGTAGTATACAACACTTATTCACTTTGTTTTTCTTTTTCTTTTGTTTTTATCGGAGCGATAGGCGAGCAAACGATATACAGCTAACGATAAGATTTGAATTGTAGAAATTGGTAAGTATAAATTGAAGTTGTACAGTGTCAACGTTCAATTAGTTCAATTATTCATACCCACGCGATTTTTCAATTATATACGTAACTTATAGATAAAAAAAAATATTCGCGTGAGAATTTTATTCAATATAATTTCGATTCAAATTTTCGTCTATCAATCTTTAATAAATAAGATAACGGAAGTGAAACCTCTGAAATTCGTCAAATTTTTCCATTTACAAAATTCCCTGCGAATTCCATGCATATCGTTAGATTTTCCAAATTATTTCCGAATATCGATATATACTTTCATCTTAAATTCTTTATCGCAAATATCGCAACTTCACGGTAAAGAAAGAAATCTGTTCGAATAAAAATTAAATATTGTTCAACTGCAAATAATTTGTACACAAGGACAAAACAAAATATATGTACATATATATTTTACACAGCGATATTTCTTTTGCGAAAGAAATAAATAATAACAATTCAAATTACAATCGCAATAGTAAAATTAGCGATTCGAAAGTATAGCCTACAAACCCACAAATTACACGACAAGCTTTCCTTTTTATATTCCCACACTTTTCTCGCGAAATTTTTCGCAGCGCACGCGTATATTAAAGAAAAAAAAAAAACAACAACAACACAACAACAACAACGAAAAAAAAAAAACCTCAATAAAAGGGACGAAAAGAAAAGAAGAAGAAAAATTGAAATCACCAGCAAACTTGACTATATATCGTGTATTCGGTGAGAAATACTGGCGCAAAGAGAGGAGAAAGCTGCTGTTAGAACCACCCGCACTGACTGATCACCCTTGTCACTGTACAAAGTATCCGAACACACGCGCACACATAGAAACAGGGACACGCATGTGGGATGCATGACAGTTCGTCATCGAAGGCGAATCCGGTGAGTCTCGCTCATCGGAGAACGGAAACTGAATTTAGCGAAGGTGCGGGATTCTATCGAGTGTTCAAAGGGGTGCGAAGGGCTGATTTTCTCGCCCCCAGCGATGCACGAATTTGCACAATTCCGGCCAGCCGGTCCGCGCAAACGCGAATAAACGCAATTCGACGCGCGTCTCTCCATCGATTCGCGCATGCAGGAACGCCGACGAGCCGAAATTTCGGGTGCTTTCGTACCTTCGTATTTCGTCTATTCCGGAACTCTTGGTTTTTAGTTCATTTTAATTTTTTTCTTATCGCAACACGAAGGATTTCCTGATATTTGTTCCGCTGAAACGTTTATACTCGAACAAATTTCCTGACTTATCCCACCGAGTTAGAATTTTTCTTTTTTTTTTTTGCTTTTTTTTTTATTAAGTGGAACTAACGAATGAAGCTCAGAATTTACCCTTTAAGCACACGTTATTGTGATGAGTCAACTTTTATAACAAGATAATGTTTTATGATTTTTGAGGTCGCTGTTTACGAATATGAAATTAAAAATCAAAAACTTGAGATGACGGATCTAATACGGCGGACGAGAATTTCAAATTTCATCGAATACGGTCAAGAAACTTTATGCATGGGTTTTCGGGGTCGCTGATTGGATTCGCTATACTGAATTTTCAAAATCTGATTTCAGATTTGTAATCAGCGATGAAACCGAAAACTTATAATTGACGTAAAACATGTGTACGTATAACTTTAACTAACTTTCTCAGAAATGAATTATTTTTTTAAATTTTCATGATTTTTTTCAATTAATTTGTTTCTGACAATAATAATTTACATTATATCGCAATAATTACTTTCAAATATTGAAAACCAATTAGTATATTATCAGAAGTAGCAAAAAAAAAAAAATAACGGCATGGAAATATATTGAAAATGTCTCTAAATACACAAAAAAATGGATGTAAAATAGCTTGTAAGCTTACCTCTATAATTGAAAAGATTGATTGGTAGTCAGAAATATTTTTATGGTCTGTTTCACGGTCATGGAAGCGAACACATGGAGATAAATTATTCGTAGAATATTGCTCTTTTACGACAGAAGCTTTATTCGTTCTCATTTCGTTATCGCCATTCTCCATTAGTCCCTGGCTGATTGAAAAATTGACAAATTAATGGTTTTCCCTGACCAATGGCTACCATGAACCCTCTGTTTTGAACGAATAAAATTTTGTCTCAAATGAATAGATTTTATTATGGAAAATTATTTTTGTGTGCATGAAATCACACAAGTAGGTACTTAAAATAGTAGGTAAATACGAAGCAACCGATATCGTAGTGAGGGAAACTCATTCTAAGCAATTTGCAGAGTAAGCCAATTTTTACCTCAATTCGAAGCGACGTTTTTCGCCTCGATAAATCTATAAAAACGCCTCCAATGAATCACAGCTGTGCCCTGAGGGCCTTGGAGTCTACATTATACCTAAATATTTGAAGACAGCTAGACGTATTACCGAAAGGCATGTGAAGTGAATCCAAACTGTTTCAATATCATTCCTTCCATTCATTTTCTCGTTTTATTCCACTTTCCCATTCAATTTAGGATTATTTTTCGATTAATTTTTACGTATTTATGCTTCAATTTCTTTCTCTTTCTTTTCCTTTTATTTTCAAATCTCAGAACTCGCGGGCTTAAATATAGCAGTTTCCGCAAACGTCACCATATCCCCCCCCCCCCCCCCCCCCCCACTCAATTCCCCACAAATCACACAATTTTACGTTGTGTTGGAGAATTTTATTTCACATCCGGGTTACAAAAAAGCTACGGATATGGATAATTGCGGGAGATTTGTGCGAAACGCAAATATCACTGTTGACAGGAATTGATTGCAGAGACGAGGTGAGAGAAAAAATGTAAAAAATAAAGAAAAGATTTCAGCTTCTCTGATAAGATTTCTTCACGGCGGTATCCATAGTCTGGATGTAAATAAACAGGCCTGCGATGGGTTTTCCCTGATAAAACTGAGTAGTAATTTCTATAAGTATTACGTATGAATCTATGAAAAAAATATATAAAAAAAATTCTACCACGTAAATTTTCTGAGAAATTTTTTTTTCTGTTTTCTGAGTATTTCTAGACTTAAATTCCAGTTTCTGTGTTAACTATATATGTATTGATGGCAGTGTTGATATTTAAATATTCATATACTCTCACTAGTTGTTGTTTATGGTGATTTTAAGCACATTTGCAGCTACGTAAGTAGACGATAAAAAAAATTGAACAGGAGTTTTGAATGAAGTAGAAAAACGTGTCATAAGTCTTTTTGATTTATCTAGTCTCGTAAGTTTGTTGAAAACTAACGCTGTTCATTTTATAACTAAACATTCAATTTTATATTCGTTATATTCTATTCTTTCGTAAAAATTGTTCAAAACTCGGTAAATATGTATATATTGCATAAAAATAAATCTCGATATGCTGTAAAAAAAAATCTCGATATGCTATTTCAATTCAACATACCTAAGTACCTAAAAAAAGGATTATTATTTTAAGGAGATATTAAAAGTTCCATTTCGTAGGCCTGTGTAATTATGCTTCAACTACGTATCGCGTGAAATACTGAATATTTTGAATTAAAAATCAATCCAAACTTTGTTTTTCACAAATCTCATTCACGTGGAAAGCCTTATTATAACTTGTTAAAGTGATTTCCGTACGAAATTATAACTTCAAAGTCACATGCGAAGCTAATTACTCGTTAATTACCTTCACCGGCACCAATTATCATCGTACCTGTAGCAAAGACTTCAAACATTAAGCACTTTTCTTTTCTTTATTGTAATATTTATCAATTTGAATATAGATACGATATTTTTTCGTTTCGATTAAATCCTTTACGACTATTATGAGTCGACCGTTTAAAAAATGTATAAAAACATTTGAATAATCGATTATTTTGTGCTATTTTATATTTCCTTATTGTTAACTTGAAAGATTGTAATTTTTCAAGTACAAAGGAATAAATACAAGAATCAGAAATGATATTTGAAAAGAATTTGAGATATTTGCGAATTGATTTTCGTACTCACTTGTGAATGTTAAAAAAAAAAAAAAAAAAAAAATGGGGCACCAAAATTAATATTTGAAATTTGTACAATTTTTTTTTTTTCTTTTTGCTTCCGCTAATTGCATTTTTGCGACGGTAGATGTAACAATTAAATAATCCCGGCCGCAAAATGAGCAAGCAACTGCTGTTCGTACGTTTGGCTACTTACTGATGCATAAGCCGGTTACCTGTACGCACACATACGTAATACTTGTAAAGAACACTTATAATAACCAGTAACCACCAAATATGGGTTGTTACTTAACACGGCGGCGGTCCACAGAAAGTGTGACCAGCGTAAACATCGAGCAATTGTGAAACGCAATTCTGCGGCACGTGACGAGAGCGAATAAAATTTGTGTGCAATTATGAAAGAAAAAAAATGTCGCACTAAAATTCGAAAAATTTGGCAAATTCGTCGATACATTAGAAGACGAAATATAATTTCTAATATAAAATTTTTTCTTAAGATTAACAATCATTTGCAAATATGGAAACGATCGGATTAACAGGTATATAAATTCATTTTTAGATGGGATCGAATGGGTGGAGAAAATATCAATGAACGATAATAATAAAATAAAGCTTCGTTCTTGTTTGAGGATAATAAATGTTAAAAGATTTTGATACCAACCTGATCTGACGCTGGCGTACATATTCTGAATATCGTTGTGCAGTATCGCAGCGAGCCAAGATAAAGCCAATAGCCAAAATGTTATCAAAATAGCTGCTAACCACAGGGCGGCTACTCTGGTTTGCGACCTTCCACAGCCACACGAACTTGCATCATTGTCTCTCGAGGAAACACCTGACCTGTAACGCCTTTAAGAAAGAAAAGACAATAATTTTACCAAGGATACTTAATTCCGATGGAAATATTTTCAGCCTACAGCAATTACTTTGATCGATTAAAAGGGGGGAATTTTCCTGGCGAAGATATTCGACTGTTCAAACTCTTGCTTTATGGTACTTTATGAATCGTGCTCAAACTTCAAGGTCAAATATTACTATTCTAAATTTCAACAGTGACTTTCGTTACAACAGTTTTTAAAAAATCACTTATAGCTGCGAGTAAAGTAGATAAGTTGAATCGATACGTTTGTAAAAACTGCGTCACTTTAATATTTGCAGCGAAGACTCAAGTGCAACTTCACGTCACTTGCTTATCTTCCAATAATTTGCATGTACGCAGATTTTATAAACAGTGTAAAATATAGGTTATGTTCCTTTGTTTACGTTACATGTGTGGGCGGCACGTGAATCTGGGTCAAGATTTAAGGCACCCATTGCATCACTGATATCTTTCTTCCGTGACGATGTCCAGATTTTTTAGAATTCAAATATATTCGGAAATACTCACCTCTTGACCTTCTTCTTTCTAGGTGTTAATACGATGTCCGAAATCGAGGATTCGCTGTCGGTCGTCAAGTCGAGTAGATTAATAGTCTCCTTGTTATTTTTTACCGCCATTACGGGCAGAGTCATTGTCTATTTCCAATTGCCCTTGGCAATGTGTGTTTCAACTGATGAATTTTTAACACGATTTCTCGCCAATCCACACGGACATAACCTCAAACTAATCACGCTTTGTATTCCAGTTTTTTCACCTCGACGCAGGATGCGTCGTTATTTTCAGATTTTAGAAGTTTAATTTATTTTAAGTACTGATTTAACTCCGGGGTATTTTTATTGCGCTTTATTGCTTTAATTTACCATTAATCGTCGGTCTGTTTTCACTAGCTTCGCCACATTTTGACGTTTCGACACGATTCGCAACATTACTCGCGACAGCAGCGCCACCCGTCAAATTAAACACTTTTCGAGACATGCGAACGTACCAGTGCCGCCATCTCTCGTCAGTTGTTTAAAACTACGGAGAATACGCGCGAAAATTTGAACACTGGTCAAAACGTGCAACTTGCACAGGAGTGAACATTATTCTTTTGTTGCAAATTCTGAGGATAATTAAGAATCACGTATGATAATTTACTTGAATATCAAGCATTGTATAACACTGTTGAATACTCTTTTCAATTTACGAAAATAATTTATATATCAGTTAACGTTTATAATTTTGGTTTTTCCCTCCACGCAATTAGAATTCTTCGAATCACAGTAGAGCAATAAATAAATTCCCTACACAATCAATGAAATATCTGTGTAGACTCAAAATTTTATTCACATAAACATTCCTTATGTAGTATACTGTGCAAAAAGAAAGCAAAGCAGAATGATGTCATTCAAAGATTTTACTTGTCAGATTTTTTTTTCATGCTACTCCGATGCCTCATCATCGATTTGTGTGCAAATAATTCTGGCTCTTTGCTTAAAACTAATCTCAATAAAAAGACTGTAATTTTTGCACGTTCCAACCACTCATAGTTATAAATTTTATGAGTACATTGTCGTACCAACGAAGAAAATAATAATTCATTAGCATAACTAGTTTTCTGGCTGTATCTCACCTTTGGGAGCTGTGAAGGGCCTTTACCCTTTAAATTCGCAGATAAAATTTTTTTTTTCAAGGTTGTGTGTATGATTTAACACAACTATATTATAATGTTATGTACGCATGTCGCAATTAAATGTGCGTGCAGAGCCGATTACTGACCTCACCAAATTTCACAATCTGACAACTGCGTATAGCAACGAAACCTGTGTGTTTTTTTTTCTTATTTTTTTTTTTTCTTAAGCAAAATAAAATTCATATATTCTCACTGTCGCAATGAAAAATTGACAGTCCAAGTCGGTCGTCGTATTTATCCTGAAAGAGATCCTAAAAATTTCTACTCAGTTTATGACTGTTAAAAACTTGTTTGGGACGAATATAGTATAACAGAACAGAACGAATCCTTGATCATTTACTGCCGTCGTTGGTCGGAAAAAAATTATTTTCCCCAGAATACGTCATACGTACAAATATAAAAATGTCGGGGCCACCTGAAGACCTTGAACCGATCATTTACCCCCAAAAGCTGTAAACCAGGAGTGATTTGACCGAGTCCTCAGAGTCAGAGGACCGCAAGTTCCTCATCACCTGCGATATCTCATAAGAATAAAGGTCGTTTCACAAATTCACACACAAAGACACATGAAGATTTCTGGTAGAGAAAAATACCTGACCACTTTAGGCACTGTCTAAAAATGCTGCAAACTCGTTCCAAATCGGTATTTCCGAAGGCAACTGCGTCTTTCTTATAATGAGCTCATCGGCAGCCAGATTCTGCTCTGATCAACCTGACCGAAGTCTTACAAGCAGTTACGGTGGCAGTCTTTCCTCATCTCCGGAACCGTCCAGTTCTATAATATCAGAGATAATATCGAAGTTGAAAGAAATTGGAGACGCAGAATCGAATTCCTGTAGCAACTTTCAGCTATAAAAATATCGGTGACTGTGCAACATGTTTCGAGTTTGATATTTACGCCATAATTAACTGGGATAAAGATTCTGCCTGCAGGCGAACGATGGGCCTCAAACAAGTTTTCGTTATTGCGATTTTCGCCGTCTCGGCTGTTCAAGGTAAGACTTAACGAACGTTTATTACATGGCTTTGGGAATCTGAAAGGAAAAACGTTTCTCGTGAATTGGAATCTGGCACCGAATTCGATTTAGTCGAAATTTAAATCGAAATTCCTCAACTTCTCAAGAAAAAAATACAAACGAGGATAAGGATGAGGATTCTGTAATTCGTACTCACTTTACACTGGAAGAGAACGGGTCCAATACTGTACGCAAACCTTGACAGCATTTTTTTACTCCCAAACCGGACGTTTCGCGTCGATTGTGATAAACACGATTTACCAAGGAGAGAATGGCGCATAAAAATCTACCGATGAAGCGGTTCTTACTCAGCTTAATTGTGGCAGGTCGAATTTTGACAAACGCGAAAATATTTGCATCAGAATATTATCCTATATTTAGTAATTTGTAAACAGTAATCGAGTGTCCATTATTTTTCTTTTACGGAGAATCCGAAATCCTGTTTTACTGACTGAGAACATCGCTAAAGAAACGGTGTTTCATCAGCTTGGAACGAGATTAAATCTCATCGCTCTTTTCCGTCCCGTCATTTATTAATAACCGATTCCAGTTTCGAGCAAGGATGTGAAGACGCTCTACACAAATGGCTACTATTACAGCCAGTTTTTCCCACTCGAAGAGAACATGGCCGCGGAGAAAACCCTGCGGTTTTCTGTCCGCGCGCAGAGAGATGCTCACATTTTATTAGCCCCTTCACACCAGGTGAGATCAAAGTTCGATTTTCAGTATCCCAAATTACTCGTGATCAGCAAATCAATTCCAATTTAGCTTTCCTGGTAGCCTCCCATCCTCCTCCTCCTCCCCCTCCTCCTCTGTCTACAAGAAAATCAAACTTGCGGTTTGACAGTGGAATTAATAGCTGATAATGTCATAGAAGTTGATATTCTTGTTTTTTGCAAGCATATAACCGGTTCTTGAGAGAATTCATGCACTCGGTGTATTAAAAAGAACGTCTCAATTCATTTGAAAATTTTTATAACTTCAGGACGGTTTTGCTTCCTCATATAATTGGCCACTTGGTCAATTTCACTCGCGCAGTCTTAATCTCGCTTTGATATCCTTCAGGCGGACGGGCCGGTCTATGAAATAGTCCTTGGAGCCCACGACAACACGGTGAACTACATCAGAGGACGATGTCCTTGCCAGGAGGAGCCGAGCGCGACGATCAGAACGGTGAACCTGCTGAATCGTCAGCAGTTCCGAAATTTTTGGATAAGAATAAAGTCAGATTCCCGAAGGACCTTTATCCAGGTCGGCATCGGAGGAAAAGACACTCCTTTCCACGAGTGGCGAGACCCGAGGCCTCTCAACCTTCAATTCCTCAGCTTCCGGTCAGGGACTCCAGCGGAATGGAAATATGGATACAGCGACGACGCGAACACCGTTGGTAGGCAAAATTTCATCTCAATTGATTTTCCGATTTCGATTCAAGCATCCTCCGAGATAGCGTCTTTATTATTTCGAAGCACGTTTTTCTCTCCCATCGCGATATCAGCACGAAAGAGGTGTAAAGACGGTGATTACAAAAAACGAAGATTCTGAAGCTCTGCGCTTATCGAGGACAGAAATTGTTCCGTATGGTAAAAATTTTGTCACTTTTTGTCGATATCAAAGTTTCCAAAATGTTCCAAAACCTGTGAAGTAAGTTTTGATTAGTATCAACAACTGTGCAGAGGAATTGACCCGGGAGAATTTCAAACTTGCTCTTAAATATTTCTTTTTTTTTTCAACTCGTCGTTGGACTCCGCATCATAACCAAAATCCTTATTAAAATTCGTGATGACATGGTTTTTTCAGGTGTTTCAATAGACAGACATCAGTCGACGGTAACGTCGACCGGATACGGTCAGTATTATCCACTTTCCGAGGTCGTTAGCCATTCGGACGATGCTGTGACGCTTTACTTCACCGTCAGGACTTCGAAAGAGTTCCAAGTGAGTTGTCTTGCGTCTTTTTTTTTTTCAAAGATAAACTCAAGTCTATATTCTCCTGTTCAAGATTCTTCTCAGTCCTGCGGTAAGCTCCTTGGGAGATTGCTACGAATTTGGTATCAGCGAGAGAGGAGCTTACCTTCGTCGACGACATCTTGGAGAGAACAAGGCTGCCTTCAAGCAAGATGGATTTTCGAATGATCGAGAACGCGCTCGATACTGGATCAGAATCACGAGAGGTAAAAAAGATTTTCGATTTTGATATTCATATTCATCTCTGAGATTCGTAAAAACTTTCCAAATATCTTCGTGCAAACTTTTTTCAAATATCAAGTATACAATAATGTTCCTAAAAAGAAGATTATACATTCGTTAAAATTCAAATACGTAACAACGAGTTAATTAATGGAACGCATCGCATCGATCCTACGGGAATATCGTTTGCATGGGGTTTCCGTACACTCAACAGCACACTAAAGAAGTCAGTGCAAATCAGTTTTTTTACTCCCTCATATCATGCTTCTCGGTGAATTTACACCAATTTAACAACATACCGAAAGAGTGAAAGACGTACTTCTTTGCAGACGGAATAGTGTCGATGGGAAAAGGAGGTTCAGCATCCCCGGTCATCGAGTGGCGTGATCCAAGTCCCTTGTCTCCGCAGTTCCTTAGTTTTACTCTGCATCGAGAGAGAGGCGAAGATCCAGATGCGAGCAACTTTGCAGATGTCCAATTCGCTCTGGGGCCGGATTATTCTTTGGCAACCCAGGACTGCAGGGGTCAGTATGAACCTGATTGACGTAGAGGAGTGTGAAAAGATTTTTCGCAACGAATATGCTTCATCGATTTTTCGCCTTTTTCCTCCTAATTACAGCCCGATGGAAAGACGCCTCTGGCAGACTTCCTCCAGGTGCTGTTCGGGGCGGACGAAATGAGGATGATGAAATTTTCATCTGCCG
Source organism: Diprion similis (assembly GCF_021155765.1). Taxonomy (NCBI): domain Eukaryota; kingdom Metazoa; phylum Arthropoda; class Insecta; order Hymenoptera; family Diprionidae; genus Diprion; species Diprion similis. Next base: position 18,336,622 of record NC_060106.1, on the reverse strand, counting down.
TGCAAGCCATGATGGGGAAGTTACACCCGGGAGTTACGTGCCGTTGAAAGGACGGACTGGAGAATGCCGCGTGTCTTCCTCTCTGTTTGTCTATCAAAAAACGGAATTCCAGGTAAGAATATTGAACTTCTTATTCATAACTTATTGAGAATTTCGAAATCTGCTCATTTTTTATTCACATTCAAAAAGTGGGGGAATTTTGTGAATTTATACCTCGACAATCTTATCACCAAATTCGTTTGTGATTCGTTTTTATCAAACGTCTGTAGATCCAGCTTCATTTTCTATTCGTATACATACACTAGGGTGTGCGAAAAAAAAAAAATTATTTTCAAACGCGTATCAATATTTTATTAGACCAGCTCTTAAATAGAATATCTCATCCAAATATAAGCTCTTAATATTGATATTTAAAGGTGCCTATTTTATTTTTTCCACATACCCTTTAAATAACATGTAAAAAAAATCAGAAACTTATTTCATTTTATTTTTTCCTCGTAAACGGTTTGACTTTTAAATTATCTAGATACAGATTCTTACAGGAAATTTTGCGCTCTATAAAAAAGGATCGATTGTAAGATAGAATTTTCCTGATTTATAACCGATTAAGACATGTTCAAGATGACTCGATGTTTATAGGCGAGTATCTCTTAATCAGTTTAGAATTAGGAAAATTCTATCTTACAATCAGTACTTTTTTATAGAGCGTGAAATTTCCTATAAGAATCTGTATTTAGATAATTTAAAAGTCAAGCCGTTTACGAGAGAGAGAGAAAAAAAAATCAAAAATTGTGCGATTTCATCTTATGTGTTATTTAAATGGAAAATGGAAAAATAAAATAGGCTCCTCTAATCATCAATATTATATAAGAGCTTATATTTGGCTGAGATATTCTGTTTAAGATACTCTACCGAAATTTTGATGCGTGCTTGAAGAAAAAGAAAATTTATTTTCACACTTTAATATACATTTCTCGATCATTTCCAAATAAACTGCCCTAACAAACCGTTATAATTCGACAGCTTTTGATTTCTAATGATCGAGAATAATCCAGGAATCGAAGACTTTACAATAACAATAGAAAACAATTAAACAAAAAATCATTAGTTCAAACCTGACTCGAACTCTTTCAGGTATTAACGGGTTGCCGTTTCGGCTGGCTCCCAGCATCCCTTGGGGTAGTTCCTGACGGGGCAATATCTGGCGGTGAAGCATCCGGAAATGTGAAGCTCTTCGTATCCAGAGTTTCTCACGAGAATCAAATGATCGTCGGCAAGGTGCGTCCGGAGCTAATATATAGCGATGATAAAATGAATTTGCAACGATGAATCGGACCTGAAAGAGTGATTCATTTTTTCTAAATCCTGACTTTTTGCAGCTGCAACCAAACCGTCGTCTCGCTTTCATCCCGTTCGGTGATCAGGAACTTCCGTTCACCAATTACGAAGTGCTGGTCAAGCCCGTATCAAGCGACGCTTCTCCCGGCAGAGGATCGAACAATTCACCTTTGATCGGAAAATGATCAGCAAAAATGTCCTTCGAACCTGCCTCGCGGTTTAATTTTACATTTTGCTTCACAGGACACTTTTTCCAACTATCGCAACGCGTGGCTGAAATGCTGCATCGAGTAAACGATATTTCCGCCTAATTTGCTCAAAGAATAATACCATACCGATATAATAAAGAATACTTTCAAATTTTAAATTTTTGTTGCAGCATTAGCGATAATTAAGTTATCCTGTAAATGAAAACTGATTACACCTTCTGGTCATTTTAACGATGGTCAAGTTATCAAGTACATCATATTACTGAACCGCAAAACTTACCTACTTGTCGCTTGAATAGTTGCAGTCTCATAAAACTAATCACTTCCGAAGATAAATTAAAGTCACGTCTAGATCTCTATGTAAACAATATATTTTCATCGTTGTTAACCTGGACGCGCGGTTGGCTGGATGTGACACAGCCGAACTTTCGAACCCATCAGCTATGCCGACATCTTGCCTGCCTGACGTCCAGCATTAAATGTTAATTTTTTTCCACACACCTGATCAAACTTCGTTAGAGGAATTACGAGTACAATACATCGTCCGCTTCACTTCTTTATCATAGTCAGAACAGTAAGAAGAATTTTAATTCGACGATTCTCTAATATCTTCTCATTTGCGGGATGATTAAAAGGTGTCGACGTCACTTTCGTTGTACAACTATTAGTCCGATGGACTTCAAGACTCTGCCATTATGTTGATTCTTTTGCATAAGGTACACTTTTTGCTTAGTATATACTATAAGAATTCGTCGTCCTGCCGCAAGAGACTCAGAATTTTTCTAGTAACGCAGTTACACGGTACTTGAAATTGCGATTTGCGATTTAGATTTATCGTCAGTCTTCAGCGAGGTTGGCTTTCAGTAACGTCGGAAAACCGAGAGGCATGACTCCTGAGTACTTTGCGAAGAAGACAGACTGGCGACTGCAAGTTATAACATTGTAATCACTGATCCAACGGAGATTAGATAAATGGTACGGTGAGCATCATGTTTGCGCGTGTATACCTTCGTCCACGCCTTCTTGGGAAGGTAAAAGAAGACGCCTAATTAATATATAAGCCGTGTATTTTGAACAAGATAATTGAATTAGACGTAAAAATTTCACAATCGAATTATGCCCAGCAGAAGGCATAATTTGTAGCATCAATTTATTGCCTTATGTCCAAGCTATAAAAATTGCTCATACTCTTAATTTTCACTCACCTTCATGGCCAGCTAGTGCATTAAACTTCATGCAGACTGTGGTCTTGAGTTCGTCTGTATAATATAATCAGACGTTTTCTATTCATACCACGTATTCACCACAGACGTCAATGGAGGAGGCCTTTTTCTTAAGGAGTATTAAGGAGGCACATATGGTGCACCTTTAACGTTGAAAATCTTTATACCGTGTAATTATCGGTGACGAGATGTTCTGCAACAGGTAGAATGACGAAAGTTGAAATTTAACGATAGAAGAGTTGTTGTACTTTTTTTGGCCAAAACATGTTCAAAATTTTAAACAAACAAATTCTTACCGTAGCAGAGACAAATGTGAACATTATAATTTTGCCTTGTTTCAAAGTGAGTGATGGTGGTCGCTGACGAGCGTTGCAGCATCCGCGACGAGTGCTGAATACATCTCATCTTCGACGAAAGGTGATGTTTTTCCTCACCGTGTCCATCATCCGTTGTAAATTATGCGCGTTCCGAATGAACTTGGAGCGTGAAACTGCAGTGTATTGTACTATTTTCGCATATGAGTTACGCCTGGTAGTTTACCTGTAGCATTTCGATTTTCAACGCTCTAGGCGCGGCATCGTTATGAGTATGTAGAAATTCCAGCCTCCTTAAATTTCGCTCTTCTCTTCTCACAGTCCGTGTTCAGTATGTCGAAACTTCCTGGCTTCCGTCAGTGTCTCGTTCTGCGTTTAATTAGGTATTACTGGATGACTGAAACATCGAATTTCGATATTAGGTAAATATATTTGGTAATTTTGAACAAAACTTGAACGTTTCTTAATATACGTCCAGACGAGACACCCTGTACTGTTCCTGAATTATTTTCATATCACTGCACGCGTATTATAACGCTCTCGTGTTATACGATGTAACGTAAAACACAGTACGGTGGGTCTTGTTGATTAAGCGTGGCGATAAAGGCGAGCGAAGAAACAGAAAACTTGGCTCGTGTTACGTGTTTAATAATTACAACAAAGATATTGGCCTAAGGAACATGCTTCTGCAATAAATTTGAGGCGTTGACACGATCGCAATATGTTTCTTTCATTTTATTCGTAGGTACGCCTCCTCAAATCGCTGCGGAAGATAATCGAGACTCTTCATCAGGACCAAAAGACAAAACCGCCGGTAGATGATGACGTTGCGATAAAAGTTTTATCCCACATGTTTGCCTCTTACCACGCGGCTCTATCTTCTTCATGTTTGCCTCCGGAAAGGCAAACTCTGGTTTAAACTCCAGCATCACTAGCTGGATTTTCGAGTTCGGAGCTAGGCTGTGTCTCAAAGCTTCAAAAGATCTCGGCGCGCAGTGTTTAAACATATATTTTGACACCGTTCCTAAGACTCACTGCGATGCGAGCCATCTGGAAGACTTCTACTGTATTCACTCTACGGAGGTACTTGAGGGCGATGTGAAAATGACTTTGGCCAAACCGGAAATTGAATTTAAGAACCCTTCGATTCGATCCACTGTCTGATTAAAATATTCTCTTCAATTATTTACTTACAAGTTGTAAACATTTCGACTTTCGAATACTGGTCTGAGTTTCTTCCGCACCAGCAGCAATTATTAATACAGTTTATACACTTGATAAACAACTGATAATTTTCTTTGGGAATAATTTGATTTTCGCAAGGTTGCTTTGAATCACCGACTCGGCACCTTAAGGGAAACTGATTAACGTGTTGTAGAATGTTCGTAATTTGTATACATTTGTGTACAGAGATATTTAATAGCCGGGAACGAATGAACTGAAATGAATTTCAGTAAGCCTGAACCTCTATTGACGTTACCGATCTTATTGATGGTTTAAAAAATCAAGACGTTCAACAAATAATTATACAAACAACATGAAGAAATCTGTATCTTCCTGCATTATCAATTTTTAGTCATATTATTAGTCTGTTTAATATGAAACTCAAGTATCGAAAAAACCATGAAATTCGAATCACCGATTTACTCTGCGATTTCAATCATGTTGAGAAAATCGATCAAGAATACGTTTTGAAGATATATCTCTTCGTGGAATGTCACGCAATGCGGTACAAAAACGTGGGTTACGTTTTCCACGGTGGCGAAAATTTTTCTCAAATCAAATTCCCTTACTTTTTCCCACGAAACTTAGGTAATGTTAGGCAGCTTTTATGACCAAAAGCTCAAGAAATTGTGCACCTTGAATATATAAATTTGGATCTAAAAAACACATAGTATTGCTTAATTTCACACAAATAATTAAAGATTTAACAAGAACGTTTCAGAAAGTTAACCCAACTGAATTTACGAAACATAGCTAAAGTTTGAAAACGATTTATAAAAGTGCGTTTTCCCCTACACTCCATCATAATTCCCTGATTTTTCCCTAACTATTTTCGGTTTTCCCGGTCTGTCGCAATCCTGTCATCTGTTCAAACAAATTATATCCACGTACGTTATACCTATATATATATATAATACACATTTTAAGACGCGTTTCAGTGCAGTAGCTGTTCAGATAAAAATGAGACGATTACACGATGTTCATCCTGCAAAACCGTTCACCGCAATCACATTATACTTATCTCGAACTATACAACGTTCGCAGAAATTCTCCAATTGCACTTCGAACGGAAGTCGACGATAGGTTGGATCGTTCGATCACGTGGTCGCAGCTTGGATCAAGCTTGAAATCCTCTTTCCTCGTTCTCCACAGCTTGAATGAAATTACGCATCGTTTCACTGTGATCGACACTTAGCTAATTGTTTAAATTTCCTCAAAGTTCTATAATCAATAATTTTTCTTATTAAATTGAAAATTGGCTAATCGGTAATCGCACTTTTGGAACGTTAACGAATCAGAGGCGAGTCGGGCGCGGTGTGATACCGAGATTGAAAACTGGGCTTGTTCTTAGACAGAAAAACTCCTCGAGAGGAATCACTGCTCCATACTGGCCGCACTGTTCACGAAGAGGGTTTGCCGAAGAACTGACGCCGCAGAAGTACCTCGACCTAAGGACTGGACGGTGTTCGCCTCTTTCACCTTTGCCTGTCCAAGAAGGCTGGAGGCAGAGAGGGGTGACTGAGGTGGCTTATTCTTTTTAACATAACGTACGTCGCACCTACTTCGTCACTTATTACACTCCTTCTGGCCAATCACCGATCATCCGCGGTAATGGCGCCCGTTACGTCCTGACGATGATCAGCGATCTGCTCTTCCATTGGCTTCAGAGGATCGTATTTGATTATAACATGCGAGTCGACTTCTGGGCCAAACGAGCAACGTGCTAAAGCTCAAACCGTTATGATCCTCTTCCTTTGAACTTCCAAAAAAATTATGGAAGAAAAGAAGATCCATAAATTTGCAGAACCAAGTACAGAGACCAAGAGTAGAAATATTATAACGTTTATTCAACGTCAGATGCTCGATCGCAATACGCGACCTTGGCCGTGGTTGACGGAACGATGACGCGTTCGCGAAATACTTGAGTGAGATTTTTTTCTTCGGATACTTAGAGAGACAGCTGATAACACGCGTTACGAATACATGCGTAGGTATAGTCGAGACGTCGTGAAATCATACGTGCATATGAAATTCATATATTAATGCGCTAAATGTTGAGGTGAAAAAATGTGTAGGCAATTTTTTCTGCTAAAGGTTTACGTCCCCTTGTTATAGACATAGTACTGAGCCCCGTGGGTTACGTAAAACGGTGTAATTGTCGTTACGAAATCATTGCAGGACGTATGACGCGACGTGCGTAACGCAACGAGGTCTAATATGTTCTGGCCGTCTGATACATAACGACCACGTGACTGAAATACTGACCGATCTTAAAATGTGAGAAATCGAGAAGAATGAGAAATTCATGAACGTCGTTTAGTTTGTCAAACACCGTTCGAATTCAAGCCAATTGCCTAACTTCGCTTGACAAATGAGATATGTATTCTTGAAATTTCTATCCTTCCGATTGACGGGTCGACGAAGGTCGATGACATAACCGACATGAAAGAAAGACAACTAATTCAAAATACAAACTTCGAAGATGATGTGTGTATACATGTTATACAATTATTTCCCTATATACTCGCGCGATGCAACGCAAGCCAAACTTTCAAAGTGGGAACCTACAACCAGGGATGATGTCACTGTTCTGTGGAGTTCAGACGGTATTTGGTACGCCAAGTTCGTGATTGACATCGTAATGCAGGTCGTACTCACTTTATGTACGTTTCTAAATGACCACGTTGCGCCAGGTTTTGGCCATATCCGGGTGCTCGGGTGTATCTACCTCGGCATTGACCACACAAGAGCGAAGCTCGAAACTCGTTGAGCTACCGGAAGTCACGCCCCGGCCATTACGTGGGCGGTGTTACGCGCCTTCCAGCAACCCTGCTGTCCGCAACTCTTGCCGCGATCTATGTGGCTAAATATCCCTTCTTCGCTTCTCGTTTTCACCGAAGTCTCTTCTTCCAGCCTGCAGTTGATACGAGATTACTCAAATTTGCTTGAAAAACAGCAAAAAGAAATAAAAATGGAGAAATTTCATGGGCACAGAGTATAATGGAATGATCTAAATCAATTGTATCATATCTTTTCACGTCTTTGATATAAACTGTGACAAACATACTTTGGAATAGATGATCTTACGAATTGCATTTTTCAAAATTTTCATAATTTGCTTACCGACTTCAACTTGATTTCAAATCAAGCCAGAGAACAAAAGACTAATTTATTCTTTCCTAAGCTACTAAAACATAGTATGAAGCAAGGAACTTCCCCGTTACGTCGGAGTCAACGAATTAAGTTCGGAAGTGAGAAATAATGTGTGACGGACATGAAGCGCACATTTTCACATCTGCACGTGTGTACCGTCTGTATATGATATGTAAGTATTACGTTAGTGCTGCAGAGAGGCGAGTGACCGGCGTGCAGAGGAGGAGTTAAAAATTCTGTATCCATCTTTGGGTTGGCTCGGGTGTAAAAATCGATGTAAATGTGTGTTAGTCAGCGATTCTAATCGTCATTCGATCCACGCGATCAATTGGAATGTGGCGAATGACCATCGATCGCATCACTCAGGCCTCGTCTGTCGTCATTGCATACTTCATGTTACAGGACTTTATACGTTTTACGTATCCAGAACCGTAACGTGGCCTGCGCCGCAATCTCATTGAACAAAATTCACTTCTTTCCATGTTTCACGGTCATTTTTTGTGAATATTAACAAGAAGTAAATTCCAGAAAAAGGACTAAAAAGTACTAAAAGACACGGTACACTCTACACCAAAACTTCAAAGATTACATCGAAGAAATATATTGAGCCAGGAAAAAGTCATTACCAAAAACTTCGACCATTTCTCGACTGAATATGGTGCGTCGTTTCGAGTTCTACATTCTTTCGTGATCGCGGTTTGGTATTCTTTGAGCATCCGGAACCCTTCAACCGTTTCGGGTCCCTTGATCCCCGCAAGACATCTGGATGGGACGATCTTATCAAATTCACGTACGACTTTACGCTGTTTCCTTTTCCTGCCATGTAGATTCGGTTACTTGTTATACCTACGAGCTTTTGTCTTTGCATTTAATATTTTCAGAATAGAACTACGAGGTTACATAATTGCAGATTTTCGCAACCCGATGCAGAAGGAATTTTTTCCGCACAGAAAAAATGAACGTTGCGGAATTTCGTCTGAATATTTTATTAAAAAAAGAGAAGAAAAAATCTACACGGGATTGAGTTCCTTCGGAGTAACCGCGATTCGCCAGAGCCTCGGGCTTCTCGATATTTGTTATGCAGCGAAGCAAACTCCCTGCAGAAGCTGTCTCGTCAGTGGCAGAAAAGCGAGACGGGAATACGGACCTTGAGTATAACAGTAAAAATCGTAACACACGAACCGCATTGCCAGTCTGATTTTTCAGGTCGTAGTTCCACCTTCGATCAGACGGGAAAAAGTCAACGAATAACAGGAAACCGAGGTTGGTGAAATTTGGTGTTGAGGAGATTTTTAATTGAATAAAAAAATTTCAATTCACTCTACAAAAGTCTTGAACACGCGCTAACAATTCTGACGTACAGTAATTAACTCCGGCATACCCTTCCGAGCGATAAGGGATGCGTCGACCTGCCGTGTAGCAATCAGATCACGCCGGTATTCACATTACGCCTTGTCTTATCTCGACAATTTCCTGTCGCGTGTGCTTCACGCCAGATAACGTGAGCCCGCAACTCGCAGCGGAACTCATAGGTGTCACAAAAGTATGCCGATTGTTTGATCATTGTCAACAATGATGTGTAATTGTCCACAGAGATTTTCCGAAGCGACAATTCATCGGGCTCCAAGATATCCGGGGACACAGTCTCGAGGCGAGAATATTACAATAAGTCACACTGCCATGTAAGGATCGACTCGTACTTAATAATGAAAATAATTCTCTGTCGTACATGATTTTTCTCGGAATAAAGGCTTGCCCAGAGTTTATCGTACTCGTATAATAATTTGCTTGAAACAATCAGCTGATTGATTATATTTTAGTATTATAAAATCGCGAGAATGACATTTTTCGTTAATTCTTCATCCTCTTGTTTTTCTTCCCTGTTAATTTTTCTCTAGTCTTTTTCTACTCCACCGACGGAATAAAAGTAGACGATTAGTAGGCACCCTCGGCGTCTTGCAGTCAGGTTCCGTTGAGGAGAAAGTCTTCGGCGATTGGCCAACGCTGCGGTTAACAATAGAGCTCCTGCGAGGAATCCGATTTGTACGCACGACACGTGCGACGCACGCATAAACTGGCGATCCGCGTCCAAACTCCATCCGGTCAGGTCCTCGGGAGTGTCGTGAGCTCCAAAAGTGGCCCCACCATGGACGTTTTCTGGGATCTATGCTTCGAAGCTGTTCGAAACAATAAACCTGCATTTTACCAATTCCATATCGGTATACATATACCGATCTTTCAAATGAAAATGATTTCTGAGATTTTCCACAAATTTTTAGAGAAATTGGGATATTGCGTACATACAATTTTTTACAACAAATTGTTTTCGAAAAAATTATATACAAGTAAAGTTTCTTATAAAAACTTGCAGATTTCCATGGAAATTTGTATTTTTTTCAGGAAAAAAATTTACAAGACACTACAATTATTAGAAATACTTGACAATTCTTTATGAAAATCTATGCATATTTACAATTTCTTAAGAAATATTAATACTAAACGGCATAATTTTTGTAAAAATTTGTGAGCAGTCATTGCGGTATTTTCGCTAATTCACAATCAATGAACCAACCGTTGGAGCCGCTTGTTATTTACATCGTCTCAAAGAATTCCGGAGATTAAGCGTGCAGACGTTTGGAAATGCCATTCAACTCTGCAAGATCACATCGTGAATATATAATGTGATAGTAAATAGGTAAGCACGATTTTCGGAACTATCTATTTCAGACTCTTCTCATATGTTCGACATGTAATTAAAGCTCCGCTAAAACGTCGTTTCAATGTTTGCCATTCTATACTTAGCAGCCGAATAAGAAATCGGCTTGAATTTATAAAGACTCGAAGGACCGTGCGCCTCAAAAATGGCCGTTCACCATCGTGCTGATGGTATATAATATATTCCCACTTCTGCAGATTTTCTTCTCTCTCCGATGCTAAATCATTCTGACAACGATCGATGATTTAAAATCAAAAATTGAACTTGATCGAGCTGCGGAATAATTAGTGAAATCAGTAGGTTGGGTCCTTAACTTGTAAGTATAGATTAATTGACCACGCATTGATTTTCATAATTGTCAACATATTGCAGAGAAAAATTACTCACGAGACGAGGTTGATCATGCGACAAAGAGGACTTGTTATTCACGCTCCTCATAGGTACAAATGCATTATTGTACTTTAAATAACAAAAAAAAAGAAAAAATAACAATTATGATAATAACAATTCCGAAAAAATTCCCTCAGCTGTTGTTACGCCTCTATTTTGTCTTGTCTACGCCGAATTAGAAGCAGAACATCGTACAAGTTCTGAGAGCGATGTTCTTGTACCTGCAATGTAAAACTTAACCCGAGACTTCCGAGGATGCGGCTCTTGGTCTGGGACGAATTACCGTGACACTAGGTGATCTCCTGCTATGAATGGAGAACTTGTAAAATATTCATAACTCGTTCCAAGCTAAGTTTAACTTAACCCCGAACCCTTTCTTTCCGACGTCGAATGATAAAACGACAATAATTTACCACATATATATACTGCAGCGTGGATGCGTCCTTCTTTGAAAACCACAAACTCGCGGCTCTCAGCAGCCAGCCACGAGAGGCACCCATATTCTATTGCAAGACAAGAAGTCTTACCTAAGTCTTTCATATAGCGACCAGAAACGACGGAATTCACTGTGATAATGAACCTATGAATTCCCCGAGAGCCTCTCTCACTCCAAGTCAGTAGATATATAATCTAGACAATAGCAAAGAAGTAATTACGAAGCGTTCACCACTCAGTTGTACTTCCCGGCGAACACGAGAAACGAATCGATCAATTCGAAACTTTCAAAATTCCCGCCATTCAAAATGACTGTTGAGAAAAGCAAACTGCATCCGCAACTTCTTTTTCATCTCGCTGGTTCGTGAAAATGGAATCGGTGCTATGATTCTGGGGTGATTAAGGAAGGAGGGGAAATAAAAGGTTGAGGCTGTCAGAGGCTCACATATTGAGGATGCCTGACGTGGCTGTTGGACATTCGAGAGTGGATTCATCGGCATCCAAAGAGGGTCGTAACTGGCACGGAGACTTGTGAGAAAACAATATGTATAAAGACAGGCGTTATATTATATCCCTCTTTTAGCGAGCGGGTTGGTGAACAGGCGGAAAATATATAACCGAAGCGAGAAACCGGAATAGAAGTAGGCCGCGCAAATGAGTCTCTGCTTCGTGTCTGAAGTGCTAATTGATGAACAAACAGGTACAGTTCAAGTGAGCTGGCGCTGCTGAGAAGTGCTGCTGCCGATGGTCTAGAAATGTGAACGAGTATAGTCCGCGACTCAAATCACTGCTGCACAAGCTATATACTTGTTACAAACATGAACTTCGGTTAGGTACACACGCTGCGATCGTGTGTATTTTTCGTTTCAATACCAGCCGATGATTGCTGAACTCGCCACCTTTGGTCGCCATTTTGAATGACTTACTCGATGCTAATTGTGAGAAATTGGGAGCTACTGCTTTCGATATTTCAAGTTTCGTCGAACGGAAATTTTGGAACAGAAATAACGACTATCACACGAATGTCTGCAATTTCGTAAATGGTTTCGAAAAGCACGAAAATATCTGGATATACTTGTATCGATCCTGTTCCAATAATTGACCTTTTTTGATTGTATCTGTTTGATCCTTAGTTCTAAGAATTATTGAAAAATAAATTTTTACTATTTAATCCTCTGGCAAATGGTTCTAGTCATCGAGAAATTCACAATTTGTGCCGTCAATTGATAATTTTGGAAAATAAAAGGGTCAATAATGCGGTATAAACGTGGCAATAAACGGTACTATACATATTTTTTAGAGACCCTTTAGTCGCACTGTTAAAGAGGGCGAAATACTTTGTTAATGGTACATCTCTCGAGGTGTATAATGAGTGCCTGCGAGATTTTTTTTTGTATCCAACTTGTCAGAGATGAGCCCGTGTTAATTGTTGCTGATTAAAGTGGAGTAATTAACTCGAGTTAAAACTGAGCCGGTAACCAGATGCACCTGCAGTCGAGATGCACTGCATCTGTGCAGTAAACAAATCCATTCGCGAATAGTTAATAATTGCCAGAACGTTTTGCGGAAGAATTTATTTTTATCCCTGATGTACATACGTCACAAATATTCACGCGTACTATACTTAGACTTGTTAATTAATACTCTTTTTTAGATTTCTTAATGCTTTCGTTCCCCTTTCAGATATGCGAATAATATTTCAAGCATGTAACGATGAGTCCAACAATATTTGGACGAGCATTAACCTTGCGAATATATATGTAACGTCACTCGTCATTTCAAGTTTGTATGTCGGAGAGATGATAAGAGTTACTAAAATTAATCATTTGATTAATTTCTTGTTCTTTCATCATTGCGGTGCAGTAATTGCAATGTAACCGCTAATTATTAGATCACTCTGCCGTATTTATAAAGAAACTGCACTTGATGATCGTTCAAATGTAAGTAAAAAGTTCAAGTAAATTCGCCATACCTCATAAACGTGCATCCATGATTATCCACGCAGATTATTCCACGATGCAATCAATCGTAATAAAACAAAATGTCGATGGTTATAGAAATGAGAGAAAATTCTCGATATTATTCACCGTGAAAATGCGACGATACGTAAACTTCACTTTTATAAAATTACAAACGACACGCGTGTCGCGGACTCTGCAAGGCGTGTGTTGATCACGCACGGCGTTTAGTTCGGAACCGAAAGAGTGGATCTGTTAATACTCGATTTCTGTTTCTGCAGCAGGTTGTTAGAATAAACACACGAGAATATCGCGGGAACTGAGACCTGCGACAGGAGTGAGACGCAGCGCGGAATTCATTGCACGGCACGAATCACTTTAACCATCAGGAAACTGTTCTCGACTTACGGGACCGGCCGCGTGTCAATATTGACATATTTCTCTTGCAACGAAGGAGACACGAGGAAACGTCCCAACGATTTGAGCAGCCCGTTTCTTCCTGCGATTTGAGACGAAGTTAAACTGCGCAATAAAAAATAATTGACCTATTACTACGAGAGATGCCACAGAAGGAAAATAGAAAAAAATCAGTCGCCGGGTGATCTACTGGAAGATGGAAATACCTAACGAATTGACTTCAGGAGACTAAACGACGAGAAGAGGAAAGAAAAAAGAAATTGCTGTGACAGGGAATGCAATCAGGCAGCGAATTTCAATTTTTAACATCTGATTGGCAAACATTAATTATAGTCATTATTACGCGCACACGACTATGTGTACACATACTAAAGCTATACAATCCGCGAGTACAGTGCTGTACGTCTAAATCGCGATCGATTAAACTTAACAATAGCAGGAAATTACATTATATACATGTTTGTAACAAAAGTTCGACGTTGTATAACTCGGATATGGGGAGAAAATCCATTGAATTTACTTACTCTCTGTAAAACCGTCACGCCACTCCTCGCACTGGGTGTAATGTATTTATTTTTTATTCTTTGATTTGCCTAAATTCTACTCGGCCGATTATACGCTAGATAATAATAGGTAGGTACTAAATTTGTTAATTGTTTTGTACATACACTTGCATAGATACTACACGTCGAAATTTGAAAATTTGAAATTTTTCTTATGATCATTACGAAGTTATGGAATAATATATATATATAAATATGTAAATACTGTATATATAATACATGTTTTGAAATTTATATACTGAAGAACGCCGTAAAAGTATTTCATTTATTAAAATGAGTTATCAACAAGTTTTTCCGAGATAACAATCATTACATATATTATCAATTATATGTATCGTTATAATCTTACTAGACTGATGTCTAATAATATACATACACGCTGATTGATTAGAATAACAAAAGGAATCGAACGTCGAGAGCAGGCGCCACAAAGACGATGCTTGGCACGCATCACGATACAAATACAAACACATGTACTCTGATAGTACTAATAACAATAAGGATTAAATCTTAATAAATCATTAGCGTTAATCGATCGATCGACTTTGTGGCCGGCGTTCTTTGAACTTGCGGCAAATCCCTGCTTTATGCTACAGAGAACACATGTATGTAGAAGTTCTACCGCACTACAAATTAAGCGTACCTCTGTAAATTAAAAATAAAAATCGTTGTCCGTACTGAATCTCGACGTAAGTATATGAATTTGAACTAGAATAGACTATAAAACGATGAAGAATACATAAATCACAAGTATGGTAAATCATGAACCGTTGTGATCGAGATGGATCGAAAATTAAATAGGTATAAAAGCGTTACGCAACATAAATTAAATCCCTGTTTTATAAACAATAACAATGATTATTACTAAGAATAAACTTTGATTTGAATTGACGGATTGGTATGATATTTAACGAGATATGATAAACACCGTAACATACTATAGCAGCTGCCGCAGCTACATGGTAAAAGGAGGGAAATGGTACGACCGTGTCCATAGGTAAGAGATCAAGAGACGAAAAGGCAATGAAGAAGCGAAAGCAGTGAAACGGAGAGCTGTGTAATGTGAACAATTCTTTTTTGGGCTGCAGAAATTAGTAAAAGGACTTTTCTTTAAACAATAAACAGCAATCTTCGAAAGCCTACTCCCAGCATTGTAATATAAGTATAAAGTATGATGAGAAATCGGTTAGAATTATCGTAGAAAGTTATTATAATTATTTTCTTTACATGGATTATTCTCCTCTTTTGGAAAAATTATTTTTATTACTTAAAGGCGTTAAGCGGCGAATTTTATGTGGATGTTAAAATATTCTTTAGCCGTATTTTTGACTATACATTATATTATGCTTTATATCAAGATACTATGATATAAATAACTGTCATATAATGATAATCAGTTAGTGTTATACGCAATTTGATAAGTCGCATTCTTGTTTTGAAATCCATGCTGGCAACTGGTCTAGTAATAAGTACTGCGATACGCAAATTACGTGTTTCTACATCTAAAAGGCATCCAACGTTTAAATATTATTCGTCTAGTTCAAACTATCATTATTATTATTGTTGTTATTATCGTCATCATTGTTATTATATAATTATTGTTTCTAAATTTTTATAAATCTGCTAACAGTATTATCGTTCCTACGAAAATCTTTTTTAAAAGTCGAACCAGTTAGCGATATAATTTAAGATTTCAAATCTTAGTTAATTCAGTAACCGTTTATATATTATGAATATTTATATTTATTATTTTATTGAATATGACTTAGAAAATTAATTCAATAACAATAAACGCTTTAAATACATTTGATGAATTGGATAGATTTCATCATTGTTTCGTCCAATAAGCCTTTCGAGAGCGTGATAGAAGTTGTTAAGATTTCATTTCCTGCAAATTTCTCCTTTGAAAGCTATAGCTATTACATGTTATACATATGGCATCGGTTTCTGTAAAAAATTTTGTCAAGACCGATTTTTTTCTATCACTTTCATGAATAAACATTATATGTCAGAGCAGCATCGAATGCAGGGGCATCATCGGTACATACTAGTTAATTATTATTTTACTTAAACGTATAAAATTGGCATTATATAAATTGTCAAATGACAACTTTAAATATTATGTTCATGATATTTTGGCTTTCGTTGATATGCTCTAGGCTTTCGAGTTCCAGAATAACATTATCTTGTTATCTTGTCAAGAGAAATTATTCAGTTTACACACGTGCCGAAGTGTCAGCGGCTGCACGTGGCAACGAGTTTTATGTGCTATTTTATCATTTTTGTATATTTAGCCTACATTTTATCTAATGGCACTTTATCATTAATCCTCTTTTACGTTACTTATCATCTATAACAGAAAAAGTAATCACAGAAGATCGAAACAAGGGAGAAATTGTCAAAGAAACCCACAATACGTGACGCGTTTGATTTAAATTGTTTCTTGAATCAATTCGGTTAGTTATTATTAGTCATAATGGCGGTGAATTTTGTTCACCTTTAAAAAATCATCCGTTACCAACTACTTAACATATTTCTACCCTACGTTTATGTGTATACATATATAATATTTGTACATTATGTATTTCTCGTTCGTTCTCTTCTTCGTCATTAAAGCCTGTATATAGTACCATATTGGAAATCAGGTAGCCTGGTAGGCTACTACTACGACTTTTTCCTATCATAAAGCAGATTTTTCACGTATCTTTGCGATTGGGAGAGCGCGAGATTTTCGTGTGCTGAAACTGAAATATCATGTAATAATAGCTAACACAAGGTGCAGATTACTAGCTGCGGACAAGACAGAAATTTGTCATCAATAAATAGATTCATATGTGTATGAATTTGTGCTGTGCTTAATTATAAGCATTCGATAATCTAAACCTAAAAAGTTTATTTAGATACAATACTCATATATCCAATACCTGTATGTTGCATACGAATTAAAGATGATTACATTGAAGAAAAAACTAAGTACCAGAGCGAGAATTCATTTACCTAATTTATTAATAATAGACGTTTTGTATGTATTTTGCTATAATTCGAATACGTCTTATTCCTGTCATAAGGCGTTTTCAATTCTTACATTAGCCGTAGACTGCAAATTTCTTTAACATGTAATTCACTGCAGTAATACATGGGTTGTAATGAAAAAAAAAATATTGATTACATAGAATTTTAAAGAACCCATGACTCAAGATATGTCACTAAGTCTTTTGATTGCGTTATAAAATAGTTTTATATAGAATTAGTCTGTCTGTTACTTAAACAGAGCGATCATTCAAGGAGCTCGTAAAGTGTAATTACTAATTATCAACAAAGTAGAACCTTTGGTCCTGGAGATCTTTCACTGGTTTTTTTTTCTTGCCATTTTTCCATTTTAACTTTAACGAGTACTGAAGTCGAGTCCAGAATGCAAGTAATAAAAATTCGCAGCGCAAATAGTTTTGAGTATAGAAACGTAACTCAAATTTTGGTGCGATTTCGTCGAAAAAAATCGACCCCATGTAATCACAACATAGTAATCTTAATCCCAGCTCACCCCTAATATATCCAAGAGGTGTAAGTAGCAGTCCAAGGAATAACTGCGGTCCAAGACGGAAATTGGGATAGGAAAGTCTTGAACCTTAAAGATTTTTGGTTTTCACCGTGCAGAAAGTGGCCTGCTAATGCAATACTCAACGAAGGCCCTTTATGACCATGCGGTATCTGGAGAGAAAGAAGTACACGAGGTTTTAGATATTATTGGACAAATATTCAACGAGAAATGCAATTTAACTTATGCAACCAACACAAGTCAATCAACTCACTTCTAAATCGACGCTGAAACTGTAAGGCTCGCAATCAGCTGCGCAAGCATAATAAATAAAGTACGTATGTCTATTATTCCAAAGCGGTCCTTCCAAAGGCGGATCGTCCAACACGCTCCATTTTATCAGACGCACACCTTCGTACGGTGATAAGATGATGCCAATATGATCAGGTCCTGAAATGTAAAAACAAGATTAACGAAGACCATTTCCTGGTTACTATTCTGACTGATACTTGAGCAAAATATCAATTACAAAATAAGAAATTACCTGTAACGTTGAATCTGAAACTGATAAGGTTCCCTTTGGTTATTTTCGAAATTCTTTCCAGCCTGGTGGGTATTTTTATCAATGGCGCAGGACCTGGAATCCAACTCGTTTTCCTAAAGTATAGATTGAAAGAATCTGTCAGGAAATCTTCAGAACGTAGTACGTTTCATCTTACACCAAAGCTCATATTCACCATAAAAACGTTGTGACGGGCATGAGGTATGGTAGTCCACAGTACAACTCTTTTTCGCAATCTCTTAGAGTCGAACCTGCAGTGGCTACTTCCGGTACAATGGTTTCCACGTTGTGTGGACTGTTCATATCCAAATCTACCAACCAATATCCAGTACCAGAATGCCGAACCGTACCGTTTTCATTATAGTATTGTCTGTGCGTGTGCTGCGGAAATAAATCTTTCATGATTTTCATTGTAACAGAGTATTTCAATCGATACCAACTTGCATACTTACTGCAATCATGAATCGAGCTGGTGCTGGGGATAGTGGATCACCACTGTACGGAAAGCCTAATGGCGTCAGAATTAGTATACTAACCGCTATTAAGAATATCCCAATCATAATGCTGATTACTCTGCCTGCATTTTTCACCACGAATACTATGGGTAGCTGAAAATACAATACAAGTTCTGTGTAAACGTTTGCTATTCAGTACAAAGTGTATACCTAAACATCACAAGGAGCATGAGAGCAGATGATTTAATACAGGTATAAACAAAAAGTAAATACGTGCAGAAATACAGTTTATCAAATTTCTATTTGCCATTTTCGACTGAAACGCATAATGAAGGGTGCAATTTGTATGGGACATAAATAACTTTTGAACGTACAGTAAAACTCAGGAGGAGACAGAATATAAACGATATCATATTCGCAATAGCGATTTCGGAGTTAATACCAGCACCAGATCGACCCATAATTGGAATAAAAAGGTAGAGCGCGCCTAGTGTCAAGTAAAACGACTGTATGTAAGGCAAACTAATCACACCCATGTGGTACAGCAACCATTTTCCATCTACAATAAGAAAAAAGTACGGTGAATTAGTTGAAGTGTTGCAGTGAAGTCAAATACTTATAGGATTCTAGGTGCTCTTATTGCATTCACATTTTGTAACTAATGGCATAAAATACCTTCTATTTCTACTAGGTAAATTCTACGCTACAAGAAACTTCCTATTTTAATGTATACAGCTCACCTCTCCATCTCTTGAAAAATTTCTCTCTTACTATATTGCCTATAGAAGGAAATATCACCCAATGTAAAGGTATAAATCCAGATCTGAGTCGCAGTATAACACAGGTAGACAAAACTGTAATCCATAGTAAGTTATACGCATCGAAATACAAGTAATAAAGCATCCATGGAGTGATATTTTCCTGAAAATATCAATTATGAATTTTGAATTCTTCTTCAACGATTTAATCTTCATTTAATGACTAAACGCATGCAATTAGTTGATAATCTAGATAGTGCACAGCTCTACACGCACATTGGTTTCAATTTGTTGATTCCTTGAAAAGACCTGATAAAAATCTAAGTGGATGTTTTCAATGGCATTTTCAATTAGCCCAATTTGTGGCACATACCTTTTTTTGATGATTACCAACAGCTAAAAAGAACGCCAGGGATGAGAATATGGTCGGACAAATGTACAGAAAAAATAACCATGCCGGTCTGGCATACCAGCTCATGACTTTTCCAAGGTGAGTCAGAAAGACCGCCACCATTGTTACAGAGATCATTGAGAATATATAGGAACCAATCACAGCCAACACAGACAGTGCCAATTGTTTAATGTAGACTGAATGCCTCAGATCTGAAATAGAGACGGTTTCTTACAAAATTGAGTAGATTACCGAGGTGGCCATAAAAATTTGTAATTCAATATTTTTTTACTCTCCAGCTTCTCTAGTACCAAGAATCGACTGTCTTCCTGACTATTTTACGGAAATTAGATTAAATTTACGAAGTTGAAGAAAATTGAATAAAATTTCAAATTTTCAAATCAATAGACAATCTTTGGATTTCAACTATTTCATGTTCCAGTTGAAAAGTGTAAGAGTAATCAAAAGTAGCGAGATTAAGGAAATACAGTGGATTGAAAATCGTTCGAGATTAATTTTTCAGGCTTATCCTTAATTACCCCCTTATTTGTGAGGTTTATTTGTCCATAAAAGAAATTCCCTGACTTGTGTAAAATGCCCTGACATTTCCCTGACTTTTCGATGTTTTCCACATTTCCAGAATTTATGGCCACCCTGTAATTGTTGAGTACACGGAACTATTAACATTCCATCAAAATTCCACATCAAGTAATTAGGTAAAAAATTTACTGTAATAATTTCTTATTTTTTTTTTGTCTCACCCAATTTACGAGCAGTTTCCATGTTGACGTAAATGGAGTAAAGTCCAGTCAAAATACCAGCGATATTAATAGTACTTGCTAGATACTCTGGCCATCTAACTACAAATGCACCCAAGAAATCGAAGAATACTAGACTTCCTTTTTGATGATTCATTACTATGTCAGAAAGATAGTGACCAGCCGTTATTCCACGCACTAATGCCAAGATGTTGTCTCCAGTTCTTTGCAGGGAACCTAGTGGCACTTGATCTACGTTATCAAACCTTGTATGATAGACATACCCATTAGTTGACCACGCAAAATCAAGACCTGTTGAAGAGAAGCATCAGAATTACATGTAGAGCTGAAATACTGATACAAATCAAATATATCGGCTTGATTTTTTTTTCGAGAACACAAAACATAGCAAATCTTAAAAAAAAGTTTAATTCTTATTTTCAAGAAGTTAATTCTTGGCAATAAGTAGTTTTTGATTTTCAGCAAATAGGAAATAATTTATATTTATGAAAATTTCAGAGCTATTTTTCAAGATAGGTAAAAAATGTTACAAGAGATATTATGCAATATTAGATTTCATACCAGAAACTTTTCCAAAGTCTCGAAATATCCGGAAATCAGTATCTCCAGGGATGACTCCGCTCTGAAATATTTCTTGTGCTAATGATGAAGCGTATGGATATGGGACAGACTCAGCGTAAACCTGAAAAATATGTGAACTGTGTAAAAAAATGCGTGATAATGGGTTTTCGGTTGTTCAATTATATTTTCAATTCTTACTTCCAAAATCCAAGGATTGTCAGGACCAGCTTGAAACAATAATTCACGTCCGCCTGCTCCACAGGCTTCTAAATTTATGAAAGACTTTACTTCGTTTGCCCATTTGTGCTGCGTTATAAAACCATGAGATGCCTGAAATTATGATATGAGTTGAAAATATTTCTGTCACATATTTATACGACCAATATGTTTCCTGTATGTGGCGAAATGGAATTGAATAATTTGTCCAAACCTGCATCAAATTTTCTTCAGCACCGTTAAATAGAAATATAATATTGTGCTTTAATATCTTTGGACTTTGAGCTATTATTCTCAACATCTCCAACATTACAGCACATCCAGCACCGTCATCTGAACCACCTATACAGTTTATACAGCTATGAATTAATTTTTCAAAGAATTATCAAAAGTATGATATAAAATATTTATATTTTGGTTTAGGTTGCCATTTTTTGGTGCAATTTATTCAATTTACGCAGGGCTATTAGCTGAGTTGAATGAATAATTTAATATTTTAGATGAGCCAATTTTTTTGTAAAATCAAAGTTTAAATTTAAGAGGTCAAATTGATCAAGTGATCGTTTAAAAGAAGAGTAATTCAGCTAAACGTATTTAACCAAGGTCGACTGCGGAGAAGGAAATATTAATGGTCATAAAATCAGGCCTTGAACAATGATTGAATTCATTTTTTATTACTATTTAACTCTCAACCCAAGAATGAGGTTTTTATGACACGGTCATAACATATCCTAATAAATACTAAATATCCTTCATGAAGTCTTCTACATATTTTTCCATTAAGAAAACGGGACAAGTAAAACCAAAGTTGAAAAAGTATCTGCATAGATGGTTTTAAAAATTTTTCAACTCTCAGATTCAAATTTAAATTCAGATTTGAATTAAATTACTGATTTAGAATGATCATAGAAAATGATGTATTCTTGACTTTGTCTGTACACAAGATGTTAACAAAATATCTATTGATCATCGAAGTCTGAAAAAATGACAAGATACAAGATTTATCAAGCAAGCAAATAAAAAAATCATGTTTAGCGATTCTTGGCAAGAAAACAAAATCAAATAATTGTACATTTGAAGCAATAATACGTTTCAGTTCAACCCAAACTAACGCATAACGTTCTCAATAGTTAAATTGGAAATCCATCAAATATCTTATACGAATAAGAACTCACCAGGGCTCTCGGGAAAAGTATCAAAATGACAGTTAACCAACAAGCTGTGTTTCGAATTGATTCTCGAGCCAACTTTAACAATAACATTTTGAACATTTCTATAAACATTGGTCATCCCATCTAGGAAAGTTAACGAAAATGCACCGCTATGTTTAGTGATGTCAACTTGAATTTCATGACTGATATGAGCGTCTTTGACAACGTTTTGAATTTCAGTCTTCAAAAAATCAACAGCCGTGACCTCGTTCTCATAGCTGCCAGTTATCCGAGGGCCAATTTTAGTCAACTTGACTAGATTGTTTCTCGCTCTCTCAGCGACAAATTTTTCAGGATAAAGGCCTTCGGTGTCAGTCAACAAAGGTTCTGGCAATTTCTTTTCCAAGATAATCACCGTCAGGGAAACTGCCAAAAGGCATAACAGCAGGTACAACAAATGCTGCGTTTCAATCAGCGTCTCAAGCGTTCTCGATTGCCTTTTCTTCGAGTAAAATACTGCATCTGATATTTCCTTTGACGGGTGAACGCGAAGCCTGACTCCATCGTTCTGAAAAGGAATCGTTACTCCAGGCATTCTTTGTCAATGAGAGAAAAAAAATTAGTTAAAAATTAGAGAGTCGGTAGAAACTTGAATAATTTCACTTTAATATTTTTAAACTACTCTGTATGCATTTAAGCATTTTCGCATCGCCCGAGGTTATGAATGACTCGCGATTACTTTTTGCTGACGTTAAACGACTTATGAATAAACATTATACTTGCCATGGTCACTCTATGTGAGAAGCAATAATGTAAGAGCTTAACACCGACGTGAAATGCTGACAAAGATTATCGGACGTCGCCTTTTCGGTGTGCAGTGTCTGGGATTTCGACAAAATTCGAATGAACTGTCAAACTTTTCTCTCGCTCATAACGTTCCATCCACACAGCGTCTAAACGATAAATAAGAAATCGTTTGTATGAAAATGAAAAATCAAATAAACAGCTCATCAGGCTTTATCGCACAGGTATTTATGTGGGACAAAAGGTAAGTTAATCGTTCGATTTGTAATACTGCACGTAAAATGAGATAAGGGGTGAGAGCCGCGTGCAAAATGCGCGCGTATAACGCTATTCGAAAAAACATGTTTGTTATTAAGAACGACGAATCGATCAACATTAAACATTTCAATTTTCCCTTCGTGATCACGATTCACGTTGATTACGCAGTTGTGTATGTGCAAACAATTATACAGTACGTAATACCAACCACGCGGATCGCTTATTAACAATTCCGATTGTGAGTGATTATTTCGCGAGCGACGTATTACAGATTATACCACAGTGCGCATACCGTAATTTATAAAAAAAAAATTGATCTACAGATAAACTATTAATAGGTACGTAACCTTCTTTACTTTATATATTACATTTATAGATGCGAACAAACGGCTCGCTCGATCAACACCGAAGTAACGAACTGCAGGTCTGTGCACCCTGCTCGATAAATGACATAACAGAATCAACGACTCGGCGCGGAGGCAGCGGCGCGGCGACTGCGGTGCTCATGCAGTCATTCTATCTCTATGCAGGATTTGCCTGCAGTACGCATGGTGTGCTAACTGCGCATATGAATCATATGATACGTATGTATGTACTACATACCTAGTACCAAGCAGGTTGGGCTACATCACGAGACCGGGGGTCTCACTTATAGGTATAGAGGTTAAAAAATTTTATCGCTCCACTCGGCGCTGTGTTCGAAACGATATGGCCACTAGAGCAATCTTCTACGTTGAATTCTTCCATTCAACCTCGCGCGCAGATTTGTTGTACATACTATATACATTGTGTAAATATGACGTAACATAGATTTGGAAAGTGAAGCGCGCAGAATGGCGCAGAGATTGAATAAAGCAAGAAAAGAGCGCGGTCGGTAGTTGAAAATTTGACCGATGGTGGCGCTGTCTGTGAAATGGCGGTGGAAACGGTGGAAACGAACTATACTTTCATATCCTCTAGCAGACGACGAGCAGACAACTAGCAGACGGCGTAGTGGCAGCGTAGCAGACAGCGCGCGGGCGCTCGGGTGTGTTTTTTTGATAAGAGACTTATTTTTTTTTCTCATCAAGTTTTTTCGGCTAATTTCCAAGATTTAGTAAAAAAACTATTCATCCACCGGGAATAGAGATAAAACACGAAATCATGGATCCCGAAGCTTTCCTAGACATGGCCAATCAGGTCATTAAATTAAAAATGTTCCCGTACTTTGACATTGCACACTGTGTACTGTGCGCGTTGCATGTCAGGGAAGACCTAGGACCCGGTAAGCCCACCTATTCTATATTTAAAGCCCTCAGCTCCTATCTAGAGATCTCACCCGATGTATGTATGTGCGGTACGTATTTAAATACGTACGCCTGCGGTACTTGTATTCATTTGGACCCTGCGTGGTCGTTGACCTGTACATTATAATCACCAGGATCTTATTCTTATCCGAAAAAAATTTCTGAATTCTATGCGAAAAATATCATTCTTGCGAAATCGCCGATTTTCTCCAACCTTGACGCTTGTTATCGTCATTGTGTGGGCTCTCTTTTTCTCTCTTGCTATATTCCCGTTTGATTTTATTTTTATTTTCTAAATACATACGATGCGGTTGGCACTCGATTGCTATCTACTTTATAATCTAAATAAATGCATACATTAACACGGATATTCTTGCTCTAGATAAAATTCGACATACCTATTTTACGATTGTGAATTGTTGCTTTCGTTTCAGCAAAACAAATTGTATTGTTCCTTTCCTCTTTTTCTTTTTGGATTACAGATTATATACCCTTCATCGATTTTTATTATTTTTTTTTCATTCTTTCGACATTTGATATCATTGTTACTGGACACGAGTTTGATTATCGATCATGCTATATAAATTATTACATTCCTTAGTCGATGTTTAATTATTTCATCATAGATTAAATTGTGCAGATATCAGTTGAGATTCATACGTTCTCTTGCACTTACTCAATGCGTCAGAATGGTTTATTTGGATGTGAAAATATATAAATAATGTAGCACGACAGTTAGAGCTTAACTTTGTAATTTTAGATTAGCTGAATTCTATTAAAAGAAAGATATCGGAGACCTTGAAAGAGTTACTACAATTTCTGGGTTTAGCAAGGGGTCGATTCTGTGTAAGTCTGGAAGCAAAAGAAATAATTGAAACCATGAATCAAAGTATAGGGAATGAAATTGTCAGTATTTGAATTATTATGCAAGTAATCATTTTTACTTTCACGATTAAATTTGTCTCTTGTCACGTTCCCTTATCCACCTAATTCGCGTTGCGTTGGTGAAATGGTGAAATGACCATCTGTAATGTATGTTAGAGGCTTTTTTCGAAACTCGGAAACTGGTGAGAGGAAAGATTCACATGCGTCTGGCACGTGTTCACACGTGTTCAGTTAGAGCAACTCTTGGCAGCTAAAATCACAATTAATATTAACGTATCCCAATGTTAACCGAGAGAACCTAGCTGTTCTATTTTCGTGTGGAATGTAGGAGACGACTCTGAGCCACCCGAAATGTGGCACTGAATGATTAGAGTCACCCGAAAGCTAATAACAAACAATAAAATTTCAGTGTCCTTTCAAATTTCATTTCGTCAATCCTACAGAGTCTTCAAGAAAATTACAAAATTTTCTACTTCTATCGATTTTCCTTGTACCAAAATAGTTTACAGTCAGTAAAATCTTACAGTTCGATCGGAATGTCTGTATAAATATACCCTTCACGTTTTATTGCATCCAAAGTTTTCTTAAAAGAACAAATATTCCCACCGCAAGTTGGAAAGTATTGTGCGGTGAAGCGTGAATGGCATTGATTAGTTGAGATACCTCAGAACCTATTCAACCAGATAAATAACAATGATTCTTCGAAGGTTAAAGGAAATTGACATGGCCAACATTCATTCGTTAGATGATAAAAAACAAGTTGTAATTGGACGAATTAATAAGTAAATTTTCACTCCAGTATTTCATGCTACGGGAATATTAATTTCAAGCCCGCACATTTTTACATCATGAAGTTTCACTCGAACACATAAATTTAGCTATCACACAAAGCTAGTCACCTAACTGCATGAGTATCCGATCAATACCTGTATCTGAATCCGGCCTGAACGGCATTAATATTGGTGATATTGATTCAGACGGTAATGATTGAATAAAGACTGGTAGATATACCAGTTATCTACCAGTCGTACCTAAATATTTGAAGGGTGAACTAGATGGCTAGTCCAGAAAATAAGATTGCAAAACTTTGGTTCCGCTTACGTGAAAATATATTTAATGGATGGATCAGGATTTCGTGACAATTCATCATTCGATAGCACACAGATAGCATAATTACAAATTTAGGTAGATAAGAAGTCTGGCCGGCAGCTTGCTATTCCCCACAGAAATTCTTCACTAGATCAGTTAGACGTGCAGTATGTATTTGTAACTAAATGCATTGATACGTTTAAAGAACCAGGGACAACCACGTTTGTAAGGATTCTGTTTGACCCACTTGATATGTTGCACTCGGTAGAAATACGAAAATATACGTATATGTTATACTTGAAGATTATCTACACCCTGGAATTTCTCTACTAGCATAATGATACTTAATTATATTCCATGCCTTTGTGATAAGATCATAAATGCTACGAAAATATTATGAAGAAAATTAACTTTGCTCTACATTATCGAATAATGGTAACAAAAATAAAAAATATTGTACACAATCATCATTTGATCCTCATTTTTACAGGAGCGCAAGCATTTTCAAGGAAACATCCGCTATCATGCTGGCTGTCAACGATGCTGGTTGTTTTTGCTGGTGGCATGCTGTGCAATGGTTTACTTGGAGAGCCAGTTCTTGCTCCCCTCAAAAACACCCCACAATTAGTAGTCGCCACCGTCGTCTGGTAACTCACTCAAATTCCATAATTTCATTTATCGTTACATAATGTCACACTTTCCTAAATTTTTCACATAGCAATCTCTAAAAATTTGAATTCTAATCAATTCATCGTTATTAAAAGTAATTAATTCTTTTTTAGGTATGTAATATTTTACACACCATTTGATGTCGGGTATAAAGTAGCGAAATTCCTGCCAGTAAAAATAATATGTTCAGCTATGAAGGAGATATACAGGTAAATAAAAATAGGAATTCTATTTTTACCGATGCATTACAACATTTATACATAACGTTGACAATTTATATTACTCCACAGGTGTAAAAAAGTCTATGACGGTGTTACACACGCAGGGAAACTATATCCAAATGCTTATCTTATAATGATTCTCATTGGAACACTAAAAGGTACACCTTAAAAGATTTTTGGTGCACTTGGTTAGAACATTAAATTCATTAATATCAAAAAACTTAATTGCAACGTGCTAATATATGTATGAATTCAAAACTAGGTAACGGTGCCGGATTCACTAAATTGTTTGAGCGACTTATTCGTGGTGTTTGGACTCCAACGGCTATGGAATTCATGCAGCCTAGTTTGTGAGTTTATGACCTCTTAATTTATCTTACAATCTTCCGATGTATGCTACTATAAAATTTGGAATGTAAATAGTTTACACTCTAATGCCAATACTTTTCTGTTACTCCATTAGCCCGACAAAAGCATCTATGGTTGCCTCGATCATATTTGTGCTTGATAAGAAAACTGACATCATTTCTGCACCCCATGCTCTTGTTTACTTCGGCATTGTAATCTTCTTCGTTTACTTCAAGGTACGCAGCAAACACTTACTTTATATTTGTCGTACTATATTTACACGATTTTTGAATTCAATCGTTTGTAATTTTAAGTTAAGCCAGTACTGTGTTGTTCATCTGCATTATTTTTATTCTTCTGTCTCTGTTAACAGCTGTCTTCTATCCTACTCGGTATCCACGATCCCTTTGTTCCCTTTGAAAACCTATTTTGCGCTCTTTTCATGGGAGGAATCTGGGACTCGTTGGCAAAATTACTTGGACGGGGCCAAACAAAAGATGAAAAGACAGACTCCAAGAAGACCAACTGAAGTTGATGTAAGTTCCGTAAATCATTTTTTTAGCGCATGTGACATGTGGTAAAAAGCGATTTTTTTCTCCTTTCGTTGAGATGTTTGTGACTGAAGATGAATACGGGTATCGTTTACGACAAGTAACTGAAACTTTATGTTTCTATTTTTCAGGATTGTAACAAAAAAATGCAACTGACTCGTTATTTATTGATATGAAGAAGATGAAACTGACCGAGGAAGTAACAGAAACGCAAGCTAGTCAAATAACTCGATTCCTAAAACATGACATTTGTCAAATTGTCAAACCAAAAGTACAATCAATTGTTTATTACACTAACACCATAGCGTCAACGGAAGTTCAAGCGTCGATACCTAAGTGTGTGCAGTATTACGTAAGACGTAAACGCAACGCCAATTGATCAAGAAGCAAAAGTCCACCACTCGTATGTAGCAAAGTAACATTTTTCAATTATGGTTAAATATCATGACCGAATTTTTATGAACTAAAATCATACTGTTATTCATCATTTACCACATCATGAAATTGTACAAATATCGTTCAAACCACGTTTCCTATTCACTGCGCCAAATAACATTTATTATTGGTCTCAATAACTGCTAAGTGCGAGTGGCGGTGCCCATTATTTATTAAATCACGCGATGACAGTTTAGAATTGAAAAGAAACATGTATTAACTACAATGTATTAACTATTGTAAATATTGAAGTTTATCATATCCGGTGATTTAAATTTTATTAATTTTATCAATTTCATGCAATGAATTTGTGTATATTTTAAAATTATAACTGAAGTGCACACTTCGATATACGTTATAAGTATGCATGTGCATATCTATGTATATTTATTCACACTTTAATTATTATTTTATTTTGTGCGCTTCAATTTTGATCTACCAATAACGCAGTGGGTGCTGTTTCGTAGGGAGCGCATAAAATGAATGTTCTATACAAAATCTATCGATTTTAAAATCTATAAAATTGTGACTTCAGCGTTTTTACGGTGAATTTTTTATTTTTTTTTTGCATATCTAAGTTCAGGTTCATAAATATGACGTGTGATTGATAAATTATCGATTTTTTACTGCCCATTACTAACTATCTTGGGTAAATGTAATAACTGCGTTATAATGAATCTATATTAATGATCATAACGCATCCAACATATTTTCAAATACAGTGTGAAATTGTATGTCAGTGCACAGTGTGTTGAGAATGAAAATTTATGCATCAAGAAATAAAAATAAAAAGAGGCCCTTGGTAAAACCTTATAAAGGCTAAGAGCTAGTACAGCTGAAAAATTGAAGTTATTTTAAACCCGTTAGTCTACTGTACCAACTTCTTTACTAAATATTCATTCCATTCTTAGTCATTAAAAGCTGGTGAATGCAGACTAAAAGTTACCGAGGCGTCATGAAAACAGTAACGAAATTTCCCTGTACTTCCCAAATTTTGTACATTCACAACATAAGCTGTGCAGGTTTATCACCCGGTGCATCAGGGACTTCACAGGCGTAATGCTCAGGCTGCTTAATTCGAATATTTAACCCATATTCATGTTTATATTCATTATGCAAACTCACTTGTCTACCTTCAGATGATTCTGGATCTATAAATAGGTGTACATCTGCTTCGGTGTGCAAATGATTTTCTCTCTTTGGTTTTGGCAGTTCGTCTTTAGACTGCATCATGAGTAACCAGTCCTTGTCTATCTGAATAGTTGGCTCTTCGTCAGGAACTTGAGTTTTGATATTGTATATCTGGTCCCAATCTTTATAGCGACAGTATTTGTCCAGCTCGGGCATTCGAGGGTCTTGGAAAAAGAGAACGTTCTTATGCGCTGCTGGTACAGGAACTCTGTCCGCTGCGCATTTCTCACACAGAGTTGGGTCAGGCTGTGAAAAAATTCGGGCAATGAAGCAAAATGTATTTGAATTAAGATTATAAAACCATTGCACTTTTGATGCACAAGTCAATTCTACTTACATGATAATCCAATCTGTGATCTGATTCTTCTTTTACACATATTGGCTTACAGTTTGAAACTACCGAGGAGGTTTGTTCGGAGCTGTTTGATACCGAGGGTGATAAGTTACTGTTATCCGAGTGACAAGTATCGTTTGATTGCGTTGCGGATGAGATCTCGCTTTTTCTAGACAACTCACTTCCTTCACTGTCATTACTGAGACTTTGAATGGAGCAAAAATCCGGAACATATTCGAACCCACAAGGGCGGAACATTGGGGTTTCGAATGACATTAGCGATTGATCATGGGGAGAGAATTTATCTGAGCTACTTTGCAAGTCACATCGCATTGGTAAATCTTTACTAATTTCCTCCTGTGGGCATATCCAAATCCCAGCAGACGGTTCCTCAACAGATTCGTTCAATTTTTCTCCACAAACTGTCGCATAGGATGTATCGTCTTCACACAAGCTTCCATCTTCCTTGATACGTCGATGCTGCTTCTTTGATTTGCACTTTATGAATTCTTTACCATATTTATACCGATCATTACTACTATCATTTTGCCCGCAACATGATGGTTGATCCTCACTGACATCGCTATCCTCTGCTTTGCTGTACGGTGAATCTATGCAACATAGGACTTTACTGTGACGATTGCTTGGATTATTTAATGAACATTGAACGCCATTTCTCAACCCTTCTTCGTTCGCTCGCCTAAGTTATTTGATTTTCTTACCTCTACAAATATTGGGACAGCACGTATCAGAAGAATCTGATGTATTTATTATTTGACTACTAGAATTGCACACAGAATCCGAATATTCCAAGCTCTTTTCTGTGTCTGATTTATTGTCGAAAGTTGTTTCGGAAAAATTTTGACAAGTGCAAAATAACTGCTGGTCTTGCGGTGTGAGAAACCAATTCATGACGTTTGTTTTGAAATGCTCCGGTGTCCAAATATCTTCGGTGTATAATTTTGGACAGCACGCTTGCCATGGTTTTGCAGGTTCTACTTTTACTGAGGAGACTTGAAAGAAGTTTTTTTTTTTATTTGTTATTTTCACACCACTTTAAAAGCTGACAATGTAATTTTTACTCACCTTTGTCCGATGCTCGTGCTAATTTTGTTTGAACAGATTCTATCATCTCTTCGAGGATGCAATACCAGGTTGACGGAAACACATACTTTCGACTGCATCTTTTGTCGATTATCTGTTTTCTCTTCTCTTCCGCATACATGACTTTCAGAGATTCCATTAATTTGATACATTCTCTTTCATTTACGCCAAACAAGTTCAATCTCCTAGCTATTATACCGTACGCTTTCGTTCTTCTCGATTGATCATTGTAAAATGAATGTGTAGGGTCCCATAATATAGGATGAACTTTGTAGATACTTAAAAATCTTAAAATGTTCACGTCGGACCATTTTTTAGCGACAGGGACAAAGCGCAGCCACCACTTTTGGTTCTCTTCAACCTCTTCTGATTGATGTTTCGCAATTTTCACATCTTCACTGGTTTCATCTGCCATGTTTTATCTCTTTAACGAGTATAAAGTATTACTTATAAATTTAGCTATTGAAAATAATCCAACGATTAAGACCGTTGATAAAGTTACGATATTAAATTTTGTTACAATTTTCGTTTCCCAATATAAATTAATTTTCTGTCAGAGTCCTTGCTGACCATTTTGCGCGCCAAAACAATGAAACCGAAAAAGGTTCGGTTCGAACTATAATTGGTTGCTAATGGTTGAGATGGCAGCTTCTCGGTCAATTGTCAATACAATTTAACAGCATTGCTGCCAAAAAATAATCATTGAAGATCGGAATCATTCGCCGATAGTTCTGATCTTCGTATTTACGGTACATGGTGCAACGTAATTACTGACTTTTTTCTGTTAGAACCGTCATTGGAACAGGGTATCGATTCTGTAATTTCACTTTCACATCTCCTACAATCCAAGCATTTTGATTTGTTGACTAAACTTAGCAAACCAATCAGAATGCTTGGGAAATGTGAAAAATGAAATTACAGAATTGATCCCCAGATCTTCGTTTGTTTACCGGTTTCTACAGCCAACTAATGAACATTTATGTGTTTAAACTTGTATCATTAGTTGGAAATTAATTCACATATTGACATTTTAAACTTATGTTTTACTGAAACAATTTTATGGGATACATTAATTATTATGGTTAAACAAACGTGGAGCCGAAATCGCGAGTTATCCAAAAATTGAAACATAAGTGAAACCATCTTCTTCGACTGAAACAACTGAAGTTCAGTGTGTTTCTAACGTCACACTATCGTTTTATTTGCTCACGAATCGACACAAAACTCAAATATTGTCAAAACTACCACAATTGATTGCAAATTCAATCGAATTATTAAGGTAAAGTACATAGTATATATACTTTGTCGAGTAACAGATCCGTATTTAAATATTAATTTGTACAAGTTTGAGTTAACTGGTTTCAATATTCGGTACATTTTATTTGTCACCTTTTGAAAATGAACGCTTTGGAAGAGGCTGCCGATTGACTGGTATTCGAATGTCCACCAATCGGGTGACTTTTTCAGACTTTTCGTTTTCAAAAGGTGGCGAATAGAATACACTCTTTATCAGCTTCGACAGTTAAGTGCTGCACTCTGTGTCTGACTAAAATACCTATATCGCGCACCTAATCTGGGTTCGAATTGTTCGAAATGATTTTTTGAAAGTTGAAAAATTTCAAACGACGGTAAAATATACGTATTTCACGCAGAAAATACGCTTTTACACGCATACATTTTCTTCTCTACATTTATCGCGATAACAGTTGGTGTTATCGTAAAGGAAAATTATACACAGAACTGCTTCGATATTTACACTCTGTGTGATGAGTTTTTTGTTCAACCTTCTAAAGGGTGCCTTTTTGAGAATGTTGCAGTTGATTTGGTTTGGAAAACGAAAGATATCGAACTCGTTGAGTATCTACGTGAAAACTAACACGGGAAATACACTCTCCATTGATTTGGATCCGAAATGGGACATCAGAAACCTAAAAGAGATCGTCGGGCCTCAGCTTGGCATATCTCCCGAAGATATCAAGATCATATTCGCTGGTAAAGAGTTGCACAATTCCACTATAATAGAGGTATGTGAAGAATCGATCAGTCAGCTGTAAACTATCGTTTTATTACTGTACAAACCTTAGTCATCAACAATCGTGTTCATCTACTTAACCTAACCTCAATTCTAACTTGAAACATGAATATTTTTATCTGTTGTCTAGGAATGCGATCTTGGTCAACAAAGTATTTTGCATGCCATAAAACTTCCCCCTGGAAAAAACCGCCTTAATAGAAAAAAGGATACCCAAAATCTTATCGAAGAATCTTTAGATGAAGGATCGGAAGCAAATGAAAGTGGAAGCAAACCTCTGAACGAAACTTTGATCGACTTACCATTGGACGACTCTGATCGTCAGGAAAATCACATCGAGCAGGGTATTCATACTTTTTGTTTTCCCTGTTTCAGTCACTGTTGTAATATCAAAGTCTTGAGAATAGAATTTTTGAGTAGTAGATTTCTTGTTGAACAGAACAGAAAAATAAGCAAATGGAGTCAGTATATGTTTACTTAACTACACTGCAGTGTTTTTAAGTTGGAATTATTTTC
This sequence comes from Diprion similis, assembly GCF_021155765.1. Classification (NCBI taxonomy): domain Eukaryota; kingdom Metazoa; phylum Arthropoda; class Insecta; order Hymenoptera; family Diprionidae; genus Diprion; species Diprion similis. The sequence continues at coordinate 18,302,551 of NC_060106.1, read as the reverse complement.
ACAATACTGTTTTGAATTTGGTGAAAATTCCTGTCAACTCGATTAATTGTAATGATTTTACAGAGCAGCAACAAGCCCGTGCCCATTTTTACGTTTACTGTTCGCTGCCATGTAAATCAGTGGAGGCAGGAAAGCTGAGAGTTAGATGCGCGACATGTGGCAGCGGGGCTGTGACGGTGGATCGAGATCCTCAATGTTGGCCTGATGTACAGCAGCCTCATAGAATAACTGTACATTGTGAGAATGACGATTGTCAGACGTTGCTGTCTTCCTTAGCACAGAAGGATGAAGGTACTCCTCAAGTGAGATATGCGCAGTTTTATTTCAAGTGCGCCAATCACGCGAGTCTTGGAGAAAAAGATGAGGCGGTACCGCTTTATTTGATCAAACCAAATCTGAGAAATGTACCTTGTCTGGCTTGCACTGATACGAGGTAAAGCTTTGATTTCATACATGAATCAATAGTCTAGAAATAAACCTAGGAAGAATTAACACAAGCTTTGTTAATGCCTTTCAGGGACACGGTACTGGTTTTCCCTTGCGAGGCTGGACATGTGACCTGCCTCGACTGCTTTCGAGACTATTGCGTCGCTCGTCTGCGGGATCGTCAGTTTGAGTTTGAAGATAACCACGGATACTATACCTTGCCATGTCCTGCTGGTTGCCAAAATTCGCACATATCCGAAGTTCATCACTTCCGTCTTCTCTCACCCCAGCAGGTACAGTGGTATCTAAAATCATCGGCTGCTTCTACCTTCACTGCCACACTCATCCGATCAACATCATTGGATTACTAATGAATGAATGCAATTTAAATTACAGTATGAGCAATACCAACGATTCGGAACTGAGGAATACGTTTTAAGGGCAGGAGGGCTTCTGTGCCCACGGCCAGATTGTGGAATGGGAATTATTCCACCTGATCAGACTGATGAGGAGCGTAGTCGATCACCGGATGAGGACGACTGTCGGAGAATTCAATGTATCGGTGGTTGCGGAGTATGTCAGAAAACTGTTACCAGCACTCGAGTACATCTGGCTTTTACTCACTACCGGACAACCACTATAATTCAGTTTTTTCCCCTAGTATGTTTTCTGTCGCCGATGCCTGCAAGGTTTCCATGTAGGTGAATGCGACTCACAACAGCCCACATCGTATTCTTCTACCTCCGCCGTCTCTTGTCCTTCAGGCTATGCAATTGATCCTCTCCGAGCTAGCGAGGTAAGTAACACTATTTTTATTCACTTGTTTGAATCGATAAACAACAGATAATCTGAGATTGAAAAAATTTCCAGGCCAAGTGGGACGAAGCGAGTAAGAAGACCATTCAAATATCGACGAAACCATGCCCGAAATGTAGAACGCCGACCGAACGAGACGGTAAGCGTACTCACGTACATCTTTCAGTCTTTCTCCATTAAGAGTTTTCAAGTCGCTTGCCCAACATATTTGCTATAATTTGAATACGGAAATGATAATAAAGTATTGAGATTGAGGAACGATAATGATTGGTAGGTGGCTGTATGCACATGGTTTGTACAAGAGCTGGCTGCAGTTTCCAGTGGTGCTGGGTTTGTCAGACTGAATGGACGAGAGACTGTATGGGAAGTCATTGGTTCGGATGATGTTCTAAAACAATGTATATCATCAGCAATTGTATATACTATGATGGATTCAGGTTAATGCAACTTCGAAAGCCAGGTAATATTAATTGTGATAGGTATTTACCTACGTAGTTAAATAAATTGTTTTTCTTTTCAATTTTTTATTTTTATCATCAGAATACACCCTTTATACCTCTATACCTGGAACCTCACAATCGCCTACGGGCTGTACAGTATTTACATGGTAATAAAAAATAAGAGCACTGAACACTCACGGTTTTATTATCATTATAGTAAAGTTGTGTAAGTCGATGTTGAAAAATTTTCAAGGTATATCGGAAAGTTATAGGCGGCAAATTAACTATTCGCGTCTCTAGAGGATATAGATATTACCGTTACTACTTAAGCTTTAGGCAAACATACACTGTATGTATCTGAGTATTTAATTATACAGTATAAGGAATTTACCGCGATAATAGCGTATATTATTACGGTAGTTCCGCCAAAAATGCGTTTTCTTACAATCGTTTTAAGAAAAAAATACATACCTTCTTAACAACATGTTACATGAGCTGTGAAAATTTTAGTGAGCTTGACCGTGCCAATCCCAAAATATCCAAAGTTGAGAATTTTTACAGTGCGAACCATGCGAGCCAGCGAGAGCGAGAGAGAGCGCCAAGAAAGCTTGTGTTCGTGTTCCGCGCATATGCCTGTGTACGAAAATGGGAGGAACTACCTTAATGCTGTCTCACGAGGCAATAATCTTCTTTAGTTTTATTCTAATTACCTATAATTATCCTACTCGTCGCCATATCTTATTTACAGGTAACAAGAATCCGCCCGACATTATTTTAATTCGGCGGATTTTGTGCCGACTTACGTAGGGTATTACTATAAAGCTAAATAGACCGATTAACGGGGTACACACTTTTATAAGACATCACTTTTTTCCCAACTAAGATGTCCCGCAAGTGAGAAAGTCGTTTTTAGACAATCAGAGACTGTGTATTGAAAATTTAAGCAACGATTATAATTAATTTCTCACGACGCTGCTTACTATCGCGATATTTATCAGCGGAAAGCCTGATTTTCTCTCAGTCACGATCGGAAAGTTGAGTCAATTGCTCTATTGAATGCGTATGTACTATCTAAGATCTTCAGAGAGACTTCAGTACCATAAAAATATTGTAATTTACGTGTATGTGCCTTCTCAGTTGCATTACAACAATAACTATCATCTATACATATACTATCGTATACTGTCATCTCGGTTTTATCGAGAACAATTGTGTTAACATATATAATGTGCGTATTTGAAAGATTTGAGGTATAATATTACAGGAACAAGGGTGAAATGAGACGTTTACGAGTAGTCAAAGATTGAAGTTGAGGTTTGTTTGTCAGAGTGGGAGTGACAGATTTAGAAGTCTTTAGTTTTAGTTATCTTTTACCAGAATCATATTGTAAATTCGCCCGTCTTCTACACAGTTCGAATATTTTATGTTAAAAGTGGAAACTATCTTCTGCTGCAGCCGCAGTGTTTTTTGAAACAAGCTTTTACCTTCGAGCTCTCTATATTTGTCGCGCGAGCCTCCATAAACGGTAAACAATGAATAACATAATGAGTTTAAGGATAAAGTACGGATTCCCATCATCATCGTTTACAGCTTATCGTTTAAATTAGTTACTTTTCGGAAAATTATGGAACTAAGGAAAAAAAAATCGTAGTTAATAGTAAATCATTCGATACAAATACGAACAAATTACTCGGAGAAAATATCTTTGACTGATCGTGAAAAATCTACTTCTCAATTCGGTGAAAATAACGTGTCCACGATACCTGCATATTTCACAGGTAAATCGAACGGTGGCATAAAATCAAAATGGCCGTCGTTGAATCACCTGCGATTTTATTTCGACTGCACGATCTCTTCCGGCGAACAAAAATTTTATTACCGCTACCCGACGTCAAGTGAAATACAGCAAGAATCATATGATCATATCTTCAACATCGGCAAAGGTAATGAAAATCGATAATCCAGCCTACCAAATTCACTCGCTACGTACGTTGCCCATGCTTTTCACCCTTCTACTTCTCAATTCACCGTAATGCAGGTGGATTACCTCGCCCCGGTCAAATAGCGGTAGTCTGTGGCGCCGGCGGAGGTGTCAGCGGTGACCAGTTCGACTGATGTTCGGCGGCCGAAGCGTCCTGTTGCCGTTGTTGCTGTTGCTGCTGCTGCTGCTGCTGCTGCTGCTGCTGCTGTTGCTGCTGTTGCTGCTGATGGTGTTGCCGATGATGGTGATCGACGACCGTGGAAAACCTACGGCCAGCCTCACTAGCTGCGTCCTCCTCTGGGTTTCCCTGCTCCGGGTACCCCTGGACACTCTGCATCTCCTTCGGCGCCTCGTAATCGGCAACCGAATTTGGCGAGGGCGTACCTTGAGGGTGCTGGAGATGCAACTGGGGGTGGTGGTGCTGATGGGGGTGCAGCGACTGCCCAGGATGGTGGTGGTACTCCGGGTGATACTCGTCCGGTTCGGCAGGCCCATTTAGCGGCTGATGGAGGCTCGGAGCGCCCGGAGGGTACGGGGATATCTGGTGGTGCAGATGCAGGTTCAGGTTCAGATACGGCTGCTGCATTTGGTCGCTCGGAGATGCCGAGGGGTGCAGCCATCCTGACGAATCGCCGCAGTGCGTCTGGCCGTGTGTCGGCGTGCTGCAGGGTGCCGACGGCACGTAGACAGTGCAGGAAGTCGTCGTCGTCGGTGGAGCCGAGCCGGAGTGCGCGTACGGCGATGACGCCGAGGATGACGGCGACGGCGAAGCCGGTGGCCAATCCTGCAAAGGACCCGCGGCCAGCGCTTCGGGACTTCGAGGCGCCCAGCCGACGTACGTCGTCGAATGCAGCAGCGCCGGTCCGTAGGGATCGACGTGTTGCTCTGAGAAGTCGTAAAACTTCGTTATATGGTTGCTTTGTTGTTCGGGGACTTGGACAGATAAGGGACGGCTAGAAAGCGCTTGAATATTCGGGCCACGATTGTTATTTTTGAGATCTTTATGCGGTTCGTTTCAGTCGAGAGTCCACTCGCTTAGAAATCAAACGAATGATTTCAATTCCTCGACATCGATTTTCATTGTTACATCTGATTTTCAGTAATTTTTTTGCCTTGTAGGTCATTTTGGTGCTTTCCGGATTGGGTTGAATGACAAAAAATCACTGAATAGCAGTGAAAATGACCCGAAACACTGGAAGATCATTGAAAATGAATTGGCAAACTGGAAGTCAACGAAATTTTCACAAATTCAAACCATTCGGCGTTTACAGCAAGCAAGATTTACAAAAATTTCCAACGTTTCCCGGGTGATTTTTTCACCGCTATCGCGTGATTTCGACGTAATTCGTTTCATTCAGCTAAAATTCGAACACCACTAGAGGCGAATAATAATTATTCTCACTAAATTCATTTCACGTATAGAACCAGCGTATTCGGTTATAAAAAAATATTATACTGACTCGAATAATCAACATCGTAAACGTTGTGTCTGTGCAAGGACGATGGAGTGATGGAGAGTTTATTTGACTCACCGTCCTGAATGTACTTCGGCCTTAGCGTGTAGGGTCCGGGTCTACAGGCGTTTTTATGATTAACCGAAATGGAGGTGGGCAGACTGGTCGAGCCACCTTGTGGTTGACTTTGGGCGACAGCAAGGGCTGACGCGGGGTTGTATTCGTAGCTCATAGTCGGCTGTGGTAGGAACCAAGTACCAGTGTCTAAAACGTCGAGTAATATTTAGAATAAATTCAACTGCCAGGAAAGAAAACATCGTTTGGAAATATTTTATTGGAGTTTCAATATGGGGACTCGGGGCATTCGACCGAATCCGATCATCTGAACATCGATCGCTGTTGCCGGTACCCACAGGTACTCACACAAAGTCGCGAACAGCCCACGAGGCTAATTAGGTATTTACACAGTTAGCAATTGTTAGTCAATGTTTTCGAATGTAGTCGTACATACATACGTAATTAGCACGTCACTTACATTGCGGATACGATTGAGTATCGCTGGGTCTCTCTTTCGCGTCTAAAAACGCCTTTGCGAAGGGGTTGTACTTTATTTTCAGACTAGTTACTTCCTCGTTTTGATACGCCGTCACCGCGATGAATTGCGTCTCGGGGAATCTGTAGGTCAGGACCTGTGATAGGCGGGGAAATTGATCAATTCACGATTCCCAGAAGTAAATTTACTTTTGTAATGCTGAGGAATTTAACGATGCACAAGGCGAAAACCTACCGTCCTTTGCTCCTCCGCACCAACTCTCACAAGGTGCACCCTGGGTTCGTATTTGTGCAACGAGTTCAGCATTATTTGTCCATTTCCATTAGACTTGTTCGTCAGTTTCACCTTCGCGAAGGAGACGGCCTCCTTCATCCAGTGTGCACCGAAGTTTGGACTCTCCGGGTGGATGTAGATCGGGTTCGGTGGAGCCGCTTCCGCTTTTCCACCTGGCACCCATTCCCCGTTCACGTATTTCCACCTGTATTGTAATGTTCGTTAAACTCTCCGTGTACAAGAACCTAATTGGATTTAACCTTGGCTTCTTTTAACGCAATATTTGACTAACATGAGATTCGTTCCTTTTTTTTTATAAGTGAATATTGTGAAACGCAATGTTACGAAACTCCCAACGACTCCTAACATCGCTCTTTCCAATGTGGGGATCTCCTCTGTGACCGAACACAAAAACTTATTGAATATTTTAAAGAAAAACCGGAAATTTCTGACTCTCCTCATCCTTTTCTTCTCTTTCTCATTTTCTCAGTCCCATTGTTTGGTACCAAGCCATTCAAAGTGCCATTTTTGACTAATTGAAGTTACGGTCAACCACTCACGAAAATTTTGAGAAGTTTTAGTTCTGTCGCGCGTGATTCCCACACACATGTTTCTTTTTTTTTTCTTTTATTCACAACACATTACGAACGAAGAAAATATCTTGACCATATAAATACCGTTGGAGCGAATTGGATCTCATTACGTTGATCAAACATTGCCAGTGTAAGTTCATTTTGTGGTCATATGACATTGAAATTCTCCCATTTTTCCTCCCACATCGAATTGCATGACGCTGACATCACGCAGAGATGTCTAAAAAAATGTTCTCAGTCTATGACGGAATTGAGCTTCGGTTTCGTTATATCACGTGATTTCTGTTCCTGCGATGACTCTAGACGGATTTGGACTTTGGAAATATTATGCCCTAAGCTTTCTCCGTTGCTTTCCGTTCGACATTATAGGTGATATAACTTGTTTATGACTCACAATTGCACTCTTGCTTCGTAGTAGTAGTAGTAGTTTAAAAACCAGAAGCTTTACAGTCTGGTATAAAATTGAAAAATACAGACCCGACCTCTCCACCAATTTATTGTTAGCCGGCAAACTATCAGCCTAATTAACGCCTCATTCCCAATCTGGCTTAACTCGCTATTGACTATTCGTTTCGAAGTCTTGAGGTGCGGTGTGTCTACCGAATACGAGTCTAAAACTCTCTTTACCGCAGCTCTCTCGCAATCAGCTTTTAATAAAAAAATTTATTTATAATTATATGCCGTGACGCAAGTTTTGCGTTATCCTAATTTAAGTCCGTGTGATCTTCATCGATGGTCCAGCATTTTTTGTACCGTATAATAATCTGTGGTCCCAAATCCTCACCTATATTCTATTTATTGCCCGCTTATATGCGCGGTGTTGTAAAAGCCTTCGTCGCGAGGAAAAAAAAAATTTATCTTTTACTACCCGCGGGTTATCTCATCCTTAGGAATCATATTGTAGTAACGTGTCAATCGACATGCTGTAAAACGCGCCAGCCGAGTACCGGAGTGAAATATGACATTGAAAATATTACGCTTCTTCACAGTTAATTTCAACAAATCATTTCAAAGATATACTATGTATGTACTTATAGTAGGTACCGCTGCCATTTTTGCAACGTTAACTTGCGGACGATTATTATATCGAATTGTGAAATCATCGTTCATACGAATTAACCAAAACAGTATTTCTCGTTACACGCATTTTAAACACCTGTCGCAGACAGATTACTGAATAGTCTTGAAAAACCGGACTTACTAGACTGGCATGTGGTTTGTTCAGTTACCTGTGAGGATCGACTTGCACGAACTCCAGAAGCAAAGTGTACATGGCCGCCGGCTCCAATCCTCTGGCGATGACTTTGACCACAGGAAACATCCGCCTGGAATAAAGAATATCACTAAAACTTTTCCAAAAACTTGTACCGCAAAGCTGCTTTGTATATTCCACGTATGTTGCACTTCACGATCAATTAGTGTCGTCAATGGTGTATGAATTTTCAGATTTTTCATATTTCGAACGAGAAATGCGAGAAAGTGAACAAATTTAATTGACGAAGATTACAATATATGTATATATATTCACGTATTACGCTTTGGCACTAATTGTTTTTTGAACGACCTACAATTCCTTCGGATTACAGTGACGAAGTATTATACCGATACGAACGAAGGCTTTGGCCTAACTCGATAATCGTTCACAGTTCCTCGGTCATCAGGAATTGACGGCATGGAATAAGGAGTAATGATCATCGTTTAGGAAAAAACCTCCAAGATATGAATTTTCAGATTACATATCCAACTATTCAGAAGAAAACAAGTTTTCATCAAGCGAAGGTGAATAAATTCGAATTTTAGAAAATCAAGAGATTTCTTTCGAGCAGTTAGAGAGCAATTAAATTTCATCATTTCCGTACAAATATCAACATTCTTGAACGATGAACGGACCGAAACGAGGTCCATGAGGCCTGCGTTACCCAGCGTTAACATCACTGCTCATCTTCCGAAAACTAAACTTCTTCAAGAAGCTAACCACCACTAAGATACAAAAGATTGGGATACAACCATGACTGTCGTAATTCCTTATCCTCGTGTACAAAACTGTTGATTCATTTCACAAATAACAACCCGACATGCAAAAGTATGGAAAACATGATCGCGCCATTATCGATATTGCAGGTAACCTGAACTCGTCACAATATTCCAAAACGAAAACCGCACGCAAGGATGAAGCAACGGAGTTCCGTCAAAGGTATATACATATAACAACGGAAGTCGTAACGCGTCGCGATCACGGACTGAACGCACCTTCCGTTCTTCGTGACGATCATCTCGTTGGTGATGCACTGAAACCTGGTCCACAGTTCCCTGTCCTCAAGGGCGAGGGACAAACTCTGTCCGGCGGAATTTGCCGGACCAGGAGTATCGTTCCTGTTCTCGTCGACGAGCTGATTATCGCGGTCTCTTTCGCAGCAGGAGGACCTCGGCGGACTGTCGGGGGGTGCCGACGAGGATGACGGACCTGGGGCGTTGCTGGAGCCGCGTTGGTGCTCCTGCAGCCCGGCGGAGTGCATCATTGACATTAATTTCGTTATATATATATATGTATATATGTATATATATATAAAAATGTGTGTGTACGCCTTTGGGGGCGAGAGCTGGTTCCAGGTTTCTGATGAATTTATCAATTAGAGGCGATTTAATCACCGGCTCGAGCTCACTAACACTTGACTAAACAAAGTAATTATTACGGTGGCCTGTAGCAGGCTGAGCAGCGCGGTTACACCTCGAGTGGGTGAACACCTCGTTGTCACACTTTACTGCGATATTTCACACTACTCGGCGAACCTGCAGGCTGCGGCCGCAAGACTCGGCGATGCGGTTCCCTCCTGCCGCGACTCACCTCCGGTCCTTCCGTTCGTCCCTCGTTCTACCCCCACGCCTCCGACGGGCTAATTAGCGGCAATTAGAAGGGCGCGATGGCTGACCACCCCCTCTTTCCGCCCCCCTTATACCCATCGACAATTTTTTCAATACCTACTCCGGGCTTTTTTCTCACCATTCACGGCTCCCATTGGCCAAGGTGACGGCTCACCGCGTCCTGGTCACACCTCGTCCCCGCTCCTTCGCTGGCCGATTGGTCAGCCCGGAGTCAATTCGCCTTGTAACCGGCTCCCGACTCCTTCGCCTTGGCCCAAGTCGACGCCCTCGGTTATGTGTTTGCCTCTTACCTGAGCCGCACCTGCGACCGAGCTCAGTTACCACACGGTATCATGCCAAACGTTATTGCCGTTCGCTTTCGCCCCTGGGATTCGAGCTACCGAACTTACAGCCGGCTCATCCCCGAGAAGGCGGAGCTTAGGGATAACTTGTTGTTGTTCTTTGGACAAGATTCGGGCCCGCGAACTTTTATACACGAATATATACCTATGACGCTTAGGTTTGCGATGTATCGGTGACGGCTAACGATCATGTTCATTCCGCTTGTTAATTATTATACCAAGGGCTTCTGTTATTCGGAAGGGACATTTTTCAACCCTAAGCCGGATTATGAACTCGTGCAATTCCGACTACCGTTCGAAACTCGTCTAAGAACCTCGTAATCTTGTGTTGGGATGCTGAAGTGAGAATTTAAGGCGACTGCCCCACCCGTGGATCGGGGAATCGTTGCAGGATCGACGGTAACTGAATTCGGTACTTTTTTTCATTTTATTCGCTATTTGCTTGCTTGCTCATTTTCGTATTTGCTTTAATTTAATATTTGCTGGATGACATTGCTATGGATGCATGAATTGCAAAGGACTTTTTTGTACAGTTAAGCAATACCTGCACCAATAATAGAATAATCTCAACTTCTGACGTATTATACAAATGTTGTTACTTTTTTCTATCGGTTATTTAAATTGATTTGAAATTTTTATACTTTTATTTCCTGTTCGGTTATCCAAAAAATTCATTCTTGAGTAATAATTTTGTAACGCTGTATAAATCCTTGGGTTCGCAATAGATTCGGTTCCTTTTGCATTGTGCAATTTATGCGTATATAGTCTAAGCCTCAAAAAGGTCCAGCTATTTTCAACTACCAAAACTTCGATTTGAAAAGGTTGCGCAGGTTTGTAAGGTCGAGTATATTTGCAGATGGTGTTTAAATTTTTCCAAAAACTGAAAAAGCAGTTACGCACTTGATGCACAACATTTATAGAATGGCCATTTTATTCCCAAAATCATACCGTCGAAGAAACGCATATATTATATGCATTATAGCTATGAAGGCATACGATGAAGATGATTTTTTTTTACAAGTATATAAACGCGATTCCGGTTTATTGATTACACATCGCGAGATACTTTGCGAATTTTTATTATTCTGAAACAGTTCATTATTCATTTCCATTTACAGCATAATGTGTTCAGCTGATCTTCATACGGTTGTCTTTCCTTCAAAATTCACTCAAAATGGTAGGTACAGAAAAAATAAGTGACATCGTTCGATTTGATAAGGATTCAATTTTGCCGACGGTTATAGAAACAGAAGACGTGGGACTTACAAAATCGTCATGATGTTCCGTTTTTTAAAGTAGAAAAGATTGGATTATTTTCTAGAAACGATAATTCGTTGGTAAAACGTGGTTAATTAAAAAAAACAAACGAGTAAATAAATATATTAGGTTAGATAATTAAAAAAAGAAATCTACTCTTCCTTTTTTTTCAATAGTTGCTATACTTGAAAAATTTGTGTAAAAATGTGGACAAAAAAAAAAGAAAGAAACAAAATAACTGTCGTAAAACCTGAAGAAGGTAAAAAAAATATTCAGATTTTGCTAGCATAATTATTGAAATATGTTTTATTTATTTTTATACGTACATTTATAAATAAAAAATATTTAAATAATTGGTAGGAACGTCTGAATATTTCCCTGCCTCCTCCAGGTTTGACGACAAATTTTTTTCTTTCTTTTTCTTTCAATATTGGTCAGAAATTTTTCCAATGGCATCTCGAGAGAAAAATAAAACTTGAAAAACTTAAAAAACGAGCCAAACTAACAATAAAATATATCCAATAATACCCTGCCTGCAAGAGTATATTTATCTCTATATACCCACACGTCTATATACTATACTATGTGTGAAATTATTTTCGCTCGTATGTTCGAAGCGAATTCTTATTGAGACTTTGCGGCCTCGCGGCTCTGATATATATGTATATATATATATATGTATCGTACATTAACGAAGAGTCCGAATTAGGCGGATCGACGGGCACGTAACGGTCCCAACGAAAGGATCCGGTCTTCTTCTGCAGACAAATTACAAAAATCAACAAAGTGCATGGCACGGGGGTCTGTTTGCGCGAGTGTTGCTGCACGGCGGAGGCCCACGAATTATTACACGTATAATATACATATATATGTATGTATGTATGTGTATATATATATAGCACGGTAATTTTATACCCACCTTGGCGCATTTAAGTCGCAGGTATAGAACCGCAGGCTCCGATATTTGAGGAGTTCGTTTGATCGTTTGTTTGCGATCTGCCTCAAGTTCGTTTCTTCTTATATGCTTTGCTCCTGCAAAGTTTGCTCAACTAATTCACAAGAATTTCCAAACTGTCTATACGACTCGATATTATAGGCTTATAGCCTTACCTTTTGCCGAATTTTGTGTACTGAAGATCGTGAAGAAGAAGAAGAAGAATAATAATAATAATTTAAAAAAAAATAAATAAATAAATAAATCGAAAAGATAAAACACACCTCACCACGATATTTAGGTACACGTGTGGAAAGTAAGACCTTGGCTTAAACATATGTATGTACCTATTTATGCATACCTATAACTGCGCAGCGCTCTTGTGTCAGACTGTTTTTATCAGGCGAAAACAGTTTTTAACACCTCGTGTTACGTACTTATTGCTCGATTCGCTTGATTCATTGTCTATATATTTTTTCAAGACATTACAACACAACGATATCCAAAATATTTCGTGCGCAGTACGTGTGAATAATCAAAAGCGATGAATTCCGTATCAGGAAACGAATCTCCGTGAAAAATCCGTGCGTGGTAGCCGAAAGCGGAGGACACGATATCGTCAAAGCGAGTGTTGTAAAAATTCTTGGGTCAATCAGTCTTTATTGTTTAGTGGCGCTTTAACATTTTACAACACACCTGCAGCAGCAAAGAGCGGCGGCCCTCCAGGGCAACCCTTGGATAACGCGTGGGCGGTGGCGGACCAGGATTTTACCTGATCTTTTTTCCTTTCGTCCTTCCGTTCCTCCTTTCATTTCTTCATCTTGCATTTTATTATATTTGAGGCTCACCGCCACTTGTTTGTGTTTGCCGTCAAAGTATGAGACGCGCTGTAATGGAAGCTGTAATAATCATAACCGCGCTAGCTCTGCGGTCTTCGACGGATTTTTAAATCGCCCTCCGGTGGTCCGATAGCGTCATAGCCATCCATGCACCCCGCTTACCTGCTTCCGGTTAACAATTTTACAAATTTTTCGAAAAACTTGACCTCCCGTAGGTATGTACGTATCGCGGCTGCGAATTGAAAATATCTTACACTTTGCTTTTCTTATTAAAATTTCTTACCAACAAAATTATATATATGTGACAAAATGTTAGTTTTTGATGTTTTAAGAGCCCACTCCAAAGGACAGCTAAAAAAAAAAATTTTAAGAGGTCGCTCCAAATTTTTTTAAATGTCAAAAATCGTCAAAAAATTAAATTAAAAAAATTATATTTTAAGTATTTTGTTTGATTTTTAATTCATGACGTGGTGTATTGTTATCGATTCTTTCTTACTAAATTAAAGAAAAAAAATGTATGAAATTTTAATATGAAAAGGTCACTCGAAAAGATCTAAAGAAATGAACCAAAAAATTGAAAAAAAATTATGAGCGATCTTTCAAAATTCAAATTTTGAATTGAAATTTTCGGAAACTTATTTTTTTTTTGTCTATAAAGTTATATATATATATATATATATATATATATATATATATATATATGACCCCTTGCAATTGATTTAAATAATAAAATAGCTTATCATATTATAAGAAGTGTCATGTATAATAAAATAATAATAATAATAATGCGTGAAAAATTAATAAGTTCGCAGAAATCCGTATAATAATAATAATTAAATAAACGAAATAGTATTTTTCGCAGCATTGCGATATTCTTCATAGATACCTATCGAATAAAGTAAACGTAGAAAATAATTCAATGAATGTGATAGAAATAATGAATATTAATAATAACAAAAATAAAAACAACAACAATAATAATAATCGTAATCGATAAAAATCGTCACATAATATCTTTTTCCAATTGTATCTGATTAGCCTCGAGCATCACGCAGATTCTGTCGTTCTGCTTTATAACCACCGGTTGTTTCGAATTTGCAATTCCTTCGTTCGCTTCCATAAATTCGTTGAAATTATCGTCGCTAATACCACCGTTGCTGATCGGCGTTTGACGATTCTGCTGATCGTAATTCGGGCACAAGTAACCACCGTAGGATAAATGCTCGTGACCAAGCAGGGTGTTACTTTCGTGAAAAAGACTCGGCTGCTCGATGAACGCCGCTTGCAAATCCTGAGCCGTTGATCCTGGATGCAGCCATTCCTGGCTCATCGTCAGCCGGTGAGAATAGTCCAAAAACGCAGCGTAATTCTGAGGAAATTTCATCGAATTGTGAAAATTTTATAGAAATTGTAAAATTCTTTTCCTTGGAAACGCTTTGAGCAATACTTGTCGAGCGATTCCACGTGAAAGAGAAAAGTTTTGTTTCGAATTTAATAAATAAAAAATAAGAAATGTTTCGTTGTTTGAAAACAAAACAAAAAAAAAAAAAAAAAAAAAAAAAAAACATATCGAACAACGTCTCTTTCAGCGAAAGAATAGAATTCTTTTTTCGACGAGTTGAAAAAAAAAAAATTTACAATTATTTCGAATGATCCAGAAATTTTTTTAATAACGCAAGAAAATTTCGTTGCCAAAATTTTTACATCTATTAATCAGGCGTGTGAATAATCGGTTAATAATAAATAATACCGTGGCGTTTTCGATGCTCTGGCAGTGGCCTGCGAATTGACCTGGTGCAGCTCCCAGCCAGAAACAATCTTCGGGTAGAATTTGAAGCAGATCTTCGTCGTGAACCGAAGACATAGTCGGCGTTCCAAGGACGCTTTGACCAGTCGGAGAAAATGGGAAGACAGGAGCGGGAAGATAGGCTTCGGGAATATTCTGACAGGGAAACAGAAGCAAAATGGAAAAGCGTTTAGATATATGACAAAAATGTATCAAATTCTATATATATAAACGTTTATTTCTTAATTTGATGACAATAATAATAATAATAATAATATTTCTTATACAATAATAATCGCAGGAAGATTTGCGTTGCCGTTTGTTTTTATATTTTTTTTTTTGCTTGTTTGTTTGTATTTCACGACACAGAATGCGTAATACAGGATTTATATCATCATATAATTGTATAATAAATATGAATGTTTATAATGTGTATAATTAGTCTGAAATCTTTTTTGCAGTTTATATACACACTCGTTAAATTGGCTCGAATGATTGCGGGTTCGAAAATACGATGTGTTTATTATATATCGCATTGTTCAATTGTACGAAAAGACCGTACTTGCAATGGTGTAATATAAAATATAATAAGTGCCTGAGAAATTTTATATGCGCGAAAATCCTACTCAACTTCAACGCCTGGTACTGATCTAATCTATCGCACTATATATTTATGTATACAGCTACTTTCAGAAGAATAATATATATATGGGAAATTCCATGTCAATTTAATCAATGATTTTTAACTCATGAAAAAAATTCTGTAACTTTGCGGCAAGATAGTCAAAATTGAATATTGATTTGTTGATAATTATTGGAGAATTTTGAAACGTTGAAAGATCGTGTTTTGTTTGTAGAAAATGTTTAGTGTTAGAAAAAAATAGTAGAACGGATCACTACGTCATGGGACGGGTGTCAGAATGATCCGTATGAAAAATAAGATTCTTGAGAATTTATTTGTGATTTAAAAAAAAATGCCAATTTTTAGATGATTTTGAATAATCCTAAAAAATCAACGGTTGCAGAAAAAAATCTGAAAAAATTATTAAAGCTGCTTTTTTGTGACCGGAGAACCGTATGAAAAATCCTTAAGCAAATCAAAAATGGGCAGGAAATATCATTTGTCTAATTGACGTGGAATTCTCCATACATATATCTATATACATATATATGTATATATGTATTATCATGACCTGCGTGTAACAGTTACAGTGTGAATTTGTCAGTGAAAATGATTTATTGAACCTTGCCGACGGAATAACTGTTACAGCTGTAATTATCAGCAAATATATATATATATATATATATATAATACCCACGTATTTTAATTTTACTACCGATTTCGGAGAACTTGGTAAATTCTTGAATGAACTTGCGGAATTTGGTCAAATTTTCCTCGCCGCTTGTTGTCCGGATTATAACTGGTTGGAAAGTTTTTCGTCTTTAATTTCAATGGACAGAAAATCCTTACGATAAAAACAAGAATTTGAAAAAAGAAAAAAAAAAATAACTTTAAGCTGATTTCAAACTCCGTTATTTCTGTCTCTAAAGCGAGGTTTAATCGATTTGAGAAAAAAATAAATTTCTTTTAAATGGCACGTGGTCTTCTCGTACAATCGATTAATCGTTGAGTGTAACTTCTAGTGATTTATACATGTATAGGTATATAATTTTACTGCATGAAAGAGAAGAAGAAGAAAAAAAGAAACTTATACACACAAACTGTAATTTGTAAAAATTAAATTTGCGAATATTCAGATGAAAGCATAAATTCTATATCGATGATAAATTTTGATGAGAGAAAGAACGAGAGACCGTATTTGTATGTAATAAAAAAAATTTTTTTTTTCACTACTGTTGATGGAAATTACTTATTTCTTTTGATATGATTATGATAATTACAGTCAAAAACTTCTGGACGATGTCGTATTTGATTAATTGGTTTTGTTTGTTCCGTTTTACGGGAGAATTCAAAATTGAATAAAGCGATAGACGGTGTTTGAATGTGTTTGTGTCTGTACATTCAAATCCTTTGAAATCACTAGTATGGTAAGGCTGTATTAGCAATGCTGAGCGATTGAGTATAATCCGAGTCTTTCAGACTTTTGGATTTCGTCTCGAATGTTGATCAATTCCCCTATTTCAATGAAACGAAAATAAAAATATGGTTTATTCTACGCTTAAGGAATTGTGAAAAGAATTACCAACAATATTAAGGTACAATACGAAATAAAGATGGAAGAATAATAAATTAGTACCTACCATACGTAGAGGAAAGAATGAGAAAAGAAACTGATGGCTTTATCCTAGCACAAAGTACCTAATCTATTAGTAATTTAACAAGAGGCTAATCATACAACGCTATAAAAAAAAATTTTGACTTGAAGTTTTAAATTACGGCGAAGGAATTCGTCTAATAATAATAATATTTCAAACAATTTAGAGAAAGCGCGAGTATTAGAAGAATAAGTTTATATTTTTGAATCGTGAGTCGCTGTGTAGAAAATAGCTCACGATTTTGCATGGATTTTTGGATTGGATTCTGTTATATCTGACTGAAAAGTTCGAGTTTGCCTTGCCTTATTTATTAACTTTTGTGAGTGGACTAATAATTCGTAATTTATAGTTCGGATATTATTCCGTTTATTGTGATAACGGAATCGCTTTACTCGTAGAGAAAATCGTTCGATCAATGCTCTTCTCTTGTCTATATCTTATTCCTTACCCTGTCGCATTCGAATATGAACATATTATAACGATCGAGCGTTTTTCTCCCTTGCAGTGAAACAAAGGTTCTAGGATTACAGAAATAAGAAGAGAAGAAAGGAAAAAACAGGGTGACGTTTAATAAATTGAGAAAATTAATTCCATCTAATTTTTTATGGAATTGTAAATGCGGCTTACCGATTACACAAACATTCATTCATTGTTACTTCTATATTCTGCGGTTTATCGTATTATATGTATATTATAGTATGTATTTCGTACGGAAAGATCGAGCGTCAATTGAATCGGTTGAATTATGAATAATTAAGTAACTGGAAGTGCTGCACTTTGCTTACATTTTCATTTAACTCTATCTTTCGATATAAGTGTATAATATACCTATATATTATCTCTTTACTTTTTTTTCTTTTCTTTTTTTTCTTTGCTGTCAACTTTTAAGTTTCATTTCTTTTATACCACTCCTGGAGTATCGCAAGTAACATTACAGAGATATGAACATGTATGTATTGGAACATCAATCTCGAACATCGTGACGTGCAAATGATTGTGAGTAGAATCTATTAAAACGCTTCGATGATACGTTCTGCAGTTTTTTTTAAGCTAGACAAATCGACACTTGTGATAAACGGAGTTGAATCTTTTATTCGTAAAGCTAATAGCAGATTCAACGTTAAGATCAGGCAAATTAAAATCGTAATGAAATCGATACTCGAAGTTTTTATATGCTCGTTTATACTTGTTTTCTCGTGTCTGCGCACGTGCAGTAGAAAAAAAAATTGTTGACCGATTATTTTTTTGTTTATTTATTTATTTATTTTTTTCTTTCATTTTTTGTTTATGGTTGGTTCTCAAGAAAATTCTACATGGACGTATATGTATAATATAATATATATTTATAATGCGATGAAAAATTGTAGTTAGAATTTTTATTCGACTTCAACGTGCGATCAATTTTTATCTATATATGTATGATAATACAATTTAACAAATGGTATTAAATTATAACGAGTTTTTCAGAAGCGAGAATGATATACGAATCACGAAGTTGAATTATAAAATGTATTTATAAGGAAACAACGGAAGCAGAATAGGATAAATTCGTGATAAGTAGAATTTACACAGAAAAGAAAAAGAACGAGAAAAGGATGAGATTACGGGAAAATTGACGATACTTTGATCTAATTAATATGGTATTTCTTTTCGTGAAATCCTGACGTAAATAATTAAATGCTACATCGGCTTTTGAAGAAATTCCGAGAAAAAAAACACACAAAAAAAAATTCGTATGAAATCATTGCGGCTAATAACTAGATATAATAGTCGTAGAAAAAGATGGATAAAAATAATAAGACAAGAAATAAAACAATTATTAACGAATAAAAATGAAAGCGTAATGTGATTATAATTATACGAGTCACGTTATTTATACGACAAACATGCGATGATGATGGGAATTGGAAATGCGAAGGTAAATTAAAATTTTGGTCCCATTATAGGTACGTGATGGGGTGATCAATCTAGCATGAATCGTTACGAATAATGATAAATTAACGTTTCCTTTTTTTTTATAATTTTCTTCACAAAATTCTCTCCACAACTTCCATTTTTTTTCAATTTTTTTTTTCTTTCTTTCCTCCCTTTGTTTTTTTCTTTCTTTCATGTTTACCATACGTTTGTTATAGATATAGGACTTTCGTTTATACATGTTTACATGTAGATAATTTTTAATTTCCTTTTCACAAGATATATAATCCCTCTATATCATCTTGTGTGGTATGCTATATATATATTTGTATATATATATATATATATATATATATATATATATATATATATATATATATATATATATAATTGCCTATATTATTGTTGTTGTTATTATTATTACTAGAATTATTATTATAATAACATTCACGTAATATGAATCTATATATCGTATTATAATATATGTATAATGGATCTACTCAATATCACATATTTAATCATTTCAATTATGAATAATATTAATTTATATATCAATACATTAACAATGACAAGTTGTTAACATATACAGAATTCTTATTTTTTTTTATCAACTTTTTTTTTTTTCGGTAAAGTTCTTTTTTTTCGTTTTTGATTATCTTTACGTGTATACTTTATAATAATACGTAACGAACGAGACAATACACATGCATGCATTGTTAAAGTTTGATTTTTTTCAATTATGTTTTAAAAGTTTTAATATACATATATATATATATATATATATGCATGTATAATAATAATTTTCTGCTATTATATAAGGGCATAGAATAGTTATCATCGTTATATATATTTTTATATATTTGTTTTTTTTTTTTCTCGTTTTGAATAAGTTATCATTGTTGTTATTATCGCTATTATTTTCCTTATATCGTACGGGCATGGGTAATTGTCTATCTATCTACTCAACCATCTATCTACCTATCTACATCCCTAACTCATATTATACTTGCAACACCTATAGGGATAAATCGCGCTGCAGCTGTAATCCCGATTGTGACGTAAACAAATAGATACATGGATTACGTTGATAAATATGTGATCGTTTATCAAAGTTTCGATGTAGTATCGACTTTTAAACAGTATTTCGTTTCTTCTCCGTATAAACGTTTGTTTTTGCCACCCTTTACCTTTTCATAAAACAGTAAAAAATCGATACGTTTCTATTCAACGATTATAATTGTAAAAGGATCACCTATACACACCACGTACTTCTTATAGGTATGTATACAATACATGTTACGTCAATCTACGTATGTGGAAGAATTTATAACATTGAAGACAGTTTTGATGAATTTCCTTTTCTTCTTTTGAATTCTTAACGACCGTATAGTCCGTAGTCTGCTAAAATTTAATCCGCACGCGCTAAGATTCTAGAGTAACCGTTTCCCAGGGTGACCAACTGTCCCTAACCTCAAAACATTTGACCGTTGCCGGTGGCAGTTACGCGCAATTCACAACTGTCAAAATTTTTGAGGTTAGGGACAGTTGGTCACCCTGGTAAACGGTTACTTTCGGATCTTGGCGCATGCGCATTAAATTTTCATCAGACAACGGAACGTGCATTCGTTAGGAATTCACTTTATAATGAATAATTATATTAAGTTTTTAGATAGGTAGATAGCGTTGGAACGTATGATACGTATGCGTATGTACATACATACATACGTGAGTTTTTATACCTACAATGAAAACGACAAGATATAACAAGTAGATGTTTATCGGTTAACCCCCATTATCCTAATTAATCACCTATATGTAAGAATAATAGTATGTAGTGGTATCGATATTAATAGTTGTAATAGTAGTGGTATGATCAATGATCAATGATCAATGATCAATGATCAATGATCAATGATGATGATGATGATGCCAATAATAATAATGTTAATAATCATACAGTGATATAATGAAGATGGCAATAAGAATAAGAATAATATTACCTAATAGGTAATTAATGTAATAATGGACCTAATATAGGATGTAGGAATTCTATTATAGTAAAGACCATGGCATAGTGGCATAGATACATGCTACATATATGTATATACATATACAGCACAAGATGAAGAATGAAATCAGTAATAACAGCAATAATAATAATACTTAAGATATCCAGTCCATCCAAAGGCACAATTTTGATAACTAATTGAAATTTGTCGATTATTATATCTATATATTCTCATACGTATTTTTTGTTTTTTTGTTTTTGTTTTTGCTCTTTCTTTCTTTCTTTGCTTTTTTCATTTCTCTCTCTTTTAATATATTATGTGTATAATATATATACATATATTAGGGTGGTCCTTATGCAGGGTGTTGACGAATTTTTTCCACCTCATCCCCAATTTTTACAGATCTTTACCTCAACGCTAAGATAATCTGCCTTGTTAATCAAGTTTCTTATGGAAATAACACATGAAAAACTATTTTTCTCACGGTACATATTTAATTGTAAATGTGCCTAATAACGTTTCAAAAGATCTGTAGCTACGAGGTCTTTGATGGACATCAGTGCTACTATCTGAAGAAAAAAATACTAAAATCATTGTATCAGCCAATCTAGACGAATTGCACTTCCATTAGATAAAAAAAAAGTCAGATTTCGAGGGTGTGCAATTCGTCTAGATTGGCTGATACAATGATGTGAGTATTTTTTTTTTTCAGATAGTAGCACTAATGCCCATCAAAGACCTCGTAGTTACAGATCTTTTGGAACGTTATTAGGTACATTTACAATGAAATATGTACTGTGAGAAAAATAGTTTTTCCTGTGTTATTTCCCTGAGAAACTATAACCATCGCAAAGCGTACGATTTTTGAGTTGAAAAAAAAGTGTGAAAAAATTAAGCAATTATTTTCGAATCATTCGAAACTCAAAACTGATCTCTTCAAGGACCACCCTAATATATATGTATATATATTATGTATATATTATATGTATATTTATTCTGATAATGGGTTGAAGATCGATCGAATATTATTATTGTTGTTATTATTTCTCTCTGCGTCACATCTATACATCGTATGATTGTTTATACATAGGTACACACCTACATATGTATATCCTATAATCAATCGATATTCACCTATACATATCATAATATATACATATATATATATATATGTACATAATATGTAAAATGATGAAAATAATGATAATAGTAATAATAACAACAATAATAATAGTAATAATAATAATAATAATAATAATAATAATAATAGTAATATACGAATTTCATATAACAATTGGAATAATTTGCGAATTTCATATAACATTTGGAATAATTATATACTATATATATAGATGTGTATATATGTATATATACATGTATATAATATACGGATATATAATTATGGCGTACCTATTCATAATGTACATAATGGCGGTTAAATTTCGCTACCTATAACGCCAACGTAAGGGCTGTGCCAGCGAGGGTTCGCGACGACGGGAGTCGCGGGGCTTCGTATGTCGTTGTAATAGGCGGCAAGCGCGACGTTACCGAAGTTATTGATATTACCGAAGCTGCTGACCCCCGGGCCGTTGCACGTGACGACGCCGACGGTTTGCTGATTCGATTGTTGCGAGTTGAAAAAAGCGGGCGACGGTCGGCCGGTCGCGGTGCTTTTCAAATCGCAGTCAAGGGAAACCTGCCGAGGATGATTACCTCTGGTGCTACTTACGTTGCTGCTGTCGCCGACCATGTTCGCGAAGAATTCGGACCTCGAGAAACGGCCGATTTCCGTCGAGCCGAACGCCTGGTGGAAACCTGGAAGCGGCTGCTTGTTGCTGCTCGGCTTTTGTCTCGTCGGCTCCTCCTGGATCTCGCTGACCTGCTGACCACCCTCCTCTTCCTGATCCTGAGCACCCTGATCCTGGATCATATTCGGCACACCGGTTACCCCAGAGGATCCCGCCGTCGACTCGGAATCCCAACCCTGGGATGCTTCGCCGCATTTCGACTCCTCGTGCTGGAGCTGCTGCTGATGATGATGATGCTGTTGATGCTGTTGCTGCTGTATTTGCGGCGGTGATACGGAAGCTTTTACCTGATGCGAATTATTAACGATTTTTGTGTCAATGATTTGAGAATTAACTATTTTTTCTAATTTTTAGTATATTGTGTCTTGTTTCAGGCTTATGCGTGGACAATTTTATCAAGCCTCAATCGAGGTGGAACGTTTAATGGCGTGGAGGTGGGAGGGTAGAAAAATGGAAAAAACGAAGGGCCGGAATGTTGGATTTTTGAAAAAGAGAAACTTAGAAGGAACGTCAGTTTGATGTCCCTTTCTGGTTTCGTTGAGACTCATGTATGTTGAATAGAATATTAAAAACTAAGAGATACGTATTTTTTTTTATCTGCGGGAAAATGGTTTGAAGGGGTGAAAACGACCCCCAAGGATGGGCACTCAACGGGGTGATTTCTTGACGCGCTTCACGTGTTTGAATGAAACAAACACTGAAATTTTTTTTTAATGAATAGGAAAACTTCAGCGTTAGTTTCATTCAAATCCATCAAGCAGATCAAAAAATCACCTCGTTGGGTGTCCATCTTTGGGGGCCATTTTTATTCCTCTGAATCGTTTCTTCGCAGGCAAAAAAAAAAAAAAAAATACGTGTCTCTTAGTTTTCAATGTTCTACAACATGCAAGAGTCTCAACGAAATCAAAGCGAGACATCAAACCGATGTTTCTTGTTGGTGCGAAGAATTTAAAAATAGTCTGAATCGAAGTATGGAGAAGTAAAAGATCAGACGAATTCCAAACATGGAATACCAAAGTGTAGAATCGTTGGAATTCTTCTCGATAATATAGAATCGTACACAGATTTTCGATTTTGTTGTCTGTCTCTTTCTGTGCTTCGCGACTTACTATTTTTTCAATTTTCTGTACTCGAACTTTCCACATTCTAAAAATTCGATATTCTGGTCCTTCCGTCAATCGAAAATTCCAGTTTCTAACCCCCACCCTTACCTACTATAATGGTAAACGCGAATGCTCTACGTGGCACTCGATTCTAGGTCTACCTGAGGATCCCTTTGGCCTGAATACGCTAGGTGCAGCCTGTGATTGGGTTCCATTTTGGCCTGGACGTAGGACATCTGCATTTCGTCGGAAAAGGCGTTGCAGTGCTGACTCTGTTGGTCTTGGAGGAAAACCATCTGTCTCGATGGCCGTATAACCGGGTTCTGAACGGCCGATGTCTCTGCAATAATAGGCGTTAATATATCCCTCGTAATTTCGACTTTATTTTATTGCATATAATACTATTGAGGAGCTTTTTGAGATTTTTTTTTAATTTTTATTTTTTATTGTTACCAGTTCATACGTCACGCGTGTATCGTGTAGGTACAACACGGGACGGATGTTGACTTCTATCCAGCTGCAGAACTCTAATAAAATACTTATTCATGTGTGTCAGTCACATGTACAGTGCATTCCATACTGCATACTTACGCAGAGGGAGTCCACAGAATTGTGCCCAAGGTCCGTGAACGTTTGCGTTCGGATGTAGGCCCACCTTTGGCATCGCGGCTCCTCGACCGTGATAAGGATTCCCTCCGTTCTTGGAACAGACAAACCACAGTTCAGCCACCATTTCTCATCGCAGGACTATAGATTATACGCCGTGTGTGTGTATACGTCGTCGTTTAGAAAATCGGTGCTTTACGCGAGTAGATTTTTTTTTTTTAACTTGACTTTAAAAATTTACGTGTAGAAGAGAAGTCCAAGATTGAAAAGAGCAGATCATAGAATACCAAGACGTTATAGAATCGTCAGAATTCTTCTCGATAATATAGAATCGTATACAGATTCTCGATTTGGCTGTTCCATGTCTTGATCTTTATATATTTCGACTTTCCATGTTTCATATTTTCTCTACTTGAACTACCCACATTTTTATATCCTTTGAATAAGATTTTTGCGTCTATAAAAATTCGATATTTTGGTCCTTCCGTTGATCAGCGATCCTGTTTTTTTTTTTACCTCTACCCGATATTTATCGACAAAATCCTGAACCTCGACTCAAACCACTGATTGTGCTTCGAGTTGGAAGGATTTACTTCCTCGGAGAACCTCAGAGTGAATTCGTATTACATATTCGTATTTCATGGTTTGAGAAGTACGGTTTTAATGTGTATCGATGATGGGAGCAATAACTGTGTCCTGTGCATAAAGGCATACATCTGGCACGTGATCCATCTCCACATGACGAACAGTAAATAGTGAGTGTACACACGAGTGGAGTGTCTAAATGGCTGCCGTGTGTATATTTCGAGAAGAAATGGACGGCGGCGTCATAGTCGGGCATATATTTTAAAACCGTTAGGGAATTTACAGCCTCAAATACATACCTTGTGGTGATACGTAATACGTAGTACATAACGCTTTTCGGTCAGTTCATATGGGTAGGTATAATTGGTACATAGACTGTACTTGTGTGCTCGACGTCGTCGTCTCGTAACTTTTGACACGTGGAGCTTCCGAAATATCATGATCTTATCCGATGTTATGTCGACTTGTAAGAAGACTAAGAGGCAGTACCGTTGCATTTATGACCCAGCAATTATAACGAGTGGCGCAAACCGAGAGACAAATGAGAATTCCATGAGGACGATTTGAGTCGATTCTCAGAAGACTGCGGATTAGATGAGGATTTGAAGAGTAATTACGACGAAAACAATAAGGAAGAACGAAACGCGCTACGCCGAAATAAGTGATCGACGAACCGATTTTTAGCCGCATGCGAATCCTTGGAAAGAAAAAGAGAAAAAAGATAGAGAAAAAGAGAGGAGGAGAAAAAATGTCGAAAAGTACACGTTATCGCCTTTCTCTATGGCGGACAAATCTAGTCCAGCGCGTTTGAAAATTAAATCGATATACAGTTCTCGTTCCGTGACCACGATATTGAATTTTAAGGATGGTCGAGCGTGTCTTCCTCCCACTGGAGACTGCCATGGAGAGTGAGAGAAAGCCGGCTAAAATAATAGGAGTCATTGGATCGACGCGAAATTCGTCCCATGCGCGGTGGTGGAGTTAAAAATGGCGACTCGATTCGAGGGAATCGCGTTGGATCGTTGTCTCGGAACTCAAGTTCCCCAGAATTTTCGATTGCCGGTTTTCCGGACACCGGGAGGAATCGGTCCAGAAAAATGGCACGATCCTTGCGAGTATTCTCAAAATTTCTGAACTAGTATTCCGCCATTATTGTACCTGATATGACTCGGTCGTGTTTTCCTTCGAAATCACTACGCCGTTGACTCGAAGTAACTCGAAGTGACTCGCGGTTATCGCACCGAGTCCCGAGCCTCCGGACTCACCTGATAAGGATGCCACTTCTGGCCCTCTCCGAACTCGGCGATGATGCAGTAATCGTTGGCACTAGTAGTGGGGGAATTGTGACCCCCGAATTCTCCGGGGTACCCCGACCCCGACGAGGGGTTGGCCGCTCCTCCGGAGGAGAAGACGCCGGACGCCGAGCATTCCACCTGCTTTCTCATGGCCTCCTTGGTCTTCTCCAGGGTCCGTTGGTGGGCTGCCATCATCTGGAAACGTCGAGAAGTGACGATGAGCTGGGTCCTTGGGATCGTTTATGTATGGATACGGAGAGAACGGCGACGCGTAAAAGATAGACGCGTGGGAGGGAGGGGGGGGGGGGGGGGGGGATTTTTTGAAAGGTTGATGTTCCGAAGGGTCGATATATCGGGATTTTAAACTCAAGTCTAGATTTTTGAAAAATTCAAATTTCGAAATATTGACCCTTCTTACTTTTGAATCTGTAATCAGAGCTGAGAAATGGACCGGGAGAGAGAAGAAGTATATACATATATATTACGGTGGTCCAAAAAAATCGGCTACTTTTTCAAAGTCACGTGTCTGATTTTTGGAGGAATAGGAAATAAGACGGTAATGTTATAAATTTCAGCCCTTAATATTAGTATTTAGTGGTTCCTGAACGCAATTTTCATACATTGCCTCGTTACTGAGCTACAAGATTTAGAAATGTGTATAATTAAATGCAAAATGGAAAACTGCGTTCAGGAACCAAACAAAATTTAACATTAAGGGCTCAAATTCTAACAGATGTCTTATTGCCTCTTCTTACAACTATTAAAAGTGTGATTATTAACAAAAAACAAAAAAGTAAATATATAATATATATATTCTGCTTCCGCTTCTGGAGTGGCGGTGATACAAAACGCGTTCCGGGGATCGGATTCAAGTGAAAGTCAACACGTCGTCGTCGTCGTCGTTTCAGCGGTTTTAGAATTAAAGCTCCGTGACGCAACGTTTTGCCGAGGAAATTTATGCCGGGGTTGGTAATTCTATCGAGTACCCACCCTCGGCGAGATAATGGGTTTTAAATGCGCCGAGGAGGAGGCAGGGCCGACGGGGAACCAGGGGTTGATAATACGCCCGGAATTCACCGACGGGCTGCCGTTCTGCAGGGGCGAGACCGTCCCTCCCGTAGAGGACGAAGAACAGCTCAGGGGGTGGTTCGGGAAACTCGAAGACGTCACGGCTCCGCTCCCCGATCCGTTTCCACTCGAGGAAGCTGCCGAGGCTATCGCCGTCTGAAGAATCGACTGCCGCGAAAGCTCCCTGCTTTGCTCCCTCATCGCCTTTCGCAGCCTCGCCTCTTTTGGGTTGTAAACGTAATCTGAAAACCGGAGAATATTATTTATACTCAATTTTAGTTTCAATAACTCATTTTCATGCAACCTATGCATGCATTTTCGCAACAAGGCATTCGACGCTAGGGGTCCACAAACCGGAAGTCGTTAGGGCTTCGAGCTAAAATAGCCCGCCACGACCTTGCCGTGTCCTTTGACCATTGGAACTTATCGACATGCTTCGGGGATATTCGTTCTTCGACTATACCGAGCTGGACAGGCGTCAGGGTATTATTGGCAAAGTGAGTGTCACGTGTCTCGTATAATACTTCCGCTTACGATTCACGACTGAATTTGCTCGGTAGTATTTCTCCTTCGTTCAACGGTGTTTTGCCACCATTATACCATTCTACCCTTTTTCACATGAAATCTGCGGTCGTCGATAAGCTGATTTGTCCAAGGATCGAGATGGATCAATTGCATATCTTATATACCTATTTGGAAGGTTTTTTTATCGATGATTAAATAAAACTTATTTCGTGCAGCAGAACATGAAGACGATGTTCAGCTGCGAATCTTCTACGGCAAATAATTTTACCAGAGTATCGTTGCTGCTAGCACGTTCAACATATCGGGTAGAAACCCAGAGACGCGTTGCAGTGGGTCAATAATGGATATAACGATAATTGGATAGCCGCGATGTCACGGGTGATGAAGCTTTCTCGCATTATTTAATACGGCTCTGACTCTGTTTGTCGAAAGTCTGATAAATTTGGTATGAAATCGTAGAGCCCGGTGGTTATCCGAGTCTTTTGAAAGTAGAAAAAAGTGCGCATAGCATTGCAGAATAAGTGGCAAATCCAACAAGTGTGTATAATAAACGTAAAATTTAATCGTAAGTTTGGTACAAAGTTGAAAAAGAGTTTCCAGCCTGCAGAGTGGTGAAAAGTTTCAAAGTTCAACAATTCCCAAAGCGCTAAATTTCAACAATAGCAAATTTACGACGAGGAGGAATTCAGACTGCGGGTATACAAGAGATATCAATGAACGTAATCTGTTAATACAGAGTGTCCAGTTATCTGTGAAAACGTAATTCCCTGAGAATTTCCAGCTTTTCCAAACAAGAATCGTTACTTATAAACAATTAATGAAAAAAAATTTTCTTTCTCACCAAATGGTTAATTTTTTTTTAACTTAGGATGAAAATGAATATATTCCAGAGATACGACAAGAAATTCCCTGAGAATTGCATGATTTCCTATATAATTTCTATGAATACTGGACACCCTGTAATACGCATCGAACAAAAAATGAGAGAAGAAGAGTGTCATGTGAAGGAATTTGAAACTTCCGCATCCGCGCAAGCAGCTGAGTTCGCGATAACTTCTGCCGGGGCAAATGGAAGGAGAAAGAATAAATTTCCGACGTCTGGGTCAACGGCGAAGATAAGGGTTTGCGGCGTCGAGATGGGGCGGTATGGATCGAAGGTGTATGGATCGTGCGGCAGCGTTGTTACGCTGCAGCCAGCTGAGCGAGTGTTTGTCAGCCTGCAGACCCACCAACACCCACGCAGAAAATGGCACGGACGAACAGGTGTACGAAGACATACCGTAAGGCGAATATGAACCGCACTAGGGGACCAGGGTGGCAACGAATGTTCGAGGGTAAAAAAATTTCACAAGATTTCCAGATTTTCCCTGCCACTTTCCCAGATCTATAGTAAGTGACTGAAACCTGAATCGTTCAGCTTTTGAACTCTATATTCGGTTGAAATTTAGTATGAGTATAATCTAGAGTTTTTGCAACGAAAAAAAGTTAACTTGTGACGTAAGAAAAAGAAGAAAAGAAAAATAAACACAAATCATTTATAATTCCCTGACATTTACAGGTTTTTCTTGGCACAATCGTTCATTTTGCGAAGTCTATATTCGGTTGAAATTCAATTTAAATTAAAGAAAAATACAATCTATAAAAAAAGAGTCAGTTTAAGCTACGAAAAAGAGTAAACTTCTTATGTAAAAAAAATATAATTTCTAATTCCAAGGATAGAAAACTGATGTTCTCAACTTTTTCCATTAACAAATTAAAAACCCCATAACATTTCCAGGTTTTCCAAGTTTTCCAGGCGTCTGACGACCCTGTCGGACTACCGCAGTCGCACGTGCGTCTGACGTTATACCTACGGATGATGATAGTGTATAAGTGCAGTGCGGAATGTGCACTGCGGAATATTTTCGTCGTGCGGGTGTAAAGCGAGTGCAGGCTACACTACCAATAGTCAGTGTGTGTGTCAGTGTTTGCGTATGTGTGTGTGTGTGTGCTGGAAGTTATGTACGATCATAGGTGAAACGAACGGAACGGGTCTCATCTACCTGTCGGATATGCAGGTGGTAGTCGATTGTATCGGACGTTTGTTTCGATCGCATTCGATCCCGGAGTCATGCTGCCGCTGTAGGACGCGTACGCGTTCATATTTTCATAATAAAAATGATTTTGTTGATGGTAAAAGTGTCCGGTGCCACTGTTGTACGGCTGCACGTAGTTGCAGCAATCCATTTTTTACCACCTTCTCTGCACTACACGCATCTATACGTATATAATTGTAATATGTATATTGCAATATATATTATACGTGCACAGAGCAAAAAGCTTGGCGTGTAAAATGATTTTGATTTACTGCGGTCGAGGCGATTCTTTTTTCTTTCATTTTTTCTTTTTTTCTTTCCTTTCTTTAGCTTATCGCTTCTTAACGTCACTATTTCCTTTCCCTTATTTTATTAGCACAGGGCATAGATATATATATATATATATATTATGTATACATATATTGTATTCTGATTTTATATTCAATAATTTAGACCAATTATATGTGTGTAACAATTTTCTTTTATCTTCAAACTTTTATATATTCGAAGAAAACGACGAAAAAGTTTTATTCTCTACGCGTTTTAAAAACATTTATTAAAATTTGTTTCTTTTCGTTTTTCTTTTTTTGTTCTTCTTTCTTCTTCTTCTTCACTTTGATTTACTTTGGATTATTATATCATATATATACTTTTAGACATTCATTAGGGTTAATTTGTTTCTTTTTCTCTATAATTTATCATGGAAGAGTTATAACGTTGGCCACTTTTCAACACGTTGCAATGTACTTAAATATCTTTTCTCAATTATTTACTTTGTTTTTTTCACTTCCTCTCTTCTCTTCTCTTCTCTTCTTTCAAACACTTGCTCATATATATTCTCGGTCATGCACGTATGTATTTATATAATGTATTCGTAACTCTTTAAGGGAAGACCAAAGTGTATATCCTTTTCTTTTTTTTTTTCTTTTTTTCTTTTTGTTTTTGTGTATACTACCGCTTAATTATATATATTTTGTTTATCCAATTTTAAAAAACCGTATTACACGTGTATACGAGATACGCGGCTGTATCACAAACTCAATATTTCTCCTTCGATTTCTAAAATTTCACCGAAACAAAAAACAGCGCGCGGATGTATTCTCGTATTTGAAATTTTAAATTAACTTCACTCTGTTTTCATCCTTAATTCTCGCACTTTTCCTCTTCGCAGAGATTTCTTTGCCTCTTATCACTCGCTCTTACTTAAAACGGAGCAGTCTAGCCAAAATAAAAAAAAACTAAAAACTGTATACGTATACGTGTATACATACATATTTTACAAGGAAGACCAAAAAACCGGTCAACTACTTGGCGGGAAGCTTTGCCTTTTTAAGCTCGCCGCCGTCTATAATGTCCGTTTAAAACGATCCTTCAAACGACGACTGCGAAATTAACAGGTGTAATGCATCGCTGTGGCGCAATTAGCTGCTCACGAGTCACATGGAATATGAATCAGGTGTATTTAAGCGTCGACACCCGGTGTAACGATAATGGTTAAAATTTAACTCGATTGTTATTCGTCTGAGTGGAGTTGATTGTTCTTCTGGGTGTTGGTCGGTCAAATGTTCGTCACTGCAGAATTCATCGTTATTTAAACGATCATACTCCTCAATCCGAACAAATATCCTCTGCATCGTGTTTTCAAAACTTGGACACGATTTTCGCACGAACTTTATTATTATTGTTGTTGTTGTTGTTATTATTACTTCTTCTTAAAGACATATATCCCATATATGTATATATTATATATAAATATAGGGATGGTATAATTCAATTTTCGGATAAAATTGCTCGGTGCTCTGTTACACGTTTGTACAGTTTTTTTTACACGTGTATATATCTGCGTAACGCGTTTTTCTTTTATAACAATAATTCCTCGGTCAGGTTATACGATCTGTGTTAACGCCCGTGCGTACGGCGATAATCGAGGCAGTTTTTTTCATCCTCTTCTTCCGTTTCCTCTTGACGGAAAACCACTTTCGAATCGAGGCCTCATCCATCCATGATCCAAGTAACAGGGCAAATCCGAATATCAGTTCCTCTATAAAAAAAAAACTATCACCGTTCCCGCTGCACCAGGTTAATTATTATAAAACAGAGCAACAGCGACGAAAAAAGACCAACAACAATAAACAGGGTCGAAGAACTTGAATTATCCCGACTGGTTTTCCGCTCGTCGATGCCCCGCGTGCAGGTGATAAAGCAGCCCGTCAATAAACGCGCGCGCGGATTTCTTCGCGATCGCACCTCGACAAAAAGTGCAGCAGGTTAACTCCGCCCTTCCCCGTTTCCGCAAAGCGCCACCTCTCCACCCCTTCCTCTCTCCTTCTCTCTTTCTCTCTCTCCGTCTGTCCGTCTATTTATCAATCCGTCATTCCGCACGATCCTCCGAAGTAGAAGTAGAAGTAGAAGAATAGGAGCAATTCAGAATAAGAAGATGAAGAATAATAATAAGAAGAGGCGGAAGAAGAAGAAGAAGAAGAAGAAGAAGAAGAAGAAGAAGAAGCAGCAGCAGCAGCAGCAGCAGCAACAGAAGTAGTCGTCATCCCCTGACCGCCACGCGGATGCGGTGTCATCGCGTTTTCGCGCCGAGGAACCGAGGAGCGTCCCTTCGTCCCCTTCGACTCGGGGGCGCGGGCTGGCGGGATCGGACTGCGTGTTCCCCGCGAGTCGTCGGGTCGACGTCGAGACCGCGGCGTCCCTGACGACGAATTCTACGGCTACTGCGCCGGCGGCCTTGCCGCGACACCGTCGAGCTTTCGGCTCTTCCCCGTTATTACCCAGCTATACTCCCCGTTGCGTACGTTGCCTCGTCGACTCCTCGGAACGGACCCGATTAGACGGGCCGAAGCCGTCCGTAATAACAGATGTGCGTTGAACCTGCGAGCTCCACGCAACGACACGCTGCGTACACGGTATACAAAGTATGCATGCATGCATGTATCTTATACCTAATTACCTGCCGCTGCACTCCGTCGGATAGACGGGGAATTCGAAGCACACGGCATGCGGGCCACGCGAGAGAGATTATTCTAACGGTATATATATATATACATATATATGTGTGTGTGTGTATGTATATATGCATACAATATACAATATACAATATAGATATATGTATGCATATGTATGTATACAAACACAAACGCGTATATATATATATTTGTCGTCGTCGTCGTCGTCGTCGAAGCACGCGCCGCAAGTGTTCGAGAAGATAATATAACAACCAGCTGCTACCGTTGTTGTCGTTGATTTTCTATTATACATATGTATAATACAGTATACATGTAGGTGATAGAAAGGAAAATTATATCCAACATCACTGTGTTATTATCATTATTATTATTATTATACTCGTTAACGCGTGATAAATACAATATATACTAATTTGTGTATAAGTAGAAATATTCAAGTGATACTAATTAAAATCAATTTTTACCTACGTTTATATACATTACGCAGGTATATATATATATATATATATATATATATATATATATATATGCATAGGTATGTATACTATACTGTACTGCAGGGAACACCCCGTATATAATCTAGGTGACGACGATGTCGGCGCACGTTTCGTCGTGTTGCGGCCTTAAAACCGCGACGCCGGGACGCCGCGACGCAATCAATACCTTCGACCGTCGCCCTCTTCCCTCTTCCCTCTTCCCTCTTCCCTCTTCCACCTCCGCACCACTCGGCCCACGTTCGCGCACACCTACACGCTCGGTTTATCCACGTCGATGTGCACCTGCCCTTCTCTCCCTCTCCCTCTTTCCCTCTCTCTCACTCTCTCGCTCTCTCTCTCTCTCGCTCTTCCTCCCTCCCTACAACGCTGCGCCGCGACCTCACCTACCCTCCGGGGAAGTCCTCACCTCGTCGAACTCGCCCCTGTCCTACCGCCTCTCTGACGTTCTGACTGTGTGTGTGTTTGTGTGTGTGTGTGTTTCTACCTAGTGCCTAGGAGGGTCTGACGTCTCTGTTGCCTTATGCCATGCACTTCGATCCGACACCCTCCGCACTACCCCCTCACCATCACCCTCACCCTCACCCTACCCTTTTTCTTCTTCCGTCCTCACCTTTTCCACTCGTTTCGCATCCCCACCGTTCCCTCACCACCAGATCATCGTTACGTTAGGCGAGACGGATCACCACCAGATCGACGGAGGACTCTTTGCATATATGTGTGTGTGTGTGTGGATGTGTGGATGCGGATGGACATGTGCACGTACATCATACATAGGTATATGAGGAACGCGTCTGCAGTACGGGGGGTGATGGTCGCGATCGCGTCTAACGCCTCGCGTCGACTCGTCCATGTGTCGACTAAAAAAATCGATAACCCTTTTTTCGTTTTTAGTTTCGGTTTTATCTCATTGATTTTACGGTGTGGTTTTTTTTTCACCGTTGCTGGACGGTCGTTGTTCTGTGTTTTACGTTTTTCTTTCTGTTTTCTTTTTTTTTTCTTTTATTTATGGTTTTGATCCGTTTTTTTCCTTTTCTACATTTTGGTTTTTCTCTTTTTTTCAACTTTTGTTTTTTCGCTTACGGAGTCGGTGTTGTAGCTGTGTAAAGACTTTTTTTTACCTCGTTCTCACACCCTTGCGCAACACCCTTTCTCACAACCGTTGTTTCTGATCTCTACAGTATATAATGCCTGTATCCTATGTGTACCTTGTATCTGTATTATACACACTCGACGTGTACAGTATATACGTTTGTATTACGTTGACTCTTCCACTATTCACTAAAAATATTTGAGATATTCAATTTTCAACAAGCATTGCGTGTATCATAGCTTTGATCGATTTTCTTCCGGTTTCAAATTTTTTTTTTTTTTTTTTCACTTCTTTTTTTAATGGTAACCCTATAGTGTATGTACCTAACCCATGAATTTTTTTATTTCCTTTCAAACTGTGCACAGCTGGGTGAAATCCTAATTTCCTGCTCAGTGTATTTGTCATATTCCAATACGAAGTGGAAAATATTATCACCTCGGGGGCTTACGTCCATTTTTGATTATTCCTTTCGTCAAAGAAGTCAATTTCAGGCTTAGGCACGCGACTTAATCGCTTGAAATTTGTACGAACAAATGTTTGATCGGGTGAAAACTGTTCAAATGTCGATTTTGAAAAATTTTTTACTTCGCATTCACTCTGTATATACTGCGAATTATAATTTACGAACATAAATGGCACTGTGAAAGCTCGACAATCGTTACTCGAACTTGTAAGATATTGTATAATATTGTAGGTATGATTATATACATTTTTTGTTATAGTTTGGTAAGCGCGCAATTTCTCACCGGGATACTTCCGCTTGTGCTCCGCATCGACTTCCCGCGCCAGGGCGAAATACTTCTCCTTGATTCCCTTGGCCATGTTCTTCCACAAGACGCCCAACCTATAAATTCAAACATCCGTTGATTGCCATCGTTGTTATTATTGCCTTCACGCTCGGGTCCGTGGAAAAAACTTTTTTCATTTCCTTGTCACTCGTACCAATATATATACTTCACTACCTCCATACCCTGCATCTGACTTTCGGTATACTTGAAATTTTCTCTTTTTAAAAATGGGTGAAAAATATTGAGCACATTGACTCGGAATAAAGTTTAACACCCCCCCCCCCCGCCCTAAAAAAAAAGAAAAAATTCCGATAATTAAAAAATTGTCAAGTGGGCTATGAAATCGAGTGACTTGTACGGCATTTTTTCCGGTTACTCAAGGAAACCGGAAGCGGAAGCCTAAGGAGATGCGTATAGCGCACCTCTGCTGCAGAGGGGCTTACGAAAAATCAATCTCTGCTTTGAACACATTTTTTCAGGCTTTATTCCTAAGCATAATCATCGGCGTGATTAGCCGAGAAACTGATTTCAGCAGCGAGCATTCAATGCCGATTTTTCACCCGGATGGTAAGACTCAGTGGGTACTTCGATTCCCTTTCTTTCAGCTCGCGATCGAGCGGATTTCAAAAGACCATTCGTTGACCAAAATTACACGCGATTATTTTTCAAGGGGCGAAAAATGCAGAGAATTTTTTGGCACAATTTTCATGCACTTCGAGGAAAGGTGATAAAAAATGCATTTTTCCCCTTGCATGACAGCTGAGTTCAACTCTGCACTTCGGCACTCTGAACGCGATCGTTTAGCTTCTATTTTTAACAAGTTTTAGGGTGGTTGATCGCACGTATCGCCGCGTTATCTTCAGTGTGGATTGATCTTTGCGGACGCGGCCGGAACGCGATAAGAAATTCTCGTTGCATAGAGGCGGAAGAGGGATAAAATTGTCCAGCATGCCTACGAAATTTATTCAGAAATCTGTGATTACAATATCGAACGATCACAGTTATTGCAAATCATCTTCAGCTTTTACCTTTCGACTCTATCGTGCAACGTTGAAAATCAGTGTCCTCGCTAATCCTGATGGTATACCAAATTAATGCTTGAGTTAATGGTAAATCTAGTTCCGGTGAATTAATTTAACTCTACTGATTAGATCGATTCACTCCATTGATACAGTCCGATCAATTGAATGTCGAGTAAACTAGTTGAATCGTTGTCACACGAGCGATCAAAGCTACCCGAAGGTATGCTTCGTGCGTCATTAACCAGCGTGTAAATGCCAACCGTACAATAATAGGTACCATCGAATACGACTCCTAAGATTCCGCGAGTCAGAGCCCGTCCGGAATATTCGCATCGGAGGTAAATCTGAAATGAGAAGTCTGAAAGGACTCGGCGAAGACATCGGGAGCAATTATATTCCCGCTCGAGGGGATTAATTGCTCATCTCTTCAAGTCACCCAACAATAGAGCTACATAGATATCTACAGACTCCACGGCCATTGTTACACTCGTACAAAGTAGAGCCACGGACACCTCAAGATTGCAGCTGCGGTTATTACAATGTGCAATTTGTTCCAGTATCGACGTCGCGACGTCTTTAGAAAAAAAGATATAATCTTTCGTTTGAAGAATTCTTTGTCTTATTGAAAGTCGAGGATCTATTCACTCGCAGATCATTGGGTGACAAGCGATATTTGCAAATTTTTAATGATTTCACTCAGTTTTATGCGATTTCAGCCGATTTCAAATAATTTCAGTTTCGAAGGTATTCACTGATTTTGAGCAACCTTCACCGTGATTTTAAGCGATTTCAGGCGATTTAAACAGATTTCCAATTGAATTCTAAACGATTTTCCTTTGGTTTTTAACGATTTTAAGTGATTTTTAACCGATTTTCTAGGAATCGCTTCACATAAATAGTAACTTGCGATTTCAAGAAGCGAAGGAATGATTTCAGGCGATTTAAAGAGACCTCGAATCGAATTCTAAACGATTTCAAGTGATTTTTACCGATTTCTTAGGAATCCCTTCACATAAATAGTAACTTGCGATTTCAAGAAGCGAAGGAACGATTTCAGGCGATTCAAAGACACCTCGAATCGAATTCTAAACGATTTTAAGTGATTTTTACCGATTTCCTAGAAATCGCTTCACATAAATAGTGACTTGCGATTTCAAGCGATTCAAAGAGATTTCGAATCGAAATCTAAATGATTTTCTTGAGTTCTGAACAATTATAAGAGATTTGAAAAAGAAAATTGCGTCTCATTGAAAAATGTAAAACTTTTTTAATAATAGTTTTGAAAACACGTTCCTGGATGATGGAGATCTAAAAAAAAAAAAATGTTCAAACAAAATGTCCACCCGTCAATTCGCGCAATCTTTGCAAAACAAGGGCGAATAAAATAACTCGGACTGAATACCGCGCAACATTGTATCGCACGAATGCGCTGAAGCGGCAACAACAGTCAGCCTCGCCAACAATGCGGTATACTGTACATACTTCGTACTAACCTGACACTGATGTCCTTGTTGGACTCCCTGGGGTTTTGTATGGCCAATTTTTTCCGCCACTCGTTAGCGAAGAGCATGAAGGCGTTGGCGGGTCTCGGTATCTTCTGTTTTCCAGCGGAACTTCCGACGCCTCCGTATTTCGCGCCGATTCCTCCTCCGCGTTGCAGGTGGACCTGGAGGATGTTTCCGATGGCGGTTGACTCTCGTCGTCGGGGCGGCTTCGATTCTAGGCAAATCGGTTTCCTGCTCGAAGGACCATCGGGTCCGCCATCTTCCTCGAGGATACTCACGAGCTGATCCGTCGTCGTCGGTCTCGTCGGACTGCATTCTTGCAGCGGGTGTAACAGCGACGAGGAGGATTTTCCCCGCTGTTGCAGGCCATTTTCCGGGGGTGAATTTTCTTTCCCCGCAGCTGCGAAGTCGGATAATTATATTGGTTGACGAAGGAGAGTGTGAATCGAAGAGGTTTTATCGCGCTCGACGTGCCTTGCGGATTTGATTAAATTTTCAATCTTTTTTTTTCGCCAATTTTTACAGATCACGCAACCACTTTTCCTCGGGTGAAAAATGGCAGAGCGATAAAATCGGGGTTAACGGAAAGCCTTCTTCTTACCTCTTCCCATGATGCTGGTGATAAGACCGTATCTTTCCATGACGCCGGGGTGAAATTTGACCGTCAGAAATGCGCGGGGCGAGAATAAGCGTCGGTTTTGGTTCTGGCGTATTGTTACTAAGCGTTTAACAATTGTGTTTTAAAGCAACGTGATGGACATTATTAATTATATAATGGGAATACGTTGTGTATATGTATATTGCAGCTATAATATACGATTACACTATTTCGTTGTTGGAGAGCGTGCAGTTGTTGAAAAAATCTGAACGTTTTTTTATACCCTGTCAGATTTTCGTCGTCAAGCGGCTCAAGCTACCGTCAAAGATGGCTGTGATAAACAATCTTTTTCCCCCTGTCGATACAGCTTCGCAATTTCACCGTTTTCTTCTAACGCCTCCGAGAAAAACAATCCAAGATCGCAACAAGGACCAATGACGTTCGTCCTTGTTCAAGTCCTGAGGTCCAGGTCCAAGTTCAGTGACCTGAGCTTTTTCGTTTCGCCACGTGACACAAGGGATAAAAATCGCGGAAATATACATTAATAAAAATATACGTTTTTAAATTATTCGCAATGGCTTGTCGCGGCAAATGCGAATGTGATCAAATGGGAATAGACTACTACGGCGTTTTGTCGTTGAAGAAAAATTCCACCGATTTAGAGATAAAAAAGGCGTAAGATAGCTTTTCGATTAATTTACGGGATTGAAATTGAAATAAAAATTTTTCCATTCAACCAAGATAGTAGTGTTTTTGAAAATTAAAAGAAGCTCGTCCAAGAACGCTGCTAAACCTCTTCTCGGAAATTATAAAATACCTTCCAAGCTGCCGAAGATATTTTAAGCTATGAGAATAGTATATAGTAAATTTTTTCTCTTTTCACACGTACTACATACATACCCGTACAAAAATGCATGAGAAAAAAAATATCTCGTTCATCCGGATGTTCAAAGAAATCGCTTATAGCACCTTGATACCACCTCAAAATTATTGATCAAGGTTTCGGAGATTGGCAATTCATTATAATCCCGAAAGACAAAGAGACGAGGGCGTTCAAGCGGTCTTCAGCCTGATCGCCGAGGCTTACGATGTACTTTCAGATCCGTTCAAAAGAGCAATCTACGATCAGTACGGCGAGGAGGGATTGAAGAGGGGGGTTCCCGGCCCCCAAGACTACATCCAGCCTTACGTTTTCCACGGAGATCCCCTC
The DNA here is from genome assembly GCF_021155765.1 of Diprion similis. NCBI lineage: Eukaryota > Metazoa > Arthropoda > Insecta > Hymenoptera > Diprionidae > Diprion > Diprion similis. The sequence continues at coordinate 18,263,025 of NC_060106.1, read as the reverse complement.
AGGACCTACAGGTTAAAATTTCCCGCATTCTACATCATGCCGATACAAACCTCCCCCTCCCCCCTTCCCCTTTCGCGTGGGTACACCGTATTGATTTTTTTTTCGCGCCCAGGGATTTTTTCGGCACTTCCAGTCCGTACGCCGACCTCCTTGACGTTCTCGCCAATCCTTTACCGCTCTACGAGTTGCCCGAAGGAAGAGGAATCAAGCGCAAGGAGGAGCCGCTCATTAAACCCCTTTTACTTACTTTGAATGAGGTTTTTCCCCCCCTATTAATTATCTATTTCATTTGCCGGTAGTTGATTGGTAGCTTCATTTGTATATACAACGACAAAGCTGAAGAAGGATGCACGTAGAATGTCTTTCACGTTCTTCGTTACACTTCGACGACTCTTCAAGAGTCTAAGAAAAATTATTTGAACTTAGGTACTAAGTCTTCGTTAGACTCTAGCAAAAAAAAAAATAAAAAAGTACAAAGCGGTAGCAGATTTTCGACCAAGTGCACCGTCTTTTTTGAGAACCCTGATTCAAATGCAAGAAGCGAACATCTGTAAGAGCCTACGAATCGAACGGATCGGTAGTTCGACTGTATGTACGTATTTCAGATATTCTTCGGAGGAGTGAAGAAAATGAAGATCCAGAGATTAGTCCTATCGGGGGACAGTAAGTCGACGACGGTCCCGAGGGAGAAAATTCTGACCATCCCGATAAAACCGGGGCTTCCCTCGGGGACGGAGATCCTGTTTCCTGAAGAGGGTGACCAAGGTCCTACGAAAATACCCGGTAGATTGGCGATATCGATTCGTTACGTATCTCACCGGGTGGCCGAGGGTCGGTTGAAGGGGGTTAATCAGCGATTCAGCAACGTTTCGCAGTCGGTTCGTTTCCCGTTTAAACCGCAGAACAATGCAGTTCGATTCTGCCTTCCCCTCCCTTCGTTCACCCCGAATTTCCATCGTTCGATGAAGCCTAAACGCGGGTGAAATTGCCCGACTTTTTTTTACTTCTTTCCCAGCCGACATCATCTTCATAACCGAGGACCGACCGCACGACACCTTCGTCAGAGATGGTTCCAATCTCGTCATGGTCGTTGATGTCTTTCTCCGCGAAGCCCTAACTGGCTTCCTCGTCACGGTCAACACAATCGACGAGAGGATTCTGCGGGTGCCCATCACTTCCGTCGTCTCGTAAGCGGGCCACACCTTTATTTCTTCGACACGAAGCACCTCGGTATTGGTGCATAAACATATATTCCTCCTCTGGCGAGTGCAATATTCCTTGCGTAGAATTCTTTCCTGCACCCTCAGCCCTGCGTCTAATGGTTCGTCAAATTACTGCTTTTAGAGTGCTTCGGGGGGCGGGGCGGTGGGCTCTAATTAATTATCTCATCGGCAAGAACTAATTACGCTCGTCCTCAAGGTTCTCACAGCTTTCCAGGTGAACTGAGGCATTTCCTTTTGTATAAAACTCCGAGATTGTTTTGCTTATAGAAAAATCTATCATGAAATAGTATGTACATCGATTCGATCGCGCCGAAGGTCTCACGGAGCACGTTTCTCTATTTTTTCCCAACACGTGAACAGTTCTAATAATAAATAATATATGAGGGTAAAAATCAAGCCCACATCTTATCTCTGAAATATTTTTCGTTGAAATGAAATTACACTACGAGGAAAAAGGGTGTCTCAGTGGATGTGGAAAGCCGAATAATCTTTGACTGTTAAGACGTTTTAATTCATACAAGGCCAGATTACGAAAAAGTTGTGATCGGTGAGGGATTGCCGTTGGTGGAAAACCCGAAGGAAAGGGGCGACCTGATAATACGATTCAACATCGAGTTTCCCGCCTACATGCCGAATTCTAGTAAGAATTACGTCAAGAAGGCATTTAGAGTGTCGTCAGCTGGCGGTGAGAAGGGTGATACGGAGTACATTCAGCGACTTATTTTGGCCGATAAACTCCGGAGAAACGTCGATTCGGACATTCCCTTACGCAGAGAGTCGGATGACGATGAGAAACGACAACTCAGAGCTATCTGCAACCCGTGATCACCGATGCTATTTAAAATATCCGAATCACTCGCATATTGCCGCTCAGTTTGCGCGTTGCGCTCGAAATTGCAGAGTCAGGTGCTCGTGTTGTAAATCTCGATAATTTGTATTTTGTAACATGTTTACGATTGGAGAAAAATTCAAATAAATCAGCATTTTTGCGAGTATAATATTTATTTTTATGTCATAGGCAAATACCGGAGATTGTAGGTTTCATATTTTCGAATGGTAGACGAGCTTCGTATTTGAAGTTTTATTTCAATTGTCCTTCGTTCCTAAATTAATTTTGACTGTTCGAATTTATTCTTGTTTCAAAACTTTTGGATCGATAAAAATGCGTCGTTTTGAAGTTTGAGATCTTCGCAAGACTTCAACTCAGTTCCCGGAACGTCGTTTAATTTATGGATTATAAAACTTTAGCCTAACCGTAATAAAATGTCTATTCTGGCCTTGAACAATTACATAACGATATTTTAAGTAATACTCATGTTTTTAACATCAATTCTACCAATCGATCCGATATTTCGAAGGTATAATTAACCGAATTCGAATGAAACTCATGAGTTGAAAGATTCGATATGCAAAACTGCCGCCATCTGGCATTGATTAACCAAATCGATGAGGGTTAGTTTTCAAATATGCCGCCAGATGTCGTTACGAGTCCAACGTCACAACAAGATAACGTCACAAGTTATCTGAAGATGGTTACTCACGCAGCAAATTATCTAACACACAATCACATGACTGTTCAGCACGTGACTTTATTTACAGTTGGCTCAAGATCTCGCGAATATGTATGGTGCAGTTTTTCATGTGACGACGACGATAAGACGTGAATTAGAATTTTTCGAACAATGTGGGAACTCTAGTCGTAGTTTAGTCTATAATGCCTTTGTTCAAGAATTTGTTCTCAGCTAGAAACGAGTCTAATAAATACGCTGATAATTTTGTACCAGCGAATAAAAGTAACGGGGCCAGCGATAGGTGAGAATCACGTCATTCATTCATTCATTCCTGCCTGTCAATGCTTTCATACTTGAATATCGACCATCGCATGTCACCTCACGTTTGCTGCGCTCAATTATCGCTATGTCAATTTATTTATTTATGAACAGTGGATATTACACTGAATCGCGTTTTCGCCAATTGTCATGCACGAACTTTTCTCGCGCTCCTAACCTTCATCAAACAACGGACGATATTGTCTTGGAATGTTTCGTTAATTCATCTGCTGCTTAACATTAAGTCTGAGGTATTTGAGATTGACTTTATTCACACTGATAATATTTATTGTTTACGTTGTTGCAGGAAATCTGTATACTTTCAAAAGGACCAAATTAGAGTATTATTATTTCGAGACTGTGAGCGCAGGGGCGAGCAGAAACTTTTATTCGATTCGATATCCGTCGAGAAAATTCCTGCTAAGTTTCGATGTGGAGTTTCAAAGAATTTCGTTACAGAAAAAGACGATATCTACGTAGAGATTGACGATGAGTTCGTTTACGAGGTAAATATATTTCCTGGTAATAAAGTTTCATTTATTGTTGAACCTGTGATAACTAATTACAAAATAGTTGCAAGATTCAACCAAGTTAAACGAATCCTTGTTTATGATATCGATAGTTATAAATATAGTCCACGATTGATGAATATCGTTTAGATCTCTGTTTTACTGGACATTCGATCGTTAAAATAAATTTCCTCAGAGAATAACATATTTCGTAATGTGTTTTTTTAGTACAAGAAGGTGGAGTGTGACGATGTGGGATCCCTGAAAGAAATGGTATTTGGTTCTGTTGCCATGACTTACAGAGGACCTTCTTTCAAGGTGAAGATTTGAAACTTTTTTTTTCTGACAAGCTAGAAATTGGCTTTGTCAATTCATCTTAAGCGGTTAACGTTCGTGCTAGCATAAATGAACCAAGAAACGAAGTTCATGAATTGGAACATAAACAGAACTGTAGAATGAAAATTCTTTACTCATATGATATGAGTCATATCATTCAATAGTTCTAAAATGTCAATAGTAGTCAAAAAAGTATTCGCAAGTTTTCAGTTACACAGTTTTCAATAAGCACAGCTGAGCCTATATGTGCACAGCATTTTCAATAGAATTGTACAGACTGTTTGGAATATTAGCTTCTTATTTATGTACACATATGGCATCGTACTTGAATTGTTTACTTAACCGAAAAAGTGGGCTTTGTTTTCTGGTCTACCATATTCGTATCATTTATTACAGATTCATGCTATGAATTCCCCTCGACGAATCATGTGTGCCAAGATTTTTCCTGCACCGGAGCACACCTCCTGCAAACAGAAGTAAGTTAACAAACTCCATAAGGGTGTATGTATTCAAGGTCTAAACCTTTCCAATTTTCTCAACGAATTTAAGCCTAAACCAGTAATTCTCTTCCAGTGAAAGGCACTCTGGTGAGACTTTGGGCAATTCCATGAGTATTGATGCTAATTGTAGCAATGGTAGTTCAAGTATGTTAAGTGTTGGTGAGTTATTGAATTCTGGTATTCAAATAGAAACCCTCCCTTGAATATGCCTTGAAATAGGGCCAAACTGTGCACTGACCTGAATGGCTGTCATCTATCTAAAAATCGTGTTTCAGTATCTCAGTCGAACCTATTGAATTCATATGGAAATCAGCTTAGTCCAGAGTTGAGAAAAAATTCCACCAGTTCCAGCACTGGCAGTAGTTGGGATATCGATATTTCAGCTGCACCACCAGCTGGTGGTAGTAAGTTTGAACACTTAAATTCATCTAAATCATATTCTACCATCTGTTAATTGTTGACTTTTTATTACAATTCTTTTTCTATCTCATAATCGAAACATAAACTGTGGCGTTACTTAACTTTTAAGAAAGCCAAGACTGTCTAGAGATTCTTCTTGTTTAATGTTTACCTAAATTATTCAGGCTCGCAGTCGTTGGAAAGTAGCGGCTCATCAGGTGTTGGCAGTTTATCTAGTCTTCGACGAAGGTGGCTTCGAGCTATTTCAACATCACTGAGCCGATCAGAATCTGAAGACTTGTTTGGGCTACAATACTGTCCATTTGATAGCTCACATGATAATTCTGATAGTCGGAATCGCCGGCACAGAACTAGAATCGGCTTAGCAGTTTTAGTTGAACTGACGCAAGGTCATGAACGGTTAGTATTTTTTATGGGATATTTCTTTGCTATTAATTACTCCTATTGCGAGGGAGAGAAAAGGTAACGAATACGCGATTTTTTCTTTCATCGCTAGTTTATTCTAAGACTTTATTCTGATTTTAGTTGCAATAAAGCTGTATTGACTAATTGTTAACAGGAGCATGGAGGCTCGTCTGTTAGAACATGGTGCTCTGCTCGAGGGGATGTTAGACCGGTTACGACGGTCATGCCGTAGAGGTGGTCAAAATAAGGGCAAAGGGCTAGTGGCGCGGATGCATCGAGCATCGACACACTGCACATTATGGCTGCTGCGACTGTTTATGAATACGACAACTTTGCCTACTCCGTTACTGTGGCATAAGGTTCTGCTGACTCCAAACACAGCTGGAGAATTGAAAGTTCATACTTTGCAGCGCAGTCTTCAATTAATGTGCCGATTATTCGATGATGTCGATACTAAGTCGACAAATTTGTGAGTATTGGAATCCATATTATTGTGAGTTTTGTCAGTGTTGGTTTCAGATATTTTTCACGTATACGAACTACCAGCAATTTATGTTTTTCAGTTTCCTCAGCACCCTAGTCACTGCTGTGCTGACGCACCACTTAGGTTGGGTACATACCGTGTTATCCTCTGGCGATCGTAAACTGGTAAATTATAATTATATTTGACGAATACATGTGCCTTTCAAGCCTCATACTTGCACAGTTCAGGTTTCGTACTAAACAATTTATATCTTTCACCTCTTCCACTAACTGGCTAAGTGAGAGTCCTGAATTTAGCGCTTGTTATGCCACATAGATTTGAGCTCATTGCTATCTATCTCACCATCTATCCACATTATTGTTGTTGTAAATATTATTATGGGTTACAGGTAGAAACGTTGGCCAAGCGTTATCCGTGCAATCCACTCTGGGCCCAACTCTGCGATTTGTATGGGGCTCTGGGTACACCCCTAAGAGTTGCCCATACGGTGATCGTTGGTGAGACAGATAAGACAGACTTAATAAATACAGTGTTGTCATTTTTGTCCTACTTCATACGCAGTGGGAATATTGAGCGGAGACGAGAGCGGAGATGTTCACCTCAGCGAGAGTTACAAGAGGCGGTTGATTTGTTAAAAAAACTAGAAGCTAAGGGTACTCTTTCATACAAAGTTAAGCCTGGCTCTACGACCAAGAATACAAGTGCCAGTACAGAGCCAGTGCTTTCATCTTGTCAAATGAACGCGGCTTCTTCTCTTCAGTGGAAAACTTCTAAACGGCGAATCGATTTCCCAGCTGATAATTGTGCTAGCCCGATTGTCTCCCGCACTTTGTGCCTGAATCAAAACTTAGAGGGAAAAGCATTACAGTTAAAGAGAAGTGAAACAATGCTACAAAATCTCGATGCCCTCACCACGGACTCGGTAAAAACAGATAATAACTCTTACGTCAAGTACAAGTCATTTGACGACGATGAATGTCAAAAATTGAGTGCGTTTCCCCACTCTATGGAGAAGGATCAAAATTCAAATTCTGTGAAAATAGTTGTAAGTGAAACTCCACCTCTGGAACGAGATAAGCGACGAGAATATTTGCAGCGCAGTACACAGCTTTTAGAGTTAGAGAGTAAAATGAGTGACAGAGATTTAGAGGCTGCATATGTTGATACCAAGCTGGAGTCATTGAAAAGATATGGAGGGAACGACTTTGACGCAAGTAAATTGTCTTCAGATGATACCGATGATGTTGACTCCTCTCTGACGAGTATTAATCAGGGAAATTTTGGGAAGGAAGAAAACGTTCGTTTCGTACTTGGCGGCGAGGAAAAAGCTCTTGAGTCTAAGCTTGGTTCACAACAAAAATGCTACTGCCAATGCGCATTCTCCAGAGTGCCGAGTACCTCTGCGCAGCTCCCTGAAGATGTCCTGAGAAAAATTATTCAAAGAAACTTCCCTGAGTCGTCAAAAAGTATAAAAAACACCGGCAGCACTTCTACCAAAGAAAGGACTATGGGGCATTGCCTGAATTGTTTTGGTGCAAGCTTCGCACCCTCGCATACCTACGAAGGCAACAGTTTACTGCTCGAAACACCCACCAACGCTACCGAGGTACTTCGCACGTGTAACACTGCAAGTTCCATTGATAATCGTGGAGCTAAAATCAATCGGCGCAACAGTTTGGAGTATTTAATGGAGGAAAACGGAGTTGTCGAACTTCCTATGCCGAGGTGAGTATGCGGTGAAAATCTTTGACCTTTGCTTGGCATATACTATCTAGTTTTCTCATCACGTTCTCTATTAAACGACAGATCAAAAAGATTTCTACTTAAAAGTGACGAGGACCCTGATCAACAAGCAGGACTGGCTAGTTCTTTAAAGTTCGGGGAAGTTCGTAGTATAAGCGTTGTCAAGGACACCGACCCCTGCAACACCGGTGGGTATACCTGGGGTCTCGTAGTTCAGGGACTGTCGAAAAGAAAAAGAAAGAAACGAAAGAAGAAAATCGTCGATGACGAACTCGATGGAGAGAGTGAAGACGAGTGGCTGGGCTGCGTTAGGGACGAAGTCGAGGCCGCTTTCCATTCACCTGTAGTCGATCAGCCTATTTCCGAGGCGCTCTGCATCATTGCCGATGTCGACAGCTGGCAAGTGGGCGTCCTGTCGAACAACACGTCTCCCCTGAAAGCTCCGCTTCCCGTTGGAATGTCTCGACTTGTTGCTAACATGCTTGAGGCGTTTGCCTACGTTTGGCGGAAATATCACTCGCCCATTCACGTGAGCTTTTTCTTTTTTTATTATTAAACCTCAAACGCTAAAAATCGGCGGTTTTCCATACTGTCTCATTCAAAAAACCACAATTTCATAAGACGTGGAGACTGCTCGATTGATCAAGCGGAATGTTTTTATTCTCAGTGTGTCCGAGTTCTGGAGGGGAAGCTGCGGGAGATGTGGTTGCGGAGTGAAGCTCTGGCACAGATGCTGATCGGCGCAGAGTTGGAAGACGTCAGCGTCGACTCCCTAACGGATGCTCTTGATCTCGACGCAGCTGATATACCTGTACTTTTAGCTGTAGCCGCGACTCATTCGCCAATAATTGCACGAAGATTTGGGCTTAGCTTAGCCTAGTTATATGATAAGGCATCGTCGTTCCTGGCGCCATGTTGCGCCCTTATATTATGCATCTCTATGCTATCATCACCCTTCCATTTTTGCATAATAATTCTGTACATTTTAGAAATAATTCAAGAACCAAATACTCGCAAGCAGATTATGAAAAAAATAATAAGAAATAAAAAATGTAATAACTAGTACTACCATAAGCGCACCATATAAGTGATACGAAAATAGTTATATATTAGGTTTTTTTTTCTTAATCGCAACGTAATGTATGATATACCTAGGTACACATATTACATATACACAAATACCTATATTGTTATACATACATACACATATTGTTATATTATTATTTAGTATAGAATAAAGAATTGTATTTTTTTTCTAGCTATTCGTCAACGTTATTTTAACCGCAAGTAATAAAAAAAATTTCAAGTTTTTTTTTTCGGGTCTACACAGTTTTATAGATAAATTATGTGTAACTGAATTGCCGTACTATTTCTCACTATGTCAGTTCTCTAGAATTAAACGAAATTATATTTTCACGGTGAAGATCGTATATTCTCGAAGGATATACAATATATTCAAATACGTTCTATTCAGTGATATTTGGAATAAATATTGATTGCGCCATATTGCTTTCATTTATTTTTGTTTTCGGCGAAGTTCAATTTTCTTGTCAGAACGTTTCCATGTCGTGAAATTCTAGGAATTGTCTGGGCCTTTTTCCTTTTTATTGCGTTTTAAAATTTCAGCATTTTACGTTCTACTGCTTAATTCTTACTGGAACCATGCTGATCTGTCCAGCTGAACCGTAAGCTACTTCAATATTGACTCGAGTTAGCCGACTGATTTAAAAATTCAAACTTCTGTGTTCAATCCTTCGTGGCAGTAGATAATTTTTTATAAAAACTACGGTTCAATCATTCTAATTTATTATCCTGCTCGTGATTTAATTCGATACAACTTTATTGTTCAATCCTCACAGGACTTCCGTCCAGCCACCACAATCCATCATAGAAGTGAAGAACAAAATTCGGGTTAGTACGTCCGATCCTAATTGTTCCGCTTATATCACACGTCGATACTCACAAACGGCCTCAGCGACAAACATAAATACGAAACTGGATTCAAAGATGTAGAATTAAATTTCCTGCTTATTTATAACAGCTTGGTCATGACGAATGTTGCACTTGCTGTTGCTGCTGTACACCGCAACCAAAGTGTCTCGTGAGTTCAAACTTCAAATAGAGTTTGCTACTTTTTCCCACCGTATTAAACCTTATTCGTCAATCGTTTTCAGAAATATGTTCAACCGGAGAAAACTAAGTCCTTCGCCCCCATGAGGGTGAGTTCGATTTGAACTACCTGATGATCACTTCGGGTAATAGTAGGAGTAGAGATTCGAATATTTTCACTGACAACTGCCGTTCTCTCTCATCCTAGTATTACTACAAGCCGGATGTCCCCATGGAGGATAACACGACGTATCGTCTTTCGTATTGGGAGGGTCCAAATTCCCCTGTCGAGCCATTTCACCCTCAGGATAACTTGACTGTTGGAGGGGGCGAATTGTCCGACGACACAACGCACCGGGTATTTACCCCTAATCAGGCACCTAAGGGTGCCGATTGATGGCCCGATGAATAATATTTAGTAATAAACCGCCGCAGTTGAGCTATCCGGGGAATTGGTGCGTCAAACCGGAAGTCCCGATAACGCCCTGCCAACGGCAATTGCTTGGCAGAGGTCCGATGCAGGATGTTACAACCCAGAAGCACGACTACACATGGAAGTTGATTCCGCGTACCGAATCGTTTAAACATAAGTCAAACATCTACTCCCCCTGCGCTACGATGTCCGGTACGGATCCTTCGAATTTTGACAATGATTTCCGATCCCGAAACTACTTTTTAGTCGTTTTATCATGGTCTAATAATCGTTTTCACTTATACTAGACGACACTACGTACCGAATGAGCTACTACAACTACAATTGCTTGACACCAATCAAGTCGTACGCCCCCATTAGAGAGTACTCAAAGTCTGACGTACCCATGGACGGATGCACAACCTATAGACTCAGTTATTGGCCCACAGTTGCACCACCCAAGGTGATCCTTGTTTTTTAAAAATTAATTAAACTTGAATTACAGGCATATTTTTGCTATGCGAGATGGTATAATTATCAATGTAAACGATACTCTGGTTCGTGGTTCTCTGCTCCTTTCTCTCTCGATGTTGAATTTTAGAGGAACAATGCGAAGTTCAATCGATCTCGATGGAACGTCCGTTCAAAATATTGATCATCAAAACTGTAAAGTAGAATTGTTCTGTTTATAAAAACTCTTGTAGAAGCTTAACACACACTCCTGAATAGTATTCTATGCATGAATGTTTCTGATATTAGTTTACCAATGCCAACTTATTGGATTAGTATGAGTTAGATGTTCAATTCCTGTAAAGCTCATCACGATATGCTTCTCTTTAATCCAGGAGGAATATCCTTGGGCTAAAAAAGGAGAGTATCATCCTCCGGTTAATCCAATGGACGGTTGCACGACCTACAAGTTGAGCTACTGGCCAAACTGTGACGCAAAGCCGAGGAAGCCGTTCTCGATGCCCGACACAGAGAATATCTTAAATGCGAAATGCTGTTTCGACGACAACACAACTTACAGGCTAAGCTATTTCGGATGTGAAGCCGATGCGAAAAGGGAGCCGATACGACAGTCGGAGAACATCACGCTGCCCAATTGTCCTCTTTCCCACGACACTACAAATCGGGTAATTATCTGCAATTTTGCGACCACTGGATCGCACAATATACTTGTTGCGAAAGAAAATCCATGCCAGCAAGATCTGGATTTTTCTCTGCGTTTGAACTTATCACCATTTTCACGTTACACGCAGTTAAGTTATCTTGGAAACTGGTGCGTGAAACCGGAAAAGCCGATAACTCCCTGCACGAGACAGCTGCTCGGAAGAGGACCGATGCAGGAAGTGACAACCCAGAAGCACGACTACACCTGGAAGTGTGCCCAGGGTGATGGAGACAAGTTCAGACCGGTTGACAACCTCGAGTTTTCCCCGTTGCCGTTGGAATGTGAGCTTTTTAGTAACTCCTTTGCATTTGGAGAGCAGTGGTCGAGGTGGAAAATGTTTCGAATGTGTCCAATCCATCGATTTCAGGTTGCACGACACACCGACTATCGTACATGCCGATAAACGAGAAGTCCCTTGTTCCTATTAAATCGTACGCGCCTGAGAGAAGGTATTGGCGGTCCGATGTTCCCATGGAGGGAGAAACCACGATGAAGCTGAGTTATCAGCCCGTCGAAGTCGCCGATAAGGTCGAGAAGCCTTGGGGTGCGAAGCCCGGTTATCATCCTCCAACGACCCCAATGACCGATTACACGACATACAATCTGAGGTGTGACATCGCGTCCTTTTTTCATACGCTTGGTTTCTTTTACGTTTTCTTCTTCAATTTACTTACCAACAGAATTGGATGGATTATTTATTTATCCATTTTTCTCGTGGTTCGTTTAACGTTATTCAAACGTGATGTAGAATGGTCAGATGGATTGGCATTTTACGAGCTGTGATCTTGGCAAGATTTATATTATACCTGCGCCTTGGTTTGAGTTATTATCATGAGATGCACCTACTTTCGTGTCACGATCTCTGAACGGTCTGCACGATGTTTTAAATGTGCTGCATACGTAAGACCTTGATCATCGATTCTCTGCAACGGATCGCAATATCTTTCACTTTCCATTATTCTCATTCAATGTATTTTCAAGAACAAGGTGAACGAAAAAAACGTCAATCAATCAGTTGAATATTATGAGAAGCATTCAAATCAAATCTACACTGCTTGTGACGCAATCGCGAATCGATGACGTGAAAATTGATTATGATTATAATAATCAATGAAACCGAGATTCCCTTTCGTTTTTCCCAGCTATATTCCTCCAGGCACTCTGGTTCCTCTGCCAGAAGACGCACCGCCATGTCCACCCTCGAATGCGTGTAAACGTGAGTAAAAATGTATTAACGTTCACTCAAGAAGTTGATGCACAGTTTTTGAAATTGAGAAAATAAGGGAATAGAACAAAGGGGTGGAAATAGAATTTGATTTCCACGACTAGACGCTGCACACCATGCAAGGACTTTCAAAAAATTTTTTAATTGTGTATAATCTTGTAATTTTCTACAAAGTGATTTTTGAATTTTAAAAGCTGCCCGCGTGTCGTTGAGTAGTAATTTTCGAATACATATTTCTCAATACTTTTCCGTTTGTTTCAGCCTGTGGGCAATGCTGCAACTAGGATCCGCGTGGTTCCAGGCTGAGAAGACGTTCACAATTTCATCTGACGCTGGCATGATTTTTATATATTTTTACTCCCGTTTTTATTGTCCTTTTGTATCGTTCTTTGTGATACCGTATTTCTGTTTTGTACACAGTCCCTCGTCTTTGATACATATATATGTCTACCTATATATACAGACATAGAACGCTTATTCACACGATAAAACGATCATGTGCATCGCTCTGCAGTCCCGTTTGTCCCATTATCCTCTTTATACGTGCGGTGAAAATTAATTATTCACCGTACCTAATTCTCCTTCGACCAGCCATAATTTACGAATTCTTCGGATATTTCACGAGGCCGTGTGAAAGTCCACCAGAGGGTGATGATGGCTTCTGTGATTCGCCTGCCTCGGTGCAGAAAGTGAATAATCTGCGAACACGGCGTATTTCCTGCAGCAGTCGGAGTCGATCTCGTTATAAAAAACCGAGCGTTCGAACATCACGCAGAGCCGAATGAATCGTCGTTCTTATTGAATAACATACTCTAAGCTTCTGATGCAACGCAAGGTTTGCTATTTAACGATAAAATTTGGGGCACCGTGACATTCCATGTGGCATGTCAATGCATAGTATACCCACATATATAGTTGTGCACATCCATATGCGTAAACTTTGAACTTTGTATGACATCAAATTGTTACAAAGGCCACGCTCGATCGCTGCATTTATGTTTATGTTTATATCTATACACGTACAGGTTTCACATGTGTATTGTTTTTACATAATACGAAATTAAGCAAACGAAGGAACATTTTTCGCCATTATGCAATTCAGGCAATTATCATTGCGTAATGAAATGAAATTGCAGAGCAATTCCGTGCCTGCGGTAATTCTCTTCGAGACAAAGCTCCATGGTCCAGCGCATGAGGAGCTTGGATCTTGAACCTTGGGCGGCCTTGTTTGCGCGTTTATGCGGCGTTTTACACCCTCTTGAGTAAGCCGAAAATCTTTTACGAAGACTGTATTGTTCCGTTAATGTATCACGAACTTTATACGGTTAATGAAATTCGTCGAAGAGAACGGCTTTCTATTGCAAAACAAATGACGCGATATATGTTGCAAATTGGGCGTAAATTAGGCGTCATGTAATGGATCCGCAAACTCGAGGCGTGGATCTCATTATAATCGGAAACCCCGGAAGTGTTCTGAAAGTTTGAAAAACGATCCACCAAACGGTGCTAAGCCTTCGCAGAAGATCGGCGATAGTGATTGCACGGAATAGCCGAGAGACGAAAAAAGTTCGATCAACCGCGACCTTTGAAATTCCTGTGCCAAACTGGTCGAAAGTGAGATGATACAGTTACGAGATCGAACGTCGTTTCTTCTCGCGTGCGATGGGCGAGGCGAAACGGAGGGCGACGGCAAGGAGTCCTTTCGTCTTTTTACGATCCTACGGCGACGAAACGCAACGCAATGCAATAAATTTGTAATACTTCGGCCTACCGGTGAAGGAGCCCGAATTTCGAACACTGGGGATTCTTCGTTATATAGGTGTGTGCATGGGTGCCCAGCGACGAGATGGTTCTTCCCGAGAAGGGGTAAAGTGAGAGCTGCTATATAAAGGAGATTCCTTACACTTCTGAGATCACAGTTTGGTGTAATCACAATAACCGCTCGCCTTTAATATACTCATTACATTTGTAATTTGCCGAACTCCGACTGAACCACGATGAAGCTTCTGGTGAGTAGCTTATACCCTGTTTCTTGATTATTTTTCACTCGAGTTAGTTCAACGTTCAACGATCGGTATAAGCCGAAAGATTTCTTGGATCACTGACAAACTGCAACGCTAACATTAATTCATAAATTCCACAAAGGAGAGACGATTCCTCGAAGTTAGAATATCGTTCACTGATATTCCATCGACTCTCGTTCTCTGCACTTGATTAAACTGATTATAGATCATTAATTAATTTCTTCCACAAATTTCAAGCAGAATGATATCATGAGCGTTGTCATTGTTCGCCTGTGCTCGAGTTTTCATTGAGCTCTTACGCCAAGGATCAAACTTTAAATCGCCACTATTTCCGTATTTACTTTTACTTCAGATAATACCGATTGACTAAAATTTGCTAAATTCATAGCACTAATCACTATTGATAAGATGAAACAACAAAAGCACAATTTTTAAGATAGCTCTCAGAGTAATATCATTTCCGGTATAGTTTCTGTTAGAGGTTTCCTAAATAATTATTCGCGATCCGCCCAAATTAGCCCAAGAAAGCCCAATTTGAAGATAATTCTGTCCAGGCTTGCAAGCGAGCGTAGAAATGACAGGACAAATCCTTAGAATATAAAAAGTAACACATCGCACATAAAAAAACCGCCTTCTGCTTAAAAAGGTTCATTTTTTTTATGAAGGAATTTGAAATACAAGTTGCAAAATTCTGCATATCAAGAATGTGTAAAAAGAAAAAAGAAATTCAAAATAGCAGAAGATCGATCTTGTTTTCACTTTGAATCGGTTTCGATTGGTCTTTATTGAGCAATAAGCCCCGCCTGGAATTCTCACAGCATCGGTCTCATCTCGTCGAGAACTTTCTTTCCAATAAGCGAGACCGTGTTACGAAAACTATTAGCGAAGTGGGTGGGTGGAAGAGATTTCTAGTCGAGCTAATATTAGCATTGCAGATGCGGTAATACTCTTAAAGCAAGAGATGCGATGCTATGCGATGCGATGGGTCAGGAGTTAAATGACCGTAGCTGACATTTAGACCACACTTTCACTCATCTGCCGTCTACGTTCTTCACTGGCTAACTAGAAGACGGGAAGGGATCATCATCGCGTGTACGTAACGTTGACGATTGCGTGATTCCTTTGCAGTCCTTCGTTTCCACCCGCTCCTTACATTCCGCGGTTTTTAGATTGGAAAGATGAAGGAGGGCACGAGAACTTTTCGCGGCTTTGTTCGCGGCACATCGACTCTCAGCGGCTCCTGCATGAGTTTCACTAATTAAAATCTGGAATTAATAATTACGGAAATAGAATTGGTGTACATAATGAACTTAAATAGATGCTGCTTTGAATTGCTCTTTTATTAATAAGGTACGCTACTCGCGTACATCGATATTAATAGAGGTGAATAGATTACATTACATAGATCTTTGCATTCATTGATCCACGTTCGTACAAAGTCGCACCCACGAATGACGTAGCCTGTATGCTAGTGAATACTAGATAGTGATTTAATTTTACGATCTACTGTACTATATATTTGTACGTATACTATAACAGCCGTAGTGACTGAAAGTGAATACGAGAAATAATATTGGATTACTAATTTTGCCGAGGTAAAAACCTAGCCGTAATAACCGGGTGGTTAATCGTTTTCTAATTTTGGATCTAGAGTTACAGAAGCGATGACGATATGCAAATTTCGCCGATTATACGGACATTGGTCACAGACTTAATTAAATCAAGCGAAGTAAAAAAAAACAGAATCAGGGAGAAAAGGAATCTGATATACTGATCGATCGATGGGTTTATAGATGGGAGCTGAACGAACTAACCGAATGAAAGTTTTTTACTTGTGTTACTTGAACATTATCAAAGTCCTGTCTTTCATATTGTGTTTTTTTATATTCATATTACAGGCTCTGGCAATGTTATTGGCTGTCGCGTCGGCGAGACCACAGCGTGAGGCTTATTCCGAGGACACTCGAAGCAGAGAACAGATCGTTGATGACAGGCGAATTACCTCGACGCAGATCCCCATCATCCAATGGAACAAGCAACAGGATGTCGACGGCACCTACAAGACCAAGTAATTCGATTTTTCGAAGTAGAGTTGGAAATGAGTATCTCTCGAGGAACCATTTATCATCATTATTATTATTATTTTTTTTATTACGATTGAATGAAAAGCATTGGAATTGATTAATCTGCTCGATATTTGTGCAATCAGCTACGAGACTGGAAACAACATCATCGCCGAGGAAAGCGGATACATCAAGACGCTCCAAGGAAACGACGGTGAGTCAGTTCCATCTCTGGTCCAGGAAGGTCAGTACTCGTACCAATCTCCCGACGGTACCGTGATTACCACCCGTTACATCGCGAATGAGAATGGATTCCAAGTTTTCGGTGATCACCTCCCCACCCCACCCCCAGTCAGCGAGGAGATCCAGAAGGGCCTGGAACTCATCTACGAAGGAATCCGTCAGCAGG
Organism: Diprion similis; assembly: GCF_021155765.1. Classification (NCBI taxonomy): domain Eukaryota; kingdom Metazoa; phylum Arthropoda; class Insecta; order Hymenoptera; family Diprionidae; genus Diprion; species Diprion similis. The sequence goes on along the minus strand of NC_060106.1, from coordinate 18,246,160 downwards.
AGGTAAAACTTGATGGAAAAACTAGTTATTTTATCCCCCGCATTTTAGATAACATAACTACTGAGAGTATAAAAAGCCTATCACATAATTTTTGGAAGAGGTATGCTAGATACATGCACTACATTTTTCTACAACTAATCTAAAAAAAGGAAACAATTTCTTGGAGCGAAATAGTTTGTTTTTTCTCTCAGTAGTGAGAAAGAATCACCGCGTTTGTTGATCAAATTTCAAAATGGGCTGATTCTCCGCATCGTCCATCGGTGGAAGGTCCCTCGGGTAACGATAACGAGGAATGATGAATATTGCGGGGCGTCAGACAAATTGATACGCGTTCCGCCTGACGGATGGCAATCTGGATGACTTGCGTCAGTAGTAGTTGCCGGTGATAATCAGCCACAAGCGTCTGACAATTTACAACTCGTTTCACTGCTCTGCGCGCCCCTAACGAGCGGCCGTTCAAGTTTTTGACCAGCATTGCTAGTAGTAGCGGTAAATTGGTAGTCGAACGCCGTCGCTCGTGTGCGACGGTCCTGTCGCTCCGAAAAATTAAATTTGCGATTAAGCACGAATTTTTAATCCAAGAGACTAACTTCTCGCGGAATATCGTTCGTTAATTTCCCCCTAAAAAGCCTTAAAGATTGAATGGATTACTAGGGAACATCGATCCTTCGTTTTCCCCGTATAATTTCTAGCATGGTTTTTTTCAGGAGGAAGACAAGCGTAAAGCCTCTTCATCACCGGGACAGCAGTCTTTGGTTCAACCCACTGAGAGAAGAGACGAGAAGGACAGAATCTACCAGCGGCAGTAATCCTCATCGCCTGTAATCCTTCCTATCCTTTGCACCTTCCTTAGCCTTCCTCTTGTCCCTTTTATCGTGCACTAAATCCCTAGAAGCATATAACATATTCGACGTTGTTGCACTATTTTTCGAGGATATAAGAATATTGATTTTCTTACAGTTATCCGAATAAATATACTTGTATGAATAGGAGTGATTCAATATGTTGTATGCATCCAAGTTATCCCTGATAATAAATAAAAAAAAACAAATAAAAATTTATAGTAATTAAATTGTCTTCGTTACGCGTTGTAAGCCTTACCTTATTTGTTTGGTTGTTTTTTCTTGTTGAAACAAAGTGCGGTGATGAGTGAAAAATATTGGCAAGAAAATAAAAACCAAACGGTTACGAAACAATTCGTTTTGCTCTTCTGAATACATTTACAAAAATTTACTTCGTCGCTGGTTTTGCGGTTGAACGTAATCGGTTCGTCGCGTAGCGATTGAATTAGCACTTGACATGATTTATAACTAGATCATACTCGCCATTCATAAGTATTGTTACGTGGATTTACGAGTATAGGCTGATTGAACGGAGGTCACGTGAACAATCCTAGTCTCTGAATCAACGAGTTATGCAAATTTGTGAGTTAAACAGCGTTCACGCTACACGTACGTTTTGTTATTGACTTATTGTTAGTGCACGACATACCGTGATGACTCCACATTAGGATTCTATGAACAATGCTTACGAATATAAGCGAACGAGAAGAAAATCGTCAGGAGTGTGAGGTAATGGGAAAATACCGAGGTATAACACGTAGTTATCACCAATATTATACACGGCGCGTTTGAATGACGATTTTTTTCTCATTAGTAATTACATTGTTGCGCTGTGATGTGAATAATTTCTTGACTTTCGTGATCAAAAATATGAGGATGAGAAATGTTTAAAACACGATATCGTCACTCGATAAGCTATGCAAGTGAAGTCATGCTTCCTCTATTACGCTGAATAATTGTAATAAAGAAAATTTATGTAAGTGGATAACGTAAAAGTCAGATTGTTATTTACGCCGTTGTTGGAATTACAGCGATGTACACAATGACGTGAATTTTCGCTGCGTACGTAGTCAATTTGTTTTTTTTTACAATCGCGGGAATGTCGATATTTGTAATAAATTTTGTGAGTGAAGAGAGTTATAAATTTTCCTCAGCAATTTGCCGTTGTGTAATGATTCTTTCGACTATGAGTTCAATATAGCCGATGGCGGTTCTTTTTATTACGAAGGTGGAAAGTTTTGATTTCGCAATTATTTCGTTACATAATATCGATCCAGTGGTATGGAAGATAAATCAAGCAGCCATATATTAGTTTATCACAATTAGGAAAAGTAATAAATTTTATTTATTTACAAAGCAAACTTTTCATCGGCAGCCCTGTGACCAGCGTGCATTATCATGGTGAAACATGAATAATACTATCGTGAACCAGTATAGGATAGTCGAAAATCGACGTGGAACAATATTTCTTAATGCATTATACAGTGATCGCCAGGGCTGCTGGTACAGGTATACGGTTCTAATAATTATTAATAATATTAGCAACAATTTATTCTTAAATTAAACTCTACGTATGACTAAAATTGTTATATCGCCTATAAAATGTAAGTCCTACTTTAATTAGCGATACGAGTCACAGGTTAAAAAAAAAAGACACAACAAAAAGCGATAATGTCAAAAGATGGAGAAACATCACGTGACGACGTGACAATGATGTAGCATAACAATTAAACAACGATCGTGATAAAACTTTCGTAAATTTTTCTAAACGTGATCGCAAGTTCGTATACAAATGTGTATCAGTAATTGTAACATTACATCGTATAAGCATGTAATAAATCGTCGGGCTCTTTTTCAAAGTGGAATAATTCCAATCAGTTTATGATTTATAGTAGGTACGTTATTGTGACGCAAGCATATTATAACGCGTTGTGATATATCTCCGAGATTTCGTAATCGTTCGCATAACTCGTGATAGTTCGTTATAACCGGGGCAAAATCGGGTTTTGCGAATCTGGTTCAAGCTCGCGATCACACACTGTGAGTCCTTCAGCTGCCACGTTCATCATATTTATATAGATATGTATGTATATAACGCAGAGGTACGCCTCTGGGAGAGATAAATCGTGACAAACCGGACCGCGAACAGCGAATACTCTTGTTTGTGGTGGGAGCGTGAGATAAGTTAATCTCGAGGTACGTTGAAAAATGAGGAGGTATAAAAAGGAGGAAAAGAAATGATATAAGTCGAAAATGAGCCAACGGCGTGGGAGACGCAGGTCCGGCTGCCGGCCCACGCGTTTGCCCCTTATAAAAGGCCCGTCGACCACCGGAGCTAATCCGCGGCTCTTTTTCTCTTCTCAGCACGCTGCAGGGTCACCCACAGGACGATCGCATAATCCCAGCATTTCGTTATCTAAGATCTCGTTTGTACGATCGTTAGCTCAAGGCTCGAATGAAAATCGAATTGCACTTGTTCTCGACGGGCTTCGTTCACTTTGAAATCAGAGAAATCTGGACTCCGATTTATTGAATATTAGTTTCAGTGATTTTCGTTCATGTCCAATGCATTCCGAGATTTTTATCGATTTCCGGATCGGTGGTAGAATCACAGAAAATTGCTTGGAACGCTGGGAAGTCATTGAGAAAATGGAAATCAATGAAAGCACATGACAAGATGAATGTCGATGGAATGTTAACGAATCGTAACCATTTATGGTTTACCGGAAGTCTTGATGCGATTTCATTCATCTTGATATTCGATTTCCCCATAATTTCAACGTACGTTTCAGTCATTCCATGAGTTCCTTAGATTCAACCAATTCCATTTTCAACTGTCAAATTTATGACATCCCCGAGCGGATGGTCCCGTCTCACAGATCTCCCTGACGCGATGACGATCGGTTCTCTTAAAAGCTAACAATAATACAACAATCTCGATTAATCTATGATCTAGATGGCAGCTGGGGGTCGTAAGGAGTCGCTTGGAACCCGACGTAACGGTTGTTCTTCTTGTGAATAAAGCCGTGCTCGGCGTCAGCCTTGTAGTAAACCACCCTCCGTATCCCGAAGGGATCGATGTACCCGAAGGAACCGATCTTCTCCGCTTCGCTCGGTTGGTTCTGTTCCTCATGGTAATGGGTCTTCAGGTAGTACTGGAACCCGTCTTTCACGGTGTGCGTTCCATCGTACTCCGGAAACTCACCTCCTGCAGTTTGGCTCCTCTGCTCTACCGGAGGACTCGCCTGGACGATTTCGTCCCTCCGCATGGTCTCGTTCTGGGTCGAATCGTAAGCCCGGAAGCCCTGGCCTACTTCAGGGTATCTCTGGTCGTACAGAGGCGGCTGGAAAACCGTCGACGGTGGCGACGCAGCCTGGTTATACCTGGTGTACGGGTTCTGGTTGTACTGATTAACGTATGGTGGCTGGTACGGGGTGAAGGTTGGAAGGTAGTTCGTGTTCGGCTGCGAGTAGCCGTCCTCCAGCTGCTGAAGAGGTGCCGTTTTCCTGTACGGCGAGTACAATGTCGGGGGTGCGACCGGCGCCGGTGTCGAGATGGGCAGTTGATAATGCACCCCAGGATGGAGAGGCGTTACTGTGTTCACCTCGATCCCGTTGCCCGGCAACTCCTTGAGCTCGGGTTGCCTGTGGGAAGAGAGACGGGATGGTTTTGGTACGTGTGGTTTTTTTTTTTTTCTCTATTTTAGTTATGATCGTTGTCATGTTGAGAGAGGTTTTCTAAAGTGATCGCTTAAAAGATCTCTTTCGCAACTCATAGAGTGCGTTAAAAAAAAAAAAAAAAAAAATGAATTATAAGACATCGTTTTGACGACTTCCTATTTTGTGCTGTCTTAAGTGGTACACAAGTTCACGTGATGGCATACCTGAACGGATTGGCTGGTCTTCGAGGTTTTGCTAGGATTCCACTCTGCGCTGGCACCTTTTTCGATATCGATACTGCGTCTTCAATTGGTCTCTCTTTACCGACGTAAACCATTTTGGATCTATAAGGCAGAGTCAATTGGAAATGTCAATAAAAGAGTTGAAGTTAAGTTTAAAATTGTAGATCCGATATAGCGCATGATCGGAAGGACCAAAACCCGTAAAGTAATTTTGATTCCGGAGAATATTCAATTTTGGATGTATTTTTTTTCAACGGAGATTCTTAAAAACCAAAGTTCCTTCTCAGATTAAGGTATCTACGCCATTTTCTGACCCAACTTGACGACACCTAAGAATTTCACAATTATCTGACAAGTTTTAATGAAGGAGTATACGTGAAAGAGTAAATACTTTACGTAATTACACAACAACAATAATGAATATGACAATAACTTGCACGACCCTACAGATCATCATTCGCCAATACTTTTTGTACACATATATTTCCGTAATTATTTATTATCCCAAAAATACAGAAATTCATTCTGCAAATGACTTTCACATCGATTCCTGATTCTCGCACCATTAACCGATATTATAGATTTGCAATTAAAACAGCAAGTTCACTCCATCGTTCCTCATCTTGAAATATTCTCACCGAAGTATCCTGTAGCCTTCCGTGTCGGCGATGTAATCCTTGATTCGTAAATACCCCAGAGGATCGAGCCAGCCCTCAGTTCCGATCACGGTGCCATCCGCGAGTCGTTTTTCCTTCCGGTACTGCCCGTTCAGAGTCTGATACCGGAAGTAGCGCTCGGGACCTTCGTCGGTTTGAATGTGGTACTGCGTGTTCGGCGTTAAGTTCCAGCCACTTTTCTGTGCCTCAATTTCTCCTGGGGTCAAGCAGAAGACTGAAACCTGCAAGCATGACGTGTCAAGTGGTTCAGTGTTACGTGATCATCAAAAATTATTGTTGGGGCCGGGCCAAAAACCGCGAATACGAAATTGATAATGGCGGATTATTTGCGATCTGTCTAGTTTATTTGATGGAAGAGATTTTCAAGAGGAGAGAAATCCTGAAAAACTTATACAACTGATGGAGTATATATACATAATAAAGATGACGAAATAACGTTTAACCGGAAGGAAAGTAAAATATTATTTATTTTTCGAAGAACGTTTAGTGAAACTGGTGTTCAAGTACCATTCTCGAGTCTTTTAATATTTTCAATGTGTGGGATGAACATCGATTAATACTGTTCACGTTTGTGTTTGTTTTAAGGATGTATATCAACAGGTTGCAGAGGCAGTAGCTGTCTTTTCCGAAAGCGTCGCTGCTCATTATACTTATATCACATTATAATATACATATATACGTATGTATTACGAAAGCGGTGAAATGAAAAATTGAGGATAATTTCAATCACGCAACGAAAAGGTTCGTAATTATATTGAAAATAAACTGACGAGCTGTCGTTAAGTGTAAATATATATACATATTAAGGTTTCGCGTAGGCAATGCATTCAAAACGTGTCGCTGAATTTGGAGTCGTTAAATTCAGCTGTACGGATGGTCGCGGATTAATAGTGCGGCAAAGGCGCTGCATTTCGAGGAGAGACAAACGAGCGGGTGAATATTTTTTTCTAATGAAAAATTGACCAATTTATCACTTTCACGGGTCCATTTGAAGCGACGTCTAAGAGCCGAGCGTTATACGGAGGCATAATAGGAAGTGGATAAAAAATGATTCATTACAACGTCGCGAGTTCGCTCGGATATGTTAATTCTTATAGATAAAAAATTGTGTGCACATGTAGGTGTACGTCACGAACCAAAAACCGCGGAGGAAGACGCTGCAGAGGGACGAAAAGGGGGGAAGAGCAAAAATGCCGGATAAGAAACAATTACAAAAACTAAACGCGTTTGGTAAAGGCAAACAAAGGACTTATCGTCTTCTATTATACAGTTGCCTCAATGCCAAGAACCCATCTACGGGATTGTCACCTCTCATTGACATGCGACGAGCCTGCCACTCGCTAATGACTCGTAAACAATCGCCTCTTATTACGGTTGAGTCAGTCCGCCTATCGGGCGAGGCTAACTCAGCGTTACATCAACGTTACGTCAGGCACAGATCGGCTGCTGATTTGTTTACGTCAGTTTACAAGCCGCGATTTGACTAGGGTCGATTCTACGCGAGGAGAAGATCTTCCTTTTTCCTTTACGTAGGGGTAGAAATTCTGAAGTAAAAGTTCTAGTTGTGGCGAACAGCGTAAATTACCCAAGAATATACTGACTTGAAATTTAAAGTAAATTTGCGTGGTTTGATCTACATGCTTTCGAATAGAACAACTCCAGTCGAATCGAATAACAAGTTGTTCAATAACATTCATTTATAAATTCCTAAAACTAACCCGCTTTTATAGCCGTTCGTTGATTTATCAATCCCTAAAAAATTAAAGACTTTTTAATCCAGTTGGATGTCTTCCATCCACTCATTCAAGTCTTCGAATCGTGAAACAATGTTCGGTCGATGGAGTTTGCGTGTCCGCAAATTGAAGCGAATGCAATGTTTGTTGTTGCGATTTACACGATGGTAAAAATCTGCCGCCGATTGCCCGTTGAGAAATGAGAATGTTGAGGTGGGCAGCGTGTGGCATTTCTGGGTAGGCGAGAGCTGTTCAGCCTCGAAATTGATCAGATTAACCTTGACTGAACAGAACACGTAATTACGAGAATATTATAATGACGCGTGTGACTTTGCAAAAACAAGATCACGTTTTACAATATATATATATATAAATGAGACTTTTTTCATTCACGATAAACCTGACATTGGGATGAATCCGAAGAGTGGTCCGAATCGATATCAATTTTTAGTCTGCGGTATTTTATACACGCGATGCATATTTGAATATTACCTGACTTTTTCCGGCGATATAGTGAATAGAAATTTACTATGGACGGGAAAAACATCCTTACGCTGTTTTCGTCGTTTTTCTAATCGGCAGCATCGATGACTCTTCGACGTCTTCTACGTCTTCTACGTCGGTATTCGTTCATAATTATCCGCGTCATGTCATTATCGAGAAATGTAAATACGGAACGAATACAAACGTTTGAAATAACATCCGTGGAGGCGAGACGAGTATAATAATGTTCAACAATTCACTTAAACGGGCCAAGAAATCTGCATTTGACGGCTCCGTCATTACACCTCGATTCTCCACAATGAATCAACTTTGAAATTTATAGCACATCGAAAGCATTGCAAGCACCGATCCCTACCGATTTACTAGTCACGTCACGGAGCAAGGGTAGATACCTATTTTTAACATCAGTCACGCCATTGTGTCAGCGTTTGAAATGGGCTTACAATAGTTGTACTTGATCGTTGCTTCATTGCAGCAGGTTTATGGGAGGCGAGGCCGGACATCGGTAGGTACCGATGATAACTATTGTACGATCGCGGAGGCGAAGGCTTGTGCGTAATATCGACATCGCGCTATAAGCCTCGACGACGACGTCGACGACGACGTCTGCAGGACGGATCGGCCGACGGGTTGAAACCGCCGTTTAGTAACAGGCAGGCAACGAAGGTGCGTGGGATTGGGAAAGCCTTTGGTCGGCCTCTGTCCATATTAAGAGATCCCATATCAACGCGACGGTCTGTAGGATACATTTTTTTTATATATATATATATATGTATACACATTTATAAAGCCAGTCAGCAATATTCAGAGTGCGGCGATGCCGTTTATCTGGATTATATTACTTCGCCGTTACGTACGATCTATAAATAAACACGTAGACATTAACTCCGAGAATGTTGTTATGGTGTCCATTCGTTATTCCCTCAGGTTAATTGTCACATCCTGCCTTTATATACCTGTTTTTCACTAATTTCTTGAAAACGATCGGGGGGATGATTTCAGAGGTCGGACGAAGGTGAGATTCCACATTTGGGCACCTCGCGATAGCGTGAAAAAGGAACTAATTTTAAACTCAAATCAAGTCTTAAAGCTTTCAAACTCACGAGCTGTATTATTTTTTGTTTGCACGATTTTTTTAATTTGATCGATTCGATCTAGGTACAGTTTAAAAAAGCTTAGGTCTAAAAATGTAATCTTCTAAAACGGATCAATTTGCTGAACTGCTTCGAGAAGTCGGTAATTATGGCTTTTTTCAGACATAAAAATTTGAATAGCTTTATGAACAACACATAGACCGAAAAGTCATTAGAAAGGCCCTTACCCTGGATTTTATAATTTCTCTAAGCCGTTTCATCGACTTCAAAACCATGTCATACCGATAATCGTTATTACGATCTCCTGCAGAAGAAACTGGACCAATTTCGCAATGAGGAAAGTCGTTTCCAATTACCAGTTTCATTCTGCGCTCCGCTGTGGCCTGAATTTAAGGGTCTGCTCATTACGTGTAGACACCATTGGGATTCTTTCGCGGAAAGTGAAATGGCGACAGGATCGAGTCTGGGTCATGTAACTGCGAATCAAGTAGCCAAATATCTTTGCGTAATTCACCGGGTCAGCTTTTGATCTTGGCGGTTTATATGTAAATTTGATCGGTATAACGGCGGAGAATGATTCCGACAATTTCTATTACCTCGCTGCAATGGTATCAAGAGTAACGTGGCGACGTCTTTGCGGATAATTCCACCGTGTAAAACCGATTACACAACGGTTTCTCGAATCATGAACATCGGAGGCGTGCGCGGCGGATTTGGAAGACGCATCTCCGATCAGACGTAATCGAGTGATCGAGTGACGCATCTCGACTTTCACGGATCAATATTCGTCGTTTTCTTCCCGGTCTTTGATCTCGGTTAGGTATTTGGCTGTCTTCCTCGAAATACCGGCGACAAGGTCGATGGTAAAAGAATTTGAATAATATTCATTATCTTAAAATTAATCTAATGGAATATTGAACAAAATTTTGTAAATCGTAAGACGAGGTTTTATTCGAATTAAACGATGTCGAAAAAATAACGCACGAAGGACCACGGAAACACTGGCGAGCCGTGGAAGGTAAACGCGTTCTGAAAATCGTTAATTCTGATGATAACGGAGAGATCTGGTCGCCCTTGGAGCAGGCTGAAATTCCAGCAACGGCAGGATGCGGACACTTGTATTTTTCAATTAACGTGGTAAATTGCGAGGTACCTACAACCTCTCGAGAGGTTTTGTCCATTGTTTGTGGTACCGCGGAGGCTGCATTATCCCTAGGCGTGATTTTCACTTTCACATAGAAACGGAAACGCAATTCTTTTGTTTGCCTCAGTTTGCTATAGTATAATGGAGCATTGCTCGATCACCGGAAGATCAACGGCACCTACTCTGAATATCCCGTGAGGTGGTTTATTTAGAAAAAGGTTTAGGAAAAAAAAAATAAGGTACGTTACTCAATCGTAAAACACGAATTTGCAATTCAGGCACAGAATCTATGCAGTAGATTACGTGATCCGAGAACAAATCTCGAGAGGAAAGTCGCGCGAGAAGATATCAACTTTACAGTTATGAAATGCCAAATTTGGAGACACGCGAATTATCCTCGAGTCGTGGGTATTTGCTATTCCGAAAGCAGCAAACAACTCCTGCTCGTTTAATCGATGAGAATGAAAGAAAGAAACGAAGAACAATTTCGCTTGTACGATGAACACCTACCCGTAATGCCGAATGGCTTCGAGAGCCTGTCGACACATAAGCACATGGCCTGGACTCGACTGGCCACATGCGGACTTCGCCTGGAGCAAAAATTGAAGAACTCGATCACTAAGCCCAGCCTCACTTTCCATTTATACTTTCAATCACTGTCATTCATTACAAAGGTACGTTACGATCGTTCTTTTTTGCTTGTACCTTCTCACTCTCACTCTCACTCTCTCTGATTCGTCGAAGAAAATTTAGTGCTAAAATGGAACAAAAATCTTCCATCATTTCTCTGTGTCTATACAATTATGGCTGTGTACAAATATTATGACTGTGCATGAAAGGACCAAGCGTTACCATGTCCTTTTAAAACGGTTCAACTTACACGCGCAAGATCGGAATCTGCCCGATCGTTGAACGGGTCGAAGTTGTTCTTTGCGTTGCGTCACCGATGGAGAGCATTGTTAATTACTTTCTATCCGAGTGTCCGAGAGTATTATGGTGTACATACGCTGTTGCAGGATCATATCCCAAAGGTGACGGGCTATATGCGTACATTAATCTTTAACTAAACGACGCCACTCGCCCCGCGTGGGTGTGATTTATACAATACGAACGTCTCACACCACGGACTCTTGACATCGTTGAATTCCATTTCTAATAACACAAAATACCGCCCGCAGGCTTCGGGAGACTTCAATTCTCCCAACCTAGACGTTCTATTCGTCTATTTGAATGCACAATTCGACCCGTAATCCCGACCTACTAACACTGATACATTGACCGAGGCTGCGGAGGCCTCGAATGCAGCTTGAAGAACGATTCTTATCAGTCGGTTGTAAGCTTTGGCGAACCAACGGTTCGGAACTGAGAATCGAGTTTGTGGAACACGATTATTAACAGTATCGTGATCACAGTTTGAGGAACGATGAAGAATTGTTACCGAATTGCCAACGCGCGTCGAATGAAGAGTGAAGTTTGAACGCAGGTCGTTGAATTTAAATTGTTGCAAATAAGCACGTTGCACTTTCGATTACAACGGGCTGTGCGGGAGAATGATAATTTCACCCTAGATATGAAAGAATAAATGTAGTCGCTATCGAACGCTAGATTTTCTAATCCATTCTCTCCTGCTTGTTTATGTCTCGTTGCACTCTAGATTTATGTACGTTTAAAGAATACAAGTGCAGCAACCGCAGTCGTCTGTTGTAGTTTGCAGATGACTTACTGCCGTTGAATAGAAAAATTAACGCGGATATTTTTCTTATTCTTGCGAATTTTTTTAGCGACACGATTACGACGGTGAGGCTTGCTCGATCGGTGAATTGGTTTATATTACTTTGCAAATCGATAATTCACCCAGTCATTAAATGGATAATGGTGAATTCAGAACTATAATCCTCGTTTATCCTCGACCTTGACAAAATTATATGGTTACATTGGAGCAAAATGATTCTGATGATAATCTTGTTAAAATATAGGCAAGTATAACATTACACGAGAAGTAATTATGCGGCAATTCAACTCGACACGCATTTAAAACCTATAAAATTTTACGATAAAAGTATTAAATATTATACTGGTATGTACTCTAAACTGAAGTTGCACGCAAACTATAGGTATAAGTGAATATAGTAACAAGTAATTAAGTAACAGGTAGACGATGATTATTTTAATCTTCTTTGTAGTATATTTATTCGATACAATACGTATTATAACCAAAAGTAGTTTGAACCTGAGATAATAAAAATATATTGCTGCTACGTTAAAAGTGAGTTATGAGAAAAACATGTCGACGAATGCGGGTGAATTTCGTAAGATGAATTATCAGTTTTTGGATCTTTGTCGAAGGTAAATTCGCAGTCCGGGTATTCTTGCCATTTTCCTGATTCACCTGAGGTATCGAATGATAGATGGGGAGTGCGTAAAATTATCCTACAGCCGAAACAAGATCGCAAGTGTGGCAATGGTAGCCATCTTGATTTTTTTTTCGAGAGTCCGAAGTGCAGCGTAACGAATAAATACACAAGTATAGATGAAATATACAGAGTTTCTGCTTCAAGAATGTTAAGGTGCAGGGAATATTTCAAATCAATAACACCTTGCGCATAATTTTGTTCTACTTTTGTGGTTAAATACGATTTATACCAAAAAAATCGTATCAATGCCTGCGGGAAATTCAAGAGGGCGTCAGTATAATCCCCGCGGATTCTGAATTCGGTGATACAGTTGACGGAATTTATGCGACGATAAAACGTCGAAGGAGAAAGGCGCGAGTGAAGCCGTTAAATACGTGTACGTAAGAAATAACGCGCGTATAATAATACAGCGGAAACAAATAAAACCAAATCATTCGCGAAGGTGCCGTGCTTGGCTTCACAGGTTCTGCCCACATGGATTTCAGCTTCCACTGCGTAGGCATAATAAACTTTACACAAAGTCTATAAAAATTCGGTTATAACGTGAAGGAAGCCGGCACGGCGGTCGTTTCGTTTCACGGAATACCGGCCGTCGTCGACGTTCCATACCTGAGCATGCATGGGTACATCATGATCATGGTACCCATGGTTAAGCGGGTTCGCGAAGAGTCGAGAAATGGTCGTCTCTGCAGAATAAACGGCATCTCGGTGCTGGGATCGGCGCCGTCTGTCCGCCCGCAATCCCACAATGCAGCACGCGATGTGACCATAATAGGAAAGGTGCGAGCACGCCGCGCTATTTTTCTAATTAAACAGCAAAAAGGAGAAGAGGAACAAGAACACGGAGAACAAGAGATCGGGAACATCGTCGTCGTGAGCGTGACATTTGCACCGCGAGTGCTGCCGGTCTCGAATCTCTTAATGAATTGCATCTTTCCAGTCCAATGTTAAGGTTACTACTGTGCCGTTGCCTTCCACTCCCACATTCACGATCCCAACCTTGCAGATTGTCCATAAACGGTTCAATCAGATCCGATCGGTTCGATCATGTCTCGATCATGTCGAATTCAAGCGCGAAAGGATGTCGCGGATTAGTCACGCGGCTGAGAGTTTTTTCACTCTTCATCTTCAGGGTGGGCGAAGTATAATTAATATCTAGATGCCGGAGCGTTTTGATGAGTCTCTTTTTTTCTTATCGCAGCCAGTGAATCTGCGGCGGTGCAAAACGTTACCGATAATCGCCGGATTTTTTTCCTTCGATAACAATGGAAAAATTATTACGCTCTAACGGTGAACCATTATTATGAATGATTTTCGCCCACAATGTGTGGAACGACAATGGGTCACGTTCAGAAGCAATTTAGAAAACCTTTTGTTGGAGACACACGTACGATCGGCTCGGTGCACACGTGTGTAAATCACCTTCGTAGAATCCGCTACCTTTTTAATGAGATTTTGTCGGACAATGTAGGGCTAGTTATACAGTTATACCCGCAGTCGTACGTAAATACCGTGGGTTTGGGTGAAAACACTCATACTCGTGTAACAACGTTCGAGCTATCTTCAAAGTTCACGGATTACTCAGGTCCGCGGTTTTATAATCTTTACAAAATTCGATTTATAGCGACTTTTTCTGCCGGTCGTAGAGGCTTAATGCAAAGGTCAGATTCTCGGGCGTGTAAATATTTCCGGGAGTTGATGGTAAAAATGAAAGGTTCAGTATTTTTAATATTTTTATACTGCGCAACGATTCGAACTATTCCGCCAATTTTCTACAACCGCAAGCGAAGTGATCACGATTTATGGATCAAGATCCATTTGCCCTGTTATCAACGAAGATTCCAATTTGGTCGTTAAACTGATCAGTCCATTCAGTTGATTAGAGTCTTCATTATTCGCAAAAGAATTCTGTGTCGAATTTATTTGAATTGTTATTTTATTCAGTTATTTTGAAACAAAAACACAAATCGGATTCGATAAAGATTGCAACATTTTTTAATTAACGATATTCAACCATCATGATGAAAAAATGTTTGATACAGAAATCTTCTTTTTTCACATGCATCGGACAGAAGACTATTTCCGAAGAGTTGAAGATCCTGATCATTAAAATCAGATAAAAATCCTGCCTTGGAATCTTTTTCTTTTTCAGCTTCGTACGCTATTACCATAAATTGGACTTGGTCGTTGAATTGAATCGGGTTTATAGAAGGTTATACTGTAATTCCTGTTACCAACAACCATTCTTTGCCTGATCGTAAGGAATCAAGTTTTGAAGGAAATAGTTATCGTGGTTATCTGTCAATGTTGATTAAGCTTCATTGATATATTAAATTAATCGAGGAAATGATTATCCACATGTCAGTGGATGACGAAAAAAATACATCGAAAAATCGTGACCATGATAATAATATGGCTGAGATAGTCTCAAATTTGGGATAAAAGCTTAGCCACATACCGTGAGAAAATTGAGCGCAACTATAATAATCCTTGGTGTAATCATAATTGCGGTTTGAAAGAATGCAAACGAGATAAACGATTTTCACCTTGATTAAAAACTATTCGCGGACAAATTTGCGACACTGGATCGCAATGAATATATTCTTACGGCACTGACGATGAGATCGAACCACGCGCACCACTTCCCTGATATAACACTGTCGTCGTTGAGCGAGTGAGGCGCCAAGTACTCCAGGCTTCTTTGCCTCCACTTCTTGTGCTCGAGGAGCGCGACTTGGGGACTCAGTGCAGAAGCTGTCGTAGAAGCGTTGCTACCACCCAGATGAGGGTGGGGGTCAAAACTTGGAAGGGTCAATATTGCGAATGGACCATATACCGACATTTCAAAATTAGGTGAAAGGTGAAAATAAAATAAGGAAAGATGAGGTCTTCGAAATCTTGAGTCACTGATTAGTAGTCATTTTAATTAGCGACACTTTCGAAAATCAAGATTTCGAACAGTTCATTTTTCCTTATTTCATTTTCACATGTTTGAAATTTTGATGTATCAGGCATTCGCAATATTGAACCTTCTAAGTTTGACCCTCATCCCCGGAGGACGCCGTGGCTCTTTTGGGGTGGCGAATCCGCCTTTTCAGAATTTCGTATCGACAAAGATTAGAACACTTGATGAATTTTATTACGTGATAGTTCTACATTCGTTATTTATTATATTCTTATATTCGTAAGTTAGGAAAATAGGGCCTCTTTAAAGATAATAGAAAGTGAAAATACAAGAATTTTGAACAAAAACTCCGAGACTTTTTAACAGTTTAGTAGATTTGTTCGCTTTCAATATTAGATGGGTGATTTTCCACAAATTTATACCAAAACACGATTTTCATCTTATTGGCATCGTGGGAAATCTAGTTTTACAATATTTAACCACGGTCACGGTCAACGAGTGGGAAATTTGAATCAGCTACTATAAAAATAAGAAAAATCCGTTTCTGCAGTGACTCACCGTCTATACGTATCTACGACTATTTCACAATAAAACTACTATAGAGCATTGTCCTCTGGCCAACGAATATCTCTTTATTTTCCGCCTTCGTTTTTGCGTTTCGAAAAGACTTCGTATGCGACACGTAATCCTGAATTTCTTAGAACGCGTGACGGAAAGTCCTTGCTGATATAAGTATCAGCGAAATTTATCCTCATAAGCTGCGCATGATTTTAACGAAGCCATTGAATTCTCAGCTTGCTTTAAAGCTTCTTGATGCTCCAGCTACGGACGTGTGTATGTTTATAAATATTTACGCAACTTCGGGTAGCCGTCAAGCAATTGCGCTCTTTAATCACTCTTTTGCCTATTGGCGCCGCTTTAGCATTTCAAGTCTGCGCGACACGCTGCGATGTGACTTTTATGTAGAAGAAGAAGAAGAAAAGGGAAAAGGAAGATGCGAGGCGAGGCGCCGACGCCCACGAAAACTGATATACATATATATATATATAACTAGACAAAATTAAAAATACAACCACCGAACGCATCGTAACTTTGCAGCGCTACGAGCTGCAGAACCGTAAATGCTGTAACCTAAAACGGAAAATGACGCCATCAACCCATCAGGAATTCAAAGCAGCAGTGTCGTCTTATTCCTGCAGACTTATGCAGGTATAGAGCAGTTCTGTATACATATATATATATATATATATATCTAAATCTAATGGCCGAGAACGACCGCAGCCCACTGACTATTTCTATGCTCCATGGAATTCAGGCCGATTCCTGGAGAGCATATTTGAATAGATGTACATAAACGCTGTTCGGTCGTAGTGAATTTCGAGCCTGATAGTATAAGTGCAGTATTTCCCGCGAAACTTGATTCGCGTGAGTCAATAATGTCCTGTAAAAACGAATCACTTCTACGAAATCACTAACGAATTCATCTAAATTGTGTTATATCCAACAACGCGATGATTTATTATCGTATTTTCGTTTTCGAATAAAGACTTTGAAAATTGCAATCGATACTTAATCACCACTTTTGAGATAACGTTAAATATGTTGCAAGAAAATTTGGAGATAGAAATCAACTCCGATGATTTGTCAGACTGTTTTTATAATTCCTAAGAATAATTATGTTGAAATTTAATGAGTTTTTCCCTCTCCTCATTTCTTTCGTTCTGTTAATTAATGCTTATGAAAGAATTTTGTAAGATTCTTCGTCATATTTGATGGAAAAATTATTCCTATCAAGTGCAACCTGCAGTGCCAGAAGCTTAACATCACAGCGTGCATATGGAATCTACATGCATATTACATTAACGTACACAACTTTCGAGAAACTGGATCATCGTCCTCATCGTGTAATACATACCTATATATATGTACATATACGTATAAAGAAAGTGGTAGAACCTTGACTGCTAAGCGCGATTGTAGTACAACAAGTACATCATATGCAGTATAAAACAATGTCGATTTACACACTCACGTAGGTTTACGTACACTGTAAATACATTGAAAAGCGCGGCGTATAAATTGCAGGTGAATTTTACGAGATTTAAAAGCGTCGCGAATTTTTTGCCAAGGTATAGAGACGGCTTTTGCCAATTCTCACCTCCAATTTACTTCGTTTCCATACTCCTCGTCGAGAGATCCTTGCATATCTTTATTCCATCTTTCATCTTTCGTATGTGTGGTATAAAATGTCGTTTGTGTGTGTGTGTGTGTGTGTGTGTGTACGTAATACATAATACGTACAGTGTAAAACACGCGAGTGGACTGCAGCGTTCCGAGCTCACTCACTCACTCAGAATCTGATGAGAGATAAAACCTTCGCGAATGAGATTATGGCGCGTGGGATACTCGACGCAATTCTTATTTCTGCTGCGGTTTCCGCCGCTAACTTTGCGGACAAAGCTTATTCCGCGTCCTCATCCAGCAGCCCCGCAATATCTGCGTAAGAGCGTCGAGACGCTCCGACTTCTTTCTCTACGTCTCTTGTCTATGTTTACACGCAGTCTATTGCTACGTACGCCTGTGTATACGTCTTCAATTCACGCGTCTCGTTCCTTCTACTATACGCTCGTACACCAAATTACTTTCACTTTTAATACCGGCAAAACGCCGCCGCCCGCTGCGTATCCTACATTTTTATCGCTGTATCTGTAAGAGTAACGTAGAGCGAATGTATAAAGTGTTTGTAGATTCGACCGTGTACGATATACATATAATATTTTTTTTCATTTGTTGTTATTTTATTTTATTTTATATTTTTTTCTTCGCTACTTCTAGTCTCTCTTCATTCTCACGGAATAGCTACCGAGCTCGGACTAGGTAACTTCCATTTCACCTTTATAACGCATATCGCTATTAACCGGGAAAATTATACGTGGTAATGGTGAGACGTTTAGAATTTATTAGCTTTTTCGACATCGTGTCTTTTGTTGCGTTATAATTATTGTTCTCGGTGTGAGGCATTTTTTTTCTTTCTCACCGGGTCGGGGCTGCATTTGTTTATATTGAATATCATCGTCACGCCTCGTTTCAAGTTATATCTTTGAATCACACGATTACGACTGAAATCACTCGGAGTGTTGCAGTCTCTTCTTTCAAAGAAAATTTATCATTCCACAGGTTTAGCAATCGGTATTACGATGCATTTTAAACTTAGTTGAGGAAGGTTTAAAGCATATAGAAAGCTTGTTTCGAATGTTATGAAACTTTTCAGATACCGAGTGAATTCTTATACGATTTAGAAGGTGTTGATTCTCGTGATGCATATTTTATATTTTACTTCGTACTCCAAAACGCTCTTCCTAGGAATTATTTGAGAGAAATTTACTCGACACTTTCAAAATCGTGTACGTCAGAAGTGCGAAAAATATATAATAAAGATTCGATGAAGTAACGATTATAACTTCGAACAAGTGGATCCTACAGTTAAAATCAGAGACGATATTTTAAACGCCACCAGAAACTCGTCGGAAAACATTCGACTGTTGTTCAAAGCTGCATACCTCAGTCGAATGTTGGTAAATATATTTGGTACTCAAGGTGAACTTATTATATCAGAATTGAGTAAAACTTCCAAACAAGTTTTACACAGAACGGTGAAAAAAAAAAAAATGGGTAATGGCACTACTCACGATGACGGAATAGAAACGGTTCGCGAGATCTCAACAGCTTTTGCAGAGACACCTTAAAAGGTGGCGAATACATTTGTCAAGTGAGAATTCGCATTCCACGATCAAAGTGAGCCTGGAGAGCGCAGAAAACAAACTGTTGTTTATACACTCGAATAAACGTTGATTCTTGGGAAAGCACAAGAAAAAAAGAGTTCAAGTATATATATATAACAAAAGAAATTGATTTGTAAACAATCGATAGTAAATGTACATCTCTAAAATTGTTTAAACAGCCGTTGCGCTTACGTTGGTTTCAAAAACTTTTACGGTTAACTACAATGACATGAAAAAAATTTGTAGGTCTGCACGCGATGTCCAACATGCCGAAACGGCCATTGAAGAAGAAATTTTCCTGAACAGTAAAAACTCGTATCTAAAAGAAGACGTTGCTATGTTATCAAGAACTGAAATTATTGCAAATTGAAAAAACGTTACAAGGAACAGGAGCGGATCAGCCGGGCTCCAAATACAGTCTGAAGTTCTTATAGAGTGCATAGCCGATTGAAATAGGCTTTAAACTGTCGGCTCATTGACGCACTTTCAGCGTTGCACACGTTGCTTGGAATTTCACCATGCACCTGCGCATTAGCGTTATGAGTGCATAAGCGTCGTGTTTAAATGGCCGCGAAATTGAGTTCCGGTTAACTTTATAATTGATTTTCGAAACGCCTGCCCCCCGGGCAATCCACTGCTATGATACCCCATTAAATACCCTCCATGCATGCAGTCGATTCCAAGCGGGCCGGATAATTATTGTCTGAGTATTAATAACGAGCACGTTTACAGCGATACGTTGGTAAAGTCACGGAATTCGTGCGTTGGGATATATTATCTGATTATGTTCGTGGTGTTAATGGATGTACGAGCAGAATGCGTGTTAGGAAACCCATGAGGCGAATGGGCGGGTGTCTGACATTGGCCGCATCCGGCCAATCCGCCGCGGAGATCTTGACCTCCGACATCTCACTCTGCGATGAGACCGTTCTGCAGCTTCTTTGTCTTTCCGGAGTACAGATCGGCCTCAAATGCTACATAATGCAGCTTATCGCTGGGATTATTCACGCTGATTATTATGTTGATCTAATACTTTTGTGCTTTTTATTTATTTATATTTCCCCTCTAAATCGCCGAATAGAAGGTGAGAATCCACGATTCTCGATGCAACGCTAGCGCGAGGTGACGTCACAATGGACAAAACGACGGGACGTTATAAGCAGACATACCGGTAATTACGGTAATTAAGGAAATGATAAATAACGATATTGTCGGTGTTTTAGTCACGATGAATCGACGAAGTCACGATTGCCACTCAAAAGTTAATTACTTGACTCGCTTTACTCCGCGAGGTTAAAAAAACGAAAATTTATTTTTTTTGAATCATGACTCACCAGTGCAAGTAGAAAATTCCAGGGTATCATTTTCGAGCGACGATGCTACCGATTGGCTTCAATTCGAGAGCAAATCTCCTCTTTTCAATCTTATCGTTAATCGTCTTCGTAAGGGCCTCAAAGTCCAGAATCAAACGTGACACGATAGAACTAACAATAAGAACAGGACAGAAAGAAGGACCTTTGGCTACTGCAGAGCTTCGACTGTCAATCTGTCCGCACAGAGATCACGACTCGCGGATTTCATCTGGACCACGGAGGCTGGGCTGCTGGGGGACAAGACAGGGCACCACGCCTCCGACATACTCGCCCCGGGAATTACCCCCACGTATAAGTTACACCACCTATTGCTATCAGCGAGAAACAGATTGCAAAACCGATTCGCCAATTGTTTAACATTGCTCCTGCGTAAAGATTGATATTAATGGCCGGTCAAGGATTTTACTATTCCACAGATAAATCAGAGTGCCATAAAGTTTGCCAAATGCTTTCGAAATCCGTGACGAGTTCAATTCCGCGTGTTCTCGTTTTCGTACATTTATACTCGGAGCAAATTCCAGTTAGCTAGAATTTAATCATCCTCTTCTCAAATCGAATTACTTGCATGATTCTTCTTATAAACGATCGACCTGGTTTGGTCATCTAGTTTTATCGTTCCAGTAAGGATGCATTGGGCGTTTTACTTAAAGCTGACACATTGTAGTCCAGTTCATATATACGTAGTTTCTGATAAAAAAATTGATTGTTCTTAACCGCCTAATCGCGGATCTAACGAACGCGGGCTGCAGCATCGATGTCCTCGAGGATTTGAACAACGAAGCAGCGTCTGTCTTCCTGGTATCCCACGTACGGCCCGAATAAGGAAGAGCCGGGTTGGCCGGGAAATAAACGAAGTTCAGTTACATATTCAATTCGCCTTCCTTCGCAAATTCCCGGTACGTTGAACCCGCGTCGGCTGCTCTTCAAATTTTTCTTCCTCGTGAAAATAACGGAGACGATTTAGATATATTCATGAGAACGCATTCGCGACAATGGCGATGTGCCTTGAGGCAAATTATGCTCGCAACTCCTCGAAGACGACGGGTATTAATTCGGATCCTCTTATTAACCCGGACCCGCATGGACCGCAGCTTTATACAGAGCCAGCATTTTTTGTCTAGGATGAAGTGCCCACGTCTAATTGAACACTTCCCGAACCTAATCTAGTCCCGCTTTATTCTGGATACATTTTATGCCTAGTAATTAGCAGAGATTAATTCGCATCGGTTTACCTGCAAGGTATTCAAATCAGTTCAAGTTTAACGAATGCGTTTTTGTACCAGGAAATTGTCTGACCGTTGAATCGTTGGATCGGACCGTAGAAATAAACAACAACCGTATATTTAAATATCATCTTTTTTAACACTTGTCAACCACCTATAATTTAGCACTTTCTCATTCGATTTAGCGCCTGTCATGAAATAATAGCACTATTTTAACCGGAGCTGGATCCTTATCACTATCAGGAACCGAAATTGATTGACACTTTAAATCTACTTACTCCTCAACCATTTGGAAAAGTACAATTTTAAATTATCTATTTGGATTCTATCAGAATCAAAAATATGCGTGCGTCGCTGTGTCAACGGACTCATTGAGCACAATTTTCCCGTTTAAATGTATGATCAACTTCATTAGTGACGACCAACGTCTGGTTGCGTGAAATTACGACAAAACGAGTGTGTATCCTGAATGACCCGGATGTATCGGGAAAATTATTCGATTGAGAATGTTTGTCGTTTAACCATGCGTATTATTGTATGTTATTAGAATTTTAGGTAAGTTATACAGAGTAGAAGTAGCACGGAATATTTTTCAAAGAGAAATAAGAGTAGCATTAACACGTCGTGTAATGCAGGAGAAGAATAATTTCTGATGAAAAGTTTCACGTCCGACCTTCGAAGTGAATTGATAGTTACGGCTGCTGTTTCTTATTGTTGTACTTTACGATCGTGTGAAAATACACGAAATTCTGAAATAACGACAAAGTTCGTTTGCGACTGGTCAAAACTATGCAATTATAGTTTAAAACCAGAGAGTTAAAGGCGTCCGAGAAATTGAT
Source organism: Diprion similis (assembly GCF_021155765.1). Classification (NCBI taxonomy): domain Eukaryota; kingdom Metazoa; phylum Arthropoda; class Insecta; order Hymenoptera; family Diprionidae; genus Diprion; species Diprion similis. The sequence continues at coordinate 18,223,728 of NC_060106.1, read as the reverse complement.
TACAGTCCGTTAATTTTCATCCGGTAACGGATCTTTGTGGGAAATGTGATTTCAAATAACCGAAAATTTGTAGAAATTGACGAGTGTGAGTGTCTCCGTACTCGATTCCTAATGATACAGGCATTCGAACGGTTTCGCTTCGTAACACCTGAGTTAGGAAATCCGTGCGTAGAATGAAAAACAGATATTTCCCGGGGGCATTTTCCAAATTGCATCCCCGGTATATATACCCAGAGAGACGGGGTTTTCAGTACAGTTGTCCAGTGTTCACTGTCAAAACTTCAACGATGGTAAGTGAAGAAAAATTTCAACCATAGCACAAGCATGGCTATCGCGGTAGCTCAGAAGGCTGATCCGTGGTTCCCAATATCTGGAAGAGGCTCGCATTAATCCATTTCTCTTTAAATTACAGAAGTTTCTGATATTGCTGGCCCTTGTGGCCCTAGCAGGCGCTGACAAAAGGACTGCTAAGTACCCTAAACCAAGTGTGCCACCCCCGCCGCCCCCGGCCATCGCGTTCGACTCTGACAGTCAGGACTTCTACACTTCGGCGTCAGCGAGTTTCGGTGCCTCTGCCTCCTCTTCAGGATACCTTTACCCACCGTCGCGACCTTATCCCGATGAATCGGGGTCAGTAGTTCCTTCGGTACCGGTTATCCCGCACACCGCCTATGGTGTTCCGGATAGGATCGCACCGGTCTTCGTTCCACCTCCTCCTCCTCCTCCACCACCTCCACCACCACCCAAGCCTGCACAAGTCTACGGCTTACCAGAGAAGGTTGCACCGCCACCACCACCTCCTCCACCCCCTCCACCCCCTCCACCACCGCCGCCTCCTCCACCGCCACCACCACCCAAGCCTGCACAAGTCTACGGTGTACCAGACAGGGTTGCACCTCCACCCCCACCCCCACCTCCACCACCTCCTCCACCACCCCCACCTCCACCACCGCCTCCACCACCCCCACCACCTCCTCCACCACCCCCACCACCCCCGCCACCTCCTCCGTCACCTGCACGAGAATACGGTCCTCCTATAGTCGTAAAACCTGCTGAAGTCTATGGACCACCGGTAAGGGAAGCTCCGCCGCCACCACCTCCACCCCCACCTCCGCCACCTCCACCACCTCCTCCACCTCCTCCTCCACCACCACCACCACCAAGCCCAGCACGCGTCTACGGCCCCCCCGCTCCTCCTCCTCCTCCACCTCCACCCCCACCCCCACCACCACCTCCACCACCACCACCAAGCCCAGCACGCGTCTACGGCCCTCCCGCTCCTCCTCCTCCTCCACCACCTCCACCCCCACCCCCACCACCACCTCCACCACCACCTCCACCTCCACCACCACCACCACCTCCACCACCACCACCAAGCCCAGCACGCGTCTACGGCCCCCCCGCTCCTCCTCCTCCTCCTCCATCCCCACCCCCACCCCCACCGCCACCACCACCACCCCCAACTCCGGCAGAAATATACGGACCTCCAATCGTGAGAGAATCACCGGAGCCTGAGGAGCCGGAACAGCCAGCGTTACCCGATATTCCACCACCTCCTGAACTAACGCCGTTCTCACCCTACGAGCCAGAGATTTCTGAACCGGGACCAGTAGTGGAAGAAGAACCTGAGCCAGTTTACCCGCCGGAAGTTATTGATGTGCAGGAACCCGCGCCAGTAGCCCGGGAACCACTGCCTTCTATTCCGCCGCCACCTTCTCTACCGGATTTCTCTTACCCGCCGGAAGCACCCCCGCCACCTCCAAGCGTTTATGGGCCGCCAGAAATAACCCGGGAGGTCATTTCCAACCAATATGTTGAACCACGACCTGTGTTACCGAGGATTCCTCCTCCTCCGCAAGTAGCCCAAGGTCCGTACTGAGGAGCTTAGGGGTACATCGAGATCCTTCGTATAACGGAGAATTATCGAAAATGCTGTTTTATGCAGAAATGGATGTATCTAATAGAAGTTTCATGGTCGTCAACATGTCATTTACGCATATGAATAATACCTAGTAGCCTTGTTATTTTTTTCAACGACTTGTAATCTGCTATTCGAAAAAAAATATTAATACTAATAACAATGATAATTATTATATTTTGTATAAATACTTGTGCAACGAACGTCTTTGAGTAAATTATCTACACTTAATTCACTATCGCTGTTTTTAATTCACCTGTTCTTTACGATTTACGCTCTTCTGAAATATAAGTTGAGTGTTTTAAGAAACAATTTGTCGTTTGATATTCTGACATTCATTCGAATGATTCAATTTCGGAATAGAATTGACAAATACGAGGTACACATATGTACATACATAATGTATGAATTCTGTGATTATTCACACGATCATTTTTCAAGTGTTAAACCAAACACAGCGTTTGTTTACATGTAGGAAAGAAAATAATCGGTTCATCGCTGCTGTTGAAAACTGCATAAGTTCGTGAGTATAAAAAAAAACGAATAACTCATTCGGAAGTGATATACACAGTGAACATAAAGCAACTAATTAACATGAAAATAATTTATTGTTTGTAGAATAAATATATAACTGCTACATGCTTGGGGCGAGACTTGCTCTACAGAATTTAAATCGTAAATAAAAATAATTTATACTGTTTTTGATCGAAGAGAGCAGCTGTTCAACATCCACAAGATGCCACGGACAGTACTTGCCCAGAATATCATGCACACTCTTATCCCAATTGCCAGTGAGCCGTTCACTTGATATAATCCTTGGAAACCTGCTCAATCAACTCGGGCAAATTGTGGGTTGGAAGACCAACCAACTTTATGCTTGTGTCCCAAAGTCTGGCTGCTTTCGCGTCATCTAGTGCCACGGATGAAGGTGAGGTTGGCGCACACTCCCTAAAAGAAATTGTTTGTGTAGTCTTATGGTTGGATTTGTGGATTTGTGAGCCAGGTTAACTTATCCATAATAGTGTCGATGGCGGGCAAGATTCACTGACGAATGTTGACAGGGCTTTATCAACGATCGCGATACCGTCCATTTCTAAGTTTTTGTGATTAGATACGGTCAAGACGGACATGACAAAGCAAGTAACATAGTCATTTCACAATTGACGGCAATCCATTTGTTAAATTTTGCTTGATATCGAATTTCATCGAGAATAAACTAGTTGTGCATCAATTAGTCTATACTGCACTTAAACTGTGAAAGTTTGTTTACAAAATACGCATCGCCTGAGGCGGTCATATTGCCTGAATTTTTTCCATACTTGTAATAAAGACCCGTCTCCTTGGCTGCTTCCTCGTCAACTGCACAGTGAATGGTTGTCTGAGCTCCTTGCTCGACATTCTTGAGGAACGGTCGGAAAATTCCAAGCAAAAATCTGGAACCTGCACCGAGATGACGACCCAGCTCAGACTTAATGACCCCCGGATGGAGGGTATAAACGTTAATACCGGTGATGTTCGCCTCTGAAACACAAGGCCATTTATAGATCAGTTTTAATGTCTTCGTACAAAGTGACAAGTGCTTTTCAACATTGAAAGTATATTGACATTCCTGTATCAGTAATACCTTTCAATCGGCGAGCCAATTCTCGTGTGAACAACACGTTGGCCACCTTGCTCTGATTGTAGGCCTGCATTGGACTGTACGACTTCTCTGACATCAGATCGTTGAAGTTGATGTCACCTCCTAAAGGTGAAATAAGACATCTTCAAGCTGGATGCGATAGTGAAATACATTCTATGATTTTCGGAACTTTGCCCACATTAGTGTGATACTGAACAAAAGCATAATTATTGAATTTTAAATCTTGTCCCGTTAAGAGTGGGAAAGACTAGAACCATGAACAAGTATTATAAACTATTAACGCGTGATTTTGTATTGAAATTACTGCATAGGTATAATTCTCACGTTCGTGAGCCATGGATGAAACATTGATGATCCTGGAGCAGGGCTCTGAGTCCTTTCGACTTTGAATGATCTTTGGCAGAAGCAGCAGTGTGAAGAGGAAATGCCCGAGGTGATTGGTGCCCAACTGAGTCTCGAAGCCATCTTCCGTAAGCCCTTTCGGACACATCATTACCCCAGCATTGTTGATAAGAATGTGAACAGCTGACTCGGTCGTCGAAATGTGCTTCGCACATTCTCTGACACTGGCTAAACTGTTCAGGTCCAATTTATAAGCGACAACCTCACCAGGATCTCCGACGAATTGTTCCCGGGTCGGACTGAAATTAGCCAAATATGGATCAGTGGAATGAATTTTCAATTTTCCATATTGTCAACACAAAATTGAAATAAACCCCTGCATTCGTACTTTGAGGGTGGAACGCTTTTCACTTCCTCAATTGCGGCATTGGCCTTGTTCAGATCTCTGCATGCTAAGACCACTCTGGCGCCTGTAAAAAATTAACCGAACGAAGTTCGTACTTGTTATACGATTTTAATTGTCTTATACACATACACATGAATTAGACTAAACCGCGCGTGTTTTTCGGAAATAAAATAACCACGCCTAAATAATAACTCAAGAGATTACATAAATGTTTTATTAAATGTTGTTCATCATATTCCTCCTGATATAGCTACAGAATTTGAACGTGTCTTTTGGCTTAGCGGTACCTCCTAATGTTTCTAATATAGCGATACCTCCACTAACAGGACGTGTATACATATATATCTGCCGAGATTTCTAAAACGTAATCTGGAACAATGTCACGAACTCTGTCACGATTTATACGTCATAAGCGATGACGATATAAATCATATCGCATTGACGTCAGCACAGAACTTAATAAACCTCACATGCCACGAGAACATGAGGAAAAAAAGCCACGACATCGTGAAACGCAAGTAACGTATCACAAGCTGTCAAGTTCCGCTTCATCAATGACGAACGTGACAGGAACCGGCACATTTACCGATCTCAGTGAAAGCACGTGTAGCTCAACCACAATTTACCGGCCGCAATAACTGGATCAATCGTCAGATGGATTTAGCGTATCGATGATCGGTGCAGTAGTCGTACTCATATATTGCGGTTTACCTCTTCTGTAAAGATCCCTCGCGGTTTCCTTTCCGATCCCCGTATTGGCACCGGTTATGACAACGGTTCTCCCGACTAAGCGAGCCGTGCTTTGACACGATCGACTAAACGGCCACATTTCAGAAAGAAAACCTTCTCCACAACTGCAGTTTCCTGTAACGGAGTTAATACTGGGCGTTGACTATGCGCGAGTAAAACGCAGTTATGAATGAGCCATACCGAACCTGACAAAGAACCAAAATCACGCGCGGCTGATGCTGCTCTATCCAGGACACTGAAGGTGATAAAGAGTGTTGAACTTGGACGTTGTTCACCAGCCACTTGAAGTGAATGTTACGGTCTGTTCCCTCGTCGCAGCAGGTTTACTCGGCTGAGCCAATCACCACTCGGAGTAAGTGGCAATCGCCAATTACAGGCGAACCCGTCGTAGCTAACTTTGGAACGAACATACTGCTGCTTATCGTGTATGTGCGATGCTGTTGGTGTGTTGAAAGTACCACAGTGGGGGAGCAGATCGAACGGTACTACGGCTGCTGGCATACATGTCATGCGGTTAAAGGCTGAGTCGAGGCCAAGTATTTAATAGAACATAACTTTCTTCCCATGAGTAATAGTTTTGGGCTGATGATCGTCATCGTGCTCTTCCAATGATGGATAATTAATGAATTTTTGTGAAAAACTACGGAGTCGATTATCTTTGCCTGAGCCTGAGCTGTGATTATTTCCACATTCAAACACACGTGTGGTTTCAGATCAGAAATCATGCAACTTCCATGTAGAATAAGGAATGGTATAATTACAGTAGTATGTAATTGTAATCGATTTTCTGACTCGTATGCAAGAGTAATTGCAGATAATGAAAAAAGCACCGTCTAGTGCTCGGGGGATTTTTCCTGCAATTATTTATCCTTGACGAACAAACGCAACAAAATTCAAATCGATGCGCTGAGAAGATAAAATTTTTTGCTAATACAGCGCACTTTTCAGATATGTTGACATAATCGTATATTGGCATCACTTTGGGACCCTTCGCCGTTTAACATTACATTGTCGAGTTAAATGAATTCACAGTTTTTCAGTAAACTTTTGAAAATTAGTTGGAACAATCTACTACTATACAATTTTTATCCAAATTAATACTAATGTAATAACTGTAGTCCTTAACAGGTACTTGGTGACATACACTTGTGAATAATTTTAGGTGACATCGTAGTATAAAACGTCAGCATCAGCAAGATATTCACGTGGCATATTCCCTGGAAATTTTTTGGACCAGATCCTTTAAATCGTTAGTTGGAAGACCAACAAGTTCAATGCTTGCATCCCAAAGTTTGACTGCCGTCAAATCGTCCTGTGCCGCGTTTGAAGGTTGAGCCACTGCGCATTGACTGAAAAAAAAAACCCAATAGAGTTTGACTATCAGATTATCGAGTGATAGCTAATTATATTCATCTTCTGATCGGAATGCTGCCGAGAAATTTATTGGCTTTCGAGTTGGCAATTTTATTCTTACACTTTTCCTTACCTGTAGTAGAGACCCGTCTCTTTTGCGGCACCCTCATCGACGGCACAATGGATAGTTGTCTGGGCAGCCTCTTTCGCATTCTTTACAAAAAATTCCCCTATTCTGATGAAAAATTTTACACCCCGAAACAAAACTTCATCAAAATGACGGCTGAGGTTGGACTTGAAGATACCCGGATGAAGTGTGTAGGTGTTTACACCCGCGATATTTGCCTCTGAAATGCAACATCCTCCGGTGAAATGCTGTCTTGATGCAAGTGATATATTGTTCATTTTTCACAGACTCTTATAACTCTTACCTTTCAATCTGCGAGTTAATTCACGTGTAAATAATATGTTCGCAATCTTGCTGCGGCAGTAGACCATGAAAGGGTTGTATGTCTTGTCCGACATAAGGTCTTCAACGTTGATTTTCACTACTGAGGATAGAATAGAATTCGATCAAAATTGACTTTCAACTAAACGAATAATGACAAGAATGTGAGCAAATCGCGGATATTTGATCACTCAGAATACTCCAATTGCTATAAAAACATTTTCAGTCAGCTGTGAGAAACATCTATGCTTTTGAAATTCATCGTCGAAGTATAAAGTCTTACAATTATGAGCTGATGACGAAACGTTGATGATTCTGCAGCAGGTCTCCCCTCTCCTTTGACTTTGAATGATCTTCGGCAGGAGTAACAGTGTAAAGAGAAAGTGGCCCAGGTGATTGATACCAAATTGTATCTCGAAGCCATCTTCAGTAACCCCCTTAGGAACCATCATCACCGCGGCGTTGTTGATGAGAATATGAACAGCTGATTCTGTTCTCCATATCTGCTTCGCACATTCCCTGATGCTCGCCAAGCTGTTCAGATCCAGTTTGTAAACAACGAGATCGCCAGGCCCCCCGACGAACTTTTCTCGGCCAGGTCTGAAACCAATTAGAAAAAACGTAACTAGAAGCTTAGTTTAGTTTTCATTAATTTTACAGAGGTCATGTTATATGTATAAATAATTTCATTCATACTTAGAAGGCTGAATCTTTTTTATGTCCTCTACAGCAGCATTGGCTCTGGCCATATCTCTGCATGCCAAGATCACTCTGGCTCCTGTGAGATAATTGTAAGATGTAGAATATATATATTTGATGCAACAGTCAACACTGATTCTACGTATACTCAAGGATGATATTAGAATGCATAAGTATTTTCAGTCAAAAAATGTCTTGATTATGAAATTTTGATTTTAGTAGACAGCAGACAGGCTCACCTCTCCTGTAAAGGTCCCGTGCAGTTTCCTTTCCAATGCCACTATTAGCACCGGTTATAATAACTGTTTTACCGACTAAACGTGCTTTGCTGTTACAATATCGACCGAATAATGGCATCTCTAATCACAATACAAACAGAATCTGACAATTAAATTTTTGTTTGAAGAACGTGGCTTAGTATCAAGTGACGCTGCAGATGCCTATAGCTTCAAACTGAGTCTGAGAGAAATTTTTTATTCCAAGGTATATCATCGAGAGAATGACCATGATGGTAAGCGTTGAAAGTACTCAGGTGGGGCGTCATTATACACACACCGTAACCAGCCATGTTGTGCAAAAACAACTGGCATAAATTTTAAATTCAGTACTAAAATTTAGTGATGATTTGTCAAATAATTTTCCTCTGAATGATATTAGCTGTTAACCAAAATTTTACCGATTATCTACTGACGTGTAACATTAAAATCTGTTTTGAATATCACTAATGCGTCCGTGTAAAATGTACATTACAATTCCTTTCACTAATGGTGGGGTGAACGCGAAGGTAAAGAGATCTGCACGTCTATTCCAAAAACCGGTTTTCCGGAATAATGTTGTTTTTTATATTGCATTGTTTTACTAAAGAAGAATCTACTTCTTTGCGTAACATTGCTTTCAATCACTGATACAATATCAATATAATTTATAACTTGTTGCAGATCGGACCTTCTGATACTTGGCATGCAGTTTACCGATTTCCCAACATCCTTCGATCATCAATCATTCGTCTGAGTTACTCGGTGGAAATTTGCTCGATCAGTTCGGTTCAATCCCCTGTGGAGAGACCGACTTCTCGGGGAAAAAGCCTTTAACTTGGGTGTAAATTCGTACCCACGACTCATAGATAATGCTCAATTCCCATGAGAAAAAAGGTGAAGCTACGAATTTACACCCAAATTGAGGGTTTTTTGTTGTGAGGTACAAGCTTTGTACGCGTGTCCTAAAGTCAAATCTGCATTTAAATGTTGTAAGTTTATTTTGGCAGTTAAAGCTTTGCTTCGAGCAGTGATTTATAGGCTAAATCATTGTATTCGACGGAGAATTACCTGACGTTGAAAAAATATTTTGTTGAGGTTAAAAAATTCACAACTTTGTCGGTGTAGAAATTTTTTTATTGATACGTAAAATGTACACGTATAGTTGAAAAATATTCGTATGTCGTCACTCATGATTTTTTCAGTCATTGCTTACATAGTAATATTATAGGTATTCAAGTTCATGGTATGTTGCAGATCATCCAATCCAATGCTTGGTGTAAAGTATGGAGATTTTCCAACCTTAGTCTTCGGCGATAAATTATTCAGCTGGCATACTCGATGGGAATTTTCTCGATCAATTCGGTTAAATCATTCGTGGGGAGACCGACAAGCTTTACACTCTCGTCCCAAAGTCTGGCGGCCATTTTCTCGTTCATTGCTAACGATGAAGGTGACTCTGCCGCACACTCCCTGAAATTATTTATAGAAATTAGAAATTATTTTTTTACGACATGGGCATTGAAAAGTCCACTTTTTGTGGCAGTTTTCGTTCCGTAAAGTGATGCTTTATACGGCAACGAACAAAGTTGCGGAATAAAGTCTTTATTCCGCAGTTTTTATGCGCAGTTCGTAGTGCGCATCCCAAACTGCCCAATAAAGTAGCTTCGTCGAACAGATCGCGACATAACCTCACTCTTCGATTTGCTTTTCAATCCCCATACCGTAAAAAATATTGTACGTGGCATGCCCGTAAACCGTTTTTTGGCTCGGATATTTTCAGCACTCGTTTCCGGCTCGCCTTCAGCTCGTCCTGAAATCTTTATCCTTGCCAAAAAAACAGGCGGTTTACGGGCATGCCACATAAATAGCTATTACTATTTTACCGACAGCATTTTGTGCGCAGCTATAAAGTACTCGTTGAATAGGATTAATTCACTCGCAAGGTTCTAAAATTCAATTTCTTAATGAGAGGTTGTTTCGAGATGCTAGACAGAGTGTTCAAAAGAGTCAAATACAGTTTTTCAGGATTGCCGTGTCTGGATTCTTATCCCTTACCTGTAATAAAGGCCCGTCTCATTAGCGGCCTGCTCGTCGAGGGCGCAATGGAGGGTCGTTTGAGCGCCCTGTTCAACGGTCTTTATCAAGAAGCCCACTAGACTGTACAAAAATCTCACACCAGGGAAAAAAGAGGCATCAAGGTGACGGCTGAGCTCTGAGTTGATGACTCCGGGATGAAGTGAGTAAGTGTTGACACCTGTGATATTCACCTCTGAAATTCGACACCTCAGCTCAGTCAGTAAGGCTGCTTGATAGAAGCGACGAAAGCTTTCGGTCGCTGAAAATTTTCCAACGTGATTTGCAGCTTTATTTACCTTTCAGTCGGCGAGCTAATTCCCGAGTAAACAGCACGTTGGCCAACTTGCTCTGGCAGTAGGCCGATATGGCACCGTACGATTTTTCCGACATCAGGTCATCAAATTTGATACCGGTTGAAACTGTGATGAAAAGAAAAACACAGTAGTCTTGGGCATAATAATTCTGCCCCAAGAGCAGTTTATGCAATTATTATATTGAAATTTATGAAATTCTGTTCCGTTCGAAAATGAAAATTCGAATAAGCATTAGTACAGAAAGCCTGAACGACAATCAACAGACTGTTCCTGACGTTGGACGACTTGCTTGAGTGTAAGACTTACACCTGTGAGCCAGAGACGAAACATTAATGATCCTGCAACAAGGATCAGAGTCCTTTCGACTTTGAATGATCCTTGGCAACAGCAGCAAGGTGAAGAGAAAATGACCGAGATGATTGGTGCCCAACTGAGTCTCGTAGCCGTCTTCCGTGACCCCTTTCGGACACATCATAACCCCAGCATTGTTGATGAGGATGTGAATAACCGGCTCGGTTTCTAATATTTTCTTCGCACACTGCCTCACACTGGCTAAACTGTTCAGATCCAGTTTTTGAATGACAACTTCACCTGGCTCGCCTTTGAACTCTTCCTTGTCGGGCCTGAAACAAGTCCAGCACAAAGGTGAGGGAAATTACTCATCGACACATGTTACAGATATCACGATTCAAAATGCAATTAACATGGTAGGAAAAGGATTATTTTTGGAATGAAATGTTTTGACATCAATATCTTATCGCAAGTCATTCTGATCTTAGTATTTCTTTCACGTGTTTACGTTTTCTGAATAACTTAATGACTTTTAATTAAGAATCCATTTGGCCAATGACTTTTAATTAAAAATCCATTTAGCCATCACTTGTACCGTCTTGAAGTATTCTAGCACAATGATTTTCAAGAAAATACAAAAATATCGGATCAAGCTGATCAATATGCATGTTAGAGTTTATGAAACACAGGTCGAATATAGTAACTATATTCATACTTGGAAGGTAAGGTTTTTTTCACATCCTCCAGCGCTGCATTGGCTTTGACAAGATCTCTGCATGCCATGATTACCCGCGCCCCTGTAATAAATATTCAGCTTATGGTGTGCCAAAAAATGACGATATTTTTTTTTTTCACTCTCACCCGAAAATATCAGAGAATATCATAGAATAACAAATTTTCTGTCAGATGTGGAGCTCTTAATTTTAATTTTAAGAAGTCTTTCACGAAATTTGAAATTTTGCCATTTAAATAACACGGGAACAAGGGCTTTTGATAGTATTTTGTCCTGAAAAGTATGAAGAAATTTTTTTTTGATAAAATGAAGGAACAGCTGATATTCAGCACTAAATTCTGGACAAAAAAGTTCCGTGAGACAAATTTCCATCGTCAATATTTAAGTTTCCAGAGATCTTTGAAACTGACAATTTTTAAATTTCACGTTTTTTTGCATTTTCCAACTGAACTATTGCAGATATAAAAAAAAGTTACCAAGCAATTTTGTAGTTTGTGTGACGGCCGACACAAAAGTCTTGTACGAATTTTTCGTATAATCACAAACAACAATGTTACAGGCTCTCAAAGTACCGTTTTTATGAATTTTTCCTCTTATCAAAAAGAAAAAATATCGACGATAAAAATTTGGCTCAAGGAACTTTTTTAGCAATAGAAGATATTTAGCCTGAGCTCTGTCGGGTTTCACTACTTGAATTCAGGTAAGTCTTTCATTCTCAAGTGACCTTGTCTACTGCCCATGCCTAGAAGTTATAGGTATAAGTTTTCGAATTACATAGTAATAGGTTGTGATGTACAGCGAAGTAATTATGTATTTATACTCTTTCCAAAGTGCTGTTCCAAGCGTAAATTTCACTATAAATAATTTGGAATCTAGCTTCGAATCATCATTGTAAAATTGTGAGCCGAAATTCACACTTTAATATTAGTTGTGTGTTATCTAAACGCGAGTGTAACGGAGCTCAGATGTAAAAGTTTTTTGAAAAGTTTTTTGACGTTGGTATAAAATCTCTTCCGTTTAGTGAAGAAGAATAATCGAAACTAGTTTTAACCTACATACGAAACCAGAGCGTGAGACGCTCTGAGGAATAGTACCTAGTTGAGAATATTCTTATGTGATCATGACGTTTCTTGGTAATTGTCATTAGAATGTTGGTACCAGTGTTTTGACAATTGAAAGAAGTACGATCACTGAGCCCTTACCTCTTCTGTATAGATTCCACGCAGTTTCCTTGCCGATACCAGTATTGGCACCGGTTATAACCACAGTTTTACCTTCTAAGCGAGACTTGCTTTTACAATATTGACTGAAGAGCGGCATTTTCACTAAAATTTTTACGAGCAATGGTAATAAAACGTGTCTGTGGCCACGCGCGACTTGATTTACGACGTCGGTTGCCTCTTAAGTAGGATTAAGAAACAAAAAAAAAAGATGCCACGTCGGGTCTTCACTTGGAGCACTGCAACCACCAGTTGATCATATTCGGACCACACTAAATTCGAAGACGCTAAATCAACGCCTGACTGTCTCGCCTACTCTTCGAATACTGCGAGCAATGAAGATTGTTCAGGCTTAGGTGACCAGCACATGATCCTTAGTGCTCGCGATAGTTTATTCGTTGACTACGATATAAAGTCCAGGGCCACAGCCGATAGTGGTTCAAGATATAGCGGCCATCGCCAATGGCAATCTCCTGAACTTTGGACTGAGTCACGAACACGGTCATACATACAGGTCTTGCAACGAAGCCAATTTTCTACAGATCGGCGTGGTTCTCTTGTTGTCCGTGTTTTAAGTGTTTGAAATAGCCATGTCGCGGCGCTGCTATCTAGGGATGACGTGGGGTAGGGATGAAAATGTGCCACCAAAATTATATTTGAAATGAAGCATACAACCTAAAATCAGCGCGTGCATCATACTGTATTAACTACTTTCATTCATAACAATTCATTGCTTGTAATAACAACAATAATATTATTATTAGGCTGGCGCTGTATTGCGCACGCGTTGATTATCCATCCTACGATCACAACGCCGTCCTGGCGGCCACAAGGTGAAATAAATAACCGCCCGTGAAATGAACCACCCCCACTACCTTCGTTGCAAGACCTGTATTTAAGACCGTGGTCACGATCGACGAGCGTCCGCGTCTCATCTTGCGAGCGTGAAAATCAAGTGTTTGTCAAGCAGTCATCTGGGAGGAGAATCGAAGGTGCGCAAAGCCGCAGGCAATGGGCTTTGGTCTCTGACCACTGGTTTCACGGTCAATCAGTCTCCGCTGCTTGGTGAACAATGCCAGCGGGTCATCAGGCCTCTCAAATTGTTGACGTCGGTATCGAGTTTCAGGAATGTTTTTCTGCGTGTAAACAGGAAGTCCTAATATTAACCGCAGCTTGTCAGCCTCGAGTTTTGACGTGACTATTCAAGAATTACTTTTCATATTAAACATAACGAGTATTTTTTATAATAGGCCTGTGTTCAAAGGATTTACCCTGATATCTCACGTGTACTACTTCTGCAACACTTTTTTTCGGTGTGAGCCTCACATCAACCAACTTCTTTTTGGTGGCTCAACTGATGATCGCTAATTATCACGAAATATTAGGACGATACTGAATATGATTATTTTCAATGACTTCCTCTTTTTAATGTAACAGTGATCGATTAAATGACCGGTTTCTTGATCAAGGCCCACCTTCTTAATATCGACGATAGTGTTTACAAGGTGAACACAAGTATGGCTCTACATTTTGAACGAGACTCTCGGTTATTGATTTGTCCTTGCGGGAGAGTATAACACTAATAAACATTAATGGAAAGCCTAATTGCTTAGTTACAAAATTATTCAATCAAAATCTTTTAAAGAGCACACGCGCAGTGCGTCCATAGCCATCTACTGACAGAATAATTAGACTAACAATAAGTTACTCGTACTTGTCGTTTATTCTTGGCTTACTCAAAATTGCTTGTGTAACATAATTGACCGTTTATGCTAATCGGTCAGAGTTGTTCTGTAAAAAGCTGACCTCAGTAAAATCCAAAAAGGAGCAAAACTTCTTGAAAAACACAGCGTAGACTAACGCGATCTTTTCAGATGAAAATTTTCAAAGCTACGAAGCATCGCGAATTGAGGATTTTCTTTTTCAGGATGATAAATTCAAAACCATGCCTCAGAGGTGAATTCCGATGCGGACGACCAGTCGAGAATCCTTGTGTGGGACGCGACAAAAATGACAAAGAGTGCGTGACTGCAAGGTGAAGATCTGGTTGATAAAAGCAAGACTAAAAATCGGCGTAACATGTATAGTCTCGATTATATTCACTGTGTTTTTCCAACGCTGTAATATCGACGTTGATTTTTTCGATTTATTATCTACGCAACGTATCTAAACTTTGATCAAATCTAACATCAGAGATGAATAACTGTGTTCTTCAACTTAATAAGTAATCAATACCACTCTACTTTACACAGCGGAATTACGGAAGTATGTCACGTGCTTGAATTATATATACACTGAACGATATTATTAGTGAGACAGTCTAAAAGTCTACGAAGTCTGTACCAATATAGATGATTGGAAGCGGGACTGAAGTGTCGAAATCAATTACAGAAAGTAAGAAAATATTTTATTGGTGAATGACATGTAAAGTTGATATCGAAAATGATCGGTATAAAAATAATCTAACGTGATGCAAGTTGTTCATTTCGAAGTGTGAGGTTCCTTCGAGAGTTTATCGGTTTCATCGACTGTATCAGCAGAACGAAATTCCTTGGTAACATGCTCTATTATTTCCCCCAGATTCTCGCTAGGAAGTCCAACGAACTTTGCACTCTCATTCCAAAGTCTGGCGGCTTTTTCATCGTTCAATACGGCGGGTGAAGGCTGGGATACCGCACACTCCCTGGAAAAGTAAACAAGTTTTGAAAAAAAAAAAAAAAAAATTGTGGTTTCCACAATGAAATCGTAATTTAACGATCACTATTGCAGTCGATCTCAAACTTCTCGGATTTAATCCTACGAGCTGAAATTTAAGTGTAACGAATAACAGAAATCGCTTCGATTTGGAGTGGGGATTAAAAGTGATCAAGTTTAATACGAGTAATAAAGTCCCGTCTGCTCGGCCGCAGCTTCGTCGACGGCGCAATGAATGGTCGTCTGGGCGCCTTGTTCAACTGATTTAACGAACGTCCGGAAGAATCCAAAAACTAATCTCAAGCCTCGTGAGATGTTTTGTTCAAAATGGCGCGCTAATTCAGAGTTGATGACTCCTGGATGGAGCACGTAGACGTTGACACCGGTGATGGCCGTCTCTGAAATTGAGAGTTCCTGGTCAGTGCCGTCGTTTTTTCACGTACAGACCTTGCCACGTTTTGTATAATAATTTTCACCTCGCAATCGCCGAGACAATTCCCGCGTAAACAGCAGATTGGCCAACTTGCTTTGGCAATAGGCTCTGAAGGGGACGTAAGACTTGTCCGACATTAGATCTTCGAAGTCGAGCTGACCACCTGAGGGTGAAGTAAGACTTTATCAGGCTAGGGTATAACTCTGATCGAAGAAAGTTCTTTTGAAAAAAGTTCCGTTTGCAATTAGAGCGTTGGATCTGGTCTAAGCTCAAGACGTGAAAGACTGGCGATGTGAACGAGTCTTATTGATGTTTGATTCACGGAATTTCTACTTAAGTGATGAGTTCTCACGCGCGTGAGCCGCGGACGAAACGTTGATTATTCTGGAAGGGTGATCACAGTCTTTCTCATTGTTAACCATCAACGGCAGGAGTAACAGGGTCAAGAGGAAGTGGCCGAGGTGATTGGTGCCGAATTGTATCTCAAAGCCATCCTCCGTGACCCCCTTGGGGCACATCATGACCCCGGCGTTGTTGATGAGGATGTCGACAACCGACTCTGTCTCGTATATGCGTTTCGCGAACTCTCTGACACTGGCTAAACTGGTCAGATCCAATTTGCAGACAACGAGTTCACCGGGCCCGCCGATAAATTGTTCTCGTTTCGGACTGAAAGCAGAAGAATCAACGCCACAGTTTAGAATTCGATCCAAGTTATGGTGTTTTTTCAATACATTCATTTATCTAATATCAGTAAATTATTTTTCATCGATACTCTATAAAATTTTAGCGAAATACCGAGGCACATGATAGATATAATTGTAATAGCATTGGAAACTGGTTCATGGCCAGGGTTCAAAAAACGATTGAAACCAGCTGGAGAATATCAACAAGAACTTCGAAATGCGTAGTATATTTAATTCATATGCAAACTACAAGATGAGTTCGTTTGCAAATGACGTGCATAAAATTCTGTTCGTACTCGGAAGGTGGGACGGCTTTGATTTCCTCCACAGCGGCGTTGGCCTTGTCAACATCTCTGCATGCCAAGATGACTTTAGCTCCTGCAATAAACATAAATGATTTCGAATTCAAGTTTACGACTAAGTGTGTTATTTTAAACGTAGTCAAAGCACGTATAATGTTGTTCTTTACAATATCACGGCGGCCGGTGGTTTCTGGTGTTACGATTATCACAGTATAATCAGTAACAGCATCAGTAACAGGAAACCACATAGAGCCTCACCTCGCCAGTAAAGATCCCTCGCCGTTTCTTTTCCAATGCCCGTATTAGCCCCTGTTATTACGATCGTTTTTCCAGTCAACCGTACTTTGCTTCGACACGAGCTACTGAACGGCCACATTTTGGTCCACCCTTTATCCGTCGAAAAACAACTGTTGATAAAAGTCTTTCCACACACACAGTACACAATCACCAGTCGATTTTTTCAGCTCGAACTTTTTCACCCAACGTATTTTATCCTCAGCTTAGATTCTTCGGCAAGCACAGTAAAAACTCGTTCAGCGTCCATCTGCAAACGCGGTGCGAGGCACACTTGCAGACTGCGATGGGCGTTGGCGTCAGTTTCTCTTAACGTAGAAGCTCGTAATTGCGTAGCATTTTATCGCTTCAGTTTCGAGATAATGCCATGTGTTAAAATAGACTAGTTGGATTGGAGGGAGGTGCTGAACCAGGACTGCAGTCGTAGCACGTGAACAGCAGCCGGCAGTTTTTCATGCCAAATGTAAACACTTTGGATTATAGCCATCCGAAGGACATCGCACTTTCCATATTTTTGCTTACACTCGAAGATCCCGAAATGATCGTTCGATCAATTGCATGACGTCGAATAGTGGTCAGCGTAGATGAAAATTTGCGCAGCTCTTCTCCTACACTTTGGGAAATGAATCGAGTCGTTATCTCTTGGTCCTGTCTTTGTCAGGGTTTTCACCGAATTTTCTTGCAGGTTCCTTTGTGGAATCCCGCTTATCCGATGAGACGGTAAATACTTGACAGCTGCAACTTTCCAGCAGGTATACTCCCGCTATATCGCAAGGAAAGTAATAAAACGGTTATGTGATTTCCCGTGGAAAGAAAAGAGACGATACTGAACGGTTATCAGTGTGACTTAACGGGCAGCGAAGTGTGGTTGCTACTAAGATGTTATAAATAAAATTTCTTGGAACTTGACTGTTGAATTTCTGGATATGTGACGTCGACGAGAATTCTATACGCGCGAGGACAAGGATACTTTCAGCTTTTTATACTTGGTTAGACATCATCCGCATACCTCACATATTTCGCTGGGTGTTTGGAAGGAGCGGGAAATTTACAACTGTTGAAATACCGGTTTGATCGACAGTTCCAAACGTCAGTGTAAGACGTTAACGCGTGCGGGGATTTCAAACGAAATTTATCACAGGTTTTACAACACCCGATCACGCAGCTTCCTCCATTCAGATGTAACGATGAAAAAGAAGGAGAGAGGAAAACGGAACCGGAAATGAAATCTGAGCGCAGTAATCACAAATTATCAATTGTATGTGACGTGGAACCGTTCAGGAATGTTTCATTCAACCGGAATCCGTGAAACAAGGAAAGTGACGATGACGAGATGAAGTGCACTACAGACTGGATTGAATATAGAACCCCCGCGCGTCAACATGAACTACTTTTGCGGAAACATTGAACCCGGAAACTCAATAATGATTAATAACCAGTTACCGGAACTATGTCACTTCTTCTGGAGTTTGTAAAATGACGTGGAAAAAATTGTGGAAATGTAGAGACGGTAGGGGGTGAAATATAAAGTTTAATTATTAAATGAAAAGTGATAAAAGAAAGATAAAAGCCAAGCATGATTATTACGTACGTTGTTTCCTAAGGGATGAAGGAAAAATATGCCGTGCGGATGAATACCTGAATCGCGAAACGCATACATACGCGTTTCATTTTGCAGCATGTGAATTTAGTATGGCATGCGTTGTTTACTAGTACGTAATACTCACCGAAGAATTCTGAGTAAAGTGTACAACAAGTCCCCTTAAATCGATTGAGTTTCTGCATAAAACTGCGGTTTAATGAGGCAAATCATTGTGGTTTCCTTAAAATCGTATACGTAAGACTGGAAACTCGATTCACGAGTACTTCCGTAGTATCGCGGAGTACTTAAAAATAATGCATAATACTTGTATATATATATATATATATATATATATGGAAAGGAAATCTTGACTTCCGGTAAGTCGCGTAGAATTAATTTTCCTTCATTGTTGCCCGGAGCTCTTCATAATTACACATCCCGAATGAATTTACACGTCAACATTACAACGTGTGACATGTATCACGTCTTCTACTCATGCAATATGTTTAATCGATTGTGCAATACAATGGAATTGCTACATAAACGCTTGCATTACGAATGCTAAATAGTGGTAAAAATCTGACGCTGTGTTTGACGATTTATTTCCATATTTGTAGAAACCTAAAAGTTCGTACATTATTGACTTAAGTATAATTCTAAACCATTAGTATAACCGTGGAATAATGCTGCATGTTGTTATTATTAATAATAATGTTAATCGAACAGGGATTTTATAATCAGTAGGTAAAGTCTGATATTTTTCCGGTTTTTTACTACAATTTCCGAACGGGGATTACCTATGATTGCGATATTTATATCACGCTTGCATAGAGCTTGACCGGTTTGTTTTCTCATTCTATACAGACAAAGGTTTCAAAACACTAGATTTGATTTATTACATCTTTCTAGCTATTATAAATTAGTGATAACGTGTATCAGACAATAATTAATGAAAAAAATTTACAGGCCTTTGCGTATAAATTTACCTAATCATCATTTCCGCAATGTTAAAGAAATGAGATGTCGCAAAAATTCTAAAATTGCGTATCATTTTACACGTAGACATATTAGTTTCACACACTTATCTGTAAACATACTTGTAACATATCACAAGCATTTTCCGTAAAACTCATGTATCTCACCAAATATGGAGAATTACTTTTATCGTTGAAGGAAAAAAAGTAAGCAAATAAATATAAACGTTGCAAGCTTGTTCATTGAAAATGATAAATTTCATTAAAAATAAATCAAATGAACAAATTGTCACGGGTTGTTGTTACATAGAAATTCTACAAAAAAACATGAACAAAATGCCCAGATTCAACGTTTAAAGAGGAAAATTATGAGTAAAAATAAGAAAACTCGAAAAACGGCACCGTAATGTGGGTTTTCCGATATTAATTCACCGTCAATCCTAAGGCAAGTAGTCAATCGGTTCGACATGTCTCCCGGTAAAAATTTTCCTGCACCAAATAAGGCCCACGATTCGTGAGTGTCATGGAGCCCAGTATTCTACGGCCTGAAAAGCCCAAAAATTTTGAAAACCCGAAGACCCGGGTGGCTTGGGACTCCCGCAGACAACGGGGAAAGTCCCGTTAGCGGATGGGCCGATGACACATCTGGCCGGCCGATATCCACTCTTCGACGTCCCCCGTAATTTACTTAAAGACCGGCAAACAAACGCTCTCGAAGTCATTCCAGCGTTGGTCATTGCTCAGAACTGCGAGGAAAAACGAATCGAACGAAAGTCGAACAGAGCTTGTGGATTTCCTTCTTCCTGCCAAAACGAGCCACTGGATTTAAGGCTTTGGGAAAAAATAAAATTGCACGTGTCACAAGGGTGAAAATGGAATTTCGACCCTTATTTTTCGCCGGAATTGTTCTTCTCGTGATCGGTTTTTTTGGGCGATCAAACGCACACAGATCGTTAGAAGAAGTGCCGATTCAGTTGGAAAACTGCATCAGCACCCCGGGTGCGAATTATCAGTGCGTCAGGATCGAAGATTGCAATGACAAAAGGCAACGGGGTAGCCAACAATTCTGCAAATGGGAAAGCAAACCAACGCACGTGTGTTGCTTGGAGAAACGGTAAGCAACCGAGTGAGCCACGTGCGTGGCTGTTTGAAATTCAGTGTCAAATGATAAAAAATAATGATGTGTAAAAATCCTTGAAATTCAATTATTACGTTATCATTGATCGAACACAAGTTTCTGTAACGAAAAATTAGCACAAAGTGTTGCGGAGTCAATGTGAGCTGGTTTTATCAGTTTATTCAGAACAGTTCGATCTATGGTGATTTTGACCGGCCTGTCACGGTGGCAGATGGATTTTACTTCTTCTTGCAAATGTGTTTATGGGTGATTCATGTGGATTTAACGCTCTGACCTTTAGCAGTGATCATCCTATGGGGAAATTCGCTCGGAGAGACAAGCGAGAGTATCAGTCATACTACGACGATGATGACTACGAATCCTCAATGGAATACTTCAATCGTGACAACCGTGGCTGGAGGCACGAGTACGATGACTGGGAAATGCCGTGGACGAAACATAGGCGCCAGAGCGATGACAGGATGGATTATGGTTTTGATCATGAGTACGATGACGATTCCAAAATAATACCAAGCATGGGCTCAAGGGGTGCATTCGACAGTGACGGTAAGAAATTGGTAGCTTATTCGATCGTTTGAAAGTTTTATCCTTTTTTAAGAATTGGTTTTCACGTCACGTCGACACAGTTAACTAATATATTATAAGAATGTATCCTGATATATTAACCCAGTGTGCATTACGGAGCATTGCAAGGAAAAATTTCTTTGCAAAGAAGCTCTCAGGATAAAAGTATAATTTTTTATAAATCGGATACGCGTGTCGGGTTCTATATAGTTTTCAGGAATCAAGGAAGTTCCTTGTGTCAATCGATATGTTTTACCGCCACGAAGTTAACAATACAAGCTGCTTATCGCAGTCCATAAAACGAATGCCTAATGGTAAAACGTTGAATTAATACATCCGTGACACTTGACTGTGACCTAAAACCAATCCTGCGGTTTTATGACGGAGCAGTATGTTCACTTGTGTGTAATAAACTGTACGCACTGTGCAGTGATGCATAATAGATCGCAGAAAGTAGGGATCAGACGGAAAATGATCGCGATGCACGGCGTCGCCAGTCATAAAAAATTACCAATTGCAATCCCGTTGACGATTCATTGTCTCTTCTTGCAGATACGGAATGCGGCGTTTTGGCGGACGAAATAAACGACGGGGTGCTGGGGCGAATTTTCGGCGGCTCGCCCGTCCAAACAGCCGCGTCATCTCCATGGATGGTATATAAATTTGAGATATAAAATTTTGTGGTTGTTTTAAAAAAGTTCTCACCGCAAAAATAAACCTATTTACAATAATCATCCCATACGAATGAGTTCGTTAATCTCTTATTTCGACGCAGGTTGCGATTGGCAAAACTGATCTGACCGGGAAGCCCGAATTCTTCTGCGGCGGAGCTTTACTCAGCCAAACAATCATCTTAACCGCAGCCCACTGCGTTACGCAACGGTGAGAATTTCGATTTGCTTTCGACTGCCTTTCGCCAAGTCATAATTATTCTTTTGGCCATTCTCATTTTTTCTCCTCTTTGAAAAAACGCGACCACGATATACTCACTCTGCATTTACAGGTCGCCAAACATGGTCAGAGTCGGCGAGCTGGACATGAATTCAAACACAGAACCAGCGGAGCCCCAGGACTCACTGATCGAGGCTTCGACGATTCACCCCGACTACAGCAAGCCTCGACACTACAACGACATCGCCATTGTCAGGCTAAAGACCCCGGTCAGGTACTCCAAGTATGTTAGACCGATATGTCTGCCTCCGGACGACGGAAATCTCTACGAGAATGCTCCAGTCACGCTGACCGGATGGGGAGACATCAAGTCCAGTAAGTGTATCCTGATCACCGATGAGCCGCCATTGCATTTCTCTTCTATAATGAGAATGACATTGTAATTCTGTTTGTTTTCTCCAGACGGTAAGGCCAGTCCTTTGCTTCATAAAGTCGAAATTAACGTCATCAGCAACTCCCAGTGTAACGACAGGTATAGAGATGCTTTGAAGAGCAGTCGGAACATCCGAGCTCTACCCAGAGGTATTATAGACTCTCAAATGTGCGCCAGGGACGAGTTGGGAGGCAGAGATGCGTGCAAGGTGAGTTATTACAGTACCTAAAGTCACCGTGAAAACTGATTTCAGGAGGTACATTAAGCGAGTATAATATGGCCGAATAAGTGCGTGAATTTTGGAAATTTGTACCCACGTAGGAGATTATTTAATTCGACTGGGGTTCGTTTCATTAAAAATTAATAAATGTCACAAATTGATTGATCAATTTTTGGACGAGGAATAAAATTTTAAATTCATTAAATTGAGTAAGTAAGTCGAGTTTAAAAATTTTCAAAATGTGCCTACTTTTTTAGCCATCAATTCGTAAATATTCCTATTGTAACGAGAAGATTGACTCGCGAATTGAAATCAGCACAAGAATCGCTTTAACATCTCGTTGATAACACCCTATGAAAATTTTTTGCAGGGGGATTCTGGAGGGCCGATAGTCAGGAAGAACGGAAGACGACGGATCGTCGTAGGCATCGTGTCGTCAGGACTTGGCTGCGGAGAAAGAGATCATCCAGGAATTTATACGCGGGTTTCGCGTTACACCGACTGGATTCGCAGCTTCTTATAGAGTCCTGTCAGGCTCTTTCACCTAGTAGTTTTAATTTTAGGATATAATTTAAAGGATGAATAGGGGAAACGGGTCTTAGTTGTTGCACTTTTTACTCTCTGATTTTTAGAATTTATTCGAATAAAATTTTGTTTCATTCAGACACAGGGCACGGTAGATGCATCCATTTCGCACTTGAGAAAAATTTGTGGTTGTTCCAAAGCAAGTCTAAATAGGGTTTTTAGAATTTTCAAAACTAAAAAAAAACGCGGTTTTTATACCTTTGTTTTCCTGTTTTTTTTTTTTTTTTCTGGATACAAGGAAAATAAAATGAGGTTTTCAATGTATATTTTTAAGCGACAATTCTTTTCTTCATTGTATTTGCTTCTCGAAACCACGAAACTGTCGATTTAGATGATGAAAACCCTGAAAACTATGAAAAATTCGCTTCAGAATCCGAAAATCCCGAAAAACTTAACCGGGACTCAGAAAACCACGAAAAAGTCGAAATGGGGCAAGTTGTCGCAGAATAATTGTCTCCGATTATCTTATCGCGAAATATCCGAATGCAGCCAAGAAAATGAGAAAAACGTATTTAGAAGGTGGAAAATAATTGTTCATCAGGTACAATTTCAGTTTTTTAATCACTCCGAGGCTGCATATGATGCGATATTCTAGTTAACAACATTCATTCGAAACTAGACAACTGGTACTTGTGACAATTAGGACCCTTCTTCCTTAATCCGAAATTTGACTGATCTCAGGAACTACAATGCTCAGAAAATTGCACGGCAAATAATAGCTAAGCAATTTTGAATTCTTATTTTTAATCTTCGGTATCTGACTAACTTTTGGCAGTATTTATGTCTACTTATTTATAATTTATTTATTACGAGATGTGAATGCGGAGTGTTTTATAATTTATTAATAAATAAGACGTTGAAAATTCGGAATCTTATTGTTGGTAAAAAATACAAAACAAAATATTTCGGTATGAAACTATTTCCTCGTCCTTATACATAAGTATAGGTCTTTCCACCTTAGACTTTTTCCCCTTTCAGGTTTTTTTTGCACTACCTAAGCCTAGCTTCCTTCATTTCTGCAAAACTTTTCATTTTGCTGTTACGGAATTCTTAAGGATTGTCTTCTGTATGGTAAATGAAAATCGAGGTAAAATTTATCATGTTTTTACAATATTGTCTGAAAAGCCATATTTTCACTGACAATTGCACAAGTAACGTTATTGGAACGTGGTGCCCATGCGCGAATTAATTCAGAACCTCGATTCTTAAGCGGGATTAAAAAACGAAAAGACATTTTCAGTTTTACATTTAACACCGCTTTTTTCTAAGAGTAAATTAAGGCCTTTTGGTTTGAAAAAATGCAGCTGCTGGACTGTCATTGTTAGTTTATGTTTGAGGTTCGAAAAATCACGACTTTGTAGGCGTGGATATATTTTATTAATGGATAAAGTGTACATGGTTAGTTTGAGAAATAATTCTATAATAAAACATTTTTACTGCCCCCCTAACGGGGCAAGTCAAGTCACTTACGTTGTTTTCAGTCATTACAGGTATGATAATATTGCTACTCAAGTACATAATATGCTGCGAATCAGCCAAGACGATGCTTGGCGTGAAATACGCAGATTTTCCAGGGGGCGCAATGGAGGGTCGTTTGAGCGCCCTGTTCAACGGTCTTTATCAAGAAGCCCACTAGAATGTGCAAAAATTTCACACCAGGGAAGAAAGTCATCGAGGTGACGGGTGAGCTCTGAGTTGATGATTCCGGGATGAAGTGAGTAAGTGTTGACACCTGTGATATGCAATGCAATTAACGTCAAAGGCAAAGTAATGCCTTTCAAATAAATCGTTTTGACCTCAAAAACTGGCCGTCTGGAATTCCAGTCCCAGTATTTCTTGAAAACGTTTACGTTTATCGGTGAACAGAATGAGAATCGGTGCGTGCATATTTTTTTATTGATCCTTACATTTCTCGATAAGGTTGAATTGTCATTATAAAATTGGTACAGGTGTTTTGGCAATGAAAGCAAGTACGATCACTGAGCCTAATTATATCTCTTCTGTATGGATTCCACCCAGTTTCCTTACCGGTACCAGTATTGACACCGGTTATAACCACGGTTTTACCTTCTAAGCGAGACTTGTTTTTACAATATTGACTGAAGAGCGGCATTTTCACTAAAATTTTTACGAGCAATGGTAATAAAACGTGTCTGTGACCACGCGCGACTTGATTTACGACGTCGGTTGCCTCTTAAGTAGGATTAAGAAACAAAAAAAAAAGATGCCACGTCGGGTCTTCACTTGGAGCACTGCAACCACCAGTTGATCATATTCGGACCACACTAAATTCGAAGACGCTAAATCAACGCCTGACTGTCTCGCCTACTCTTCGGATACTGTGAGCAATGAAGATTGTTCAGGCTCAGGTGACCAGCACAGGATCCTTAGTGCTCGCGATAGTTTATTCGTTGACTACGATATAAAGCCTAGGGCCAGAGCCAATAGTGGTCCAAGATATAGCGGCCATCGCCAATGGCAATCTCCCGCACTTTGGACTGAGTCACGATCGACGAGCGTCTACGTCTCATCGTACGAGCTGGAGAATCAAGTGTTTGTGAAGAAGTCTTCTGGGGAGAGAATCGAAGGTGCGCAAAGCGACCACCGGTTTCACGGTCAATCGGTTTCCGCTGCTTGGGTCATCAGATTTCTCAAATTGTTGACGTCGACATCGAGTTTCAGGAATATTTTTCCACATGTAAGCAGGAAGTAGTAATGTTAACCGCAACTTGGCGAGCTCGAGTTGCATCGCGACTTCTCCAAAACTACCTTTCATAATGAATGTAACGAGTATTTGCAACCGGTGTTTTTTATTTGTTTTTATTTTTTGCCAATGAGACTCTCGATTATTAGTTTGTCCTTGCGAATGGGTATAGCCCTAATCAACATTAACGTCATGTCATGTAAATCGATCTCCGAGATCAGTACCGGTGTGGCACAATAAGCTACTGCCATTGAACCCTATTCTCATCCTCCTCTTCAAGGATTCGATTGCTGGTAACTCACCGTGCCGCAGAAGCCTAGTATCCAGTTTAACTTGTGCTCTTTGATTTCTCCTGATGTCAGTATCGCCATCCCCAGCCACTCTTTTCCAATGAAGAAAAGGTTCGGATAGTCGTACAAGAAATCAATCGACGTTTCTTCGCTGTTCGAACATATCTAAATGATTTGCACTTCCTGCTCACCTCGGTTAGTTATTTTGCGCATTTTTTGACTGCGAGCACCTCGTCTTGGAACATCGTGTCATATGTGTCCAGGCGAAAGCAATAGCCGTCCTCTTGCCTCGGTCCACAAAAACCAGCTTCTACTTCTTTCTTGGCTTTGGATTCGTCGATGAACCTGATTTCAAAACACTTTTCCCAGTCTTCACTTCCGTTTTCGGGATGTGGATTCTATGCCACCTTTTCTCGGTATTTAGCCTAGAGCTTCTTAGAAAATGAATGAATCCGGCTCGAGAAGATCAACAAGCACTTCGGAATGCGTAGTATATTCAGTTCAAACGCATACTACATGCATCAAATTCTGTTCGTACTCGAAAGGTGGGACGTCTTGCAGGGCCAAGATGAAATAAATGATTCCGAATAACTATATACGTCAGTTTATATGTAGTCGAAGTGTGTATAACGTTATTCTAGATAGTATCACCGCGATCGGCGATTCCTGGTGTTCCGATTATCATAGAAACCGCAGAGAGCCTTACCTCGCCAGTAAAGATCATTCGTCGTTTTTTTTTTTCAATGTCCGTATTAGCCCCTGTAGCTTGTCGATCTTCTATCCGACGAAAAGTCATTAAAATGTTGTTATTTTTCCAAGAAGTTTGATTCAAGACGAATCAATCGACCACCTACTATTTATTGACATAACATTCCGATTCCGAGATTACATCGATCGGAAATTTTTTAATTTCTCAGACCCTCAAATTCTCACTCTTGAGATCATCGAAACCGGGTCTCTAATATATTCTTTAAAAAAATTACGACAAAACCTCTCACGTGCAAGAAAATCTTCAAAGGGAAGCAGACCCGAAGATGTCAGGGTCCAGGGATGGCCCAGTTCACGTGTAAGGCCCCAAATTTTAATAACTATGGCCTCTGAACGAGAAAATTTACAACTTAGAGTTGTGTAATGCACTCTACATGCAAAATGGTCTCTTTGTTCTTATGGTCGATATGAACTGCCCAAGCTGAGAACCGGTTTAAAACCTTCAGTGATCGTGGAAGCGGAGTTTACGCTTTGGTTATTCCGCTACAATAGTATTTCGACTTAAGTAAAACTGTTTATCGCACATGGCGGTTACTCGGCGCGCAACAATCTCACCTTAGATCAAATTAATGCGTGTCATTTGAAATTCTATCGGCTTGGGGCACACGGATTATCTGAGTACGACGATCCAGGGGAAGGAAGAGGCTAGCTTTATCCCTTCTCCAAGAAGGAAGGAGACGAAAGAGATGGAGAGAGGATGGGAAGAGGCAGCAAAGATGGGCGACGAGATACCTGCAAGAAGCGGTCGACACAACGTCCAATGATTTGAACGGCTCTTAGTTTTCGGCTAATACCGTGACCCAGAGGTTGTTATATAAAAAAAAAAAGTGCGTCGGGTGAAGAAGACATGAAGTTACGGTTTAAAATGCTTCACGCTCGTGTCCTGAGACCGCTGCGATCGATGAAACGATTTCAAAGTGGAGTAAAAACGGTGCAGGATATCAAACCCTTCACGGACATTCCGGGGCCAAGATCTTTCCCTGTAATTGGAACCCTGTATCACTATTTTCCGTGTCTTGGTCAGTATATACGTTATTAGCAATATCAGGTATACAATCATTATTTTTATCGCGTAGGAAATTCGACACCGTTTAGTCGCGGATAATAATACAATAATCCCGTAATGAATATCATAGCTGCTTTTTTTCCGGCAAAAAACACTGTCGGAACATTTCTTTTATTCATGTCAATTATAATCTCGGTTTACAAACCAAAGTATAAATTAAGAGCGATTTATATTTGAGCTGGTATCGCGGTAAGCCGTTTTCACACACTACTACCATGGATGTGAAATAAGCTTAGCAAGTCACTCGATGTTTCACATGTTCATTGATTCCATTATAGGAAAATACAATTTTGAGAAACTCCACGAAAATGGTGCAAAGAAGTTGAAGCAGTACGGTCCGCTGGTTCGGGAAGAGATTATGCCGGGAGTCAACATCCTTTGGGTCTTTCGTCCTGAAGATATAGAGGAAATATTTCGCGTGGAGAGTCGCGAACGAGGCTTGTATCCGAAACGAAGGAGTCACCTTGCGTTGGAGAAGTACCGCACCGACAGACCTGCCATTTACAATACTGGTGGCCTCCTGCCCACGTATGTAAAAACATGAAATAAGCGTTTCACGTAAAGTTGCTTCGTCGCTTATCGACAGCCGTGACTTGGGAACACTGTATAAATTAAGTTTCCTCAAATGTCTACCTTATACGATTAAAATTAAGCGCAGAACCGCAAGATCTTTCTTCTTTTTTCCTTCAGCAATGGATCAGACTGGTGGAGGATTCGACGGGAATTTCAAAAGGGTCTGAGTAAGCCTCAAAATGTTCGAAGTTATTTGGAAGAGTCAGACAAGGTGATCGGCGAATTTATACGGCTCAGTATGCAAGAGAAGCATGAAGATTTTCTACCTCTGCTGTCGAGATTGTACTTGGAATGTAATGGGAATTGGAATTTCAATCAAATGATCGAAAAAAAACACGTGACTCGACTTGAGATTGTGTGATGAAAAATAAACTATCGTTAATTTCCAGTGACTTGTCTCGTGGCCTTTGACGTTAGACTGCACAGCTTTTCCCCGGATGAATTGCACACCGATTCGCGAAGTTCGAGATTAATAGACGCGGCCAATTCCACGAATACTACTATTTTGAAGTTGGACAACGGGCCGCAGCTGTGGAGGTTCTTCGACACGCCGATGTACCGGAAATTGTGCAAGGCCCAAAGCTTCATGGAGGAGTAAGCGCGCTACGATAATTAAGAGATCTTCGTTCTAATCACATCAGATAACGTTTCATTTCGCTTTGCAAAGAGTGGCTGTGGACATGGTAAGGAGGAAAATTGAATCGATGAAACAGAAGAGCTCATCAACCGAGAAGCAATCACTGCTCGAAATGTACCTGAGCAATCCGAACATCGACGAGAAGGATGTGATCGGTATGGCGTGCGACATGCTCCTTGCAGGAATCGACACGGTGAAGAAGAATTGATAACCTGCAGAGGTGATACGACTGTTTCGTTAATTTTTTGCGGGTTATTTCAGCTGGCGAATAGCACGTCCTTTGTCCTTTATCATCTGGCAAACAACCCCGAAGTTCAAGAAAAGCTCCATAGAGAATCGGTCAGCTTGTTGGCGACGACGGATAAACCGATCGATGCTGCTGTGCTGAACAACGCCACTTACACGAAGGCAGTGATCAAGGAGACATTCAGGATGAACCCGATTTCCGTTGGTGTTGGCAGGATTTTGCAAACGGATGCAGTTCTCAACGGGTATCACGTGCCGGAAGGTGTAAGTAGAAGGAGTTCGATTATTCGTTGGCATAGCTGCTTCGATTTATGAAACTGCCCAAAGCCGATCGTCGCACGCCGTTCATTTGTGAACATCGATTTCCTTCAGACCGTTATTGTGACCCAGAACCAAGTGATATGCAAACTTGAGGAAAATTTCGACGATCCGAACGAATTCAAACCTGAACGATGGATTCGGGAGGGTGGCGGGTCCTCAGATCCTCCTTACAACCCCTTTTTGGTTCTTCCGTTTGGCCACGGTGCTCGATCATGTATCGCGAGGCGTTTGGCCGAGCAAAATATTCAGATACTCTTGTTGCGGGTGAGTCGAAAGTTTGGAAGTATTTTTAGATCCTCGGTTGCGGAAGAGAAAGTCATTATCATCCTTTTTCCTCAGATCTGCCGGGACTTGAAGTTCTCTTGGGAAGGAAAACTGTTGGACTGCGTTTCCCTACTCGTCAACGTACCCAACGTGCCAATAAAACTGAACTTTAGCCGTAGGAAATGAAGTTTATTCGGTGTGGGAAAATCATATCTTGTAACTGATCTTCGTGTATTTTCGTTCAATAATTGAACAAAAAATCTTTCGCATATTATGCCAGAGTATATTTACTGACAACATCGTTTTTCTCATGTTTCATGATCCAATGATCCATCCCTCGACTCGCCACTTTTGAAACAGTAACGATTTCATTTCAGACGTAATGTCGAGATCGAATTCTGACAGGTGAGATAAAAATTGCGCAAATTATCAGCGATGATTGAAAAACGAAATGACGAAGGCGACAAGATCGCCGAGGACGAAGGAGAACGGAAATACGAATCCATAAGTGACGTGGAATCTGTCGAACACAAGCACTCTGTTATTATCTCGATATATTTCCTAGGTTTACGCTAGAATCGACTGAATGATTACACTCTAACCGCTACGTGAATTTATAATTCGACCGCCTTTTCGTCTTCAGGAGAATCGGCGATGGGAAGAGAACAAAGTGTTTCGAAATCGCCTGGAGTATCTGGCTATCCTCTTCATTCTGCAGTCGGGAAATAACAATTTCATCGTTACCGTGACAAAGTCCGCTCAATATAACGGAAGTACGTACTAAGAGTAGCATATTGAACTCCAAAACTGTGAAACCCATTTTCAAATAAGACGCAAAAATTGATTCCGATTTAATTCTCCTTGAGAGGCAGAATGCCAACGTTTTTTTCGTTTTCGGGTTTCGTTGCAGTATCGTTTCTGATACTCTACTATGGAATTCACCACATCGTGATGGCACCGCTTCAATGCCAACATCTCTTCCTTGGATACTATTCAAAGTTTGGTTACATAAAGATATGGAATATCTTCCCAATCGGTTACGGTAAGGATTTTTGCTTCACCGATCACGTGATACCAACAAGGCTAAATTTTCGCGAATAATTCACAGGCATTGGTGCGAGCATGATGGCCTTTTCTTTATACACCTGTATTTACTGGAGTGCGTTAACCGGTCAACTCGTTCTACAATCCATCCTGATACCTTTCATGCCGGAAAATTATTGGACCGATTGTACCTACGGTTCTGAAAACTTGCCACCGTGTTTCGTGCTCAGTTCAAAACCCAAGAATGTCGATTGCAACCACACCTATTATCCAGGAATAG
The DNA here is from genome assembly GCF_021155765.1 of Diprion similis. NCBI lineage: Eukaryota > Metazoa > Arthropoda > Insecta > Hymenoptera > Diprionidae > Diprion > Diprion similis. The sequence goes on along the minus strand of NC_060106.1, from coordinate 18,192,290 downwards.
CTCAGTACTATCGGTGAGCTCCGGTTTTGTTACCGTAACGTGTTCACCAAAGAATGGCGAACCCCTAGTTCATGCCCTTCGCTCATTCCTAAATGCATTTCATCTGCTTAATACTAGGGCGTTAAAGAACCCTTCGATACTTTGGTCTGCAGCGTGTCGAACCTCTGGCGACCGGATGAAAAACCGGACGGTATCGGTTCGCTAAATTCAAAATGGGTGGCGGCCTCAGCACTCGTCTGGATAATCGTTGGTATTCTGACCATTCGTGACTTCGGATCATTCAAAAGGGTACAAGTCCTTGCTTTTTACAGAATAACGGCCTCTTAGTTTCAAATTATTATCGAAGAACGAGTTGACGTTGATTAATTTTTTCCCAGGTGTTTGCCAAGCTCACTTATTCCGTAACGGCAGTCTACTTCCTGATTCTAGTAATAGATTTGGTGAGCGAGGGTTACTCCGAAAAAGGCACCCTGCTCATGCTGGACTTCAGTGGATTGTTCAACTACAAAGTGAGCATTAAGTTGACACCACGATGTCTCTAAACTTTTAGAGTGTTTGATTCGACACATTTTTTACTGGTTTACTCTTGGACTCAAGATCTGGGTCGAAGCACTGACTCACGCTATTCTCATGTCCCACATATGCGAGGGCACCATCATACAACTGGGAAGCTACGGTCCAGAAAACTCCATGCCCGACACAGACGTTCTTCTGGTTGGCTTTCTTTCCAGCGTATTGCAGTACCTTGGAATCTATTATGTCTTTTCCTGTTACGGGTCAATGGCTGATACCTACGCCCTTGACATAAGCTGCTTTATCTGGCCACGTTCGTTGAAAAATTATACTTTAGCCGGCTTTGGTTCACCTCAATTAAACTAGAGACCGCAACTAGACTGGTTTTTTGTTGCAGATGAGGTGGTCGTCACGGCTTTTATCCCAACCCAATTATCCTTGCTGCCGATGGCGAAGCTCTGGATTGTCGCGGTTTTCTTTATGTTTCTTATAAAGGGAGTCATGGAGATGGTGAGGCTTATTATACCCATGCGATTTAATTGTTCAGTGTTTTCACTGACGATGGATATCGTTTCAATTTCAGACCATAGTCTTCACCGCAACGGTCAACTCTTTCTTGGAAGCATTTCCATCTGTAAAATCATATCGGCCGTATCTAGTCAGCATCGTGACGCTTGCCTGTTTTTCAGTTAGCCTTATTTTCACGACAAAGGTATGAAATGCGGTTTGACGGTCTTGGAATTAAAAAATTTTCTTAATGAAACCCCCGTCTTCAGGTGGGAGGAATATTCATCAACGACTTTCTCGACTTTGTTGGAACCTTGGTGACCCTGCTGATCCTCGCGATCATGAGTTCGCTCATCCTATTTTCTTACTCCGTAACACGGCTCTGCGACGACATACAATTCATGTACAAATTCGAACCGAATCTCTTAATGAAGGCCGTGTTCTATTTGACGCCACTGATTGCAACGGTATAGTGACCCTCGTGTTTGTCCATGTCTGTGAGGTGATTTCCAAATGCTTGTTCAATTGCAGTATTACACCATCTACCACCTCGCAGTCTTCTTCTCCCTGCCCACTAGGATAAATACCCTATACAACGAACTTTCGGAGCTTCAGCCTTTCCTGATCCTTTCCTGCATCAGCCTCGTAGTTCCTCTTCTCATAGTTGGCCTGATCACGTACGGCATACACGTACGAACTCATGTGAGTAATTTTTCTGGTAAGCGAAAAATCTCAGTCACCCATATAAGCTGGATCGGTTCTCAGTTACTATATGCATGCGACAAGGTAGACAGTGGGGCTACTATTTTATCCGACGAAGCACTGGGGCTGCCCTGACGAGGAGATGAACGTAGCACGACGAGGTTTCAATCCCAGAAGAGAATTACGTTACAAGGTGAATAAGCCGTGCGCTCACATCTGTCTACTCGACAACAAGCGGATGGAGCAAGAAATCCGGAAAAGGGAAGCTATCAGAAACGAGCTGAAACAGTGCGGATTGAAAACCTTAAAAAACGGTGTTTGAAGAGTCCTATGATAATCCGTTTCAAATCCTGAGAAAGTTCCGTTGTTTTGTACTGTTCTCAGTGAATCGAGGAGGTGGGGTGCAATTAAATAATGACAATATTACAATACGACGATTCTTTATAAGACAAATTATCATAATGAAAATTCTTATCGGATGAATTAGCAAAAATCAAAGCACGAGTAGTTGTTCAAAGTTACCAAAGTGTTGATACAAACAATGGTTGAAGCCTAGCGAGATTAGTTGTAGGTCATGTATCTCGGGGTGGCGGAGAACTTGGCGTACGATTTGATTACTTTGTGAATAGCTTCTAAGAAGTCTTTCTCCGTTGCTACCTTGCGACGCGCTCTGATTGCGAACATGCCCGCTTCCGTACAGACGGAGCGAATTTCAGCGCCTGTACTGTTTGGGCATAATCGAGCGAGTAGTTCGAACCGAATATTCCTCTCCACGCTCATGGAGCGTGCGTGAATTTTGAATATATGCGTCCGGCCCTCCAGATCAGGCAATCCGAATTCTACTTTTCGGTCCAAACGCCCAGGACGCATCAAAGCCGGATCTAGAGTGTCTGGTCTGTTAGTTGCCATCAGTACTTTGATGTTACCTCGCGGATCGAACCTGGAAAATTGTGGTCATTTTATCGGACTGTGAAGTTAATGACCTGGCTACGGTCGGTTATACATTATTTAAACACCTCTGTTCATAGTATTTCTAAAACTTACCCGTCCAATTGGTTGATCAACTCGAGCATAGTACGCTGTACTTCGTTATCTCCACCGGCACCATCGTCAAATCTTGCACCCCCGATCGCGTCAATCTCATCAAAGAAGATTAGACAGGCTTTCTTACTGCGCGCCATTTCAAACAGTTCTCTGACCATTCGAGCACCCTGTACAGGTAAGTATCAATGAGTTATGATTGATATTTCTATCAAGAACAGAGCTTTTCTTTCTTTGCTACATACCTCTCCAACGTATTTCTGAACTAATTCAGAACCAATGACACGAATAAAGCAAGCGTCGGTTCTGTTTGCTACTGCTCGAGCACACAGCGTCTTTCCTGTACCCGGCGGTCCGAACAGTAAGACTCCTTTTGGTGGCTCAATACCCAGGTTGACGAATTTTTCAGGCTAGAAAAACATATAAAGAAAAAACTTTATTCAGTATTAAAAGCAGCGAAAATCAATGTAGCCATTTTTTTTTTCATTTCGAGTCCTTCTGACAATGCACTTGTGTTGTTTTTTTATGGCGAATTAATTTAAAAATGTGTAACAAATATCGATATTTGTCACCAACTGTCTCAACGATTATGAATTATAAATCAAATTTGTTCGTACATGTAAAAGTGGCGTTTCAACAACTTCTCTAAGCTTTTCAATCTGCTCTTTGCATCCTCCAACATCGCTGTAGGTGACATCGGGTTTTTCTTCCACTTGCATCATGGTTACGGTAGGATCGATCTTTGGCGGCAGAGGTATGTGGATCTGGTACTTATTGCGGTCGACACCGACGCGCATTCCTTCTTCTATATCCGTGGGGGCGACAGAGTCGGCTAGATCTACGACGAACTTTGCAAACTGCTTCACATTTATTATGTACTTGGGATCGTCCGAGTCAGCGTTTATGATTTTGGTGCATCTCGCTACTTGCAGCGGTTGCTCGTTCTGCAGAGTCTGTTTATCCGCTGCCAAATCCCAGAGCGCAGGCGGCGCCAGTCCTGTATCCGATTCTTTGATGCCCGTCAATTCATTGACGCGCTTTATTATCGTCTGAATGTCTTCCTCGACGACTTTTATGCTCTTCGTGTATTGTCCCTGGCCCTGAAAGAGCAAGGACAATGGATTAGGCTAAATTTAATTTTGCAACGTTATTAGCACAATCGTTTCTCTTTCGTTATTTACGAACTTACGTATGTTTTAAGCAAGGCGATATCTCCCTCGTCGAGAGCTGAAACAGTAAAATACAATTGAATAACCGAGTAAAATACCGTGTAAAAGCATCGGTATTTCGGATCAAGTGAAAAGTTTTCGTGTCACGGTTCTCACATTTTATTTCCTTTTCTTCCTTCTCTTTCTCCGGTTTCACCTTACGCATATCGTCTCCTAGATGGTCCGGCATTTTTTCCCAATTTTATTATCAACAGTTCGGAATTATTTGTTACACTTGGTAAATTCGAGAATGACAAACAGTCGGTCGACTAACTTAGGTTAGGATCAATCTCTATTACAAGCAGAATTAGCGTTCGTGACAGATGCGCATGAAATTTTTAACGCCCACATAGATGGCGAAGGCGACCATCGAAATGGATCGGTTTCATTTAGCCAGTATTTTATTTTGCCGCCAGATGGGGGTAGCAGTATCAAAAACTTGTCCAAATCCATACCTATGTTACTATCGGCAGTTTGAATTCGTTCGAATAGCAACCAACCGCGAAAAATCATGATACAAAACTTTACGTTGACAACAGAAGGCAGAACGGTTTTTCAGTATTAATTCTATTGAGCTGTTTGAATCTGAGACAGTAAAATTGATTAGACCAGAATATTTTAAACCGTTGAATCTTTATCATTCGCATTGCAAAAGAGGACAATTCTCACGTTTTATATCTCCATATTCGATTGATTAGGGGATAATCAGTCAACAATTGTGACGCTCGTTTTACTTATAAGGAATACAACGTTTCAACGACGGAATGAATTAAATATTTTATGCAGAAAGTAATTCGTTATCGTGTGTTAATTTTTCATGATTCATTCCAGCATTGCACTGTATTACATCTGTACGATTATATTATTCAAAGAAATTTAAATTATTCATTGGTAAGCATGATTCTCTCCCTTTTTTAGTGTTCATTTTCGATCTATAGAAAATATTGCGTGAACAGAGTTTTGAATTTTTTTGCTCTGAATATACAAGAAGAAGTTATTCACATCCGGGTATACAATTGTGCTTTGTATTTTGGAGATTGTACCATATATCACGACAGATGGATCCTAATCGTGATCTGACGTAATTCTAAGCTGTAGATCGCTTTCCATTAGACTTGAATTATCGATACTTCTGAGGTGACTCTGACTATAAATTCTGGTATTATCGATTGAAATATGCGAAAAAATATTGACATGACCTATTTGGGTGGCAGTGGTTGGCATTTTGTATAAACGTTGCGCATATTTATTTCTCGGATTAAGGCTTGTATAAATCGACGATTTCCAGCTCCACAATAATGTTTATTGATCGTTATTATCATAATGTTATCATTAATATTGTTCACTAAAATTTCTGTCTACAAATGTTATGGGCTCTTGCAAAACATTTAAAATTATACGCCCACCCAACTTGATATGACGAAATACTCGTTTTTTCCTCGGCATTCCCAGAGCGTGGATGAAGAAATATTTATATTCGATCAGAAAAATAATTAAGGACATATTTCTTTGCGAAAAATACGTGATTCTTAGACATTGGATAAATGCGACAAAGCATAAAAAAATACGTGTCGAAAACAGCTAATTTTCGGACACATATTTTTCGTGCTGACAATTGCGGTCCAACTTTAGGCTTGTTTTTGCTTTTTCAGATACGGCATAATGAATACTGAAAAACATATTTTATCAGACCACTGAACTCAACCTTGAGATTTGCTTAGAGATGTAGTATTGAATGTATCATATATACACCTATCGCGATCCGGATGTTCTGTAACATGGTCATAAATTCTCGCTGAATTCCAATCAAACTAAAGTATATGGTAAAATATGTAGCGTAAGAACGATTCACTGGCTCTAAATGTCGTATGCTGATGACTTTAGATATTTCTGAATAATGGGGATTGTAATACTTATTGTGGTGAGTATATGTTTTTTATTCGAATTCCATTATACGTTAATTACAATAGCGTGAATGGCATATAGCTAGATTATCGGAAAAAAATGAAACAGACATAACATAAATTTATTCTTTGTCGTTGTTCTCAGGAGTTTCCCTCTTCACATATCTGCCGGTGCTCGAGATGTGGGATCCTGCGGGATGGAAACCGTTACGATCAGCGGTGTAACTGACTTGGACGGGAGTACCGTCGGGGGCGGTGTAAGAGTACCTTCCGACTACAACCTGAAACAAAAATGCAAAAATGCAAAATTTTAGATTCTCGGAAGGCATTTCAGCAGTGACTATTGATTGCTGCTAGAAAACCGAGTGAATACTTCAATTGCAGCATATACCATGTATCTTGATAGCCGAAGACATCGGCCATAAGGGAAAAAAGAAAGACGTAAAGAATGTGAGAGGTATTCCAGCGCTGAATGGTTGCAAAGACGTTAAATCTCATTAAGAAAGATGATCATGCAGAGATAAAAAGAGTATCCCACACGTCAATTTCAATTGCAACACCTAGGCGTGGCGATTTCATACCTCCAACTAAGAAGCTCGTGTTCGACGTTAAATCAAATTGAGAACTAGTTCTCGCGCATTCAGAGGTGATCCTCTTTCGTAAGAATTTAAATAACACGAATGTTTTGACAAGTTTTATAGCTCTTTTATAGATTAGCTTTGCGAACTCTTTTATGATAGCGCGGTGATTTTTATGTGCTGATCGGTATGGAGATTATCTAGACTGTTCCCTTCTTTTTTTTTTTTTAATTTTTCTGGGCTGGCTAAATGCATCAACTCGTTGTTGAATAGAGCTTTAGAAGGATGGAAAGTAACGAATGCAGTTAGGGGTACGCGGTTGTTTAATGATTGTGCAAACCTGTTCTGGACCGTTGGGACCCGGGCTGACGGGGGAGCCGCTCGCGGCAGCAGAGATTCCATTCTCAGTGTCGAATCTGAATTCGTAGCTGCCATCCGGAGCGCTGGCCTGATCCTGGTCGATGATGCGGGCGAAGGCCTCGCTGGAAGAACAAACAATAAATAATAATCGTTCAATAACAATACCTAATTCACACTTTCCACCGCGGAATATGAAAAGCTGTGCATGCATCCGCAAATCGGTATGAGCCACAGATGTCCTTAGGGACCTTATCTTGTGCAATTTCACGAACAGGTTCCATCGTCAGTGAAAAAGAACTTTGGTCTCGAATAGCAATTGAAATTTTGGTACCTTCCCAATGCCTTCGGGGTGATCGGGACAAATGGGGCGACTACCGGAAGTACTGGCTTAGCCCCAGCTACTGCGGCAACTGACTTGGGTGCTTCCTTCTCCTTTGATTCGACAGGCTTGACGGTCTGGTAGTCGCGGAATCCTGCGTATCCTGGGTATCCCGTGTATCCTGGGTATCCCGTGTATCCTGGGTACCCTGAGTATCCCGTGTAACCTGGGTATGCCTTTGATCCTTGGTACCCTGAGTATCCCGGGTATCCTGAGTATCCCGTGTATCCTGGGTATGCCCCGTATCCACGGTATCCGCCGTATCCAGTGTATCCAGTGTATCCTGGATACCCGTACTGGCCTAGAGCCACTCCCAAAAGAGCACAAGCGACGATCTGCAATAATAGAAGTTACACTTGGTGAATTTCACTCTTTCCCATGTATTTGGTTCAAGTATAAATATCACATTGTTCCCAATTTTCAAGACAGTCGCAAAGGGGAAAATGCGTCAATCGAGTCCTTATGATATCAGAAAAACACTCACTAAGAACTGCATGTTCAACGAGAAGATGCTGCCGAGAGGATTGAGCTCCGGTTTAGTCTGATTTCTGGAGTCCGAGTCCGCTCTATTTATACGAAAGCGATCAGGACTCCTTCTCCGTTTCTACCAATCGGATCGCTTCTATCCTGAAACCAGTTCAATCCCTTAACAGTGTTGAAGCCGGTGTAAAATCTTCGCACGCAAATTGGCGAATGCGACGAATAAGATCGTAAAGAAAAAAAATAATAAAAAATTAAAACAAAATTAAAACTCGTCCGGTACACACCCATCAATTTACCAATATTTCTCAATCCGAGCTATTAACATTCGCATGTATACAGTTTTCTACAACTGTATTCAACGGCCGTAGGCGTAAACAGATGATGATAAACGGATGTGACGAATCCAGCTATGCGAGTAACATCATTGATCTCAATGTCACCAGATTAGAGAGAATTCAAATTCGGTGGGTGTTACCATTTGCGGAATGTCAACAGTCGATCGGTTATTTATATAACACATTTAATGGCTTTCGAAGGCCGATCGTTGGACTACAGATAAGATGAAATTCTCATTCCAATTTGGAGACTCGTATAAATCTGGGGATCGATCAGGACGAGATGTTTTTCCAGGCGCCAGTTGCACAGGAAAAAACAACCGCCCAAAGCTTTATGGAGGTGTGAATACGCAGTTACGATGGTAAATTTATTCACACTGAAGCTAATTATCACACGGAAATGTCTTCAGATGTCTTCCTAAGGATCGAAACACCAATATGGCCATCCAACAAATTTAATCCGTGAGGCAGATGATCTCATTGATCGAGACCCTTCCATTTGCTAGAAATAGAATTGAACAATCCGAACCAGATTTAGGCGGATGTAATCGAAACAGCGCCATTCTGATCGCCTTAGAAACCAAATCAATCACTGGAATAGATACCGTCCATTATCGTCAAAATATTTTATAACGAGTGGTTTGATTATCAAATTTGGTGGCAATATTGCATGCCCGTCAATTGCATGTCAAGTCGTGAAAATTTCAGATTTTTTTGACTACCCGTTTTCGAGATCATCGCAGGAATTTACCGAGAGAGAAACTCAAAGAGATGGAAATCTTTCCGACAATCAGTTGTTTGGATACGATAGTGTTAGGAAAAAGTTAAAATTTGCTGAAATTATAAAAAGTTAATTTCGACCAAAATCAAATACTTTTTTCAAATCTATAGGTGGTTTAAAGTAAAAGAACAGGAGAAACTGGGAATTAAAAGAAAATGTTATCCGTCCAAATCGCTTTGTTTCGAAGAAGGAATCGAATTCCAAATACATATCCCGCTAAAGACCCGCGCGCAAATTTCAAAAGCAGGCAGAGCGCACCGAATTTCACGTTAGAATTCAAATACGCTGGCGCATAGAAGCGGGTTTCAGAGCATAATATATGCGAGCAGTTGCCATCGGTACATTAATGTTACCGATATAGCGATCCATGGAGTTGTGCTATTTTCGCGAAGTCGATACTTTGCTTGGCCGCCAGATAGAGACAGTGGTGCCAAAAAGTTGGACAACTTTTGCCTATCGTCATAGCTGCAGCAGTGACTTTGAATTCGCGCGAGAAAAAATTATAACGAAAAGGAAACCATATATTCGATTAAGTTGCGAAAGGCGAAAAGGTTTCTCCTCGATAAATTAATTTTATTATCATAAAAGTATCTTAAATATGTGACTTACGATAAAATTAGAAGCGAGCGCGCGGCTTTCGCGAATCTTGGAAAGCGTTCGATGTTTGAAACTTCGCAGAAAAAAAGTGATAATTTTATTCTCACTAAACATTTCGTTGACATTGGTATTATTTTCTTATAGCCTTTTCGATTATGGCTAACAGTCGGCAGAATAAGGAAATTAAAAAGATCCGAAACAGGATTAATTCTTTGTTCCAATTCACATGGGTACATAATCACATTGTCAAATATGGTTTAATCAAGGTCTGTCAAGCTATTCGGTCTCTCATTTATATGCACAAATGAAATTCACCTCGCGTTACGAAATAGAAGCTCTTTTAGGTATATTACTTATCCTATCCGATTGATAACTGTAATTTGTCAACGATGATGTGCGTCTTGCTTATATGGATAATGTTGCGTTACTATGTTTCACGATGGACTAATGACAATGTTTTGTAAGTACAGAACAACATACCGTCAAAGTGTAGAGAAATAATGTTAAATTAAGTCTGTTTTCATTGCTCACAGGAATTCAACCACTTCTCAGCTTGTTCTTCCCAGAGAATCGCATTTTATATTCATCGAACGCATCGCGTTAAGTGCATGGCTTGAGTTCGCGAATTCCGATCTTAATCTAAGTTAATTATACAATTAGTCATACCACCCGGGAGTCTGAGATTTTCTGAAATTCAAAATCTTATAGAATATTAATTCCATATCCGGGTACCACAATCCGTTGAAATATAGGAATACTTTTTCATCGATGACCTAATTGGATATAAACGCGTGGCATTTTGTGCGAAATACTCGTTACAGGCATGCAACGAACGGTTACCACGGATCACGGTATGCAGTTCCGTAAAAAGGTCTATCGAGAATGCGATGTGGTTGATGTAACGTGTAATTCGAAATATTACGAGCGTTTATACGTCTGAAAATATCATTTGCCATTGCTCAACACCTTTGGATAGGTAGGCATACTACACGTCCGCCTCCACTGGAACGTATCCACACAGAGACCCGCGCACACATATATACGTATATTAGACGGTCCTTGACCAGTATAATAAAATAAAAAATGCAAAATCGTGGAAGATACTTGGGATGCGTAGAGCACTTTCACCTTTGCTTAGGCGGGCCGAGCCGCCGCCTCGCCCTGGCTTATACACACGGGTGTTGTTCAGTGCGAGACATCGGGTCGAAGGGGGGGAAAAAGAGACGGAGGTAAAAATAATAAGGAAAAAAAGAACAGTAATTGACTAAAATTGGGTAGGTTAGTCATGTGTCAACGTGAATAAATCCCAAGCGACTAAATTACCTGTCGGTACAAAAGTCTTAACGAATTCGATTTCAAATTTCAATTTATCTTTATTAGCTATTTATGTGGCAAGGATGAAGATTTCAGGACGAGCTGAAGGCGAGCCGGAAGCGAGTACTGAAATTATCCTTGCCAAAAAACGGTTTACGGGCATGCCACATACAATATTTTTTACGGTATGGGCATTGAAAAGCAAAACGAAGAGTGAGGTTATGTCGCGATCTGTTCGACGAAGCTACTTTATTCGGCAGTTTGGGATGCGCACTTTGAACTGCGCATCAAAACTGCGGAATAAAGACTTTATTCCGTGACTTTGTTCGCTGACGTATGAAGCGTCACTTTACGGAACGAAAACTGTCACAAAAAGCTGACTCCAATTCCCATACCGTAACAACCTAATTATTACGCTTGGGTTGATGTTGTATATATATATATATATATATATATATGTATATTATAACGATACACAGCACAATTTGGTCCGGCTACTCATCTCGACCTTGGAATTTGCCCAAATCGTGAAACTAAACGCTTAAGCCTATTGCTACGAGGAAGTTGTATTACACGGTCGTAAATTCCGGAATTTCATTAAAACTTAAGGTTTAATAGGCGGACACACGAGAAAATTTTATTCGCCAGCATTGAAGTTTCTATAGTACTGCAGGTTACTGTAGTACACAGTCCTTGACTATTCTTATTTTCTTACCATGAACTAAAATATAGTTCCGGTTGTGAAGTGAAAATAAATTTTGTACCTGTAACCTGCAGAAAATTTAGCATATATCAATATATGTATAGTTTTTGAGCCGCGGTCGTTCCATATTTTTTCCAACTATTTCGATAATTTCACGTTGGTGCAACAATAAATTGATGTCAAGACCTTATTTGAATGAAAAACAAGCAGTAAACTACACAAAGATAGTCAATCAGATCAATGTTGTATTGATGAAAAAATGTAACAGCATCGACAGTTACTGCAAGTAGTTGCTTACATCCCATTTTCTTGTAATTCCAAAAATATTCAAACCGTTTTTGCAACAATACCCTGAATTTTTAGAAAAATTTCCACAGTGGCTATATTTATAGCAGAAAAATTTTTTCTCCCAAGTCCATAGATCCCCACATAAGAATCATGCTGGTGGCGGGATATTTTTTGGGATCATATCACTATGTGTAAAACAATGCGATAAATGCAAATTGTTTGTTGGTTTTAAATACTTGTAACTTTATTAATTCATCTTGCACTCGTACAATTCGCATGACGGGTCATTAAAATTGCACGTTACAACAAATGTGATCCATAGGCTAAGTTCAAGCAGATCCAAGGATGAAATTTATCAGTAATAACTAAGGCCAGCTTGTTGTCGAATACGGCGATGATCCTGGTCCTCATTGCTTCGGTACGACAGCGAGGTCCTGAGCAGTCTCTACGTCTGTTGGTAGATCGTAAATCCCGATCACGTCGCGGGCTGTACGACCCTCATACTGTCGGGAGTAACCAGGGTAAGCTGCACCTACGCTGCTGATGTGGACACCCTCGGGACGGAAGCCGTTTTCGTCGGCGACGTATCGGAGTTGGAAGGAAGTTCCGTCGGGGGCGGTGTAACCATACTGGCCGGTTACAACCTGGAACGGAAATGCGCATGATCGTTTGACATCTGGGAGGAAGAAGAGCTATCGCTCCGTATCAAAAGCGGTACGAGCAGTAGAGTGCGGTCTTCAAACCCGAAGGTACATTCATATCGACGGATGAGAAAGTTGAAGAAGGAGGCGTGAAGTCCGTTGCAAAATGCAAGGGGGCTGATCTGGACCCTGAAACCGCAGTTGACTGTACACCTTGGACAGCAGAATCTTGAGATTTTTACTACAGTGACCTCAAAACTGTGACCTTACTTATCAGGTATTGTTTGGTACTTTTATCCTATTTCTTCCGAGGACAATTTACTGGCAATAATCATTCGCTTACGACTGGCGTGCGCAGCGGAATTGTATGAGAAATCGTAATTCTGGAGGGGAGGAACGCGTCTTGCGATTCTCTCGAAGCCGACTGTTCGAGATGCTATTGAAGAGACGAAGCGAAGAAGAATAAACTGGGCGGCAACCGGCCGAGAGAATCGATTACTCCGGGATGAAATGTTTTTCAACCAATTACACCGAGTGTAACTCACCTCCACTGCGCCGTTGCGACCGTTGGCGGGAGCTCCATTCTCGGCTACGGAAATTCCGTTTTCAGTATCGTAGCTGTAGGCGTAACTGCCGTCCGGAGAGATATCCTGGTTCTGGTTCAGAATACGAGCGTACGGTCCGCTGGGGAAGATGGTACATTTTTACGGTCACTGTTTATTCCAGGGTAGAAAGTTACCACTTATTGTTAGAGACACTCGGTGCTGGTCAAGTCATGCCGTCGGTAATCAGTAAATCAAAGTCCTCTTGTCGACGACCAAGTCAGCAGACTCGAATTTTGATTCTGGCCTACCTTTCGTAGGCTCCCTTGACGAAGACTGGGGCCTTGGCTGCGACTACTTCTGGCTCTTTGGTCTCGACGGGTTTGGCGGGCTGGACGGGCTGAAAGCCCGGGTTACCGGCGTTGCCACGGTATCCCTGATATCCCTGGTATCCCTGGTATCCCTGGTAGCCCTGGTAGCCCTGGTAGCCCTGGTAGCCCTGATAGCCCTGGTAGCGTCCAGTGTTCTGGCCGAAAGCCACGGCCAAAAGAGCGCAAGCGACGATCTGAAATTAAAGAATAATCACGCTCGGCGAATGATTCCTCTTGCAATAATTTACTCCAGTATTTTTCCGGTTAACTTTCCACAAGTATAACGCGCAATGCTTTTATCACTCTTTCTCGTTTTCAACTATTATGTATATTATATTGACTGAAAATTATAAGGGATTGTATATAAACAGCGAGAATGCGGTGAGAATATTTCGATAATTATTGGGATAGATCACTCACTAGGAACTGCATTATCGGAGTAGAAGATGCTGCCGAGAGGATCGAACTTCGGACGAATCTGATTTCTGGATGTGGATCCCGTCAATTTATACCAAGTTGTTCAGGAGCGTTTAATCGTTTTCTCCAATCAGGTGGCAGCGCGGTATTGTTAAATCAGCTCATCCCTTGATCAGCCTCGACTTGTACATATTAATCTGCGCACGCAAATCCGAGGATGAGTAAATGTAAGAATAATAGAAAGAAAGAAAAAAAAGAAAAAAAACCAATCGAGAGAATTAAAAAAGGTAGAAAACAAATGTTATTACGACTTGTCCGGTATACACCTATTAATTCACAAATATCCATAGATCCCCGGCAGTTTAAATTTGCGAGTATATGTACACGGATTTCGTCGTTTCTCTGTGTTTGTTCGCCGTAGGCATACATATCGAATTCAACTTGACGTTAAAACGGATGTCGCTTGCTGCCGTATCACCGACCCTGCAATAACATCGTTATACCACGTGTAAAATTCAAATTCCATGCGATTTTGTTGCCGATCACGGAATGTCGCCCGACGACGAACGATAATTTATATCATACACGCATGTACCTTCACATTAACGATTGGATTTTTTTATTTTTCAAAGGTCAGTCAACAGAATTCAAAGTATCACGGAATTCCAATGGCGTGCACGACAGGTTGATCACCACAGCAGCCTTGGCTACGCAACCCTAGTCGTATCGGTTCCTCTGCGACTCTTCTGCAACCCCAAGATCGCACCGCCATAAAACCGCACTCAGTCAGCCGATATTTGTATAATATTCTCAATTCTTTCCAGATTCAAATCGTTTTTGCAACAATACCCTGAATTTTACAAAAATTTTCCACAGTGGCTATACTCGATAGCAAAAAAAAATTTTTCTCCCAAGTCCATAGATCCCCACATAAGAATCGTGCTGGTGACGTGATATTTTTTGGGATCATATCACTATGTGTAAAACAATGCGATGAATGCAAATTGTTTGTTGGTTTTAAATACTTGTAACTTTATTAATTCATCTTGCACTCGTACAATTCGCATGACGGGTCATTAAAATTGCACGTTACAACAAATGTGATCCATAGGCTAAGTTCAAGCAGATCCAAGGATGAAATTTATCAGTAATAACTAAGGCCAGCTTGTTGTCGAATACGGCGATGATCCTAGTTCTTATTGCTTCGGTACGGCAGCGACTATCGGAGCATCCTGAACGACTGCTGCTTCGGGCTTAGCCTCGCGGGCTGTAACGGAGCGACCCTCGTACTTTCGGGAGTAACCAGGGTAAGCTGCACCTACGCTGCTGATGTGAACACCCTCTGGCCGGAAGCCGTTTTCGTCGGCGACGTATCGGAGTTGGAAGGAAGTTCCGTCGGGGGCGGTGTAACCATACTGGCCGGTTACAACCTGGAACGGAAATGCGCATGATCGTTTGACATCTGGGAGGAAGAAGAGCTATCGCTCCGTATCAAAAGCGGTACGAGCAGTAGAGTGCGGTCTTCAAACCCGAAGGTACATTCATATCGACGGATGAGAAAGTTGAAGAAGGAGGCGTGAAGTCCGTTGCAAAATGCAAGGGGGCTGATCTGGACCCTGAAACCGCAGTTGACTGTACACCTTGGACAGCAGGGTCTTGAGATTTTTACTACGGTGGCCTCAAAACTGTGACCTTACTTATCAGGTATTGTTTGGTTCTTTTATCCTATTTCCTCCGAGGACAATTTACTGGCAATAATCATTCGCTTACGACTGGCGTGCGCAGCGGAATCACATGAGAAATCGTAATTCTGAAAGGGAGGAACGCGTCTTGCGATTCTCTCGAAGCCGACTGTTCGAGATGCTATTGAAGAGACGAAGCGAAGAAGAATAAACTGGGCGGCAACCGGCCGAGAGAATCGATTACTCCGGGATGAAATGTTTTTCAACCAATTACACCGAGTGTAACTCACCTCCACTGCGCCGTTGCGACCGTTGGCGGGAGCTCCATTCTCGGCTACGGAAATTCCGTTTTCAGTATCGTAGCTGTAGGCGTAACTGCCGTCCGGAGAGATATCCTGGTTCTGGTTCAGAATACGAGCGTACGGTCCGCTGGGGAAGATGGTACATTTTTACGGTCACTGTTTATTCCAGGGTAGAAAGTTACCACTTATTGTTAGAGACACTCGGTGCTGGTCAAGTCATGCCGTCGGTAATCAGTAAATCAAAGTCCTCTTGTCGACGACCAAGTCAGCAGACTCGAATTTTGATTCTGGCCTACCTTTCGTAGGCTCCCTTGACGAAGACTGGGGCCTTGGCTGCGACTACTTCTGGCTCTTTGGTCTCGACGGGTTTGGCGGGCTGGACGGGCTGAAAGCCGGGGTTACCGGCGTAGCCACGGTATCCCTGGTATCCCTGGTATCCCTGGTACCCTGGGTATCCTTGGTATCCCTGGTATCCTGGGTATCCCTGGTATCCCTGGTATCCCTGGTATCCCTGGTATCCCTGGTAGCCCTGGTAGCGTCCAGTGTTCTGGCCGAAAGCCACGGCCAAAAGAGCGCAAGCGACGATCTGAAATTAAAGAATAATTACGCTCGGCGAATGATTCCTCTGGTAATAATTTATTCCAGTATTTTTCCGGTTAAATTTCCACAAGTATAACGCGCAATGCTTTTATCACTCTTTCTCGTTTTCGACTATCAGGTATATTACATTGACCAAAAATTATAAGGGACTGTATATAAATGGCGAGAATGCGGTGAAAATATTTCGATAATTATTGGGATAGATCACTCACTAGGAACTGCATGATCAGAGTAGAAGATGCTGCCGAGAGGATCGAACTTCGGATGAATCTGATTTCTGGATACGAATCCCGTCAATTTATACCAAGTTGTTCAGGAGCGCTTAATCGTTTCCTCCAATCAGGTGGCAGCGCGGTATTGTCAAATCAGCTCATCCCTTGATCAGCCTCGACTTGTACATGTTAATCTGCGCACACAAATCCGAGGATGAGTAAATGTAAGAATAAGAAAAAGAAAGAAAAAAAAGAAAAAAAACCAAACGACAGAATTAAAAAAGGTAAAAAACAAATATTACGACTTGTCCGGTATACACCCATTAATTCACAAATATTCATAGATCCCCGGCAGTTTAAATTTGCACGTATATGTACACGGATTTCTTCGTTTCCCTGTGTTTGTTCGCCGTAGGCATACATATCGAATTCAACTTGACGTTAAAACGGATGTGGCTTGCTGCCGTATCACCGACCCTGCAATAACATCGTTATACCACGTGTAAAATTCAAATTCCCTGCGATTTTGTTACCGATCCCGGAATGTCGCCCGACGACGAACGTCAATTTATATCACACACGCATGTACCTTCACATTTACGATTGGATTTTTTTTTTTCAAAGGTCAGTCAACAGAGTTCAAAGTATCATGGAATTCCGATGCACAGCAGCCTTGGCTAGCAACCCTAGTCGTAACGGTTCCTCTGCGACTCTTCTGCAGCCCCAAGATCGCGCTGCCATAAAACTGCACTCAGTCAGCCGATATTTGCATAATGTTCTCACTTCTTTCCAGCCGATGCAGCATCGCCTGCTGGTACAGGTACGTCCAAGCATCCACTCTTCACGCTCGAGTGATGAGCCAATAAAGTTACAAAGGTCATTCCTGAGATCAAGTCGATCGTACCTTAGGAATTATAATTAACTACTCATGCGAACCCCGCGCTTTATTATAACCCAAGCCATGCTCGACGCGGACCTGGACCAAGAACTAGAACTGCATCGCGACGATATAATTGCACTTGCACGCTGCAAGTATCCGTAGAACGCAATGTAGGTTCTTCGAATGTCTGCGCGGTGCACGATCACCCGTTATCCGTTAACGGCCAACCCCTGCAATTACCGTCCAGACGTAGCATCCGTCGCAGCTAATTGTAATCGTTTACAATAACTCTAAGAAGGTGAGGATGTTTCATGTTTTTTTCTGTCTTTTTTTTCTCTTCGTGTAATATACTTACGGTTTTATCGTTACTTTCGCGGATAATTGGTAACACACTCTTTTCTCGCATTGCATAATCGAAATCGACCTTGTGTGCAGCCAATAATCATGTTGACAGGTGCCTTCTTGATCTTACGGAATATCTGATACTCATCGGTTGCATTGATAACTTGGTGGATAATTCGCGGCGAAGGAATCATTCCAGGAGCTATTGCGTCACGGAGAAAGTGTTTTTCGACAAATACTTGAGGAGATCCATTAGGGTCCAGAACTGGAAATACTTGCGTTAATCTAGAAATATATTGCATTCTCTCTCCTTCTGACTCGTGATTCTCTCTTCATCGATGGTCGTCTGCGCGTTTGCGTAAAATTTTATTACGTTATAAATATGTGACTTCTTTAAATCATCATTTAACATTGAGAGCTAACGCGAGCTCCGCTTACAGATTTCGTACGTTTTTTCTCACTCTTTCTTACTTTTTCTTCGATTTTTTTCAATTTCATTTTTCGGCTTACAGCGCGACACTGTATAATGTAATCGCGAAGCCACCGTTTAATGTTGTACGCCGTGTCCAGAATCGGTCGAAATAAGAATCCCATATGATCCACGTCGATCGGAGAGATAACATGAAGACAAAACTTATTCGAGGTTGGAAATAATGTGAAGACAAAAGTAGAATAAAAAATTGTATTTCTTTAGCAAGATCAAACTGTAATGAAATTGTTTTCTACGCGTTCTAGCGCGCAGTTGCACCTTGGCCGAAATATTTCTAGTGGAACGGTAGACCGAGGCGCCGTTTTCTGATTGTATGCAAAATACAGATTTCGTGTGTATCGCTAGAATTTATAACTATATTAGGAAAGGGATTCGGGCTGTGGTGCATACAATTCTCACGATCCATCGCGATTAATATCGTATGATCGATGCAAAGGATACGCGGCTGTTTGTTAGATATCAGATGTAATATCGCAACTCCATAACTGATCGAAAATTTGTTTGCACGAGGTTCCGCGTTAATTCAAAATATATGCCTGTCAAAGTGAGCTCGTTAATTTGCAGGAAAAGGATTCGGTTGCTTGGTATTTGTTCGCTCATCGTTAAAATTTATACACTTCTGGGTTACAATTTAATTACATAGTCGTGATCGAAAACTCGTCAATTTTCAACGTTAATTACAGGGCTTCAAAATTGGGCAAAACAGATTAGGCATTAAATTTGACCTCCTACACACCGCTATAGGTGAGGTAACGTGTCAAGTTTCAAATGTATTACATCTCTGCTCTATTATACAGGTTTATACTGATATCGTTACATAACCGATCGTTAATGCTATTTTAGAGACGCTAATTGGCCGTGTCGAACATCCGATACTACCAATTGATTGTACATCATCGATTTTCACACACAGATTATGATCTCTACGCTTCCTTTATCGAGATTTAAATTTCATCTGTTATAGTCACTAGAAAATTGTAGTCAAGTGCAAGATTCGTTGCAATGACGGTGTAAATATTGTTTAAATTGCGAGAAAATTTAGTACAAGTAACTATTCAGTACCATTGTAATTGTCAATACTAAATTTTCTGGTTACTGCTACGTTATGTCTGTTTATTTAGTTTACCGTTTTTTTTTTCTTGATCTTGAACTGAATTTATTGTTCCACCAATGTTAAATTTTTTTCAATACTTACAAAAAAAAAATTGTACAAATGATCCTAAGACCGAAACGAATAGTATCTTATACTAGATTTTCCGGGTGGGGTTACATGAGTAATTTTTCTTTTTTATCCAGAATTTTATTCTTTGGTTGTATAGTAAAAAAAGAAAATTATAGTCACGATCTTACGGTAACCATGCAAGAAATTTCTCTCGGTGTGAGGTTTCTGTTCTTTATTTACTGTCGAAAATTTCCATCTTGTATAAATTTCGGGACGCGTCTCATCTTACTTGTACATATTTAAAAAATTTCCATTGTTATTTTCATTCTGCGTGATAAAAAAACGACTTGATAGTCGAAAATGATATTTAGCGATGACGTTACCGAAACAATTTGCACTCTGCCTGTGACACAGAAACAACATTCAATAACCATTATTCTAAAACCGGTGTGTTTAAATGTGACTAATTAAGATCGTAAGAATAAGAGAAGAGAAATTTCACTTGCAGGCCAGCAATTAATCTTACGTAACTCGGTATTCTGGCTAAATACCTTCATATCTCAGTTTAAATGTTTAAATCGTGTCGTCAGAGGCAGCCGCGGCTGTTTTAGCTTGTACGCCATTGTCTAGGCATCTTAAGAGACGTTCATTCTCCAAACACACAAATTTACGCAACATTCTTCTTAACAACTAGTAGAAAAAGATCGTGCGACAATTTTTCAACAATGAACGAGTCTAAAAACCCCGGTGCAACACTTTTGAGTTGATATGAACGCGGAAGAACAATTAAAGAATGAAATCGAGAATGCTGAGCTTGCCTTAGAAAGAACAATAAATTTACGCTGCACAACGTAAACTCTTATGTCTAGATTCAAACACGAATTCCCACAGTAATTATTCACACGTCATACACTTAAAATGATTCATTGTGTGGATTTTTCGCGCCAGGTAACGAATATGTAGATATCTATTCGCTGATTAAAATCGTCTCGCTAACAGGTTTGCAAGTATCGAAAATCTCTCATGGTCAAACAGCGCCCTGTTCAACGTTTGTAGTTTTTTTTACCCTGTGCAATCGAGAAGACATTAATCATCCTTGTAATTCTCGTAAATTCTTCTTCGAGAGATGATTAATCGGCAGCGGTAAACAATGAATAGAATTAAAAGACGCCGATTGATTGGCTAATTACAAGTGCTTTCGAAAATTGCGAACAATTTTAATACGTCCGCGATTAAAATTATGAACAAGCTCAAGATCTGGGTGCTATATATTTATCATTTTGTGAAATGTAGGTGAACCGTCTAATCGAAGGCCCCGTTAGACCCTGACACATTGTTGTGTAATAGGTAGAGGTAAGTGATGATGTCCTGCTTTCACTGGCTCACCTTTATCGCGATATTACGATCACTAATAATTCACTGACACGAACCCCATTTCAGCAAATTTACATACGTATATATATAATATATATGAATACATATAGATGATGATTTCGTGGTCGAAAGCAATTATACATATTATAAATACGAAATTGACGTCCGATAACCTCTAAGTTTTATCTATTTTATTCATTTTTGTTTATTTTTATTCAGCCACTCCTTGACAAACCACGCCTTATACCATACTAAATAATGAGCTGTTAAATGCCAGTCGACGCTCTTGGTGTTAATAGATTTGCTCAATTATGCAAAATTTAACGACCCAGTGCCAGTCGCTGTGCATAAAAAATGTTATATCAAGTACTAAATTGCGTGTAAAACTGCATTGCGAAGCCAAGTTTTACAGTTTCAGCCGAAGGATGCATCACGTAATTGGCTTCTTGTCTGATGACGCTCAGAAATTAACCTCTTTAAAATATTCCTTCACTACAATCAACGATTTATAATATGTACCGTCGACTCCTCTTCTCGGTCCATTTTGAACCGAGAAGACAGAATAATTATCTGTAATAATTGTCATTACAGCTTATATGGATATGAATTGCAGTAAAAGAAGAAAAAAATAATCACAAACAAGACTTCCATAATTGTAAATAAACTGTATATGCCAGGTTTTTATTCGTGCATGGATATTACAATGTACCGATAATAATAATAATAATATTATACAATCACTGCACAGGGTTAATCGAAGAAAAGAAAATAACACACGCATATAATCTGACGGAGCTCATGTTGCCTAAGATAACGATTGTATATTACACTGTTATAAAATTCACGGTGTCAATAAAAGTCCACACCGATTAGTGTAAAATTAAACATTATTGGTGTAAGTCGTTCGATTCTCGACACCAAGTGGTTTTAAAATCAACACCAAAATGGTATGAACATTTAACACCGTATTTCGAACAGTATAACAACATCGCATTGCAATAATTGCGGCATCGTTAATTAGTCAGGATCACAGGGGGGTGGGGGTGGGCGGGGGTGGTTACCCTTGTTGTTAGACTTAAAATACGTATCGGGTCGTGATTCGGGGCGATCGGTGCGAGTTCTCCGTTCCTCGTCTTTGCTACAGGCATACTGTATCAGTATCTCCTGTAGGGAGTCTGGGGCTCCGGATGCGCGGCGTTGAAAGCCAGGGATTTCTGGATCGCCAGGGGGATTGGCGGTGGGGTTGGAAGGTGGGCCCCGCTGGCGTGGAACCCGGTCTCGTCGGCGTAGTACGTCACTGTTATGGGGGTGCCGTCCGGCGCCGAGTAGCTGAACTGGCCCCTGACCACCTCGACTTGGTTGCCGGGCCCGAAACTCTTCGGCTGGCCCTGCTCGGCGACGGAAATCCCGTTTTCTGTGTCGTAGCTGTGAAATTGAAAGCGAGAAAATGGAGTAAGGGTGAGTCGAACTAAGCGAGATACTAATTTTTCATTCTGTACTGAGAGTTTTCGGTGAAAATCAACGCTCAACGCCGGCTGATAGGCAACCGGGTGTACACAGTGTATTCAAGGTGTAGATACGATTGCCTATCTGCCGGCGTTGAGTCGTAAGTTTAAGCGTTTTCATTGTATTTTATTTTCTATAATTCTATTTTCAGCGCTCTCTTCTGTCAAATTTTATATTTGTGATTTTCGAACTCATGTTAGACAGACTAATTTTAATTATCCAACATTGCTATGGACGTTAAAGACTAATAATTGCAATAATATCTAAGCGCATAAAATTTTTGAGAGAAATTAAATAAAACTTTTCTATTGGGTCGATTAAACATTTTTATATGTAGCGGATAAACATTCTATTTATTGGTTCGTTTAATGAAACTAGAAAATTCAGTTCTTGCTAGCTGTCTTAATTTTCTGGGTGCGCAGCGAAAAAAAAAATTATGCAGGCGGATAAATTTTATCCCTCTATCCGATGCCGCTCAAGGATATACGATCGACGTGATGCGACGGTTTACGCAACGCCATTATGAATCCCAACGATCATCCTGTAACGAATGCCTCGAGGCGTGGCTTTCGTGCAATATTTTCCCAATGCATTTCAATGAAATAATAAAGAATATTTAAATACTTTACAATCTGAACGGCCCAAGAATTCATAGTACTGATTTCGTTTTTTAAAAAATTTTCATTTGCATCCACGGATTTCTTAATCACTTCTCCGATTTTTTTTTACCATCAATGGTTTTTTTTCCAAGTTCAATTAAAGATGTTCCTCGTCTAATTCCGAAAAATTTAACAGAAAATTTATCACCTCCATTAAGACTAATAATCAGTGAATACAGAACATACAAACGATAATTTCCGCAAGTTCGAATTTTGAAATAATTGGCCAACTCGGATATCGCGCGCGGGCTGCAACGAAGTTCCAAAAATAGCCAGCGATAAATTTAATCCTCTCTCGGCATCGTGCCGCCAATATCCGTGCGTAATTGCCGGTCATTCACTGTCAATTACGACATATGATTGCCGGTAATAAACGTGTGGGAATTTATAACCGCGATCCGAGGATTCGACAAGTGACTAATCCAAGTTGAGACTCCGATTGACGATCGTTTTTACCGACCGAGTAACGAAATGTGTACATACAATTAACGCCTGATTAGTGAAACCGTGCTATCTAATCAGTCGGAGACAAAAACAACCTGTCGTAGGTCAAGGTCCTCGGGATCAGACGGACCAAGGATGTTCCAGGATTAATTAGGGAGATGCAGCCCACACAGTCGGGCTAATTATGTCGTATTGCGCAAGTGGTGCGAACCGCTGTATAATGCCTGTATATACTGCAGCCTCACGGCGTATTATTTCAACGATTAAAATCAGAGGTAATTGTCTTCCGTTCCTGCATGATGTGTAGCCGCCTCATTGTTCGGATAGAAAAAAAAAAAAAAAACAATATATAGATACCAGAGAGTTAGGAAATAAAACTTCTACAGAAATTTCGTCGGTCACTTTATCAGTCGTTTCAAAGATAGTTCAGTCGAGATGTAGATTTGAAATTGAAATTTTTAGGTACCACAATTTTCTCTTTCTAATCGTTGCGAGATTCTTGGCAGTCTAAATCCTGAATGTCGACCAAATTTTACAGAAGCTTCGGCCGCCGTGTTGAATTTATGGGAGAATTCGTTCCTGTCAAATAACTTGTCCATTTTCAACTTTTTACACAAAATCTTTGTGACTAAACTTGTGGGAAATTTATTTCTCTACAATTTGGTTATAACAATTTTTTGTCTGCGGTCGATTACGTTTTTCCTACTTAACTGTTAATTCAAGATGGCAGTGAAAGCTATTATATAGAATCTGGTCATAATTCTGGGCTTAGACCACCAAAGACTCCCCCTGCCCCTCCAATGATTACAAAAATAAAATTATGGCATCTAAAAATTGAAATTTTAGACGTTTTTTGTACGTTCCGATTGGGCTAACATTCCCCAAGGATGAGAATAGATCCAACCCATCAAATTCGCTGGACAATTAAACGACAGTTACCAATTATAATGGCGTTATACCGAATACCGAGTGAACGACACGTCCTTCGAATACGCAAGGTATTATAATAAAATGAATAAATTGACGAGAAAAAAAAAGATATATATGAGCCGCGAAGAAGTGAAGAATCTTGCGAAACGGGCGTCGTTAAAAATAAAATTAATAACGATAACTCAAACTGGAATCCGGTCCAGGAAAAAATACTTAATGCCGGATGATACGAGCCCTAAGATTAATTTTAGAACAGCCGTTCGACCTTCGCGTATTATTTCATTCCTGTCTACATGCATCAAAATATCGTCCATGATATTACGAGTATTCAAAACGGGCCTCAGGCGTCCATCTGCGACCACCAAGTAACATTCAAATTATATTCCACGTTGTGGGGCCCGAAAATGATATTTTCTAAGGTTTGTCCATTTGTTTGTTTTTTTTTTTAAAGCGAGGTTTGCCATTCACCTGTAAGCGTACGAGCCGTCCGGAGAACTGTCCTGATTCTGCTTGAGGATCGCCCAATTTCTACCCCCGTTGGTGTTGTAGTTGTACTGAGGGTTGTACCTGTTGTACTGCGCCTGGGCCACCACCAGGAGTCCAAATACCGTGATAATCTGCAACAGGTTAATCGCTGTAGTAATAAACAAGGTGGAAAGAAAATCCCGTCGAATTGTAGAGAAAGTGACGCACAACGACTGGTGAAAAAGTAAGAAAATTTTTTAAAAAGGCACGGTTACGCGACACGAAAAAGAAAATAGTAAAATGAGTACAAAACGATAATAATAATAATAAAAAAATATATACATTATCAACAAAATACGCAATAAATAAAAAATCGAATTCGATCACTCACGAAGATCTTCATGATTGTAGCGATCCAACTGCGCTCCAGAGTTCAGTGAATCGAGTTGCAAGTATGTATATATTGATACTCGGTCGAATCGTTAGGCGAGTCCTGCAGGTACTGATGCAAATACGGATGAGTACGATGCGAATTTATACTAACTTGCAGAGCGCGGTTCTTGGTTAATAAGGGGATACCGTGGGTAACGCGCCCCGTCCGGGTTCGCGAAGGGGGGGCATCGGGCGCCCAAGAGAACCAACCTCCGAGAGTAGGTACCTGCACCTCGTCTTCCATTGGAAACACAATGGGAGGCACAAAGAAGGCGAGGAACTACGCGTACACACGTAAATGATACAATATAATATACTTATACGTGTGTGTGTGCGTTTATAACACATGTGTGCATATAGTATATATGTATATGCATGTGTGTATATATATATATATATATATGTGTGTGTGTATGTATATCCTTCGCATGTATCAATCTGGAATCTCGTTCGCCACGAGTATTATATGTATAGTATATGTACCCACACACACTCGCATGTATGTTCATGCGCACACAATCTTAGTCGGCCAGTTGTTAGATTCAAATCCGACACGGATCATCGTCGCAGGGCGTATTCCTTTCACTGCAACGCCGGGCCCTCGTATAGCAGATGATGGCCTGGATGGACGGATTCCGCACCGATCCGATCCGGTCCGATCCGATGCGCGGGACCGATCGAACTTTAAACTTGCATTCGCTCGTTCGTTACTGCACTTTCGTATGTAGCTGCAGATCGCGGTAAATGCAATTACTGCCCAGGTTGCTGGTTTTGCGGGGCATCGGAATTTGTCGATTTTGCAAAACTTGGATAATAATCGATGTCGATTGTTGGATTAATGCGAAGGGCACTTTACGCTTTGTGGACTCGAACTTTACAAAAACACTCGGCTGCATCTTTATTTGACTCAGAGATAAAGAAATGGCATGAATTCGAGGAATTTGCTATTGCGATTTTGGGGAATCTGTGCCATTTCTTTAATTACGCGTCAAATGAAAATGCATTGAAGTATTTTTGTGCCTTTTTTCGCGCTTGCGATACAATATTCCTTGTTTAAATATACAGGATGAGAGTATTATTTGTATTATTTGTATTATTCGACGCGCTTCTCGCTTATTAAATTTAGTTATGATAGAAAAAATTGTTCCAAAAAACAACGAATACCGACAATTGTATTGGTCATGCACTTATCCATCGTTATAATTATATTCAGATTAACGTTAAACGGTAAAATCGATGTGTCATTCCGCATTTGTGGAATTACAGGTTTGAAATCTCTGTTACTGATGCTGCAAATGCCATATTATTCACGCGTTGAAAGGCAGAGGCACTGTCGTGTCCCGGCATCGACATCCAT
The DNA here is from genome assembly GCF_021155765.1 of Diprion similis. Classification (NCBI taxonomy): domain Eukaryota; kingdom Metazoa; phylum Arthropoda; class Insecta; order Hymenoptera; family Diprionidae; genus Diprion; species Diprion similis. The sequence continues at coordinate 18,165,789 of NC_060106.1, read as the reverse complement.
CACTTTGCGGCACTTTACTGTGCATTGCATTGCTCTGCGCGGACGCAAGAATTAAGTCAATGTATAAACACAAAATCACCGAGAAATACAGAGAAGAATGAATAATCATACCAGAAAAGGCCTCGAATATCCTAGAAATATTATATCAGAATAATATTTCGGCGAGAGAAAAAGTGTCTCATCATTTAAGGTGAATAATTATACATCGTTAAAACAACACCGTAAAAAGTGATTACTTTTTATGCTTCTGCAAGTTACGCGTGTATTATTATAGCTGGTATAATAGATAAAATCCACCGTCTTATTACCACATTCCATTACAATATTTTAAAAACTATAAACTGGCTTCTTTACCTCGTTCCTCGACGTATAACTACTCCGGGGGTAATAAAATTTCCAATTTTGGCTTTATTACACAAGTTACATATATATTTATAAATATAAGTTAGTTCGCTGTCGAGTTTGGACCTATTGCGTATGTACCATATATGTGGATTACGCAAAACTGGTGCAAATTGATTCTAATCGTGAAAAGCACCGCCCTGCACCAGCTCTCGTACATATAACATAACACCATCGCGACATGCAAACCATTGTATCCAATAACCGAACATAGCGAGAGGCGATTAATCGTTCTGCGGTGGAATCAAAGGGCAGAGCGATAATCGAGCCGATAAAGTAGGTACCTACGCCAAATATTTATCTGAAACGTTTATTATACGTGTGTACAGCGAAGCAGTCGTCACGTCGTCGTATCGAAACATCTTTCTGCCTCGTTGAGATGCTGGGTTTGTCACGCAGACGGTCTGTCGTCTCACGATCATCAGGTGGAAATGCCCGAGGAGCTGCAAGCTCAGGTGAGAGCAAGAGTGCGAGGCGTGACGCCCACTAAACAACTTGATGCTGCTTCACGTGTAGGTGAGTAAACAATTTTATACGGTAACAGTTGTATGTTGTCACTGAATTGCAACTGCATATCGACGGCTATAAATCACTGGGAGTCCGTTGCCGCCAGATAATTTCTGTAAGACGACTCATCATCCGGCTCAATTAAAGATACCGTTGGCCGTCGAGAATCGGTCGATGCGATACGATCATCCTGCCGTGCGTTACACCTCGGCTATATTTATGTAACAGCATGCAGCTGTCTGTTAAACGTGAGTGTGCTAATTTCTGCATATCGTAACATTGCTGTCTCTGCACTGGTGATCCTCTTCTCCTTGTTTTAAATTAAATTTTTTTTTCACTTTTTTCACTTTTTTATTTTTTGTATTTTTTACCGCAAATATTCTCTACGCTCCTTGTAACTTGCCGGAGTATGTTTTTTTTTCTTCTTTCTTTCTTTCATTCGGTTTATTTTTTACAACGTAACCGCGGATCGAGTCATTCAGGAGAATCAAACAAATTTATTACAGTTTATTGGTGAGTTTTGTGAAAAGAAATAAAACGGAATATCATAAGTGAGTTTGGGTCACCTTTAGATATCGTTCTGTCTGTGCGTGGGATTAACTGCTCAGTCACTCAGCTAATTGATTTCGATTACCGTTTAACCGCGATGTTTTTTCGCGATGCGTACGGATTTTTTTTCTGTTTTTTTTTGGTTTTCTGTATTTCCCTTCTTAATCACGTCGAAATATGCTAATCTTCGATGTATTATGTGCAGCGTTATAATTGCATCGATTGCTCGTATATGTGGGAGAAGATTTATATATATAAGAGATTACCTAAATTGATTCGAGATGCTTCTTCTTCCATGTCCAGTATGTATATGTATACTGTATATTCCATACTTAAGTTCGTGCAAAATGTCTAAGACGGGATTGATTAATCATGAGACTAAACAAGCGAGGAATAAAATAATAAGTGAAAATAAAATAAAATAGTGAGCTATGATGTCTACGAAATTATAAATTGATCCGTGAATTCTATACTGTTTGAAAGATGATCGGAATTCAAGGCCATGATTTTTTTCATCTATTTAAGATTCGCATTTTTGGTTTTTTTCTTTTCTTTTTTTGTTTTTGCCGGCCACGGAGTTCAATTTCTTTCGAGTTGCATAGCGGTATAAGTTTAACAAAAGTTTATTCTGGTTACAAATAACTTTGTACCCGGTAATTTTTAACGAGTAGAATTATTCGCTCATCCTCTATTTTGTATTGATATTATATTTTAATGTGTTACGTGTCTTTCGAGGATGAAAATTTTTACAAATTTGGCTGTTTATCAATCGCTGTTACGCAATACGTGCAGTTGATAAATATGGATTAAGAACAATAAATGTTAAGCTGCGATTTCGCAATCGAGTTCGAATATACAATACGCATTATTTTTAAGTAGGTATTATATATAGAAAGACTTGACGTTGGCAAAGTGGATTTCTGACCGCGGTAGCATCACCGCAAATTATAATTCACCCACAATCAGTACCATTGATCCTGAGAAATTGTCGAATAATAATAATAATTATATGCGGGGGAAAAACGTTGCGCTGTCTAACACGGGTATCATAATAAATTATTGCCCACCTGTACTGTGTGTTGCGGTTGATTGGCCAATGAACCAAATTCTGTACATATCGTGTGAATATCAGCGCGGTCCCAGCAAAGTGTGATACGTATGCAAAGGCGGCGTTTTATGCAAATGAAATAAAACTTTCGGTGGGACGAAATCGTTGCGTGATTCCCTTTCGCCTTTTTCATTCGGTTGCGATATTCAAAAGAAATTGTTCCATTATACAGAGAAGCCGATAGGCAATCGTGTAAAGGTTTCGTTACCAGCAGAAGCCGCGATTCTACCGACGGTCTCGATCCAATTCCAAGGCTCTAAAATTCTCCTCCCCCACCAGCTTTACACGCCTTTATTCTTGTGCTATGTTACACGTACAAAAAGTTTAACTTATGCTATGAGAGCTCCGCTCGTTCTTCAAAGGAACAAAAGATACCTTGACATTAAAATCTGGATAAAATATTCTTTCCTCATGGCTCTCAGCTCATTGTCAGCCCGAACTACGACCGAATCCATCCTTCTTTTGGTGTAATACAGTGACCTTTATTCACTGCTGCGGTTACGTATTACAAATATAACGTTCTTCTACGGGCATTCCTCGTCGCTTAATTACACGGACAAGGTAAAGACGAACGATTACATATGTTTTTTTTTTTTAACACCCCTTTTTTTCTAGTTTGTATGATATTTTTGTAAACCGTATAAATATTTAAAAAGAAGAATTCACTCGTGTTGTAATTACTGTCTGGAAAGAATCCCGTTTTCTATCAAATTAAACGTAAAATCAGTTGAAGTGATGTCGGTGGTGGATAATGAATCTGTCTTTCAATATGGTGTAGCGTTAATGAAAATTTTTTACAATATTCAAACGCACATGCACGCACAAATGTAAAATTGTTGTAACGACTAAATTTATTTATTCCCCTACTGAAAATGATCATGTGTTAAATTATAAAACGTTATGACTGAAATTCACGTGTAATTAATTACATGACTTATCATGTGAATTTAATAAATTATATAACAAAACAGATAATAAATTACAAAAGCACGAATCATCAGATATACTAGATCAAAAATTATATAGCGAACTACGTAATCTTCATACGATTTTTGATCTAGTATATCTAATGATTCGTACTTTTATAATTTATTAACTGCTGTTTCATACATTTTATCGAACTTACTAAATAAATCGTGTAATAAATCGCAGGTAAAATCCAGTCGTAACGTTTTATAATTTAAAAAATGATCATTTTCAGCAGGATCCCCGTCGGCTACTTTTCCAAGCCCTTGAATTTTCGGAATTACGTTACTTTTGAGCATATGGAGCATCACAGGCTCTCAAACTTTGCAGAACCGATCCCGGAATCGCTGGACCAAGGCTGCTACCGTACGTATAACGTAACAAAGTCACCTCCGGGCATGAGAGATGAAAAGGTCATCTGCACGCAGGCGAGCACGCATCATCGCAGAAACCTCTGCCTAACGGCGGCGTAATCGTTTCGCTACGGTACGTGACGGTGATTTTATCAGAGCTAAAACAAGCCGAAGGATTAATCGGACAATGGAGATGTTCCGAGTGGCGTGCGGAAGACAACGCCTAATGTCAAGGTGAGGTCAATGTGACGTCAGGGAAGTCCCTGTGAAAAAACGGCGATTCCTCAAACAGATACACGACTTATGCCTATAGGTATATGAGTTCGTCTTTCGTTCTCCCCAACTCTGAAACTGGCATCTCAATTTAAGATTCTTAGGTTTCACAGTCTAATATGTTTTTTACGGCATGGGCATTGAAAAGCCCACTTTTTGTGACAGTTTTCGTTTCGTAAAGTGACGCTTTATACGGCAGCGAACAAAGTTGCGGAATAAAGTCTTTATTCCGCAGTTTTGATGCGCAGTTCGAAGTGCGCATCCCAAACTGCGGAATAAAGTAGCTTCGTCGAACAGATCGCGACATAACCTCACTCTTCGTTTTGCTTTTCAATGCCCATACCGTAAAAAATATTGTATGTGGCATGCCCATAAACCGTTTTTTGCCTCGGATAATTTCAGTACTCGCTTCCGGCTCGCTTCCGGCTCGCCTTCAGCTCGTCCTGAAATCTTTATCCTTGCCAAAAAAACAGGCGGTTTACGGGCATGCCACATAAATAGCTATTATATAACGTGAGCATGTTTTACTACTGACCAACGGTTGAACAGCACTCTGATTTCCATTTGTCATTGCAGGATTAAGAGCTTTTAGGGGATGTTATCGATGTTTCTATATTCCAAGGTTCGGTTCGTTTCACGTTTCAATTTTCAAATTTTAACCAACTTTCAGTCACGTAGACTTGGAAGATATAGATAATTGTGGGGGTCCATATCTGATCCATTTTAATGACATTTTGTAACGTATTATAGCTCAAAGTACAGTAAGTAAATGTGTTCGTCAGAATGAGGTATAAAGCTCTGCAGCATCTGGTTTATGTGACTGTGAAATCAGAAATCACCTATGCTGGTTCAAAAATTATTTCTTTATTTGTTGTAATATGCATTATATTTCGGGGTGAAAATGCACCATGCAACTCCGTTTGCGCACTCCGACAGCACCACTATTCGGCAATTCAAGTTGACCTAATTACACAGGTAAAAAAAAAACAAAGAAAAATCCTGAGTTTATATTTAAATGAATAAATTTTGATTCTATACATCGAATAATAACCAAGATCTTCATTTACTACTTATAACGTTTGCTCGTGTCTTTTTAACGTTGCTAAAATAAGTCTGGAAGTATTTGGTTGATAGTATAAGCAGCAGGTAACAACACGTTGGAATACAAAGTAAACTTTAACTAATAAAACTATTTTCTCTTTTTCTAGTTACGTGGAAGAAATGAAAATTTCATATTCAGAACCCAGACTCAAAATTCCTGTTAACCGGTATCATAACTCCAAAGAAGACAGTTCTGAGCCAGGATTATCACCAATTTGGGGATCCTGACCACGATTGGCAGGCTGTGGACATTAGCCATTAATCTCGGGGACTTTGCATTCCGAAATTGGGCCCTTTCATATCCAAAATGCTGACATAGTTCAATTGGAGATGTTTCCGAGGGACTTATAGTGATGTGATTGTTTTTCGAAGACCAAATAAGCGCCAGTCACGGCCTACATTTGTAGTCTTGTGTGATCGAGTTATTCACGTTGTAATAATTGATGTTAAAATGTGTAGTAATTTAAGTCCATAAATTTGCCAACATCTGTATTACGCGATCAAGAAGGGTGTCGTTTAAGAAATAAGCGAGATACGAGACGAGTAGAAATAAAATATACAGGTGTACGTTTATTAGCAAGGATCAAACTATCACAGCTTATTGTTGGTTTAAAACAAGTCGGTGAATTTTTACTCCCAAATTACTTCACTCCTGAGATTTCGTCAGTGAAAACATTTCACGGATGTTCTTACAATTTATTAAATACAGGCACATGTATAATCTATAGTTAGGATTACGTCTATACCTCAATAAGATGTCTTACACTGTTTGCGGATATGTTGTATTTTTGTGAAAAATATAATTAACACTCATTTTAGAATTACGTTTTTATCACAATATGATGCATTGGGTCATATGAATATTACATGATATGTTTGTTTGAATACCATATGAAGTTATCTTAACAGAGGAAATTAATAGAAGACATTTAAGACATGCGTAGTAGGATGTCTAGGGACTAACAAGCTATTGTTAGTTAGTTGATATACATATAACATGTTGCATTAGATTTGATAAATGTTACTTTAAGGTTATATAACTGTATCTGCTACAGTGTCTAATGCGCCAACAATGAATCAAATTTATTATTGTCATATTATTCTGCAATTGTTCGTATATTGAATGGATGGATGAAAAATTTTATTTGAGAACCATCAAATGCATATTCTACGAAGTGCCACTGTCAGATACTCTGAATAATTGATGATAATTAAAACAAATGTATTTGTAAAACAAGCAAGCTATAAAAAAGCTGCATCTGTAAAAGTTGCACTGCAGTTATCAAAAATATATTAGTCATATTTTTGTTAAACACATTATTTTGACTTGAAATTATAGATTCACGCTCACACATATACTCTAGACACTCATGAAAAATATGTCCATCAACCATAAAAAAGGAATTTCAATGCTCTTGCACAGATTCAACAGAATTGAAATAACTTTGACAAGCTCCAATTTAAGAGTGACTTGAATATCGTGGGAAACATGAACTAGTACAAATTTTGTTCGTGACAATATTACCCGTGATTCTTCCGTGATGTTCAGCTTATTCGAATGATGATCGCACAGTTAGTCGGCCATGATTCTTCCGTGACGTTCAGCTTCGAATGTTGATTGCATGGTTCCTTTTTCCTGGATCTTCAATGAATGGCAACGACCTTTGTCCGGCCGTCTAGCTCAAAATACTTGACTCGTTCCAGATTCAAACTTAAGATTACATGCATGTCACTAATCAGAGTGATATAGGTATTATTCAATTGAAAAACGTATATTGAAACGAACGAATTAAAGAGAAGCAACTTCAAACAGTAACTAATATAATATTCTGTATAACATATGCAGTATGAACAATTCGATTTCAAAATATAGATGTTAAAGCATTGTCCAATAAAATGGCTGCATGCTATTCAATGTTGAACATTGGAAAACAAAGATGATCTCGTTATTTCCGTTTTTTTTTTGTCACCAATTTTATTTACGACTAATTTGAACCGAATCGTTTAACGTGAAAAATATATTCCGCGAGCATCGGATCGGACGACACCCTTTATGTCGTATCCGTTACGTCGAGTCTATCCTGAGACATCAATTAACTTGTTCAGATTTCAATAAAAGAACGCAGTGAACGCTCAAAAAAATAATTTACAGAGTTCATTGTAATTATCACTCTGATCGTTTCGTCATTTACCCAGATTATACGTATTTCATGCGTGGCGCACGATTCGATAATTTCGTGGGGCGTTGAATCAATATCTAGTTCTCGTACGTCATACTCAACGTAATTATAGAATCCGGGTTGAATTTTTCCGTTGAGCAACAAAGCTTCTATAAGCTCGCGGCTACGTGAAATTCGCATATCAACGTGGTAGTAAAGATAAATCTCTGAGAAACCAAAGACAATGTTTATTGAATTACACGTTGCAAACGCGTCTTCGAGCCATATTATATTTCGTTCGTTCGTAGGTTCCTGCATTTTGGCGTTTCTTGATCTTTCTGTTTTTACGTTTTTAATTTCTTGAAGAAAGATCTTTCGGTCTTCCGGTCTATGCTATAATTCAATCTTCTATGTATAATCTATATCTGTGTGAGTTAAAAACGATAATTAGGTCAATGGAAGTATATTGCATAAAGATACATCTATTCTTATTTAGAATTATCCGTATAATATGTGCAGAATATAATGGTTAATAAATATGTCAGAATGAGTACAAAGATATGAATCTCTTATTGTTTATCCACGTGCTCAACAAATTAGACAAGGTTTGAGAATGCGTCGTGTAACATTCGATGAGCGACAACAATTTTTACATTCGAGCGTAGGTATGCCTTACTGTTCATTGTGATTGGCTGGGGTTGCTGGGTCATTTGATTTCAGTATCGAATCACATGTTAAACGTGGCATTAACAAAGAAGGAAATTTGAACATTCAGGGAGTCAATACATCTTACGTATTTTGAAGCGCCCTGCAAGAATTCGAATTTCAAATTAAAGCGAATCTATTTGCGTCAATGTCGGCAAGGTGTTTGGTCTTGAATGCCACAATAATGAACCAAAAATCTTTAAAACGTGTATCGTAAAACGTGGTATCTGTACAAGAACTAGATGTTGGTGTATCAATCTTACCTGGCAGATCACAAACGTCCGTTTGAAAATAGTTTGGGTTTGAACTACTCTTCGTAATGAATGACATGTGAATTATCGTCTAGTGAAACGCCTTCCAAGGACTGGGTGGCTGCCTCGAGCAGAGGCTTGTCGGTGGTATTGGATACTGAGTCGCAAGTACCCACTTCATCCCCTATTTATACGCGATTCTCTCAGGATGGAAGAATTAATTTTCGCATTGTTAAGCCCGTTCCACGTGGTACACGTAACTCATGGAAATACCGTCTGATATTTCGAGTCACTTGCAGGTATCCAGAAATACCGTTTGATGCGGTATTGAATTTTCGGTTAGATAACCTGCTTGTACTCCTGAGAATCACATTAGCCGTAAATGCGTTTCACGAAGCGATCCTGAGATAAAAAGTTTTTGAACTTCGGAAATCGGAATAAAAGTAAGGCTTCCCAGTTTTACCCTTTGCAATTTTTTCGGCGAAATTTGGCGAATTTTGAAAGGTGCTAAAATCTATTCATTTCGACGATCTTCCCACGTAATTTTACGAAAGAAACCGATTGCGCATAGAATAAAGTCGGCAGGAGCCACAGATCCAAAGTTACAGTAGGAAAACGAGATATTTCATCGGATTCTTCTTCCATTTTTTCAGCTGTTGGCTCTACGAGGTTCTGGATGTCATTCCCAGATTTCTGAGGTTCAATTTGGTGAGTGAAGGCTCCTGTGCGTCGATTCTGCAACAGAAAGTTTTGTTTAAAATAGCACGAAGATTTGGTTTAGTGATTGGAGTCAGGGTTGGATGTAAAAACTGTTGAGAAACAAATTTATTGAGTAGAATGTTGAATTAGAAGAGAATACGCAATCCTTAGTAAAACGATGTATCTTTGAGGAGGTCGGGTAACTGGTCATCACAGATGAGACCATAGTCGAAAAGCCTCTGGATACTCGGGTAGCCAAGCGCAGCGCGATCCATCTGATAGAATGCAATTACATAAATTCTAACAGAAGAAGCCCGGATATACGTTGTTCTGTCTGTTTCTTGGTAAGTGGAATATGAAACGGATATGATGCACTCAATGCAGTACAATGGGATCAATGGAACGTAAGTAGAATATCGATGAGATATTGCTTATTCAACCCCTTGGCGGAAAGCTGATCGACAATTGAAAACGATACAGAGAAAAGCTACCGTTGTATACTCAAAGAACGGGAACGAGATTGCTGGAAACTACAATGTGGCTTGGGAGGAGAGAGTGACATAAAAAGGTACGCCGAGCCGAAGATAATCTAGAAAACAGAAAACTTGAAGGTGATGATGATGAGTATTAAGTAATGATTGAGTATTCCGAAAATTAATTCTTGGATACACGGTACGAACGTAATTGAACGAAAGGAATCGATTGGGCGCAGTCTCAAGTCTCTGCGAGTAGCGGATCCAAGACTAGGGGCCATAAATCATAAGATTTGTAATCTGAGAGAAAATTTAGAAGTTATAGCTACAAGTTCCAGATTCGATTTATTGAATATGACTCAATTTGAGTACAATGTTTCAGGTACCAGTGTACGTTAACAATAAGATGATACCTAGTATTCAAGTGGAGGGCAAGAGAAATCCAAACAAATTGATTATGACATCAGGCTATCTATCATTACACATTTCAGATTCTTACATTTCCCACCATCGAAGTATTCTGATTGGTGTGCAAAGTTTAGTCAACCAATCAGAATGCATGGATAGTGAGGAATGTGAAAACGTGAAATGTGAAAAGTTATATAATACATAGCCAGAAACCTGACGAATGCACAGCATTAAGCGAAATGTTGGACATTTTTGATGAAAAACTTACTAATTATGATTGTGAATTCTAAGTAGAGTTTAAGCTTCGGCCTGCGTGCAGGTGCAATAGCTTGCTGCAGGAAAAGATGCATATGATATTGTATTGATACTATTTAATGCAACCTGTACTGAAATACATCGATGAATTGGATGATTCCTAAGTATTTTCATTGCGGTTTCCGAACTGAACATCGTACGATATTTGCCATCTATTTTTCGCTATGTTCGGGTTTGAAAGGTCTGGAAAAGGTAATTTTTATCAGTTGTGAGGAGAAAAAAACTTCGCCCTCAAAACGAAATGAAGGGAGGCTAACACCTATGGGTTTTTGGTAAGGAATCCGACTAATTTGAATAATGCTGCAAGCAACTCTTCGATGCGCTATTCCGTAGTGAATTTGTAAGCAAAATCGATTAAACTTAGTCCCCATCCGCTGGGAGCAACGCATCAAAAGTAACAACCGAAATACTCATGATTTTCATCGTCATTTCTCTGCTCCTGGTCCTCGCCGTTTTTGATGTGTTTGCTGAGTCCCTGGGGGTCGAATTACTCTAGAGATGGTCATACAAATCGATTCCGAGACGCAAAATTTTCGGCTCCGAAAATGACCAAAAAAGTAAGGCTTACCCCTTTGGATTTTTAGCGAAAATTTCGACTATTCTGGAAAGTGCTGCAATTAATTCTGTGAGGCACTATTCCGACGTAATTTTGCGAGAGGAATCGATTAAGCGCAGTCCCAATACGCTGCGAGCAACGGATCAAAAGTTAGAGCCGAAAAACTAGAAATTTTCATCGTCATTTCTCTGCTGCTGGTCCTACGCCGTTTTTGATGTGTTTTCTGAGTTCCTGGGGGTCGAATTACTCTAGAGATGGTCATACAAATCGATTCCGAGACGCAAAATTTTCGGCTCCGAAAACGACCAAAAAAGTAAGGCTTACCCCTTTGGATTTTTGGCGAAAATTTCGACTATTCTGAAAAGTGATGCAATAAATCCTTTAAGGCACTATTTCGACGTATTTTTGCGAGAGGAATCGATTCAGCGCAGTCCCAATACGCTGCGAGCAACGGATCAAAAGTTATAGCCGAAAAACTAGAAATTTTCATCGTCATTTCTCTGCTGCTGGTCCTACGCCGTTTTTGATGTGTTTTCTGAGTTTCTGGGGGTCGAATTACTCTAGAGATGGTCATACGAATCGATTCCGGGACGAAAAATTTTCGGCTCTGAAAATGACTCAAAAAGTAAGGCTTACCCCTTTGGATTTTTGGCGAAAATTTCGACTATTCTGAAAAGTGATGCAATCAATTCTTTAAGGCACTATTCCGACGTAATTTTGCGAAAGGAATCGATTAAGCGCAGTCCCAATACGCTGCGAGCAACGGATCAAAAGTTATAGCCGAAAAACTAGAAATTTTCATCGTCATTTCTCTGCTGCTGGTCCTACGCCGTTTTTGATGTGTTTTCTGAGTTCCTGGGGGTCGAATTACTCTAGAGATGGTCATACAAATCGATTCCGAGACGCAAAATTTTCGGCTCCGAAAATGACCAAAAAAGTAAGGCTTACCCCTTTGGATTTTTGACGAAAATTTCGACTATTCTGAAAAGTGCTGCAATAAATTCTTTGAGGCACTATTCCGACGTAATTTTGCGAGAGGAATCAATTAAGCGCAGTCCCAATACGCTGCGAGCAACGGATCAAAAGTTAGAGCCGAAAAACTAGAAATTCTCATCGTCATTTCTCTGCTGCTGGTCCTACGCCGTTTTTGATGTGTTTTCTGAGTTCCTGGGGGTCGAATTACTCTAGAGATGGTCATACAAATCGATTCCGAGACGCAAAATTTTCGGCTTCGAAAGAGACCATAAAAGTAAGGCTTACCCCTTTGGATTTTTGGCGAAAATTTCGACTATTCTGAAAAGTGCTGCAATTAATTCTTTGAGGCACTATTCCGACGTAATTTTGCGAGAGGAATCGATTAAGCGCAGTCCCAATACGCTGCGAGCAACGGATCAAAAGTTACAGCCGAAAAACTAGAAATTTTTATCGTCATTTCTCTGCTGCTGGTCCTACGCCGTTTTTGATGTGTTTTCTGAGTTCCTGGGGGTCGAATTACTCTAGAGATGGTCATACAAATCGATTCCGAGACGCAAAATTTTCGGCTCCGAAAATGACCAAAAAAGTAAGGCTTACCCCTTTGGATTTTTGACGAAAATTTCGACTATTCTGAAAAGTGCTGCAATAAATTCTTTAAGGCACTATTCCGACGTAATTTTGCGAGAGGAATCAATTAAGCGCAGTCCCAATACGCTGCGAGCAACGGATCAAAAGTTAGAGCCGAAAAACTAGAAATTCTCATCGTCATTTCTCTGCTGCTGGTCCTACGCCGTTTTTGATGTGTTTTCTGAGTTCCTGGGGGTCGAATTACTCTAGAGATGGTCATACAAATCGATTCCGAGACGCAAAATTTTCGGCTCCGAAAATGACCAAAAAAGTAAGGCTTACCCCTTTGGATTTTTGACGAAAATTTCGACTATTCTGAAAAGTGCTGCAATTGATTCTTTGAGGCACTATTCCGACGTAATTTTGCGAGAGGAATCGATTAAGCGCAGTCCCAATACGCTGCGAGCAACGGATCAAAAGTTAGAGCCGAAAAACTAGAAATTTTCATCGTCATTTCTCTGCTGCTGGTCCTACGCCGTTTTTGATGTGTTTTCTGAGTTCCTGGAGGTCGAATTACTCTAGAGATGGTCATACAAATCGATTCCGAGACGCAAAATTTTCGGCTCCGAAAATGACCAAAAAAGTAAGGCTTACCCCTTTGGATTTTTGGCGAAAATTTCGACTATTCTGAAAAGTGCTGCAATTAATTCTTTGCGGCACTATTCCGACGTAATTTTGCGAGAGGAATCGATTAAGCGCAGTCCCAATACGGTGCGAGCAACGGATCAAAAGTTAGAGCCGAAAAACTAGAAATTTTCATCGTCATTTCTCTGCTGCTGGTCCTACGCCGTTTTTGATGTGTTTTCTGAGTTCCTGGAGGTCGAATTACTCTAGAGATGGTCATACAAATCGATTCCGAGACGCAAAATTTTCGGCTCCGAAAATGACCAAAAAAGTAAGGCTTACCCCTTTGGATTTTTGGCGAAAATTTCGACTATTCTGAAAAGTGCTGCAATTAATTCTTTGCGGCACTATTCCGACGTAATTTTGCGAGAGGAATCGATTAAGCGCAGTCCCAATACGGTGCGAGCAACGGATCAAAAGTTAGAGCCGAAAAACTAGAAATTTTCATCGTCATTTCTCTGCTGCTGGTCCTACGCCGTTTTTGATGTGTTTTCTGAGTTCCTGGAGGTCGAATTACTCTAGAGATGGTCATACAAATCGATTCCGAGACGCAAAATTTTCGGCTCCGAAAATGACCAAAAAAGTAAGGCTTACCCCTTTGGATTTTTGGCGAAAATTTCGACTATTCTGAAAAGTGCTGCAATTAATTCTTTGAGGCACTATTCCGACGTAATTTTGCGAGAGGAATCGATTAAGCGCAGTCCCAATACGCTGCGAGCAACGGATCAAAAGTTAGAGCCAAAAAACTAGAAATTTTCATCGTCATTTCTCTGCTGCTGGTCCTACGCCGTTTTTGATGTGTTTTCTGAGTTCCTGGAGGTCGAATTACTCTAGAGATGGTCGTACAAATCGATTCCGAGACGCGAAATTTTCGGCTCCGAAAATGACCAAAAAAGTAAGGCTTACCCCTTTGGATTTTTGGCGAAAATTTCGACTATTCTGAAAAGTGCTGCAATTAATTCTTTGAGGCACTATTCCGACGTAATTTTGCGAGAGGAATCGATTAAGCGCAGTCCCAATACGCTGCGAGCAACGGATCATAAGTTAGAGCCGAAAAACTAGAAATTTTCATCGTCATTTCTCTGCTGCTGGTCCTACGCCGTTTTTGATGTGTTTTCTGAGTTCCTGGGGGTCGAATTACTCTAGAGATGGTCATACAAATCGATTCCGAGACGCAAAATTTTCGGCTCCGAAAATGACCAAAAAAGTAAGGCTTACCCCTTTGGATTTTTGACGAAAATTTCGACTATTCTGAAAAGTGCTGCAATAAATTCTTTGAGGCACTATTCCGACGTAATTTTGCGAGAGGAATCAATTAAGCGCAGTCCCAATACGCTGCGAGCAACGGATCAAAAGTTAGAGCCGAAAAACTAGAAATTCTCATCGTCATTTCTCTGCTGCTGGTCCTACGCCGTTTTTGATGTGTTTTCTGAGTTCCTGGGGGTCGAATTACTCTAGAGATGGTCATACAAATCGATTCCGAGACGCAAAATTTTCGGCTCCGAAAGAGACTATAAAAGTAAGGCTTACCCCTTTGGATTTTTGGCGAAAATTTCGACTATTCTGAAAAGTGCTGCAATTAATTCTTTGAGGCACTATTCCGACGTAATTTTGCGAGAGGAATCGATTAAGCGCAGTCACAATACGCTGCGAGCAACGGATCAAAAGTTAGAGCCGAAAAACTAAAAATTTTCATCGTCATTTCTCTGCTGCTGGTCCTACGCCGTTTTTGATGTGTTTTCTGAGTTCCTGGAGGTCGAATTACTCTGGAGATGGTCATACAAATCGATTCCGAGACGCAAAATTTTCGGCTCCGAAAATGACCAAAAAAGTAAGGCTTACCCCTTTGGATTTTTGGCGAAAATTTCGACTATTCTGAAAAGTGCTGCAATTAATTCTTTGCGGCACTATTCCGACGTGATTTTGCAAGAGGAATCGATTGAGCGCAGTCTCAATACGGTGCGAGCAACGGATCAAAAGTTAGAGCCGAAAAACTAGAAATTTTCATCGTCATTTCTCTGCTGCTCGTCCTACGCCGTTTTTGATGTGTTTTCTGAGTTCCTGGGGGTCGAATCACTCTAGAGATGGTCATACAAATCGATTCCGAGACGCAAAATTTTCGGCTCCGAAAATGACCAAAAAAGTAAGGCTTACCCCTTTGGATTTTTGGCGAAAATTTCGACTATTCTGAAAAGTGCTGCAATTAATTCTTTGCGGCACTATTCCGACGTAATTTTGCGAGAGGAATCGATTAAGCGCAGTCCCGATACGGTGCGAGCAACGGATCAAAAGTTAGAGCCGAAAAACTAGAAATTTTCATCGTCATTTCTCTGCTGCTGGTCCTACGCCGTTTTTGATGTGTTTACTGAGTTCCTGGGGGTCGAATTACTCTAGAGATGGTCATACAAATAGATTTTGAGACGCAAAATTTTCGGCTTCGAAAACGACCAAAAAAGTAAGGCTTACCCCTTTGGATTTTTGGCGAAAATTTCGACTATTCTGAAAAGTGATGCAATCAATTCTTTAAGGCACTAGTTCGACGTATTTTTGCGAGAGGAATCGATTAAGCGCAGTCCCAATACGCTGCGAGCAACGGATCAAAAGTTAGAGCCGAAAAACTAGAAATTTTCATCGTCATTTCTCTGCTGCTCGTCCTACGCCGTTTTTGATGTGTTTTCTGAGTTCCTGGGGGTCGAATCACTCTAGAGATGGTCATACAAATCGATTCCGAGACGCAAAATTTCCGGCTCCGAAAATGACTAAAAAAGTAAGGCTTACCCCTTTGGATTTTTGGCGAAAATTTCGACTATTCTGAAAAGTGCTGCAATTAATTCTTCGAGGCACTATTCCGACGTAATTTTGCGAGAGGAATCGATTAAGCGCAGTCCCAATACGCTGCGAGCAACGGATCAAAAGTTAGAGCCGAAAAACTAGAAATTTTCATCGTCATTTCTCTGCTGCTGGTCCTACGCCGTTTTTGATGTGTTTTCTGAGTTCCTGGAGGTCGAATTACTCTAGAGATGGTCATACAAATCGATTCCGAGACGCAAAATTTCCGGCTCCGAAAATGACCATAAAAGTAAGGCTTACCCCTTTGGATTTTTGGCGAAAATTTCGACTATTCTGAAAAGTGCTGCAATAAATTCTTTGAGGCACTATTCCGACGTAATTTCGCGAGAGGAATCGATTAAGCGCAGTCCCAATACGCTGCGAGCAACGGATCAAAAGTTAGAGCCGAAAAACTAGAAATTTTCATCGTCATTTCTCTGCTGCTGGTCCTACGCCGTTTTTGATGTGTTTACTGAGTTCCTGGGGGTCGAATAACTCTAGAGATGGTCATACAAATCGATTTTGAGACGCAAAATTTTCGGCTTCGAAAACGAGCAAAAAAGTAAGGCTTACCCCTTTGGATTTTTGGCGAAAATTTCGACTATTCTGAAAAGTGATGCAATCAATTCTTTAAGGCACTATTTCGACGTATTTTTGCGAGAGGAATCGATTAAGCGCAGTCCCAATACGCTGCGAGCAACGGATCAAAAGTTAGAGCCGAAAAACTAGAAATTTTCATCGTCATTTCTCTGCTGCTCGTCCTACGCCGTTTTTGATGTGTTTTCTGAGTTCCTGGGGGTCGAATCACTCTAGAGATGGTCATACAAATCGATTCCGAGACGCAAAATTTTCGGCTCCGAAAATGACTAAAAAAGTAAGGCTTACCCCTTTGGATTTTTGGCGAAAATTTCGACTATTCTGAAAAGTGCTGCAATTAATTCTTCGAGGCACTATTCCGACGTAATTTTGCGAGAGGAATCGATTAAGCGCAGTCCCAATACGCTGCGAGCAACGGATCAAAAGTTAGAGCCGAAAAACTAGAAATTTTCATCGTCATTTCTCTGCTGCTGGTCCTACGCCGTTTTTGATGTGTTTTCTGAGTTCCTGGAGGTCGAATTACTCTAGAGATGGTCATACAAATCGATTCCGAGACGCAAAATTTTCGGCTCCGAAAATGACCAAAAAAGTAAGGCTTACCCCTTTGGATTTTTGGCGAAAATTTCGACTATTCTGAAAAGTGCTGCAATTAATTCTTTGAGGCACTATTCCGACGTAATTTTGCGAGAGGAATCGATTAAGCGCAGTCCCAATACGCTGCGAGCAACGGATCATAAGTTAGAGCCGAAAAACTAGAAATTTTCATCGTCATTTCTCTGCTGCTGGTCCTACGCCGTTTTTGATGTGTTTTCTGAGTTCCTGGGGGTCGAATTACTCTAGAGATGGTCATACAAATCGATTCCGAGACGCAAAATTTTCGGCTCCGAAAATGACCAAAAAAGTAAGGCTTACCCCTTTGGATTTTTGGCGAAAATTTCGACTATTCTGAAAAGTGCTGCAATTAATTCTTTGAGGCACTATTCCGACGTAATTTTGCGAGAGGAATCGATTAAGCGCAGTCCCAATACGCTGCGAGCAACGGATCATAAGTTAGAGCCGAAAAACTAGAAATTTTCATCGTCATTTCTCTGCTGCTGGTCCTACGCCGTTTTTGATGTGTTTTCTGAGTTCCTGGGGGTCGAATTACTCTAGAGATGGTCATACAAATCGATTCCGAGACGCAAAATTTTCGGCTCCGAAAGAGACTATAAAAGTAAGGCTTACCCCTTTGGATTTTTGGCGAAAATTTCGACTATTCTGAAAAGTGCTGCAATTAATTCTTTGAGGCACTATTCCGACGTAATTTTGCGAGAGGAATCGATTAAGCGCAGTCCCAATACGCTGCGAGCAACGGATCAAAAGTTAGAGCCGAAAAACTAGAAATTTTCATCGTCATTTCTCTGCTGCTGGTCCTACGCCGTTTTTGATGTGTTTTCTGAGTTCCTGGAGGTCGAATTACTCTGGAGATGGTCATACAAATCGATTCCGAGACGCAAAATTTTCGGCTCCGAAAATGACCATAAAAGTAAGGCTTACCCCTTTGGATTTTTGGCGAAAATTTCGACTATTCTGAAAAGTGCTGCAATAAATTCTTTGAGGCACTATTCCGACGTAATTTCGCGAGAGGAATCGATTAAGCGCAGTCCCAATACGCTGCGAGCAACGGATCAAAAGTCAGAGCCGAAAAACTAGAAATTTTCATCGTCATTTCTCTGCTGCTGGTCCTACGCCGTTTTTGATGTGTTTACTGAGTTCCTGGGGGTCGAATTACTCTAGAGATGGTCATACAAATCGATTTTGAGACGCAAAATTTTCGGCTTCGAAAACGACCAAAAAAGTAAGGCTTACCCCTTTGGATTTTTGGCGAAAATTTCGACTATTCTGAAAAGTGATGCAATCAATTCTTTAAGGCACTAGTTCGACGTATTTTTGCGAGAGGAATCGATTAAGCGCAGTCCCAATACGCTGCGAGCAACGGATCAAAAGTTAGAGCCGAAAAACTAGAAATTCTCATCGTCATTTCTCTGCTGCTGGTCCTACGCCGTTTTTGATGTGTTTTCTGAGTTCCTGGGGGTCGAATTACTCTAGAGATGGTCATACAAATCGATTCCGAGACGCAAAATTTTCGGCTCCGAAAGAGACTATAAAAGTAAGGCTTACCCCTTTGGATTTTTGGCGAAAATTTTCACTATTCTGAAAAGTGCTGCAATTAATTCTTTGAGGCACTATTCCGACGTAATTTTGCGAGAGGAATCGATTAAGCGCAGTCCCAATACGCTGCGAGCAACGGATCAAAAGTTAGAGCCGAAAAACTAGAAATTTTCATCGTCATTTCTCTGCTGCTGGTCCTACGCCGTTTTTGATGTGTTTTCTGAGTTCCTGGAGGTCGAATTACTCTGGAGATGGTCATACAAATCGATTCCGAGACGCAAAATTTCCGGCTCCGAAAATGACCAAAAAAGTAAGGCTTACCCCTTTGGATTTTTGGCGAAAATTTCGACTATTCTGAAAAGTGCTGCAATTAATTCTTTGCGGCACTATTCCGACGTAATTTTGCGAGAGGAATCGATTAAGCGCAGTCCCAATACGGTGCGAGCAACGGATCAAAAGTTAGAGCCGAAAAACTAGAAATTTTCATCGTCATTTCTCTGCTGCTGGTCCTACGCCGTTTTTGATGTGTTTTCTGAGTTCCTGGAGGTCGAATTACTCTAGAGATGGTCATACAAATCGATTCCGAGACGCAAAATTTTCGGCTCCGAAAATGACCAAAAAAGTAAGGCTTACCCCTTTGGATTTTTCGCGAAAATTTCGACTATTCTGAAAAGTGCTGCAATTAATTCTTCGAGGCACTATTCCGACGTAATTTTGCGAGAGGAATCGATTAAGCGCAGTCCCAATACGCTGCGAGCAACGGATCAAAAGTTAGAGCCGAAAAACTAAAAATTTTCATCGTCATTTCTCTGCTGCTGGTCCTACGCCGTTTTCGATGTGTTTTCTGAGTTCCTGGGGGTCGAATTACTCCAGAGATGGTCATACAAATCGATTCCGAGACGCAAAATTTTCGGCTCCGAAAGAGACCAAAAAAGTAAGGCTTACCCCTTTGGATTTTTCGCGAAAATTTCGACTATTCTGAAAAGTGCTGCAATAAATTCTTTGAGGCACTATTCCGACGTAATTTTGCGAGAGGAATCGATTAAGCGCAGTCCCAATACGCTGCGAGCAACGGATCAAAAGTTAGAGCCGAAAAACTAAAAATTTTCATCGTCATTTTTCTGCTGCTGGTCCTACGCCGTTTTTGATGTGTTTTCTGAGTTCCTGGGGGTTGAATTACTCTAGAGATGGTCATACAAATCGATTCCGAGACGCAAAATTTTCGGCTCCGAAAGAGACTATAAAAGTAAGGCTTACCCCTTTGGATTTTTGGCGAAAATTTCGACTATTCTGAAAAGTGCTGCAATAAATTCTTTGAGGCACTATTCCGACGTAATTTCGCGAGAGGAATCGATTAAGCGCAGTCCCAATACGCTGCGAGCAACGGATCAAAAGTTATAGCCGAAAAACTAGAAATTTTCATCGTCATTTCTCTGCTGCTTGTCCGACGCCGTTTTTGATGTGTTTTCTGAGTTCCTGGGGGTCGAATTACTTTAGAGATGGTCATACAAATCGATTCCGAGACGCAAAATTTCCGGCTCCGAAAATGACCATAAAAGTAAGGCTTACCCCTTTGGATTTTTGGCGAAAATTTCGACTATTCTGAAAAGTGCTGCAATAAATTCTTTGAGGCACTATTCCGACGTAATTTCGCGAGAGGAATCGATTAAGCGCAGTCCCAATACGCTGCGAGCAACGGATCAAAAGTTAGAGCCGAAAAACTAGAAATTTTCATCGTCATTTCTCTGCTGCTGGTCCTACGCTGTTTTTGATGTGTTTACTGAGTTCCTGGGGGTCGAATTACTCTAGAGATGGTCATACAAATCGATTTTGAGACGCAAAATTTTCGGCTTCGAAAACGACCAAAAAAGTAAGGCTTACCCCTTTGGATTTTTGGCGAAAATTTCGACTATTCTGAAAAGTGATGCAATCAATTCTTTAAGGCACTATTTCGACGTATTTTTGCGAGAGGAATCGATTAAGCGCAGTCCCAATACGCTGCGAGCAACGGATCAAAAGTTAGAGCCGAAAAACTAGAAATTTTCATCGTCATTTCTCTGCTGCTCGTCCTACGCCGTTTTTGATGTGTTTTCTGAGTTCCTGGGGGTCGAATCACTCTAGAGATGGTCATACAAATCGATTCCGAGACGCAAAATTTTCGGCTCCGAAAATGACTAAAAAAGTAAGGCTTACCCCTTTGGATTTTTGGCGAAAATTTCGACTATCCTGAAAAGTGCTGCAATTAATTCTTCGAGGCACTATTCCGACGTAATTTTGCGAGAGGAATTGATTAAGCGCTGTCCCAATACGCTGCGAGCAACGGATCAAAAGTTAGAGCCGAAAAACTAGAAATTGTCATCGTCATTTCTCTGCTGCTGGTCCTACGCTGTTTCTGATGTATTTATCACGTCCTTCGTGATCCAATCAGTCTAGGGAGTGTCCTACTTCGAATTCCGAGAACAAAGTTCTTTAACCCAAAAAAAGTAATGCTTACTCCTCTTGATTTTTTGTGAAAATTTCGACTGTATCAAAAAACGTCGGCAACAACCCTTCGATGCCTTATATCAACTTGATTTTGCAAGAGGAATCGATTGAGCGCAGTCCGAACATGCTGACAAGCAACGGTCGAGCCTTAGAGTTAATAAACGAGAGACATTTTCTGCAACTGCTCTGCCATCGTTCCGTCGCTGTTTTGCATGTCCCCTTCGTATTGCTGGGTGTTAGATCAGTTCCGCAAAGTCGCATAATATTCAAGGTTCACCCTATGAACAACTGACCTTATATTAGGGTCGAAACACATAAAATCTGCAACGGGTTTTCGAAAAGGTGGGGAAGAAAAATCACAAATTCGTAGCTCAAAGTTGGTGTTTATTCAACATGCCCTAATTATAGTAAATGGTCCTGGGTGTTAGTGCGTAGTTATTCAACGAATTGCTAAATAGATTTAAAGTGTAAAACAAGGAGTACTGCAGAAATGTGACATAACATTCCATAACAAATTGAATTTATATTTTTAGAAATAGGTGTGAACTACTTCATTAGATAATTGTTAAACTAGTTTTGAAATGTGACTGAAGTGTCGGTCTGCGTACAGGTGCAACATGCCTCTGCAGGATACGACGCACGACGATTGATGTTGTGTTGTCACCATCGTCTCTATTTCACGTAACCTGTAATCAAACGAATCAGATTGAATTTCACCTTTTTTTTTCATTAGCCTAGAAAAGATCGTATAAATCGATTTGTAGACGAAAGATTTTCTATCCAAAACACTAACGCTAATGATCAGATCTTTGATACTCTTGATCGACGTAATGTTGCTAAAGGAATCTATCACACGCATTCAAAATGCGCTGCGAGTAACGGATCAAGAATTACAATCGAATGATGAAATAATTTCCTTGCAGTTCCTCTACGGTCAGTCCTACGCTGTCTTTGATTTTTTTTTCAGATTCCCGAGGATCCAAATATTCGAGATACCTGCGTCCTTGAAATTTTCTGGGCTGTTGATTCTACGACGATTCAAAATTTTTTCCCGAATTCTTGAGCGTCCAATTCGTTGGCAGTAACTTCCATAAATTTTTTCTTGTCCTAAAAATTTCCAGCCTGACAAAAACTTCAGTTAACCTCACTTGATTCATTCCAAAAATATGACGAATGCTGCAAAATGCTAGGACTAATAACTTTAAACACAACATTGACGTTCAACTTGATAAGAGAAATCGCTTGCGATTGCAGTTTGAATTGGCCGCCATTAATAGTTAGACAGACAGAAAGCAGATACATAATTTTTTTTCAAAAATTCTGTTGTGGTGGTTTTTGTGTTTCTGGGGTTTATAAAATGACACGTAAATTTGATCAGAACACTTGCGTTTATTCATCACAATAAAAAGAATATGTATATGTATACATGTATGTATTTACTATTTTCTACACTATGATTGCGACATCAAATCATCCCGCGGCTTACTGGCGTCCAAACTGCTGGTAGGATTGCTGGTTGTATCCAGGATTGTAGTAGTTGGGTTGCTGGGAAACCACTGGGTAGGGGGTCGGAGAGAACCTGAAGGGTTGTTGCGTGGTCGGCTGGTACGCGACCTGTGGGGTCTTGTAGTCGCGTACTTCTTTCGGGGAGTTAGCTGCATTGAACGCAAGAGAGCGGAGGATTGCCTCGGGTATTGGTGGAGCGACCGGAAGATGGGGTCCTTCGGCAATGAAGCCATTTGGGCCGGCGACGTATTTGGTGACAATCACCTGGCCGTCAGGAGCCGTGTACTGGTAGCTACCCTGTTCCTCGATTCCACCCTCACCGTTGGGCCCTGCGTTCACAGGGACTCCTCTCGCACCCGCGGCAATTCCGTTGTCAGTATCGTATGACCATTGGTAAGAGCCATCGGGAGACGATTGGAAATCCTGGTTCAAGATCCTGGCGTTGGGTGAAGCTGACTCCTTATACTGGTTTCCTTGATACTGGGCGGAGGCGACCACCACCAGGCCAAGAGATACGATCTGAAATGTGCATCAAAGCAGAGATGGTGATTAGGGTGTTCGGATTTTGGGTGATGGCGAAGAGGCTCCAGATCCGTCCGGAAGAGGTCGGACGGACGGCGTTACGGGTTCACAGTGAGGATGATAGCGATGATGGTGACGATGGTGTAAGTGAGGTAACAGTAATTCATTGTTGGAAGGACGACGCGGCAAATTTACAACGATAATCAAGGCGCAGTTTTTTTGTGCCGTTTCCACGAGGATCGACGCGTCACGTCGTCGCACTTTACGAGGACAAGAGAAACCGCGCTCACTGACGATCACAATTGAGAATTATTATCCTTGTTGTAAGTTGATCCTTTACGCGATTATAACGATTTCACTGTGATCCATGATGTCGTGAGTTTCGTGAGAATTCAATGTAATTTGTACGGCAGATCGTGGGATGCGATGTCTTACCAAAAACTTCATGTTGATCCAAGTCGAGATTGGTTCACAATGTACCTACTGCAGCTCATCTACCGCTATTTATACGAAAACTTTCTACACGATTACGTATGTGACGTGTAAAATTACCGAGCACATACCAAAGACGCTGCAGTGGTAATGAACATCTGAATGGGTGCCTGTGTATCATGAAATCGTTTTCGTGCACGACATCATTTCGATGACATTAAAGAAGTTCGCAGGTTGCGTGAAACCAACCCGCGCGTCAATACCGGTTTCTGGCGATTAAGTATTCCTACCGAAGTTTTTTTTTCGCCTCCTCCTCTTTTTTTTTTTTTTTTTTTTATTTATTTATTTTTCGTCTTCTTTTGCTCCTCTCCTGTTTTATGGTCCCGGGTGTGTCTCGGCCCGGGAGTTAACAAATCGAGAGACCTCGAGATCCCCTCACGAATCGTTTGTGTCGTTCCTTTTCGGTGTCACGAGAATCGGCCTTTGAGGACACCCAGAATCCCCGCCGTAATACGCATGATGGGCGGTATATTACGCTGACCATGCGTTTGCCGAATTCGTCGGCATGGGTTATACAATCGATCGAATTAGTCGGCGAGAAAGGTCAAATCGAGGAATAATTTCGGCAGCAGAAGATTCTCCGCTCCGTAATCGCCGGTGGACCCACCGGCCCAAATCTTCCGATGCAGAGCGGCGAAGGAGGGGAGTTTCACTTTTACCGTATAAATATGCGGATCGTCCTATGATCAGTCAATCACAGTTCGATCTTCCTCCTGTGCAGCTACCAAGACGAGCAATTCAAAATGAAATTCTTCGTAAGTTCACTTTTATATCGCTACGAATATTTCTAAGACAACAGAAAGAAGTAAATAAAAATAAAAACTTCGCAGCGTAAATAGATTCGAGAATTCATCCATGAGTCCGATTTTTAAAGACTTCCAAATCGATTGCACTCTCTGTCGCTGTTTGTCTAATTGTGATTTCTAAACTTACGGGAAATCGGTTATCCGTACAATATCCCCAATCTTCGTACACCCGAACGCCTGTAACTAATCGACACCCTTTTACCAATTACCCACAGATCTGTGCTCTCGCCCTCGTGGCTTCCGCGTACGCAGCGCCTCAGTATGGTGCAACTAACCCGCAGTACGTCAGCAAGGAAGGAACGGCGAGGATCTTGAATCAGGACTCCGTGGCTGATGACAACGGTGGCTACCGATACAGATTCGATACCGAAAACGGAATCACGGTCGAGGAAACCAACGTCCCCAAGCCCGCAGGACCCAACGGTGAGCCCGCACCAAGTGTACAGGGTGGATACCGGTACACGGCTCCGGACGGACAAGTCATATCTATCGTTTACTCCGCTGACGGAGACGGATTCCGAGCTGAAGGTGACGCCATCCCGCGTCCCCCGGCAATCCCGGAAGAAATCCTTAAGAGTTTGGAGTGGAATGCGGCTCACCCCGATGAGGAAACACTGTGGGATCCAGCATCTCCGAAATTCGTTGGCAAACGTCAATGAGCGGCTTCAAGCGTCGCCGCGGTCTCCATCCAGTTGATACGTGACGATAATCGACGTGCACACGGGCGATGACCATCTTGGCTGAAAATTATAAAAACCGCTTACAAATACATGGGATCACGCTGCAACTACGATCACATATAGAAGACCAAAAAAAAAAATATATAAATACATATATATATGTGTATATATATGCATGTATATGTATGTATATATATGCATAAATAAGTCAATATGTGAATAAATATAATCGAAAGAAAAGCTGCAACCATGTCGGAGAATTTTTGTACGGCACAGGATAAAATCTAGCCCGTGTGCACGTAAAGTGCCGGTGCGAATTGGATGGCTGTTTGATCAAATGATATTGGAATCTGTAATATAAAGACCATCTGTCTTCTTCTTATTCTTCTGATTGTATAAAGATATCTCACGATTATAATATTCAAATGTAAAAAAAATGAACAAAAATAAAAATTCTGTACAACATAATGTGAAATTTTTCATTGTAGTATTCAAAGTCCCCCCCACCCACCCACCTTGTATCAATTTAATACATAAGCTTCTGTTAGATAAGTGCCAATATTGTCTTCATGTGAGACGAACTTGAAGAGAAACGTTTTTTATCCATTGCAATTCGTAATAGGACTTGTATTTTTATTCACGATACGCTGGTGGTGCCTACAGCGTGTCGTATTCCTAGCGATTACGAGTGCAGGGTAAAAATGTGGATTATAAATTGGTGCTGCGGTGAATAAACGTGGATTAGACACGTTAAATGGCCAGTTTGCAAAATTTATTTCCCAATTCATTGCGGTGGGTTGCAAAAAGATCCACCTTCAGGATATTTAGACACACTTGGATATACACGTGTATACGTTTATAAGTATATAATTTTTATTGCGCAGTCTGGCAACGAAAAATTAGCTTAGCAGGTTGGCCGTCGTGTAGAAATGTTAATTTATCAGTTAAACACGTAATCTTTCGCCGGATGAACGAACCACTGTTCAAAAGCTAAGAAGGTCGCGTACATGTAAGATGTTCTAAAACGGCTCCCTGCTGTCAGAGGCGGAATGAATATTTATGAGGAAAAGACAGCCACGGAGGTCCGGCATTCCGTTAGTTGTAATTCGAGAAAATACTAGATAAGCGATAGTCGGTTGAAAAGTTCCATCGCTGACCATCCTCGTTCTTTTCTACTGGTGTAGGAAGATTTATAAAGCTGCTAAGTTCGACATCGCCTTGTGAAGATCTCGCCGATATTTAGACACGGATATAGGGTGTTTAATTTTTAAGTGCCTTCACCGGCTGAAGAGCTCGGCGATTTTATCGTCGCGTCGGCTTGGAAGAATTTATTACACCCATAATTTCGTACAAGCGGAATTTATTTCACTTTCATTTTTATCCCCGGGGACTGTTGTTCCTGTTATACACCGAAGAAAAAATTCAGCACAGGTGTGTTACCGAGTGTGTCAAGTCAAAGAACAAAATGGCAATTTTGAAATATGAAAAAGGGAGGAAAATAACTTTCGAAGGTGTTACAGGCGTGAGACGGCAGTCTCTATTCGTAACCGAAAGTGAGGCGTGTATCGTACTTACAGTAGAGCGCTGCCAAAAATATGGTAATTTCGACATTTCGCAAAGATCCGTTAAAACGTTATTCCGAAAAAACCCACGCGTGGCGTGTCGAATAAAATTTATTGAACTTGATTGACAAATTTGATATTTCAGTTTTTTATAATCATAACATACGTCTTGCTAAATATTCTGACATTTCCCTATAGTTGACAAAGAGAATAACTCAACAAGTTTGATTATGTGCACACAAAGTAAAGATTTGTTGAATCAAGCCAAATATGTGTGCTGCTAAAAAAAAATTGTTTGCCTCTTCGGGAGTTTCTCAGGTTTACCAAATAAATGGTGTTTAACTTGATAACGCAAATCTTTAAACGGATAATGGTCGTTTTTTTTCTCTGTTTTGGCTTCTAATGATATTTTCTCATGTGACTCGTTTTCTCGTTATATTTAATTGCCGTATTTGACTCTGTCAAATAAATATCACTTGCCGAAATAAATATCTCTCTCTCTATCTTTTTCTGTCTGTATACATAAATTGATCAAGTGTTTGATGATGAGGCTTATATCTTACATTTACATGACGTCAAAATGAAGTTGAAATGTATGAACTTATTTGTCAAATATATAAATCTTAAAGAAATATTTCGCATGGATAAAAAGTTAAAATTCAATTTTATAAAAACGATCGTTAGTTTCATCACGCGAGAAGTTTAACATTTAAGTAAATTATATTCCTTGCTATGTGATTTTATCATTATATGTTGAAAGCGAGTCATTTATAAGCGATTCATGCCAACAATCTCGATAATCAGCGCTTATTTTTCTTCTCGAGAAAATTCAACAAACTTCGGCCAGTTGGGGCTATAAATTGAAAAAACGCAAATGACGCGCATGGCTGCGAATAAGAAATTCTGAAAAATCAGTCTCTAAGTGTCGTGGGTAAAGATACATCCTGATTCATTGAAATTTTACTACGAAAATTGTACACAGTTTCCGGGGATTTCGAGAGGTCTTAGGTGACAGAAGTAGTAAATCTGACAACAAGAACACCACCCATGAAGGAGTGATTTTATTTCGTATTCATGCACCCGTTAAGTATCGTACATATTTTCTTACACACTGTGTATGTCCAACCTCGGCAGATTCGTTACGTAATAAGAAGATGAATATATGAACCCAGCACGTGCCGGCAGAAATCCAGTTTATGTGGCTTTAAACTGGTCGAGTGACCGGGAGGAGCATCGTTGACGCAAGATACCTATCCGCTTTTCATAAGCAAAAATATACTTTACAATAAACTTTTGCCAAGTGTGTTCATCCTCGGCGCATCTAGGCTAATCAAAGTGTAACAGTGTACGTATTTACACCTGCGTGTAATACTCGCGTCTATGTAGGTCAGAATTACCTGATCATTTTTCACGTTGCGATAGTTTGCAATGGTATCTGAATCTCTAAATGTCGGGTACATCCAGGAATTATTGATGTTATTACGTCAATAATCGCGTCCTACGCGGCTTGGGAGGTGATTAAAAAAATTTTAGCCAGAGATGCGTCCGCGTTATAATCTATATCAGCTATAACCGAGCGCTAGTCTGTCTCTATAGATATAATAGTAATTTCAAGTCAACTTTTCAAAATGCAAGGCAAACTTCTTCGCAATATAATCATAGTATATCGAGATACACAGCAAGGATACATAGATAAAATAAAGATCCGTGGACGAAACTGCGCCAAAATTAATTGATCGGAACGAAACGATGGGAGATTATTTTTTTGCCCTGTTTGTTTTCTTTTTTATTATTATTTTTTTTCTTTTTTTTTATTACACTCCATGCCAATCGGGTCCGAACGTCGCGTTGTAAAAGGTTTAGTACGTGTTTTGGCTTAGATCATTATTCAAATGACCATGGTGATAATAATATGAATAAAGAAAGAAGATAGGAATGTTGATAAAAAGTTTTTGTCCTTCATATCTCAAAGAGAGTTTATTAGCCGTGTGAAAAATTGAGCCTATAAACGTATGCTAAATTCGTACTTTAATGAGCATAATTAAAACACTGAAAGGATTTCAGTTTATTTGTTTCAGCGGAGAAATTTTTTTTCTGATTTCGCAAATCCACTGCACATAGTATACGATACGTTATGACGGAAATATGCACTCATCGGAGACCACGCAATGCGGCATATTAATATACAGGAACATATAAACGTAACGCATTTAACTTTTGCAGTTACATCCAACTGGTCAGTAGAATTTACAGTTCAGTTAACAGCTGATGCCGATTTATGCATAGCTTGTACAGCTAAGCTAGAAATAAGTGGAAACACTTCTGCCTTGTAAAGCTCATGCGTAAAGTTTACGCATTCCTACATATGCAAATCTATGCAGGTTTCCTCACTAGGGCTGCAAAGTATCCAATTATCACATTATTGTAATTGCACCACTGTACGCCTAATTATATCGCTCGAAAATCTTCGACGAATTTGACGAGCGAGATAATCGCGGCTACCCTCGGGCGGTATTTTACTTTTTTCGCACAATTACAAAGTCTCACATTACAGGCATAATATGGACCTCGAGTCACGGCAAGGGCAACGAAATCGCAAGTTCCACGTATTTTCAGAGTCCACAATCTATCCCCGACTCTAAGGTCTTGTGTTAAATCTCGAATTGGCGCTAAAATGTATTCTGCGGATGGAAGTCGGAGCAACGAATCTCGAATTTCTTACACTTGCGGGATTATCCGGATATGAAATCGTACGTATAGTACTTCGAAACCAGAGTTACGTGGATTTTCAGGTGTAAATTGTAAAAAATGGACTTATTATCTCCCCAATTGATCGAGCAGATTGCTTTATCCTAGAGATACTTTATTCAGGATTTAGGTACTTTCACTATCAAGCCGCCTTACCGTGCGAAATGAAAATTAAACTTCGTTTTCTACGTTTTGCGGTCGGTATAATTACGTTCGTAGCGGAGCTTTGAGTATAACGCATGGACGAGAGGCAAAGTTGGTGTAAATCTGGAAATGTATACGGAATTGAGTTTCGGTATTTCTACTGCGGATTAGGAGACTATAATGAGAAGAACGTTATTTACATGCCACATTCAAGTAGTTTGAGAAACGATCCGTCCTTGGCGATTTTTTTTTACCTGTTTTTTAACGGAGGTACATTTTTTCGTGTGTGCATAAGCTGATTTCTCGATAGAATAAATACTTCAAAGCAACATACATATATACATATTCATGCTTACACTTTTATCTTCTGCTGAACGTTTGCTTGTCACATTCGTTATTATCGCTCTCGGATTTTTAAAATCCTTCTCGAAACACTCGATAAAGCTATACATAGCTATACATGTCACGCATTAAGAGTCGATGAGGACGAGGTGATTTGGTTTGAAATGGTCTTTGATTTTTACGACCAAATTATACCGTGCTTATAAGTTAATTCTTACGAAATAAGCTAATTTGAATGATTCGTGATTTCCTGT
The DNA here is from genome assembly GCF_021155765.1 of Diprion similis. Classification (NCBI taxonomy): domain Eukaryota; kingdom Metazoa; phylum Arthropoda; class Insecta; order Hymenoptera; family Diprionidae; genus Diprion; species Diprion similis. Next base: position 18,135,621 of record NC_060106.1, on the reverse strand, counting down.
CAGCTTTAAACTTAGCGACAAATATGTAATCGAAGTATATTTTTTTTCATATTACATTTCTTTCAAAGTTCTTCACACCACGATAATACTTCGATCACTTATCGCATCAAGTCAATAAATCAAAGACGTCCGTGTAAATTATATCCTCTTATTATAACGAGCCAATGAAAATTTCGCCACTTGACAGTATAGAGATTATTCGGCATTTTCATTTTTTATTTCTTCACCTTTCCTGTCGCATTAAATATATCAAGCGGAAGGATTCTTCACTCAACTTTTAAACATCCGCAGAAGTTGAACAAAATCACATGCGTCCAAATTATTTATAATGAGCATCGTTGTGCTGTAAGCAATGAAAAAAACCACTGACCTTTGAACCAGAATAAGAACGCTGCCTTGAATATTCACAAAGGCGTTTCATCAAGCTCAGTGAACTCTCTTATGGCCACGTAAATATGATGTATTGTCCTTACCGTCTGTATGCATGTGGGTAATGTCTGCACAGAATATAACCGCTCATGAATAGCGGCGATCCCTGCGTTATATTACAAGCGAGTATAACAACGGGTTTGTCCCACGAATATACGTGCTTGCACACACTGTACAGATGTACGTTACTTTTAAGTTTTGGTCTTGGATGTTATTGATGGACGTTTCAAGGATGTAATAAAAATTCGTAACGTTTCATAATTTGTTATAACATTATTGCGAGTTTTTTTCATCATGTAATTTCGAAGCTACATCACATGTTACGAGCCGATTAAACAGGGATATTAAGCTGTTCTTACTATACTTACAGGCATGTAAATCCAGAATATTTTATACTGTAATTGTTCAGATGTCACGAGATATATTTGCAAGGAGACGCGAAAAAGCATTACGTCGAATTCTTTGATCGTCAGATCTTACGTGTACAATGAAGATTCCGATCGATTAAAAATTCTCATCCAATATATTATCGCATTAGTTTTTAAACGTGGAATATACGAATTGGCCTTACGTCGACAGAAATCATGGTCACCAATCAAGGTGTCCTTGAAGTATTGTGAATCGATTTTTAAAAGTAAACTTTTATATAAAGCGTACAGAATTAGAATCGTACAGGCAGAATTGTAATATGAGAAGATCGTGTACAAGTACACAGATATAAATCACAGATATTACTGCCGCAGGATTTTTTATGCCACACTCGTTTTATTACAAATCATTTTTGTTTAGTCGGAATAATGAGACCCCGATGTTTTTTTTTGTTGTTCATAATTACATAATGTAAATTATCTCCTCTAACTCAAGACCGATGTGTTACGAGTAATGCTTGAGGTATCTACGCCCGTTACAACGATAGAGGTACTAGGATACAATTCTAATAAAACGCACTCATCTCGATGAAATTGGCGGGGGCGAAGCTTCTCGCTGCCGCAAACAGTAACAATGCATAATCATAATCCCTTGCGAAACCTTAGCCGAGTGTCAGCTGAAGGTTTCACACTTATTATCATAGGTGTTAAAAGTCTGTAAGGATGTGTAAGAGTTTTACGAAACGTAACTATGTCATGCGCGGAATAGATGGAATTTTCAAATGCAAGCAGCCGTTAAGTGCAGTAATATATTATATGATTAATAGATATCAATATATTACATGCAGAAGTGGAATGCCGGGCTGGACGTAAAGTGCGAATAATAGATAATACTAGAAATGTCGACAACTTCCTACACTCGAGAAGATCATTCGCTCAGGCTGCATCATAACTCGCATGACATGATCTATCCCGGACCCATCCTAGCATATTCTTCGCGCAAATGCATATGCCGCATGGCACACCGGAGAATGCGGTATTCGCTCAAAAGCCATGCCCTTATTTCAGTGACATTTTTCTTCAACCGCACCTGTAATTTAAAATGACGTTTCCGCAGTGCTCTGCAAGCCTGTGGAGAAGAAGCCTTGACATTTTCACGGTAAATTTGGCTTGCGGCACTTATGATCAATAATATTGTAGTAACATGTCAGCATGATCAGAAGTCTAGTTACTACCTGTCGCGTTACAAGGGGATCTAATGAGACTTATTCATACCGGTGAAAGGGGGCATATTAACGATGGGGTGATCGGTATGATTTCGTAGTTGTAGCGCCCAAATAATATGAGCATAAATAGGCCAAATCAGTTCTAAGTCCACAACAGGGCGCTCAAGAGTTTAAAAAGAAATTTTTATCCTTATTCTGACCGTATAAATTCCTTGAAAATTTCTGCGGCACTCTGTATAGTTAAATTTTGAAGAAATCCGGATTTTTATCTCCAACCATTTAGTCATTTTGTTTTTCTCCGGAACTAACTTTGTGTAGTTTTCTCTTTGCCGAATAATAATAGCGGTAGTACTTGAACATACTCATATACAGTAGAGGAAAATTAATATCCATTGAAAATATTTATATTCATCTAAAGAAGTTTGTTCAATTTTAATGTTTTCAAAGAAAAGAAAGAATCGTTATCGCTAATAGTTTTAAAACAGTGTTGACTTCTGAAAGAAAGATTCTTAATAATTTCAAATAAACTCCATGCGTGTTGAAAACGTCTGACAATAAGATACTACTTGCATTTGGGAAAAGACAAAAACTGGCGACCCACTCCATGCGCTCATCTTACAGCAATACATGAACGAATGACTTGTTGCATACAGCTTAGGCGTTCACTTAACACATCACAGTTACCATCAAAAGAATCGGCAGTTTTTTTCACAATCGTACTCTTCCAAATGGTACAAAAGGCTTCCATTTGGTGCCGTCAGATGGTGAAATTCTTTGGACTGACTATAATTATAGTTAGACACTTAGATTTAAAAAAATCGCGAACTGCGCAGCTTGTTGGATGCGCAAAAACAGCTGTCATTGCGGCGCAACGGGGTCCCTTTCACGTCTTCGCAATCATGACTTTATGACTGCCACAGACCTGAAGTTCTGGGGAAAAGTGGAGAGTTAAAAACATAACCATAAAGAAATAAAATAAATAAATACGCAAAAAGTTTGATGCGTACCTTCAGCGGATATCAAGCATCGAAAATGCCTCCAACGTATAATGCCGCCTTATTAATTACTGAAAACGTTGATATCCTTAGTAGCTGCAGCAATTAAGGTGGCATGGCATCTAAATATAGCATTTATTTATAGGTTGGAGCCTTCGGCAGTTTGAATCGGGCTTTTCTTCGAGATCCCGGGGCTGTTATCAGGTTTGATTCATTTATAAATTATCTATCCGACGACGAGATGTCGCCGAGTCCTTTGGATGTGACTTTAATCGCACTTCATTTAGATAAGAACTTGTACAGCTGCTTCCCGTTATTACACTGTATAAACCAACATAACCCTCAAGTAATTTTAACTGGTATCTCCAAATCGTCGATTCTTAATTCAAGTTAAAGGTACGGACACCGCTCGTAATATTCTGATGTTCACGCGAATCAGGTGTACTTTTCATTCTGTAATGCCCACAGCTGTCATCCAAAGTTCCCGAACCCCAATCTGACAAAATTAATCAAAACTTTTCTCAAACCTTCATAAGATGTTCACCAATTATAGTTACTTTTATATTTCAACTTTTGTTAGCCTCAGAATTTGAAAAGCTTGTTTTTCTTTCATCGATAAAGTATGTGGAATATGTTAAAACACTCGTTTGTCAGGTGTGTCATATTTCATAAACACGATCGTAATCATCGAGCAGTATGGACCAGTTTGTAAATGATTAAGAATGAAAATATTGCAATGAAGCTTCTGGATTTGTTGCATAGTAACAACCGTCTAATCAATTTGTTACAGCATATAAAAATGGCTGAAGATTTGACTCGAAGAAGTCGAGATCGGTTGCAGGACATCAGCATCAAGCTCGAACAAAGCCATCTTGTTTACTTGCAAACAGACGATAGCCCGTTAAAGTTGCAGCAGCGTCAAAAGCTCGAAGGTATAGCGGACAGTTCAATGCTGGATTCAACTAAACGTGAATAATTTGATATAGAGAGTAAATACTTGTTACAAACTTGGAGAGCTTGGGAAAGCAAGAGAATTTGATTTACAACCTGGAATTTGTCTCATCCATTATGCAAACTAGATTTTTTCGTTTTAAATGAGTGAAATAGTTGATTTGTCATCTGTAACACTCGGAACTTTCTGCGATTATTTCAAAACTTTTCAAATAAATATCTATATTTTTTACCAGGTTTTATCAAAGAATTCCTATGCCTTGTACCGAACGACAACAAATACGAATTCCAAGAGACAGCTGATATACTCAACAGATCCGCTGCAACTGTACAAGATTTTAGTGGGTACAGGGCCTGTAATGCTTGGAATGCGATTGCCTTGTATGCTGCTAACTTGCTTGCTCAACCTTGGAGAAAGGAATACAAGAATTTGAAGGTCAGTTTCAAACTGCAGGAACAGAGTTTAAAGTCTCAGTCTGAATTACTTCTCACATCGTTTTTGTACACTTTTAATGTAACATAGAAATTTATTTTCTCAGACTTACAGTGGATATTACAAACACGAAGTTGATGTCAATCTGATTGGAGCGGAACTCATGTTCGAGTTGATGGGCTATAGACATGCAGCCCTAGGGGAATTGATCCTGGAAGGTCCAATTGATCCAGACAAAGTCTCCAATGTTAGTCGAGACGCGATTGTGGCCTTTGTTGAGTGCCAGGTAATGCCAGTTTTCAATGGTACATAAGAGAAATGGAATAATAATTCAATTTCTTATCAATTTGTTGACATTTCAGTCTACCGGAATGTAACTTAACTATTCGTATTTGCAGATACTAAAACAGATCTGGGAGAGTGTATCTCAGAATTTTACCATTTCATGGCTTGAAGTGTTGGAATTTAGAGAAAACCATGTCGGAACACCTGAGCAAGCAATACGTGCGTTAAATTACAGATTTCTTGAAAAGGTGCACCACAATCGTGTAAAGACTGCAAATTACAGAGACTACAGGCAGATACCGTCAAACACTATCGATTTGATATCTGCCACTCCTTACAATTTCCCTGTGAATAATTACAATACTTATACAACTCCTTATCAGACTGCATACAAATATTTGGAGGATAATAATGTGCCGCAGATGAACTTACAGTATTTTCAACCGGTCGATTACAACTCTGGTAACAGATTCAGTATTTACGGGCATCCTAAAACTGACAGCAAGTATTTCGGCGGTATTAACGCGAACGAATATTGCCCGCCTGTACCCAACCATCCTACTGGGGTACCGACAGGCCAATTGATAGAGCTGGATCCACCAACGCCAGTTATCAATTACCAGAAGAAGGATAACAAAAAAATAGCAAACACAATTCCCCATTATAAGCCCGATTTCGATGAAGCAGATACCGGCCAAGGGCAAATTGGAGATGGAAGTAATTATGAATATGCTAAAGTCGAGAAGAAAACATTGAAATCACCCGTTGGAGGTCCTGAAAAAGATTCGTTCAGTAGTTGGGATTTTGTCTATAGAAATTTAGAAAGTCTTGGCTATTCGAAGGATTTGGGAGACAGGGAAGATGTTTTGCATAAGCGAGAATCTGATTTATATAGGTTTCGGCAAAAGCCGTTCAAGGACTCGTCGAATTATCAGGAGGAGAAATATGCTCAGAATCATTTGGATCAACGGAAGGTCCGCTCCAATTTTGAGGGACTCGACAGATTGGCTACTAACGGCAGAGCCGGCAATGAAGAAGTGTCATTTCCACCTAAAAAAAAATCCTCATTCGACGACTTGAACAAGGAACTTAGAGACCGAACATATCAAGAACGATACAACTTTATTGACAGGGATAAAAAGTATAGCCAAACCTTGCCCAATCAGCACAAAAAACGGTCCACCGAAATCGATCGTGTTGCAAAAGTAAGCGATTCTATGCGAAACCTTGACATAAACCAGCAGGATATTGAAAATCAGAAAGAGACTAAGTGGCAGTGTTCTACGTGCACTTATTTGAATACTTTCGGCAAGGACATTTGTGAAATGTGCGGAAAGTCGAGGCGAAAGGGTAACGAAGATAAGCCACTTGCCAGCGGAGGCAAGGAGTGCCCGCAATGTACTCTTGTAAATGAGAAAAATGTTTCTAACTGTGATGCGTGTGGAGCTAGTTTAAAAGATTCTCCAACATATATATAAGAGTAACAAGATTATTATATAGCATCCTCCGAGAGGACAAATTTATAGATAAAATGTAGGCTAGTCGATGTTTGCCGGATTACTTTGGGCCAAGTATCAATTGCAACATAATTAGCTGTGTAAAAGTTGTAGTCAGAAATCAGAGATCAGAAAACTGAAATAATTTCTTAAACTCGCTACAATCTTCGATACAGATACCGGGACAAAGTGCAAAATGATAAGATTAAGGACTTGTTTCTTTTTTTCTGGAATTTTTTTACAGGTGCCAAAATAGTCCAAAAGTAAGCAGTGTATTTCCCCGCTGAATTTTCAACCGTTATGTTGGGGCGAACTGGTAAAAACAAGAAAAAAAAAATTATGTCGTAAGAGAATGTTTATCAAATATTATTACACAAGATTATCATTTTTTACCTGCTCACTTGATAATTATTTTCGTAGGCTTTTTATCAACTAATCACATTAACGTATGATTATAGTTTGAATCAGATTTTAGTATTAAGTTGATGAGACCTTTCAATTCCATTTCAATGAAATATGTATGTTCATTATATTCGTATGTAATCACCACATGCACACTGCATTATTTATTCTATTTATTAACTAATAATCGTATCTTTGGCGCATGTATGTTGTATTTATAAACTTCATTTCAAAACATAGTCATATAATTTATAAGTAAATATAACCAAATATGGATATTAAACTCCAAAGCAAAATTGTTGAAAAGTCAAACTGAAAACGACACTAGTGTCTGCAATTTAAAAATATTGTATAACGAAATAGATTGCTTGACGAATTTAAATTTAATCCTTTCAACTAAAAGTAGTTTGCTAAGCACGAAAAAAAATAAAATTTACCGATCTTAGTAGTGGATTAAGGTCAATACGAATGGAACTAATCAATCTGTTGCGAAGGTTTCAAATTTTACGCGACGATACGTATGTATACTTTAGCTAAGGCTATACGTTCAACGTTAACAAAGAATAGTGAAAATTTATCACAAGATTTATATCGATTATCTATTCGTTAATCTTTTTAGGCGATTTTCTGCATTTGCATAAATTATTGTAACAAATACTTGTGAGTTATGAAACATATGTTATAATAATAGGACTTGTACAATAATAAAATATGTATTTTTACTAACGAAGTTTTTAAAACTTATTGAAATTTCAATAATCTTGGATGTTTAGTAAGTACACTGTTTGTATTTTCATTTGTTTAATTATTTTTAATAAGTTTAGTGTGATCATCAATATCATATAAGTTCTTACAACCCTTTGGAACAAATGATCTCGTTAATGTATCTCTTCAATAACTGTAACATTGGATAAAATCATGGAGTACCTTGACAGTAAGGATTGGTGGGATGTCCTCAAGTAAGCTCGTAGGAAATATTAAATACAACGCCTATTATTTTCCATTGGCTATTTCAAAAGTTTTGGGCGTTTTACAGTGACTATTTGAAAATTAGGTCCCAGCTTGAAGCTTCATTTTCCTCTGCAAAGAGTTAACTGCTGCCCGGTGTATTTTGCTATCCAATTTATCTGTGGGCAATATTACAAGTAAAAAACAATAGGGCGATCGAAAGTTCTTTACAAAATTTGTTCCAAAATTCAAAAAACTAAATGGTTCAATCTTAGACCACATAAATATGAAATAAGCTGCAAGGAATCGTTGTGGAATAGAATGAGGGGACAAAGTAGTGCACACGTTGCTATTTTTTTTTTTTCAAAGACACTAAAATACTTACATATTTTGTGTTTGCCTTGCATAGGAAATCTTACTGGCAATTCGTGACAGTCTTCACATATGAATACATACGGACTCTCGCTATCCCCGTCGGGATATTTTTTACGGTAATCCTCTTCAGAGAGAACATCGACCACTGTGACACAGCCTAGTAAGCATCCAGTTGGATAGCTTTTGGGAAACTTGATGCTTTCTGAAACAAATAATTGAAATATTGCAGTTTCAACTATCGCGTTATCCAATGACTGATTTTAGATAAAACCGAACGGTAACCAACCATTTTTTAAAACGCGATATCTATTCTCTAACGCAGTAATTTCTTCGGTTGACGGTACTTTTGAAGCTGCTGCTATCCATAGTCTGCCTCTATGTGCTGAATACCATGTCCTCCCTTCGTGGCTGAAACCCAAATATATCATAACACCGTGGAATTTTCTTTTTTCTTTATAACACCGAAAGAAAATAAACGTACGTCTTGATTCCGGAGGTAAGAAGCGATGCGTAAGGTTGATGCATGCTCAGACATAGGCCTTCGTCAACCATTTCCAAAAACTCCTTGTCCTGTATTCGACTGCAGCCAAATGAAGTAGTATTTAGGTTCTTCGATCTCTTTGAATCCAACATTCCAACGTCCACATACTAGAACATGAAAAAAATACTTCATACATTTGAGGAAATAAATTATGATACATTCGAATAATTTTTCATATCCTTTAAGGTAAGCCCGGTATCTTTGAAGCTAAGAATCATACTTACCGATGGTTGATTGAATTCTATGGTTGGACATGCGTTACTAGACATAGTGGTACTACTAGACTTAAATTCAGTGATACTGCGCAAGACTTGATCATTCGCTTCATCTGTGAAGGCAGCATCGTCAATTACTTCTCTTCCAGCAAAGTCAAGAGTGACTTTTCTATTCAAACGTGACCCATACTTCTTAGCTCTGACATCATTTTCGTATTTCTCTAATTTTTCTCGTTCAGAATTTGAAAGCCATACGCTATTTGTCTGGTAATAGTCACACTCGTCGTCAATGACCTCTGTTCTCCGTGCACTGAAGAGGTGAGAGTAATTGAATTTGTTAAAATTATGTGAACATTGATCCTTTTTGTAATATCGTTCCATTCAATTGGATGTACTTACCTGTTACGATCATATTCAAGTAGTTTGTTTCTGTGTTTGAGGGATTCTTCCACATCCTTGGGTGGCTTTTGATCCATTAGTTTATTGTAAAGATTATCAGCCTGCCTGCTATTGCTTGAAAGAAGTGCTTGCTGTTCAGGTGAACATACAAGATCTCCGCAACAGAAACAGGGTCCTGCCCCTTCTTGGCTGCAGACTATTCTTCCACAACTGATACAGTTATTTATTAAGCTGTGCTTTTTGGCCTCGCAATTACACTTATGTCTACCTGTTGTGAAAAAAATCTCTCAATCACAAAGAAAATTACTGTACGTTTTACCTTATCATCCAATTGAATTACAACAATTACCTTTCAACATTATCGTCTCTCTATCTCGACCTTCTGGTGAATAGAGATTGACGAATTTTGTCTTTTTCTTCTCCACCCTCTCTGGCTTTATATTCTCCTGCATCTAAACAATTTTGTCGTACATAATTCTGAGAGGAATTTTATTAGTTAGTATTCAATAAATGAGAGGATTTTTGTTTCTGATAAATAAAATTATTATATATTTCAGTGAGATAAGCTTATCAGTCGAACCGCTTGAGCTAGCAAGAGACTTTCAATTTTGAAAACAAACCTGTGTCTGTTGGTTCGCCCCTTTAGATTTGCCTTTTTTCTTGTCATTTTGCTTTGGATTGATTGAAGTTTCTGATATGCTCGATTTCTTATATCCCATAAGATCGTTATTCCCGGCTACAGAAAACATTATCATCTTTATTATTTCTATTGAACAAAAATGAATACATCAATCGCGCAGCAAAAACTGCGAAAATTTCTAAACATGTGAGGTCAATGGATTTTGATATTTTGAGTACACTACCTTGACGTTTTTTCAATTCCGAAACAAACTGTCTGTGCTTTGGGTTATCATAGTCGAGCAAAGTTTTGAGGTATTCATCCAAGTCTCTTGCATTTTGCATTTGTAGAATGTACCTGTAAGTTAGAAAATTCAACAGTGTTCATTGCTCACAAGTTGTAATTACCCAGCAGGTTTAGCGATATCCAGTGATAATATAAACTTTGTTTACCAAAACATTTAAATTAAGCATTCTTCGGAATTGTAATAAGAAAAAGAGCAATGATGCTACGAGTATCTGTGTAAATTAGCGGAACGTTTTATATTTTCCTAAAAATTATTTTACCATATGAAAAATTTAAGTCATAACCTAAAAACTTATGGAAAACACTGTAATAAACTTGTATTTCTTTACTAACGATGTTAAATCAGTTGGTACTGGAAAGTCCAATAAGCCGGATAAATTTTCTTGGAGCCACTTTTCCATTTCACTTCTAGATACTTCTTTCTTGCTGATTATCGTCGAAAGCCCAGGATCAGATGGGATGTCGAGCGCTCAGAATCACGAATCTGTCAACTCTATTCTAGCAAGACGTAGCAGAAGCTAATATCAAGGCGCCTGAGAGTAGAGCAATTTGGGTTACAAGACAGTACATCAAATCATCGGCTTGCAGGCCAAAATTCACATATTTCATCGCGTGAGTGCAGATTACTTTTTTGAAAGGGTGAGAGATGCCTTTTCAATTAAGCTCTCCCACAAAAAAAAACTTTATTTCAAGAACGTACAGAATAATTGCGAATGCGAAATAAACATTTCAGTTATATCAAATCTATATAGAGCAATTGTACGAATATTTTGAATACTCTAAATTGGATTTTGACCTATATAAAGAAGCTTCGTAATTTTTTTGTGACTATTGAAAATATTAACGAAGAAAGAACAAAATTTTGTAAATTTGTAATTATTTACTCTCATTTAAAATTCAACATGAAGCACCAGAAATGTTTTTGTGAAAATTTGAATTAGTAGATCATGTAGATTATGAACAAATGAATAATTGTAGCCAGGGAGTAAGCGGGACTGTATACATCGATCACCAAAAACTTAGTATTTCTATCTTATTATTCTGGGAATATAGTAATATCACATAATAGTAATAGCATAATTACTATCGCTTAATTACCTTAACGAAAATGGATTTGATGTTGCTTGTACCAACATCTAAGGAGCAGTCAAACACGAATGCAAATAAGGTAGGACAACAAATTGTTGGTTATAACTTGAGCTCCAAATTACAGAGATGCTTGTTTGAATATCTATTCGACGATTCATGTATGGATTATCAGACATTTCCAGTTACCGAACACAAATGTAAAATGCCCCCTGAATGGGACGAGATAAGGAATGTGATAGTAGGCAACGGATGGTTCGCTGAAATTCGGCGATGGTTTCGTCGGAAGTGTTTGGTGTCGCAAATGCATCCCCGAACGCAGTTTTGCTTGCGAAGTAAAGCTGCAATCTCATACGAACAGACTAGACATTTGAATTCATACGCCTACATGATACATCCATTCAGTGAATTCAGGTATACTAGAATCAAACTCCAATTCAAATTCTTTGCAAACCTTAAGCGATTGAACGCCAAAATTACTCAAAATCTCACACGAATAAAGTTTAATAAGTTTGTAAATAATTTTTTTATTTATATGCCCAAAAGCAATGAATAATAATTTGTTGAACTTATAGCAACGTGTTTTATTGCGCAGGATATTCTGGGAATCGTTATTGATTTTAGTGGTGATCGCGTCCATGATTGTCCTACCGTTTCACGTTACTTTTCATGGTGATATAGAAATCGGGGAATGGTTTTTCTTCGCGGTGTTCTTGAACAGTATTTTATTGACCGATATTGTACTGTGGTTTATGACTGGACACCACGACTTCCGAACAAACGTTGTTGTGTTGGAACCAAGACTTGTTGCACGGTACTAATTTACCGACAAACTGAGATATAAATCTATCACAAAAATTTATCGAAACAAGCACAATAAGTTAATTGCATCATGGTCATACGCTTGCAGTAAATATATCATGGGCTGGTTCTGGTTCGACGTATTGCCAGTCTTACCAATGGATCTGTACTTGGTCTTGTCAGGAATGGATGCACAATCCCAACAATTGTACCGTCACTTTCAAATGCTCAAGCTTTTGAAATTGCGAACCCTCATAGTATATGCTCGTCGCCTGCGACGGGTGAGTGCTGTTAATCATAATAACGCAATTGTACCAATGAAAATAAAGTTTTACTAAACGTGATGGTAAAAATTTGGGAAACATTTTCATCGCGTTAATTTTTTTCCATCTGTCCTCATATGATTCTGTAATATTAATTTTTGTTGCCATTTTCAGGTTTATCACATGTCATTCCAAACACATAAATCCTTGGCAATATCGATCTCGATTTTATTAATTCTACATTGGGCAGCTTGTGCCGAATATTACATTTCTGCAACTGTTCGGCGACAGTATCTTAAGTCTGGCAAGGATCTCGAGTGAGTGTTGCTATAATTGAACTCTATCAAGCCGACAGCAAGTTTCATGCAATATCTATGCGAGTTCTAAATTCCCGATAGTGGCTCGGACGAACAATGAAAGTGATGCTCCTAAAATGACTATTGTTTTCCTCACAGTAACTGGACTACTCTCCCAAACGTGGTGCAGGGCAACACTTTTTACAAGTATAATATGGCCTTGTACAGGGCAGTTTCAGCCATGGTTTGCGCTCTGAAATCTGATGAGATGATTTCGGTAGAAGATGTGATGTATGATGTAGTCCTGTCTATATGCGGTCGAGTAGGAAACATCTACGTAATAGGCAGGTGTTTCCTAGTATTCAATAATTCTTATTGCACCAAATTGATAACTTAGATTTATTGCGATACCGGTGTGAATAATCTGAAGACTGATAATAGTTTATCTGGTTCAACAGCGCAGTGGCTTCAGCTGACACACGCTCGTCAAGGCACAAATAACAACTATTCACGACTCGTGCCGCAATTGCAGACATATATGAGACAAAAGGAACTACCTCCTGAAATTCAACACCGTCTGACCACCTACTACGAATATTGTACACAGAGATCTATTGATTTGGAGAAAAGTATCATGCGGCAATTATCACCACATTTAAAAGAGGTAGGTATACGAGATTTTTTTGCAAGGACAAATTTTTTAAATGACAAATGTTTCCGTATTTCGCCGTTCTTATTTAAAAAAAAAGGATCGGCACTGATGTTTCAAGAGACAATCACTCAAGAGATGCTAATTTTACGTTCGTAGGAGCTAACGTTGCATAACTCTCGGAAGTTGGTTGAAAAAGTAACATTTTTTGAGTGTTTACCGGAAGTCGTCGTATCACGTATCGCAATGTCTCTACGCACTGAAGTCTTCCTGACAAATGACATAATATTCAAGGCAGGGACAACCGGGGACGCGATGTATTTTATAGCTTCTGGAACCGTTGCTATATACACAAGTTTAGGAAAGGAGGTTTGCCATCTGAAGGATGGAGCGCACTTTGGTGAAATATCCTTGGTAATGGAGAACGATCAGCGGCTTGCAAGCGTTGTGGCGGTCGAGATATGCGAGCTGTACGTTTTATCCCGCGAAGATTTTCAGCAAGTCATAGAACCGTTTCCAAGCCTCATGAATATCCTGCAGAAATTAGTTCTGGAAAGATTGGAGAAGACTGTATTTTTAGGCGAGCTTTATCGACTCGAGGGGAACATACCTGCAGAAGTTTTTAACAACGATAATCAGCGTTCTAACTCTGTGCAGACATCGAATAATAAAACTTGAAACTACTTTAACCCCCCGAGTACATACTTTCTCTGTTTTTTTTTATCCATGAAAAAATTTTACCGCCATTTCACATTCGTTCAAATTAGTACGCCCTTACGTAATGTCGAAATTTCGGAGCAGTATGCCGACAACGTTCTGCAAAATTCGCCGATAAGCGCCAGCAGATAGGCAACCGAAAGAAACTACATTGTGTTGATATAGCAACACAAACGCCAACAAATAGGCAACTAAAGCTACATTTTGTATGCCTAAATGTCAAAAATGTAACTTCAGTTGCCTATCTACTGGTGTTGAGCAGTGAGTTTCACATGCACTGGTTTTTGCAATATCAAGATATTTGGTTTCTGGGTATCGTTGTTTGTTGAAAAGGGTGAATTATTTCGATTATCGCTTTGCTCGATTACTTATCGAATATATACCTACGATATTTCTTGGTATGTTTCAAACCGAGATTCTGATTGACTATATTCAGCGACTGACAGCCGGAACTTGACACGAGCAACGATTTCGCATTATCTCTTCATCCGACATGGGTGGGCGGTTTTGTGATTTCGAGGCGGTCTGTAAGATTGCTGATAGACGGTGGTAAGCCGCCAGTGTTCGGGATAATCGGCGTCTCGACATCCCTTGACGACGCTGAAGGGTGGAGTAAGGGTGTCGATGCAAAAGGACCTCCTGGCGAAGGGGGTTCTCGGTCTGGGCACGTGGAGGCTCGTAGGAAGGCCGTTCCTCTGGGCATCATCACCGCCCCCCATCCTGGGTCCCGCAGGATGCAAAGCCTGTAGTCGCTGTTGCCGCCTGTGTAGCTCCTTCTCTTCGTCTTTGCTTCTTTGTTCACAGGCAGAGCAGTTCCGGAGATAACCAGCGTGCTTCCGCTTGTCCCGTCTCGGAACTTGAGGTGAGCTGGTGTAGCGTTTAGCGAGGTCAAGTTCGGCCTCGGACAGCCGGATGTCACCGAACCCCTTGCAGAGGTGGCACTTGCTCGATCCCTCCAGGAGTTTCCTGGCCCGACCCTCGTCGTCTTCTTCTTCAGTTTCCGTTTTGTATCTCGTGAGGACGCTGATTCTGCTCCTGGCGACAGAGTCGTCGTCGACGCAGGGCGAGCGTCGCGGAGAACCACTTCGCGATCCTTGATCTTTGGAAGTCGCGGGTCTGCACCGCTTTTCCGGCTGACAAGGCGGTGCTTTGACGAGGCGTTCAAATTTTCCAGGGTCAGCGGACGCCGCCCTGGGTCGCGAGAAATCTGGGGAGTAGATTTCCGGGTCGAAACTTTCGGCCGGGTGTTGGACCAGCGTGAAGATCCCCGGAGCCGGACCGCCGTCGGATCCGTCGATGTGAACCGGCCTTCTAGGTTCGTAGATCGGGTCGATCGGCGCGTCCCAGCAAATCGCGAGGTCCATTCGAGTCTCGGGTACCTTGCAGCCGAGGAGCGGACCGGGCAACTGACTGAGACCCTGGTTTCGCGGTCGCCGTTGGAACACCTTGGGTGTCACTTCCTGGTACTTTTTGTGCGCCTTGTAGGAGTTCAACGAGCCACAGGACCGCGCTCGGCCGAAATTCATGTTGGCGAAGACTCGGTCGTCGACCCGATCTGGGAGCGGTTGGTGCTCCAAATTTTCGGTGTGAAATTTTTTCGCTATCGCGAAGTTGTCACGGCACGTTGGCATCTCCATTGGACGATGTGTGTGCTGAATTTTTGGTGGACGCAAAACTCGAGGTCCAGGCGTGCTTCTCTGCAGCGATGCCCGCACTTTCAAATTACCCGCCACGTACTTAGGGATGTTAAAACCTTCCGGTGGACGAAATTCTGGCTTCGTGTAACTTCCCGGACAGTACAAGCCGCATTCCCCTCGGTCGTCCTCCATCCTTTCTAATTTGGTATCATTTTAATTTGTTTGATAGTCATTATGTCTCTTGGCTGAATTCATTTTTGGTCTGAAATTATGATAATTGACAATTTTGAGACGATGTAATTATTGTTCATGGTCTTTATGGATGAGGAGAAAGCGTAATACCAATGAATTTTTGTTCCCTAATCCATTTGCGCGATTTTCTTGTCATCGTGCATTGAAAAGGGTCGTAAAAACGTTCTATACCAAACAGCTGAGTCATTAATTAGCCTTTTATTACAGCGTTACTAGATTGAATAAACAATTAAAATAATTAATAATCAAAAAATCTACAATATACGATTTACTCACCTCGATCATTGGAATAAATTTATTTCATACAAATCCACTCATTTTCCGATCAAGAATAATTACGCAAAAACCCCATCAAGATTTATTATTATATGTTTCTGTGAATTCACAGATTCACATAAACACTTGGACCAGATTCCGACCACATTCAAGGTGGCTTTGTAAGCGTTACTAAATTGTATCATCATCTTTCGGACTGTTTTGTTGTACTACCGTATCTGTTCAACGTAAGCGAAATCGTCTGGAGGAATGTTATACCTCGAGAATCGAGTTACGTACACTGAAGACTGTTGGACTAGGTCTTTCCAGCGAGTCCGTGAGCGCTCGCCGAGTTACGGAATGTTTACTTGCTTGACAACGGAATAGTTCAATAAGCGGATATACATCTGCAGGTATATCGTGCTTTCAGATACAGTTTCCAAAAATAATTTCGGGACCGGAGATCGCATGATCTGAACATAGCAGAGCTGGATGGCACATTATACTGTTCCTGAAAGCTAAGACTATGCCGTCCATACCATGTAATTTGTCACGCCGATTTTGAGTCATTCCATTTTCCCTCCACAAGGAACACCCACTCCAAAAGCATCTTCCTCGTGTAACGCACAGGCTGCAGCCCAATCCAAGTAAGACGACCCACCGATCAACTTTAAAGTAACGCCGTTTCTCAAAAGGTATATTTTAATGATTGATCGATAATTGCTCATTTTCTTGGAGGTCAAATCTTTAGTATTATCAACTGTTGATAGTTAACAGGATTTTCATCAATTGGTGGGCAAAAAATTCTTGCACATCATTTACAGGCCACCACAGGCAGGCTAATCTTTCTGAAGGATCTTAAGGATGTGTAGTAAATTTGTAGTGGTAAGTTGCTAATTGGCATTGGGATGTCTCGTTGACTGGATTACATCATGCGCAGGATTGGGATATGATGCAATTTTGTGAAGTGATTCACGAACCTGGAGGACGTTCGTTCCAATCCTTTCGAGTCCAATTCAAATGAGGAATTACACGGGCAGTGGGGAATAAAAATTTCCTCGTATAAGCAGAGTGGGTTAATGATCGCATTCGGATGCGTGCTGCATTGCTTGTATTAGAGCGCCTATCGATTTCCTGTGCCTTCCGAGAATAAATTATAACAGTTTCAAATGTAGGTCGTATTATTCGGTGGCTGACGACATTAAATTAAATACGAATACGTTACCTGGTTAGAACCCCTTATCGCGAGTGAAGTCAAAGCTCATCTATCAACGGAATCTTATCACCGCAGCTCATAATGTTCATCAAAAGGATTTCTGAAATCACTGCTGCAAAGCTAGGAGTTAATTGTAATTCCTTGGATTGCATTATTGTGGATGAAAGTTCGGAAGAGTTCAACAGGATTTAACACGTTTCAGCTGTAATACCATCAAGGCGCATTTCGTTTACTTCATCATGTTTGTAATCAGAAGTTTTGATTGGGTAATTCGTTTTATCGTTATCTGAAAGGCTGTTTTAACGCTTTGCTTTGCACTTCGCATTTTGTGCGTTCATCACACTTGATAGTTCTATTGTGATGATTTTTTACAATCCTCAAGAGTTGCATGCTGTTTGCCCAAACTACTGCAATGTTTGCATAATAATAATTTTTATACATCGCATTCCAAGTTATTTCTACATCGTACGGACATTTTATTTACGGTAATGAAGAATCAATTTGTGCAAAGATCGAGATCTTACAATCTGAAAAGACGATTGCACTACTCAAAATGCCAGATCAATCAATTCAGACTGTTAAACTTTAACTTGCATAAAATGTCTGATATCTGCTTGAAAATGATTTTTATACACATAATAGTATTACAATATCATTCTTCTTTTTTTTTCGTTCGCATAAAAATAATTCGAGTTGCATCAGACCAAAATTGGTATTTGAATTTCGCGCTGGCTCGACCAACAAGGCTAGAAACCACTAGCAGCGCCATGATGTCAAAAAAGTAACCAGGAAAAAAGCTGCTGCTAGTTAGCATGAATTCAGTAGATTTAAGAACACCGGAACCGGAACGATGGAAAGTCAGGACTCCGGAGGAGAAAATAGGCGATACCAACACAACAGACCGGATAGAGATTAACAGAGAACGCAAAGGTGTCCGAGTTCCAGTCAATAACGAGTTGGATGACCGTTACAATCCCGAAAACTTTCAGTGTTTAAAAATTGTGCGTACCGCAGTACAAAAAATCAGCCAAATCGTTTCGCTTTCCGTTTAGTCGTAGTTTATTTGGCGCAAGTGCCGAGTGCAAACGCCTCGCTTATCTGTGTTTATCTTGTAGCATTTCGGCTTTCCGCTCGGTTAACAGCCTGCACTTGACGCGGAGTGCATTAGAATACAATTTTCCTATATACATGCTTTTTCGACTATGTGCATAACTTCTATTTAAATCCAAACTTGCGTCTTTCACAGGCGTGACGCGATACGCTGTATTTACGTCGAAAATCTACGCGACTCCAGTCGTCGCGATTATCATGACTAAACTGAGGATGCCCACAGCAATTATCGCTGGTGTGTAAGTTTCTCTTCTCGTCTACTTCTCTCCCACTATTACTCCCAGAAATTTCAGCTGTGATCTTCACCTGAAAAGATGTTGGAATTGGGCGATTCTTCGGATGATTGACGCTCCTTAAAAAGTTAGGTTAGGTTAGGCTGCTTTCTTGCACATTTCTTAAACTTACTTGATGTAGCGCGATGTAAAAAAAAATTCAGGGTAGGGGTATAAACATTTCCTCGAATTTCTTATTTGTATATACTAAACAAGTCCTGAAACATTTGCAGTTCGATTGTAAGAAGATGCAATTCTTTTATCCTCGACAAAACTCAGGAATGATAATACTCGTTTTTCAGCATGTGAAATATTCCTTCCAATGGCTAATACGACGCGGTAAACTCATCTGTGCCTGGCGCTTCTTAAATAAAAATTTTTCTGGAGTCACCTAAGAGCCACATCGCTACAGTGAAAAAGGTGAGAATCAGCGTTTGGTGCAAGCTGAAAAGCAAGGAGAATTCATATCTTTAAACTGTTTAATTATTTTATAAAATAAAACTGTGAATTTGAAAGGTCAAACTGTGTGAAAAAGGGGTTTAAGCGTTTTGGAATATATTAAAGTGGTGCATGTAAAATTTTTTTGCGATTATATGCTGTCGTTCATTAACTCACTGTATTTTTATTTGCAGATCTACGACCGTCTCCCAATGACATAGTGCCGTGAGTGAAATTATACCGAATGGACTTGATACTACAGAGACAGAGTTTGCTTTTGAATTTATCACCTGTCGAAATCACTGGCCATTATGTTTGTGTTCGATTACTTCAAGAAGCTCTTCGGATATGCAGATGAAATCAGCCGGAAAAGAAAGATACCTGATTCGTCAAGTCCGAGCGAAGATTTTATACCAATTAAAAAGCAGTGTCGTGATCGCGAAATGGGTAGTCTCAAAACTAAACTCAGAGACTATCATTACGGTCTCGAGGATGACGGCAGTGTAAAAATATCTACAGAATCAGTTTATCAATCAAAATATACCAAAAACTTACAAAACGGAATCAACAACGAAAATCGTGAAGGTTTCAGTTCTACAAACTTGTCGACAAGCATGAAGCCACCCAAGAAAGACGCGTATACTCCCCACTCCGCAAAATGCAATGGTTCTGGGAATGACCGGTTTGCAAAGAATAGCAATCCAAACGTTAGCAAATTTACAGACAGCGGGATGTCAACGTTGGCAAAGACATCTTTGTTACGAGAGAAAAAGCAGTATGGAGAGATACTGCAGAATTATATTCCAGCCAGAATACAGGAAATCGACGTGACTAAATTTACCAAGGCAAAAGGATGTGCGAAAGATCCTACAGAATTGATACATTCGGAAAAGTACAAACCGTGCCAAAGGCAGACGCCGGGCAAATCAACCAAGCTGCTTTTTCCTACCTCAAGTTCTTCGTGGTATAGGCCTACTGATTTCAAGGATAGAAATACCGTCCCAGAGACAAAGATTGTCGAACATGATCGAAATCATAGAAAATCCATGGAACTGGGTAATGTGACCACACATGAAACTTCTTTGCCTCTTTATCGTTCGAACATCACTCGACAATCCTTTGGTCATAAAAACACCACCACGAACACACTGCGAGACTTACTCGGATCGAAAGCAGTTCTAAAAAACGATTATGTCTCAGAAGTTTCAAAACGTTATGATGCACGCATTCAAGAATGTCAGAAGCAGGCCGAAGAGCTGAAGAGAGAGAAGGATCTTCTTGCCAAGCATAACCGACTGACCAGAGAAGCTGTACTTGAAGAACAGTTCCACCGTTCATTGAGGCTATGCGAACCAATTCTCGACGATACAGAAGAACCGGAAGATGAACCACTCCCAAGTCTTACGAACGAAATGCTCCAAGAAATCAAGCATGCCCTCATTCCTCACCCACCGAATCAGGTTCTGGTCGAAGGCTTTGGGCTTCAGATTACGAGGAAAGACATTCACACCCTATCTGGCTTGAACTGGCTGAACGACGAAGTAATCAACTTTTACATGAATTTATTGATCGTTCGGGGGAACAGTGGTGGGAATTTCCCTAAAGTTCACGTGATGAATACATTTTTCTACCCAAAACTACTTTCCGGGGGGCACTCGTCGCTGAAACGATGGACACGGAAGGTTGATATATTCTCAAAAGAAATGCTCGTCGTTCCTATACATCTTGGAATGCATTGGTGCATGTCAATCGTCGATTTTAGGGACAAAACTATTCGTTACTTCGACAGTATGGGTGGGAGTAATCTTAAGTGCCTCAATGCTTTGAAACAATATCTCCAAGATGAGAGTTTGGACAAAAAGAAGCAGCCTTACAATATGACGGGCTGGAAATTAGAGAATGTCAAAGATATACCCCAGCAGATGAACGGTAGCGATTGCGGAGTATTTTCATGCATGTTTGCCGAGTACTTGTGTGCCAACAAGAGACTGACTTTCAGTCAGAAGGACATGCCGTATTTCCGCAACAAAATGGTATATGAAATACTTAAATCTAAACTTTTATAACTAAAGTATCTATTTTGAGGAACTGCTGTGAGTTGAAAAAGCTCCCGAATCTGCGATACTGAGGTGAATAAATGAGGAATGAATTATTTCCGCGTGTTTCTATCCATAAACTTTGACTGTAATCGAGACATTGTGTAACGATGATATCACGTGGAAAGATATTCTCAATCACCTCAACGTTCTGGACAGAGTTTATTCTGAAGATTTACCGACAGTGATGCTTAGATTAGGGATCTGTTAATTGATAATGTTAATCATTGCATCACAATGTGATCAATATGAGAACTTCAACGCTGTCTGGCACTCCGCAGATTACAAAAACTTGGTGATTAATAAAGTTGCTTTCAATTGTAACGTTAAGCATTAAACTTTGTTATCATCTAAGCAAACAATAACATTCAAGTGAATCATTCATATATTTAAAAAAAACTTTCAACAAATTTTTCCCCTTGCGCACTGAAGAAAGAGAACGAAAAAGAAAGCAGACTTTTACACTGACGACTGAAATGAAAATTCATTAAGATTTGTTACGAATGTTTATTATTATTTACTTCGCAAATCATCTGCAAGGAAAAATCCTAAACCTCGTAAATCGAATAATATTTAGCGTTTTGTAATCATCTTACAAGATTTAAAACGTCATTAATTTTGTAATAAACTTTAAATCTAACCAAGCAATGTTTCTTTATTATTGTCAAGTTTGGATAATGTAATTTAATCTGCTTTTGTCACAGAATTTTAATCTTCTGTTTATTGCATTGGTGGTTACTAGTCATTTGTTTTTCAATTGTAATTTAAACACTCAATAATTAATTGTTGATTGTTTGAGTCTTCTAAGAATTTATTCATATTCATAGGGTTCGTCGAGTCATCCATCTGTGACAAGTCATCATTTTCTAAACGCATAAATTTTCATCTTTGCCGATGAACCTAGATCAGTACAAATGTTTAAACTTTTGAGTCATTATTGCCCACTCCTACAAACAGCCCCCAACTTCAGTTATAAAAAATGGTGTAGCGTGTACGCATGATGACAGTTTGATCCAATGTGCAGACAATCCTGTTATGGTGCATCGAAAAATATTCATCCCGTTGAAAAACGAAACGATTATCTCATTGACAAAGTAATAACATAATAATTTGATCATTTCATTATAGTGAATCATTTGGTTAATTCTGAAACTATATGAGTTTATGCATTCGTTTATCCTAAAATGGTGAATCACGCTAGTACGTGAGTTGCAAACAATCGTTCAATATTTTTATTGTTGGTACTTACAGTTTACACGTATGCATACCTATAGAATGGGAGAATTCCGCGTACGCGTTTGATTACAATTGTGTAAAATATATGGTGCACTCATTGTCAGCACCGATGCTATGTTTTGACACGATATCTGTTTAATATTAATGCAGGTACATTTCAGGTTTAGGCTTGAACATAGTTACATATTATCATGTCATTAATAACGGTTACACTCTATGCACGGTCTGATAGAATAGCAATTCTAGCAATGGACGTCATATGTGATGACCGGTCAGTATTACAATAAGATTATTAACAATGGAAAACGAGATATGAATAAAAATTTTCAGTACAAAATACTTCGGCATTTTTTCTCTTGTAAAAATGACATGAAATTCAATTTGATGTAAAAATATTCAAGATATGACCAGAAAAACAACTAGTTTCACATTTATTAAGAACAAATTGTAGGCAACACGTGACCACGCACGTATATGAGTAAATTTCACGAGTTAAAATCTCAATTGTTAAGCTTTCATCAAAGTTAAAATCACATGTAAACTATTTATGCCGAATTTTCTTTCGCTTTCAATGTTTCTCTATTACCGTTGACTGCTGAAAGTGATCGTGAACTCGGAATAAAATCGCAAGTGTGTAAACGGCGGCCATGTTGGCTTCGTACCGCCGTTAGTACTCGCTGATGAAATATATCGACTAATAATTTTCTCCACAACTTGAGTGAAGACTGCAACCGATACGCAGGATCAATCAATTCTACATGCATGTTTCCGCGTTCGCCACAAAGTTTCATGCATGACTTTGATATTTGGCACTGATAAAAAGGTCTAGAAGATTCGCTTCTCGTGCGAGAAGAGACCATGAACATTGCCCTCAAGCTGCGCAGACTGGGTTCTCCTTTCGAACCTGATCTCCCCGTTGTACATCATCGATCTCAAGGCGGAAACAGACCTGGCACCAATGTCCTGGCAGCCGTGTTTGATCCCGCATTGCAGGTAGGGCAAAAACTTGAGGACAGAACCCTTGTCGACGATGGACCCGCTGACACCCTGAGCGACCCTCAGCTTGTCCATCTCGTTGTGGTAGTACCTGTCCATTGCAGATCCCCTGGTGTCCCGACGCTCCATGGCTTCCAGGGAGCCCATTCCCCGGTATTTTTTCAGCCGGACTCCATCGCTGAAGAAGTATTCTCCAGGTGCCTCGGAGGTTCCGGCGAGTAGGGATCCCATCATCACTGTGCTCGCGCCGAGACAAAGGCCCTTGATGATGTGCCCAATGGACTGGATCCCTCCGTCGGCGATAACCGGGACCCCGAACCTCTTCGCGTACTCCGAAACCTTGTAGACGGCGGTAGCCTGCGGCCTACCGGCGGCCATCACCTCCTGGGTGATGCAGATCGAGCCCGAGCCCATCCCTACTCTTAGTCCGTCGGCTCCAGCCTCGATCAGGTTCTTTGCCTGGGCGCAGGTGACGACATTCCCAGCGATGACCTCGAGCTCTGGATACGCGGATTTTACGTACCTCAGCATTTCGATTTGGAATTTTGAGTTCCCTTGGGAAGAGTCGAGGACGACAACGTCCACCCCGGCCGAAGCGAGGCACTTGAGTCTCTCTTTGTCTTCGTCCCTCGATCCGATCGCGGCGCCGACAAGCAGCTGCTTGTTCTCATCCTTACTGGCGTTCGGGTAGCTCCTGTTCTTTTTGAGGTCAGTCCGTGCCATCAGGAACACGAGCTCGCCACCCTCGTTGACTATCGGGAGTTTCCCCTTCTTCGACATCTCCAGGATGGAGTTGGCCTCCTGAAGAGTAACTCCAGCGGGCGCGGTGATCAGGTCCTTCAATCTGGTCATCACGCTCTCCAGTCTCTCGCCCTGCTGAGTCGCAACGTCCTCCATGAAGTCGATGTCCTTAGAGGTCACGATGCCGACCAGCCGACTCCCGATCTTCCCACTCTCCGTTATCGGCACCCCGGAGAACCCGTGCGTCGCCTTGACCCTCAGCACATCGGCCACCGTATGATCAGGCGACAGAACGACCGGGTCCCGTATGAATCCGTGCTTGTACTTCTTCACCTTCTGCACCTCCGTCGCTTGGTACTCGGGCGAACAATTGTGGTGTATGATCCCAATGCCGCCGGAGAGCGCCATGGCGATGGCCATGTCCGACTCCGTCACCGTATCCATAGGCGTTGATACCAACGGAGCCTTCAGGGTGATCCCCCTGGTCAACGGGGACGAAAGGTCGACCTGGTCCGCGGTGAAGTCGATGTACCCGGGGAGGATGATGAAGTCGTTGTAGGTCAGGCCGTCGCCAGCGGCGAAAAGCTGTTCGGCGGTCAGCCCATCTTCAGGGACGTCCTGCCTCGTGGCGTCGAACACGTAGTCAGCCATTGCTCTCCTGTCTTATCCTGCAGGTCAGAGGTCGCGGCTGGAAAACGGAATTTCTACGGACTGGTCCCGTATTGATTAACGCGCACTCGACGGACAAATTGCCCCGCAGAAGCGACTGCTGCCGATGATACTCGCGACACTCCTACAGCTTCTCCTCAATCCTCACCCGGCATAACTCGACCCTCGAATGCCGCCTCGCCGACTTCTCCCGCTCCCAGGGTTCGCCGCTTTGTCCACGCTATTTTACCCTCCGCCAATCACCGGCCAATGGCCAGCTACCGTTGGCTCGGAAAATTCCTCCCCCAAGTTACGACCGGACCTAGTCATGCAACGCTCGACGCGTCTTCGCTCTTGGTTATCATGTATCGATTACTGAAGCCCACGATTATCTATTTTTTCTTTTTTTAGCTTTTGAATAAAGTATCTGATAGTTGTTTTTCTTCTATTGGATTCTACCGAGAAAATATTTTCATGTTTATTACATATACGTAATACGGTATACTATACTTTTTCCTCGTTTCTTTCGTTTTGCGTTTTAATCAGCTGCAGTGCAGATTCTCACTGCGACCATTTCAAACTCACACACTGTATGGTAATGCGCTCTAAATCAAATATTTGACATTTCTACTGCGCTATTTAATTTCACCGTTTTATTTATGCACTCACTGCACAGACACCGACGACGACGAACGAATGTTTTTGTACGTAGCTATATTTGCACAATCCCATCACCGTCATCAGTTTGAATACTTTTGAACAGTAGGTTTTTATCGATGTCCAATTGAAAAAAGAGCTTTAAAAAAATAAAATTTACTCAACTTGCGTGGTGAAAATTTCGACGTTCCGCAAATCGGTTTGCCGCAAAAATTTAGCTTTGAGAGAACACTAATTTGTTCATTTAAATTCTATGCCGCGGTCAGATGTCTGGTAAAACCCCTCGCATCCAGTTGCTTGACTGCTGTGAATATGTAAGAGGGTCCATTATGAAAATCACTTTCCCTTGCGTGACCACCGATTACGATGGCAGGCTACTTCACTCATTTACTGTCATTTATTACAGCGTCATTGTCTCCAAATTACGGTTACCTAAATCCAGTAAAAGTCGCTTTTTCAAACCGGAAGGCATTTCAATTGTAACCTCCGTACTTCCAGAGTTCTCTGCCACCGATATTTGACAACTTCCGGATTCTTTACTTTACCAGCAGGATGCCAGCTGACATTTAAATACTCATTGCAGTCACGTGTGGTTAACTAATGCATGCTTACGAAATGAGGATAAACTACCGACTTTAATTAATTCTTACAGATACGGGCTACGGGTTAAATTGTATCGAAGGTACCGTAGTTTACTTTTTACAGCTGTGCAGTTCTGGTTAAATATCTAATAAAAATTGGTCATCATTAAGCATTTATGTGACAAGAGACGACGCTGGAGTGAGAATGGCAAGAATCGCAAGTTGCGGATACTTTTCAGCATTGGTTGTATAATACTGATTGTAAGTGACAGTCTGAATGTATAATGCAAATGCGTCGCAGGACGGAATCCTTAGAAACGCTTGCGGATCAATGTAATCCTCGGTGATGCCTGCCATGTCCGTATCGTACGTACACCTACTTCTCGGATTAACCCAGATTTCTCATTCCAAGATTGCGGCGAAGGAATTCGTCCGGTATTTCCCGCGCATGAATATCCAAGAACCTAATTCAAACTTCGTCGGAAGGACCCAACTCGGGTTTGCTTTCCATTTACTGAGTCAAATTGACACAAGCAAACTCCTCGCTGCTGTATAGTTTCTGTCTCGCCTTCTATCCGGCCGGGATTTGACTTCTGCCAAATTCTGTGGGGCGAGTGGAAAGCGCAAAGTACACACGGCTGTCAATGTGCCAGCCCATGAGCGAGTTTGAATGCAAAGGCTTCCAAAACAACTCTGATTAGGTATAGTAAACAAGAAAGCATACGACTACGCGTAACCACCGCAGTAGCGACATAACCGTTATTATTATATATATTAGGGTGTTTCAGAAAAAAATATTTTGCGATTTTGCACCGTAGCATCCCATTTGAATCTGTGAAAAAGCACGTTGTTGCACTTCAATTGTTAATTCTTTCCTGACTTTTATATTCAACCCATAGATCACGATCCTGATCCAACGATCATATGTCAATCGGGAATCTTGTTCCCCTAAATTAAAAGTTCAGAGTTCATGTCGAATTATAACTATTTTATGCGATTGAATTGATAATGAAAAAGTCGTTAGATACACTTTTCAAACATCGACTGGATACTTGATATTACAAGTGTGGATCAACTTTGTGACATAAATTGATATTATGATTGCTGTAAGCAATAAAAAGTATTCTATTCACAATTCTTCATAAATTTAGAAAAATGTATAAAAGTGAAAAATCAACTGACCGTGATCTTCCACATAACGTAGAACGCTTATCTTTCGACGGAATCTTTTTTGTAACCTGAACAAACTTATTATGGAATGCCATGGTGAAAAATCGCAAATTATTTTTTTTTGAAACACTCTACTCCCCTACTCTGCAACTTGCTAAAGTATTCCGAGGACGAAAGACGGCGCAGTATTCGCGCGGCGGTTTACCTCACCCTGACATTATATACGACAGTCAATTTGACTCCCTTTGTGAAGGGGGGAATATTGGTGGAACAAGGTGTGCAATTTTCAGCCTTTACCGCACAGTGTAATTTACCACGTTCGAGTTTCCGCAGCAGCAGCAGTAAAATTTTCCGATGTGAAATAAATCGCTCAATAACAAACGTGCGTGAAGTTGTCACTCTGAAAATTATTTACTTCTTCAAACGTATATAATATATATATTTTTCTTTCTTATCTTCTCTCGTTTTCTCACTGGTTGGCAATAATTCTTCTGCTCCCCAGGGGTAGAAATTTTGGAGTGGTATTTTCAGTGCAGATCGATAAATTCTACGGAAATGTAAATTCTGTAGCTGATTTTCAACAAACGACGATTTAAATATAAGAAAAAGAAATAGAATATATAATTTTAAATAGCAACTGATTTTTAACTTGAGTTTTCAATAAAATTATACGTAATAGTGCTGCAGAGGATAAACGTACTTACCTAAATTATAGATTGGATAAAAGCCTTTGATCCACCCTTTGGAATATAAGGAGGTTTCTTTGAGCGGTATAAAAAATCTGGTGTAGCTACGAAATGAGAGAAAAATTTGTGTCATTATACATGTTTAAAATTGTATTTACATCTGAATTCATAACGAACACGAAATATAGTACAAAGTATACAGTATTTTAGATTACAGAAGGCACTCAACCTTTAAACCTAATATTATTAGTTTTTATTATAATTATAATGTAACAATAATAATGGAAAAGTCCTTCATACAAAAGTGAAATAATATCTATTTTTTTATATATATAATACATGTAATATATATACGTATATATATATATATTTTTTTTTTTTTTATTAATAATATATTAATTTATCTATGTAATAACTGCGTGTGTTAATTAATGAATGAGGGAATGAGCATTTTGGTGGGATAGTAGAATTACGGAGAAGCTACTACGGCTGTAAAATTTTAGTTTACGTAACGTATGTGTGTACAAAGCAGAGTTAAGAACGTGTGAAAATTCTCACTTTTACCAATAATTGATGAAAATAATTCGGATCCGGATAATATTAGGTATTAGATATTAAAAAGAATCGCGAGGATTCCAAGAGTGAAATAAGAATAATCAAAATGCAAGAAGCAGTTTCTAATCAGCCGATGGCGACTGTAAAATATATTATTATAAATATAACAGTATTGATTGCGAACGTGAGTGGCGATGAAAAAAAGTTGAAAAAATGTTATACGAATTTGGAAAGATTCGAATGTAAAATGCGATTTCTCGTATGAGCGCGAAAGTAAACTGATGATTGTCATTGATAAAAATCTCATGAAAATCTAGAGGAAACAGTCCAGGAATTGATCGGCATTCGAATAATTGGGAAGTTAATTTTGTGTAAACCGAGTGATAATTACAAACGATTCTTACGTGCGTTAAAATTGAGTTTAAATGTTTTAAGCGGTCGCCTGATACTTCCAAGAGTCTGTAGACTAGATATTTAATGGATCAACGTAGCAGAAAAGGGAATAAAAAGCAGATTTAACAAGTAAGATGTATATATAGCTACTATCTTACTATCTTCGCATCGTTTCCGCAAACGAGTTTAATGAAATATCTTATCGCGAATAAATGGTACGAAGTGCTATTATATTCTAGACCCTGTACCGGGTCGTATAATAAGTAGGATTATAACAATGAGCAAAACACTTTTAGACTTTACAAGAATTTATAGAGTAATAATAAAGATTAGGTGCGGAGGAAGTGAATATTCGAGGAAAGTTTAACGGTGCAATGATTGTTTGTGTGACATAATACAGTGATTTTTGATTCCGTTTTTGTTTTCTTCTCTTCACTTTATCTTTCAACAATTACAATTTGCGGAATGCGTTTACGTATTTTTGAAAATTTCTTGCCAAGTGACGAATGACTTTCACATGAGGTACAAAAGTAAAAATTAAAAAGGCAACGGAAATACAAATTTCGACGATTTTGAATCAGCCAACATCGTACCACCGTTCTCAACTACATCTCATAAAGCGAACGTATCTTTTTGACATTTCGGACGTCATTGATTCAATTTAAAATCAACGAATATGGCCGGTTGATCGGATTTTTTTTTTCAGGAGTAACTAATTTTTATTCTGCTCAACGAATTAAACTTAGTTTAGTTATATGTATAATTATAGTTCCAGTGGAATTGTAATGTCTGCGTACAGTTTTACATAGAATATTGAATAGATACTATCATTTGATGTATTCATATATACATACATATACATACCTAGCTAGACATTTTATGCATATATGTATATTTATATATATGTGTACATTTTTCTTCAGTTTCTAAAAGTTAAATAATTATTATCATGCCGCGATAGCTATAGCTTATTTTAGAACAACGATCTAGCTTGTGAACACTCATTCCTCGGAGAGATTATAACTTTTTTTACATATATAATATAATATATATACATATATATGTATATAATTTATACCTTTTATCTCTGTATATATATATATATATATAAATTATATTCCTAGATAAAAACTCTATTATTATTGTTGTTGTTATGATTATTATTACAATATTTATTATTTTTATTCTTATTCTCATTATTATTATAGACACGATTAATCATCATAATTATTACTATTATTATTTATTTATTTATTTATCTATACTCATCATTATTATGTACGGTTTAAATAATTACGGTGTCATAGCAATATATATTTATCATGTAATATGTAAGTATTTAATATTAACAATAATTATCTTATACCTTGGCACAGCATATGAAAAATAACTATGGTACGAATTATTATTATTATTATTATTATTATTATTATTTTTCTCACCTTTCTCTGTTAATATTTTTTTTTCTTCTTTTCTCTTTAGCATAGGCAAAATTGTATTTTATTGAAACTTTTTGAGCACAGTTATTATTATTATCATAATAATAATTATTATTATTACTATTAATTTCTCTCTTCTATCCTACACAATATTTTTCCCTCTCTTTTTTTCCTCGTACTTTACGTATAATATAATATATTAATTATGTACTATTTCACCTTATTTGAAAACCGCTGTTGAAAATTAAACTTCACTTTATCCTTGTTTAATACAACTATAACTCGCCATCGGGAGTCTGTTTTTTTATTAGTATAATATTATACGTACGGGATTATACGTATGTATTATACACGTATGTATGAACCAACTATAATGTTAAACAAATTACCAAATCTTTTTATAGTTTGTATTACCGTAAAAACCTTTCGTGTATCTATAAACTTATATTATATATAGCTCTACATGTACTATTATATATTTCTCCTTTCTTCGAACTTCTCTTCGGTCTTCATTTCATTGTCTCTATTATTATTGTTGTTGTTGTTGTTGTTGTTATTATTATTAACTTTTTCTCCTTCTCTGTGTCTGCGTTTTTATCCCACACACCGTTCGTAAAAAAAAAAACACACAATTTTTCATCTAGTTCGACTTTATACCTTAAACCTACACCCTGATTATGTTATACAAACACAGCATTATTGTAAAACATATTTTTTTGTCCATTTTTATCTCCTCCCTATTTATTTTTGTCTTCATCATATACAGCGAAAAACTGACACTTCACATGACGTGTATTATCGTTCCTCTGCGATTACATAGGCCTGGTAAAAATCAGGTGTACAAACATTACGAAGGTACGCAGTTATTATAGCTAGACATCATTATTTCGCCGAGTTTCGGACGAGAGACGGAATTTTATTTTAAGCCATAGTCTTCGGGGTTCAGCAGCTTGATTAACATCCGCATGACTACTCAACCGGATGAAGTGAACCGGATTTCTTTGGCCTCGGAGAACATTTTCATCCCGTTTCTGTTTTCAAGTTTACAGCCCGTCGTCTACGGCTCTAATGTCATATCCGGTTATTCATTTCGCGAATCCCGAGCCGCTTTATGGTCCGAAGCTAAATGTAATCCCGTGAAAAATTTCGCGGAAAGATAATTCGAAATCGTCGCTGATGACTAACGCAACTCTCGAGATTTCACATTTCTTTTTATACCGGAAGACCGTCAACGATTCGCCGATTTTGTCGCCGTCCTGCAGTTGTATAGCACTGACGAAGGATCGTTGAAGAGTCGATAGAGATGAAGGTGGTGAAAAATCATCCTTTGCAAAGTGGAATCGAAAGGGAAGAGGCTGGAGGCTGTCGACCGGGTAAAAGCCACTTAATATACCTATATCGAGCTCTCGAGATGAGTAGATTTATCGATTCTCAGACAGTAAGTGAGACGGGAAAGAAATTCGGACGCTCCTTGGTGAGGATCCTTCTTTTCTTTGCTTCTTTGCTTCTTTGCTTCTTCACTTTACCGGGGCGCCCCTCGAGTTTCACGTTACACACTCGTTTCACCCTCTCTTGTCGTCGAAGTCGTCACGTTTCCGCATTCCGGATATCCCGTTCATTTGATTTTGTATCTTATTTCCTTGTTCGGTTTTTACTTTCTCCCCCCAAGGTTCACCAGATTTTTGGGGACGGTTGATCCATTACATTCGGACAGATTTCTGGCTGTCATAAAATACGTATTATAATCATTGCCACATCCGCATCCACATCCACATCCACATCCACAGCGACATGACTATGATGATTGCCTCGCTACAGACCCGATTTTCGATCTATTAATTTACAGCTCCGTCTTATAGAGTCACGTGGCCGGCGCCATTGAAGTTGGCGGGGTGGCCGAACGCCATAACGAATTCGCTGATTCTGTGATCGTTGTTATCTAAACACGCATAATAATGATATTCGGTTAAAGATGGTCGTCAGTGTTGTTTAGCTGAAATTTTGAAAATCTTACATCGTCATAAGAGAGACAAATCAGGTCGTTCCTAGATAATTTTTCATTAGTACAGAATTTTTTACTTCTTTTTTCAAATTTATGTCAAACGCTTTGAACTAATTTCTCGAACGATTACCCCATATTTTTTTAAAAGATGTTTTCTCCTTAAAAGATAAAAGAAAGAATAAATAAATAATTACACGGTCGTGTAAAATAATCTACAATTTTCAAGTATATTACAGATTTTTAGAGCATTGAGCGCTCTACGCGGAAAAAAAATATGATGTGAGAGAAAATGGGTGAGACAGCGTAATAAATGGGTTCTATTGTTCTGGCAGTTTATTTCTCTCAATATTCCGCAGAAGCTCTGTAGTTTTGAAATTCAAATTCCACGATTGATTTTTCTGTCTCATAGCATTACACGACACGGAATTTGTTTATTGAGTTTGAGCCCGCTAAGATAGATATGTTCAGATAGATATAGAAATGATTTGATGCAAAGTAAACGAGCAGACATTAATTTTTTTCCATAATCGACGGTCTCAATATTTCAATTCTCAATTTATTGGATCGCGTCACTCTTCGAGTGCATTAACGTTTCAGAATAAATCGGTTTGTATAAAAAGTTAAGAAAAGGTGAAAAAAAATATTTTGTAATTTTATGTGTGCCAATGATCGTAAATACAAATCGAAAAAACATTCTTACCATGTAATAAAATCAAATCTCATCAAATTTAAATTATGCAAGCTAAGACATTAAGAAATCGACACAATTAACGTTTTTAAAATTATTTAATATTCGGCGTAATTGAACTCTCGTATTTTTTACTCGATTTTTATGTTTATCGCTGACGAGATTTAAACTGATTGGCCGAAGAGCGTTTAAAAAAATCTTACCTGAACAAATCTGTGTTAACTCACCTTTAAGCTAACCGTTTTTTTGAATTTTGCCAAGCGGCTCCTTGGTGAAAAAAAAAAAAATACCAAAAAATAAATAAAATAAGCGCGACATCAGAGTTTCATAATTTCGAATATTCTGATTACAGAAAATATTTTCTCCAACGTTTTTACATCTTCGCAATCGCGCTACTCGAACTGGCTTCTATTCGTCTTCTGTTACAGAATAGAGAATCTGTTTGCTACCGTATTTCCGACAATAATTAGAGCGAATAAAATCAGCACAGATTTTTCGCACAGTTTCGTCCGCTTCTCTCAACTTCCGATCTAGGCCGATTCTTCCGATCGAAACTCGACGGGGTTTCCAACCGTGTACGCATGTGGACTAAGCCTGACCGCGTTTCCGGTTACCTCGAGGATGGGCGTACCTTGTTCTCACGGCCGATAAGAGGCGTTTCCGCCGTGGTCTCGTCGACGCCCCTGGTCAGATAGGGGTGAGGTGGCGGAATGTAAACAGACTTTCCGGTCGCAACCTGGGCGTAAATCGTTGGATCCTGGGGCTGCTGGCGACGCGTCAATGTGGACATAGGCAGAAGCTGAGGACGCTGAACACCCGCGACAGGAACCGGCTGGTAGCAATTTGGGGGAACGCGTCTGCCGCCCCTCTGCAGCGACAACTCGGCGTAGGTGAGCTCGATACTCTGCGGTATCAAGGGCGTCGAAGCGTTCGTTAAGCATTTTTTAACATCTTTCTGCTGCCCCCGAGCTGGGGATGCGCCGGTAATATCTCGGTAACAACTTACGTTGTTCCCATTCGGCCCGAAGGACGATTGATCCTGAAGCTGACGAGACTGCGGCAGGATAAAACGGGGCGACGCACCCTTGCAGAGCTCAGCGTAAGAGTTTTCTGACGGGGAAACAGAGTTAAAGCCTGTTTAAAACAATTTTTATTGGATTTCATCCCTTTAAGAAGAAATATCGATACTCATTGCCAATTATGGTAATCATTCAGACTCATAGAGAGCTTTTTTCTTTGCTTTAGAATGTTTTGTACACACTGACAATAAATGGAGAATATCTGTTTACTGTATATCTAGTGTACATGGAAAAAAAAATTTAACACACATTTTACATCTTTTATGGTGAATATATGGACAGCATATTTTTGGGGTTAGATTTACATGAATTGTGGTAAATCTATGTATAAGCAAATCGTAACTCTTACTATGGATTTTCTACTAACTCTCATTACTGGATTTGTAAATTTTGTAACAATTGTTGTAGATTTAGGTCCAAAAAAGTGCTGCCCGCATAATAACTACAAGAGATTTAAAATGTGTAATATTTTTCTTTTCGTGATATTGTTCGAATAAATGCACAGATATCAATTCGCATGACGAGAATATGAAGCCGCGCGACATGCACTGAAAGATCCGAGGAAGGCGAGGAGAAAAGAGCGGCCGATTTATCGGCTGGTAAAGAATATCACCGAGATAGAGTAAAAATTGAAAATGCTCATAAATTGGAGATACCCAGAGGATATGTACGTGTATAGGTATAGCTATACTTTACAGGAACAGAGGTATGGAAGAGGATGATATTTTTCTGTTATGCCGCACAACCAGCAGCTACCTACACGCAAAGCGCGTCCATAGATCAGCGACCTCGTAGATCTTTCACCCTGCAGTAGTACGAGGGTGCAGTATTGGGTGCATACAAGGGTGGAGAGTGGTAACCGGCTTTCAACGAGCATTATATTCCAAATACCAATTTGCAATTAATTAGCCTTTATCTGTAAGAGCGTTAGCGCATAATATTGCCACATATATCATAGTTGTTAGGATCCTAAGCCGCGATAGGCTGCGAAGTTGAATCGATTCCTCGGATCCCCGGCTGCAGTGGGACGCAGAGTAATTCCGCAAGCTCTCGAAGCTCTCGAAGCAAACGACACAAAGCTGGGAAAAATACTTTCGAATACAACTTGCTACTCGTGTAAGGCCAACTTACCATTTCCATGGGGTATGATGTCGGGGTTCTTTTCGAAGCTTTCTATGCTGTCCGTGTTGGCCGGGAGGCTCGCCGTCTTCTCGTTGGGGGCGGCCAGGTTAGCCATCCCTCCGTCGTCGTGCGAGTCCTTGTCGTCCTGGGGGCGGGGGCGGTACCGCAGACGGACAGCAAGGACTATCACGAAGATGACCAGAAGCAGCCCGGCAGCTGCGCCCACGACGGCACCCAGCAACGGACCCGACAGAGACAGCATCACGGGTGTCAGAGCTGTCGACATAAACTTTCGCTTTAATATTCCACCCCCGGACTCCCGGCAATCCCTTGCCCACTTAACAAACAATCCGAGTACACCGGCGCTCTCCATTCCGCCCCCCGCGAAGGAGGAGGAGGAGGAGGAGGAGGAGGAGGAGGAGGAGGAGGAGGAGGAGGGTCGTTATACATGATATAATGGGAACGAGACGCTCAATCTTATCGTGGAACGGATCTGACCGGCTTTCCTCAACCCCCGGTATTGCAGTATTATTTCAGTCGCCCAAGGATTATGCTTCACAGTTTGCGCGATAAGGAATGCGGCATGTGTGGGATTAAAGAGTTCAACACGAAGAGTATGAAAAAGATAAAATTTTGCTAAAAATTGCAGGTTTCTTTTTTTTTTTTTTTTTTTTTTTAAATATACTTAATAAAATGCAGAATTTACTGTAGAATCAGTGAAAAATATTGTGCGGAGAGTAAAATTTGCTACATTTTTAGTAAAAAATATAATTGGCACGAGTATCTTTTACCACAAACGACTTTTTGATTCTTTTATACCATTTTCTGGCTTCTTGAGGAGGTAACGCAATTTTCTGTTAATTGATTGGTAAATATTAAATCGTTCCGGACAAACACTGATCGGTGAATACTTGAAACGTTTATGCGATTGGCAGGTTTCGGGCTGAAGGAGTTGAGATGAGCGATATTTACAGGACTGTAGAACTCGATATTCGATTTCGAGGTGACTGATGGATAAATAATTATTGAACTATAATCGAAAGGAATGTACTATACAATACTAGAAGCTTCAAAGTAATAGTCTGATTTTATTGAAGTACGGGTACTTCATTAGTGACTCGTAAAACATGTTTTTGCAACTTGTACTCAAAGCTTACGAGAATTCTGCGAATCAATATCATCCTCGAAATCGGAGGGCTGATTGAGTTTTCCCAATTTCCCAAAAGCTAGCCACGGAATGAATCCGTGCGTGTAAATTACTTTCAGCCCGCGAGTATAAACGAGCACTCAATTGATCGACACTAAGTGTAATTGAATGGATATCGTGTGATTTGGTGTGACAGGAAGGAAAAAAATTTAAAACAATAAAAATAAAAATCGAAGCAAAACAGCTGAACGGGGATAAATATCAACTAAAAACGATCGAACTCACGGATGAGGGCTTGATTTGCACCCCAGGCTACAGGGTGCCGTCTATACACAACCGGGATTGTGCAAGCTTGCATCCGCTAAAATGCACTTTGACGTGACATCACGGAGAGTCTCGAAGCAATTAGCTAATTGTGTCGTTGGTCGTTTCATAATTACGAAGCCTCGTAGCGATGCTCGTGGTCATATATATATGTATACGAATCAATCGCTGATAACTAGCCGAGTAATTAACTTGGTAATTGAAAGGAGTTGATGCTGAGCTCGGCCGACTGTGTTTAACCCTCTGTCAGTCGCACATTTTTCAACTCAATACTTAAGCCGAAATTTCGTTACCCAGAGGTTTTCGGAGTCACTGATCACGAATTTGTAGTCAGAATTTGACAATCTCTAAATCGAAGATGACGGATCCAATATAGTGGACATAAAAAAGCGATAAAACTATAGAAATTCTATGATTCTGGCCGAAATTTGTTACTCGGTGGTTTTCGGGGTTGTGCAAAGTAACGAGGTGATTTCAAGCAGTTGTAAATAAACTAGGATCAGGCTAGGAAATGGAAATTTTTGAGGTGGGATGCTGTGAGTCCCACTGTGATTGGAAGGGTTAAAACTCGCGTTCACTTCACCCTGCAGGTTTCGGCGTCCCGGGAGTTTGTACCTGCGTGTATGCCTCTTTTCATGCACAATATACTTGTGCAGGTAGATAGGTATACGTATATATATATATATATATATATACATATATGTATATACGTATGTAAACGTTGGTACAGCGGAAACTCGTCGCTCTTCAAAGTTGAGTCGTCGAATTATCTCAGCATTGTTCTCACAGAGGTTTCTTTGACCTGGCCTACGTCTATGCTGGTCATTGTCAAAGGAACAATGGCGACCCTTGTTCCTTACTACCGAATCAGCGTGAGTAGAAGTACTGTCCTATGGTGGGAAGATGACATCCTCCGCACGGGAACCTTTAGGTGAACTAGACCGAAGCAACCTCGCTACATCCCTACTGCAAGGAAGCTTCATGCAGCTGGAAGCTCCGACGAACCATGAAACTAATCATGCTACTTTTCGATTTTTATCTCCACGCGGTTCAACCTAGTATCAAATTTGAATATTTGGCTTAAAAGAAAACAAAAATCGATGTGTTTGCTTAAACGGGAATTCCATACGAAAAACATTCAGAAAAATAATGAAATATCGTGAAATTTATTAGTTCATGTTTTTTTTTTTAAATACAAATCATTCGTGCAAATGAATAGCTTTCGATCATCGCGTAGTATTTTGATACATTTTTTTTTTGTTTGTTTCAAACTATGTTTTGATCGTACTCGCTAAATTTTTAGCAAAAAATATGAAAAATTCAGTGTGTTATAATTTTTGTTGAGAAGAATGATCCATTTTTCGGTATTTTGTTGTTTTATGAATTTTTTTGTTTTGCCACATTCAAAGTTTCATTTTGATAAATATAACAAACTTTTCTTTAAATATCATTGTTAAAGTGTATCCCAGATAAAATTTCAAGTCATTTGAATCGATATCTCCGTTTCTACGGAATGAATTTTTGTGTGGGGTCTCCAGCGACCCCGGTTTGACATTTGTGTTATACATACGCAGAAGTCGTGCAATTTGAAAGTTAATCGAATCGTTAAACGAATCGTCTAAATAACGAATTAATCAAAAAAGTGGAACAGCTCTGCGTTAGTCGTTAGAGACTGACGTTGAGATGATTTTGGTATTTGCACCGTTGACGAGGATGTGAAAAAGTGAAAAGGCGCCAGGCGTGTTCAAAATTCAAAACTTAACAAGCTTTCGGATATAACTGGGCTGTAACGCGGTGTACAAGACACATGCAAACTCAGGGTGCTGCTGCATAATACATTTTCATGTTTTATGCAGCGGAAACTTTTCGCGGGTGGTAAAAGTCAAAAAGTAAAAAACTTTAGTTTACTTTAAATTTTTTGAATACCGCCTTATACACCGAAGTCATAAATACGCGGCTGGTTCGTCTGTACACTTTTTCGTTTCGGTAAACACTGAATTTTCGTTTCAAATTATATTAAAAACTTGCGGTATTTGCAAGCGATTATTTTTCATCGGCTTTCTAAAGTTTCGCTGTCGAAGAAAAGACTGCGATAAAATTAAATTCCTTGGATTTTTTGAAAACTTATGGAGATTACGGAGATTTTTCAATCTCTGATTTCACTTATTGATCCAATTTTTAATTCTCAGTCGCAAAGACGGCGTGAAATCGCAAAACGTGATTGTTCGAGATTATCAACAATTACGTGATGAATATAAACACATGTTATGTAAATTATAATATAGTTATTACTCATATCATTACATGTATAGAAATTGAAAGGACCCAATGTACCAGTCAATTACTTTTGCAAACTAGGATCAAAATTATGATTCAGCCACGTTGCGAGTAAAGATTCGTTGAAAAGAGCGGATAAAAAACCATCTCTTTTCCAACACTGACTTTTCATTGAACAATTACTTATATCACGCGTGACTGAATGCATCACGAATTTGACTACTTTAAAGAAATTGACTCGAGTACTGGTCGTTTCAATTTGAAGC
This sequence comes from Diprion similis, assembly GCF_021155765.1. Lineage (NCBI taxonomy): Eukaryota > Metazoa > Arthropoda > Insecta > Hymenoptera > Diprionidae > Diprion > Diprion similis. Next base: position 18,096,538 of record NC_060106.1, on the reverse strand, counting down.
GTGTAACATCTACGTGTCATTTGCATGCAGCTATAACGTTATAATACAAGTCTAAAAATGAAACTGAAAGGATGAATAAATCGTGTATAGTTATAATAAAAAGCGAAGCGCATAGTGAGCAGGCATAAAAAAGTCCCCCTTAAAGAAGAGAGAAAGCAAAAGAAAAGGGGTATAAATTGTGTATGTATAATACATAGGTATGCATGTACGTATCGGTATGAAATATTCTTTGTACATCGGAAACATCGTTGTAAAAACTGCACTTCTACATCCTTCGATTACTATTCTCTAAACTTTGCGTTCGTTTTTTTTTATCCCTCCTCCATCCCTAATTCCCACATAATTGAAATTGAAAGACCGCGAAGCTCGGACAAAAAAACTCTGCAGCAGGTCGATGTGTGAAACGTGAGGAGCGCGAGTAGCGAAGGATTTGTAGAATTTTTATCGCGTGAGGTGCAGGGTGGATAAAGACGGGTCACATAGAGGGTTGTATAAAAATGGCTGAATGCACAGAGAAGAAGCAGGCGACGTTGCAGGGCAGCCGCGTCGACCGGACTCGTGATATCGGTGGAAATCTCAGATCATGTCAATGTGATCCCTACCTGGGTATCGCTGGTGCTCCAGGGTCTCGCCCTCCTGGACGAAGTGCTGGCTGTGGAGAACGGTGGCGTCGCTCGTCGCGTGTGCCGTCATGATCCTGAGGGAGAGGACGAGTCCCAGTTGACTTCGCTCCGCCGGGAGGTCCGTCACCTCGAGGATGCTGGGCGTCAGACTCGTCGCCGATGCCAGGAGCCGCCGAGAACCGGCGTCGAAGACCTGGAGGACGTACGTCGCCGTGTTCGGGTCGAAGTACTCGCTCTCGGCGCAGCTCACCCTCACCATCGTTCGACTCTCTTCCCGGATCGTGCAGTTCTCCGGGGATGGCGGACGTGTCAGTCGTTCACCTGCTGGTACGGGGATAATCTGCCCTGAACGTTCATCGTCTATAGGATCCCACCCTCGTCGGTGCCACCGTTTTTTTTTATCTTTGTTTATCTTTTTTCGAATTTTTAAACTCTCCTTTTAGCCCGATATTGCCGAATATTCGTTTATTCCCTCGCCTCCGCACTTCGAGGCTTGCGCCAATTTTTCCACGCGTTTATTTGACATTTATTTCTTTTATTTTCGCGATTTGACAGCCAATTTTTCAGAGTATCATTTTTTTTTTTTTTTGATATTATATCGCGTAAAAATACGATTCATAGCATATTATTATTTTTCGCAAAAAATTTAACGGGGTTAATTAAAGGGTCGGATCAATCGCGGTAAAGGGTTTGAAAAGAGGTAGAAACGTTTGAAAAGCTATCTCCAACAATGTTACATGTGCCAATAATGGTGAAAGTAGATTAAACAACACTCTTTATCATCTCATAAAAACAAATGACTGAGTAAATTCGAATAATAAAAATTAAAAGCATATCAAAAATTTTCGAAAAGACTTTTTACAATTGAAACGTTTAAAATTATCAAACTCTGCAGGTATTTCTTACACGATTCTAATGATTTTAGATTCTATTATTCGCGTTCACTTATCATTGGCGAAAATAAGATTGTTAAAGATTTTTAAAGTATTTTTTTCCTTTGTCTCTCCTATCTTTTAATTCCAACGGTACGATTCATTCATCCTCAGGCGTTTCCGGTAATCCTACGTTAAATTTTTCTTCAATTCACAGCAAAAATATCAAGCAAAAAATATAGCAAAGCATTGAGAAACCCGAGCTTATCCATACACTACGTTTATTTTCTATAAATTTCTGTAAAATAAAAAGCTCGTTGATTTGACGTCAGTGATCCATCCTTGTTCACGCATCACCGCTGCGCTTTAAAGTATATTTTTTTTTTCTACATCCGGTTTTAAATCCCGCGTCACGTATCGGCGTATCATACGCGTATCTATATCGTTTCTGGGTAATGGAGCCAGAGTCCGGGCAGCCAGCTAGTCGGCACAGTATTATGTACGTGAAAATGTTTACTTTGAATTGAATATCAATACAGGTCTAATGATGTTTTTTTTTCTTTCCTCTTTTTTCCACCTCTCCACCCTGACGTTATAAAGGTACGCAAGGATCGTGTAACCTTTCAACATTTACATTACGCATTACCGATGCGCGGTGTCGGCTCTGAGAAGAGCAAAGTATATATATATATGAAAAAAAAGGAAGGAAAAAAACGAGAGAAAATACTGGACACAAAAAAAGAAAGAGAGACAAAAATACCGCTACATCGCACCAAGGGAATGCTTGATCAGTGTGGCGACAATTTTGCTCAAATAAAATTTCCTCACTTTTTCCCACGAAATTTGGGTAATGTTTGGTAGCTTTTATGACAAAAAGCTCGAAAAATTCTGCACCTCGAATATATAAATTTAGATCTAAAAGCGAATAGTATTGCTTCGTTTATCAGAAATAATTAGAACTTAAACGATAAGTTTTCGGAAAATTAACTTTTAACTAAATTCACTGTCCGAAAAGTTCGTTTTTTCTTACAGTCCACCATAATTCCCAGACTATTCCCGATTTTCCCGGCCTATCGATTTACTACACATCTAAGCAAAAATTTCGCGACACGTGACGAGGACGGAATTGCAGTTTGTAATACGAATAAACCCACCTATAGGTATGATAAGGTTCTAAGGTACGGTAGGTAGGTACACGGATCACGTGACCAAATATCGCATGTTGTGCCGAAGCCCCGGTGATGTTTAATAAAATGTGATGACCGACAAAAGCCCAAGAAGTTATCGTGCAAGCCTCGCCCTGACCCCCGACCCCCGTTTCTCGCGGCGAGTTTGAAACGTTTATTCGCTTACTTGCACCCCCGTTTCCCATTCGTTTATCGATTCGCATTCGCACATTGTTGCATACGCAGGTCTATGAGGTTCGGTATGTGTGTGTGTGTGTGTGTGTGTGTATTTTAGTTTGTATTCCATCCCAGTCAAAATCTTTATATTCCGCACCCCCTGGGGATGAAATGTGATACAGCTTATATTGCGTTATGCTCTCATCTCGCTCGACGCGAGTCTGCAGTCGAGGGGAACACAGAGGTCAACGAGCTACAGAGTTTTTGTCCTGTAGTTTATAGGTACGCGAAAATGTTGCGAAACGGTGTATGAAAAGTTAGTAAAGTGAGAGGATAAAAAAAAAAAAAAAAAAAAATAAACAAACCAACAAAATTAATCCACCACAGTGGGAATTTTCAAAACAGATTTTTTCTTGTTTTAATTTTTTCGTTTCTATATCGGTCTACGTGGATAATTGCGTGAAAGTTTTTCCTTCATTTTGGTTAATTTCTTTTCTGAAAAAACTAGGACGCGCGACTTCACTCAAACGGCCGTAGCTTCACCTGCAGGTCGATCAATATTTATCACACTTATCGAACGTCAATGCGGTTTGTTATTTTGTCATATTTTAGTGAATGTTGAGAGCTTTTGTTCTCTTTTCGTGATACGGATACGCGCAAGGCACGGTTCGTCAAATATTCAGTCGTTTACAGTGGAATCAGTTGTTTCAAAGTATTGACAAAATTCTTATCGAAGGTTGAATATCCTCTTGAAAAATTGAACGGACAGGAAAAAAGGAGACAAGATCGAAAGGTTCGCAGCATCTGATTGATGTACGTTTAAAATGCTTGTTCGACGGAACTTTCAATATTACGCCCACAAAAAAAATTCTACCCCGGCCCAGTGGAGTCAAATTTTATTTCCTGTGACAAAAAGTACATTTTCAAAGTCACAAGAGAAAAGAGAAAAAAATCTATAGCCACTTTCGCAGAGATTGATTAGGAGGAAAAGATTGGTAAGGTGTTTGACGTTTGACGTAAGGTGAAGCGTGCAAAAAAGGGGAAAAAAATTGTCAGCCAAAAATTTGGCGAACCGAAAATTCGAGTCGTATAAGCTTTACGGTAACCGTGCTCTTTTCACGGGCATTGATAGCATTGCGGGTTCATAAATTGACGCTTAAATTCGGCGAGCTTACGGCTGGACCGATAAAAGATCGATAGACACGAATGCGGATCGCAGGGTGAATGGGGTGAATGGGTCTATCGGCAAATCAGAGCGCCGAGTGACCGGAGCAATAAATTCAGCTACGGACGTTTTGAGTGAGGCTCGAGTGAGAGGAAAGGACAGTTTTCTCTACTGGAATTGAGTGCGAATTTAATACGTCGGTGTATTATATGTACACGTGTATTATGTATGGAGCATTCCACGCCAACTCAGTAAACGGTTGACCATAACATTTATTTCAATTTCAACAAGGATTTTTCCTGGGCTCCTGAAAGGCATTCAAAAAAACTCTCAATTTTTTTTTTTAATCACTCGTCTTTACCCTGTTAATTTTTAAACCCATCTCAAAAGCACCCAAATTGATTTTTATCAAACCAAAAAAAAAACATTCGGTTTGAAAAATAGAAAAAAAAAAAAGATTAAAAGAATAGAAGAAATGATTAAAAAACTGAATAAAACGAGTTCCCTATATTTCTGGTTTTATAAAAATCAATTTCGGTGTTTTTGAGATGGGTTTAAAAAATCATAGGGTAAAGGTGAGTGATTAAAAAAAAAAAAAATTGAAAATTTCTTGGAAACATTTCAGGGGTCGTGTTTCCGTAGGAAAAATCCTTGGTGAAATTAAAAAACGTTATGGTCAACCGTTTACTGAGTTGGCATGGAATGCCCCATATATATATGATGCATATTATGTATAATATACATGAGTATACAGCTAGGTATACGAGCCCATTTTACTTCTACGATGCAAGGCCGTGCAGCGTAGCAAACAGTGCTCAAAATGAAACGTAACATATCAACGCATACTTATGCATTATGGGTATCAGGTGCATAATGAATAATACCTACACGTGGTATGCAGATACGCATTGCAGGGTGTAATAGTTTGGAAAATAATAAGCGAACGTCTCGGATTCTACAAGAGTTGCAGAAAAAACAAAACATTTCACCGTATGTATTGTACCTATAGCTACTTTTGAGAGAACTTTGTGTTAACAGTAATGTTTGTTTTTATCCAAATCATTTTTCTATCTCACGTTTTTATTCATCACATTGCATTGCAGACATCGAGACGAATCCAACGAGCTACGACAACAATTGTTTATTTCTTACCATTGACAAGATATAGCTAATTGTAAGTCACGTTAACAGACATCTCACTGTACGTTATTACGATTGCTTTGTCTTTTTTAGATTATCTTTTCTGTTCTTGTTGGAATGTTCGAAAATCGCGATTAGAACTTGACCTCTAGAAGATAATTTACACTGATTTTATACAACGTCGGAGTAGTTTTAAAGTTTGTTTTTAATTTAAAAATTGAAAAGTAGGGCAATCGGTTTGAAAAGCTATAGATAATTCGAATGACAATGTCACATATGATCGGTAAAACTTTTCTCCTTCTTCAAACTTGTCGAATTTTAGATGAAAATACTATAATTGTCTTTCTTTCTTTCTTTCTTTCTTTCTTTCTTTTTCTTTCGTTTAACTGCAACCATATTGCAATTTCTAAAATACTCACCTGCAGTTCCCTTCAACTAATCCACCCTGCGTAGGTATACACACAGGTATAATCATATTCAAGAATGTAAGGTGACGTAGAAATTCGTGTTACTGAGATGCTAACGCGGCTGCTAGCGACGGCCAAGATTTTTTTATCTGCCTGACGGCAAACTTACCGGTTCGACGTTCGGGGAGGTTCAGGGTCGTCGTCCTTAAACGGACGGGCTCACTGCGTCCCTTCGAGTTGCTCGCGAATACGATGATGTGGTAGGTGGTTCCGGGGTCGAGACCAGTGACGGAGAACGTCGGCACCTTGCTCGTCGAGTTGTAGACGAGGGATCCAGCCTTGGCCAGTTCGTTGCTGGTCTCGATGTCTACTTCGAGGGTGAACTCCTGGGGAAGACCGCCGTCAAATCCCTCGGTACATTCGACGTGAAGGGAGTCGGTGGTCTGATTGAGGACTGAACAGTTGTGCGGATTGTCCGGATGACCTGCAACCAGATTTATGCCAGACCTTGGGTCACCACGGGGTGAAAACCTACCCCGAGAAACGCGGGGGCGGCATCCAATGTGCCTGAAAAATTGCATTTCAACTTTTTCTTCTTCTTCTTTTAGTTCTTCTACTTTGCCAAGCTTTTGCGGTCGCTGCGCGAACGTGACACGAAAACCAAGCTCGTGCAACGAGTCAGCCATATTCATACCGAAGCTGCACTATTTGCGAAAAATCCAGACGACCATATTCCGTCGGCAAAACACCAATCGTTCCGACTGTTTTTCAACGGTCAGTGATTCGCCCGTTTGTACTGTGTCAAACGGGATCTGATCGAAAGTTCTAACGTATCGTCACGTGGAATTTGATCAGTCCAAACGGTTGAAATTCTCATCAACTCCAACGCGTCGAAGGTTGACATTCCTGACGGTTGAAATTACCGAAAGGTCAGAATTCCGCGAACGATTCTAACTGGTTGCAGCGAAAAATTTTCCCTCAACCACTAATTACGACCCTTCGAAAATTCAAATCATTCCAATATTTATCCAGACCATCAAGATTCGAAACAATTATTGCCATTCTGAATACTGTCTGTTGAAACAGCTGTAAGATATAGAGATTACTTCCTTTCTATAGTCCCGCAAATATCATTACACAGTCGTCGCTGGACGAGGATGAAGGATTATTCAGTCCCACCCTGGTGATGCTGCATGGGAACCCTGTTAAACGTGCCAGGGTGTTGGGGAGGGTCGACCAAGTACTGCAGAGGGAATAAATAATCGTTCGATCCATAATGCACGGTGAGGTGCGCCCGTCACTCGACGTTCCGATCGAGTAAAGGGTTTCCTGGACTTCCGGTCAGCTGGGGACTCGAGTCAACGATCCAAGATTGGTCTGGCGGGAGTTACGTGACCGCGAAATGTGATCCGCGTTGCTGAGTAAATGCGGCCATGCTTCGCCCGATTCATGTTCAGCTGAAAGCGACACCTACTCACGTCGGATTTCAGGACGTCAAAGGGCTCGTTAGAGATTGAAGAGAGAGAGAGAGAGAGAGAGAGAGAGGGATACAGAAATAGAGAGAGAATGGCACCGAGAATCTTATCTCTGGAATGGTTGTGCCAAAGGCGGTCGCAAATCGCGATGGATCAGACCATCCAGACCAGCCTTCACACCCCGTTGGTCTCGAGGTAATATACTCCCGAATTTCCGCCCTTGAACGAAACGCCCTGCGTGTATACAATCGGGTTATTTTTTCACCCCCTAAGGACGCAGGGAATGTATCAACAGAAATCGTCGCCCTTGCCTGCTTCCACGCAGTGCTGGTCGAGTCACGTCCGATTTCCGCAAGTCTTGATCGTTCTCGTCAAAGTCAGGACCGTTTGCCGAACGATTGGCTAAACGAAAAACGCTGTTGGTTTCGAGTTAACCATCTCACGGTGAGAAGAAACGTGAGAAGACAACGAGTAATGAGTTAAAAATGGTAGCTATGCAAAATTCGCCGTTTATCTGATCAGCGTGAAGGACTTAAAGGACGAAAAACCGACTAACCACCATTCGACTTCGGTCCTTGAAACTAGGCACGAACTAAGGATCATCGAAAGCTTTCGTAGTAGTCGTGGTCACTCACCGGCAGGAACGATGGTGTATACGCAGGGCTCCAGCTGGGCCCCCTGATCGTTGACACCCAAGCAAACGAGGCTTCCGTAATCGGACTCTGTCATCGGGGTGTAGGAAACAACAGATTGGGCCCGATCCGAGGTGACGTGGGCCTGCGCGATGTCGACGGCTTCGGCGCTGCTGTTGAACCTCCAGGTGAAGGAGACGTTGGTAGGGTTAGCCTCGAGCTCGCATCGTATCCTGACGGTCTCCTGACGTGCGACTCCATAGACCTTGGTCTGACCTGGTCTGCACACCGGAGCGACTGTAAAAACGGAAGGAAATTTGTGCCGGTTACCGAGATCCGATCGACGATCCAAGCTGATATTTCACTCACACTTTATGTCCAGATTAAGGGCGTTGCTCTCCCCGTCACCCTCCCGGTTGCTCCCGACGCACGTGTATATCCCAGATCGGCTCCGCGTCACACTTTGCAGGACCAGGCTCTGGTTACTAACGATTGTACCCGCAGCCGCGTTGTGGTACAACGGATTACCCTGAACACAGATTTGGAAGGTAGGTTATAGGTATAAATCACGATCGATGTGGATGTGGCCACACGCATTGGCAGCAGGGATTGTTAATCGATTAGCGACTAATCGACTGCGCTTCTCCCGCCGTCCACCCTTACGTGTAGTACACGCTCTAAAAATTCAATCACAATCTGAAAGAGAGAAATTTTACGAGCCTCGATAAATCTCCTGTGGTATAACAAATTTATAATTGGAAACAGCAGTTGTTTGGTCACCAGCTATCTCTGGTTACCCACGAATTGTTTTGGATAGTTTGAAAAAGTATTCCATCCTCTAGTTGCTGCGTGCGTATAATTAGGGTTTCAATTTGATAAAATAAAAGTTTTTTTTCATGGCATCGTGTAGGTACTCACGTTGTGTCGCCATGAGACCTTGTAGACCCATGGATTCGACTTGATGTTACACTCGAAGTATACGTCGATACCCTCGCGGATCGGACTTCCGTTCAGGTTGCTACCAAGCTCAAGGGTTACCACGGGTGAATCTGGGAAAAGTTGTGAAGATGTGTAAAACATGCGTTACAGCGATGGCGAATTTTAAGTAGCGCAAAGCATGACGTCACAATAGAATAAATAAACAAGGTAGACAACATCTGCGATGAATAACTACAGTATAACACTAGACTAGGCTAGTCTAACAGAGCGTGAGAAATAGCAGGCCTCATAGCTTCGCGAGATTAAGGTCACTCCGTATCGTGGCGAGAGAAAATAAAAAAAGAAGAGAAAAAAAGGGCCGCCATAGGCCGCCAAGTAATAGCGAGGAAAAGTGAGAGAGAAAAAAAAAAAAAAAAAAAAAGAAACAAACAAACAACAAATTCACTCTCACGGTATATGTCGAGTTTCCAGCCATCTTCTATCGTCGAGTGTGGAATTGAGGGGACGCTCGCTCTGCAGGACAAGAACTTCCCAGCGTCCTCTATGCTCGGGACGAAAGTCAGGGTGCTCGTCGTCGTGTTGCCATCCGGGCTGACCTGCTCGACCAGGCGTGAAACGAAAAGTGTATATAAAACAAGACGGTCGTCACACGGACGTCGAGAACGTAGTAGGTACGGAAAACGGGGTAATTGCAAAGGGGATGAAAAACCCCGTGGCAAATACGGCTGGGTACGAAACAAAAACACGAGACTCAGTTTTCCTAATTTGTGAGGAGAAGAAGATAGTATACATTGGCGTTTGTCTTGCACCGGTATTAAATTTTTTTCTCATATTTTTTTCCCCCATTACCATTTCTCAGAAAATAAACTTTTTTTCTGGTTTTTTTTTTTTTTTGCTCTTCGCAGCTTGATTAAAAGTCAATCATCGGACGTCAGGCGGTTTGTTCGGTACACAAACTTACGCACTGCGTCTGGTGGTTTGCCTCAAATACCTTTGATCTAAAGGCTATAAAGGAAATACGAAAATAAGAGGGAGGGAAAAAGAAATAATAATAATAATAATAATAATAAACACACACACACACACACTCATACGAGTATTCCTCACCGTCAGCCTGGTGTTCTTCAGCGGTATATTTCCCTTCGACCATATGACGTCGGGTGTCGGTCTAGCGCCGACGACTTCGCATGCAATTTCGTGAGTGCTCCCGGCACTGAGCGGTTGGTTTTCACCCCTAAGTCGCACCCACAGTGGTTTAACTGGAATGCAAAGGTCGAATGAAGTCGCGATGAAGTCCCGATGTTGATATATAATCTATGCTTACGATTCATGTTCAAAGTTACAGTCCCGACGATAGGTGTGACCATGTTATTGTTGGACGCCTGACAAGTGAGCGTTGTGGAAAGGTGTTTCCGTTCCAACTTCTCCAATCGCAGCACATTCCGGACACTCCGATTTCCCACAGCTTCGAAACTCTCGTCCAGCAGAACGCTCTCGTCCCACCAAGTTACTCGGGGTTGGGGTCGACCTGTAATATCACGTGCCGATTCGTTAACCGCCTCTTGGAATTACGGTGGCGAGAAGACAAGTTTGACAGATGAAGAAAACACTGGCTGCAGAGGCACCAAGGAGGAAGCTTCTGACATGGCGGAATGTTATTTCAGCTTGTTCATTACCACCCTTTGGGCCGGAGTTGAAGTTCCGAATTTGAAAAGTTCCGGAAGCGTATGATTCCGGAATTATTTTTGGTGGCGAAACTTGAAGTAAAGAAATCAAACTTTGAAGAAACTCTACGAAGTTTCGAATGGTCGGAAATCGACGAGTCAAAGTTCCGAAAAGTTAATTTGCGATAGATCAAAATTCGGAAAAATAAAGTTTCGATATGGTATAATTTCCAACAAATTAAAATATACTCACACAGCGTAGTTTACTCAACGAGTGGGTGTAAAAAATCAGAAAAACCGAAGATCGGAATGACCAGGATTCCAAACGTAAAAAAAAAAAAATTATCAAAGTGGTGAAACTTCACGGAGCTGAAGATCTTCGATCATTCGAAATTTCGATGTTTCAGATTCTTAAATTTTCTCATTTTCGCACTTTTCGAACTTTCCGAATTTGGAATTTCAACCCCTCCTCCCCCTTTAAATAACCGGGTTCAGCGCATTTTCAGAAGAAATATGACATTTGTACAAGAAAATCGATGTTTTCGTGCCCAACGTGACACAAGGGATAAATTTTGGCGATGATGAAAATGAGAAGAAAGGTATAATAGAGAAATTCTCACCCCCCGTCGCGACGCATGTAATGTTGACAGAAGCACCCTCGCTGTAGGGACCAAGGATGTAATTCTGGATGTGTGCGGTCCCGTCTTCGTCCAGTATGCTCAGCCTTTCGGGGGGAACTGTAACCGAAATTCATCGATAAATTTGGCTCCCGTGTATAAATCCTCTCCGGACCGTAATATATTCTGCTGTTGCCACGGGGGTTTTTCGCTATATTACGGTTTTGCTCAGAAAGTGGCTGTGGCGCGTTATACAAACAGCCCACACTGGCGAATCCATACATATATAAATAAAACACATGGGAACAAAAACTAAACAAAAGCGAATAAAACGGCAATAAAAAACGCGAAAAAGAAGGAGCGAAAAAAAAAACATGAAAACCAACGACCAAACGGGAAAAAAAGAGAAAAAAAAACAATTCAATTCCTCTTCCGTAATGACTTCAAAACCTAATTGTGAGCTGTTGCCGAGTCGTTTGAAAACAGGCTTTTTCACCCGGGTGATGAACAAAGTTTAGACGCGTAGGGGTGGTTTTTGTTTTCGTATTTGTTCTCTTTCCAAATATTAACAAAAATACGTTCAGCGACGGCAAAACGAGCGAGGAATAATTTTTCACAGTATTAATTGATTGATGATGGGGTACAAAAAAAAAAAAAAAAAAAAAAAAAAAAAAAAAAAAAAAAAAAAAAACGAAAAATTGGGATAAAATCTGAATTTACAGCCCTTCGCTGTTCCACCGCGGTGATAATAAATCCTTTGATGGTGCAAACGTCGGACGAGGCGAACCGAGGAACGATTTTCTTGTAAAAAGGTAACGCCAACCACCCGCCGGATTTCCAAACCAAAGTGAAACGTTATCGGGGGCTCGGGCGAATCCCCGAATAGCGGAAGGCAGATCGCGGCGCCATGATGCCAGGGTGCCGGGGTGATCGAAGAGGCATCCAACTCATGGCATTCAAATAAATTCTGGCTTTGTTCGTGGCTTCTATAGACACGTGACCCCGGATCAACCGAAGATGCAAAACCGGAATCAGATGTCGATCTGCTCTCGGCTAGCAATGAAAACGAATGATTCAAAGACTCAAAGAAAAAAAAAAAAATGAATAAATAAAAAAAAAAAAAAATCGCAACCATTTTTCTGGCGAGTAATAGACATATAAATTTTTGCACTTTCGAATTCGAAAACAGCTAGAAAATTGATGCGAGGTTTTGTTGGGGGTGCGACTTACCGATGACGGTCAGGTTGACTTTACTGTTTCTGGTAGGTGACTGCTTGAAGTCAACCCTGCATCTGTAGAGGCCATTATCCTTCTCGGTGACGGATTCAAGGTTCAGTTTAGCGGGCTTGTCGGACTGCTTGAAGAAGGCTCTGTTTCCGATACTGGAATCAGACCAGTGCGTGGCGTCTTGCGCGTTGCCGTGACGTCGACAGTCAAAGCTGAAAAATCGACGAAAAAACGTTGTGATCTTGAAGAATGCGAATTTTTCTGTCACTTTCCGTTCGCGTTTTCACTCGTCAGAATATATGAAAAAAAAAAAAAAAAAATCCCGAGCATTCGTTATCCGAGAATTAACAACGGTCAGGATTCTACGTTACGCAATTTCTTCGGGGAAGCATAAAAGATGTTTGCGAGGGTGTAATGATAGAAAAATCGCGAAAATTCGCTCCGTTTCTTTGATTACCGAAATGACGCGAATTGGCCGGCTTATTTCGGTTTCGATACTTCTTTATCGGGCACTTATATAATAAAAAACTGGTGATCGCACCACCATAAGAGACGAGATGAGAGAAGAAAAGAAGACAGTGAAAAGGGATGCAGCCGGGAAATTGTGTGAGCTTTCGCCTTTTCCCCGTAGGATATTTCTCTCCACGCGGTCACGCTCGTGCGATTTTTGCGAGTGCCACGGGACTCGCTTGGTTTCCTTCGCAATGACGCCATGCGTGCGTCCCCCTTTACACGAGTCCTTTGAATCTGCCCGAGATTAGTGTCGTCGTTCCTTATTGTCCTCGCGACAGCGTGTGTTGTAACGAACCTGAGCGTGAACGCGTTGCGAACCCTTCCAGATTCCATCCTCATAACAACTATCATCGACGACTTCAACTCCATCTTTACAAACCTGTAAATCGGATTGTTGGATTCCTCTTTGTACCAGATGACCAGATAGAGTTTGTCACCGCTGATCGGAGGCTCGACGTCACACGGCAGTTGGGCAACTCCTCCAGCTACGGCCTGGGCTTCGCTCATCGCAACTGAAAATAGAAAATGAAAATAGCTTTTGATTAATTTTGTAATTATGAAAAAAATAAAAAATAAATAAAAAGTCTCGGAATTAGAGACCATTTGAAATTGGTTTGTGTTGATGGGTTCTTTCAACGCTGCACCATTCTAGAATGAAATTTGAATGTTATATTCGACAAAAGATCTGTAAGATCATGTGTGAAGATTGTGTAGATCCGAATCGAGGAATCTTCTTCAAGCCTTCGTTACAACTTGCTTCGATGCGCATAGAATACCCATAATTCTCTTCTGGTGTAGAACTGTTCCCTGTATAAGCCGGATGCACGGTTTCCAGGATCGTGATGAGAGTAGGTACCGTGTACAAGTGACCTAGGCAGGATAGGTTGTCGTAGACACGAGCAGTTCGGTTCATTGCGGAGACGATTCGAGTAGTTATAGAGTAGATTCGAGGCCGAAACGGGTTTTCTACGGAGCGTAGCGAATGGCTAATTACGTCGACGTGTTTACCGGTGAATTAATTACATCAACGGCGAGGCTGCTTGACTCCCGGGCATTGTGGTTATAGTGCGCAAATAACCCGAGGCCCCGACACACCTGGGGCGACTTGTATGAATGGGCGAATTACCCAGTGGCATATGGATCACGAAGCAACGGCGCAGCTCTCGACGCCGAAATCTATCGGCGATGGTACTTTTTGCGCCATGGTTAGCCACCATATGGACGAGTGGCCACGCGACTCCACGTCACCATCCATTATGGGGAATTCAACCCCGGACACAATGCCACGACCCAGGACACAAAGCGACTGCGGTGTTTTGTTCCCCGGGCACCAATTCCGGGTTCCTGGTTCAGGCGTGCTCCTGGAGTCCCGGCATCTTCCTCCGTTTCGCCGGCGACGAGGATCTATCCCGAATTTTATCCTCGTCGGATCCGCGAGGGTCGTTAAGCTCGAGTGAAGACAGCTTCGACAGGTTTCATTCACCCCAACCGCACTTCGAGGCCTTTGAAAAACACTTTGGTTCTCAATTTGGCAGATCTTTCATACGGAAGGAAAGGAGTTGACGAAACCCGCAGTGACGTTGTCGGTGGTCCTTAGACGAAGATCTTGTTTTTGAGTATTCAAGCTTCCCCCCGATGCCCCAAGTCTTCACTTTTCTCGAACGTTGATCTCATTCGACGGATATTAATGCCAAGCTCGGTCGAGACACTTTTTTCTCCGTCATACTTAGCGTCGCGGATTTTTATTAAATTCGGCAAAGAGACGGGAAAAACTCATATTTACTTGCTGAGCGGGGTCAAAGGATGAACTAACGATTTTTAAAGAATGAAATTTAGTTGTTTACTGCAATAATTCCAGCCAAATGGTAGAGGGGGAAGAATGTTCGAAGTTTGGTTCTCGGTTTGTCTTCCAAGAAGCTTATGCTAACTTTTCTAATTGTAAAGTTTGATACCGCGAGGGGATCAAAGTTTGGCATCTATTTTGCGGATGCGGATCCGGAACAACGTGACACGATAAACGGTTCTCATCACTTTAATCAATTTCTGAAAAAATTACCCTCAGACAGAATCCTACTCTTCTTCAGTTTAGATGAAAACACGGCTAATCCTTGTCACATCGTACAAATACATGATCCTTTCATATTTACTGTCAAAACATCCGGTTTCTCGATACACATTTCTCGTTATCAAAGCCAGCGGTTTGATCCCAAAACTGCACGTGAAGTTGACAAGAAAACGTTCTTGCAGAGTAGATCCGCTCAGTAATCTTATAAGCTTCTCAACTGACTCGCAAGTTTCGCACAAACCGACATAGAGGTACTCTGATTTATGTGGACAGCTTCATGCACCGACAATTCATGTCGGCGAACCATTAACGCTGAAAAAGATATTCCTTTGAAAAAAAGAGCCAACAACAGGCTGCAGGGTCTCCAAAAACGCGGGCGCTAATTATTCTGTGACAGACTATGCATATTGCATGAGCGTGAAATCCGAGTAAAAACGTGAAAAGTCAAATTCATAATCACCTCGAATTTTCAAAATGTGGAAACTTAGTTCATCCATAATTTTACGCGAATCCTTCATTCTCACTCCAGAGCTTTAAAAGCGATTCCAAGGTATTCAACCTGGACCTCAGTAATCTGCACTCTGAATGTACAGAATATTCCGTTACTACTTGCAGTAATATGAGAAATAAATTTTGTCTTAATTAAGGATCGAATGAACCGATCGCTGATTCATACGAAAGGAAGTAGGTTGATCTTCGAGAAGGATCAAGGCGCTTTCACGAGGCTTGAAGTAATCCAGAGCAATTCCGTAATGTAATGAATCCAGCGCGCCTTCGTCAAAGCTCCGCCTCAAAAGTTGCTCTGAAGGTATCATCCAGCAGTGCAGCATCATGGAAGGATTCTGTATAAGAGAAGATGGACCGAGGAGAGGAGGATATGCGGTGGCTCCGTTGGATGGCGAACTCGAGTTCCTAAGCCGCACGGAGTATATTTACGAGGGTAGCCGCGGCGCCGGTGGCGGCCTCCCCGAGGACCGAAGGTTCCAAAGTTCCTCGGAGATGGTTAAAGCTCTCGATGGAAGCACACGCCGGGCCCACCGGCCGGCGCCCATGCGGTATGTAAATCGCTGGGGACGTGTGCAGCCCGGCCAGCGTTTATCTACCCTGTTTATATACTGCGGTGGAGAGTAATGTATGCGCACACATGTGTATTATACCGGGTGATTCATGTTTTGCAGCGAAAATGTAAAGGAAAGTGCGAGAATTCCGGTGAAGCACAACGTCCTTCTATTGAAGGTTCCCCTTTCGTACGTTTGAGAAAAAGTGCGTCTGCAGGATAAAATTGTTTTCTTCATTGGTTGAAACTCCTTGTCAAACTGACTCAGGAACGATATTGGAATTTCGTTTAGCATAGTCGAGCATACCACTCGTCTACGTTTATTCTCTTCCAAGTGTTTTTCTTTTTATCCTTTGGCGATGTCCTTATATGGTTCAATCGTACAAAGAACACTAGAGAAGTGCATCACAACTTGTTCCAACCGTGTGTTTGACGTGTGCTGATTCCTTTTGTCGTAGAATTGCAAGCTTCTTCTTCGCGAATATAGAGGTACTTTTGGTGCCAGTGGTGGGATGGATTCGCTCCTTGAAGAACAGACTCACTTCATCTGCTCGCGTGTATTTGGACCCTGAATCAGCTGGCTCTACGGTTAATGACAAGTACAGCGAACCCGGCAATCTCCGGTACTCCCAGAGCTCAAAGCAGAATCGCGAGTGGATTTCCGGTGAACACCGTGTCTTAATTACCCTCGCGGTATAAGTACCGAGTGAAACGGGGTTTGTTTCGAAGTCTGGAGTAAGAGATTGCGGAAAAAGAAAGTGGAGGCAAAGTGCGGAGAGCGAGAAAGAAAGAGAGAGAAAGAGGAGAGAGGAAGTGGCGATGGGGGGGGGGGGAGGAATTGCACGGGGTGCGAGTACCGACGAGAGATGATGAGTGACACTACACTCGGTTTAATTGGAATGCGTCGCCATGACGCGACGCCAACGTGCGATTCCCCGAGGAGTTCATGTAGAGGGGTAAAATTTTCCCTCCCGCCTCCGACGAGGACCAGCGTAATGCGAAGGTTGTACACGCGCGTGTTCTTACACTCGAAAAACTACGAGTCCCCTTCTAGTTTAACAAGGAACCGAGTGGCATGGCACGGCACTCTTCGCATCCTTTTCCAAGTGACAAAGCCCTTCTGCATGCTTTTCGTCCTGACAACTCGTCGTGTGTGTATGTTGGTAGTATGTACCTTGCGTATAGCATAGGGGGGACGCTACCGTATTCAAATTCTACTCCCAGAGGTCGTTGGCATTCCCTCAGATGCGGTAGCTACCCCTGTAGGTACCCACTGCAATCATTTCTCCCACGCGAACATCACGGAACAGTGTTATGTGCTGTCTAAGGACGAACCGGTTCAGGAACTGCGACACGTAGGTACTCTTTTTGCTCGGTCCTTACAAGGGTTTCGTACAAATTGATGAGAAAATTGTTGGAAAATCGGTTACGTCAGAAAATTATTGTTCGTAATTTTTTTGCCAGTTCTTGTCATATGGTGGTCTCATGAACCCTCAACCTAATTCACCAAGTTGTGGTGAACGTCAAGGGTTCAGGAATGGCTGGACTAACTTTGCTTAAGTGTACTTGTGATTATTGGAGAGTCTAATTGTACTTTGACACTCTAATGGTTACTCTTCCAGCAACGAAATACCACATTGGCAATGTTGACAGCTGTCACTTTCCACGTTGTACCGCCATGGTGACCCCGACTGCAAGAAAGGGTTGTTAATGATTTCGGGCAGGCGTGTATAATCGCGAAAGACCAAGCGATTCAGAATATATATGGAACAGTGTGAACAAGGCCAGGGTGCGTGTGGACATTAGGATTGTTAATAACAGTAGTGAGCACGCAGTTCGGGGTCTCGAGCTTTTGTTTTCTGGAACACGAATCGCTGTTGAAGAGCGATAAAGCCTTCGAAGCGTCAGAGTTCGCGGTTAGGCGGAGTAAAAGGGGCGAGTAGGCACTCGGTTTGTAGAATGCTCGCACCGTGGTGCAAGGGTGGACCTTTTCTTGGCTGTGGTAACCGCGTGCACGTGGCCTTCGTATGAAAGGAGACCCGCACATAATTATTCCATCGGACCGGTCCGGCCGGGGCGCAACTTGATACCACCCTTTCAACACAAACATATATACAAACACACACACACAGGCAAAGACTCGCGGACCCTAATTCGCGGCTTTTGTTAGCCTGGTGTAAACGGCAGGCCCCGATTCTTGCAAGATCCATTCACAGTTCGCTCGCTTACTCCTCTCATTCGTTGGGCCGTTCATCGAGTTACGACGAAATTACACCCCTCTTTACACTTCTCGTCAATTGAATTCAGAACTGGAATGTTATTTTCAGTCAGCTATTCAGACTCTCTGTGTTGGTTTGAGATTGATGAACAACTCGGTCACGTTGTTCCCAAAAACGATCTTTGCACGGATATTTCATTGCGGTCTTTCTTTCGTTTTTATTTTATGGACACGCTAATCTGGGGCCCATCACTTGGGATAGGGAACCTCCTTCAGCGGCTTCAGCTCAATTTAATGAAACGGGATGAAGGGGACTAAAATCTACTTCAACTCCTCGCTTTCCGCAACTTTTTCTACGTCTGTCTAGGCCGCATGGTTTCAGAGAGATTAATTTCACCCAGAGGATCGATCCCGAGAGTGCTCGAGCAATTAATACGGACATTGTATCGAGGTGGAGGAGTCTGCAATAAGGAAAGATGAGAAAAGCTCGCGACGAGTGGTCCAAGGTGAACACTCTGGTCTGTCGGCAGAGAATATATATATATATATATATATATATATATATATATATATATATATATATTGTTATATTCTTCGGTAAGAAAAATACTGCCAAAAAAATGTTTCCGCACAACGAGGAGTATGTATATATATATATACATACATATATAACCTATATGTATCTCCGGAGTCCGGGAAAAGCGTAAACAGGAATCCATCAAATCGCAAGAAGCGGAAAACGGGGGTGAAATTCTATTGCCGAGGGTGGAGGCGCGAGATATGGGAGAGTGTGGAGGAGACAGAAAGCGAGCAAAAACAATCAAGAGATCTTCCGACTGGAGATCAGCAGCCACCCTCACCCTGTAGTTTAGTTCAGCGTTGATACCGCGGTACACAGCGCCGGGGGATGCCGGAAGAAGTGTGGATAACTCCTTCGCTCCTTCCCCTAATGATCCTATACGTCTTTCGCCTTCTGTCCAAGCCGCGCTACGAAGCGCTGATTTATTTCCGGTCCAATTCTCGTTCGGCATTAGGTATGTACATACATGCATACCACGTACCTTCATCCATAACGTGCGGCGAGTATTTTTTTTTTTTATTTATTTTTTTTCCAATTTGAAACCCCTGTTTTTCTGCTGGCAGAAACGTTAATAATTTTTCAAAACTCGCGCGTATTTAGAAAGCAGTGTACCACATGCTTTCAACCACCCCTTTTTGAGGCTGAAAATTAACGGAAAATCAACGAGGCGTCATTCATTAGACGCGTGAGTCATTAAGCCACCGTATGTGCGGCTTCAACCCGCGGTAAAAAGGTTTTCAATAACAGTCATTGCGACCAGTGAGCAACAATGGTCATTGTAGGATCGAGGCAACACCTGGTCCCACCCCTGCACTCGCGATTCCCCATAGCATCGGTACGATTGTCGCATATGCAGTGGAGCTTTTTCTTATTTAATTTACTCGTAGCTTTTCGTCTTTAGCGTTTCAAGCTGATTTAAAAGTTTGGTTTATTACAGAGCTGATTCGATGGATGAAAAATGTGACGAAATAATCAAATGTGCTCACGTTTTTACAGCGCTTTTAAATTGAAAATACAGGACTGTGAACGTTTTTATTACCACACTGATAAATATTACAAACATCGAGCGTAGCGTTTATATGGTACACCCCTCGCTGGTTTACGGTATTTCTGTATACATATACATATATTTATATAACAGTGTAAAAAAGGATCGGTTCAGTCCCCTACTTCATCGATATGCGCTCATGCTTTTTACACCCTGTTTTATTCTTGTATTTCACGTTTGTTGATGCTTGTAGTTGACGGGTTTTACGATTTGCATCATTTTCATAACTCTGCTATCTTTTTTTTCTGCACGTCTCTGTATCCGTGTGCCATTTTTTTTTTTTTTTTTTTTTTTTCTTTCGCTCAGATTTCGTTTTACAACAGCGTTTCTAACAACGTCCATTCGTCCGATATCGTGCAATTTTTAATAACGTTTTGTTTCATTCAATGGCGCAGGTGTGTTTTGCACGGTGAAAAAATTTAATTTCAAATTACTAAATGACTAAATTTTACGCAATTTTATCCTTGTCATGTCTGCGGCAATATAACCATATATGATGTGAATTCAGAGCGCGCAGAACTTTGGGGCTAGAAGCGGCTAATTGATAACTGAGGAACTTCGTCAACTTAAATAGATTACCGTATTCAATTGACCTGATCATGAAGTTGGTTTAACTAAGCACCTATACGTATATGTATGTATAACGTACACGTACTAATACGTTATGCAATTTGCAAATTGCTACTGATTTTGTAAATCCGGCTGTTATTCAAGGTTAATTTAGGAGTGTGATTAGATTGAAAATGAAATTAAGTGTATGGTATTAACTGTATAATAATGTTTGAATGAACCATATTCGTCATAAAGTTTGCCTGAATCGTCTCTGCTTTCGTATATACATTTACTACATATTGTATTATTCAAACTGTAATTGCAGTTGTTCAAGATAAAATTTGAAAAATAATTCGATTGCTTTTTAGAGCTGAAACAACAATATAAAAAATGGCAGATCAATTAATCCAAGAGACCGAGGATCAGACTCAGGTCAATTTGGCGTTGAAAGCCTCACATACGAAAGCCCTACACATATATGCAAATAGTAATATCTCAAGCCAAATTGAAACTCTAAACCCGTCGTATTAATCCACAAAGAATATTTTTCACCGTCATTCGTCTCTCTTCGGTCTAAGACGGAGGGTTGATCATAAACCCAAACAGAGCACAGAAATAGAATAAAAAAGCGATGTACTTGTTATTATCCATAAAAATATTCGACAAACTTAAAGCAAGAGACAGAAAAAAAAGGGAGAAAGAGAAAATTGGGATGCTGGAAATGCGTTGTAACGCAACGAGCATACGCATGAAGTGGTCGTGAGGGGGGGGTGGGGGATGGGGCGACGGGGATGGGGGTGGAGTACCGGTACCACCACCGTGCAGGCGTCGCATTTATGCCTGGAGTGCAAGCGCGCGTGTCAGCATTGTGCGGGGTAAACTCGCAGTGACAGAGGGGCGAGCCGTTGTCACACCCTCGCTCTTGGTATTATTCCTCCCCCCACCCCCCACCCCCGCCCCTTTCCGTCCTTCCATCGTTCCGCGATTTCACCCCCTTCCGCCGCCATTCGGCTCGTCGGCATCGTCACCCTCCGCCTCCACCCCCTTGTCCCCTGCTATCCGTACCTTTCGCGGGGTGAAGAACCGTTCTTCTACAAAATATTCCCCCTCGCCCCTCTTCCCTTGGTATAATATACGAATGCACGTTTTGACGTGTGGATATGACAGTATATCGACTTCAGAAGTTCGGAGAAGATATTGCCTCGGAGTCGTCTTCGAATTTCATTCACCTTTTCGCATCTCTCGTTCTCTCTCTTACTCTCTCTCTCTCGTCTCGTCGGTTTCTTGCGTTTCGTTATATATTATATAACTTATATGTAAAACGTCAAGCTAGCCGTGCATGATACGACGTTTTTCCGGCGTTTATAATATATTAGAAAATGTTTTCTTTCAAGGCTGATATCTTTTCAACCGTGGCGTCAAATATACCTGCAGGCTATCGTAATTTTAAAAGTTACGCAAAGATGAAACTCTCACGGCATTATACTTTATTTTCCCGTCTTACGGCTTTGTGAAAAATTATACAGGAAAATATAGTTTAGTTCCTCCGTTTTTTTTTTCTCCATTTTTTTTTTTCATCTCACTTCTTTTTTACACATTTATTTTATTTCCTCGACGCGGCTCAGCGACGTCGTTATACGTTACAGTTTTATACGGATGGACCCGATTGTTCTGCATGAAGGGGCGCCGGCGTCGAGGCGAGGCGACACTTGATCTTCTTCACCGAGAGACGTCTCAAGTCCGAGGCTTACTCTCTTCGCACTTCAATTCACGAGACACACCGCGTACTTCGCAAACTAATTACCACCTGGTCCGACTAATTCAATTGCAGACCAGCCTCGAGAGCCTCAAGCGGGTTTTCTTCACCTCGGTTGCGGATAGAGACAGAAACAGAGAGAGAGAGAAAGAGAGAATGATAGTAGGAGAAATTCGAAGAGGAAGTCTTCCTTGCTAACAAGAGTTAATTTACGGACCACTTTAATTGCTGGGGATAGATTTTCGTACTCGAAGGCAGATGTCCGCTGCTGCTGGAAATCGGTAAAAAATAATCTGCACAACAATAGAATTAAATATGAAGATCTGTATGAATTAAACGAATGAATAAAGTATAAGAATAGGTATTATAAATTTCGGCAATAATTCAATGTAATTTTAAAAAATAAATAAATTTTTGACGATAATAATTTATTAATAGTAGTAAAATATAGTGTTTATTAATTTATAGAGCAATAGATCAAATGAACAATGCAATTTTAATCAAAGAGAATGAAGTACGTAACGTTAATTTAACGATTCGTTTTTGGTAAAAGTCATTATTTCGCAAACTGCAGAATCGTCTGAAATTAAGCAATATATTTTTAAAAAGCAAAGTGTATTCAGATATTAGTAATTAAACTCCATTGAATTCGTTCGAAAATTTTCCAAGACAATGATTTTAGTTTCAATATTACGTCGGGAACTTCAATCTTGTATTTTAATAATGTTTTCAGTAAGTTTAGTCTATTTGTTTTGACGGTCAAAGTAAGAGTTTCGTTTTTTTGCTCTAGTCTCGTGCTGAGATTTTGCTTATATATATCTCGATCTTCCAGCACAAATGCCCTTTAATACGGTCTAGACGCGAAATTTTCCTCTTTGAATTCAGATGGATCGCGTTCCTGGCTAAATTATCTATACAACAGAGTGAACGCGTGCTGTATTATCCCACTTGACCCAATGATAAGAGTATACATTATGAGGTCAGTGCGTGACAGCAAGCACTAACGAGGAATCTACTATATATAGCTTACGTGCGGCGACGCGACGCGAGATTTGCGTTATCTGAGAACCATTCCGACGATTACATTCTGTCTACAAGACAATTATTATTATTATTATCTGGCGTCATGGATGCGGCATGCAAATATTTATTATTCACTTTTAAATGTTGAACGTGTATTAATATCAAGATTGGATTTAGTCATCGTCATTTCAAACCCCATTAACATTGGCAAGAGGGGTGAAAAGGGAAGAAGAGATCGAAAAGATGAAAGAAAAAAAAAAATTGTATGGTTGATCGAGTCTCTGGTACACAGTCAGCGATTCGTTGCAAGTTTCCAACCCTTGGGATCCGCGGTATATTCAAGCGATCGAGGTGAAAGAAGTTCGACACGCATAAAACGACGTCGAGATTCTTAATACTCGAGTCCCTCGGTACGGAATTTTCCGGAAGTCGTTGCCACCATTGGCTCGACGACGTGTGGTTATTGGAAAATCGTCGTATGGAATTACGTTTCCATCAATTTCCGGCTCTTGGGATATAATAGACGCAGAGCAGGGGTGGGTGTATAGTGGCCAATATAAATACCTATAACGTCAATTCACGATTTTTATTAATACGCACAGTTGATAGTTGAATTTGTCGAGCGTAAATTTTGGAGAGAAAGGCTAGTGGAAACGAGGTTATCGAACTTTCCTTGCATTTATGAATAAGACATTTCTCGCGTATGGTATAGTAATGAGAAAAGTTACGATTTAATCAGGCATTACGAATGATGATCGTCCAAACTTCGAACTGATCGCGAAAAAGTTTACCGCATTTATTGCTCCATAGTAGGTATACGGAATAACGCTCTCTGTAAATTGTTATTTTATCCAAGATATGCAGTTTTCGAGTCAATGCAATTTCCATAACCGTTCGATATCGGAGGTTTTTTTTTTTTTTTTTACCGTGTTCGGGGTTACAACTCGTGTATTGTGTGAATTTTTATTACGCATAAATTTGGAAGACTATATTACCGCGAGGTATAGGTTCCTTAAGGAATTAATCATATAATCTGGTAAGGATTTATTAACATCACAAGGCAGACGGTGAAGGATCGACCGAACGAACGAACGCCTTTCAGGATATTCTCTTTTTATCTCGAGTTTTTTTTAGATTAATAATATAATGAATATGCAAATTTAATTTTTCGTCACTGGCAGGCGAAATTCGTTGCCAACTAATCCGCGAATTCTATGTACATTATACATAGGTATATATATATATATATATATATATATATATATATATTTCATGTACACGGAATAGGTTAAAAAATAATGAATAAATCATGCTGCATATACACAAAAATATTTGCATATTAATTCGTAAACGTTGTACGGTGGGTGTGTATTATAAAAAATGTATAGATAGAAGATCAGAAAATACACCCCAAGAGATTTCATTAGGCCAAAAAAAATTTCATTTGCCCGTGATTTCGATTTTTTTGTCTTTTTCTGAAAAACTGCGAACAAACGAAATTCGCGATTAACAAATTCCATAGGGGATGGGTATTACGTGCATGTATATGAAGTTTATTTTTTTTCCCTGGTTTTTTCCTAATTCCGACACTGAACTTTTCGCATTAAACAGCAACTCGGTGACGGTTTGTAAGATTTATTTTCAATTAGATTTCTCTTTTTTCTTTTTTGTAATATGCAACCCACATTTCACCGGCTTTATTCCAATTTGTTCGCTTGAATTGTTCGCGTTTATTGCCTGTGTTATGACAGCCCCGGTTGCAGCGTTAACTATTTGTAAAGTTGACAAACCGATAGTACTTTGCGCTGGAATGAAACCGCGCGTAAATACCTCGAGTCGTTAAAACACCGTTTATACGACTTTAATTTACAGTCAAAATGTCCGGGGCTTTGCTCTCGCAGGTACTCGACATTCGCATCCAATATCTATTCGCGACGATTTAATTTCCCGACGAATCGCGAACTCGTCAATTATACGCATGTGATTAAAGTTGGTAACGTTACTTTGACGATGCATCGTCAGGAAAAATCTCAACTTCAAAATAAACTTCGAAATTAAGTAAATCCTTGAAAGTCACTTTAAAATTGTTCGATAATAATTTTTTTCACCGACGTTTCGTTACGTTAACGTTACGTATTCACTCAACCTCGTCAATACTCCAATAAAAGAAAAAGAAAAATAAAGTACTTGCCTTTCTTCTCACGACTGCAATATCGCATCGTTTTATTCAACGGGATGATAGATTCTTACACGTGACTGTACGCCGTGCATCTTTATTGTCACGCATCGTTCGCGTGTGCTTTTTCATCTCTCTCTTTCTCTTTCTCTTTTTCTCTCGTCAAGCAGCATACTATCCACTTATTTTTCTTGTCGTCGTTAAACATAGCATATATATATATATATATATATACGAACAGCGACGTTGCACGGTTCTCTTAATTGGATTCAATTTACCCGCCAAAGAAACTCGTCGGAATGTGACGTCATCCGCTGCAGCTCAACGATCACTGGCAAATATGATATTCTATACGTCTATCTTTGATAATATATACGTATACATTGCACTGTAGGGTATCGAGTTACACGTGATTATTTAAACAAAGCTGTCATGTCGACACGGGTAGTTTGAAATTTGATTCATAACAAACGAGAGTTATACAACAACTAGTGCAAATCATTGGGTATAGTGCATTCGTGCCGATTTGTCGTTACTCATATTCCTCGATTTTGCCATACGGAAATACATTGCCTTGTATTCAGCGAGCTCATATTCACAAAATTATCGTTTCGTCTATCAGACGAAACGTGTTCGCTGAATGGGATGACGGCTTTATCCAAATTTGAAATAGTTATACTCGATGATCGATCGAAACCGTCGATCGATTTTTTGATGAGGTTGAAGTTGGTTACATTTATTTTGGCTTTGAAAAACGTGGAGTATATTTTTTTTTATCATGGTTCACTAAATTTTAAACTTTCCTAAAGATGCAACGCGAAGTAACGAGTTTTCCTCAACACTTCATAGCTCGTTTTTCTGGACGTAAAAATTGACCCAATTTTCCGTTATCATCGTCTACATTAATTCTCGCTTCGCGTGCAATGACGTTCGCTAAATTTTCTTGAATATAAGGCATCGAATAGCGAGATAAACGGAGGTCACGAATCGTCATTCCATTAGCTCGGTAATCCGGCAGATCATGAATTCGACCCTGAGTGTTGAAGATTGAATACAAATGGGTTTGAAAACGGTTTTTAATAGATTTTCACCTCGCTTCATCGAGTGATCGCGATGTTGAAAAAGAGTTGGATTTCGTCGAGTGACACTGTGGACGGTTTGAAAAATGGACCAGGAGGTTATTGTATGCCCATTGCTTTATTTTTCTTATTTTCTTGTTGAGATAATTTTTACCCTATTTTTTGTGCAGGTAATAAAACCGTGGAAAACCGGTAAGAATTTCTTATATATTTTATCGTATCATCTGCCCAGTTAGCGATTCATAGACTTTAAAATTTTTGTGGTTCTTTCCTTGAACGGTAGGAAAAGGAACATGACATTATTAAAAGTTATTCGAGAATGAAGTAATCAAGACATTAATCTCTGACACGTGAGTTCTTGAATGTAAATAAGTCTATTCCCATTCTTATTTCCTGGATGTGTAATAAGAATGCCAGCACGAGGGGGGCGGTGGTCGGTGCAGGGTGGGGCAGAAAATGAAGCCGTCGTAAAAATGTAAATTTCATTTTGAATAATATTCCTCTTTGGTCGGCACGGTGAGGAGCCGCCAGCTTTTATACTCGACCGCTCTCGTGCCCTTCTCAAATCCTTCCGCACACCTTATACGCCTAGACTGGTTATATCGAGGGCTTAAAGCAAGTGGCGGAGGAAAGCTAGGCATAAACTACCCCCAGCTCCGTGTATCGCAACCCTAGGGAGCCTAAATATATCCGATGGCTTGAAAGTTTGCTAACGAAAGGTGAAAACAACGCGGTTATCTGCTTAATTATATTTTCCTGATCAGTCATCTTATAATTTGTCCGCAATGTCGAGAAAAATAATCTGCAATAATCTATAATTCATTGGTGGGTGGGGGTTGAAATATAGAAAGGTGAAAAAATAGAAGGGCCATAATATTGATTTTCTTAAGAAGCGGAAAATTTAATTTGTGGAATTATAAATGTTAAGAATGTGGTAAGCCAAAGTGTGAGAAGTGAAAAAATAAAAAGGTCAGGATATATAATGCCAAGAATATTAGAAGAAAGTCCCTTACAGATTGCAGATTTTGCTGATATATGTTTTAACCTTTTTGTATTTCGAGTCTCTATATTTGCAATTTTCTTCGCTTTCACTTTCTAAATTTTAATAATTATACCTATTAAATTTTTTCATCTTTCAAAATTCCATATTTCGGTCTTCCATTAATCCGCCATTCCAGTTTTCATTCTCACCCTCCGTGGTTTAAATTCCAAAATTTTAAGAAACTGAATCTGAATATTTTTTTTGCCTGAATCCGAAACGAAAAAAAATCTGCAGAAATCATTTACATAAAATTGGTCAGTAAATTTTCATCAGAATTATTCGGAGAAAATCGGTTAGATAATCAACGAAACTATATATATATAGGTGTTAGGAATATATTAGCTTCAGAGATCAATTTTCCACTTTTGCTCGGTTTAATTTTTTCTATTTTCTTTGAATCAGGTTCCTCGGATTTGTCAATCCTTCACACGTAGAAATGTATACTCATATGACGCATGTTTAAACGGATACGAACACAGTTATTAAACGGCGTGTTCAACCAGTTACCCACGCTTAAGGATTTATCTCTCCCGACCTTCTCCCTCTCAGCTTAATCGTCTTTCACAAAGGATTAGTGTGCTGCAGGTGAACTTCAAGGTAGTTTAGGAAATGTCGTAATATGTTTATGGAGCATTATGAATGGTCACGAGGACTTGGTCCCTTCGTTAAGGAAGCCAATTCCCAGAGAGCTGACCATCCACCATTTGTTCCGTTCCTTTTTTTTTTTTTTTTTTTTTTTTACATTTTCCTTCCAAATATCTCAGTATGTCTATTTGAGAAAAGTTACCGATCGTAAATTTCATCAGATTTCTCAGGGTTTCTTCCAATCCACCTGTTTTCAAACCTCAAATTCTTATGCATTTTTGATTCCAATATTTGTTTATAAAAATATGGAAAACCGCAGAGATAATGAAGGATTTTGTATAAATTTACTTCTTTCTCTTTTGATTTACATCAAAATTTCAATGAGTAGATACATATTGTCGATAACTTTTGAGCCTCGAGACACGCATCAAAAAGCTCCGAACAGAACTTGAAAATAATTAAAAAGCTCGAGGGTGTTATTTGCTTGCAAATGTACGCAAGCTCCTTCAGATTGACTTTTGTATAACAACATGAACCATGTTGTACCGGTGTGAAGAGAGGAAAAGAGAATGGAGAGAAAGAGAGAGAGAGAAAACTGGGGAAAAAGTTTTGTAAAAATCTTTACACCGCTTCGTTTTTCAACGGTATAGGTATACCTATAAGTATAGCGAACCTCACGGCGCAACATACAATTTCACAAACGGTCGATTATTACGTTAAAAACTTTCCGTCAAAAGTTATAAATTTTCATCATTTTCATTGCTGTATATATATATATACATTTACTTTATACAAAGTACCTCGAGTAATTTACAGAGTTTTATTTATATACCGTTGCTACTGGGTCTCGTAATATAAATCAGAGACGAAAATATGCGAAAATTTTTGGACGAAAGCTCCTCGGTGTTGACTAACGGAGAAAATAAGACGAAGAAGATGAGGAAAAAGTCGGCGGGCGTGCCTTTGAATCTTCAAAATCAAAATCTTAAAGAGACTTAAATTAAATTGCCCGAATAAGTACCTAATATTTAAAAAAAAAATTTCAGAACTTGGTATTCATTAAATTTGCAAAAAAAAAAAATCTATATCATTCTCTTCCGTTACTTGTGACGAAGAAAGAGATTTGAAATCCCCACAGAGAGTTTGCGACAAGTGAGGTACTCGACGGGATGCGAAATCAATCATCATAAAATTTCGGGTGATATCAGCCGGCTGATCGATGAGAGGAGAAAATTAACAGCATTATGGAATTTTTTTTTTTTTTTTTTCGTGACTTCAAAGTATTGACGGAGGTTACGTACGATGGGTTAGGGTAATAAATAACAAACGAGCAATACGTCTTTCGAGGTGAAACTTTCGACAGACGTGAGAGAGCGAGAGAGACGCTGGCATAGGCGTCGCGTGTCTTCCAAGAGTTTATCGATCAACTGCGGTGAAACTAACGGGGGGCAAGAAAACGGGGATGTTTCCTCTCGAAACGCGGCCAGTTTTCCAGTTTATGAAGCCTTCGCCGCTGCTGCCGCTCTCGGGAAATATTAAAGCTCATAGAGCCGACCAGACGGCGAGCCAATAAACGCGACAAGAAGCTTCCGGAGAAAAAGTAGCTCCTCCCTAAATTCGATCTTCTCCGATTCGAGCCTCGCGGCATTCATTCTTAGATTGAGAGACTTTTTCTATCGATATTCGCTTTCTTGTATATCCGTAGTTATAATAAAATGTACGGATTTAGGGATAATCCAGATACTGTAATAGTAATTTCTGAAATGGTAGGAGATCAGAGTATTTCCACATGAATTATTGTAATCTTAATGGAAATGTGTTCGCAGTGGATGTTTAGAAACGGTATTATTTACTGTTGAAAAATTTGGGAAATCGAAAAAGTGACGGGAATGAACAATGAGCTTTCCAAAAAGAACTCTGAAATTAAGCATTTTCAATAACATAAGTGGTTAGCGATGTACAAGATTTAAATATTCTTAATAAGAACGCGTATTGAATTCAAAGTCACTTATATTTTCTGCAACTATATGCTAATTTGCGTTAATCGAGTCCATTAGAAAACTTAATACATGCATTATGATTTGCATATAATATAAACTGTAATTCTATTAATGTAAGAGTTTAATATTCTTGTGACTCATTAAAAAAAAAAAAAAAAAAAGACAAAAGAAAGACGTTAACGCTGAATTTTCACAATCATTATGCGATTGCTTGTAAATTTTTTTATCGCGATCATTCCTTAATCCTGACATTTGATTGTAATTACGAATGAGATAATTTTTTCGCGTATAATTGCGGTTCTCGATTGTAGGTAAGGGTTATTCGAAACTTTGTGAAACATGAGCTGTGGCTGAAAGAAATGATGCTCGGTTAACTTGCGCCGGGTTAGAAAGTTCCAAGTGTAAGTAAGGATGCTTTCGCGTTGCATTCAGTTTATACGCGCTTCTTTGAAGTCAAGCGTTAACTTTACCTAGACTTTTAAACTTTCTAGGTATCCACTATCTCTCTGCACCTTCTGCGGGGCAATTGGAGCGAGGAGGCAGAGTTAACCGGAAGTAGGGATGCAGCTATCCGGTTGAAGTTGCATTTTTTTTTCTAACAAACTCCTCTGAGAAGGATCTGGGTGAAAATGTGGAAAGATTAAAAAATAGAAGGGCGACGATTTGAAATTTTCAAATTGGGAAAGACGAGGAAATATAATCTGAGTAACAATATCGAAGTTTCAAGCAGGTTTATCGAATTTGAAAATTCAAAATATGAAAATTGAAACACGTGTGTAAAAAGTCAGAAAGTAAAAAGTCGACTATTATACGGAATCTGAATTTCTACGACATAGATTTTCGCGAGTCTGATAATTCGGCATTGCGACCCTTCTGTTTTCCGGTCCTTCAACATCTTCACCCCCATCCTTTTAAGCTGTGAAATTTTCCATCCGTACGATCACGCTTTTGGGTGAATTATAATTTCACGCGGACAGACGTTGCGAGACATCTTCGTAAAATGTGAAATCCGGAAAAGGGTTTCGAGTGGCTAAGGAATTGGTCGTATAAAAAGTAAGAATACGCTACAGCAGTTGGCAAGGCCCGATTCGGTACATAAAGTATATTCGTCGGATGATCCTCCCTACCCTTAATCTAATTTATGTCCCCCTTTAACAAAGCCGAAATTACTCTGTCCGTGAAATAAACAGGAAGAGAATCACGTTCCGTTGAAATTTCATGGTCTGCATATTTTATGTTCAGTACTAGTGCGGCTGCCGCTGTTCCAAGACGATATCAAAATATATATTCACCGGCGTGCGTCTCCATATTTTGCGAGCGGATAATATAGGCGCGAATATTTTCGATTAGAACGCGTGCTGCTGTGGCTGGTAGGGAAAAATTCAGCGGGTAAGTTTAATCAGAAATCGCAGGGAAAAATCCGCGTGACAATATCGAGGAGAAGGCAGAGGCAGAGGCAGAAAGGGAAGGAGGGAGAGGAAAAAGGCCGGCGAAATGGAAAGAGCTTCGCAGCCCCGGCATCTTGACAGTTCAATGCGAACACCCTCGTTCAAAAATACTCGTCGACTCGGCGCCACGCGAGACGCGTATTCATTTTTCGCAAAAATAAAATTCAAAATGAAAAAATTCGGCGACTCGAAGCTGCGTGATCTGCGGGTCCGCATTGCAGCCTCCGCGTTGCTTATTCTCCCGAAAAATCTGCTGATCTGCAAAAATATACTGAAGGCTAATCTGGAGATTCGCACAATGAATAAGAGAGTAGCGTTTAAGAATGTTTGGGGAAGTTTTGCTTTTTAATTACTTTTCATACCACCTGCGGTACGAGCTGCGTACGTGGCGGTAATTTTTTTTACTACCCACCACAGATCCGCCACGTATGATTATGCGCATGGGGGTATCACTGGGGACACGAGTCTATAATCACGTTGTATGCGCAGGCGGTAAATTTATGACTCAAACTCGGGGTTTGTTATTATATGTATATACTAGAGATACGGCACGAATTGGACATAGGAAATGAAATGAGAAGAAACGAGAATCTCTTGTGAAATTACAGCAACTTTGGAAAAGATCCGTTATATCGAAGTTGGTGATGTTATGATACCGATTCATGCTGAGGTAAAACCGTTTCCGCGATTTTCGGATTGTCCGAAATTCAGTTAAACCGTAATGAAACAAAACACACTCATATTTCGAAATCTTAGTTCCTTAAATATCTTTGTGAAATTAAGAAAATAGTGATTTTTCCCCAATATTTCGTTACGATAACGTTATCTAACTTCAAACTTCTAAAGATCAGCAGCCTCAATGAGGGGGTTGAGGGTCGCTACAAATCGAAACGAGTTTATTGATTTTATTGCACTGTAAAGCTAGAAAGATTTTTTCAAATAAAAAATTATAAAATACTAGAATTACAAACGAGACCTTAGATATCGATGCTTCATTTTGAATTTCTTCTGAAAATCTAGTATATCTATTCGTTCTGTCCATCTCTACGATTGCTATATCGATATAATTACAAAAGATTATTTTCCACAGTGCTATTAAAATAGCATCCTTTCGTCTGATCAGCTTTAACATAATCCTGAGAAACGAATTTCAAAAATTTTATACACATCCGAACTCTATTTCACGGAGGGTAAACCTGAGCAGCTTCTCTAAAGATCTTGCGACTTCGAACGTGCGCAAAGGCGTGAAAAGAATAAGGGAAATTTCTTAATAGAGATGAGAAAATCTCTCTGCAGACGAAACAAAACGCAAAGAGTGATTTGAAAAAACAACAACCCTCGAGGTGTGGATTTCGTGGTGGCAACAACAGACGACCCTGATCTCTCTCCACAAATCTAGGAGGTCGTGACCACGCTTCCTACATACACGTAGGGCAAAAATCCTATTCATCATCTCTCATTGTTCATCGATTCACCTGTCAAACATTGTCAACGGTGACAACAACGACACAAAGAAGAACAAGAAGAACAAGAAGAAGAAGAAGAAGAAGGAGGAGGAGGAGCAGGAGCAGGGGGTGGGGGGTGAGGGGGAAGGGAGGATCCAACATCGCGTTCGCGTGAGAGCACGGAACTCTGTCAAAAGAGACGCGACGATCTCGTCGTTTAGGCGAGATCTTCTGTTGGTGCTACTTGTGGGATGCTGGAAGGAAGTAGAATGTGGACAAAAACGTGTCCCAATCCTGTTGATCGAAATCCTAGCCGACTGAAGGGCTACAGCCAGCAGACCTACGTGTAGGTATATCGATTCGGGCTGCCAACTCTCTCGCCATGCGTGATATATCAAAGATTCATCTTGCGATGCTGCGTGGCAAAAAAAAAAAAAGAAAAAAGAAAAAAAAACCCAAAAAAAAATGAAAAAAAAAACAGTCGAGAGGAGGAGAGAGGAAAAAGAGGAAAAGGAAAAAAGGAACACATCGGCACCGCGGTGGGTATAAAAATTCAGCTATACATCAAGTTGTCGTATACATATATATATATATAATATATATATATATATATATACCATTGCATTTGTACCTATCCCAGTGATATTTCCGACGCTCAACCAACGTCCACGAGGGCTTATCCCTCCCCACCAAAACTCTACCCCCCCAACCCCTTCCGTATTTTCTTCGCTTGCGGAATTTTTATTCCCACTGCAAGGTCTCCCTTGTCTCCAGGGTGTCCTGTCCTCCGGTACTTGATATTTATGATTTTCAACCCTCGATAACCGGGCGACGCGACATGGAAATTCGTAGGACTGGAACCTGGTATCGGCTGTTTGTCCCCTAGATTCGGCTTTCCTTCCTGTCCTCCTCCCCCCCCCCCCCTTTTCCTTGGGGTTTCTCACCGTTTTTCTTTGCCCGTCACTTCATTTTCCTATCTTTTGGATCCCTCTCTTCTTCCCCACCCTTCCACAGCCAACATTCGCAATCTCTTCTGCAGATTTTTCTTCTTCTCCTTGATCCGCTCATATCGCTGCAGGTCTGAACTGTAGTAGGCATCAAAAATTCCGTTTCGTTTTTGAGACATGAATACGATATAAACTGACCTAAATTTTCATTGCCGAGAGCAGGAAAATCAACGTTAAAAAAAAAATAAAATAAAAATAAACTCTTCAACCCGCTCGTCGATGATGTCGCGTCACTTTTTTGCCGACCCTCACCTTGTTTTCCGTCAATTTTTTTTCTTTTCTTTTTTTTTTCTTTCAAGTTCTCTTCGGCCGCACGTTTTCGTCTCGTTTCTCATTTTTTCCTACCCGTCATTGGATTCTGTCGTATAAAATATATTGTATATATTTGTCAGTTCTATCGTTCGGTCATTTGGTTTCCTCCTCGCCGAATTTGATGTTGCAGTCCATTTCTCGAATGTGTCGCGAAACGATGTGAATCGCCCCGCTCAGTTTTTCACCCGTAATGATAAAACGAGACGACGACGACGACGATGACGACGACGACGGCGTTATGACAGGGACGAATCCGGGACGATTGTCCTCGTGTCGGAAAAATCGCCGATAACTGCCTTGGGCCTGACGTATAAGCTCAGTGGAAAAACTGCGGATGGATGGAAGAAACGAGACGCGATCATAGATTCCAACTCATCTCTCGAAATTGCCAAAAAAAAAACAAAAAAAAAAAAAAAAATTCATTCATCCCAAGCCTGCAAGCGACTCCTATATTATCAGTCACGTGATGAGATACGAAGTTATTTTATATATTTATATTTCTGAATTAGGGGTTTGTTACCCCTTCAAACCAGATTCAGGTGGCTGCAGCCTTGGAGTCGCGAGTCGATCACGACCGCCTCGTGATTTACGAGGAGTAACTAACGATGTCCTGTGCAGGACAACACGTCGCGGATATAGAATATCGTATAACCATCAAGACTCAAGAAAGTTCCGTCGGTGGTAGATTGAATGACAGGTTCAAAGGGTTGCACGTGGCGAGGGTGTCAGTGGCGTCGATAAATCTGTCAATTGCCGATTGTGCAGCAGCGTTAACCCGTCAGGCGGAGGCACCTGCCTGTACCTTCATCAACGGTTTCCTAAGTGCAAAGATGGGTCGAACGCCGCTCAAGAGCGGGTACAACGAGGTCATCGGGTCACGCCAAAGGGAGCCGCGAGGTCTAATCGAGTTCCGAGCGGTTAATTCGATGTCGGTCTTGCCTTTATTCCGCGATCGCCGATCGTCCCCGGTCCCTTCGCTCCGCGTCAATGACTCTGGCGTTTCCGGTGTATGGTGTCATTAACGCATTCCAGCCTCCAGCGAATTAAACATGACCACTATGGTCGAGGGGAGGAAAATCTGCGGCTTTGCCATGCAGCAACTCTGTTCATCCCTTCATGCACACCCTCGCTTGGTGGCTTCTTGCACCGAGAGAAGATCAAAGGAGAAAGCTGATATACGGCGTGGACGTGTGATCGAGATAAAAAACAGGGCGGAGTTGAAATTCGGATTCGAAAAGTTGAAAAGATTAAAAATTTGAATTCATCATGCACTTCGATCTTTCGTTGTTCTGGATTCTCGACGTTTTTACATCCAAAAGGTACTGATGTCCGAGCAGTAACTTATTTTACCGGTATATCACGACTAAAGCAACCCTTTCTATTCCCCTTATTTTATTTAATTTTGCACATTTTCATTTCCAACGGATGGCGATAAATGAGCAAACCTGATCCCGGATTGGGAAAGACGAGGATTCAACAGAGTGTTATCCACACATCTCGATGCACCCTCGCGATGAACCCTGTCGAAGTCATTGATCAACGGTTTGATCATCCCCGGTATATATAAGGAGAAGGATGAAAGGTAGGCGTAGTGGAATCGTCGATGGACAGCTCGGGTCAAACTTATCGGGTGCCTACCCACCGGCTCTGGGGTTAAGACCGTTAATCACGGGGTGTCAGGAGCCGAGAATCAGTTGAAGAAATCTTCGGGGTGTGGGGGAGAGCTCCTCCGATCACTCAGAGTAATTAGTCAGGTTACCGGGGTGTGGTTAACGAGCTAGAAGCCGACGCCCGCTGCCCCAACGATGCATTTATGAAAGGACTCTCAAAACTGCAGCCGTCAGCTGCAGCCAAGCTTAGTTTTTGGACAAGGATCGTAACGACGATAATGCCGGTTTCGAGTCCATTTCAAGGAGTCGATCAATTACCTCCGATCATTGAGCTCGCTGACCTCGAGGTCATCTTCCGATGCACCAGCCGCCAAATGGCTAGCCTGTCGCTGCCAATTAGGCCACACATGCACGTCTTGTGGGAGATAATTAATGAATTGAAGTCGGTAGTAATTAGTCCACAGTTAGTTCAATTATGCAGCATACGTATAATACCGAGTTCAACCGCCGATCGATAGATGGAGAATTCCAGGCCCGGTTCTTCTCGAATTTCATTCAATGAACTGCAGTTCGTGAGAACTGGCGACGTCGACTAATTCACAGGTATAAAAAGTCGATGAGCGTTTAGGGGATCAGAATTTCAAGTGACGTTGACACCATGCGGGAGGAAACGAGTTCGGATGGTATTGGAGGACACACGCGACTGAGAAACACGGTAGTCATTGAAAGAGACGTTGACTATGGGGTTCATGGGAGGGGGGTTAATGGATCGGACTGCAATTAATTCGCTATGATGGCACGGTTAACGTTTCCCATTGTTTTTCGCTGTAGCATTTAATCAACCCAATTGACGATTCAAGATACCCGCTTTCGATGCTGCTCGCATCAACTTTTCTTTTTCTAACAACCAGACGCTGTCCGGGAAAAATAAGAAAATCGGTTGATGGATGTCTGGTTACTTCGTGATGGAGATCCAGCAACCGTCGTTTAAAGTTAATTAATAACTACCATTCGGTGACTCGATCGTCTTTGTCAAAAATGAGTCATGAATTCAGGACTGCGATTATCTTCGATTAATAAAATAAAAACTTCATCACTTCAAACGACTCGAAGTGACTTGAGGCGAACACAGTTGTCGTCTTGCCAAGCGAGCGACAGACTTCAGGGCTACTAAGCCGGTGGCTGATAAACAGGGCACGTTTTCTCTCACAAGGGTTGAAAAATTTTCTCTCTATATACATATATAGGTGGGTTGATTTATACTGTTGAAGAAAAGGGGAAACGAAGAAAAAGAAAACCTATCCACGATCAGTAGTAGTTTGTCGTGTCGGAAGTGGGCTCAGCTGTTCAACGAAGTGGCGACTTCTATACTTTTCCTGTAGGCTTGTAGAATTCTGATATAAGCAACTGTGACTGGGAATTTCCGACGCAAGATGCAATTCGCAATGGTTGACAGGTGATTCGTAACGCAAAATCGAGGCCTGAAATTTGTGGAGCAAATTCTCTTTCACGTTTACATGAAGCGTTGGGCCAATGCGTAATACGAATGCGAAGGAGGTGGACTTGGTGGTAGAATTTTCCAAGCTCCTCTGCAGAATCGACTCGCGATTTCTTACCGTCACCCTTTACACCGCGAGCTCCTTTCACCGGAACACGTCACGTCGACGCAGTAAAAGAGACAGTGTCGAGCGACGTACGCGAGAAGCCGGAGAAATAGCTGAGAGAAAAGGAGAAGGAGAAGGAAGGAGAAGGAAAAGTAGAGAATTGGAGTGAGAGAGTTGACTAGCCAACTAAGTGCTGAAGTAGCTAGAGTAGCTGAAGGAAATAAGCGCGTTTCTCGCGGTTGCAGGGTGCATAAAATATCCGTGAAGGGTAAAAGTGGAACTGCAATCGCACGCGAGAACGAAGTCAGTAACGCGTTGACGTAAGGAAATGGTGAAATAAAAATTCCCACCTTCCAACTTCGGAATAACTTTCAAGAGTTGAATTTTAAAAATACTTGCTCTTCTGATTCTGGGTTAAGATTTGTCGAGAGTAAAAAATTCCGAAATTGCTCGGCGAGGAGTTTTTCTGAAAATTTCTTCGTTAGAATAACGTTACAAGTGTTACTTGCACCTCGCCTGTAATTCGCAAGCACTATTCAACCGAATGTCTAGATTCCGTTAAATCAGAATGAGCGCATCCGTTTCTAAATTGGAATCGCGTCTTTCGAGTGAAAATTTCCACGGGGAAATTTATTTATTACCGGAAAGTAAATCCTCTCACCATTTTTATTCCTTTCAGGCAAGGGCTGCTCAGCGAGCGAGGAAAAATAAATTGAGATTAGTGGGACGATGGTTTGGTTACGAAATCCCTGTGCGAGGATATCGCGAGGTTCACGGGGCAGGATAATTATAAGTTAAACTTACGCGGGAAGCAATTAGTACGTCTTCGCTGGTTTCCCCTCTTTTAAAATAAATTTATCCTTTGTTGATGTTGTTTTTTTTTTTTTTCTTTTTTGTCTTTTTTACGTTCGGACGGTGAGCGTTGCTGATCAAACCTTCGTCCGCGGAATTTCTGCGGGTAGATTTCCCTGCGGAAATCCTGACCCGACGAAAAGAGCGGACGTTATTCGTTGCTGCGGAAGTTACTCGCGTGTGTCGGAGTGCGAGAGAAAAAGACAGGGAAAAAGAAATTTCGGGCATAACAACGGAAGTGGCGACGGCGGCCCAGAAGCCCCGCGACCGTATAAATTTCTGCGAAACGCAATCCGCGTGCGGGAATCAAGACGCGGCAAAGCGACGATCTTGGGTTTTGACGCGGGGGTCAAGCTTGTCGCCCGTTTTTCAGGATGGAATTTTTTTGTCGCAGGCAAGGTAAAGAAGAAAAAGATAAAAAATAAATAAAAAGGGAAAAAAGCTATATACACCGCAGGAAGCAAAAGTTATGAGCGTAAACGCGATTTTTGGCTCATTACCGGAAGCGACGAAAGTTCCCGGACCGGATGTTCACCGTTTGGAAACACGGCGTGTGCACTCTCTGTAAGGTGAAAAGGGTCGTTTGTTCGTCCCGAATCATCCTGCCGGAAAAATAAAGAAGAAAGTGGAAAAAATGGGGTTGCGGCTGCTCGGATTAGCCGGTTGGGATACGACTTTATAATTGCCTGCACAATGTATCAAATGACGATTATACTTAGTCGCGAAATGACCTGGGGGGCCGGATTCACGGTTCTGATTTTTTTACACGGTTCTCAAAAGACTTAATTTGAATTTTAGAGACCCCCGGGAGAGCCGGGGATGTTTTTATTTCGGGGTGACACTCCTGGCCATAATCGCCGGATTAGTGAACGTCAAATTTTGCAGCTAGGTGCGTGTCAGCTTCACGTGTTTCGTCAAATTGTATCAGTTATGACGGGGTTACATCAAACCTTGACGAAATTTAATTTATCACACTGCGACGTGCTTTTCAATTTCATTAAATTTCGTAGAATTTAATTACACGTTCCAACATAGAATTTAATTACTTTCACCCCGTGATTTTGTAACAGACATTTGTCGAATATCGTTTAGAATCTTGTCGGATTACGTGAAATATTATCAGAATTAGATTTTTAATGAACCCGCCTGTTTCTTCCAGGACTTCTTCAACTTTTTGGGCATTTAAAATTTCGTCAAACTTAACAACGAGCAATCCAAATTCCAAACAAGGAAATTGGAAACCGTTAATTTTCAAGTTTTCGCCGGTTTCGAATTAGATAAAGATATATACATTATCTGATATCGGTTTAGAATTAATTTCGATTAGATACGAAAGGTGATTACTCTTGTACGTAAATTATACTCAATTTCCTTCCCAATTCTACTCATCCAAATTAGTACATATATAGATATACAGCGTTTAATTAATCCGGGTAGGTATCACTTTCAGGTCTTGAATGAAAAAGAAGTGCGGCGACATGAAAGTGACGAGGGCATTCAGAAATTGTCAACGAGTCGTTGGATAAGCGCGTCGCGACGAAAGAGAAAGAGAAGGGGAGGTCGTGGGTGAGAAACTGGGAGGGGGTGAGGGGGTCAGAGATTCCGGTAATTGGTATAAATTCAGTGACCCCCGCTCGAGTCATAACCGGGGCTTGAAAAAGCTGCTCCTTCACGAACATCTTGTTATTTCCCATTCGAAGTAATTGCACGCAATTAAGAACAATCAACGGTACGTAAGTCGTACGCCTCCACCCCCTGGTGAAAAGCGGCTCTCTTTCTCTCTCTCTCTCTCTTTCTCTCTCAGAATTAAACTGAACTTCTCCTCGCCTCGCGACACTAAATCGTCGGACAAATCTCCACCGCGTCTTCGTCTTCGTTTTCGTCTTCTTCTCTCCTGGCCTCGGGTATGTATATATTCGCTAACTAGCCTGAAGTAAGTTGGAGTTGAGGAGATTCGAGCTAATCCCGTCAGCGAGAATGAGCCTGAGCTATAAAACACGGCGTTTCCATAGGGAAAATGATTCCGCCCTCGGGGATTTTCCAGCATCAGATGTGTAGGTGGATACACGTGTAGACGACACGAGTGAGTCTTTCGCTACTGGACGACGAGTCGCTGCGAGAAATACACCGAGCTGTTTTAATCATTGTAAACCGGGCAAACGCGGCTTTGTCATTCGTTCGAGGAACTCGGGATGAATGAGGTTTTATTGGTTGATGGGTTGTGGGTAAAAGGCTGCCGCACAGGAGGTACGAGATACTAAATTATTAGACACACGCTGGCTTCATATAAATGGTCAATTTTGTGAACAGTGGAATTAAAGCCTGACCTTTGACTCGAATGGTACCTTAAGTAATTAATTTTAACCAGTCTACAGAATTTTCTTGTCTAACCAAATTTTAATAGAGAATTCAAGTCGAGAAAACTTTCGCAG